>NC_090934.1:1150411402-1151661402 GCF_040938575.1 Ambystoma mexicanum
AGGAAGGGTCTCAGGATTGGAATGGTAAGAAGTTGGATATCACATCTCATGCTAAAGGAAGGGACTCAGGTTTGATAGAAGCATTGAGATATCACATCTCATGCTATAGGAAGGGTCTCAGGATTGGAATGGGAAGGAGTTGGATATCACATCTCATGCCATAGGAAGGGTCTCAGGTTTGGTATAAGCATTGAGATATCACATCTCTGCTATCGGAAGGGTCTCAGGATAGGAATGGGAAGGACTTAGATATCACATCTCATGCTATAGGGAGGGTCTCAGTTTTGATATTAGAAGCATTGAGATATCACATTTCATGCTATCGGAAGGGTCTCAGGATTGGAATGGGAAGGATTTGGATATCACATCTCAAGCTATCTCAGGATTGGAATGGGAAGGAGTTTGATATCACATCACAAGCTATAAGAAGGGTCTCAGGTTTGGAAGGGGAAGGATTTGGATCTCACATCTCATGTTTTAGGACGGGTCTCAGTTTTGGTATTAGAAGCATTGAGATATCACATCTCATGGTATAGGAAGGGTCTCAGGATTGGAATGGGAAGGAGTTGGATATCACATCTCAAGCTATCACAGGATTGGAATGGGAAGGAGTTTGATAGCACATCTCAAGCTATAGGAAGGGTCTCAGGTTTGGAAAGGGAAGGATTTGGATTTCACATCTCATGTTATAGGATGGTTCTCATGTTTGGTTTTAGAAGCACTGAGATATCACATCTCATGCTATCTGAAGGGTCTCAGGTTTGGAAAGGGAAGGATTTGGATTTCACATATTTTATTGGATGGTTCTCAGGTTTGGTTTTAGAAGCATTAAGATATCACATCTCATGCTATAGGAAGGGTCTCAGGTTTGGAATGGGAAGGAGTTGGATACACATCTCATGTTATAGGAAGGATCTCAGGTTTGGTATTAGAAGCATTGTGATATCACATATCATGCTATAGGAAGGGTCTCAGGATTGGAATGGGAAGGAGTTGGACATCACATCTCATGCTAAAGGAAAGATCTCAGGTTTGGAAGGGGAAGGATTTGGATCTCACATCTCATGTTTTAGGACGGGTGTCAGGTTTGGTATTAAAAGTATTGAGATATCACATCTCATGGTATAGGAAGGGTCTGAGGATTGGAATGGGAAGGAGTTGGATATCACATCTCAAGCTATCTCAGGATTGGAATGGGAAGGAGTTTGATATCACATCTCATGCTATCGGAAGGGTCTCAGGTTTGGAATGGGAAGGAGTTGGATATCACATCTCATGTTATAGGAAGGATCTCAGGTTTGGTATTAGAAGCATTGAGATATCACATCTCATGCTATAGGAAGGGTCTCAAGATTGGAATCGGAAGGAGTTGTATACCACATCTCATGCTATAGGAAGGGTCTCAGGTTTGGTATAAGCATTCAGATATCCCATCTCATGCTATAGGAAGGGTCTCAGCATTGGAATCGGAAGGAGTTGTATTTGACATCTCATGCCATAGGAAGGGTCTCAGGTTTGGTATAAGCATTGAGATATCACATCTCTGCTATCGGAAGGGTCTCAGGATTGGAATGGGAAGGAGTTGGATATCACATCTCATGCTAAAGGGAGGGTCTCAGGTTTGGAAGGGGAAGGATTTGGATATCACATCTCATGTTATAGGAAGGATCTCAGGTTTGGTATTAGAAGCATTGAGATATCACATCTCATGCTATCGGAAGGATCTCAGGTTTCGTATTAGAGGCATTGAGATATCACATCTCATGCTATCAGAAGGGTCTCAGGATTGGAATGGAAAGGAGTCGGATATCACATCTCATGCTAAAGGGAGGGTCTCAGGTTTGGTATTAGAAGCATTGAGATATCACATCTCATGTTATAGGAAGAATCTCAGGTTTGGTATTAGAGGCATTGAGATATCACATCTCATGCTATCAGAAGGGTCTCAGGATTGGAATGGGAAGGAGTCGGATATCACATCTCATGCTAAAGGGAGGGTCTCAGGTTTGGTATTAGAAGCATTGAGATATCACATCTCATGTTATAGGAAGAATCTCAGGTTTGGTATTAGAGGCATTGAGATATCACATCTCATGCTATCAGAAGGGTCTCAGGATTGGAATGGGAAGGAGTCGGATATCACATCTCATGCTAAAGGGAGGGTCTCAGGTTTGGTATTAGAAGCATTGAGATATCACATCTCATGTTATAGGAAGAATGTCAGGTTTGGTATTAGAGGCATTGAGATATCACATCTCATGCTATCAGAAGGGTCTCAGGATTGGAATGGGAAGGAGTCGGATATCACATCTCATGCTAAAGGGAGGGTCTCAGGTTTGGTATTAGAAGCATTGAGATATCACATCTCATGTTATAGGAAGAATCTCAGGTTTGGTATTAGAGGCATTGAGATATCACATCTCATGGTATAGGAAGGGTCTCAGGATTGGAATGGGAAGGAGTTGGATATCACATCTCATCCAATAGGAAGGATCTCAGGATTGGAATGGGAAGGATTTGGATGTCACATCTCTTGCTATAGGAAGGGTCTCAGGTTTTTAGAAACATTGAGATATCACATCTCATGCTATAGGAAGGGTTTCAGGATTGGAATGGGAAGGAGTTGGATATCCCTTCTCATGCTATAGGAAGGGTCTCAGGTTGGAATGGGAAGGAGTTGGATATCACATCTCATGTTATAGGAAGGGTCTCAGTATTGGAATGGTAAGGATTTGGATATCACATTTCTTGCTATAGGAAGGGTCTCAGGTTTTTTATTAGAAACATTGAGATATCACATCTCATGCTATAGGAAGGGTTTCAGGATTGGAATGGGAAGGATTTGGATATCACATCTCATGCTCAAGGAACGGTCTCAGGTTTGGAAGGGGAAAGATTTGGATATGATATCTCATGTTATAGGACAGGTCCCAGGTTTGGTATTAGAAGCTTTGAGATATCACATCTCATGCTATAGGAAGGGTCTCAGGATTGGAATGGGAAGGATTTGGATATCACATCTCATGCTAAAGGAAGGGATTCAGGTTTGATAGAAGCATTGAGATATCACATCTCATGCTATAGGAAGGGTCTCAGGATTGGAATGGGAAGGAGTTGGATATCACATCTCATGCCATAGGAAGGGTCTCAGGTTTGGTATAAGCATTGAGATATCACATCTCTGCTATCGGAAGGGTCTCAGGATAGGAATGGGAAGGACTTAGATATCACATCTCATGCTATAGGGAGGGTCTCAGTTTTGATATTAGAAGCATTGAGATATCACATTTCATGCTATCGGAAGGGTCTCAGGATTGAAATGGGAAGGAGTTGGATATCACATCTCAAGCTATCTCAGGATTGGAATGGGAAGGAGTTTGATATCACATCTCAAGCTATAGGAAGGGTCTCAGGTTTGGAAGGGGAAGGATTTGGATCTCACATCTCGTTTTAGGACGGGTCTCAGGTTTGGTATTAGAAGCATTGAGATATCACATCTCATGGTATAGGAAGGGTCTCAGGATTGGAATGGGAAGGAGTTGGATATCACATCTCAAGCTATCACAGGATTGGAATGGGACGGAGTTTGATAGCACATCTCAAGCTATAGGAAGGGTCTCAGGTTTGGAAAGGGAAGGATTTGGATTTCACATCTCATGTTATAGGATGGTTCTCATGTTTGGTTTTAGAAGCATTGAGATATCACATCTCATGCTATCTGAAGGGTCTCAGGTTTGGAAAGGGAAGGATTTGGTTTTCACATATGTTATTGGATGGTTCTCAGGTTTGGTTTTAGAAGCATTGAGATATCACATCTCATGCTATCGGAAGGGTCTCAGGTTTGGAATGGGAAGGAGTTTGATATCACATCTCATGTTATAGGAAGGATCTCAGGTTTGGTATTAGAAGCATTGAGATATCACATCTCATGCTATAGGAAGGGTCTCAGGATTGGAATCAGAAGGAGTTGTATATGACATCTCATGTTATAGGAAGGATCTCAGGTTTGGTATTAGAAGCATTGAGATATCACATCTCATGCTATAGGAAGGGTCTCAGGATTGGAATCCGAAGGAGTTGTATATGACATCTCATGCCATAGGAAGGGTCTCAGGTTTGGTATAAGCATTGAGATATCACATCTCTGCTATCGGAAGGGTCTCAGGATTGGAATGGGAAGGAGTTGGATATCCCATCTCGTTATAGGAAGGGTCTCAGGTTTGGTATTAGAAGCATTGAGATATCACATCTCATGATATAGGAAGGGTCTAAGGTTTGGAAAGGGGAAGGATTTGGGTATCACATCTCATGTTATAGGACCGGTCTCAGGTTTGGTATTAGAAGCATTGAGATATCAAGTCTCATGGTATAGGACGGGTCTCAGAATTGGAATGGGAATGAGTTGGATATCACATCTCAAGCAATAGGAAGAGTCTCAGGATTGGAATGGGAAGGAGTTTGATATCACATCTCATGCCATGGTATGGGTCTCAGGTTTTGTAGAAGCATTGGGATATCACATCACATGCTATCGGAAGGGTATCGGGATTGGATTTGGAAGGAGTTGGATATCCCATCTCATGCTATAGGCAGGGTCTAAGGTTGGAATGGGAAGGAGTTGGATATCACATCTCATGTTATAGGAAGGGTCTCAGGATTGGAATGGGAAGGACTTGGATATCACATCTCATTCTATAGGAAGGCTCTCAGGGTTGGAAGGGGAAGGAGTTGGATATCACATTTCATGTTAGAGGTAGGATCTCAGGTTTGGTATTAGAGGCATTGAGATATCACATCTCATGCCATCAGAAGGGTCTCAGGATTTGAATGGGAAGGAGTTGGATATCACATCTCATGCTAAAGGGAGGGTCTAAGGTTTGGAAGGGGAAATATTTGGACATCACATCTCATGTTATAGGAAGGATCTCAGGTTTGGTATTAGAAGCATTGAGATATCACATCTCATGCTATCGGAAGGGTCTCAGGTTTGGTATAAGCATTGAGATATCACATCTCTGCTATCGGAAGGGTCTCAGGATTGGAATGGGAAGGACTTGGATATCACAATTCATGTTATAGGAAGGGCCTCAGGTTTGGTATTAGAAGCATTGAGATATCACATCTCATGCTATTGGAAGTGTCTCAGGATTGGAATGGGAAGGAGTTGGATATCCCATCTCATGTTATAGGACGGGTCTCAGGTTTGTTATTAGAATCATTGAGATATCATATTGCATGCTATGGGAAGGGTCTCAGGATTGGAATGGGAAGGAGTTGGATATCACATTTCATGTTAGAGGAAGGATCTCAGGTTTGGTGTTAGAGGCATTGAGATATCACATCTCATGCTATAGGAAGGGTCTCAGGATTGGAATGGGAAGGAGTTGGATATCACATCTCATGCTATAGGAAGGGTCTCAGGTTTGGTATAAGCATTGAGATATCACATCTCATGCTATAGGAAGGGTCTCAGGATTGGAATGGGAAGGAGTTGGATATCACATCTGATGTTATAGGAAGGATCTCAGGTTTGGTATTAGAAGCATTGAGACATCACATCTCATGCTATGGGAAGGGCCTCAGGATTGGAATGGGAAGGAGTTGGATATCACATCTCATGCTATAGGAAGGGTCTCAGGTTTGGTATAAGCATTGAGATATCACATCTCATGCTATAGGAAGGGTCTCAGGATTGGAATGGGAAGGAGTTGTATATGACATCTCATGCCATAGGAAGGGTCTCAGGTTTGGTATAAGCATTGAGATATCACATCTCTGCTATCGGAAGGGTCTCGGGATTGGAATGGGAAGGCTTTGGATATCCCATCTCATGTTATAGGAAGAGTCTCAGGTTTGGTATTAGAAGCATTGAGATATCACATCTCATGCTATAGGAAGTGTCTCAGGATTGGAATGGGAAGGAGTTTGATATCACATCTCATGCCATGAATGGGTCTCAGGTTTTGTAGAAGCATTGGGATATCACATCTCATGCTATCGGAAGGGTATCAGGATTGGATTTGGAAGGAGTTGGATATCCCATCTCATGCTATAGGAAGGGTCTCAGGTTGGAATGGGAAGGAGTTGGATATCATATCTGATGTTATAGGAAGGGTCTCAGGATTGGAATGGGAAGGACTTGGATATCACATCTCATGCTATAGGAAGGCTCTCAGGTTTTGAAGGGGAAGGAGTTGGATATCACATTTCATGTTAGAGGTAGGATCTCAGGTTTGGTATTAGAGGCATTGAGATATCACATCTCATGCTAAAGGGAGGGTCTCAGGTTTGGAAGGGGAAGGATTTGGATATCACATCTCATGTTATAGGAAGGATCTCAGGTTTGGTATTAGAAGCATTGAGATATCACATCTCATGCTATCGGAAGGATCTCAGGTTTGGTATTAGAGGCATTGAGATATCACATCTCATGCTATTAGAAGGGTCTCAGGATTGGAATGGGAAGGAGTCGGATATCACATCTCATGCTAAAGGGAGGGTCTCAGGTTTGGAAGTGGAAGGATTTGGATATCACATCTCATGTTATAGGAAGGATCTCAGGTTTGGTATTAGAAGCATTGAGATATCACATCTCATGCTATAGGAAGGGTCTCAAGATTGGAATGGGAAGGAGTTGGATATCACATCTCAAGCTATAGGAAGGGTCTCAGGATTGGAATGGGAAGGAGTTTGATATCACATCTCATGCCATAGTATGGGTCTCAGGTTTGGTAGAAGCATTGGGATATCACATCTCATGCTATCGGAAGGGTATCAGGATTGGATTTGGAAGGAGTTGGATATACCATCTCATGCTATAGTAAGGGTCTCAGGTTAGAATGGGAAGGAGTTGGATATCACATCTCATGTTATAGGAAGGGTCTCAGGATTGGAATGGGAAGGACTTGGATATCAAATCTCATGCTATGGGAAGGCTCTCAGGTTTGATAGGGGAAGGAGTTGGATATCACATTTCATGTTAGAGGAAGGATCTCAGGTTTGGTATTAGAGGCATTGAGATATCACATCTCATGCTATAGGAAGGGTCTCAGGATTGGAATGGGAAGGAGTTGGATATCACATCTCAAGCTATAGGAAGGGTCTCAGGTTTGGTATAAGCATTGCGATATCACATCTCAAGCTATAGGAAGGGTCTCAGGATTGGAATGGGAAGGAGTTGGATATCACATCTCATGTTATAGGAAAGATCTCAGGTTTGGTATTAGAAGCATTGAGACATTACATCTCATGTTATAGGAAGGGTCTCAGGATTGGAATGGGAAGAAGTTGGATGTCACATCTCATGCTATAGGAAGGGTCTCAGGTTTGGTATAAGCATTGAGACATTACATCTCATGTTATAGGAAGGGTCTCAGGATTGGAATGGGAAGGAGTTGGATATCACATCTCAAGCTATAGGAAGGGTCTCAGGATTGGAATGGGAAGGAGTTGGATATCACATCTCATGCTATAGGAAGGGTCTCAGGTTTGGTATTAGCATTGAGATATCCCATCTCATGCTATAGGAAGGGTCTCAGGTTTGGAATCGGAAGGAGTTGTATATGACATCTCATGCCATAGGAAGGGTCTCAGGTTTGGTATAAGCATTGAGATATCACATCTCTGCTATCGGAAGGGTCTCAGGATTGGAATGGGAAGGAGTTGGATATCCCATCTCGTTATAGGAAGGGTCTCAGGTTTGGTATTAGAAGCATTGAGATATCACATCTCATGGTATAGGACGGGTCTCAGAATTGGAATGGGAAGGAGTTGGATATCACATCTCAAGCTATAGGAAGGGTCTCAGGATTGGAATGGGAAGGAGTTTGTTATCACATCTCATGCCATGTATGGGCCTCAGGTTTTGTAGAAGCATTGGGATATCACATCTCATGCTATCGGAAGGGTATCATGATTGGATTTGGAAGGAGTTGGATATCCCATCTCATGCTATAGGAAGGGTCTCAGTTTGGAATGGGAAGGAGTTGGATATCACATCTCATGTTATAGGAAGGGTCTCAGGATTGGAATGGGAAGGACTTGGATATCACATCTCATGCTATAGGAAGGCTCTCAGGTTTGGAAGGGGAAGGAGTTGGATATCACATTTCATGTTAGAGGTAGGATCTCAGGTTTGGTATTAGAGGCATTGAGATATCACATCTCATGCTATCAGAAGGATCTCAGGATCGGAATGGGAAGGAGTTGGATATCACATCTCATGCTAAAGGGAGGGTCTCAGGTTTGGAAGTGGAAGGATTTGGATATCACATCTCATGTTATAGGAAGGATCTCAGGTTTGGTATTAGAAGCATTGAGATATCACATCTCATGCTATAGGAAGGGTCTCAGGATTGGAATGGGAAGGAGTTGGATATCACATCTCAAGCTATAGGAAGGGTCTCAGGATTGGAATGGGAAGGAGTTGATATCACATCTCAAGCTATAGGAAGGGTCTCAGGATTGGAATGGGAAGGAGTTGGATATCACATCTCATGCTATAGGAAGGGTCTCAGGTTTGGTATAAGCATTGAGATATCCCATCTCATGCTATAGGAAGGGTCTCAGGTTTGGAAGGGGAAGGATTTCGGTATCACATCTCATGTTATAGGACCGGTCTCAGGTTTGGTATTAGAAGCATTGAGATATCAAGTCTCATGGTATAGGAAGGGTCTCAGGATTGGAATGGGAAGGAGTTGGATACCACATCTCATGCTATAGGAAGGGTCTCAGGTTTGGTATAAGCATTGAGATATCACATCTCATGCTATAGGAAGGGTCTCAGGTTTGGAAGGGGAAGGATTTGGATATCATATCTCATGTTATAGGACGGGTCCCAGGTTTGGTATTAGAAGCTTTGAGATATCACATCTCATGCTATAGGAAGGGTCTCAGGATTGGAATGGTAAGAAGTTGGATATCACATCTCATGCTAAAGGAAGGGACTCAGGTTTGATAGAAGCATTGAGATATCACATCTCATGCTATAGGAAGGGTCTCAGGATTGGAATGGGAAGGAGTTGGATATCACATCTCATGCCATAGGAAGGGTCTCAGGTTTGGTATAAGCATTGAGATATCACATCTCTGCTATCGGAAGGGTCTCAGGATAGGAATGGGAAGGACTTAGATATCACATCTCATGCTATAGGGAGGGTCTCAGTTTTGATATTAGAAGCATTGAGATATCACATTTCATGCTATCGGAAGGGTCTCAGGATTGGAATGGGAAGGAGTTGGATATCACATCTCAAGCTATCTCAGGATTGGAATGGGAAGGAGTTTGATATCACATCTCAAGCTATAAGAAGGGTCTCAGGTTTGGAAGGGGAAGGATTTGGATCTCACATCTCATGTTTTAGGACGGGTCTCAGTTTTGGTATTAGAAGCATTGAGATATCACATCTCA
This sequence comes from Ambystoma mexicanum, assembly GCF_040938575.1. Classification (NCBI taxonomy): domain Eukaryota; kingdom Metazoa; phylum Chordata; class Amphibia; order Caudata; family Ambystomatidae; genus Ambystoma; species Ambystoma mexicanum. The sequence continues at coordinate 1,150,420,812 of NC_090934.1, forward strand.
TGGTATAGGAAGGGTCTCAGGATTGGAATGGGAAGGAGTTGGATATCACATCTCAAGCTATCACCGGATTGGAATGGGAAGGAGTTTGATAGCACATCTCAAGCTATAGGAAGGGTCTCAGGTTTGGAAAGGGAAGGATTTGGATTTCACATCTCATGTTATAGGATGGTTCTCATGTTTGGTTTTAGAAGCACTGAGATATCACATCTCATGCTATCTGAAGGGTCTCAGGTTTGGAAAGGGAAGGATTAGGATTTCACATATTTTATTGGATGGTTCTCAGGTTTGGTTTTAGAAGCATTAAGATATCACATCTCATGCTATAGGAAGGGTCTCAGGTTTGGAATGGGAAGGAGTTGGATACACATCTCATGTTATAGGAAGGATCTCAGGTTTGGTATTAGAAGCATTGTGATATCACATATCATGCTATAGGAAGGGTCTCAGGATTGGAATGGGAAGGAGTTGGATATCACATCTCATGCTAAAGGAAAGATCTCAGGTTTGGAAGGGGAAGGATTTGGATCTCACATCTCATGTTTTAGGACGGGTGTCAGCTTTGGTATTAAAAGTATTGAGATATCACATCTCATGGTATAGGAAGGGTCTGAGGATTGGAATGGGAAGGAGTTGGATATCACATCTCAAGCTATCTCAGGATTGGAATGGGAAGGAGTTTGATATCACATCTCATGCTATCGGAAGGGTCTCAGGTTTGGAATGGGAAGGAGTTGGATGTCACATCTCATGTTATAGGAAGGATCTCAGGTTTGGTATTAGAAGCATTGAGATATCACATCTCATGCTATAGGAAGGGTCTCAAGATTGGAATCGGAAGGAGTTGGATACCACATCTCATGCTATAGGAAGGGTCTCAGGTTTGGTATAAGCATTGAGATATCCCATCTCATGCTATAGGAAGGGTCTCAGCATTGGAATCGGAAGGAGTTGTATTTGACATCTCATGCCATAGGAAGGGTCTCAGGTTTGGTATAAGCATTGAGATATCACATCTCTGCTATCGGAAGGGTCTCAGGATTGGAATGGGAAGGAGTTGGATATCACATCTCATGCTAAAGGGAGGGTCTCAGGTTTGGAAGGGGAAGGATTTGGATATCACATCTCATGTTATAGGAAGGATCTCAGGTTTGGTATTAGAAGCATTGAGATATCACATCTCATGCTATCGGAAGGATCTCAGGTTTCGTATTAGAGGCATTGAGATATCACATCTCATGTTATCAGAAGGGTCTCAGGATTGGAATGGAAAGGAGTCGGATATCACATCTCATGCTAAAGGGAGGGTCTCAGGTTTGGTATTAGAAGCATTGAGATATCACATCTCATGTTATAGGAAGAATCTCAGGTTTGGTATTAGAGGCATTGAGATATCACATCTCATGCTATCAGAAGGGTCTCAGGATTGGAATGGGAAGGAGTCGGATATCACATCTCATGCTAAAGGGAGGGTCTCAAGTTTGGTATTAGAAGCATTGAGATATCACATCTCATGTTATAGGAAGAATCTCAGGTTTGGTATTAGAGGCATTGAGATATCACATCTCATGCTATCAGAAGGGTCTCAGGATTGGAATGGGAAGGAGTCGGATATCACATCTCATGCTAAAGGGAGGGTCTCAGGTTTGGTATTAGAAGCATTGAGATATCAAATCTCATGTTATAGGAAGAATCTCAGGTTTGGTATTAGAGGCATTGAGATATCACATCTCATGCTATCAGAAGGGTCTCAGGATTGGAATGGGAAGGAGTCGGATATCACATCTCATGCTAAAGGGAGGGTCTCAGGTTTGGTATTAGAAGCATTGAGATATCACATCTCATGTTATAGGAAGAATCTCAGGTTTGGTATTAGAGGCATTGAGATATCACATCTCATGGTATAGGAAGGGTCTCAGGATTGGAATGGGAAGGAGTTGGATATCACATCTCATCCAATAGGAAGGATCTCAGGATTGGAATGGGAAGGATTTGGATGTCACATCTCTTGCTATAGGAAGGGTCTCAGGTTTTTAGAAACATTGAGATATCACATCTCATGCTATAGGAAGGATTTCAGGATTGGAATGGGAAGGAGTTGGATATCCCTTCTCATGCTATAGGAAGGGTCTCAGGTTGGAATGGGAAGGAGTTGGATATCACATCTCATGTTATAGGAAGGGTCTCAGTATTGGAATGGTAAGGATTTGGATATCACATTTCTTGCTATAGGAAGGGTCTCAGGTTTTTTATTAGAAACATTGAGATATCACATCTCATGCTATAGGAAGGGTTTCAGGATTGGAATGGGAAGGATTTGGATATCACATCTCATGCTCAAGGAACGGTCTCAGGTTTGGAAGGGGAAAGATTTGGATATGATATCTCATGTTATAGGACAGGTCCCAGGTTTGGTATTAGAAGCTTTGAGATATCACATCTCATGCTATAGGAAGGGTCTCAGGATTGGAATGGGAAGGATTTGGATATCACATCTCATGCTAAAGGAAGGGATTCAGGTTTGATAGAAGCATTGAGATATCACATCTCATGCTATAGGAAGGGTCTCAGGATTGGAATGGGAAGGAGTTGGATATCACATCTCATGCCATAGGAAGGGTCTCAGGTTTGGTATAAGCATTGAGATATCACATCTCTGCTATCGGAAGGGTCTCAGGATAGGAATGGGAAGGACTTAGATATCACATCTCATGCTATAGGGAGGGTCTCAGTTTTGATATTAGAAGCATTGAGATATCACATTTCATGCTATCGGAAGGGTCTCAGGATTGAAATGGGAAGGAGTTGGATATCACATCTCAAGCTATCTCAGGATTGGAATGGGAAGGAGTTTGATATCACATCTCAAGCTATAGGAAGGGTCTCAGGTTTGGAAGGGGAATGATTTGGATCTCACATCTCGTTTTAGGACGGGTCTCAGGTTTGGTATTAGAAGCATTGAGATATCACATCTCATGGTATAGGAAGGGTCTCAGGATTGGAATGGGAAGGAGTTGGATATCACATCTCAAGCTATCACAGGATTGGAATGGGACGGAGTTTGATAGCACATCTCAAGCTATAGGAAGGGTCTCAGGTTTGGAAAGGGAAGGATTTGGATTTCACATCTCATGTTATAGGATGGTTCTCATGTTTGGTTTTAGAAGCATTGAGATATCACATCTCATGCTATCTGAAGGGTCTCAGGTTTGGAAAGGGAAGGATTTGGATTTCACATATGTTATTGGATGGTTCTCAGGTTTGGTTTTAGAAGCATTGAGATATCACATCTCATGCTATCGGAAGGGTCTCAGGTTTGGAATGGGAAGGAGTTTGATATCACATCTCATGTTATAGGAAGGATCTCAGGTTTGGTATTAGAAGCATTGAGATATCACATCTCATGCTATAGGAAGGGTCTCAGGATTGGAATCAGAAGGAGTTGTATATGACATCTCATGTTATAGGAAGGATCTCAGGTTTGGTATTAGAAGCATTGAGATATCACATCTCATGCTATAGGAAGGGTCTCAGGATTGGAATCCGAAGGAGTTGTATATGACATCTCATGCCATAGGAAGGGTCTCAGGTTTGGTATAAGCATTGAGATATCACATCTCTGCTATCGGAAGGGTCTCAGGATTGGAATGGGAAGGAGTTGGATATCCCATCTCGTTATAGGAAGGGTCTCAGGTTTGGTATTAGAAGCATTGAGATATCACATCTCATGCTATAGGAAGGGTCTAAGGTTTGGAAAGGGGAAGGATTTGGGTATCACATCTCATGTTATAGGACCGGTCTCAGGTTTGGTATTAGAAGCATTGAGATATCAAGTCTCATGGTATAGGACGGGTCTCAGAATTGGAATGGGAATGAGTTGGATATCACATCTCAAGCAATAGGAAGAGTCTCAGGATTGGAATGGGAAGGAGTTTGATATCACATCTCATGCCATGGTATGGGTCTCAGGTTTTGTAGAAGCATTGGGATATCACATCACATGCTATCGGAAGGGTATCGGGATTGGATTTGGAAGGAGTTGGATATCCCATCTCATGCTATAGGCAGGGTCTAAGGTTGGAATGGGAAGGAGTTGGATATCACATCTCATGTTATAGGAAGGGTCTCAGGATTGGAATGGGAAGGACTTGGATATCACATCTCATTCTATAGGAAGGCTCTCAGGGTTGGAAGGGGAAGGAGTTGGATATCACATTTCATGTTAGAGGTAGGATCTCAGGTTTGGTATTAGAGGCATTGAGATATCACATCGCATGCCATCAGAAGGGTCTCAGGATTGGAATGGGAAGGAGTTGGATATCACATCTCATGCTAAAGGGAGGGTCTAAGGTTTGGAAGGGGAAATATTTGGACATCACATCTCATGTTATAGGAAGGATCTCAGGTTTGGTATTAGAAGCATTGAGATATCACATCTCATGCTATCGGAAGGGTCTCAGGTTTGGTATAAGCATTGAGATATCACATCTCTGCTATCGGAAGGGTCTCAGGATTGGAATGGGAAGGACTTGGATATCACAATTCATGTTATAGGAAGGGCCTCAGGTTTGGTATTAGAAGCATTGAGATATCACATCTCATGATATAGGAAGGGTCTCAGGATTGGAATGGGAAGGACTTGGATATCACATCTCATGTTATAGGAAGGGTCTCAGGTTTGGTATTAGAAGCATTGAGATATCACATCTCATGCTATAGGAAGGGTCTCAGGAATGGAATGGGAAGGAGTTGGATATCACATCTCAAGCTATCTCAGGATTGGAATGGGAAGGAGTTTGATATCACATCTCAAGCTATAGGAAGGGTCTCAGGTTTGGAAGGGGAATGATTTGGATCTCACATCTCGTTTTAGGACGGGTCTCAGGTTTGGTATTAGAAGCATTGAGATATCACATCTCATGGTATAGGAAGGGTCTCAGGATTGGAATGGGAAGGAGTTGGATATCACATCTCAAGCTATCACAGGATTGGAATGGGACGGAGTTTGATAGCACATCTCAAGCTATAGGAAGGGTCTCAGGTTTGGAAAGGGAAGGATTTGGATTTCACATCTCATGTTATAGGATGGTTCTCATGTTTGGTTTTAGAAGCATTGAGATATCACATCTCATGCTATCTGAAGGGTCTCAGGTTTGGAAAGGGAAGGATTTGGATTTCACATATGTTATTGGATGGTTCTCAGGTTTGGTTTTAGAAGCATTGAGATATCACATCTCATGCTATCGGAAGGGTCTCAGGTTTGGAATGGGAAGGAGTTTGATATCACATCTCATGTTATAGGAAGGATCTCAGGTTTGGTATTAGAAGCATTTAGATATCACATCTCATGCTATAGGAAGGGTCTCAGGATTGGAATCAGAAGGAGTTGTATATGACATCTCATGTTATAGGAAGGATCTCAGGTTTGGTATTAGAAGCATTGAGATATCACATCTCATGCTATAGGAAGGGTCTCAGGATTGGAATCCGAAGGAGTTGTATATGACATCTCATGCCATAGGAAGGGTCTCAGGTTTGGTATAAGCATTGAGATATCACATCTCTGCTATCGGAAGGGTCTCAGGATTGGAATGGGAAGGAGTTGGATATCCCATCTCGTTATAGGAAGGGTCTCAGGTTTGGTATTAGAAGCATTGAGATATCACATCTCATGCTATAGGAAGGGTCTAAGGTTTGGAAAGGGGAAGGATTTGGGTATCACATCTCATGTTATAGGACCGGTCTCAGGTTTGGTATTAGAAGCATTGAGATATCAAGTCTCATGGTATAGGACGGGTCTCAGAATTGGAATGGGAATGAGTTGGATATCACATCTCAAGCAATAGGAAGAGTCTCAGGATTGGAATGGGAAGGAGTTTGATATCACATCTCATGCCATGGTATGGGTCTCAGGTTTTGTAGAAGCATTGGGATATCACATCACATGCTATCGGAAGGGTATCGGGATTGGATTTGGAAGGAGTTGGATATCCCATCTCATGCTATAGGCAGGGTCTAAGGTTGGAATGGGAAGGAGTTGGATATCACATCTCATGTTATAGGAAGGGTCTCAGGATTGGAATGGGAAGGACTTGGATATCACATTTCATTCTAAAGGAAGGCTCTCAGGGTTGGAAGGGGAAGGAGTTGGATATCACATTTCATGTTAGAGGTAGGATCTCAGGTTTGGTATTAGAGGCATTGAGATATCACATCTCATGCCATCAGAAGGGTCTCAGGATTGGAATGGGAAGGAGTTGGATATCACATCTCATGCTAAAGGGAGGGTCTAAGGTTTGGAAGGGGAAATATTTGGACATCACATCTCATGTTATAGGAAGGATCTCAGGTTTGGTATTAGAAGCATTGAGATATCACATCTCATGCTATCGGAAGGGTCTCAGGTTTGGTATAAGCATTGAGATATCACATCTCTGCTATCGGAAGGGTCTCAGGATTGGAATGGGAAGGACTTGGATATCACAATTCATGTTATAGGAAGGGCCTCAGGTTTGGTATTAGAAGCATTGAGATATCACATCTCATGCTATAGGAAGGGTCTCAGGATTGGAATGGGAAGGACTTGGATATCACATCTCATGTTATAGGAAGGGTCTCAGGTTTGGTATTAGAAGCATTGAGATATCACATCTCATGCTATAGGAAGGGTCTCAGGAATGGAATGGGAAGGACTTGGATATCACATCTCATTATACAGGAAGGGTCTAAGGTTTGGAAGGGGAAGGATTTGGATATCACATCTCATGTTATTGGACCGGTCTCAGGTTTGGTATTAGAAGCATTGAGATATCAAGTCTCATGGTATAGGACGGGAGTTTGATATCACATCTCATGCCATGGTATGGGTCTCAGGTTTTGTAGAAGCATTGGGATATCACATCTCATGCTATCGGAAGGGTATCAGGATTGGATTTGGAAGGAGTTGGATATCCCATCTCATGCTATAGGAAGGGTCTCAGGATTGGAATGGGAAGGACTTGGATATCACATCTCATGCTGTAGGAAGGCTCTCAGGTTCGGAAAGGGAAGGAGTTGGATATCACATTTCATGTTAGAGGTAGGATCTCAGGTTTGGTATTAGAGGCATTGAGATATCACATCTCATGCTATCAGAAGGGTATCAGGATTGGAATGGGAAGGAGTTGGATATCACATCTCATGCTAAAGGGAGGGTCTCAGGTTTAGAAGGGAAAGGATTTGGATATCACATCTCATGTTATAGGAAGGATCTCAGGTTTGGTATTAGAAGCATTGAGATATCACATCTCATGCTATCGGTAGGATCTCAGGTTTGGTATTAGAAGCATTGAGATATCACATCTCATGCTATAGGAAGTGTCTCAGGATTGGAATGGGAAGGAGTTGGATATCACATCTCATGTTATAGGAAGGATCTCATGTTTGGTATTAGAAGCATTGAGATATCACATCTCATGCTATAGGAAGGGTCTCAGGATTGGAATGGGAAGGAGTTGGATATCACATCTCATGCTAAATGAAGGGTCTCAGTTTTGGTAGAAGCATTGCGATATCACATCTCATGCTATAGGAAGGGTCTCAGGATTGGAATCGGAAGGAGTTGGATATCACATCTCATGCTATAGGAAGGGTCTCAGGTTTGGTATAAGCATTGAAATATCACATCTCTGCTATCGGAAGGGTCTCAGGATTGGAATTGGAAGGACTTAGATATCACATCTCATGCTATAGGGAGGGTCTCAGTTTTGATATCAGAAGCATTGAGATATCACATCTCATGCTATCGGAAGGGTCTCAGGATTGGAATGGGAGGAGCTGGATATCACATCTCATGCTAAAGGAAGGGTCTCAGGTTTGGAAGGGGAAAGATTTGGATATCACATCTCATGTTATAGGAGGGGTCTCAGGTTTGGTATTAGAAGCATTGTGATATCACATCTCATGCTATAGGAAGTGTCTCAGGATTGGAATGGGAAGGAGTTGGATATCACATCTCATGCTATAGGAAGGGTTTCAGGTTTGGTAGAAGCATTGAGATATCACATCTCATGCTATAGGAAGAGTCTCAGGTTTGGGAAGGGAAGGATTTGGATTTCACATCTCATGTTATAGGATGGTTCTCATGTTTGGTTTTTGAAGCATTGAGATATCACATCTCATGCTATCGGAAGGGTCTCAGGTTTGGAATGGGAAGGAGTTGGATATCACATCTCATGTTATAGGAAGGATCTCAGGTTTGGTATTAGAAGCATTGAGATATCACATCTCATGCTATAGGAAGGGTCTCCGGATTGGAATGTGAAGGATTTGGATATCACATCTCATGTTATAGGAAGGGTCTCAGGATTGGAATGGCAAGGAGTTGGATATCACATCTCATGCTAAAGGAAGGGTCTCAGTTTTGATAGAAGCATTGAGATATCACACCTCATGCTATAGGAAGGAACTCAGGATTGGAATGGGAAGGAGTTGGATATCACGTCTCATGTTATAGGAAGGGTCTCAGGTTGGAATGGCAAGGAGTTGGATATCACATCTCATGCTAAAGGAAGGGTCTCAGGTTTGATAGAAGCATTGAGATATCACATCTCATGCTATAGGAAGGAACTCAGGATTGGAATGGGAAGGAGTTGGATATCACATCTCATGCCATAGGAAGGGTTATCAGGTTTGGTATAAGCATTGAGATATCACATCTCTGCTATCGGAAGGGTCTCAGGATAGGAATGGGAAGGACTTAGATATCACATCTCATACTATAGGGAGGGTCTCAGTTTTGATATTAGAAGCATTGAGCTATCACATCTCATGCTATCGCAAGGGTCTCAGGATTGGAATGGGAGGAGCTGGATATCACATCTCATGCTAAAGGAAGGGTCTCAGGTTTGGAAGGGGAAGGATTTGGATATCACATCTCATGTTATAGGAGGGGTCTCAGGTTTGGTATTAGAAGCATTGTGATATCACATCTCATGCTATAGGAAGTGTCTCAGGATTGGAATGGGAAGGAGTTGGATATCACATCTCATGCTATAGGAAGGGTTTCAGGTTTGGTAGAAGCATTGAGATATCACATCTCATGCTATAGGAAGAGTCTCAGGTTTGGGAAGGGAAGGATTTGGATTTCACATCTCATGTTATAGGATGGTTCTCATGTTTGGTTTTTGAAGCATTGAGATATCACATCTCATGCTATCGGAAGGGTCTCAGGTTTGGAATGGGAAGGAGTTGGATATCACATCTCATGTTATAGGAAGGATCTCAGGTTTGGTATTAGAAGCATTGAGATATCACATCTCATGCTATAGGAAGGGTCTCCGGATTGGAATGTGAAGGATTTGGATATCACATCTCATGTTATAGGAAGGGTCTCAGGATTGGAATGGCAAGGAGTTGGATATCACATCTCATGCTAAAGGAAGGGTCTCAGTCTTGATAGAAGCATTGAGATATCACACCTCATGCTATAGGAAGGAACTCAGGATTGGAATGGGAAGGAGTTGTATATCACGTCTCATGTTATAGGAAGGGTCTCAGGATCGGAATGGCAAGGAGTTGGATATCACATCTCATGCTAAAGGAAGGGTCTCAGGTTTGATAGAAGCATTGAGATATCACATCTCATGCTATAGGAAGGAACTCAGGATTGGAATGGGAAGGAGTTGGATATCACATCTCATGCCATAGGAAGGGTTATCAGGTTTGGTATAAGCATTGAGATATCACATCTCTGCTATCGGAAGGGTCTCAGGATAGGAATGGGAAGGACTTAGATATCACATCTCATACTATAGGGAGGGTCTCAGTTTTGATATTAGAAGCATTGAGCTATCACATCTCATGCTATCGCAAGGGTCTCAGGATTGGAATGGGATGGAGTTGGATATCACATCTCAAGCTATCTCAGGATTGGAATGCGAAGGAGTTTGATATCACATCTCAAGCTATAGGAAGGGTCTCAGGTTTGGAAGGGGAAGGATTTGGATCTCACATCTCATGTTATAGGATGGTTCTCATGTTTGGTTTTAGTAGCATTGAGATATCACATCTCATGCTATCGGAAGCATATATATTGTGTTGATATGGTATGCGTTGGTTTAATATTGTGATATTGTGATTTTCTCGCTACGGTCATTGTTTTAAAGGCCTTAAAATAAATGTGTATACATTTTTATATAACAACTGTTTGGAGTAGTTTGTAAGTGTTCTTGCTTTGGGTGCTCATTGCGGGCTTTCAGTCACCCTCACCCCTCTTGAGACCTAGTCTTGACCGCCGTGATCGCTACCTTGATTGGTCTGGCTCGTCCAGAGGTTACCCTGTTCCAAGTAATTAGGTTGGCCTTCTGAACTTCTGCGCCACCAGGACAGAGTTCAGCAATCTGTCTTAACAAATTGCTGTACAGCGGTGGGATACGACTGAAGGTATCCAGTGTTGCGCTCGAACTAAGGCATTTCAGGTTATTCCAACCAGGACACGTAGTGAATTGTTGTAGTATAACTTTAAAAAGGCCATAGTCCTATCTAACAGTATGGAAACAAATACTTTGTTAACTTTAAATGCTTCCAAATCAGAAACACTGAAAAAGATGTGTGCGGAGAGAGGTGTTTCCTCTCAAGGCACGAAATTGGATATGATCCAAAGAATCATGGCATGGCAAGAAGCGCAGCTTGACGCTATAACTTCTGAGGACAGTGCGGAAGGAGGTGGGGCTGCTCTCACTGGTAGAACCGACGGTTCTGCCACTGCACTGATCCACCGCGACCACGAGGACAGGGAGGATGAGATGTCTAATGTTTCCTCTGCCAGTGCTGATGGGGAGGCTATGCTTGAATTCAAGAAGCAAGAGCTGCGGTTTAGGCAGAAGGAGCTTGAATTCAGCATAGCCAAACTAAAAATCGAACAGGCAGAAAAACAAAAAGACAGGGATCACCAGTTGGAACTGGCCAAGCTTCAGGTTGCAAATGGGTCCAAGGGTCCTGGACATGGGTCTGGGGCTTCCTCTCATCCACGGTTTCCGAAAGATCTGCTCAGTGTGTATGAGGAAAGGAATGACATTATGGACTGGCTGAATGCGTTTGAGTATGCATACGAAGTTCAACAAGTTGACAATGCTGATAAGATTGCATGGTTACTCAGCAGACTGCCCCATTCTGGCTGTAGTGCCATTATGGAAATGTCGAAGGCTGAGCAAGCTGATTTCGCAATGTTAAAGCAAACTCTCATTTTAAAGTTTGGGAAGACTCCGGCCCAATATTTGAAACGTTTCAGAGAGTATAAGAAAAAGGAAGGTGGTACTTGGGTATCTTATGTCACTGAATCCTTGAAAAACTTAACTGGCTGGGTCGAAGGTTATAAGGTTTCTACCGTCGAAGGCATGATAAATCTTGTCATGCTGGAACACATTTTTGCATCTTCTTCTCCAGAGCTTAAGCAGCATTTGGCCGATTCGAAGGAGATAGATCCTAAGAAGCTGGCCATTGCAGCCGACTTATGGGTGTCACATCGAGTGTCCCATAAGGACAAAACTCATCCTGGTAAGCAGGAGGAAGGGAAAAAGTCCAAAGATATGGAGGGTGGAGAATCAGCTAAATCTTCTTCTCATAAGGGCCACAAAAAGAAAAACAAGGGTAAGACACAAGAGAACTCACAGGGTAGTGGAGGTCAGCCTCCGAAACAGAACTCTGGTTACAATAAGCCTCCCTATGTAAACAGACCCAATGGATCTTGTTTTGCTTGTGGAGCAACTGACCACATGAAGGGGGATCCCCGGTGTAAAGTTAGACCTTTGGGGGTCCACTCCGCTAATCTGGCCTTCTCCTCCTACGAGGAAGAAGAGATTACAGGAGCATCCTTCTCCTCAGACTCATTTCCCAGCGGGATAGAGGCTGAGGTAGTTTTAGTGTCCCTGGGTTCCTGGGAGCCTAAAGTCGCAGAGGCTTATGCTAGGATTCCGGATAATACCAAGCACTACTTTAAAGACAGTGTGCTGATCAATGGAGTAGATACTCCAGCTCTTAGGGATAGTGGGTGCAGTCGCACTGTAGTGGATTCTACCTTGGTAGACTCAGAGGAAGTTGCCAGAGCTACTCTGATGCCCACTAAGTTGGCTGACGGCCCCCTCCGTATGTTCCCAGTAATACCTGTAAATCTTACTTTAAATGGTACAGCAGTCAGGATTCCAGTGAGCATTCAGAGAAACGTCCCGGGAAAGGTCTTGTTAGGTAATGATCTCAGAGCTTTAGGGCTCGTAGGAGACACTGCCGAAAGACCCTACACACGGTCTCAAGCACGGGCAGCATTGGCCAAGTCCAATACGCCGCCCCAGCTGAAGGGGAAACCCAAGGCGAAAGGAGTCGACAAGTCAAGACGAGGGAAAGAGAATATTCCCCCGAGCTCGCCTACCACTGCGGTGGAGGAAGTTGGTCAATCGCCCGGGCCTGACGAGGAGGTGGCGATGCCTGAAGTATTTGACCCCAACGATCATCCTGAACTAAAAGACTTGTTAGTTGAAGGAGGTCCTGATAGGGACGAATTCAGTAAAGGCCAACGTGAGTGCCCATCTCTGGAAGGCCTAAGGAGACAGGCCTGCTCCCAGCTTGATGGTGTACCTCCTGGGACGCATAGGATTTATTGGGAAGGTGGACTCCTGTATAGTGAGCCCACAGAGTCTATAGAAGGAGACCATAGGAGGTTGGTGGTTCCCCTTGCTGTTAGGCCCTTCCTCCTGCAGTTGGCGCATGAAGTTCCCCTTGCTGGTCACCTTGGTATGAAGAGGACCAAGCAAAGGTTATCCATGCACTTCTACTGGCCCAAGATGGGGGTGCAAGTAGAAAGTCACTGCAGGAGTTGTGCCTCCTGCCAGTTGTCTGGTAAGGTTGGCGCGACAATCCAAGCTCCGTTGGTACCGCTCCCAGTTGTGGGGGTACCATTTGAAAGGGTAGGGATCGACATCGTTGGTCCCCATGACCCGCAAACATCCTCGGGCAATAGGTTTATCCTGGTGCTGGTCGACCATGCAACCAGATACCCTGAGGCCATCCCATTGAAAACTGTAACTGCCAAGTCAGTTGCAAAAGCTTTACTCGGCATATTTACCAGGGTTGGCTTCCCTAAAGAAGTTGTGTCGGATCGTGGCAGCAACTTTATGTCGAAGTATATGCAGGCTATGTGGAAAGAATGTGGGGTCACCTACAAGTTCTCTTCTGCATACCACCCCAGACCAATGGTCTGGCGGAACGTTTCAACAGAACGTTAAAGAGCATGATTGGGGCTCTGGAGGAAACTCAGAGAAGAAAATGCGATCTTCTTTTACCCTGCTTGTTTGCCTACCGAGAGGTACCACAGGAGGGTGTTGGCTTCAGCCCCTTCGAACTTCTGTTCGGTCATCCCGTACGGGGACCCTTAGCCATCGTCAAGGAGGGATGGGAGATGCCCACTCCCCCTGTTACTACCAACGTAGTTGATTATGTGCTAGGGCTCAGAAAACGGATGGTACTTCTGATGGGCTTGGCTAGTGATAAATTGAAGGCAGGACAAGCGCTGGTGAAACATTGGTACGACCAGAAAGCTTCCCTCATCAACTTTACACCTGGTCAGCAAGTCCTGATCATGAATCCCATAAGGCCTCGAGCTTTACAGGACAAATGGTCAGGCCCTTACACAGTGGTGGAGCCCCTGGGTGAGGTTAACTATTTAGTGGACCTTGGAAGGCCTGGACAGGCTCCAAAAGTGTTTCACGTGAATAGGCTGAAGGCTTTCGTCCCAAGAGTCGAAATCGTAGCACTGCTACTGGCTTCAGACGTTGAGGAAGAGGAGTCTGAACCTCTCCCCGACCTGTTCCAAAGCGGTCCTTCAGATAGCTCCTTTGAGGGTGTCCAAGTGGCCCCTCACCTGACTTCTGATCAGCAGGCTGAGGTGAAAAGTTTGCTTAGGCAGTTTTCCCCCCTGTTTTCACAGCCGCCTGGTTTGACACCTTGGTGCAAACATAACATTGACACAGGAGACAGTGTACCTACCAAAAGTAGGGGATACAGGATGTCAGACAAAGTACGGTCTTATATTAAGACCGAGGTCAACAAGATGTTAGACCTTGGGGTGATTGAACCCTCTAGTAGTCCTTGGTCCAGCCCTGTGGTTTTGGTTCCAAAGGCAGGCACTTCTGTTTGGTTCTACCAGTGAGAGCAGCCCCATCACCTTCCGCACTGTCCTCAGAAGTTATAGCGTCAAGCTGCGCTTCTTGCCACGCCACGATTCTTTGGATCATTTCCAATTTCGTGCCTTGAGAGGAAACACCTCTCTCCGCACACATCTTTTTCAGTGTTTCTGATTTGGAAGCATTTAAAGTTAACAAGGTATTTGTTTCCATACTGTTAGATAGGACTATGGTCTTTTTAAAGTTATACTACAACAATTCACTACGTGTCCTAGTTGGAATAACCTGAAATGCCTTAGTTTGTGCGCAACACTGGATACCTTCAGTCGTATCCCACCGCTGTACACCAATTTGTTAAGACGGATTTCTGAACTCTGTCCTGGTGGCGCAGAAGTTCAGAAGGCCAACCTAATTACTTGGAACAGGGTAACCTCTGGACGAGCCAGACCAATCAAGGTAGCGATCGCGGCGGTCAAGACTAGGTCTCAAGAGGGGTGGGGGTGACTGAAAGCCCGCAATGAGCACACAAAGCAAGATCACTTACAAACTACTCCAAACAGTTGTTATTTAAAAAATATATACACATTTATTTTAAGGCCTTTAAAACAATGACCGTAGCGAGAAAATCACAATATCACAATATTAAACCAACACATACCATATCAACACAATATATATACAAATACGACAGTCGCAAGCATTATATGCACGAAATGTGTAGTCCACCTAAAAGGGAAGGAATACAGGCAGTGCGAAGTAATGCTTAGACCCAGTTCGCCTTCAGAGGCACCTAACTAGATGGAAGTCCGGGCCCTGCGAAGAGTGGAGCCTTGTGCTCAAAGTACCTGCACGCGCTGGTGCCAACGGGCAAAAGGAGAAGCTCTTCAAAGGAAGTCAGGCAGTTTAGTTTAGTGCACAAAGAAGAAGAACAAGTTCTGCGACTCAAGCGCAGCCTCCACAGTGGGCAGAAGCAGAGCGCGAGTACGGACACGGGTGCTGTTTTACACAGTGGGGAAAAGCAATGGGCTCCTGCAGGAGGGCGACCAGATCCTAGCTATGCTACTCACCATTCCCCGATGCAAGCAGACCCAGGCTTCTCCGCGTCAGTTTCAGCAGCTGGCAGGTTCAGAAGAGCAGGGAACGCCTCGTCGTCGTGTTGAGTAAAAAGACGTCCCAATCGAAGAAACCCGCACAGTTTGTTACCACAGCAGGGCAACGGGGCGGCCGTGTGTATTTGAGCCAAATGTACACTACTCACTTCAGACCTGGGAACGCCAAGTGTACGAAGCGTGTGAGAGTGACAAGGACCCGAAATACTACACAACCTGGCGGCGGTTACAGAGCAAGACTCCCGGGTAAGCTGGTCAGTCAACTGGATGGCCCAGAGACGCTTCCGAAGGCTTACTGGCAGGAGATGGTGAAGATGCCGAGAATAGCTGTTCCCGCTATTCCAAGGGTCGAAGTACCAGTACAGGCCTTCTGGTTCGATCAAAGGTGAAAAGGGTTTCACAAGGCGACAGCAGTGCAGAGGAGAAGTCCTTCAGCGGGTCACCAGCGATTCCTCGGTTTAGCCTCTTGGTTGCAGGATACTTGGCTCCTGTATTCCTTCGTTCGTGAGAACTCAGGAGATCGACCTCGTAGTGGTGTTTCCAGCCCCCTCTTATCCACGGTTCCCTTCGCGCCAAAACGGAGGGGACCCAATGGGAGATCCGCTTATCAACACTCACACCATTCGTGGACCAATCACGGACCACGGTGGTCCCAGGCATTCACACCACCCTAGACTCTCTGGCACCTAGGATATGTATTGGGACCAGACATCCCAGCCCACACCCTGGAGGCACATACAAGACATGTAGAAGCCCGCGAAAGCATCTGTGTTTCGCAGGAAAGTACATGCCCAAATAAGGAAGGCCCCGGGTCGGCTCGACCTGGGGAAGGTGAAGGGAGCAAGACGGTCAGCGGACAGGACAAAGGAGCCTCGTGGTCCGGCCATTTTGGGAGCCAGGCCACCATTTTGGGTTAAGCGCGGAAAACGCGCTTAGAACGCCAAAAGGAGCTCAAAATACAAAGAAACGATCGCTGCCACCATTCCCGTCCCTGAATTACTTGCACCGATCAGATACAATCCTAAACGAGTATCTAGGGCCTGTAGAAGGCTAGAGACCCAAGAGAGCTGTAACTTAGCTTACAGTGCCCTCTTGTGTCATGTTGCACGAAAGCCGCAACATGATAAAAGAAACTACGGGAAACAGCGTTCCCCGGTACTGACTGTCTTAAGGGCATGTCAGTTTCCCCGTAAGAAAGGAGCGAAAGCCCAGAGGAGTGCGGCAGAAGGCTGCACTTCTCTGGCAAAGTCAAGAACAAGGTGAAAAACAACAGCAAAAAGTTTAGGGGTTGCCACATGGAAGGAAAATTACCTACAATTACGAAATCTTTCCTAACAATATCCAACTCCTTCCCATTCCAATCCTGAGACCCTTCCGATAGCAGAGATGTGATATCTCAATGCTTATACCAAACCTGAGTCCCTTCCTTTAGCATGAGATGTGATATCCAACTCCTTCCCATTCCAATCCTGAGACCCTTCCGATAGCATGAAATGTGATATCTCAATGCTTCTAATATCAAAACTGAGACCCTCCCTATAGCATGAGATGTGATATCTAAGTCCTTCTCATTCCTATCCTGAGACCCTTCCGATAGCAGAGATGTGATATCTCAATGCTTATACCAAACCTGAGTCCCTTCCTTTAGCATGAGATGTGATATCCAACTCCTTCCCATTCCAATCCTGAGACCCTTCCGATAGCATGAAATGTGATATCTCAATGCTTCTAATATCAAAACTGAGACCCTCCCTATAGCATGAGATGTGATATCTAAGTCCTTCTCATTCCTATCCTGAGACCCTTCCGATAGCAGAGATGTGATATCTCAATGCTTATACCAAACCTGAGTCCCTTCCTTTAGCATGAGATGTGATATCCAACTCCTTCCCATTCCAATCCTGAGACCCTTCCGATAGCATGAAATGTGATATCTCAATGCTTCTAATATCAAAACTGAGACCCTCCCTATAGCATGAGATGTGATATCTAAGTCCTTCCCATTCCTATCCTGAGACCCTTCCGATAGCAGAGATGTGATATCTCAATGCTTATACCAAACCTGAGACCCTTCCTATGGCATGAGATGTGATATCCAACTCCTTCCCATTCCAATCCTGAGACCCTTCCTATAGCATGAGATGTGATATCTCAATGCTTCTATCAAACCTGAGTCCCTTCCTATAGCATGAGATGTGATATCTCAAAGCTTCTAATACCAAACCTGGGACCCGTCCTATAACATGAGATATGATATCCAAACCATGCATCACCACCGAAACCATCAAAGGTGCACTCATCAATGCGAGATCTGTAGTCGCCCATGCCCTAGACATAGCCGACATTATCTCCATCAATGATCTCGACTTCATAGCTATTACAGAGACCTGGCTCCACCCAGCGTCTGGCCCCTCTCTATCACTTGCTATACCCAATGACTATACCATCTACCGTGCAGACAGACAAACAGCTAAAGGTGGTGGAGTAGCCATTATTGCAAAAGCTCCATCAACATAAAACACATACAAAACCAATCCCTGCCATCAGCGGAACTACTCACCCTCAAACTATCCACAACGCACACAAGCACAATCACCATCCACCTCATTTACAGACCGCCAGGCCCTATACTATCCTTTAATGACGACATAGCCCTTTTACTCTCTAACAATATCAAACCTAACTCTCGACTACTCATCCTAGGAGACTTTAATCTAGGTCTCAATGATGAGAAAGATGACAAAGCTAACACTGTCGCCAACACCATTTCAGAATTAGGACTCACCCACCATATCGCACAACCCACACACAAAAAAGGCCGAATCCTTGACTGGATAGCTGACCTTAACTGCAACACCACCATCCTTTCCAACACTCCATGCGCTTGCACCGATCACTACCTCATTACCTTCACCATCAACAAAGGCACTCAAACACCAGGGCCTTCCCCCTATGCCCCACCCACACTCACAAGAAACAACAAAAATATCACAGTAGAGAAACTCCTCCCGTTACTCCAACCCATCATCGACTTCTCACCCACCATGACCAACCCTACTGAACTAGTAGAGTTATACAACACAACCATCCTTAAGGCCATTAACACCATAGCACCACTCACGCTTCGGAAAGCCAAACCACGCGCACACCTCAATTCTTGGTTCACCCCGAACTAAAAACACTCCGCAAATCCAAAAGACAAGCTGAATTAGCATGGAAACAGTCACCATCCACTATTAATAAGACATCTTACACACTGGCCTCGAACATCTATAAGTCAGCCATCATCCAGTCTAAAAAGAACATGTACAATGAAAGAATCTGCAACGCCAAATCCAATACCAAAGAGCTCTTCAATATCCTGAGAGAACTCGAATCACCTTCCCCCATTCCAGACACTTGCAACAAAGACATCCACTGGTGCACGAACATTCAGGAAGCACTCCTAGGCAAAATTGCCACGCTACAAGCCAAAATCCTGACAAAGAAAGAAAGCCTCACCCTCACTGATAACATCACCCCCTCTACACACACCTACACCACCCCCCAAAATGATGACATTAACCTCTTTGAGTTTTCCACCATAACCATCAAAGAGGTTGAAGAAATAATCTACTCTCTTAAACCATCCAAATGCCAAGGTGACACTTGCCCGGCCCCAGTCATTAAAGATGCAGCCAAACAACTTGCTCCTTTCATCACTTCCCTCATCAATTCATCTTTCACATCCAACGTAGTGCCCAACAACCTCAAGGACTCCTGGGTTCTTCCTTTACTTAAGAAGCCCACCCTTGACCCAAATGTCCCCACCAACTACAGACCCATTACAACTGTACCCTTCCTACTAAATATCCTTGACAGAGCTGCCTATCTCCAGATACAGAACCACCTTGAGAAAAATAACTTACTAGGACTCAGACAATCAGGATTCCGCCCCAAACACGGCACTGAGACCGCCCTGATTGACCTTAAGACACAGATGGACAACATTAAAGACAATGGCAAACTGGTCCTCCTTCTCCTTCTTGACTTATCGGCCGCCTTCGACCTGGTCAACCACGACATCCTCTGCAAACATCTATCCTCAGCAGCCAAATTCTCAGATAATGCCAACGCATGGATCCAATCCTTCCTTAACAACAGATCCATGAGAGTCTTCGCACCCACAGCCTCTGCCAACCCAGCCCCAGTCACTTGCGGTGTCCCCCAGGGCTCCTGCGTCTCCCCCACTCTATACAATGTGTTCACGAAACCCCTCTTTGACATATTGGACCGCTTGGGTGTCATCTACACCAACTACGCAGATGACACCCAAATACTGATCCCTTTAACAGGCGACTACTCCACCGACCTCACTGCTCTCAACAACATTTACTCCATTATCCAAGAATGGATGGCCAAGCATGGCCTATGCCTCAATGACGACAAGACCGAGCTTCTTCTCCTAGGTTCCCAACCCAGACTTAATAAACTCGACAAACTCTATCAGGCATTCACTATAGACGGCAATAACATCATCGTCTCTAACAGCGTCAAAACCCTAGGAATCTACCTCGACTCCTCCCTCACACTGACAAGACAGATCAATTCCATCTCATCCGCCACTGCTTACACCTGTAAGCTCATCAATGCCAGCAGACCTTACCTCTCACCATCCAACTGCACCACCTTAGCCAGAGCGCTAGTCCTCTCCAAAGTCGACTACTGCAATGCCCTATACTTGGGCACCAGTCAGAAAAACATTAACAAACTACAAGTCGTACAAAACAACGCCTTGCGAGCAGCCCTGAACATACCTAAACATGAACACATTTCGGACGCCAGACGCTCCTGCCATTGGCTATCCATACCACAAAGAATTGAATATAAAACCATCTCACTCACACACAAATGCCTAGCTAACCAAGCACCCAGATACCTATCCGACAACCTCACTCACCACACCCCAGCGCGCCCTACCAGATCAGCTCAAACACACTGCTTAAATATCCCAAGATTTAAGCTCCAAAAAGCAGGTGGCTCTAGCTTCCCCGTGCTTGCCTCCAAACTCTGGAATTCACTTCCACTCGAGCTGAGATCAGAACCGTCCTTTCACAGATTTAGACACAACACCAAAACATGGCTTCTATCCAAAGAAACGTAAACTGCCTAGCCCTACCTTACTAGCATGCACCAAGACTGTAAATTTGTAAATATGTAAATCGGTCTGTACATTACCTCTAACTGCGTGATAATGTCCCAAATGTATTGCTCTCATCCACCTTGACCATGCTATACCATATATGTAACTATCTGTAATTGAAACTGATTGACAACTCCCTCAATCTCTGTTACTGGTCCCCTAAAACCATATTTTATCATATTGTACTGTTGTATTAATCTTGTTGTATTCATCTCAAGCGCCTGGATGCCCCAGGGCCAGGCGACGCTATACAAATAATAAACTAAACTAAACTAAACTAAATCCTTCCCCTTCCAAAACTGAGACCCTTCCTTTAGCATGAGATGTGATATCCAAATCCTTCCCATTCCAATCCTGAAACCCTTCCTATAGCATGAGATGTGATATTTCAATGTTTCTAATAAAAAACCTGAGACCCTTCCTATAGCAAGAGATGTGATATCCCAATGCTTCTACAAAACCTGAGACCCATACCATGGCATGAGATGTGATATCAAACTCCCGTCCTATACCATGAGACTTGATAGCTCAATGCTTCTAATACCAAACCTGAGACCGGTCCAATAACATGAGATGTGATATCCAAATCCTTCCCCTTCCAAACCTTAGACCCTTCCTGTATCATGAGATGTGATATCCAAGTCCTTCCCATTCCATTCCTGAGACCCTTCCTATAGCATGATATGTGATATCTCAATGCTTCTAATACCAAACCTGAGACCCTTCCTATAACATGAGATGTGATATCCAAGTCCTTCCCATTCCAATCCTGAGACCCTTCCTATAGCATGAGATGTGATATCTCAATGCTTCTAATGCCAAACCTGAGGCCCTTCCTATAACATGAATTGTGATATCCAAGTCCTTCCCATTCCAATCCTGAGACTCTTCCGATAGCAGAGATGTGATATCTCAATGCTTATACCAAACCTGAGACCCTTCCGATAGCATGAGATGTGATATCTCAATGCTTCTAATACCAAACCTGAGATCCTTCCTATAACATGAGATGTGATGTCCAAATCCTTCCCCTTCCAAACCTTAGACCCTCCCTTTAGCATGAGATGTGATATCCAACTCCTTCCCATTCCAATCCTGAGACCCTTCTGATGGCATGAGATGTGATATCTCAATGCCTCTAATACCAAACCTGAGATCCTACCTCTAACATGAAATGTGATATCCAACTCCTCCCCCTTCCAACCCTGAGAGCCTTCCTATAGAATGAGATGTGATATCCAAGTCCTTCCCATTCCAATCCTGAGACCCTTCCTATAACATGAGATGGGATATCCAACTCCTTCCAAATCCAATCCCGATACCCTTCCGATAGCATGTGATGTGATATCCCAATGCTTCTACAAAACCTGAGACCCATACCATGGCATGAGATGTGATATCAAACTCCTTCCCATTCCAATCCTGAGACCCTTCCTATTGCTTGAGATGTGATATCTCAATGCTTCTAATACCAAACCTGAGACCGGTCCTATAACATGAGATGTGATACCCAAATCCTTCCCCTTTCCAAACCTTAGACCCTTCCTATAGCATGAGATGTGATATCTCAATGCTTCTAATACCAAACCTGAGACCCTTCCTATAACGAGATGGGATATCCAACTCCTTCCCATTCCAATCCTGAGACCCTTCCGATAGCAGAGATGTGATATCTCAATGCTTATACCAAACCTGAGACCCTTCCTATGGCATGAGATGTCATATAAAACTCCTTCCGATTCCAATCCTGAGACCCTTCCTATAGCATGAGATGTGATATCTCAATGCTTCTAATACCAAACCTGAGATCCTTCCTATAACATGAGATGTGATATCAAACTCCTTCCCATTCCAAACCTGAGACCCTTCCGATAGCATGAGATGTGATATCTCAATGCTTCTAAAACCAAACATGAGAACCATCCTATAACATGAGATGTGAAATTCAAATCATTCCCTTTCCAAACCTGAGACCCTTCCTATAGCTTGAGATGTGATATCAAACTCCTTCCCATTCAATGTGATATCCAACTCCTTCCCATTCCAATCCTGAGACCCTTCCTATACCATGAGATGTGATATTTCAATGCTTCTAATACCAAACCTGAGACCCGTCCTAAAACATGAGATGTGAGATCCAAATCCTTCCCCTTCCAAACCTGAGACCTTTCCTTTAGCATGAGATATTATATCTTAATGCTTCTAAAACCAAACCTGAGAATCATCCTATAACATGTGAACTCCAAATCCTTCCCTTTCCAAACCTGAGACCCTTCCGATAGCATGAGATGTTATATCTTAATGCTTCTAAAACCAAACCTGAGAACCATGCTATAACATGCGAACTCCAAATCCTTCCCTTTCCAAACCTGAGACCCTTCCGATAGCATGAGATGTGATATCGCAATGCTACTAAAACCAAACATGAGAACCATCCTATTACATGAGATGTGAAATCCAAATCCTTCCCTTTCCAAACCTGAGACCCTTCCTATAGCTTGAGATGTGATATCAAACTCCTTCCCATTCCAATCCTGAGATAGCTTGAGATGTCATAGCCAACTCCTTCCCATTCCAATCCTGAGACCCTTCCTATACCATGAGATGTGATATCTCAATGCTTCTAATACCAAACCTGACACCCGTCCTAAAACATGAGATGTGAGATCCAAATCCTTCCCCTTCCAAACCTGAGATCTTTCCTTTAGCATGAGATGTGATATCCAACTCCTTCCCATTCTAATCCTGAGACCCTTCCTATAGCATGATATGTGATATCACAATGCTTCTAATACCAAACCTGAGATCCTTCCTATAACATGAGATGTGTATCCAACTCCTTCCCATTCCAAACCTGAGACCCTTCCTATAGCATGAGATGTGATATCTTAATGCTTCTAAAACCAAACTTGAGAACCATCCAATAACATATGTGAAATCCAAATCCTTCCCTTTCCAAACCTGAGACCCTTCAGATAGCATGAGATGTGATATCTCAATGCTTCTAAAACCAAACATGAGAACCATCCTATAACATGAGATGTGAAATCCAAATCCTTCTCTTTCCAAACCTGAGACCCTTCCTATAGCTTGAGATGTGCTATCAAACTCCTTCCCATTCCAATCCTGTGATAGCTTGAGATGTGATATCCAACTCCTTCCCATTCCAATCCTGAGACCCTTCCTATACCATGAGATGTGATTTCTCAATGCTTCCAATACCAAACCTGAGACCCGTCCTAAAACATGAGATGTGAGATCCAAATCAATCCCCTTCCAAACCTGAGACCCTTCCTATAGCTTGAGATGTGATATCAAACTCCTTCCCATTCCAATCCTGAGATAGCTTGAGATGTGATATCCAACTCCTTCCCATTCCAATCCTGAGACCCTTCCGATAGCATGAAATGTGATATCTCAATGCTTCTAATATCAAAACTGAGACCCTCCCTATAGCATGAGATGTGATATCTAAGTCCTTCCCATTCCTATCCTGAGACCCTTCCGATAGCAGAGATGTGATATCTCAATGCTTATACCAAACCTGAGACCTTTCCTATGGCATGAGATGTGATATCCAACTCCTTCCCATTCCAATCCTGAGACCCTTCCTATAGCATGAGATGTGATATCTCAATGCTTCTATCAAACCCGAGTCCCTTCCTTTAGCATGAGATGTGATATCCAACTCCTTCCCATTCCAATCCTGAGACCCTTCCTATAGCATGAGATGTGATATCTCAAAGCTTCTAATACCAAACCTGGGACCCGTCCTATAACATGAGATATCATATCCAAATCCTTCCCCTTCCAAACCTGAGACCCTTCCTTTAGCATGAGATGTGATATCCAAATCCTTCCCATTCCAATCCTGAAACCCTTCCTATAGCATGAGATGTGATATTTCAATGTTTCTAATAAAAAACCTGAGACCCTTCCTATAGCAAGAGATGTGATATCCAAATCCTTACCATTCCAATACTGAGACCCTTCCTATAACATGAGATGTGATATCCAACTCCTTCCCATTCCAACCTGAGACCCTTCCTATAGCATGAGAAGGGATATCCAACTCCTTCCCATTCCAAACCTGAAACCCTTCCTATAGCATGAGATGTGATATCAAACTCCTTCCCATTCAATGTGATATCCAACTCCGTCCCATTCCAATCCTGAGACCCATCCTATACCATGAGATGTGATATCTCAATGCCTCTAATACCAAACCTGAGATCCTACCTCTAACATGAAATGTGATATCCAACTCCTTCCCTTTCCAAACCTGAGAGCCTTCCTATAGCATGAGATGGGATATCCAACTCCTTCCAAATCCAATCCTGATACCCTTCCGATAGCATGAGATGTGATATCCCAATGCTTCTACAAAACCTGAGACCCATACCATGGCATGAGATGTGATATCAAACTCCCGTCCTATACCATGAGACTTGATATCTCAATGCTTCTAATACCAAACCTGAGACCGGTCCAATAACATGAGATGTGATATCCAAATCCTTCCCCTTCCAAACCTTAGACCCTTCCTGTATCATGAGATGTGATATCCAAGTCCTTCCCATTCCAATCCTGAGACCCTTCCTATAGCATGAGATGTGATATCTCAATGCTTCTAATACCAAACCTGAGGCCCTTCCTATAACATGAATTGTGATATCCAAGTCCTTCCCATTCCAATCCTGAGACCCTTCCGATAGCAGAGATGTGATATCTCAATGCTTATACCAAACCTGAGACCCTTCCGATAGCATGAGATGTGATATCTCAATGCTTCTAATACCAAACCTGAGATCCTTCCTATAACATGAGATGTGATGTCCAAATCCTTCCCCTTCCAAACCTTAGACCCTCCCTTTAGCATGAGATGTGATATCCAACTCCTTCCCATTCCAATCCTGAGACCCTTCTGATGGCATGAGATGTGATATCTCAATGCCTCTAATACCAAACCTGAGATCCTACCTCTAACATGAAATGTGATATCCAACTCCTCCCCCTTCCAACCCTGAGAGCCTTCCTATAGAATGAGATGTGATATCCAAGTCCTTCCCATTCCAATCCTGAGACCCTTCCTATAACATGAGATGGGATATACAACTCCTTCCAAATCCAATCCCGATACCCTTCCGATAGCATGTGATGTGATATCCCAATGCTTCTACAAAACCTGAGACCCATACCATGGCATGAGATGTGATATCAAACTCCTTCCCATTCCAATCCTGAGACCCTTCCTATTGCTTGAGATGTGATATCCAACTCCTTCCCATTCCAATCCTGAGACCCTTCCTATAGCATGAGATGTGATATCTCAAAGCTTCTAATACCAAACCTGGGACCCGTCCTATAACATGAGATATCATATCCAAATCCTTCCCCTTCCAAACCTGAGACCCTTCCTTTAGCATGAGATGTGATATCCAAATCCTTCCCATTCCAATCCTGAAACCCTTCCTATAGCATGAGATGTGATATTTCAATGTTTCTAATAAAAAACCTGAGACCCTTCCTATAGCAAGAGATGTGATATCCAAATCCTTACCATTCCAATACTGAGACCCTTCCTATAACATGAGATGTGATATCCAACTCCTTCCCATTACAACCTGAGACCCTTCCTATAGCATAAGATATAATATCTCAATGCCTCTAATACCAAACCTGAGATTCTTCCTATAACATGAGATGTGATATCTCAATGCTTCTAATACCAAACCTGAGACCCTCCCTTTAGCATGAGATGTGATATCGGACTCCTTCCCATTCCAATCCTGAGACCCTTCTGATAGCATGAGATATGATATCTCAATGCCTCTAATACCAAACCTGAGATTCTTCCTATAACATGAGATGTGATATCTCAATGCTTCTAATACCAAACCTGAGAGCCTCCCTTTAGCATGAGATGTGATATCCGACTCCTTCCCATTCCAATCCCGAGACCCTTCTGATAGCATGAGATGTGATATCTCAATGCCTCTAATACCAAACCTGAGATCCTTCCGATAGCATGAGATGTGATATCTCAATGCTTCTAATACCAAACCTGAGATCCTTCCGATAGCATGAGATGTGATATCTCAATGCTTCTAATACCAAACCTGAGACCCGTCCTAAAACATGAGATGTGAGATCCAAATCCTTCCCCTTCCAAACCTGAGACCCTTCCTATAGCTTGAGATGTGATATCAAACTCCTTCCCATTCCAATCCTGAGATAGCTTGAGATGTGATATCCAACTCCTTCCCATTCCAATCCTGAGACCCTTCCGATAGCATGAAATGTGATATCTCAATGCTTCTAATATCAAAACTGAGACCCTCCCTATAGCATGAGATGTGATATCTAAGTCCTTCCCATTCCTATCCTGAGACCCTTCCGATAGCAGAGATGTGATATCTCAATGCTTATACCAAACCTGAGACCCTTCCTATGGCATGAGATGTGATATCCAACTCCTTCCCATTCCAATCCTGAGACCCTTCCTATAGCATGAGATGTGATATCTCAATGCTTCTATCAAACCTGAGTCCCTTCCTTTAGCATGAGATGTGATATCCAACTCCTTCCCATTCCAATCCTGAGACCCTTCCTATAGCATGAGATATGATATCTCAAAGCTTCTAATACCAAACCTGGGACCCGTCCTATAACATGAGATATCATATCCAAATCCTTCCCCTTCCAAACCTGAGACCCTTCCTTTAGCATGAGATGTGATATCCAAATCCTTCCCATTCCAATCCTGAAACCCTTCCTATAGCATGAGATGTGATATTTCAATGTTTCTAATAAAAAACCTGAGACCCTTCCTATAGCAAGAGATGTGATATCCAAATCCTTACCATTCCAATACTGAGACCCTTCCTATAACATGAGATGTGATATCCAACTCCTTCCCATTCCAACCTGAGACCCTTCCTATAGCATGAGAAGGGATATCCAACTCCTTCCCATTCCAAACCTGAAACCCTTCCTATAGCATGAGATGTGATATCAAACTCCTTCCCATTCAATTTGATATCCAACTCCGTCCCATTCCAATCCTGAGACCCTTCCTATACCATGAGATGTGATATCTCAATGCCTCTAATACCAAACCTGAGATCCTACCTCTAACATGAAATGTGATATCCAACTCCTTCCCTTTCCAAACCTGAGAGCCTTCCTACAGCATGAGATGTGATATCCAAGTCCTTCCCATTCCAATCCTGAGACCCTTCCTATAGCATGAGATGGGATATCCAACTCCTTCCAAATCCAATCCTGATACCCTTCCGATAGCATGATATGTGATATCCCAATGCTTCTACAAAACCTGAGACCCATACCATGGCATGAGATGTGATATCAAACTCCCGTCCTATACCATGAGACTTGATATCTCAATGCTTCTAATACCAAACCTGAGACCGGTCCAATAACATGAGATGTGATATCCAAATCCTTCCCCTTCCAAACCTTAGACCCTTCCTGTATCATGAGATGTGATATCCAAGTCCTTCCCATTCCATTCCTGAGACCCTTCCTATAGCATGAGATGTGATATCTCAATGCTTCTAATACCAAACCTGAGACCCTTCCTATAACATGAGATGTGATATCCAAGTCCTTCCCATTCCAATCCTGAGACCCTTCCTATAGCATGAGATGTGATATCTCAATGCTTCTAATACCAAACCTGAGGCCCTTCCTATAACATGAATTGTGATATCCAGGTCCTTCCCATTCCAATCCTGAGACCCTTCCGATAGCAGAGATGTGATATCTCAATGCTTATACCAAACCTGAGACCCTTCCGATAGCATGAGATGTGATATCTCAATGCTTCTAATACCAAACCTGAGATCCTTCCTATAACATGAGATGTGATGTCCAAATCCTTCCCCTTCCAAACCTTAGACCCTCCCTTTAGCATGAGATGTGATATCCAACTCCTTCCCATTCCAATCCTGAGACCCTTCTGATGGCATGAGATGTGATATCTCAATGCCTCTAATACCAAACCTGAGATCCTACCTCTAACATGAAATGTGATATCCAACTCCTCCCCCTTCCAACCCTGAGAGCCTTCCTATAGAATGAGATGTGATATCCAAGTCCTTCCCATTCCAATCCTGAGACCCTTCCTATAACATGAGATGTGATATCCAACTCCTTCCCATTCCAACCTTAGACCCTGCCTATAGCATGAGATGGGATATCCAACTCCTTCCAAATCCAATCCCGATACCCTTCCGATAGCATGTGATGTGATATCCCAATGCTTCTAGAACACCTGAGACCCATACCATGGCATGAGATGTGATATCAAACTCCTTCCCATTCCAATCCTGAGACCCTTCCTATTGCTTGAGATGTGATATCCAACTCATTCCCATTCCAATTCTGAGACCCGTCCTATACCATGAGACTTGATATCTCAATGCTTCTAATACCAAACCTGAGACCGGTCCTATAACATGAGATGTGATACCCAAATCCTTCCCCTTTCCAAACCTTAGACCCTTCCTATAGCATGAGATGTGATATCTCAATGCTTCTAATACCAAACCTGAGACCCTTCCTATAACGAGATGGGATATCCAACTCCTTCCCATTCCAATCCTGAGACCCTTCCGATAGCAGAGATGTGATATCTCAATGCTTATACCAAACCTGAGACCCTTCCTATGGCATGAGATGTCATATACAACTCCTTCTGATTCCAATCCTGAGACCCTTCCTATAGCATGAGATGTGATATCTCAATGCTTCTAATACCAAACCTGAGATCCTTCCTATAACATGAGATGTGATATCAAACTCCTTCCCATTCCAAACCTGAGACCCTTCCGATAGCATGAGATGTGATATCTCAATGCTTCTAAAACCAAACATGAGAACCATCCTATAACATGAGATGTGAAATCCAAATCATTCCCTTTCCAAACCTGAGACCCTTCCTATAGCTTGAGATGTGATATCAAACTCCTTCCCATTCAATGTGATATCCAACTCCTTCCCATTCCAATCCTGAGACCCTTCCTATACCATGAGATGTGATATTTCAATGCTTCTAATACCAAACCTGAGACCCGTCCTAAAACATGAGATGTGAGATCCAAATCCTTCCCCTTCCAAACCTGAGACCTTTCCTTTAGCATGAGATGTTATATCTTAATGCTTCTAAAACCAAACCTGAGAACCATCCTATAACATGTGAACTCCAAATCCTTCCCTTTCCAAACCTGAGACCCTTCCGATAGCATGAGATGTTATATCTTAATGCTTCTAAAACCAAACCTGAGAACCATGCTATAACATGTGAACTCCAAATCCTTCCCTTTCCAAACCTGAGACCCTTCCGATAGCATGAGATGTGATATCGCAATGCTACTAAAACCAAACATGAGAACCATCCTATTACATGAGATGTGAAATCCAAATCCTTCCCTTTCCAAACCTGAGACCCTTCCTATAGCTTGAGATGTGATATCAAACTCCTTCCCATTCCAATCCTGAGATAGCTTGAGATGTGATAGCCAACTCATTCCCATTCCAATCCTGAGACCCTTCCTATACCATGAGATGTGATATCTCAATGCTTCTAATACCAAACCTGACACCCGTCCTAAAACATGAGATGTGAGATCCAAATCCTTCCCCTTCCAAACCTGAGATCTTTCCTTTAGCATGAGATGTGATATCCAACTCCTTCCCATTCTAATCCTGAGACCCTTCCTATAGCATGATATGTGATATCACAATGCTTCTAATACCGAACCTGAGATCCTTCCTATAACATGAGATGTGTATCCAACTCCTTCCCATTCCAAACCTGAGACCCTTCCTATAGCATGAGATGTGATATCTTAATGCTTCTAAAACCAAACCTGAGAACCATCCAATAACATATGTGAAATCCAAATCCTTCCCTTTCCAAACCTGAGACCCTTCAGATAGCATGAGATGTGATATCTCAATGATTCTAAAACCAAACATGAGAACCATCCTATAACATGAGATGTGAAATCCAAATCCTTCTCTTTCCAAACCTGAGACCCTTCCTATATCTTGAGATGTGCTATCAAACTCCTTCCCATTCCAATCCTGTGATAGCTTGAGATGTGATATCCAACTCCTTCCCATTCCAATCCTGAGACCCTTCCTATACCATGAGATGTGATATCTCAATGCTTCTAATACCAAACCTGAGACCCGTCCTAAAACATGAGATGTGAGATCCAAATCCTTCCTCTTCCAAACCTGAGACCCTTCCTATAGCTTGAGATGTGATATCAAACTCCTTCCCATTCCAATCCTGAGATAGCTTGAGATGTGATATCCAACTCCTTCCCATTCCAATCCTGAGACCCTTCCGATAGCATGAAATATGATATCTCAATGCTTCTAATATCAAAACTGAGACCCTCCCTATAGCATGAGATGTGATATCTAAGTCCTTCCCATTCCTATCCTGAGACCCTTCCGATAGCAGAGATCTGATATCTCAATGCTTATACCAAACCTGAGACCCTTCCTATGGCATGAGATGTGATATCCAACTCCTTCCCATTCCAATCCTGAGACCCTTCCTATAGCATGAGATGTGATATCTCAATGCTTCTATCAAACCTGAGTCCCTTCCTTTAGCATGAGATGTGATATCCAACTCCTTCCCATTCCAATCCTGAGACCCTTCCTATAGCATGAGATGTGATATCTCAAAGCTTCTAATACCAAACCTGGGACCCGTCCTATAACATGAGATATCATATCCAAATCCTTCCCCTTCCAAACCTGAGAGCCTTCCTTTAGCATGAGATGTGATATCCAAATCCTTCCCATTCCAATCCTGAAACCCTTCCTATAGCATGAGATGTGATATTTCAATGTTTCTAATGAAAAACCTGAGACCCTTCCTATAGCAAGAGATGTGATATCCAAATCCTTACCATTCCAATACTGAGACCCTTCCTATAACATGAGATGTGATATCCAACTCCTTCCCATTCCAACCTGAGACCCTTCCTATAGCATGAGAAGGGATATCCAACTCCTTCCCATTCCAATCCTGAAACCCTTCCTATAGCATGAGATGTGATATCTCAATGTTTCTAATAAAAAACCTGAGACCCTTCCTATAGCAAGAGATGTGACATCCAAATCCTTCCCATTCCAATCCTGAGATCCTTCCTATTGGATGAGATGTGATATCCAACTCCTTCCCATTCCAATCCTGAGACCCTTCCTATAGCATGAGATATAATATCTCAATGCCTCTAATACCAAACCTGAGATTCTTCCTATAACATGAGATGTGATATCTCAATGCTTCTAATACCAAACCTGAGACCCTCCCTTTAGCATGAGATGTGATATCCGACTCCTTCCCATTCCAATCCCGAGACCCTTCTGATAGCATGAGATGTGATATCTCAATGCCTCTAATACCAAACCTAAGATCCTTCCGATAGCATGAGATGTGATATCTCAATGCTTCTAATACCAAACCTGAGATCCTTCCGATAGCATGAGATGTGATATCTCAATGCTTCTAATACCAAACCTGAGATCCTTCCTATAACATGAGATGTGATATCCAAATCCTTCCCCTTCTAAACCTGAGACCCTCCTTTTAGCATGAGATGTGATATCCAACTCCTTCCCATTCCAATCCTGATACCCTTCCGATATCATGAGATTTGTTATCTCAAAGCTTCTGATATCAAACTTGAGACCCTCCCTATAGCATGAGATGTGACATCCAAGTCCTTCCCATTCCAATCCTGAGACGCTTCCTATAGCATGAGATGTGATATCTCAATGCTTCTACCAAACCTGAAACCCTTCCTATAGCATGAGATGTGATATCAAACTCCTTCCCATTCAATGTGATATCCAACTCCGTCCCATTCCAATCCTGAGACCCTTCCTATACCATGAGATGTGATATCTCAATGCCTCTAATACCAAACCTGAGATCCTACCTCTAACATGAAATGTGATATCCAACTCCTTCCCTTTCCAAACCTGAGAGCCTTCCTACAGCATGAGATGTGATATCCAAGTCCTTCCCATTCCAATCCTGAGACCCTTCCTATAGCATGAGATGTGATATCCCAATGCTGCTACAAAACCTGAGACCCATACCATGGCATGAGATGTGATATCAAACTCGTGTCCTATACCATGAGACTTGATATCTCAATGCTTCTAATACCAAACCTGAGACCGGTCCAATAACATGAGATGTGATATCCAAATCCTTCCCCTTCCAAACCTTAGACCCTTCCTGTATCATGGGATGTGATATCCAAGTCCTTCCCATTCCATTCCTTAGACCCTTCCTATAGCATGAGATGTGATATCTCAATGCTTCTAATACCAAACCTGAGACCCTTCCTATAACATGAGATGTGATATCCAAGTCCTTCCCATTCCAATCCTGAGACCCTTCCTATAGCATGAGATGTGATATCTCAATGCTTCTAATACCAAACCTGAGGCCCTTCCTATAACATGAATTGTGATATCCAGGTCCTTCCCATTCCAATCCTGAGACCCTTCCGATAGCAGAGATGTGATATCTCAATGCTTATACCAAACCTGAGACCCTTCCGATAGCATGAGATGTGATATCTCAATGCTTCTAATACCAAACCTGAGATCCTTCCTATAACATGAGATGTGATGTCCAAATCCTTCCCCTTCCAAACCTTAGACCCTCCCTTTAGCATGAGATGTGATATCCAACTCCTTCCCATTCCAATCCTGAGACCCTTCTGATGGCATGAGATGTGATATCTCAATGCCTCTAATACCAAACCTGAGATCCTACCTCTAACATGAAATGTGATATCCAACTCCTCCCCCTTCCAACCCTGAGAGCCTTCCTATAGAATGAGATGTGATATCCAAGTCCTTCCCATTCCAATCCTGAGACCCTTCCTATAACATGAGATGTGATATCCAACTCCTTCCCATTCCAACCTTAGACCCTGCCTATAGCATGAGATGGGATATCCAACTCCTTCCAAATCCAATCTCGATACCCTTCCGATAGCATGTGATGTGATATCCCAATGCTTCTAGAACACCTGAGACCCATACCATGGCATGAGATGTGATATCAAACTCCTTCCCATTCCAATCCTGAGACCCTTCCTATTGCTTGAGATGTGATATCCAACTCATTCCCATTCCAATTCTGAGACCCGTCCTATACCATGAGACTTGATATCTCAATGCTTCTAATACCAAACCTGAGACCGGTCCTATAACATGAGATGTGATACCCAAATCCTTCCCCTTTCCAAACCTTAGACCCTTCCTATAGCATGAGATGTGATATCTCAATGCTTCTAATACCAAACCTGAGACCCTTCCTATAACGAGATGGGATATCCAACTCCTTCCCATTCCAATCCTGAGACCCTTCCGATAGCAGAGATGTGATATCTCAATGCTTATACCAAACCTGAGACCCTTCCTATGGCATGAGATGTCATATACAACTCCTTCTGATTCCAATCCTGAGACCCTTCCTATAGCATGAGATGTGATATCTCAATGCTTCTAATACCAAACCTGAGATCCTTCCTATAACATGAGATGTGATATCAAACTCCTTCCCATTCCAAACCTGAGACCCTTCCGATAGCATGAGATGTGATATCTCAATGCTTCTAAAACCAAACATGAGAACCATCCTATAACATGAGATGTGAAATCCAAATCATTCCCTTTCCAAACCTGAGACCCTTCCTATAGCTTGAGATGTGATATCAAACTCCTTCCCATTCAATGTGATATCCAACTCCTTCCCATTCCAATCCTGAGACCCTTCCTATACCATGAGATGTGATATTTCAATGCTTCTAATACCAAACCTGAGACCCGTCCTAAAACATGAGATGTGAGATCCAAATCCTTCCCCTTCCAAACCTGAGACCTTTCCTTTAGCATGAGATGTTATATCTTAATGCTTCTAAAACCAAACCTGAGAACCATCCTATAACATGTGAACTCCAAATCCTTCCCTTTCCAAACCTGAGACCCTTCCGATAGCATGAGATGTTATATCTTAATGCTTCTAAAACCAAACCTGAGAACCATGCTATAACATGTGAACTCCAAATCCTTCCCTTTCCAAACCTGAGACCCTTCCGATAGCATGAGATGTGATATCGCAATGCTACTAAAACCAAACATGAGAACCATCCTATTACATGAGATGTGAAATCCAAATCCTTCCCTTTCCAAACCTGAGACCCTTCCTATAGCTTGAGATGTGATATCAAACTCCTTCCCATTCCAATCCTGAGATAGCTTGAGATGTGATAGCCAACTCATTCCCATTCCAATCCTGAGACCCTTCCTATACCATGAGATGTGATATCTCAATGCTTCTAATACCAAACCTGACACCCGTCCTAAAACATGAGATGTGAGATCCAAATCCTTCCCCTTCCAAACCTGAGATCTTTCCTTTAGCATGAGATGTGATATCCAACTCCTTCCCATTCTAATCCTGAGACCCTTCCTATAGCATGATATGTGATATCACAATGCTTCTAATACCGAACCTGAGATCCTTCCTATAACATGAGATGTGTATCCAACTCCTTCCCATTCCAAACCTGAGACCCTTCCTATAGCATGAGATGTGATATCTTAATGCTTCTAAAACCAAACCTGAGAACCATCCAATAACATATGTGAAATCCAAATCCTTCCCTTTCCAAACCTGAGACCCTTCAGATAGCATGAGATGTGATATCTCAATGATTCTAAAACCAAACATGAGAACCATCCTATAACATGAGATGTGAAATCCAAATCCTTCTCTTTCCAAACCTGAGACCCTTCCTATAGCTTGAGATGTGCTATCAAACTCCTTCCCATTCCAATCCTGTGATAGCTTGAGATGTGATATCCAACTCCTTCCCATTCCAATCCTGAGACCCTTCCTATACCATGAGATGTGATATCTCAATGCTTCTAATACCAAACCTGAGACCCGTCCTAAAACATGAGATGTGAGATCCAAATCCTTCCTCTTCCAAACCTGAGACCCTTCCTATAGCTTGAGATGTGATATCAAACTCCTTCCCATTCCAATCCTGAGATAGCTTGAGATGTGATATCCAACTCCTTCCCATTCCAATCCTGAGACCCTTCCGATAGCATGAAATGTGATATCTCAATGCTTCTAATATCAAAACTGAGACCCTCCCTATAGCATGAGATGTGATATCTAAGTCCTTCCCATTCCTATCCTGAGACCCTTCCGATAGCAGAGATCTGATATCTCAATGCTTATACCAAACCTGAGACCCTTCCTATGGCATGAGATGTGATATCCAACTCCTTCCCATTCCAATCCTGAGACCCTTCCTATAGCATGAGATGTGATATCTCAATGCTTCTATCAAACCTGAGTCCCTTCCTTTAGCATGAGATGTGATATCCAACTCCTTCCCATTCCAATCCTGAGACCCTTCCTATAGCATGAGATGTGATATCTCAAAGCTTCTAATACCAAACCTGGGACCCGTCCTATAACATGAGATATCATATCCAAATCCTTCCCCTTCCAAACCTGAGAGCCTTCCTTTAGCATGAGATGTGATATCCAAATCCTTCCCATTCCAATCCTGAAACCCTTCCTATAGCATGAGATGTGATATTTCAATGTTTCTAATAAAAAACCTGAGACCCTTCCTATAGCAAGAGATGTGATATCCAAATCCTTACCATTCCAATACTGAGACCCTTCCTATAACATGAGATGTGATATCCAACTCCTTCCC
Organism: Ambystoma mexicanum; assembly: GCF_040938575.1. Taxonomy (NCBI): domain Eukaryota; kingdom Metazoa; phylum Chordata; class Amphibia; order Caudata; family Ambystomatidae; genus Ambystoma; species Ambystoma mexicanum. The sequence goes on from NC_090934.1 coordinate 1,150,457,068, forward strand.
ATTCCAACCTGAGACCCTTCCTATAGCATGAGAAGGGATATCCAACTCCTTCCCATTCCAATCCTGAAACCCTTCCTATAGCATGAGATGTGATATCTCAATGTTTCTAATAAAAAACCTGAGACCCTTCCTATAGCAAGAGATGTGACATCCAAATCCTTCCCATTCCAATCCTGAGATCCTTCCTATTGGATGAGATGTGATATCCAACTCCTTCCCATTCCAATCCTGAGACCCTTCCTATAGCATGAGATATAATATCTCAATGCCTCTAATACCAAACCTGAGATTCTTCCTATAACATGAGATGTGATATCTCAATGCTTCTAATACCAAACCTGAGACCCTCCCTTTAGCATGAGATGTGATATCCGACTCCTTCCCATTCCAATCCCGAGACCCTTCTGATAGCATGAGATGTGATATCTCAATGCCTCTAATACCAAACCTAAGATCCTTCCGATAGCATGAGATGTGATATCTCAATGCTTCTAATACCAAACCTGAGATCCTTCGATAGCATGAGATGTGATATCTCAATGCTTCTAATACCAAACCTGAGATCCTTCCTATAACATGAGATGTGATATCCAAATCCTTCCCCTTCTAAACCTGAGACCCTCCTTTTAGCATGAGATGTGATATCCAACTCCTTCCCATTCCAATCCTGATACCCTTCCGATATCATGAGATTTGTTATCTCAAAGCTTCTGATATCAAACTTGAGACCCTCCCTATAGCATGAGATGTGACATCCAAGTCCTTCCCATTCCAATCCTGAGACGCTTCCTATAGCATGAGATGTGATATCTCAATGCTTCTACCAAACCTGAAACCCTTCCTATAGCATGAGATGTGATATCAAACTCCTTCCCATTCAATGTGATATCCAACTCCGTCCCATTCCAATCCTGAGACCCTTCCTATACCATGAGATGTGATATCTCAATGCCTCTAATACCAAACCTGAGATCCTACCTCTAACATGAAATGTGATATCCAACTCCTTCCCTTTCCAAACCTGAGAGCCTTCCTACAGCATGAGATGTGATATCCAAGTCCTTCCCATTCCAATCCTGAGACCCTTCCTATAGCATGAGATGTGATATCCCAATGCTGCTACAAAACCTGAGACCCATACCATGGCATGAGATGTGATATCAAACTCGTGTCCTATACCATGAGACTTGATATCTCAATGCTTCTAATACCAAACCTGAGACCGGTCCAATAACATGAGATGTGATATCCAAATCCTTCCCCTTCCAAACCTTAGACCCTTCCTGTATCATGGGATGTGATATCCAAGTCCTTCCCATTCCATTCCTTAGACCCTTCCTATAGCATGAGATGTGATATCTCAATGCTTCTAATACCAAACCTGAGATCCTTCCTATAACATGAGATGTGATATCCAAGTCCTTCCCATTCCAATCCTGAGACCCTTCCTATAGCATGAGATGTGATATCTCAATGCTTCTAATACCAAACCTGAGGCCCTTCCTATAACATGAATTGTGATATCCAAGTCCGTCCCATTCCAATCCTGAGACCCTTCCGATAGCAGAGATGTGATATCTCAATGCTTATACCAAACCTGAGACCCTTCCTATAGCATGAGATGTGATATCTCAATGCTTCTAATACCAAACCTGAGATCCTTCCTATAACATGAGATGTGATGTCCAAATCCTTCCCCTTCCAAACCTTAGACCCTCCCTTTAGCATGAGATGTGATATCCAACTCCTTCCCATTCCAATCCTGAGACCCTTCTGATGGCATGAGATGTGATATCTCAATGCCTCTAATACCAAACCTGAGATCCTACCTCTAACATGAAATGTGATATCCAACTCCTCCCCCTTCCAACCCTGAGAGCCTTCCTATAGAATGAGATGTGATATCCAAGTCCTTCCCATTCCAATCCTGAGACCCTTCCTATAACATGAGATGTGATATCCAACTCCTTCCCATTCCAACCTTAGACCCTGCCTATAGCATGAGATGGGATATCCAACTCCTTCCAAATCCAATCCCGATACCCTTCCGATAGCATGTGATGTGATATCCCAATGCTTCTACAAAACCTGAGACCCATACCATGGCATGAGATGTGATATCAAACTCCTTCCCATTCCAATCCTGAGACCCTTCCTATTGCTTGAGATGTGATATCCAACTCATTCCCATTCCAATTCTGAGACCCGTCCTATACCATGAGACTTGATATCTCAATGCTTCTAATACCAAACCTGAGACCGGTCCTATAACATGAGATGTGATACCCAAATCCTTCCCCTTTCCAAACCTTAGACCCTTCCTATAGCATGAGATGTGATATCTCAATGCTTCTAATACCAAACCTGAGACCCTTCCCATAACGAGATGGGATATCCAACTCCTTCCCATTCCAATCCTGAGACCCTTCCGATAGCAGAGATGTGATATCTCAATGCTTATACCAATCCTGAGACCCTTCCTATGGCATGAGATGTCATATACAACTCCTTCCGATTCCAATCCTGAGACCCTTCCTATAGCATGAGATGTGATATCTCAATGCTTCTAATACCAAACCTGAGATCCTTCCTATAACATGAGATGTGATATCAAACTCCTTCCCATTCCAAACCTCAGACCCTTTCGATAGCATGAGATGTGATATCTCAATGCTTCTAAAACCAAACATGAGAACCATCCTATAACATGAGATGTGAAATCCAAATCATTCCCTTTCCAAACCTGAGACCCTTCCTATAGCTTGAGATGTGATATCAAACTCCTTCCCATTCAATGTGATATCCAACTCCTTCCCATTCCAATCCTGAGACCCTTCCTATACCATGAGATGTGATATTTCAATGCTTCTAATACCAAACCTGAGACCCGTCCTAAAACATGAGATGTGAGATCCAAATCCTTCCCCTTCCAAACCTGAGACCTTTCCTTTAGCATGAGATATTATATCTTAATGCTTCTAAAACCAAACCTGAGAACCATCCTATAACATGTGAACTCCAAATCCTTCCCTTTCCAAACCTGAGACCCTTCCGATAGCATGAGATGTTATATCTTAATGCTTCTAAATCCAAACCTGAGAACCATGCTATAACATGTGAACTCCAAATCCTTCCCTTTCCAAACCTGAGACCCTTCCTATAGCTTGAGATGTGATATCAAACTCCTTCCCATTCCAATCCTGAGATAGCTTGAGATGTGATAGCCAACTCCTTCCCATTCCAATCCTGAGACCCTTCCTATACCATGAGATGTGATATCTCAATGCTTCTAATACCAAACCTGAGACCCGTCCTAAAACATGAGATGTGAGATCCAAATCCTTCCCCTTCCAAACCTGAGACCCTTCCTATAGCTTGAGATGTGATATCAAACTCCTTCCCATTCCAATCCCGAGATAGCTTGAGATGTGATATCCAACTCCATCCCATTCCAATCCTGAGACCCTTCCGATAGCATGAGATGTGACAGCTCAATGCTTCTAATATCAAAACTGAGACCCTCCCTATAGTATGGGATGTGATATCTAAGTCCTTCCCATTCCTATCCTGAGACCCTTCCGATAGCAGAGATGTGATATCTCAATGCTTATACCAAACCTGATGACCCATCCTATGGCATGAGATGTGATATCCAACTCCTTCCCATTGCAATCCTGAGTTCCTTCCTATAGCATGAGATGTGATATCTCAATGCTTCTATCAAACCTGAGACCCTTCCTTTAGCATGAGATGTGATATCCAACTCCTTGCCATTCCAATCCTGAGACCCTTCCTATAACATGAGATGTGATATCCAACTCCTTCCCATTCCAATCCTGAGACTCCTCCTATAGCATGAGATGTGATATCTCAATGCTTCTAATACCAAACCTGGGACCCGTCCTATAACATAAGATATGAGATCCCAATCCTTCCCCTTCCAAACCTGAGACCCTTCGTTTAGCATGAGATGTGATATCCAAATCCTTCCCATTCCAATCCTGAAACCTTTCCTATAGCATGAGATGTGATAGCTCAATGTTTCTAATAAAAAACCTGAGACCCTTCCTATAGCAAGAGATGTGATATCCAAATCCTTCCCATTCCAATCCTGAGACCCTTCCTATAACGAGATGTGATATCCAACTCCTTCCCATTCCAACCTGAGACACTTCCTATAGCATGAGAAGGGATATCCAAATCCTTCCCATTCCAATCCTGAGATCCTTCCTATAACATGATGTGATATCCAATTCCTTCCCATTCCAAACCTGAGACCCTTCCTATTGGATGAGATGTGATATCCAACTCCTTCCCATTCCAATCCTGAGACCCTTCCTATACCATGAGGTGTGATATCTCAATGCTTCTAATACCAAACCTGGGACCCGCCCTATAACATGAGATATGATATCCAAATCCTTCCCCTTCCAAACCTGAGACCCTTCCTTTAGCATGAGATGTGATATCTTAATGCTCCTAAAACCAAACCTGAGAACCATCCTATAACATGTGAAATCCAAATCCTTCCCTTTCCAAACCTGAGACCCTTCCGATAGCATGAGATGTGATATCTCAATGCTACTAAAACCAAACATGAGAACCATCCTATAACATGAGATGTGAAATCCAAATCCTTCCCTTTCCAAACCTGAGACCCTTCCTATAGCTTGAGATGTGATATCAAACTCCTTCCCATTCCAATCCTGAGATAGCTTGAGATGTGATAGCCAACTCCTTCCCATTCCAATCCTGAGACCCTTCCTATACCATGAGATGTGATATCTCAATGCTTCTAATACCAAACCTGAGACCCGTCCTAAGACATGAGATGTGAGATCCAAATCCTTCCCCTTCCAAACCTGAGACCCTTCCTATAGCTTGAGATGTGATATCAAACTCCTTCCCATTCCAATCCTGAGATAGCTTGAGATGTGATATCCAACTCCATCCCATTCCAATCCTGAGACCCTTGCGATAGCATGAGATGTGATAGCTCAATGCTTCTAATATCAAAACTGAGACCCTCCCTATAGTCGGAGATGTGATATCTAAGTCCTTCCCATTCCTATCCTGAGACCCTTCCGATAGCAGAGATGTGATATCTCAATGCTTATACCAAACCTGATAACCCTTCCTATGGCATGAGATGTGATATCCAACTCCTTCCCATTCCAATCCTGAGTTCCTTCCTATAGCATGAGATGTGATATCTCAATGCTTCTATCAAACCTGAGACCCTTCCTTTAGCATGAGATGTGATATCCAACTCCTTCCCATTCCAATCCTGAGTTCCTTCCTATAGCATGAGGTGTGATATCTCAATGCTTCTATCAAAACAGAGACCCTTCCTTTAGCATGAGATGTGATATCCAACTCCTTGCCATTCCAATCCTGAGACCCTTCCTATAACATGAGATGTGATATCCAAATCCTTCACATTCCAATCCGGAGACTCTTCCTATAGCATGAGATGTGATATCTCAATGCTTCTAATACCAAACCTGAGATCCTTCCTATAACATGAGATGTGATATCCAACTCCTTCCCATTCCAAACCTGAGACCCTTCCGATAGCATGAGATGTGATATCTCAATGCTTCAAAAACCAAACATGAGAACCATCCTATAACATGAGATGTGAAATCCAAATCCTTCCCTTCCCAAACCTGAGACTCTTCCTATAGCATGAGATGTGATATCTCAATGCTTCTACCAAACCTGAAACCCTTCCTATAGCATGAGATGTGATATCCAACTCCTTCCCATTCCAATCCTGAGACACTTCCTATAGCATGAGATGTGATATCACAATGCTTCTAATACCAAACCTGAGACCCCTCCTATAACATGAGATGTGATATCCAAATCCTTCCCCTTCCAAACCTGAGACCCTTCCTTTAGCATGAGATGTGATATCCAGCTCCTCCCATTCCAATCCTGAGACCCTTCCGATAGCATGAGATGTGATATCCCAATGCTTCTACCAAACCTGAGACCCTTCCTATAGCTTGAGATGTGATATCCAACTCCTTCCCATTCCAATTCTGAGACCCTCCTATACCATGAGACTTGATATCGCAATGCTTCTAATACCAAACCTGAGACCCATCCTATAACATGAGATGTGATATCCAAATCCTTCCCCTTCCAAACCTTAGACCCTTCCTTTATCATGAGATGTGATATCCAACTCCTTCACATTCCAATCCTGAGACCCTTCCGATATCATGAGATTTGTTATCTCAAAGCTTCTGATATCAAACTTGAGACCCTCCCTATAGCATGAGATGTGACATCCAAGTCCTTCCCATTCCAATCCTGAGACGCTTCCTATAGCATGAGATGTGATATCTCAATGCTTCTACCAAACCTGAAACCCTTCCTATAGCATGAGATGTGATATCAAACTCCTTCCCATTCAATGTGATATCCAACTCCGTCCCATTCCAATCCTGAGACCCTACCTATACCATGAGATGTGATATTTCAATGCTTCTAATACCAAACCTAAGACCCGTCCTAAAACATGAGATATGAGATCCGAATCCTTCCCCTTCCAAACCTGAGACCCTTCCTATAGCATGAGATGTTATATCTTAATGCTTCTAAAACCAAACCTGAGAACCATCCTATAACATGTGAAATCCAAATCCTTCCCTTTCCAAACCTGTTAGGAAAGATTTCGTAATTGTAGGGAATTTTCCTTCCATGTGGCAACCCCTAAACTTTTTGCTGTTGTTTTTCACCTTGTTCTTGACTTTGCCAGAGAAGTGCAGCCTTCTGCCGCACTCCTCTGGGCTTTCGCTCCTTTCTTACGGGGAAACTGACATGCCCTTAAGACAGTCAGTACCGGGGAACGCTGTTTCCCGTAGTTTCTTTTATCATGTTGCGGCTTTCGTGCAACATGACACAAGAGGGCACTGTAAGCTAAGTTACAGCTCTCTTGGGTCTCTAGCCTTCTACAGGCCCTAGATACTCGTTTAGGATTGTATCTGATCGGTGCAAGTAATTCAGGGACGGGAATGGTGGCAGCGATCGTTTCTCTGTATTTTGAGCTCCTTTTGGCGTTCTAAGCGTGTTTTCCGCGCTTAACCCAAAATGGTGGCCTGGCTCCCAAAATGGCCAGACCACGAGGCTCCTTTGTCCTGTCCGTTGACCGTCTTGCTCCCTTCACCTTCCCCAGGTCGAGCCGACCCGGGGCCTTCCTTATTTGGGCATGTACTTTCCCGCGAAACACAGATGCTTTCGCGGGCTTCTACATGTCTTGTGTGTGCCTCCAGGGTGTGGGCTGGGATGTCTGGTCCCAATACACATCCTGGGTGCCAGAGAGTCTAGGGTGGTGTGAATGCCTGGGACCACCGTGGTCCGTGATTGGTCCACGTATGGTATGTGTGTTGATGTGCGGATCTCCCATTGGCTCCCCTCCGTTTTGGCGCGAAGGGAACCGTGGATAAGAGGGGGCTGGAAACACCACTACCATGTCGATCTCCTGAGTTCTCACGAACGAAGGAATACAGGAGCCAAGTATCCTGCAACCAAGAGGCTGGACCGAGGAATCGCTGGTGACCCGCTGAAGGAATCCTCCTTTGCACTGCTGTCGTCCTGTGAAACCCTTTCCTCCTTGGATCGAACCAGAAGGCCTGTACTGGTGCTTCGACCTTTGGAATAGCAGGAACAGCTATTCCCGGCGACTTCATCATCTCCTGCCAAGTAAGCCTTCGGAAGTGTCTCTGGGCCATCCAGTTGACTGACCAGCTTACAAGGGAGTCCTGCTCTGTAACTGCTGCCAGGTTGTGTTGTATTTCGAGTCCTTGTCACTCTCCCACGCTTCGTACGCTTGGCGTTCCCAAGGCTGAAGGGAGGAGTGTACATTTGGCTTGAATACACACGGCCGCTCCGTTGTCCTGCTGCGGCAACAAAACTGTGCTGGTTTCGTCGATTGGGACGTCTTTTTGCTCTACACGACTACGAGGCGTTCCCTGCTCTTCTGAACCTGCCAGCTGCTGAAACTAACGTGGAGAAGCCTGGGTCTGCTTGCTTCGGGGACCGGTGAGTAGTTTAGCTAGGATCTGGTCGCCCTCCTGCAGTATCCCATTGCCTTTCCCTGCTGTGTAAAAACAGCACCCTTTTGCCGTACTCGCGCTCTGCTTCTGCTCGCTGTGGAGGCTGCGCTTGAGTTGCGGAACCTGTTCTCCTTCTGCTGTGCACTAACCCGAACTGCCTGACTTCCTCCGAAGAGCTTCCCCTTTTGCCCGTTGGCACAGGCGTGGCAGGTACTTTGAGCACAAGGCTCCACTCTTCGCAGGGCTCGGACTTCCATCTAGTTAGGTGCCTCTGAAGGCGAACTGAGTCTAAAGCGTTATCGCACTGCCTGTTTTCCTTTCCTTTCAGGTGGACTACATATTTCGTGCTTTAAACGCTTGCGACTGTGTATTTGTATATATATTGTGTTGATATGGTATGTGTTGGTTTAATATTGTGATATTGTGATTTTCTCGCTACGGTCGTTGTTTTAAAGGCCTTAAAATAAATGTGTTTATATTTTTGATATGACAACTGTTTGGAGTAGTTTGTAAGCGCTCTTGCTTTGTGTGCTCATTGCGGGCTTTCAGTCACCCTCACCCCTCTTGAGACCTAGTCTTGACCGCCGCGATCGCTACCTTGATTGGTCTTGCTTGTCCAGAGGTTACCCTGTTCCAAGTAATTAGGTTGGCCTTCTGAACTTCTGCGCCACCAGGACAGAGTTCAGAAATCCGTCTTAACAAAACCTGAGACCCTTCCGATAGCATGAGATGTGATATCTCAATGCTACTAAAAACCAAACATGAGAACCATCCTATAACATGAGATGTGAAATCCAAATCCTTCCCTTTCCAAACCTGAGACCCTTCCTATAGCTTGAGATGTGATATCAAACTCCTTCCCATTCCAATCCTGAGATAGCTTGAGATGTGATATCCAACTCCATCCCATTCCAATCCTGAGACCCTTGCGATAGCATGAGATGTGATAGCTCAATGCTTCTAATATCAAAACTGAGACCCTCCCTATAGTATGAGATGTGATATCGAAGTCCTTCCCATTCCTATCCTGAGACCCTTCCGATAGCAGAGATGTGATATCTCAATGCTTATACCAAACCTGATAACCCTTCCTATGGCATGAGATGTGATATCCAACTCCTTCCCATTCCAATCCTGAGTTCCTTCCTATAGCATGAGATGTGATATCTCAATGCTTCTATCAAACCTGAGACCCTTCCTTTAGCATGAGATGTGATATCCAACTCCTTGCCATTCCAATCCTGAGACCCTTCCTATAACATGAGACGTGATATCCAACTCCTTCCCATTCCAATCCTGAGTTCCTTCCTATAGCATGAGGTGTGATATCTCAATGCTTCTATCAAAACTGAGACCCTTCCTTTAGCATGAGATGTGATATCCAACTCCTTGCCATTCCAATCCTGAGACCCTTCCTATAACATGAGATGTGATATCCAAATCCTTCACATTCCAATCCGGAGACCCTTCCTATAGCATGAGATGTGATATCTCAATGCTTCTAATACCAAACCTGAGATCCTTCCCATAACATGAGATGTGATATCCAACTCCTTCCCATTCCAAACCAGAGACCCTTCCGATAGCATGAGATGTGATATCTCAATGCTTCAAAAACCAAACATGAGAACCATCCTATAACATGAGATGTGAAATCCAAATCCTTCCCTTCCCAAACCTGAGACTCTTCCTATAGCATGAGATGTGATATCTCAATGCTTCTACCAAACCTGAAACCCTTCCTATAGCATGAGATGTGATATCCAACTCCTTCCCATTCCAATCCTGAGACACTTCCTATAGCATGAGATGTGATATCACAATGCTTCTAATACCAAACCTGAGACCCCTCCTATAACATGAGATGTGATATCCAAATCCTTCCCCTTCCAAACCTGACACCCTTACTTTAGCATGAGATGTGATATCCAGCTCCTCCCATTCCAATCCTGAGACCCTTCCGATAGCATGAGATGTGATATCTCAATGCTTCTGATATCAAAACTGAGACCCTCCCTATAGCATGAGATGTGATATCTAAGTCCTTCCCATTCCAATCCTGAGACCCTTCCGATAGCAGAGATGTGATATTTCAATGCTTATACCAAACCTGAGACCCTTCCTATAGCATGAGATGTGATATCCAACTCCTTCCGATTCCAATCCTGAGACCCTTCCTATAGCATGAGATGTGATATCGCAATGCTTCTACCAAAACTGAGACCCTTCATTTAGCATGAGATGTGATATCCAACTCCTTCCCATTCCAATCCTGAGACCCTTCCTATAGCATGAGATGTGATATCTCAATGCTTCTAATACCAAACATGAGATCCTTCCTATAACATGAGATGTGATATCCAACTCCTTCCCATTCCAATCCTGAGACCCTTCCTATAGCATGAGATGTGATATCTCAATGCTTCTAATACCAAACCTGAGATCCTTCCGATAGCATGAGATGTGATATTTCAATGCTTCTAATACCAAACCTGAGAACCTTCCTATAACATGAGATGTGATATCCAAATCCTTCCCCTTCTAAACCTGAGACCCTCCCTTTAGCATGAGATGTGATATCCAACGCCTTCCCATTCCAATCCTGATACCCTTCTGATAGCATGAGATGTGATATCTCAATGCCTCTAATAATAAACCTGAGATCCTACCTCTAACATGAAATGTGATATCCAACTCCTTCCCTTTCCAAACCTGAGAGCCTTCCTACAGCATGAGATGTGATATCCAAGTCCTTCCCATTCCAATCCTGAGACCCTTCCTATAGCATGAGATGGGATATCCAACTCCTTCCAAATCCAATCCTGATACCCTTCCGATAGCATGAGATGTGATATCCCAATGCTTCTACAAAACCTGAGACCCATACCATGGCATGAGATGTGATATCAAACTCCTGTCCTATACCATGAGACTTGATATCTCAATGCTTCTAATACCAAACCTGAGACCGGTCCAATAACATGAGATGTGATATCCAAATCCTTCCCCTTCCAAACCTTAGACCCTTCCTCTATCATGAGATGTGATATCCAAGTCCTTCCCATTCCATTCCTGAGACCCTTCCTGTAGCATGAGATGTGATATCTCAATGCTTCTAATACCAAACCTGAGACCCTTCCTATAACATGAGATGTGATATCCAAGTCCTTCCCATTCCAATCCTGAGACCCTTCCTATAGCATGAGATGTGATATCTCAATGCTTCTAATACCAAACCTGAGGCCCTTCCTATAACATGAATTGTGATATCCAAGTCCTTCCCATTCCAATCCTGAGACCCTTCCGATAGCAGAGATGTGATATCTCAATGCTTTTACCAAACCTGAGACCCTTCCGATAGCATGAGATGTGATATCTCAATGCTTCTAATACCAAACCTGAGATCCTTCCTATAACATGAGATGTGATGTCCAAATCCTTCCCCTTCCAAACCTTAGACCCTCCCTTTAGCATGAGATGTGATATCCAACTCCTTCCCATTCCAATCCTGAGACCCTTCTGATGGCATGAGATGTGATATCTCAATGCCTCTAATACCAAACCTGAGATCCTACCTCTAACATGAAATGTGATATCCAACCCCTCCCCCTTCCAACCCTGAGAGCCTTCCTATAGAATGAGATGTGATATCCAAGTCCTTCCCATTCCAATCCTGAGACCCTTCCTATAACATGAGATGTGATATCCAACTCCTTCCCATTCCAACCTTAGACCCTGCCTATAGCATGAGATGGGATATCCAACTCCTTCCAAATCCAATCCCGATACCCTTCCGATAGCATGTGATGTGATATCCCAATGCTTCTACAAAACCTGAGACCCATACCATGGCATGAGATGTGATATCAAACTCCTTCGCATTCCAATCCTGAGACACTTCCTATTGCTTGAGATGTGATATCCAACTCATTCCCATTCCAATTCTGAGACCCGTCCTATACCATGAGACTTGATATCTCAATGCTTCTAATACCAAACCTGAGACCGGTCCTATAACATGAGATGTGATACCCAAATCCTTCCCCTTTCCAAACCTTAGACCCTTCCTATAGCATGAGATGTGATATCTCAATGCTTCTAATACCAAACCTGAGACCCTTCCTATAACGAGATGGGATATCCAACTCCTTCCCATTCCAATCCTGAGACCCTTCCGATAGCAGAGATGTGATATCTCAATGCTTATACCAAACCTGAGACCCTTCCTATGGCATGAGATGTCATATACAACTCCTTCCGATTCCAATCCTGAGACCCTTCCTATAGCATGAGATGTGATAACTCAATGCTTCTAATACCAAACCTGAGATCCTTCCTATAACATGAGATGTCATATACAACTCCTTCCGATTCCAATCCTGAGACCCTTCCTATAGCATGAGATGTGATATCTCAATGCTTCTAATACCAAACCTGAGATCCTTCCTATAACATGAGATGTGATATCAAACTCCTTCCCATTCCAAACCTGAGACCCTTCCGATAGCATGAGATGTGATATCTCAATGCTTCTAAAACCAAACATGAGAACCATCCTATAACATGAGATGTGAAATCCAAATCATTCCCTTTCCAAACCTGAGACCCTTCCTATAGCTTGAGATGTGGTATCAAACTCCTTCCCATTCAATGTGATATCCAACTCCTTCCCATTCCAATCCTGAGAACCTTCCTATACCATGAGATGTGATATTTCAATGCTTCTAATACCAAACCTGAGACCCGTCCTAAAACATGAGATGTGAGATCCAAATCCTTCCCCTTCCAAACTGAGACCTTTCCTTTAGCATGAGATGTTATATCTTAATGCTTCTAAAACCAAACCTGAGAACCATCCTATAACATGTGAACTCCAAATCCTTCCCTTTCCAAACCTGAGACCCTTCCGATAGCATGAGATGTTATATCTTAATGCTTCTAAAACCAAACCTGAGAACGATGCTATAACATGTGAACTCCAAATCCTTCCCTTTCCAAACCTGAGACCCTTCCGATAGCATGAGATGTGATATCGCAATGCTACTAAAACCAAACATGAGAACCATCCTATTACATGAGATGTGAAATCCAAATCCTTCCCTTTCCAAACCTGAGACCCTTCCTATAGCTTGAGATGTGATATCAAACTCCTTCCCATTCCAATCTTGAGATAGCTTGAGATGTGATAGCCAACTCCTTCCCATTCCAATCCTGAGACCCTTCCTATACCATGAGATGTGATATCTCAATGCTTATAATACCAAACCTGAGACCCGTCCTAAAACATGAGATGTGAGATCCAAATCCTTCCCCTTCCAAACCTGAGACCCTTCCTATAGCTTGAGATGTGATATCAAACTCCTTCCCATTCCAATCCCGAGATAGCTTGAGATGTGATATCCAACTCCATCCCATTCCAATCCTGAGACCCTTCCGATAGCATGAGATGTGACAGCTCAATGCTTCTAATATCAAAACTGAGACCCTCCCTATAGTATGAGATGTGATATCTAAGTCCTTCCCATTCCTATCCTGAGACCCTTCCGATAGCAGAGATGTGATATTTCAATGCTATACCAAACCTGATAACCCTTCCTATGGCATGAGATGTGATATCCAACTCCTTCCCATTCCAATCCTGAGTTCCTTCCTATAGCATGAGATGTGATATCTCAATGCTTCTATCAAACCTGAGACCCTTCCTTTAGCATGAGATGTGATATCCAACTCCTTGCCATTCCAATCCTGAGACCCTTCCTATAACATGAGACGTGATATCCAACTCCTTCCCATTCCAATCCTGAGTTCCTTCCTATAGCATGAGGTGTGATATCTCAATGCTTCTATCAAAACTGAGACCCTTCCTTTAGCATGAGATGTGATATCCAACTCCTTGCCATTCCAATCCTGAGACCCTTCCTATAACATGAGATGTGATATCCAAATCCTTCACATTCCAATCCGGAGACCCTTCCTATAGCATGAGATGTGATATCTCAATGCTTCTAATACCAAACCTGAGATCCTTCCTATAACATGAGATGTGATATCCAACTCCTTCCCATTCCAAACCTGAGACCCTTCCAATAGCATGAGATGTGATATCTCAATGCTTCAAAAACCAAACATGAGAACCATCCTATAACATGAGATGTGAAATCCAAATCCTTCCCTTCCCAAACCTGAGACTCTTCCTATAGCATGAGATGTGATATCTCAATGCTTCTACCAAACCTGAAACCCTTCCTATAGCATGAGATGTGATATCCAACTCCTTCCCATTCCAATCCTGAGACACTTCCTATAGCATGAGATGTGATATCACAATGCTTCTAATACCAAACCTGAGACCCCTCCTATAACATGAGATGTGATATACAAATCCTTCCCCTTCCAAACCTGAGACCCTTCCTTTAGCATGAGATGTGATATCCAGCTCCTCCCATTCCAATCCTGAGACCCTTCCGATAGCATGAGATATGATATCTCAATGCTTCTGATATCAAAACTGAGACCCTCCCTATAGCATGAGATGTGATATCTAAGTCCTTCCCATTCCAATCCTGAGACCCTTCCGATAGCAGAGATGTGATATTTCAATGCTTATACCAAACCTGAGAGCCTTCCTACAGCATGAGATGTGATATCCAAGTCCTTCCCATTCCAATCCTGAGACCCTTCCAATAGCATGAGATGGGATATCCAACTCCTTCCAAATCCAATCCTGATACCGTTCCGATAGCATGAGATGTGATATCCCAATGCTTCTACAAAACCTGAGACCCATACCATGGCATGAGATGTGATATCAAACTCCCGTCCTATACCATGAGACTTGATATCTCAATGCTTCTAATACCAAACCTGAGACCGGTCCAATAACATGAGATGTGATATCCAAATCCTTCCCCTTCCAAACCTTAGACCCTTCCTGTATCATGAGATGTGATATCCAAGTCCTTCCCATTCCATTCCTGAGACCCTTCCTATAGCATGAGATGTGATATCTCAATGCTTCTAATACCAAACCTGAGACCCTTCCTATAACATGAGATGTGATATCCAAATCCTTCCCATTTCAATCCTGAGACCCTTCCTATAACATGAGATGTGATATCCAACTCCTTCCCATTCCAACCTGAGATCCTTCCTATAGCATGAGAAGGGATATCCAACTCCTTCCCATTCCAATCCTGAAACCCTTCCTATAGCATGAGATGTGATATCTCAATGTTTCTAATAAAAAACCTGAGACCCTTCCTATAGCAAGAGATGTGACATCCAAATCTTTCCCATTCCAATCCTGAGATCCTTCCTATTGGATGAGATGTGATATCCAACTCCTTCCCATTCCAATCCTGAGACCCTTCCTATACCATGAGATGTGGTATCTCAATGCTTCTACCAAAACTGAGACCCTTCCTTTAGCATGAGATGTGATATCCAACTCCTTCCCATTCCAATCCTGAGACCCTTCCTATAGCATGAGATCTGATATCTCAATGCCTCTAATACCAAACCTGAGATTCTTCCTATAACATGAGATGTGATATCTCAATGCTTCTAATACCAAACCTGAGACCCTCCCTTTAGCATGAGATGTGATATCCGACTCCTTCCCATTCCAATCCTGAGACCTTTCTGATAGCATGAGATGTGATATCTCAATGCCTCTAATACCAAACCTGAGATTCTTCCTATAACATGAGATGTGATATCTCAATGCTTCTAATACCAAACCTGAGACCCTCCCTTTAGCATGAGATGTGATATCCGACTCCTTCCCATTCCAATCCTGAGACCCTTCTGATAGCATGAGATGTGATATCTCAATGCCTATAATACCAAACCTGAGATCCTTCCGATAGCATGAGATGTGATATCTCAATGCTTCTAATACCAAACCTGAGATCCTTCCTATAACATGAGATGTGATATCCAAATCCTTCCCCTTCCAAACCTGAGACCCTCCCTTTAGCATGAGATGTGATATCCAACTCCTTCCCATTCCAATCCTGAGACCCTTCCGATAGCAGAGATGTGATATCTCAATGCTTATACCAAACCTGAGACCCTTCCTATGGCATGAGATGTCAAATACAACTCCTTCCGATTCCAATGCTGAGACCCTTCCTATAGCATGAGATGGGATATCTCAATGCTTATACCAAACCTGAGACCCTTCCTATAGCATGAGATGTGGTATCCAACTCCTTCCGATTCCAATCCTGAGACCCTTCCTATAGCATGAGATGTGATATCTCAATGCTTCTAATACCAAACCTGAGATCCTTATAACATGAGATGTGATATCCAACTCCTTCCCATTCCAAACCTGAGACCCTTACGATAGCATGAGATGTGATATCAAACTCCTTCCCATTCCAATCCTGAGATAGCTTGAGATGTGATATCCAACTTCTTCCCATTCCAATCCTGAGACCCTTCCTATACCATGAGATGTGATATCTCAATGCTTCTAATACCAAACCTGACACCCGTCCTAAAACATGAGATGTGAGATCCAAATCCTTCCCCTTCCAAACCTGAGATCTTTCCTTTAGCATGAGATGTGATATCCAAATCCTTCCCCTTCCAAACCTGAGACCCTCCCTTTAGCATGAGATGTGATATCCAACTCCTTCCCATTCCAATCCTGAGACCCTTCCGATAGCATGAGATGTGATATCAAACTCCTTCCCATTCCAATCCTGAGATAGCTTGAGATGTGATATCCAACTCCTTCCCATTCCAATCCTGAGACCCTTCCTATAGCATGATATGTGATATCACAATGCTTCTAATACCAAACCTGAGATCCTTCCTATAACATGAGATGTGTATCCAACTCCTTCCCATTCCAAACCTGAGACCCTTCCTATAGCATGAGATGTGATATCTTAATGCTTCTAAAACCAAACCTGAGAACCATCCAATAACATATGTGAAATCCAAATCCTTCCCTTTCCAAACCTGAGACCCTTCAGATAGCATGTGGTGTGATATCTCAATGCTTCTAAAACCAAACATGAGAACCATCCTATAACATGAGATGTGGAATCCAAATCCTTCCCTTTCCAAACCTGAGACCCTTCCTATAGCTTGAGATGTGCTATCAAACTCCTTCCCATTCCAATCCTGTGATAACTTGAGATGTGATATCCAACTCCTTCCCATTCCAATCCTGAGACCCTTCCTATACCATGAGATGTGATATCTCAATGCTTCTAATACCAAACCTGAGACCCGTCCTAAAACATGAGATGTGAGATCCAAATCCTTCCCCTTCCAAACCTGAGACCCTTCCTATAGCTTGAGATGTGATATCAAACTCCTTCCCATTCCAATCCTGAGATAGCTTGAGATGTGATATCTGTTAAGACGGATTTCTGAACTCTGTCCTGGTGGCGCAGAAGTTCAGAAGGCCAACCTAATTACTTGGAACAGGGTAACCTCTGGACGAGCCAGACCAATCAAGGTAGCGATCGCGGCGGTCAAGACTAGGTCTCAAGAGGGGTGAGGGTGACTGAAACCCCGCAATGAGCACACAAAGCAAGATCACTTATAAACTACTCCAAACAGTTGTTATATAAAAAATATATACACATTTATTTTAAGGCCTTTAAAACAATGACCGTAGCGAGAAAATCACAATATCACAATATTAAACCAACACATACCATATCAACACAATATATATACAAATACGACAGTCGCAAGCGTTATATGCACGAAATGTGTAGTCCACCTAAAAGGGAAGGAAAACAGGCAGTGCGAAGTAATGCTTAGACCCAGTTCGCCTTCAGAGGCACCTAACTAGATGGAAGTCCGGGCCCTGCGAAGAGTGGAGCCTTGTGCTCAGAGTACCTGCACGCGCTGGTGCCAATGGGCAAAAGGAGAAGCTCTTCAAATTAAGTCAGGCAGTTTAGTTTAGTGCACAAAGAAGAAGAACAAGTTCCGCGACTCAAGCGCAGCCTCCACAGTGGGCAGAAGCAGAGCGCGAGTACGGACACGGGTGCTGTTTTACACAGCGGGGAAAAGCAATGGGCTCCTGCAGGAGGGCGACCAGATCCTAGCTATGCTACTCACCGGTCCCCGATGCAAGCAGACCCAGGCTTCTCCGCGTCAGTTTCAGCAGCTGGCAGGTTCAGAAGAGCAGGGAACGCCTTGTCGTCGTGTTGAGTAAAAAGACGTCCCAATCGAAGAAACCTGCACAGTTTGTTACCACAGCAGGGCAACGGGGCGGCCGTGTGTATTTGAGCCAAATGTACACTACTCACTTCAGACCTGGGAACGCCAAGTGTACGAAGCGTGTGAGAGTGACAAGGACCCGAAATACTACACAACCTGGCGGCGGTTACAGAGCAAGACTCCCGTGTAAGCTGGTCAGTCAACTGGATGGCCCAGAGACGCTTCCGAAGGCTTACTGGCAGGAGATGGTGAAGATGCCGAGAATAGCTGTTCCCGCTATTCCAAGGGTCGAAGTACCAGTACAGGCCTTCTGGTTCGATCAAAGGTGAAAAGGGTTTCACAAGGCGACAGCAGTGCAGAGGAGAAGTCCTTCAGCGGGTCACCAGCGATTCCTCGGTCTAGCCTCTTGGTTGCAGGATACTTGGCTCCTGTATTCCTTCGTTCGTGAGAACTCAGGAGATCGACCTGGTAGTGGTGTTTCCAGCCCCCTCTTATCCACGGTTCCCTTCGCGCCAAAACGGAGGGGACCCAATGGGAGATCCGCTCATCAACACTCACACCATTCGTGGACCAATCACGGACCACGGTGGTCCCAGGCATTCACACCACCCTAGACTCTCTGGCACCCAGGATGTGTATTGGGACCAGACATCCCAGCCCACACCCTGGAGGCACACACAAGACATGTAGAAGCCCGCGAAAGCATCTGTGTTTCGCGGGAAAGTACATGCCCAAATAAGGAAGGCCCCGGGTCGGCTCGACCTGGGGAAGGTGAAGGGAGCAAGACGGTCAGCGGACAGGACAAAGGAGCCTCGTGGTCTGGCCATTTTGGGAGCCAGGCCACCATTTTGGGTTAAGCGCGGAAAACACGCTTAGAACGCCAAAAGGAGCTCAAAATACAAAGAAACGATCGCTGCCACCATTCCCGTCCCTGAATTACTTGCACCGATCAGATACAATCCTAAACGAGTATCTAGGGCCTGTAGAAGGCTAGAGACCCAAGAGAGCTGTAACTTAGCTTACAGTGCCCTCTTGTGTCATGTTGCACGAAAGCCGCAACATGATAAAAGAAACTACGGGAAACAGCGTTCCCCGGTACTGACTGTCTTAAGGGCATGTCCGTTTCCCCGTAAGAAAGGAGCGAAAGCCCAGAGGAGTGCGGCAGAAGGCTGCACTTCTCTGGCAAAGTCAAGAACAAGGTGAAAAACAACAGCAAAAAGTTTAGGGGTTGCCACATGGAAGGAAAATTACCTACAATTACGAAATCTTTCCTAACACTCGCCCCTCCCAGACTATGGACAGGGGGAACTAATCCACCCCTGGATGAGTCTCTTGTTCAGGTCGGTTAAACATTCTGGACAACCCATCAGCATTGCTATGTTGGACACCTGGCCTATGCTCAATAGTGAAGTCGAAGCCTTCTAGACTTATGGACCACCTAAGCAACTTTGGATTCTCCCCCTTCATGTTCATTAGCCACTTTAACGGCTTATGGTCAGTTTGCACAGTGAAGTGGGTCCCATAGAGGTAGGGCCTCAGCTTCCTTAGGGCCCACACAACAGAGAAACATTCTTTCTCTACCGTGGACCATCTGAGCTCTCTGTCCTTAAGCTGGCGACTAATAAAACCGATAGGGTGTTCCTTACCCTTCTCATCTACTTGTGATAGTACAGCTCCTATCCCAGTGTCAGAGGTGTCCGTCTGCACGATAAAAGGTCTTTGATAATCAGGGGCCCTGAGGACAGGGGCCTGGCACAAGGAGTCTTTTAAGCCATTGAAGGCCTTCTCACACTCGTCGGTCCAAGTTACCTTCTTGGGTTTCTTCGGAGTTGTGAGGGCAGTCAGAGGAGCAGCTATGGTGCCATAGTCTGCCACAAAATTGCGGTAATACCCCGTGAGTCCTAAGAAGGCTCTCACTTGGGTTTGGGTAGTGGGGGTAGGCCAGTCTTGTACTGCTTGTACTTTACTGGGAAGAGGCTGTATCCTCCCTCCACCTACTTCATGTCCAAGGTAAACCACTGAGCCTTGTCCAATCTGGCATTTACTAGCCTTTATGGTCAGGTGTGCTTTCTGAAGAGCCTGGAGCACAATCCCGAGGTGTTTCACATGGTCTTCCCAGGTGGCACTGAAAACTGCTATATCGTCCAGATATGCAAGACAGAATTCGTCCAACCCATTCAACACATGATTCACAAGCCTCTGGAAAGTGGCAGGTGCATTCTTCAACCCGAACGGCATTACCCGGAATTGGTAAAGGCCGTCTGGAGTAGAAAATGCTGTCTTTTCCTTGGCATGTTCTGCTAAAGCTATTTGCCAATAGCCAGCAGTGAAGTCAAACGTGCTGAGGTACTTGGAGGCACCCAAAGTATCCACCAGCTCATCTGTTCGAGGCAAGGGGTGTGCATCTGTCTTGGTGACAGCATTCAGAGCCCTGTAATCCACGCAGAACCTCAATTCAGAAGTGCCTGCCTTTGGAACCAAAACCACAGGGCTGGACCAAGGACTACTAGAGGGTTCAATCACCCCAAGGTCTAACATCTTGTTGACCTCGGTCTTAATATAAGACCGTACTTTGTCTGACATCCTGTATCCCCTACTTTTGGTAGGTACACTGTCTCCTGTGTCAATGTTATGTTTGCACCAAGGTGTCAAACCAGGCGACTGTGAAAACAGGGGGGAAAACTGCCTAAGCAAACTTTTCACCTCAGCCTGCTGATCAGAAGTCAGGTGAGGGGCCACTCGGACACCCTCAAAGGAGCTATCTGAAGGACCGCTGTGGAACAGGTCGGGGAGAGGTTCAGACTCCTCTTCCTCAACATCTGAAGCCAGTAGCAGTGCTGCGATTTCGACTCTTGGGACGAAAGCCTTCAGCCTATTCACGTGAAACACTTTTGGAGCCTGTCCAGGCCTTCCAAGGTCCACTAAATAGTTAACCTCACCCAGGGGCTCCACCACTGTGTAAGGGCCTGACCATTTGTCCTGTAAGGCTCGCGGCCTTATGGGATTCATGATCAGGACTTGCTGACCAGGTGTAAAGTTGATGAGGGAAGCTTTCTGTTCGTACCAATGTTTCACCAGCGCTTGTCCTGCCTTCAATTTATCACTAGCCAAGCCCATCAGAAGTACCATCCGTTTTCTGAGCCCTAGCACATAATCAACTACGTTGGTAGTAACAGGGGGCGTGGGCATCTCCCATCCCTCTTTGACGATGGCTAAGGGTCCCCATACGGGATGCCCGAACAGAAGTTCGAAGGGGCTGAAGCCAACACCCTCCTGTGGTACCTCTCGGTAGGCAAACAGTAAGCATGGTAAAAGAAGATCCCATTTTCTTCTCTGAGGTTCCTCCAGAGCCCCAATCATGCTCTTTAACGTTCTGTTGAAACGTTCCACCAGACCATTGGTCTGGGGGTGGTATGCAGAAGAGAACTTGTAGGTGACCCCACATTCTTTCCACATAGCCTGCATATACTTCGACATAAAGTTGCTGCCACGATCCGACACAACTTCTTTAGGGAAGCCAACCCTAGTAAATATGCCGAGTAAAGCTTTTGCAACTGACTTGGCAGTTACAGTTTTCAATCGGATGGCCTCAGGATATCTGGTTGCATGGTCGACCAGCACCAGGATAAACCTATTGCCCGAGGATGTTTGCGGGTCAAGGGGACCAACGATGTCGATCCCTACCCTTTCAAATGGTACCCCCACAACTGGGAGCGGTACCAACGGAGCTTGGATTGTCGCGCCAACCTTACCAGACAACTGGCAGGAGGCACAACTCCTGCAGTGACTTTCTACTTGCACCCCCATCTTGGGCCAGTAGAAGTGCATGGATAACCTTTGCTTGGTCCTCTTCATACCAAGGTGACCAGCAAGGGGAACTTCATGCGCCAACTGCAGGAGGAAGCGCCTAACAGCAAGGGGAACCACCAACCTCCTATGGTCTCCTTCTGTAGACTCTGTGGGCTCACTATACAGGAGTCCACCTTCCCAATAAATCCTATGCGTCCCAGGAGGTTCACCCTCAAGCTGGGAGCAGGCCTGTCTCCTTAGGCCTTCCAGAGATGGGCACTCACGTTGGCCTTTACTGAATTCGTCCCTATCAGGACCTCCTTCAACTAACAAGTCTTTTAGTTCAGGATGATCGTTGGGGTCAAATACTTCAGGCATCGCCACCTCCTCGTCAGGCCCGGGCGATTGACCAACTTCCTCCACCGCAGTGGTAGGCGAGCTCGGGGGAATATTCTCTTTCCCTCGTCTTGACTTGTCGACTCCTTTCGCCTTGGGTTTCCCCTTCAGCTGGGGCGGCGTATTGGACTTGGCCAATGCTGCCCGTGCTTGAGACCGTGTGTAGGGTCTTTCGGCAGTGTCTCCTACGAGCCCTAAAGCTCTGAGATCATTACCTAACAAGACCTTTCCCGGGACGTTTCTCTGAATGCTCACTGGAATCCTGACTGCTGTACCATTTAAAGTAAGATTTACAGGTATTACTGGGAACATACGGAGTGGGCCGTCAGCCAACTTAGTGGGCATCAGAGTAGCTCTGGCAACTTCCTCTGAGTCTACCAAGGTAGAATCCACTACAGTGCAACTGCACCCACTATCCCTAAGAGCTGGAGTATCTACTCCATTGATCAGCACACTGTCTTTAAAGTAGTGCTTGGTATTATCCGGAATCCTAGCATAAGCCTCTGCGACTTTAGGCTCCCAGGAACCCAGGGACACTAAAACTACCTCAGCCTCTATCCCGCTGGGAAATGAGTCTGAGGAGAAGGATGCTCCTGTAATCTCTTCTTCCTCGTAGGAGGAGAAGGCCAGATTAGCAGAGTGGACCCCCAAAGGTCTAACCTTACACCGGGGATCCCCCTTCGGTGGTCAGTTGCTCCACAAGCAAAACAAGATCCATTGGGTCTGTTTACATAGGGAGGCTTATTGTAACCAGAGTTTTGTCTCGGAGGCTGACCTCCACTACCCTGTGAGTTCTCTTGTGTCTTACCCTTACTTTTCTTTTTGTGGCCCTTATGAGAAGAAGATTTAGCAGATTCTCCACCCTCCATATCTTTGGACTTTTTCCCTTCCTCCTGCTTACCAGGATGAGTTTTGTCCTCATGGGACACTCGATGTGACACCCATAAGTCTGCTGCAATGGCCAGCTTCTTAGGATCTATCTCCTTCGAATCGGCCAAATGCTGCTTAAGCTCCGGGGAAGAAGATGCAAAAATGTGTTCCAGCATGACAAAATTTATCATGCCTTCGAAGGTAGAAACCTTATAACCTTCGACCCAGCCAGTTAAGTTTTTCAAGGATTCAGTGACATAAGATACCCAAGTACCACCTTCCTTTTTCTTATACTCTCTGAAACGTTTCAAATATTGGGCCGGAGTCTTCCCAAACTTTAAATTGAGAGTTTGCTTTAACATTGCGAAATCAGCTCGCTCAGCTTTCGACATTTCCATAATGGCACTACAGCCAGAATGGGGCAGTCTGCTGAGTAACCAAGCAATCTTATCAGCATTGTCAACTTGTTGAACTTCGCATGCATACTCAAACGCATTCAGCCAGTCCATAATGTCATTCCTTTCTTCATACACACTGAGCAGATCTTTCGGAAACCGTGGATGAGAGGAGGCCCCAGACCCATGTCCAGGACCCTTGGACCCATTTGCAAACTGAAGCTTGGCTAGTTCAAACTGGTGATCCCTGTCTTTTTGTTTTTCTGCCTGTTCGATTTTTAGTTTGGCTATGCTGAATTCAAGCTCCTGCTGCCTAAACCGCAGCTCTTGCTTCTTGAATTCAAGCATAGCCTCCCCATCAGCACTGGCAGAGGAAACATTAGACATCTCGTCGTCCCTGTCCTCGTGGTCGCGATGGATCAGTGCAGCGGCAGAACCGTCGGTTCTACCAGTGAGAGCAGCCCCCCCACCTTCCGCACTGTCCTCAGAAGTTATAGCGTCAAGCTGCGCTTCTTGCCACGCCACGATTCTTTGGATCATTTCCAATTTCGTGCCTTGAGAGGAAACACCTCTCTCCGCACACATCTTTTTCAGTGTTTCTGATTTGGAAGCATTTAAAGTTAACAAGGTATTTGTTTCCATACTGTTAGATAGGACTATGGCCTTTTTAAAGTTATACTACAACAATTCACTACGTGTCCTGGTTGGAATAACCTGAAATGCCTTAGTTCGTGCGCAACACTGGATACCTTCAGTCGTATCCCACCGCTGTACAAAAATTTGTTAAGACGGATTTCTGAACTCTGTCCTGGTGGCGCAGAAGTTCAGAAGGCCAACCTAATTACTTGGAACAGGGTAACCTCTGGACGAGCCAGACCAATCAAGGTAGCGATCGCGGCGGTCAAGACTAGGTCTCAAGAGGGGTGGGGGTGACTGAAAGCCCGCAATGAGCACACAAAGCAAGATCACTTACAAACTACTCCAAACAGTTGTTATATAAAAAATATATACACATTTATTTTAAGGCCTTTAAAACAATGACCGTAGCGAGAAAATCACAATATCACAATATTAAACCAACACATACCATATCAACACAATATATATACAAATACGACAGTCGCAAGCGTTATATGCACGAAATGTGTAGTCCACCTAAAAGGGAAGGAAAACAGGCAGTGCGAAGTAATGCTTAGACCCAGTTCGCCTTCAGAGGCACCTAACTAGATGGAAGTCCGGGCTCTGCGAAGAGTGGAGCCTTGTGCTCAAAGTATCTGCACGCGCTGGTGCCAATGGGCAAAAGGAGAAGCTCTTCAAAGGAAGTCAGGCAGTTTAGTTTAGTGCACAAAGAAGAAGAACAAGTTCCGCGACTCAAGCGCAGCCTCCACAGTGGGCAGAAGCAGAGCGCGAGTACGGACACGGGTGCTGTTTTACACAGCGGGGAAAAGCAATGGGCTCCTGCAGGAGGGCGACCAGATCCTAGCTATGCTACTCACCATTCCCCGATGCAAGCAGACCCAGGCTTCTCCGCGTCAGTTTCAGCAGCTGGCAGGTTCAGAAGAGCAGGGAACGCCTCGTCGTCGTGTTGAGTAAAAAGACGTCCCAATCGAAGAAACCCGCACAGTTTGTTACCACAGCAGGGCAACGGGGCAGCCGTGTGTATTTGAGCCAAATGTACACTACTCACTTCAGACCTGGGAACGCCAAGTGTACGAAGCGTGTGAGAGTGACAAGTACCCGAAATATTACACAACCTGGCGGCGGTTACAGAGCAAGACTCCCGGGTAAGCTGGTCAGTCAACTGGATGGCCCAGAGACGCTTCCGAAGGCTTACTGGCAGGAGATGGTGAAGATGCCGAGAATAGCTGTTCCCGCTATTCCAAGGGTCGAAGTACCAGTACAGGCCTTCTGGTTCGATCAAAGGTGAAAAGGGTTTCACAAGGCGACAGCAGTGCAGAGGAGAAGTCCTTCAGCGGGTCACCAGCGATTCCTCGGTTTAGCCTCTTGGTTGCAGGATACTTGGCTCCTGTATTCCTTCGTTCGTGAGAACTCAGGAGATCGACCTGGTAGTGGTGTTTCCAGCCCCCTCTTATCCACGGTTCCCTTCGCGCCAAAACGGAGGAGACCCAATGGGAGATCCGCTCATCAACACTCACACCATTCGTGGACCAATCACGGACCACGGTGGTCCCAGGCATTCACACCACCCTAGACTCTCTGGCACCCAGGATGTGTATTGGGACCAGACATCCCAGCCCACACCCTGGAGGCACACACAAGACATGTAGAAGCCCGCGAAAGCATCTGTGTTTCGCAGGAAAGTACATGCCCAAATAAGGAAGGCCCCGGGTCGGCTCGACCTGGGGAAGGTGAAGGGAGCAAGACGGTCAGCGGACAGGACAAAGGAGCCTCGTGGTCTGGCCATTTTGGGAGCCAGGCCACCATTTTGGGTTAAGCGCTTAAAACGCGCTTAGAACGCCAAAAGGAGCTCAAAATACAAAGAAACGATCGCTGCCACCATTCCCGTCCCTGAATTACTTGCACCGATCAGATACAATCTTAAACAAGTATCTAGGGCCTGTAGAAGGCTAGAGACCCAAGAGAGCTGTAACTTAGCTTACAGTGCCCTCTTGTGTCATGTTGCACGAAAGCCGCAACATGATAAAAGAAACTACGGGAAACAGCGTTCCCCGGTACTGACTGTCTTAAGGGCATGTCAGTTTCCCCGTAAGAAAGGAGCGAAAGCCCAGAGGAGTGCGGCAGAAGGCTGCACTTCTCTGGCAAAGTCAAGAACAAGGTGAAAAACAACAGCAAAAAGTTTAGGGGTTGCCACATGGAAGGAAAATTACCTACAATTACGAAATCTTTCCTAACAATATCCAACTCCTTCCCATTCCAATCCTGAGACCCTTCCGATAGCATGAAATGTGATATCTCAATGCTTCTAATATCAAAACTGAGACCCTCCCTATAGCATGAGATGTGATATCTAAGTCCTTCCCATTCCTATCCTGAGACCCTTCCGATAGCAGAGATGTGATATCTCAATGCTTATACCAAACCTGAGACCCTTCCTATGGCATGAGATGTGATATCCAACTCCTTCCCATTCCAATCCTGAGACCCTTCCTATAGCATGAGATGTGATATCTCAATGCTTCTATCAAACCTGAGTCCCTTCCTTTAGCATGAGATGTGATATCCAACTCCTTCCCATTCCAATCCTGAGAGCCTTCCGATAGCATGAAATGTGATATCTCAATGCTTCTAATATCAAAACTGAGACCCTCCCTATAGCATGAGATGTGATATCTAAGTCCTTCCCATTCCTATCCTGAGACCCTTCCGATAGCAGAGATGTGATATCTCAATGCTTATACCAAACCTGAGACCCTTCCTATGGCATGAGATGTGATATCCAACTCCTTCCCATTCCAATCCTGAGACCCTTCCTATAGCATGAGATGTGATATCTCAATGCTTCTATCAAACCTGAGTCCCTTCCTATAGCATGAGATGTGATATCTCAAAGCTTCTAATACCAAACCTGGGACCCGTCCTATAACATGAGATATGATATCCAAACCATGCATCACCACCGAAACCATCAAAGGTGCACTCATCAATGCGAGATCTGTAGTCGCCCATGCCCTAGACATAGCCGACATTATCTCCATCAATGATCTCGACTTCATAGCTATTACAGAGACCTGGCTCCACCCAGCGTCTGGCCCCTCTCTATCACTTGCTATACCCAATGACTATACCATCTACCGTGCAGACAGACAAACAGCTAAAGGTGGTGGAGTAGCCATTATTGCAAAAAGCTCCATCAACATAAGACACATACAAAACCAATCCCTGCCATCAGCGGAACTACTCACCCTCAAACTATCCACAACGCACACAAGCACAATCACCATCCACCTCATTTACAGACCGCCAGGCCCTATACTATCCTTTAATGACGACATAGCCCTTTTACTCTCTAACAATATCAAACCTAACTCTCGACTACTCATCCTAGGAGACTTTAATCTAGGTCTCAATGATGAGAAAGATGACAAAGCTAACACTGTCGCCAACACCATTTCAGAATTAGGACTCACCCACCATATCGCACAACCCACACACAACAAAGGCCGAATCCTTGACTGGATAGCTGACCTTAACTGCAACACCACCATCCTTTCCAACACTCCATGCGCTTGGACCGATCACCACCTCATTACCTTCACCATCAACAAAGGCACTCAAACACCAGGGCCTTCCCCCTATGCCCCACCCACACTCACAAGAAACAACAAAAATATCACAGTAGAGAAACTCCTCCCGTTACTCCAACCCATCATCGACTTCTCACCCACCATGACCAACCCTACTGAACTAGTAGAGTTATACAACACAACCATCCTTAAGGCCATTAACACCATAGCACCACTCAAGCTTCGGAAAGCCAAACCACGCGCACACCTCAATTCTTGGTTCACCCCCGAACTAAAAACACTCCGCAAATCCAAAAGACAAGCTGAATTAGCATGGAAACAGTCACCATCCACTATTAATAAGACATCTTACACACTGGCCTCGAACATCTATAAGTCAGCCATCATCCAGTCTAAAAAAAACATGTACAATGAAAGAATCTGCAACGCCAAATCCAATACCAAAGAGCTCTTCAATATCCTGAGAGAACTCGAATCACCTTCCCCCATTCCAGACACTTGCAACAAAGACATCCACTGGTGCACGAACATTCAGGAAGCACTCCTAGGCAAAATTGCCACGCTACAAGCCAAAATCCTGACAAAGAAAGAAAGCCTCACCCTCACTGATAACATCACCTCCTCTACACACACCTACACCACCCCCAAAATGATGACATTAACCTCTTTGAGTTTTCCACCATAACCATCAAAGAGGTTGAAGAAATAATCTACTCTCTTAAACCATCCAAATGCCAAGGTGACACTTGCCCGGCCCCAGTCATTAAAGATGCAGCCAAACAACTTGCTCCTTTCATCACTTCCCTCATCAATTCATCTTTCACATCCAACGTAGTGCCCAACAACCTCAAGGACTCCTGGGTTCTTCCTTTACTTAAGAAGCCCACCCTTGACCCAAATGTCCCCACCAACTACAGACCCATTACGACTGTACCCTTCCTACTAAAAATCCTTGACAGAGCTGCCTATCTCCAGATACAGAACCACCTTGAGAAAAATAACTTACTCGGACTCAGACAATCAGGATTCTGCCCCAAACACGGCACTGAGACCGCCCTGATTGACCTTAAGACACAGATGGACAACATTAAAGACAATGGCAAACTGGTCCTCCTTCTCCTTCTTGACTTATCGGCCGCCTTCGACCTGGTCAACCACGACATCCTCTGCAAACATCTATCCTCAGCAGCCAAATTCTCAGATAATGCCAACGCATGGATCCAATCCTTCCTTAACAACAGATCCATGAGAGTCCTCGCACCCACAGCCTCTGCCAACCCAGCCCCAGTCACTTGCGGTGTCCCCCAGGGCTCCTGCGTCTCCCCCACTCTATACAATGTGTTCACAAAAACCCCTCTATGACATATTGGACCGCTTGGGTGTCATCTACACCAACTACGCAGATGACACCCAAATACTGATCCCTTTAACAGGCGACTACTCCACCGACCTCACTGCTCTCAACAACATTTACTCCATTATCCAAGAATGGATGGCCAAGCATGGCCTATGCCTCAATGACGACAAGACCGAGCTTCTTCTCCTAGGTTCCCAACCCAGACTTAATAAACTCGACAAACTCTATCAGGCATTCACTATAGACGGCAATAACATCATTGTCTCTAACAGCGTCAAAACCCTAGGAATCTACCTCGACTCCTCCCTCACACTGACAAGACAGATCAATTCCATCTCATCCGCCACTGCTTACACCTGTAAGCTCATCAATGCCAGCAGACCTTACCTCTCACCATCCAACTGCACCACCTTAGCCAGAGCGCTAGTCCTCTCCAAAGTCGACTACTGCAATGCCCTATACTTGGGCACCAGTCAGAAAAACATTAACAAACTACAAGTCGTACAAAACAACGCCTTGCGAGCAGCCCTGAACATACCTAAACATGAACACATTTCGGACGCCAGACGCTCCTGCCATTGGCTATCCATAGCACAAAGAATTGAATATAAAACCATCTCACTCACACACAAATGCCTAGCTAACCAAGCACCCAGATACCTATCCGACAACCTCACTCACCACACCCCAGCGCGCCCTACCAGATCAGCTCAAACACACTGCTTAAATATCCCAAGATTTAAGCTCCAAAAAGCAGGTGGCTCTAGCTTCCCCGTGCTTGCCTCCAAACTCTGGAATTCACTTCCACTCGAGCTGAGATCAGAACCGTCCTTTCACAGATTTAGACACAACACCAAAACATGGCTTCTATCCAAAGAAACGTAAACTGCCTAGCCCTACCTTACTAGCATGCACCAAGACTGTAAATTTGTAAATATGTAAATCGGTCTGTACATTACCTCTAACTGCGTGATAATGTCCCAAATGTATTGCTCTCATCCACCTTGACCATGCTATACCATATATGTAACTATCTGTAATTGAAACTGATTGACAACTCCCTCAATCTCTGTTACTGGTCCCCTAAAACCATATTTTATCATATTGTACTGTTGTATTAATCTTGTTGTATTCATCTCAAGCGCCTGGATGCCCCAGGGCCAGGCGGCGCTATACAAATAATAAACTAAACTAAACTAAACTAAATCCTTCCCCTTCCAAAACTGAGACCCTTCCTTTAGCATGAGATGTGATATCCAAATCCTTCCCATTCCAATCCTGAAACCCTTCCTATAGCATGAGATGTGATATCTCAATGTTTCTAATAAAAAACCTGAGACCCTTCCTATAGCAAGAGATGTGATATCCAAATCCTTCCCATTCCAATACTGAGACCCTTCCTATAACATGAGATGTGATATCCAACTCCTTCCCATTCCAACCTGAGACCCTTCCTATAGCATGAGAAGGGATATCCAACTCCTTCCCATTCCAATCCTGAAACCCTTCCTATAGCATGAGATGTGATATCTCAATGTTTCTAATAAAAAACCTGAGACCCTTCCTATAGCAAGAGATGTGACATCCAAATCCTTCCCATTCCAATCCTGAGATCCTTCCTATTGGATGAGATGTGATATCCAACTCCTTCCCATTCCAATCCTGAGACCCTTCCTATACCATGAGATGTGATATCTCAATGCTTCTACCAAAACTGAGACCCTTCCTTTAGCATGAGATGTGATATCCAACTCCTTCCCATTCCAATCCTGAGACCCTTCCTATAGCATGAGATGTGATATCTCAATGCCTCTAATACCAAACCTGAGATTCTTCCTATAACATGAGATGTGATACCTCAATGCTTCTAATACCAAACCTGAGACCCTCCCTTTAGCATGAGATGTGATATCCGACTCCTTCCCATTCCAATCCTGAGACCCTTCTGATAGCATGAGATGTGATATCTCAATGCCTCTAATACCAAACCTGAGATTCTTCCTATAACATGAGATGTGATATCTCAATGCTTCTAATACCAAACCTGAGACCCTCCCTTTAGCATGAGATGTGATATCCGACTCCTTCCCATTCCAATCCTGAGACCCTTCTGATAGCATGAGATGTGATATCTCAATGCCTATAATACCAAACCTGAGATCCTTCCGATAGCATGAGATGTGATATCTCAATGCTTCTAATACCAAACCTGAGCTCCTTCCTATAACATGAGATGTGATATCCAAATCCTTCCCCTTCCAAACCTGAGACCCTCCCTTTAGCATGAGATGTGATATCCAACTCCTTCCCATTCCAATCCTGAGACCCTTCCGATAGCAGAGATGTGATATCTCAATGCTTATACCAAACCTGAGACCCTTCCTATGGCATGAGATGTGGTATCCAACTCCTTCCGATTCCAATCCTGAGACCCTTCCTATAGCATGAGATGTGATATCTCAATGCTTCTAATA
This sequence comes from Ambystoma mexicanum, assembly GCF_040938575.1. Classification (NCBI taxonomy): domain Eukaryota; kingdom Metazoa; phylum Chordata; class Amphibia; order Caudata; family Ambystomatidae; genus Ambystoma; species Ambystoma mexicanum. Next base: position 1,150,488,832 of record NC_090934.1, read on the forward strand.
CCAAACCTGAGATCCTTCCTATAACATGAGATGTGATATCCAACTCCTTCCCATTCCAAACCTGAGACCCTTCCGATAGCATGAGATGAGATATCAAACTCCTTCCCATTCCAATCCTGAGATAGCTTGAGATGTGATATCCAACTCCTTCCCATTCCAATCCTGAGACCCTTCCTATACCATGAGATGTGATATCTCAATGCTTCTAATACCAAACCTGACACCCGTCCTAAAACATGACATGTGAGATCCAAATCCTTCCCCTTCCAAACCTGAGATCTTTCCTTTAGCATGAAATGTGATATCCAACTCCTTCCCATTCCAATCCTGAGACCCTTCCTATAGCATGATATGTGATATCACAATGCTTCTAATACCAAACCTGAGATCCTTCCTATAACATGAGATGTGTATCCAACTCCTTCCCATTCCAAACCTGAGACCCTTCCTATAGCATGAGATGTGATATCTTAATGCTTCTAAAACCAAACCTGAGAACCATCCAATAACATAGATGAAATCCAAATCCTTCCCATTCCAATCCTGAGACCCTTCCTATACCATGAGATGTGATATCTCAATGCTTCTAATACCAAACCTAAGACCCGTCCTAAAACATGAGATGTGAGATCCAAATCCTTCCCCTTCCAAACCTGAGACCCTTCCTATAGCTTGAGATGTGATATCAAACTCCTTCCCATTCCAATCCTGAGATAGCTTGAGATGTGATATCCAACTCCTTCCCATTCCAATCCTGAGACCCTTCCGATAGCATGAAATGTGATATCTCAATGCTTCTAATATCAAAACTGAGACCCTCCCTATAGCATGAGATGTGATATCTAAGTCCTTCCCATTCCTATCCTGAGACCCTTCCGATAGCAGAGATGTGATATCTCAATGCTTATACCAAACCTGAGACCCTTCCTATGGCATGAGATGTGATATCCAACTCCTTCCCATTCCAATCCTGAGACCCTTCCTATAGCATGAGATGTGATATCTCAATGCTTCTATCAAACCTGAGTCCCTTCCTTTAGCATGAGATGTGATATCCAACTCCTTCCCATTCCAATCCTGAGACCCTTCCTATAGCATGAGATGTGATATCTCAAAGCTTCTAATACCAAACCTGGGACCCGTCCTATAACATGAGATATCATATCCAAACCCTTCCCCTTCCAAACCTGAGACCCTTCCTTTAGCATGAGATGTGATATCCAAATCCTTCCCATTCCAATCCTGAAACCCTTCCTATAGCATGAGATGTGATATTTCAATGTTTCTAATAAAAAACCTGAGACCCTTCCAATAGCAAGAGATGTGATATCCACATCCTTACCATTTCAATACTGAGACCCTTCCTATAACATGAGATGTGATATCCAACTCCTTCCCATTCCAATCCTGAAACCCTTCCTATAGCATGAGATGTGATATCTCAATGTTTCTAATAAAAAACCTGAGACCCTTCCTATAGCAAGAGATGTGACATCCAAATCCTTCCCATTCCAATCCTGAGATCCTTCCTATTGGATGAGATGTGATATCCAACTCCTTCCCATTCCAATCCTGAGACCCTTCCTATACCATGAGATGTGATATCTCAATGCTTCTACCAAAACTGAGACCATTCCTTTAGCATGAGATGTGATATCCAACTCCTTCCCATTCCAATCCTGAGACCCTTCCTATAGCATGAGATGTGATATCTCAATGCCTCTAATACCAAACCTGAGATTCTTCCTATAACATGAGATGTGATACCTCAATGCTTCTAATACCAAACCTGAGACCCTCCCTTTAGCATGAGATGTGATATCCGACTCCTTCCCATTCCAATCCTGAGACCCTTCTGATAGCATGAGATGTGATATCTCAATGCCTCTAATACCAAACCTGAGATTCTTCCTATAACATGAGATGTGATATCTCAATGCTTCTAATACCAAACCTGAGACCCTCCCTTTAGCATGAGATGTGATATCCGACTCCTTCCCATTCCAATCCTGAGACCCTTCTGATAGCATGAGATGTGATATCTCAATGCCTATAATACCAAACCTGAGATCCTTCCGATAGCATGAGATGTGATATCTCAATGCTTCTAATACCAAACCTGAGCTCCTTCCTATAACATGAGATGTGATATCCAAATCCTTCCCCTTCCAAACCTGAGACCCTCCCTTTAGCATGAGATGTGATATCCAACTCCTTCCCATTCCAATCCTGAGACCCTTCCGATAGCAGAGATGTGATATCTCAATGCTTATACCAAACCTGAGACCCTTCCTATGGCATGAGATGTCAAATACAACTCCTTCCGATTCCAATGCTGAGACCCTTCCTATAGCATGAGATGGGATATCTCAATGCTTATACCAAACCTGAGACCCTTCCTATAGCATGAGATGCGGTATCCAACTCCTTCCGATTCCAATCCTGAGACCCTTCCTATAGCATGAGATGTGATATCTCAATGCTTCTAATACCAAACCTGAGATCCTTCCTATAACATGAGATGTGATATCCAACTCCTTCCCATTCCAAACCTGAGACCCTTCCGATAGCATGAGATGTGATATCAAACTCCTTCCCATTCCAATCCTGAGATAGCTTGAGATGTGATATCCAACTCCTTCCCATTCCAATCCTGAGACCCTTCCTATACCATGAGATGTGATATCTCAATGCTTCTAATACCAAACCTGACACCCGTCCTAAAACATGACATGTGAGATCCAAATCCTTCCCCTTCCAAACCTGAGATCTTTCCTTTAGCATGAAATGTGATATCCAACTCCTTCCCATTCCAATCCTGAGACCCTTCCTATAGCATGATATGTGATATCACAATGCTTCTAATACCAAACCTGAGATCCTTCCTATAACATGAGATGTGTATCCAACTCCTTCCCATTCCAAACCTGAGACCCTTCCTATAGCATGAGATGTGATATCTTAATGCTTCTAAAACCAAACCTGAGAACCATCCAATAACATATATGAAATCCAAATCCTTCCCATTCCAATCCTGAGACCCTTCCTATACCATGAGATGTGATATCTCAATGCTTCTAATACCAAACCTAAGACCCGTCCTAAAACATGAGATGTGAGATCCAAATCCTTCCCCTTCCAAACCTGAGACCCTTCCTATAGCTTGAGATGTGATATCAAACTCCTTCCCATCCCAATCCTGAGATAGCTTGAGATGTGATATCCAACTCCTTCCCATTCCAATCCTGAGACCCTTCCGATAGCATGAAATGTGATATCTCAATGCTTCTAATATCAAAACTGAGACCCTCCCTATAGCATGAGATGTGATATCTAAGTCCTTCCCATTCCTATCCTGAGACCCTTACGATAGCAGAGATGTGATATCTCAATGCTTATACCAAACCTGAGACCCTTCCTATGGCATGAGATGTGATATCCAACTCCTTCCCATTCCAATCCTGAGACCCTTCCTATAGCATGAGATGTGATATCTCAATGCTTCTATCAAACCTGAGTCCCTTCCTTTAGCATGAGATGTGATATCCAACTCCTTCCCATTCCAATCCTGAGACCCTTCCTATAGCATGAGATGTGATATCTCAAAGCTTCTAATACCAAACCTGGGACCCGTCCTATAACATGAGATATCATATCCAAATCCTTCCCCTTCCAAACCTGAGACCCTTCCTTTAGCATGAGATGTGATATCCAAATCCTTCCCATTCCAATCCTGAAACCCTTCCTATAGCATGAGATGTGATATTTCAATGTTTCTAATAAAAAACCTGAGACCCTTCCAATAGCAAGAGATGTGATATCCAAATCCTTACCATTTCAATACTGAGACCCTTCCTATAACATGAGATGTGATATCCAACTCCTTCCCATTCCAACCTGAGACCCTTCCTATAGCATGAGAAGGGATATCCAACTCCTTCCCATTCCAATCCTGAAACCCTTCCTATAGCATGAGATGTGATATCTCAATGTTTCTAATAAAAAACCTGAGACCCTTCCTATAGCAAGAGATGTGACATCCAAATCCTTCCCATTCCAATCCTGAGAACCTTCCTATTGGATGAGATGTGATATCCAACTCCTTCGCATTCCAATCCTGAGACCCTTCCAATAGCATGAGATATGATATCTCAATGCCTCTAATACCAAACCTGAGATTCTTCCTATAACATGAGATGTGATATCTCAATGCTTCTAATACCAAACCTGAGACCCTCCCTTTAGCATGAGATGTGATATCCGACTCCTTCCCATTCCAATCCTGAGACCCTTCTGATAGCATGAGATATGATATCTCAATGCCTCTAATACCAAACCTGAGATTCTTCCTATAACATGAGATGTGATATCTCAATGCTTCTAATACCAAACCTGAGACCCTCCCTTTAGCATGAGATGTGATATCCGACTCCTTCCCATTCCAATCCCGAGACCCTTCTGATAGCATGAGATGTGATATCTCAATGCCTCTAATACCAAACCTAAGATCCTTCCGATAGCATGAGATGTGATATCTCAATGCTTCTAATACCAAACCTGAGATCCTTCCTATAACATGAGATGTGATATCCAAATCCTTCCCCTTCCAAACCTGAGACCCTCCCTTTAGCATGAGATGTGATATCCAACTCCTTCCCATTCCAATCCTGAGATCCTTCTGATAGCATGAGATGTGATATCTCAATGCCTGTAATACCAAACCTGATATCCTACCTCTAACATGAAATGTGATATCCAACTCCTTCCCCTTCCAAACCTGAGAGCCTTCCTATAGCATGAGATGTGATATCCAAGTCCTTCCCATTCCAATCCTGAGACCCTTCATATAACATGAGATGTGATATCCAACTCCTTCCCATTCCAACCTGAGACCCTTCCTATAGCATGAGATGGGATATCCAACTCCTTCCAAATCCAATCCTGATACCCTTCCGATAGCATGAGATGTGATATCCCAATGCTTCTACAAAACCTGAGACCCGTACATGGCATGAGATGTGATATCAAACTCCTTCCCATTCCAATCCTGAGACCCTTCCTATAGCTTGAGATGTGATATCCAACTCCTTCCCATTCCAATTCTGAGACCCTTCCTATAGCATGAGATGTGATATCTCAATGCTTCTAATACCAAACCTGAGACCCTTCCTATAACATGAGATGTGATATCCAAGTCCTTCCCATTCCAATCCTGAGACCCTTCCTATAGCATGAGATGTGATATCTCAATGCTTCTAATACCAAACCTGAGACCCTTCCTATAACATGAGATGTGATATCCAAGTCCTTCCCATTCCAATCCTGAGACCCTTCCTATAGCTTGAGATGTGATATCCAACTCCTTCCCATTCCAATTCTGAGACCCGTCCTATACCATGAGATGTGATATCTCAATGCTTCTAATACCAAACCTGAGACCCTTCCTATAACGAGATGGGATATCCAACTCCTTCCCATTCCAATCCTGAGACCCTTCCGATAGCAGAGATGTGATATCTCAATGCTTATACCAAACCTGAGACCCTTCCTATGGCATGAGATGTCATATACAACTCCTTCCGATTCCAAACCTGAGACCCTTCCTATAGAATGAGATGGGATATCTCAATGCTTATACCAAACCTGAGACCCTAGCTATAGCATGAGATGTGATATCCAACTCCTTCCCATTCCAATCCTGAGACCCTTCCTATAGCTTGAGATGTGATATCCAACTCCTTCCCATTCCAATCCTGAGACCCTTCCTATAGCTTGAGATGTGATATCCAACTCCTTCCCATTCCAATCCTGAGACCCTTCCTATAGCATGAGATGTGATATCTCAATGCTTCTAATACCAAACCTGAGATCCTTCCTATAACATGACATGTGATATCCAAATCCTTCCACTTCCAAACCTGAGACCCTCCCTTTAGCATGAGATGTGATATCCGACTCCTTCCCATTGCAATCCTGAGATCGTTCTGATTACTTTATCATGAGATGTGATATCCAACTCCTTCCCATTCCAATCCTGAGACCCTTCCGATATCATGAGATTTGTTATCTCAATGCTTCTAATATCAAACTTGACACCCTCCCTATAGCATGAGATGTGATATCCAAGTCCTTCCCATTCCAATCCTGAGACCCTTCCTATAGCATGATATGTGATATCTCAAGGCTTCTAATACCAAACCTGAGACCCTTCCTATAACATGAGATGGGATATCCAACTCCTTCCCATTCCAATCCTGAGACCCTTCCGATAGCAGAGATGTGATATCTCAATGCTTATACCAAACCTGAGACCCTTCCAATAGCATGAGATGTGATGTCTCAATGCTTCTAATACAAAACCTGAGGCCCTTCCTATAGCAAGTGATGTGATATCCAACTCCTTCCCATTCCAATCCTGAGACCCTTCCGATAGCAGAGATGTGATATCTCAATGCTTATACCAAACCTGAGACCCTTCCTTTAGCATGAGATGTGATATCCAAATATCACTTCTCATGCTATAGGAAGTGTCTCAGGATTGGAATGGGAAGGAGTTGGATATCACATCTCATGTTATAGGAAGGATCTCAGGTTTGGTATTAGAAGCATTGAGACATCACATCTCATGCTATAGGAAGGGTATCAGGATTGGTATAAGCATTGAGATATCACATCTCTGCTATCGGAAGGGTCTCAGGATTGGAATGGGAAGGAGTTGGATATCCCATCTCGTTATAGGAGGGGTCTCAGGTTCGGTATTAGAAGCATTGAGATATCACATCTCATGGTATAGGAGGGGTCTCAGGTTTGGTATTAGAAGCATTGAGATATCACATCTCATGCTATAGGAAGGGTCTCAGGATTGGAATGGGAAGGACTTGGATATCACATCTCATGTTATACGAAGGGTCTCAGGTTTGGTATTAGAAGCATTGAGATATCACATCTCATGCTATAAGAAGGGTCTCAGAATTGGAATGGGAAGGAGCTGGATATCACATCTCATGCTAAAGGAAGGGTCTCAGGTTTGGAACGGGAAGGAGTTGGATATCACATCTCATGTTATAGGAAGGGTCTCAGGTGTGGTATAAGCATTCAGATATCACATCTCTGCTATCGGAAGTGTCTCAGGAATGGAATGGGAAGGAGTTGGATATCCCATCTCATGCTATAGGAAGGGTCTCAGGATTGGAATGGGAAGGAGTTTGATATCACATCTCATGCCATGTATGGGTCTCAGGTTTTGTAGAAGCATTGGGATATCACATCTCATGCTATCGGAAGGGTATCAGGATTGGATTTGGAAGGAGTTGGATATCCCATCTCATGCTATCGGAAGGGTATCAGGATTGGATTTGGAAGGAGTTGGATATCCCATCTCATGCTATAGGAAGGGTCTCAGGTTGGAATGGGAAGGAGTTGGATATCACATCTCATGCTATAGGAAGGCTCTCAGGTTTGGAAGGGGAAGGAGTTGGATATCACATTTCATGTTAGAGGTAGGATCTCAGGTTTGGTATTAGAGGCATTGAGATATCACATCTCATGCTATCAGAAGGATCTCAGGATTGGAATGGGAAGGAGTTGGATATCACATCTCATGCTAAAGGGACGGTCTCAGGTTTGGAAGGGGAAGGATTGGGATATCACATCTCATGTTATGGGAAGGATCTCAGGTTTGATGCTAGAAGCATTGATATATCACATCTCATGCTATCAGAAGGGTCTCAGGATTGGAATGGGAAGGAGTCGGATATCACATCTCATGCTAAAGGGAGGGTCTCAGGTTTGGTATTAGAAGCATTGAGATATCACATCTCATGTTATAGGAAGAATCTCAGGATTGGTATTAGGGGCATTGAGATATCACATCTCATGCTATCAGAAGGGTCTCAGGATTGGAATGGGAAGGAGTCAGATATCACATCTCATGCTAAAGGGAGGGTCTCAGGTTTGGTATTAGAAGCATTGAGATATCACATCTCATGTTATAGGAAGAATCTCAGGTTTGGTATTAGAGGCATTGAGATATCACATCTCATGCTATAGGACGGGTCTCAGAATTGGAATGGGAAGGAGTTGGATATCACATCTCAAGCTATAAGAAGGGTCTCAGGATTGGAATGGGAAGGACTTGGATATCACATCTCATGTTATAGGAAGGGTCTCAGGTTTGGTATTAGAAGCATTGAGATATCACATCTCATGCTATAGGAAGGGTCTCAGGATTGGAATGCGAAGGACTTGGATATCACATCTCATGTTATAGGAAGGGTCTCAGGTTTGGTATTAGAAGCATTGAGATATCACATCTCATGCTATAGGAAGGGTCTCAGGATTGGAATGGGAAGGACTTGGATATCACATCTCATGATAAAGGAAGGGTCTAAGGTTTGGAAGGGGAAGGATTTGGATATCACATCTCATGTTATGGGACCGGTCTCAGGTTTGGTATTAGAAGCATTGAGATATCAAGTCTCATTGTATAGGACAGGTCTCAGAATTGGAATGGGAAGGAGTTGGATATCACATCTCATGCCATGTATGGGTCTCAGGTTTTGTAGAAGCATTGAGATATCACATCTCATGCTATCGGAAGGGTATCAGGATTGGATTTGGAAGGAGTTGGATATCCCATCTCATGCTATAGGAAGGGTCTCAGGTTGGAATGGGAAGGAGTTGGATATCACTTCTCATGTTATAGGAAGGGTCTCAGGATTGGAATGGGAAGGACTTGGATATCACATCTCATGCTATAGGAAGGCTCTCAGGTTTGGAAGGGGAAGGAGTTGGATATCACATTTAATGTTAGAGGTAGGATCTCAGGTTTGGCATTAGAGGCATTGAGATATCACATCTCATGCTATCAGAAGGGTCTCAGGATTGGAATGGGAAGGAGTTGGATATCACATCTCATGCTAAAGGGAGGGTCTCAGCTTTGGAAGGGGAAGGATTTGGAGATCACATCTCATGTTATAGGAAGGATCTCAGGTTTGGTATTAGAAGCATTGAGATATCACATCTCATGCTATCGGAAGGATCTCAGGTTTGGTATTAGAGGCATTGAGATATCACATCTCATGCTATCAGAAGGGTCTCAGGATTGGAATGGGAAGGAGTCGGATATCACATCTCATGCTAAAGGGAGGGTCTCAGGTTTGGAAGTGGAAGGATTTGGATATCACATCTCATGTTATAGGAAGGATCTCAGGTTTGGTATTAGAAGCATTGAGATATCACAACTCATGCTATAGGAAGGGTCTCAGGATTGGAATGGGAAGGAGTTGGATATCACATCTCAAGCTATAGGAAGGGTCTCAGGATTGGAATGGGAAGTAGTTGGATATCACATCTCAAGCTATAGGAAGGGTCTCAGGATTGGAATGGGAAGGAGTTGGATATCACATCTCATGCTATAGGAAGGGTCTCAGGTTTGGTATAATCATTGAGATATCCCATCTAATGCTATAGGAAGGGTCTCAGGTTTGGAATCGGATGGAGTTGTATATGACATCTCATGCCATAGGAAGGGTCTCAGGTTTGGTATAAGCATTGAGATATCACATCTCTGCTATCAGAAGGGTCTCAGGATTGGAATGGGAAGGAGTTGGATATCCCATCTCGTTATAGGAAGGGTCTCAGGTTTGGTATTAGAAGCATTGAGATATCATATCTCATGGTATAGGACGGGTCTCAGAATTGGAATGGGAAGGAGTTGGATATCACATCTCAAGCTATTGGAAGGGTCTCAGGATTGGAATGGGAAGGACTTGGATATCACATCTCATGATATAGGAAGGGTCTCAGGATTGGAATGGGAAGGACTTGGATATCACATCTCATGTTATAGGAAGGGTCTCAGGTTTGGTATTAGAAGCATTGAGATATCACATCTCATGCTATAGGAAGGGTCTCAGGATTGGAATGGGAAGGACTTGGATATCACATCTCATGCTATAGGAAGGGTCTCAGAATTGGAATGGGAAGGAGTTGGATATCACATCTCAAGCTATAGGAAGGGTCTCAGGTTTGTTATTAGAAACATTGAGATATCACATCTCATGCTATAGGAAGGGTTTCAGGATTGGAATGGGAAGGATTTGTATATCACATCTCATGCTAAAGGAAGGGTCTCAGGTTTGGAAGGGGAAGGATTTGGATATCATATCTCATGTTATAGGACGGGTCCCAGGTTTGGTATTAGAAGCATTGAGATATCACATCTCATGGTATAGGAAGGGTCTCAGGATTGGAATGGGAAGGAGTTGGATATCCCTCCTCATGCTATAGGAAGGGTCTCAGGTTGGAATGGGAAGGAGTTGGATATCACATCTCATGTTATAGGAAGGGTCTCAGGATTGGAATGGGAAGGATTTGGATATCACATCTCTTGCTATAGGAAGGGTCTCAGGTTTTTTATTAGAAACATTGAGATATCACATCTCATGCTATAGGAAGGGTTTCAGGATTGGAATGGGAAGTTTTGGATATCACATCTCATGCTAAAGGAAGGGTCTCAGGTTTGGAAGGGGAAGGATTTGGATATCATATCTCATGTTATAGGACGGGTCCCAGGTTTGGTATTAGAAGCTTTGAGATATCACATCTCATGCTATAGGAAGGGTCTCAGAATTGGAATGGGAAGGACTTGGATATCACATCTCATGTTATAGGAAGGGTCTCAGGTTTGGTATTAGAAGCATTGAGATATCACATCTCATGCTATAGGAAGGGTCTCAGAATTGGAATGGGAAGGAGTTGGATATCACATCTCAAGCTATAGGAAGGGTCTCAGGATTGGAATGGGAAGGACTTGGATATCACATCTCATGTTATAGGAAGGGTCTCAGGTTTGGTATTAGAAGCATTGAGATATCACATCTCATGCTATAGGAAGGGTCTCAGGATTGGAATGGGAAGGACTTGGATATAACAAATCTCATGTTATAGGAAGGGTCTCAGGTTTGGTATTAGAAGCATTGAGATATCACATCTCATGCTATAGGAAGGGTCTCAGAATTGGAATGGGAAGGAGTTGGATATCACATCTCAAGCTATAGGAAGGGTCTCAGGATTGGAATGGGAAGGAGTTTGATATCACATCTCATGCCATGTATGGGTCTCAGGTTTTGTAGAAGCATTGGGATATCACATCTCATGCTATCGGCAGGGTATCAGGATTGGATTTGGAAGGAGTTGGATATCCCATCTCATGCTATAGGAAGGGTCTCAGGTTGGAATAGGAAGGAGTTGGATATCACATCTCATGTTATAGGAAGGGTCTCAGGATTGGAATGGGAAGGACTTGGATGTCACATCTCATGCTATAGGAAGGCTCTCAGGTTTGGAAGGGGAAGGAGTTGGATATCACATTTCATGTTAGAGGTAGGATCTCAGGTTTGGTATTAGAGGCATTGAGATATCACATCTCATGCTATCAGAAGGATCTCAGGATTGGAATGGGAAGGAGTTGGATATCACATCTCATGCTAAAGGGAGGGTCTCAGGTTTGGAAGGGGAAGGATTTGGATATCACATCTCATGTTATAGGAAGGATCTCAGGTTTGGTATTAGAAGCATTGAGATATCACATCTCATGCTATCGGAAGGATCTCAGGTTTGGTATTAGAGGCATTGAGATATCACATCTCATGCTATCAGAAGGGTCTCAAGATTGGAATGGGAAGGAGTCGGATATCACATCTCATGCTAAAGGGAGGGTCTCAGGTTTGGTATTAGAAGCATTGAGATATCACATCTCATGTTATAGGAAGAATCTCAGGTTTGGTATTAGAGGCATTGAGATATCACATCTCATGCTATAGGAAGGGTCTCAGGATTGGAATGGGAAGGAGTTGGATATCACATCTCATGCTAAAGGAAGGGTCTCAGTTTTGGTAGAAGCATTGAGATATCACATCTCATGGTATAGGAAGGGTCTCAGGATTGGAATGGGAAGGAGTTGGATATCACATCTCATCCAATAGGAAGGATCTCAGGATTGGAATGGGAAGGATTTGGATGTCACATCTCTTGCTATAGTAAGGGTCTCAGGTTTGTTATTAGAAACATTGAGATATCACATCTCATGCTATAGGAAGGGTTTCAGGATTGGAATGGGAAGGATTTGTATATCACATCTCATGCTAAAGGAAGGGTCTCAGGTTTGGAAGGGGAAGGATTTGGATATCATATCTCATGTTATAGGACGGGTCCCAGGTTTCGTATTAGAAGCATTGAGAAATCACATCTCATGGTATAGGAAGGGTCTCAGGATTGGAATGGGAAGGACTTGGATATCACATCTCATGCTATAGGAAGGCTCTCAGGTTTGGAAGGGGAAGGAGTTGGATATCACATTTAATGTTAGAGGTAGGATCTCAGGTTTGGTATTAGAGGCATTGAGATATCACATCTCATGCTATCAGAAGGGTCTCAGGATTGGAATGGGAAGAAGTTGGATATCACATCTCATGCTAAAGGGAGGGTCTCAGCTTTGGAAGGGGAAGGATTTGGAGATCACATCTCATGTTATAGGAAGGATCTCAGGTTTGGTATTAGAAGCATTGAGATATCACATCTCATGCTATCGGAAGGGTCTCAGAATTGGAATGGGAAGGAGTTGGATATCACATCTCAAGCTATAGGAAGGGTCTCAGGATTGGAATGGGAAGGAGTTTGATATCACATCTCATGCCATGTATGGGTCTCAGGTTTTGTTGAAGCATTGGGATATCACATCTCATGCTATCGGAAGGGTATCAGGATTGGATTTGGAAGGAGTTGGATATCCCATCTCATGCTATAGGAAGGGTCTCAGGTTGGAATGGGAAGGAGTTGGATATCACATCTCATGCTATCAGAAGGGTCTCAGGATTGGAATGGGAAGGAGTCGGATATCACATCTCATGCTAAAGGGAGGGTCTCAGGTTTGGTATTAGAAGCATTGAGATATCACATCTCATGTTATAGGAAGAATCTCAGGTTTGGTATTAGAGGCATTGAGATATCACATCTCATGCTTTAGGACGGTTCTCAGAATTGGAATGGGAAGGAGTTGGATATCACATCTCAAGCAATAAGAAGGGTCTCAGGATTGGAATGGGAAGGACTTGGATATCACATCTCATGTTATAGGAAGGGTCTCAGGTTTGGTATTAGAAGCATTGAGATATCACATCTCATGCTATAGGAAGGGTCTCAGGATTGGAATGGAAAGGACTTGGATATCACATCTCATGTTATAGGAAGGGTCTCAGGTTTGGTATTAGAAGCATTGAGATATCACATCTCATGCTATAGGAAGGGTCTCAGGATTGGAATGGGAAGGACTTGGATATCACATCTCATGCTATAGGAAGGATCTCAGTATTGGAATGGGAAGGAGTTGGATATCACATCTCAAGCTATAAGAAGGGTCTCAGGATTGGAATGGGAAGGACTTGGATATCACATCTCATGTTATAGGAAGGGTCTCAGGTTTGGTATTAGAAGCATTGAGATATCACATCTCATGTTATAGGAAGAATCTCAGGTTTGGTATTAGAGGCATTGAGATATCACATCTCATGCTATAGGAAGGGTCTCAGGATTGGAATGGGAAGGAGTTGGATATCACATCTCATGCTAAAGGAAGGGTCTCAGTTTTGGTAGAAGCATTGAGATATCACATCTCATGGTATAGGAAGGGTCTCAGGATTGGAATGGGAAGGAGTTGGATATCACATCTCATCCAATAGGAAGGATCTCAGGATTGGAATGGGAAGGATTTGGATGTCACATCTCTTGCTATAGTAAGGGTCTCAGGTTTGTTATTAGAAACATTGAGATATCACATCTCATGCTATAGGAAGGGTTTCAGGATTGGAATGGGAAGGATTTGTATATCACATCTCATGCTAAAGGAAGGGTCTCAGGTTTGGAAGGGGAAGGATTTGGATATCATATCTCATGTTATAGGACGGGTCCCAGGTTTCGTATTAGAAGCATTGAGAAATCACATCTCATGGTATAGGAAGGGTCTCAGGATTGGAATGGGAAGGACTTGGATATCACATCTCATGCTATAGGAAGGCTCTCAGGTTTGGAAGGGGAAGGAGTTGGATATCACATTTAATGTTAGAGGTAGGATCTCAGGTTTGGTATTAGAGGCATTGAGATATCACATCTCATGCTATCAGAAGGGTCTCAGGATTGGAATGGGAAGGAGTTGGATATCACATCTCATGCTAAAGGGAGGGTCTCAGCTTTGGAAGGGGAAGGATTTGGAGATCACATCTCATGTTATAGGAAGGATCTCAGGTTTGGTATTAGAAGCATTGAGATATCACATCTCATGCTATCGGAAGGGTCTCAGAATTGGAATGGGAAGGAGTTGGATATCACATCTCAAGCTATAGGAAGGGTCTCAGGATTGGAATGGGAAGGAGTTTGATATCACATCTCATGCCATGTATGGGTCTCAGGTTTTGTTGAAGCATTGGGATATCACATCTCATGCTATCGGAAGGGTATCAGGATTGGATTTGGAAGGAGTTGGATATCCCATCTCATGCTATAGGAAGGGTCTCAGGTTGGAATGTTAAGGAGTTGGATATCACATCTCATGCTATCAGAAGGGTCTCAGGATTGGAATGGGAAGGAGTCGGATATCACATCTCATGCTAAAGGGAGGGTCTCAGGTTTGGTATTAGAAGCATTGAGATATCACATCTCATGTTATAGGAAGAATCCCAGGTTTGGTATTAGAGGCATTGAGATATCACATCTCATGCTATAGGACGGGTCTCAGAATTGGAATGGGAAGGAGTTGGATATCACATCTCAAGCTATAAGAAGGGTCTCAGGATTGGAATGGGAAGGACTTGGATATCACATCTCATGTTATAGGAAGGGTCTCAGGTTTGGTATTAGAAGCATTGAGATATCACATCTCATGCTATAGGAAGGGTCTCAGGATTGGAATGGGAAGGACTTGGATATCACATCTCATGTTATAGGAAGGGTCTCAGGTTTGGTATTAGAAGCATTGAGATATCACATCTCATGCTATAGGAAGGGTCTCAGGATTGGAATGGGAAGGACTTGGATATCACATCTCATGCTATAGGAAAGATCTCAGTATTGGAATGGGAAGGAGTTGGATATCACATCTCAAGCTATAAGAAGGGTCTCAGGATTGGAATGGGAAGGACTTGGATATCACATCTCATGTTATAGGAAGGGTCTCAGGTTTGGTATTAGAAGCATTGAGATATCACATCTCATGCTATAGGAAGGGTCTCAGGATTGGAATGGGAAGGACTTGGATATCACATCTCATGCTATAGGACGGGTCTCAGAATTGGAATGGGAAGGAGTTGGATATCACATCTCAAGCTATAAGAAGGGTCTCAGGATTGGAATGGGAAGGACTTGGATATCACATCTCATGTTATAGGAAGGGTCTCAGGTTTGGTATTAGAAGCATTGAGATATCACATCTCATGCTATAGGAAGGGTCTCAGGATTGGAATGGGAAGGACTTGGATATCACATCTCATGCTATAGGAAGGGTCTCAGGATTGGAATGGGAAGGACTTGGATATCACATCTCATGATAAAGGAAGGGTCTAAGGTTTGGAAGGGGAAGGATTTGGATATCACATCTCATGATATAGGACCGGTCTCAGGTTTGGTATTAGAAGCATTGAGATATCAAGTCTCATTGTATAGGACGGGTCTCAGAATTGGAATGGGAAGGAGTTGGATATCACATCTCAAGCTATAGGAAGGGTCTCAGGATTGGAATGGGAAGGAGTTTGATATGACATCTAATGCCATGTATGGGTCTCAGGTTTTGTAGAAGCATTGAGATATCACATCTCATGCTATCGGAAGGGTATCAGGATTGGATTTGGAAGGAGTTGGATATCCCATCTCATGCTATAGGAAGGGTCTCAGGTTGGAATGGGAAGGAGTTGGATATCACATCTCGTGTTATAGGAAGGGTCTCAGGATTGGAATGGGAAGGACTTGGATATCACATCTCATGCTATAGGAAGGCTCTCAGGTTTGGAAGGGGAAGGAGTTGGATATCACATTTCATGTTAGAGGTAGGATCTCAGGTTTGGTATTAGAGGCATTGAGATATCACATCTCATGCTATCAGAAGGGTCTCAGGATTGGAATGGGAAGGAGTTGGATATCACATCTCATGCTAAAGGGAGGGTCTCAGCTTTGGAAGGGGAAGGATTTGGAGATCACATCTCATGTTATAGGAAGGATCTCAGGTTTGGTATTAGAAGCATTGAGATATCACATCTCAAGCTATCGGAAGGATCTCAGGTTTGGTATTAGAGGCATTGAGATATCACATCTCCTGCTATCAGAAGTGTCTCAGGATTGGAATGGGAAGGAGTCGGATATCACATCTCATGCTAAAGGGAGGGTCTCAGGTTTGGAAGTGGAAGGATTTGGATATCACATCTCATGTTATAGGAAGGATCTCAGGTTTGGTATTAGAAGCATTGAGATATCACATCTCATGCTATAGGAAGGGTCTCAGGATTGGAATGGGAAGGAGTTGGATATCACATCTCAAGCTATAGGAAGGGTCTCAGGATTGGAATGGGAAGTAGTTGGATATCACATCTCAAGCTATAGGAAGGGTCTCAGGATTGGAATGGGAAGGAGTTGGATATCACATCTCATGCTATAGGAAGGGTCTCAGGTTTGGTATAAGCATTGAGATATCCCATCTCATGCTATAGGAAGGGTCTCAGGTTTGGAATCGGACGGAGTTGTATATGACATCTCATGCCATAGGAAGGGTCTCAGGTTTGGTATAAGCATTGAGATATCACATCTCTGGTATCGGAAGGGTCTCAGGATTGGAATGGGAAGGAGTTGGATATCCCATCTCGTTATAGGAAGGGTCTCAGGTTTGGTATTAGAAGCATTGAGATATCACATCTCATGGTATAGGACGGGTCTCAGAATTGGAATGGGAAGGAGTTGGATATCACATCTCAAGCTATAGGAAGGGTCTCAGGATTGGAATGGGAAGGACTTGGATATCACATCTCATGTTATAGGAAGGGTCTCAGGTTTGGTATTAGAAGCATTGAGATGTGATATCTCAATGCTTATACCAAACCTGAGACCCTTCCTATATCATGAGATGTGATATCCAACTACTTCCCATTCCAATCCTGAGTCCCTTCCTATAGCATGAGATGTGATATCTCAATGCTTCTAATACCAAACCTGAGACCCTTCCTATAGCTTGAGATGTGCTATCAAACTGCTTCCCATTCCAATCATGTGATAGCTTGAGATGTGATATCCAACTCCTTCCCATTCCAATCCTGAGACCCTTCCTATACCATGAGATGTGATATCTCAATGCTTCTAATACCAAACCTGAGACCTGTCCTAAAACATGAGATGTGAGATCCAAATCCTTCCCCTTCCAAACCTGAGACACTTCCTATAGCTTGAGATGTGATATCAAACTCCTTCCCATTCCAATCCTGAGATAGCTTGAGATGTGATATCCAACTCCTTCCCATTCCAATCCTGAGACCCTTCCGATAGCATGAAATGTGATATCTCAATGCTTCTAATATCAAAACTGAGACCCTCCCTATAGCATGAGATGTGATATCTAAGTCCTTCCCATTCCTATCCTGAGACCCTTCCGATAGCAGAGATGTGATATCTCAATGCTTATACCAAACCTGAGACCCTTCCTATGGCATGAGATGTGATATCCAACTCCTTCCCATTCCAATCCTGAGACCCTTCCTATAGCATGAGATGTGATATCTCAATGCTTCTATCAAACCTGAGTCCCTTCCTTTAGCATGAGATGTGATATCCAACTTCTTACCATTCCAATCCTGAGACCCTTCCTATAGCATGAGATGTGATATCTCAAAGCTTCTAATACCAAACCTGGGACCCGTCCTATAACATGAGATATGATATCCAAATCCTTCCCCTTCCAAACCTGAGACCCTTCCTATAGCATGAGATGTGATATCTCAATGCTTATACCAAACCTGAGACCCTTCCTATAGCATGAGATGTGATACCCAACTCCTTCCCATTCCAATCCTGAGACCCTTCCTATACCATGAGACTTGATATCTCAATGCTTCTAATACCAAACCTGAGACCAGTCCTATAACATGAGATGTGATACCGAAATCCTTCCCCTTCCAAACCTGAGACCCTTCCTATAGCATGAGATGGGATATCTCAATGCTTATACCAAACCTGAGACCCTTCCTATAGCATGAGATGTGATATACAACTCCTTCCCATTCCAATCCCGAGACCCTTCCTATAGCTTGAGATGTGATATCCAACTCCTTCCCATTCCAATCCTGAGACCCTTCCTATAGCTTGAGATGTGATATCCAACTCCTTCCCTTTCCAAACCTGAGAGCCTATCTATAGCATGAGATGTGACATCCAAGTCCTTCCCATTCCAATCCTGAGCCCCTTCCTATAGCATGAGATGTGATATCTCAATGCTTCTAATACCAAACCTGAGACCCTTCCTATAGCATGAGATGTGATATCCAACTACTTCCCATTCCAATCCTGAGACCCTTCCTATAGCATGAGATGTGATATCCAACTCCTTCCATTCCAATCCTGAGACCCGTCCTATAGCATGAGATGTGATATCTCAATGCTTATACCAAACCTGAGACCCTTCCTTTAGCATGAGATGTGATATCCAAATGTCACTTCTCATGCTATAGGAAGTGTCTCAGGATTGGAATGGGAAGGAGTTGGATATCACATCTCATGTTATAGGAAGGATCTCAGGTTTGGTATTAGAAGCATTGAGACATCACATCTCATGCTATAGGAAGGGTATCAGGATTGGTATAAGCATTGAGATATCACATCTCTGCTATCGGAAGGGTCTCAGGATTGGAATGGGAAGGAGTTGGATATCCCATCTCGTTATAGGAGGGGTCTCAGGTTCGGTATTAGAAGCATTGAGATATCACATCTCATGGTATAGGAGGGGTCTCAGGTTTGGTATTAGAAGCATTGAGATATCACATCTCATGCTATAGGAAGGGTCTCAGGATTGGAATGGGAAGGACTTGGATATCACATCTCATGTTATACGAAGGGTCTCAGGTTTGGTATTAGAAGCATTGAGATATCACATCTCATGCTATAGGAAGGGTCTCAGAATTGGAATGGGAAGGAGTTGGATATCACATCTCATGTTATAGGAAGGGTCTCAGGTGTGGTATAAGCATTCAGATATCACATCTCTGCTATCGGAAGTGTCTCAGGATTGGAATGGGAAGGAGTTGGATATCCCATCTCATGCTATAGGAAGGGTCTCAGGATTGGAATGGGAAGGAGTTTGATATCACATCTCATGCCATGTATGGGTCTCAGGTTTTGTAGAAGCATTGGGATATCACATCTCATGCTATCGGAAGGGTATCAGGATTGGATTTGGAAGGAGTTGGATATCCCATCTCATGCTATCGGAAGGGTATCAGGATTGGATTTGGAAGGAGTTGGATATCCCATCTCATGCTATAGGAAGGGTCTCAGGTTGGAATGGGAAGGAGTTGGATATCACATCTCATGCTATAGGAAGGCTCTCAGGTTTGGAAGGGGAAGGAGTTGGATATCACATTTCATGTTAGAGGTAGGATCTCAGGTTTGGTATTAGAGGCATTGAGATATCACATCTCATGCTATCAGAAGGATCTCAGGATTGGAATGGGAAGGAGTTGGATATCACATCTCATGCTAAAGGGACGGTCTCAGGTTTGGAAGGGGAAGGATTGGGATATCACATCTCATGTTATGGGAAGGATCTCAGGTTTGATGCTAGAAGCATTGATATATCACATCTCATGCTATCAGAAGGGTCTCAGGATTGGAATGGGAAGGAGTCGGATATCACATCTCATGCTAAAGGGAGGTTCTCAGGTTTGGTATTAGAAGCATTGAGATATCACATCTCATGTTATAGGAAGAATCTCAGGATTGGTATTAGAGGCATTGAGATATCACATCTCATGCTATCAGAAGGGTCTCAGGATTGGAATGGGAAGGAGTCAGATATCACATCTCATGCTAAAGGGAGGGTCTCAGGTTTGGTATTAGAAGCATTGAGATATCACATCTCATGTTATAGGAAGAATCTCAGGTTTGGTATTAGAGGCATTGAGATATCACATCTCATGCTATAGGACGGGTCTCAGAATTGGAATGGGAAGGAGTTGGATATCACATCTCAAGCTATAAGAAGGGTCTCAGGATTGGAATGGGAAGGACTTGGATATCACATCTCATGTTATAGGAAGGGTCTCAGGTTTGGTATTAGAAGCATTGAGATATCACATCTCATGCTATAGGAAGGGTCTCAGGATTGGAATGCGAAGGACTTGGATATCACATCTCATGTTATAGGAAGGGTCTCAGGTTTGGTATTAGAAGCATTGAGATATCACATCTCATGCTATAGGAAGGGTCTCAGGATTGGAATGGGAAGGACTTGGATATCACATCTCATGATAAAGGAAGGGTCTAAGGTTTGGAAGGGGAAGGATTTGGATATCACATCTCATGTTATGGGACCGGTCTCAGGTTTGGTATTAGAAGCATTGAGATATCAAGTCTCATTGTATAGGACGGGTCTCAGAATTGGAATGGGAAGGAGTTGGATATCACATCTCATGCCATGTATGGGTCTCAGGTTTTGTAGAAGCATTGAGATATCACATCTCATGCTATCGGAAGGGTATCAGGATTGGATTTGGAAGGAGTTGGATATCCCATCTCATGCTATAGGAAGGGTCTCAGGTTGGAATGGGAAGGAGTTGGATATCACTTCTCATGTTATAGGAAGGGTCTCAGGATTGGAATGGGAAGGACTTGGATATCACATCTCATGCTATAGGAAGGCTCTCAGGTTTGGAAGGGGAAGGAGTTGGATATCACATTTAATGTTAGAGGTAGGATCTCAGGTTTGGCATTAGAGGCATTGAGATATCACATCTCATGCTATCAGAAGGGTCTCAGGATTGGAATGGGAAGGAGTTGGATATCACATCTCATGCTAAAGGGAGGGTCTCAGCTTTGGAAGGGGAAGGATTTGGAGATCACATCTCATGTTATAGGAAGGATCTCAGGTTTGGTATTAGAAGCATTGAGATATCACATCTCATGCTATCGGAAGGATCTCAGGTTTGGTATTAGAGGCATTGAGATATCACATCTCATGCTATCAGAAGGGTCTCAGGATTGGAATGGGAAGGAGTCAGATATCACATCTCATGCTAAAGTGAGGGTCTCAGGTTTGGAAGTGGAAGGATTTGGATATCACATCTCATGTTATAGGAAGGATCTCAGGTTTGGTATTAGAAGCATTGAGATATCACAACTCATGCTATAGGAAGGGTCTCAGGATTGGAATGGGAAGGAGTTGGATATCACATCTCAAGCTATAGGAAGGGTCTCAGGATTGGAATGGGAAGTAGTTGGATATCACATCTCAAGCTATAGGAAGGGTCTCAGGATTGGAATGGGAAGGAGTTGGATATCACATCTCATGCTATAGGAAGGGTCTCAGGTTTGGTATAATCATTGAGATATCCCATCTCATGCT
The DNA here is from genome assembly GCF_040938575.1 of Ambystoma mexicanum. Taxonomy (NCBI): domain Eukaryota; kingdom Metazoa; phylum Chordata; class Amphibia; order Caudata; family Ambystomatidae; genus Ambystoma; species Ambystoma mexicanum. The sequence continues at coordinate 1,150,510,475 of NC_090934.1, forward strand.
ATAGGAAGGGTCTCAGGTTTGGAATCGGATGGAGTTGTATATGACATCTCATGCCATAGGAAGGGTCTCAGGTTTGGTATAAGCATTGAGATATCACATCTCTGCTATCAGAAGGGTCTCAGGATTGGAATGGGAAGGAGTTGGATATCCCATCTCGTTATAGGAAGGGTCTCAGGTTTGGTATTAGAAGCATTGAGATATCATATCTCATGGTATAGGACGGGTCTCAGAATTGGAATGGGAAGGAGTTGGATATCACATCTCAAGCTATAGGAAGGGTCTCAGGATTGGAATGGGAAGGACTTGGATATCACATCTCATGATATAGGAAGGGTCTCAGGTTTGGTATTAGAAGCATTGAGATATCACATCTCATGCTATAGGAAGGGTCTCAGGATTGGAATGGGAAGGACTTGGATATCACATCTCATGTTATAGGAAGGGTCTCAGGTTTGGTATTAGAAGCATTGAGATATCACATCTCATGCTATAGGAAGGGTCTCAGGATTGGAATGGGAAGGACTTGGATATCACATCTCATGCTATAGGAAGGGTCTCAGAATTGGAATGGGAAGGAGTTGGATATCACATCTCAAGCTATAGGAAGGGTCTCAGGTTTGTTATTAGAAACATTGAGATATCACATCTCATGCTATAGGAAGGGTTTCAGGATTGGAATGGGAAGGATTTGTATATCACATCTCATGCTAAAGGAAGGGTCTCAGGTTTGGAAGGGGAAGGATTTGGATATCATATCTCATGTTATAGGACGGGTCCCAGGTTTGGTATTAGAAGCATTGAGATATCACATATCATGGTATAGGAAGGGTCTCAGGATTGGAATGGGAAGGAGTTGGATATCCCTTCTCATGCTATAGGAAGGGTCTCAGGTTGGAATGGGAAGGAGTTGGATATCACATCTCATGTTATAGGAAGGGTCTCAGGATTGGAATGGGAAGGATTTGGATATCACATCTCTTGCTATAGGAAGGGTCTCAGGTTTTATATTAGAAACATTGAGATATCACATCTCATGCTATAGGAAGGGTTTCAGGATTGGAATGGGAAGGATTTGGATATCACATCTCATGCTAAACGAAGGGTCTCAGGTTTGGAAGGGGAAGGATTTGGATATCATATCTCATGTTATAGGTCGGGTCCCAGGTTTGGTATTAGAAGCTTTGAGATATCACATCTCATGCTATAGGAAGGGTCTCAGAATTGGAATGGGAAGGACTTGGATATCACATCTCAAGCTATAGGAAGGGTCTCAGGATTGGAATGGGAAGGACTTGGATATCACATCTCATGTTATAGGAAGGGTCTCAGGTTTGGTATTAGAAGCATTGAGATATCACATCTCATGCTATAGGAAGGGTCTCAGGATTGGAATGGGAAGGACTTGGATATAACAAATCTCATGTTATAGGAAGGGTCTCAGGTTTGGTATTAGAAGCATTGAGATATCACATCTCATGCTATAGGAAGGGTCTCAGAATTGGAATGGGAAGGAGTTGGATATCACATCTCAAGCTATAGGAAGGGTCTCAGGATTGGAATGGGAAGGAGTTTGATATCACATCTCATGCCATGTATGGGTCTCAGGTTTTGTAGAAGCATTGGGATATCACATCTCATGCTATCGGCAGGGTATCAGGATTGGATTTGGAAGGAGTTGGATATCCCATCTCATGCTATAGGAAGGGTCTCAGGTTGGAATAGGAAGGAGTTGGATATCACATCTCATGTTATAGGAAGGGTCTCAGGATTGGAATGGGAAGGACTTGGATGTCACATCTCATCCAATAGGAAGGATCTCAGGATTGGAATGGGAAGGATTTGGATGTCACATCTCTTGCTATAGTAAGGGTCTCAGGTTTGTTATTAGAAACATTGAGATATCACATCTCATGCTATAGGAAGGGTTTCAGGATTGGAATGGGAAGGATTTGTATATCACATCTCATGCTAAAGGAAGGGTCTCAGGTTTGGAAGGGGAAGGATTTGGATATCATATCTCATGTTATAGGACGGGTCCCAGGTTTCGTATTAGAAGCATTGAGAAATCACATCTCATGGTATAGGAAGGGTCTCAGGATTGGAATGGGAAGGACTTGGATATCACATCTCATGCTATAGGAAGGCTCTCAGGTTTGGAAGGGGAAGGAGTTGGATATCACATTTAATGTTAGAGGTAGGATCTCAGGTTTGGTATTAGAGGCATTGAGATATCACATCTCATGCTATCAGAAGGGTCTCAGGATTGGAATGGGAAGGAGTTGGATATCACATCTCATGCTAATTGGAGGGTCTCAGCTTTGGAAGGGGAAGGATTTGGAGATCACATCTCATGTTATAGGAAGGATCTCAGGTTTGGTATTAGAAGCATTGAGATATCACATCTCATGCTATCGGAAGGGTCTCAGAATTGGAATGGGAAGGAGTTGGATATCACATCTCAAGCTATAGGAAGGGTCTCAGGATTGGAATGGGAAGGAGTTTGATATGACATCTCATGCCATGTATGGGTCTCAGGTTTTGTTGAAGCATTGGGATATCACATCTCATGCTATCGGAAGGGTATCAGGATTGGATTTGGAAGGAGTTGGATATCCCATCTCATGCTATAGGAAGGGTCTCAGGTTGGAATGGGAAGGAGTTGGATATCACATCTCATGCTATCAGAAGGGTCTCAGGATTGGAATGGGAAGGAGTCGGATATCACATCTCATACTAAAGGGAGGGTCTCAGGTTTGGTATTAGAAGCATTGAGATATCACATCTCATGTTATAGGAAGAATCTCAGGTTTGGTATTAGAGGCATTGAGATATCACATCTCATGCTATAGGACGGGTCTCAGAATTGGAATGGGAAGGAGTTGGATATCACATCTCAAGCTATAAGAAGGGTCTCAGGATTGGAATGGGAAGGACTTGGATATCACATCTCATGTTATAGGAAGGGTCTCAGGTTTGGTATTAGAAGCATTGAGATATCACATCTCATGCTATAGGAAGGGTCTCAGGATTGGAATGGGAAGGACTTGGATATCACATCTCATGTTATAGGAAGGGTCTCAGGTTTGGTATTAGAAGCATTGAGATATCACATCTCATGCTATAGGAAGGGTCTCAGGATTGGAATGGGAAGGACTTGGATATCACATCTCATGCTATAGGAAGGATCTCAGTATTGGAATGGGAAGATGTTGGATATCACATCTCAAGCTATAAGAAGGGTCTCAGTATTGGAATGGGAAGGACTTGGATATCACATCTCATGTTATAGGAAGGGTCTCAGGTTTGGTATTAGAAGCATTGAGATATCACATCTCATGTTATAGGAAGAATCTCAGGTTTGGTATTAGAGGCATTGAGATATCACATCTCATGCTATAGGAAGGGTCTCAGGATTGGAATGGGAAGGAGTTGGATATCACATCTCATGCTAAAGGAAGGGTCTCAGTTTTGGTAGAAGCATTGAGATATCACATCTCATGGTATAGGAAGGGTCTCAGGATTGGAATGGGAAGGAGTTGGATATCACATCTCATCCAATAGGAAGGATCTCAGGATTGGAATGGGAAGGATTTGGATGTCACATCTCTTGCTATAGTAAGGGTCTCAGGTTTGTTATTAGAAACATTGAGATATCACATCTCATGCTATAGGAAGGGTTTCAGGATTGGAATGGGAAGGATTTGTATATCACATCTCATGCTAAAGGAAGGGTCTCAGGTTTGGAAGGGGAAGGATTTGGATATCATATCTCATGTTATAGGACGGGTCCCAGGTTTCGTATTAGAAGCATTGAGAAATCACATCTCATGGTATAGGAAGGGTCTCAGGATTGGAATGGGAAGGACTTGGATATCACATCTCATGCTATAGGAAGGCTCTCAGGTTTGGAAGGGGAAGGAGTTGGATATCACATTTAATGTTAGAGGTAGGATCTCAGGTTTGGTATTAGAGGCATTGAGATATCACATCTCATGCTATCAGAAGGGTCTCAGGATTGGAATGGGAAGGAGTTGGATATCACATCTCATGCTAAAGGGAGGGTCTCAGCTTTGGAAGGGGAAGGATTTGGAGATCACATCTCATGTTATAGGAAGGATCTCAGGTTTGGTATTAGAAGCATTGAGATATCACATCTCATGCTATCGGAAGGGTCTCAGAATTGGAATGGGAAGGAGTTGGATATCACATCTCAAGCTATAGGAAGGGTCTCAGGATTGGATTTGGAAGGAGTTGGATATCCCATCTCATGCTATAGGAAGGGTCTCAGGTTGGAATGGGAAGGAGTCGGATATCACATCTCATGCTAAGGGGAGGGTCTCAGGTTTGGTATTAGAAGCATTGAGATATCACATCTCATGTTATAGGAAGAATCTCAGGTTTGGTATTAGAGGCATTGAGATATCACATCTCATGCTATAGGACGGGTCTCAGAATTGGAATGGGAAGGAGTTGGATATCACATCTCAAGCTATAAGAAGGGTCTCAGGATTGGAATGGGAAGGACTTGGATATCACATCTCATGTTATAGGAAGGGTCTCAGGTTTGGTATTAGAAGCATTGAGATATCACATCTCATGCTATAGGAAGGGTCTCAGGATTGGAATGGGAAGGACTTGGATATCACATCTCATGTTATAGGAAGGGTCTCAGGTTTGGTATTAGAAGCATTGAGATATCACATCTCATGCTATAGGAAGGGTCTCAGGATTGGAATGGGAAGGACTTGGATATCACATCTCATGCTATAGGAAGGATCTCAGTATTGGAATGGGAAGGAGTTGGATATCACATCTCAAGCTATAAGAAGGGTCTCAGGATTGGAATGGGAAGGACTTGGATATCACATCTCATGTTATAGGAAGGGTCTCAGGTTTGGTATTAGAAGCATTGAGATATCACATCTCATGCTATAGGAAGGGTCTCAGGATTGGAATGGGAAGGACTTGGATATCACATCTCATGCTATAGGACGGGTCTCAGAATTGGAATGGGAAGGAGTTGGATATCACATCTCAAGCTATAAGAAGGGTTTCAGGATTGGAATGGGAAGGACTTGGATATCACATCTCATGTTATAGGAAGGGTCTCAGGTTTGGTATTAGAAGCATTGAGATATCACATCTCATGCTATAGGAAGGGTCTCAGGATTGGAATGGGAAGGACTTGGATATCACATCTCATGCTATAGGAAGGGTCTCAGGATTGGAATGGGAAGGACTTGGATATCACATCTCATGATAAAGGAAGGGTCTAAGGTTTGGAAGGGGAAGGATTTGGATATCACATCTCATGATATAGGACCGGTCTCAGGTTTGGTATTAGAAGCATTGAGATATCAAGTCTCATTGTATAGGACGGGTCTCAGAATTGGAATGGGAAGGAGTTGGATATCACATCTCAAGCTATAGGAAGGGTCTCAGGATTGGAATGGGAAGGAGTTTGATATGACATCTAATGCCATGTATGGGTCTCAGGTTTTGTAGAAGCATTGAGATATCACATCTCATGCTATCGGAAGGGTATCAGGATTGGATTTGGAAGGAGTTGGATATCCCATCTCATGCTATAGGAAGGGTCTCAGGTTGGAATGGGAAGGAGTTGGATATCACATCTCATGTTATAGGAAGGGTCTCAGGATTGGAATGGGAAGGACTTGGATATCACATCTCATGCTATAGGAAGGCTCTCAGGTTTGGAAGGGGAAGGAGTTGGATATCACATTTCATGTTAGAGGTAGGATCTCAGGTTTGGTATTAGAGGCATTGAGATATCACATCTCATGCTATCAGAAGGGTCTCAGGATTGGAATGGGAAGGAGTTGGATATCACATCTCATGCTAAAGGGAGGGTCTCAGCTTTGGAAGGGGAAGGATTTGGAGATCACATCTCATGTTATAGGAAGGATCTCAGGTTTGGTATTAGAAGCATTGAGATATCACATCTCAAGCTATCGGAAGGATCTCAGGTTTGGTATTAGAGGCATTGAGATATCACATCTCCTGCTATCAGAAGTGTCTCAGGATTGGAATGGGAAGGAGTCGGATATCACATCTCAAGCTATAGGAAGGGTCTCAGGATTGGAATGGGAAGGAGTTGGATATCACATCTCATGCTATAGGAAGGGTCTCAGGTTTGGTATAAGCATTGAGATATCCCATCTCATGCTATAGGAAGGGTCTCAGGTTTGGAATCGGACGGAGTTGTATATGACATCTCATGCCATAGGAAGGGTCTCAGGTTTGGTATAAGCATTGAGATATCACATCTCTGGTATCGGAAGGGTCTCAGGATTGGAATGGGAAGGAGTTGGATATCCCATCTCGTTATAGGAAGGGTCTCAGGTTTGGTATTAGAAGCATTGAGATATCACATCTCATGGTATAGGACGGGTCTCAGAATTGGAATGGGAAGGAGTTGGATATCACATCTCAAGCTATAGGAAGGGTCTCAGGATTGGAATGGGAAGGACTTGGATATCACATCTCATGTTATAGGAAGGGTCTCAGGTTTGGTATTAGAAGCATTGAGATGTGATATCTCAATGCTTATACCAAACCTGAGACCCTTCCTATATCATGAGATGTGATATCCAACTACTTCCCATTCCAATCCTGAGTCCCTTCCTATAGCATGAGATGTGATATCTCAATGCTTCTAATACCAAACCTGAGACCCTTCCTATAGCTTGAGATGTGCTATCAAACTGCTTCCCATTCCAATCATGTGATAGCTTGAGATGTGATATCCAACTCCTTCCCATTCCAACCCTGAGACCCTTCCTATACCATGAGATGTGATATCTCAATGCTTCTAATACCAAACCTGAAACCCGTCCTAAAACATGAGATGTGAGATCCAAATCCTTCCCCTTCCAAACCTGAGACACTTCCTATAGCTTGAGATGTGATATCAAACTCCTTCCCATTCCAATCCTGAGATAGCTTGAGATGTGATATCCAACTCCTTCCCATTCCAATCCTGAGACCCTTCCGATAGCATGAAATGTGATATCTCAATGCTTCTAATATCAAAACTGAGACCCTCCCTATAGCATGAGATGTGATATCTAAGTCCTTCCCATTCCTATCCTGAGACCCTTCCGATAGCAGAGATGTGATATCTCAATGCTTATACCAAACCTGAGACCCTTCCTATGGCATGAGATGTGATATCCAACTCCTTCCCATTCCAATCCTGAGACCCTTCCTATAGCATGAGATGTGATATCTCAATGCTTCTATCAAACCCGAGTCCCTTCCTTTAGCATGAGATGTGATATCCAACTTCTTACCATTCCAATCCTGAGACCCTTCCTATAGCATGAGATGTGATATCTCAAAGCTTCTAATACCAAACCTGGGACCCGTCCTATAACATGAGATATGATATCCAAATCCTTCCCCTTCCAAACTTGAGACCCTTCCTATAGCATGAGATGTGATATCTCAATGCTTATACCAAACCTGAGACCCTTCCTATAGCATGAGATGTGATACCCAACTCCTTCCCATTCCAATCCTGAGACCCTTCCTATACCATGAGACTTGATATCTCAATGCTTCTAATACCAAACCTGAGACCAGTCCTATAACATGAGATGTGATACCGAAATCCTTCCCCTTCCAAACCTGAGACCCTTCCTATAGCATGAGATGGGATATCTCAATGCTTATACCAAACCTGAGACCCTTCCTATAGCATGAGATGTGATATACAACTCCTTCCCATTCCAATCCTGAGACCCTTCCTATAGCTTGAGATGTGATATCCAACTCCTTCCCATTCCAATCCTGAGACCCTTCCTATAGCTTGAGATGTGATATCCAACTCCTTCCCTTTCCAAACCTGAGAGCCTATCTATAGCATGAGATGTGACATCCAAGTCCTTCCCATTCCAATCCTGAGCCCCTTCCTATAGCATGAGATGTGATATCTCAATGCTTCTAATACCAAACCTGAGACCCTTCCTATAGCATGAGATGTGATATCCAACTACTTCCCATTCCAATCCTGAGACCCTTCCTATAGCATGAGATGTGATATCCAACTCCTTCCATTCCAATCCTGAGACCCGTCCTATAGCATGAGATGTGATATCTCAATGCTTATACCAAACCTGAGACCCTTCCTATAGCATGAGATGTGATATCCAACTACTTCCCATTCCAATCCTGAGACCCTTCCTATAGCATGAAATGTGATATCCAACTCCTTCCCTTTCCAAACCTGAGAGCCTATCTATAGCATGAGATGGGATATCCAACTCCTTCCCATTCCAATCCTGAGACACTTCCGATAGCAGAGATGTGATATCTCAATGCTTATACCAAACCTGAGACCCTTCCTATAACATGAGATGTGATGTCCAACTCCTTCCCGTTCCAAACCTGAGACCCTTCCTTTAGCATGAGATGTGATATCCAGCTCCTTCCCATTCCAATCCTAAGACCCTTCCTATAGCATGAGAAGTGATATCTCCATGCTTATACCAAACCTGAGACCCTTACTATAGCATGAGATGTGATATTCAACTCCTTCCCATTCCAATCCTGAGACTCTTCCTATAGCATGAGAAGTGATATCTCCATGCGTCTACCAAACCTGAGACCCTTTCTATAGCATGAGATGTGATATCCAAATCCTTCCCATTCCAATCCTGAGACCCTTCCTATAGCATGAGATGTGATATCTCAATGCTTATACCAAACCAGAGACCCGTCCTATAACATGAGATGGGATATCCAACTCCTTCCCATTCCAATCCTGAGCCACTTCCGATAGCAGAGATGTGATATCTCAATGCTTATACCAAACCTGAGACCCTTCCTATAACATGAGATGTGATATCCAACTCATTCCCGTTCCAAACCTGAGACACTTCCTATAGCATATGTGATATCCAACTCCTTCCCATTCCAAACATGAGACCCTTCCTATAGCAAGAATGTAATATCCAACTCCTACCAAATCCAATCCTGAGACCATTCCTATAGCATGAGATGTGATATATCAATGCTTCTAATACCAAACCTGAGATCCTTCCTATGACATGAAATGTGATATCCAAATCCTTCCCATTCCAAACCTGAGACCCTTCCTACAGCATGCGATGTGATATCTCAATGCTTCTAATATCAAACCTGAGACCCGTCCTATAACATGAGATGGGATATCCAACTCCTTCCCGTTCCAAACCTGATACCCTTCCTATAGCATGAGATGTGATATCCAATTCCTTCCCATCCCAATCCTGAGACACCTCCGATAGCAGAGATGTGATATCTCAATGCTTCTAATACCAAACTTGTGATCCTTCCTATAATAAGAGATGTGATATCCAAATCCTTCTCCTTCCAAACCTGAGACCCTCCCTTTAGCATGAGATGTGATATCTCAATGCCTCTAATACCAAACCTGAGATCCTTCCTCTAACATGAGATGTGATATCCAAATCCTTCCCTTTCCAAACCTGAGACCCTCCCTTTAGCATGAGATGTGATATCCAACTCCTTCCCATTCCAATCCTGAGACCCTTCTGATAGCATGAGATGTGATATCTCAATGCCTCTAATACCAAACCTGAAATCCTACCTCTAACATGAAATGTGATATCCAACTCCTTCCCTTTCCAAATGTGAGACCCTCCCTATAGCATGAGATGTGATATCCAAGTCCTTCCCATTCCAATCCTGAGACCCTTCCTATAGCATGAGATGTGATATCTCAATGCTTCTAATACCAAACCTGAGACCCTTCCTATAACATAAGATGGGATATCGAACTCCTTCCCATTCCAATCCTGAGACCCTTCCGATAGCAGAGATGTGATATCTTAATGCTTATACCAAACCTGAGACCCTTCCTGTGGCATGAGATGTCATATACAACCCCTTCCCATTCCAATCCTGAGGCCCTTCCTATAGCATGAGATGTGATATCCAACTCCTTCCCATTCCAATCCTGAGACCCTTCCTATAGCATGAGATTTGATATCTCAATGCTTCTAACACCAAACCTGAGATCCTTCCGATAGCATGAGATGTGATATCTCAATGCTTCTAATACCAAACCTGAGATCATTCCTATAACACGAGATGTAATATCCAAATCCTTCCCCTTCCAAACCTGAGACCCTCCCTTTAGCATGAGATGTGATATCCAACTCCTTCCCATTCCAATCCTGAGACCCTTCCTATAGCATGAGATGTGATGTTTCAATGCTTCTAATACCAAACCTGAGATCCTTCCTATAACATGAGATGTGATATCCAACTCCTTCCCATTACAATCCTGAGACACTTCCTATAGCATGAGAAGTGATATCTCAATGCTTATACCAAACCTGAGACCCTTCCTACGGCATGAGATGTCATATACAACTCCTTCCCATTCCAATCCTGAGACCCTTCCTATAGCATGAGATGTGATATCTCAATGCTTATACCAAACCTGAGACCCTTCCTATAGCATGAGATGTGATATCCAACTCCTTCCCATTCCAATCCTGAGACCCTTCCTATAGCATGAGATGTGATGTTTCAATGCTTCTAATACCAAACCTGAGATCCTTCCTATAACATGAGATATGATATCCAACTCCTTCCCATTACAATCCTGAGACACTTCCTATAGCATGAGAAGTGATATCTCAATGCTTATACCAAACCTGAGACCCTTCCTACGGCATGAGATGTCATATACAACTCCTTCCCATTCCAATCCTGAGACCCTTCCTATAGCATGAGATGTGATATCTCAATGCTTATACCAAACCTGAGACCCTTCCTATAGCATGAGATGTGATATCCAACTCCTTCCCATTCCAATCCTGAGACCCTTCCTATAGCATGAGATTTGATATCTCAATGCTTCTAACACCAAACCTGAGATCCTTCCGATAGCATGAGATGTGATATCTCAATGCTTCTAATACCAAACCTGAGATCATTCCTATAACACGAGATGTAATATCCAAATCCTTCCCCTTCCAAACCTGAGACCCTCCCTTTAGCATGAGATGTGATATCCAACTCCTTCCCATTCCAATCCTGAGACCCTTCCTATAGCATGAGATGTGATGTTTCAATGCTTCTAATACCAAACCTGAGATCCTTCCTATAACATGAGATGTGATATCCAACTCCTTCCCATTACAATCCTGAGACACTTCCTATAGCATGAGAAGTGATATCTCAATGCTTATACCAAACCTGAGACCCTTCCTACGGCATGAGATGTCATATACAACTCCTTCCCATTCCAATCCTGAGACCCTTCCTATAGCATGAGATGTGATATCTCAATGCTTATACCAAACCTGAGACCCTTCCTATAGCATGAGATGTGATATCCAACTCCTTCCCATTCCAATCCTGAGACCCTTCCTATAGCATGAGATGTGATGTCTCAATGCTTCTAATACCAAACCTGAGATCCTTCCTATAACATGAGATGTGATATCCAACTCCTTCCATTCCAATCCTGAGACCCGTCCTATAGCATGAGATGTGATATCTCAATGCTTATACCAAACCTGAGACCCTTCCTATATCATGAGATGTGATATCCAACTACTTCCCATTCCAATCCTGAGACCCTTCCTATAGCATGAGATGTGATATCCAACTCCTTCCCTTTCCAAACCTGAGAGCCTATCTATAGCATGAGATGTGATATCCAAGTCCTTCCATTCCAATCCTGAGACCCGTCCTATACCATGAGATGTGATATCTCAATGCTTACACCAAACCTGAGACCCTTCCTATAGCATGAGATGTGATATCCAACTACTTCCCATTCCAATCCTGAGACCCTTCCTATAGCATGAGATGTGATATCCAACTCCTTCCATTCCAATCCTGAGACCCGTCCTATAGCATGAGATGTGATATCTCAATGCTTACACCAAACCTGAGACCCTTCCTATAGCATGAGATGTGATATCCAACTACTTCCCATTCCAATCCTGAGACCCTTCCTATAGCATGAGATGTGATATCCAACTCCTTCCCTTTCCAAACCTGAGAGCCTATCTATAGCATGAGATGGGATATCCAACTCCTTCCCATTCCAATCCTGAGACACTTCCGATAGCAGAGATGTGATATCTCAATGCTTATACCACACCTGAGACCCTTCCTATAACATGAGATGTGATATCCAACTCCTTCCCGTTCCAAATCTGAGACCCTTCTTTTAGCATGAGATGTGATATCCAGCTCCTTCCCATTCCAATCCTGAGACACTTCCGATAGCATGAGATGTGATATCTCAATGCTTCTAATATCAAAACTGAGACCCTCCCTATAGCATGATATGTGATATCTAAGTCCTTCCCATTCCAATCCGGAGACCCTTCCTATAGCATGAGATGTGATATCTCATTGCTTCTACCAAACCTGAGACCCTTCCTTTAGCATGAGATGTGATATCCAACTCCTTCCCATTCCAGTCCTGAGACCCTTCCTATAGCATGAGATATGATATCTCAATATTTCTAATACCAAACCTGAGATCCTTCCGATAACATGAGATGTGATATCCAAATCCTTCCCCTTCCAAACCTGAGACCCTCCCTTTAGCATGAGATGTGATATCCAACTCCTTCCCATTCCAATCCTGAGACCCTTCTGATAGCATGAGATGTGATATCTCAATGCTTCTAATACCAAACCTGAGATCCTTCCTATAACATGAGATGTGATATCCAACTCCTTCCCATTCCAATCCTGAGACCCTTCCTATAGCATGAGAAGTCATATCTCCATGCGTATACCAAACCCGAGACCCTTCCTATAGCATGAGATGTGATATCCAACTGCTTCCCATTCCAATCCTGAGACCCTTCCTATAGCATGCGATGTGATATCTCAATGCTTCTAATGTCAGACCTGAGACCCGTCCTATAACATGAGATGGGATATCCAACTCCTTCCCGTTCCAAACCTGATACCCTTCCTATAGCATGAGATGTGATATCCAATTCCTTCCCATCCCAATCCTGAGACACCTCCGATAGCAGAGATGTGATATCTCAATGCTTCTAATACCAAACCTGAGACTCTTCCTATAACATGAGATGTGATATCCAACTCCTTCCCATTCCAATCCTGAGACCCTTCCTATAGCATGAGATGTGATATCCAACTCCTTCCCATTCCAAACCTGAGACCCTTCCTATAGCATGAGATGTGATATCCAACTCCTTCCCATTCCAATCCTGAGACCATTCCTATAGCATGAGAAGTGATATCTCCATGCGTATACCAAACCTGAGACCCTTCCTATAACATGAGATGTGTTATCCAACTCATTCCCGTTCCAAACCTGAGACACTTCCTCTAGCATATGTGATATCCAACTCCTTCCCATTCCAAACATGAGACCCTTCCTATAGCAAGAATGTAATATCCAACTCCTACCCATTCCAATCCTGAGACCATTCCTATAGCATGAGATGTGATATATCAATGATTCTAATACCAAACCTGAGATCCTTCCTTTGACATGAAATGTGATATCCAAATCCTTCCCATTCCAAACCTGAGACCCTTCCTACAGCATGCGATGTGATATCTCAATGCTTCTAATATCAAACCTGAGACCCATCCTATAACATGAGATGGGATATCCAACTCCTTCCCGTTCTAAACCTGATACCCTTTCTATAGCATGAGATGTGATATCCAATTCCTTCCCATCCCAATCCTGAGACCCTTCCTATAGCATGAGATGTGATATCCAACTCCTTCCCATTCCAATCCTGAGACCCTTCCTATAACATGAGATGGGAATATCCAACTCCTTCCCATTCCAATCCTGAGGCCCTTCCGATAGCAGAGATGTGATATCTCAATGCTTATACCAAACCTGAGATCCTTCCTATAACATGAGATGTGATATCCAACTCCTTCCCATTCCAATCCTGAGACCCTTCCTATAGCATGAGATGTGATATCTCACTGCTTATACCAAACCTGAGACCCTTCCTATAGCATGAGATGTGATATCCAACTCCTTCCCATTCCAATCCTGAGACCCTTCCTATAGCATGAGATGTGACATCTCAATGCTTCTAATATCAAACTTGAGACCCTCCCTATAGCATGAGATGTGATATCCAAGTCCTTCCCATTCCAATCCTGAGACACTTCCTATAGCATGAGATGTGATATCTCAATGCTTCTAATACCAAACCTGAGACTCTTCCTATAACATGAGATGGGATATCCAACTCCTTCCCATTCCAAGCCTGAGACCCTTCCGATAGCAGAGATGTGATATCTCAATGCTTATACCAAACCTGAGACCCTTCCTACGGCATGAGATGTCATATGCAACTCCTTCCCATTCCAATCCTGAGACCCTTCCTATAGCATGAAATGTGATATCTCAATGCTTATACCAAACCTGAGACCCATCCTATAGCATGAGATGTGATATCCAACTCCTTCCCATTCCAATCCTGAGACCCTTCCTATAGCATGAGATGTGATGTCTCAATGCTTCTAATACCAAACCTGAGATCCTTCCTATAACATGAGATGTGACATCCAACTCCTTCCATTCCAATCCTGAGACCCGTCCTATAGCATGAGATGTGATATCTCAATGCTTATACCAAACCTGAGACCCTTCCTATAGCATGAGATGTGATATCCAACTACTTCCCATTCCAATCCTGAGAGCCTTCCTATAGCATGAGATGTGATATCCAACTCCTTCCCTTTCCAAACCTGAGAGCCTATCTATAGCATGAGATGTGATATCTAAGTCCTTCCCATTCCAATCCCGAGACCCTTCCTATAGCATGAGATGTGATATCTCAATGCTTCTAATACCAAACCTGAGATCCTTCCTCTAACATGAAATGTGATATCCAACTCCTTCCCATTCCAAACCTGAGAGCCTATCTGTAGCATGAGATTTGATATCCAACTCCTTCCCATTCCAATCCTGAGACCCTTCCTATAGCATGAGATGTGATATCTCAATGCTTATACCAAACCTGAGACCCTTCCTATAGCATGAGATGTGATATCCAACTCCTTCCCATTCCAATCCTGAGACCCTTCCTATAGCATGAGATGTGATATCCAACTCCTTCCCTTTCCAAACCTGAGAGCCTATCTATAGCATGAGATGGGATATCCAACTCCTTCCCATTCCAATCCTGAGACACTTCCGATAGCAGAGATGTGATATCTCAATGCTTATACCACACCTGAGACCCTTCCTATAACATGAGATGTGATATCCAACTCCTTCCCGTTCCAAATCTGAGACCCTTCCTTTAGCATGAGATGTGATATCCAGCTCCTTCCCATTCCAATCCTGAGACACTTCCGATAGCATGAGATGTGATATCTCAATGCTTCTAATATCAAAACTGAGACCCTCCCTATAGCATGATATGTGATATCTAAGTCCTTCCCATTCCAATCCGGAGACCCTTCCTATAGCATGAGATGTGATATCTCATTGCTTCTACCAAACCTGAGACCCTTCCTTTAGCATGAGATGTGATATCCAACTCCTTCCCATTCCAGTCCTGAGACCCTTCCTATAGCATGAGATATGATATCTCAATATTTCTAATACCAAACCTGAGATCCTTCCGATAACATGAGATGTGATATCCAAATCCTTCCCCTTCCAAACCTGAGACCCTCCCTTTAGCATGAGATGTGATATCCAACTCCTTCCCATTCCAATCCTGAGACCCTTCTGATAGCATGAGATGTGATATCTCAATGCTTCTAATACCAAACCTGAGATCCTTCCTATAACATGAGATGTGATATCCAACTCCTTCCCATTCCAATCCTGAGACCCTTCCTATAGCATGAGAAGTCATATCTCCATGCGTATACCAAACCTGAGACCCTTCCTATAGCATGAGATGTGATATCCAACTGCTTCCCATTCCAATCCTGAGACCCTTCCTATAGCATGCGATGTGATATCTCAATGCTTCTAATGTCAGACCTGAGACCCGTCATATAACATGAGATGGGATATCCAACTCCTTCCCGTTCCAAACCTGATACCCTTCCTATAGCATGAGATGTGATATCCAATTCCTTCCCATCCCAATCCTGAGACACCTCCGATAGCAGAGATGTGATATCTCAATGCTTCTAATACCAAACCTGAGACTCTTCCTATAACATGAGATGTGATATCCAACTCCTTCCCATTCCAATCCTGAGACCCTTCCTATAGCATGAGATGTGATATCCAACTCCTTCCCATTCCAAACCTGAGACCCTTCCTATAGCATGAGATGTGATATCCAACTCCTTCCCATTCCAATCCTGAGACCATTCCTATAGCATGAGAAGTGATATCTCCATGCGTATACCAAACCTGAGACCCTTCCTATAACATGAGATGTGTTATCCAACTCATTCCCGTTCCAAACCTGAGACACTTCCTCTAGCATATGTGATATCCAACTCCTTCCCATTCCAAACATGAGACCCTTCCTATAGCAAGAATGTAATATCCAACTCCTACCCATTCCAATCCTGAGACCCTTCCTATAGCATGAGATGTGATATATCAATGATTCTAATACCAAACCTGAGATCCTTCCTTTGACATGAAATGTGATATCCAAATCCTTCCCATTCCAAACCTGAGACCCTTCCTACAGCATGCGATGTGATATCTCAATGCTTCTAATATCAAACCTGAGACCCGTCCTATAACATGAGATGGGATATCCAACTCCTTCCCGTTCTAAACCTGATACCCTTTCTATAGCATGAGATGTGATATCCAACTCCTTCCCATTCCAATCCTGAGACCCTTCCTATAACATGAGATGGGAATATCCAACTCCTTCCCATTCCAATCCTGAGGCCCTTCCGATAGCAGAGATGTGATATCTCAATGCTTATACCAAACCTGAGATCCTTCCTATAACATGAGATGTGATATCCAACTCCTTCCCATTCCAATCCTGAGACCCTTCCTATAGCATGAGATGTGATATCTCACTGCTTATACCAAACCTGAGACCCTTCCTATAGCATGAGATGTGATATCCAACTCCTTCCCATTCCAATCCTGAGACCCTTCCTATAGCATGAGATGTGATATCTCAATGCTTCTAATATCAAACTTGAGACCCTCCCTATAGCATGAGATGTGATATCCAAGTCCTTCCCATTCCAATCCTGAGACACTTCCTATAGCATGAGATGTGATATCTCAATGCTTCTAATACCAAACCTGAGACTCTTCCTATAACATGAGATGGGATATCCAACTCCTTCCCATTCCAAGCCTGAGACCCTTCCGATAGCAGAGATGTGATATCTCAATGCTTATACCAAACCTGAGACCCTTCCTACGGCATGATATGTCATATGCAACTCCTTCCCATTCCAATCCTGAGACCCTTCCTATAGCATGAAATGTGATATCTCAATGCTTATACCAAACCTGAGACCCATCCTATAGCATGAGATGTGATATCCAACTCCTTCCCATTCCAATCCTGAGACCCTTCCTATAGCATGAGATGTGATGTCTCAATGCTTCTAATACCAAACCTGAGATCCTTCCTATAACATGAGATGTGACATCCAACTCCTTCCATTCCAATCCTGAGACCCGTCCTATAGCATGAGATGTGATATCTCAATGCTTATACCAAACCTGAGACCCTTCCTATAGCATGAGATGTGATATCCAACTACTTCCCATTCCAATCCTGAGACCCTTCCTATAGCATGAGATGTGATATCCAACTCCTTCCCTTTCCAAACCTGAGAGCCTATCTATAGCATGAGATGTGATATCTAAGTCCTTCCCATTCCAATCCTGAGACCCTTCCTATAGCATGAGATGTGATATCTCAATGCTTCTAATACCAAACCTGAGATCCTTCCTCTAACATGAAATGTGATATCCAACTCCTTCCCATTCCAAACCTGAGAGCCTATCTGTAGCATGAGATTTGATATCCAACTCCTTCCCATTCCAATCCTGAGACCCTTCCTATAGCATGAGATGTGATATCTCAATGCTTATACCAAACCTGAGACCCTTCCTATAGCATGAGATGTGATATCCAACTCCTTCCCATTCCAATCCTGAGACCCTTCCTATAGCATGAGATGTGATGTTTCAATGCTTCTAATACCAAACCTGAGATCCTTCCTATAACATGAGATATGATATCCAACTCCTTCCCATTACAATCCTGAGACACTTCCTATAGCATGAGAAGTGATATCTCAATGCTTATACCAAACCTGAGACCCTTCCTACGGCATGAGATGTCATATACAACTCCTTCCCATTCCAATCCTGAGATCCTTCCTATAGCATGAGATGTGATATCTCAATGCTTATACCAAACCTGAGACCCTTCCTATAGCATGAGATGTGATATCCAACTCCTTCCCATTCCAATCCTGAGACACTTCCTATAGCATGAGATGTGATATCTCAATGCTTCTAATACCAAACCTGAGACTCTTCCTATAACATGAGATGGGATATCCAACTCCTTCCCATTCCAAGCCTGAGACCCTTCCGATAGCAGAGATGTGATATCTCAATGCTTATACCAAACCTGAGACCCTTCCTACGGCATGAGATGTCATATGCAACTCCTTCCCATTCCAATCCTGAGACCCTTCCTATAGCATGAAATTTGATATCTCAATGCTTATACCAAACCTGAGACCCATCCTATAGCATGAGATGTGATATCCAACTCCTTCCCATTCCAATCCTGAGACCCTTCCTATAGCATGAGATGTGATGTCTCAATGCTTCTAATACCAAACCTGAGATCCTTCCTATAACATGAGATGTGACATCCAACTCCTTCCATTCCAATCCTGAGACCCGTCCTATAGCATGAGATGTGATATCTCAATGCTTATACCAAACCTGAGACCCTTCCTATAGCATGAGATGTGATATCCAACTACTTCCCATTCCAATCCTGAGACCCTTCCTATAGCATGAGATGTGATATCCAACTCCTTCCCTTTCCAAACCTGAGAGCCTATCTATAGCATGAGATGTGATATCTAAGTCCTTCCCATTCCAATCCTGAGACCCTTCCTATAGCATGAGATGTGATATCTCAATGCTTCTAATACCAAACCTGAGATCCTTCCTCTAACATGAAATGTGATATCCAACTCCTTCCCATTCCAAACCTGAGAGCCTATCTGTAGCATGAGATTTGATATCCAACTCCTTCCCATTCCAATCCTGAGACCCTTCCTATAGCATGAGATGTGATATCTCAATGCTTATACCAAACCTGAGACCCTTCCTATACCATGAGATGTGATATCCAACTCCTTCCCATTCCAATCCTGAGACCCTTCCTATAGCATGAGATGTGATGTTTCAATGCTTCTAATACCAAACCTGAGATCCTTCCTATAACATGAGATATGATATCCAACTCCTTCCCATTACAATCCTGAGACAATTCCTATAGCATGAGAAGTGATATCTCAATGCTTATACCAAACCTGAGACCCTTCCTACGGCATGAGATGTCATATACAACTCCTTCCCATTCCAATCCTGAGACCCTTCCTATAGCATGAGATGTGATATCTCAATGCTTATACCAAACCTGAGACCCTTCCTATAGCATGAGATGTGATATCCAACTCCTTCCCATTCCAATCCTGAGACCCTTCCTATAGCATGAGATTTGATATCTCAATGCTTCTAACACCAAACCTGAGATCCTTCCGATAGCATGAGATGTGATATCTCAATGCTTCTAATACCAAACCTGAGATCATTCCTATAACACGAGATGTAATATCCAAATCCTTCCCCTTCCAAACCTGAGACCCTCCCTTTAGCATGAGATGTGATATCCAACTCCTTCCCATTCCAATCCTGAGACCCTTCCTATAGCATGAGATGTGATGTCTCAATGCTTCTAATACCAAACCTGAGACCCTTCCTATAGCATGAGATGTGATATCCAACTCCTTCCCATTCCAATCCTGAGACCCTTCCTATAGCATGAGATGTGATGTCTCAATGCTTCTAATACCAAACATGAGATCCTTCCTATAACATGAGATGTGATATCCAACTCCTTCCATTCCAATCCTGAGACCCGTCCTATAGCATGAGATGTGATATCTCAATGCTTATACCAAACCTGAGACCCTTCCTATATCATGAGATGTGATATCCAACTACTTCCCATTCCAATCCTGAGACCCTTCCTATAGCATGAGATGTGATATCCAACTCCTTCCCTTTCCAAACCTGAGAGCCTATCTATAGCATGAGATGTGATATCCAAGTCCTTCCATTCCAATCCTGAGACCCGTCCTATACCATGAGATGTGATATCTCAATGCTTACACCAAACCTGAGACCCTTCCTATAGCATGAGATGTGATATCCAACTACTTCCCATTCCAATCCTGAGACCCTTCCTATAGCATGAGATGTGATATCCAACTCCTTCCATTCCAATCCTGAGACCCGTCCTATAGCATGAGATGTGATATCTCAATGCTTACACCAAACCTGAGACCCTTCCTATAGCATGAGATGTGATATCCAACTACTTCCCATTCCAATCCTGAGACCCTTCCTATAGCATGAGATGTGATATCCAACTCCTTCCCTTTCCAAACCTGAGAGCCTATCTATAGCATGAGATGGGATATCCAACTCCTTCCCATTCCAATCCTGAGACACTTCCGATAGCAGAGATGTGATATCTCAATGCTTATACCACACCTGAGACCCTTCCTATAACATGAGATGTGATATCCAACTCCTTCCCGTTCCAAATCTGAGACCCTTCCTTTAGCATGAGATGTGATATCCAGCTCCTTCCCATTCCAATCCTGAGACACTTCCGATAGCATGAGATGTGATATCTCAATGCTTCTAATATCAAAACTGAGACCCTCCCTATAGCATGATATGTGATATCTAAGTCCTTCCCATTCCAATCCGGAGACCCTTCCTATAGCATGAGATGTGATATCTCATTGCTTCTACCAAACCTGAGACCCTTCCTTTAGCATGAGATGTGATATCCAACTCCTTCCCATTCCAGTCCTGAGACCCTTCCTATAGCATGAGATATGATATCTCAATATTTCTAATACCAAACCTGAGATCCTTCCGATAACATGAGATGTGATATCCAAATCCTTCCCCTTCCAAACCTGAGACCCTCCCTTTAGCATGAGATGTGATATCCAACTCCTTCCCATTCCAATCCTGAGACCCTTCTGATAGCATGAGATGTGATATCTCAATGCTTCTAATACCAAACCTGAGATCCTTCCTATAACATGAGATGTGATATCCAACTCCTTCCCATTCCAATCCTGAGACCCTTCCTATAGCATGAGAAGTCATATCTCCATGCGTATACCAAACCTGAGACCCTTCCTATAGCATGAGATGTGATATCCAACTGCTTCCCATTCCAATCCTGAGACCCTTCCTATAGCATGCGATGTGATATCTCAATGCTTCTAATGTCAGACCTGAGACCCGTCCTATAACATGAGATGGGATATCCAACTCCTTCCCGTTCCAAACCTGATACCCTTCCTATAGCATGAGATGTGATATCCAATTCCTTCCCATCCCAATCCTGAGACACCTCCGATAGCAGAGATGTGATATCTCAATGCTTCTAATACCAAACCTGAGACTCTTCCTATAACATGAGATGTGATATCCAACTCCTTCCCATTCCAATCCTGAGACCCTTCCTATAGCATGAGATGTGATATCCAACTCCTTCCCATTCCAAACCTGAGACCCTTCCTATAGCATGAGATGTGATATCCAACTCCTTCCCATTCCAATCCTGAGACCATTCCTATAGCATGAGAAGTGATATCTCCATGCGTATACCAAACCTGAGACCCTTCCTATAACATGAGATGTGATATCCAACTCATTCCCGTTCCAAACCTGAGACACTTCCTCTAGCATATGTGATATCCAACTCCTTCCCATTCCAAACATGAGACCCTTCCTATAGCAAGAATGTAATATCCAACTCCTACCCATTCCAATCCTGAGACCATTCCTATAGCATGAGATGTGATATATCAATGATTCTAATACCAAACCTGAGATCCTTCCTTTGACATGAAATGTGATATCCAAATCCTTCCCATTCCAAACCTGAGACCCTTCCTACAGCATGCGATGTGATATCTCAATGCTTCTAATATCAAACCTGAGACCCGTCCTATAACATGAGATGGGATATCCAACTCCTTCCCATTCTAAACCTGATACCCTTTCTATAGCATGAGATGTGATATCCAATTCCTTCCCATCCCAATCCTGAGACCCTTCCTATAGCATGAGATGTGATATCCAACTCCTTCCCATTCCAATCCTGAGACCCTTCCTATAACATGAGATGGGAATATCCAACTCCTTCCCATTCCAATCCTGAGGCCCTTCCGATAGCAGAGATGTGATATCTCAATGCTTATACCAAACCTGAGATCCTTCCTATAACATGAGATGTGATATCCAACTCCTTCCCATTCCAATCCTGAGACCCTTCCTATAGCATGAGATGTGATATCTCACTGCTTATACCAAACCTGAGACCCTTCCTATAGCATGAGATGTGATATCCAACTCCTTCCCATTCCAATCCTGAGACCCTTCCTATAGCATGAGATGTGATATCTCAATGCTTCTAATATCAAACTTGAGACCCTCCCTATAGCATGAGATGTGATATCCAAGTCCTTCCCATTCCAATCCTGAGACACTTCCTATAGCATGAGATGTGATATCTCAATGCTTCTACTACCAAACCTGAGACTCTTCCTATAACATGAGATGGGATATCCAACTCCTTCCCATTCCAAGCCTGAGACCCTTCCGATAGCAGAGATGTGATATCTCAATGCTTATACCAAACCTGAGACCCTTCCTATAGCATGAGATGTGATATCCAACTCCTTCCCATTCCAATCCTGAGACCCTTCCTATAACATGAGATGTCATATGCAACTCCTTCCCATTCCAATCCTGAGACCCTTCCTATAGCATGAAATGTGATATCTCAATGCTTATACCAAACCTGAGACCCATCCTATAGCATGAGATGTGATATCCAACTCCTTCCCATTCCAATCCTGAGACCCTTCCTATAGCATGAGATGTGATGTCTCAATGCTTCTAATACCAAACCTGAGATCCTTCCTATAACATGAGATGTGACATCCAACATCTTCCATTCCAATCCTGAGACCCGTCCTATAGCATGAGATGTGATATCTCAATGCTTATACCAAACCTGAGACCCTTCCTATAGCATGAGATGTGATATCCAACTACTTCCCATTCCAATCCTGAGACCCTTCCTATAGCATGAAATGTGATATCCAACTCCTTCCCTTTCCAAACCTGAGAGCCTATCTATAGCATGAGATGTGATATCTAAGTCCTTCCCATTCCAATCCTGAGACCCTTCCTATAGCATGAGATGTGATATCTCAATGCTTCTAATACCAAACCTGAGATCCTTCCTCTAACATGAAATGTGATATCCAACTCCTTCCCATTCCAAACCTGAGAGCCTATCTGTAGCATGAGATTTGATATCCAACTCCTTCCCATTCCAATCCTGAGACCCTTCCTATAGCATGAGATGTGATATCTCAATGCTTATACCAAACCAGAGACCCGTCCTATAACATGAGATGGGATATCCAACTCCTTCCCATTCCAATCCTGAGACACTTCCGATAGCAGAGATGTGATATCTCAATGCTTATACCAAACCTGAGACCCTTCCTATAACATGAGATGTGATATCCAACTCCTTCCCCTTCCAAACCTGAGAGACTTCCTATAGCATGAGATGTGATATCCATGTCCTTCCCATTCCAATCCTGAGACCCTTCCTATAGCTTGAGATGTGATATCCAACTCCTTCCCATTCCAATTCTGAGACCCTTCCTATACCATGAGACTTGATATCTCAATGCTTCTAATACCAAACCTGAGACCCGTCCTATAACATGAGATGTGATATCCAAATCCTTCCCCTTTCCAAACCTTAGACCCTTCCTTTATCATGAGATGTGATATCCAACTCCTTCCCATTCCAATCCTGAGACCCTTCCGATATCATGAGATGTGATATCTCAATGCTTCTAATATCAAACTTGAGACCCTCCCTATTAATGAGATATGATATCCAAGTCCTTCCCATTCCAATCCTGAGACCCTTCCTATAGCATGAGATGTGATATCTCAATGCTTCTAATACCAAACATGAGACCCTTCCTATAACATGAGAATATCAAACTCCTTCCCATTCCAATCCTGAGACCTCTCCGATAGCAGAGATGTGATATCTCAATGCTTATACCAAACCTGAGATCCTTCCTATAACATGAGATGTGATATCCAATTCCTTCCCATTCCAATCCTGAGACACTTCCTATAGCATGAGATGTGATATCTCACTGCTTATACCAAACCTGAGACCCTTCCTATAGCATGAGATGTGATATCCAACTCCTTCCCATTCCAATCCTGAGACCCTTCCTATAGCATGAGATGTGATATCTCAATGCTTCTTATATCAAACTTGAGACCCTCCCTATAGCATGAGATGTGATATCCAAGTCCTTCCCATTCCAATCCTGAGACACTTCCTATAGCATGAGATGTGATATCTCAATGCTTCTAATACCAAACCTGAGACTCTTCCTATAACATGAGATGGGATATCCAACTCCTTCCCATTCCAATCCTGAGACCCTTCCGATAGCAGAGATGTGATATCTCAATGCTTAAACCAAACCTGAGACCCTTCCTATGGCATGAGATGTCATATACAACTCCTTCCCATTCCAATCCTGAGACCCTTCCTATATGATATGATATGATATGATATGGTATTTGTAACGCGCCTATACACAAGTGTTTCAAGGCGCGACGAGGCAGGGAGGGAGGGAAACAAGGGGAAAACAGACAAACGATCCTACTAGGCCAGGTGTCATTCAGATCGCGCAAGTGCAGAGGTAAGGGGAAGAGGAGGAAGTGCAGGGGGGAGGAGGTGGGGGGGGAAGTGCAGTACAAGGTAAGTGGCGTAAAAAAAAAAAAATAAAATAAAATAATAATAAATAATAAATAGAAAGGGCCAGCTGGTGGCAAGTGCGAGGTAAGTGCAGAGCAAGTGCTGGGAAAGGGGCTGTAGGGATACAGTGACAGTCCCACAGTGCAGGGGGAGCCGGGGAGGCAGTGCAGGTGGAGAGTGGCTGGGCCCTGGACCGAGGTTGCTGAGAGTGGCCCAGATGCAGGTTTGAGCTGAGTTCAGTGGGGGGTTAAGCAGGATCAGCAGGGGAGAGGGAGAGAGAAGGCAGAAGCGAAGAGGAAGGTTTTGAGGTGCTTCCGGAACCGGAGATGGTTCTCCTCAAGTTTCAGGGAGGCAGGAAGGCTGTTCCAGAGGGAGGCCCCTGCTGCGGAGAGAGATCTACCCCCAGCTCGTTGCTTCGAGAAACGGCTGACCATGAGGGAGTTGGAGACGGATGAGCGAAGGGCTCGTGAAGGAAGATATTTAGGAAGAGAGAGTTGGAGGTATTTTGGTCCCAGGCCCCAGAAGGCCTTGTGGACAATGCAGAGGGTTTTGAACTTGATCCTCGCGGCCACTGGGAGCCAGTGAAGAGATTTCAGTCCTGGAGAGATACGGTCCCTGGGCTTGAGGCCAAGGACAAGTCTCGCAGTTCTGTTCTGGATAAGTTGCAGAGGGCGGAGAGTGGAGGCAGGCAGATTAAGATAGAGGCTGTTACAGTAGTCCAGCCTTGAGAGAACCAGGGCTCGAGAGACAGTGAGCTTCTGGGGGAAGGAGAGGAAGGGAAGAATACCTCTGAGGAGGTGCAGCTGGTAGTGTGACTTCTTAGAAACGTCAGATATATGAGGAGAGAAGGAGAGTGTGGAGTCGAAGATGACCCCGAGGTTTTTAGCCTTGCAGGTAGGGGCAGGAAGGGGGCCAAGGGAGGCCGGCCAGAGAGCTGCAGGGAAGGAGGGAGTGGGTGTGCCGATGAGTAGAATCTCAGTCTTACTGGCGTTGAGGCAGAGGTCATTGGCGGCGCACCATTCATGGATAGCAGACAGACAGTCGGAGATGAGGGAAGGAGAGGAGGAGGCTGAGGGTAGCCTGAAGATGAGCTGGGTATCGAGATGTATCGAGATGTGATATCTCAATGCTTATACCAAACCTGAGACCCTTCCAATAGCATGAGATGTGATATCCAACTCCTTCCCATTCCAATCCTGAGACCCTTCCTATAGCATGAGATGTGATGTCTCAGTGCTTCTAATACCAAACCTGAGATGCTTCCTATAACATGAGATGTGATATCCAACTCCTTCCCAATCCAATCCTGAGACCCTTCCTATAGCATGAGATGTGATATCTCAATGCTTATACCAAACCTGAGACCCTTCCTATAGATTGAGATGTGATATCCAACTCCTTCCCATTCCAATCCTGAGACCCTTCCTATAGCATGAGATGTGATATCCAACTACTTCCCATTCCAATCCTGAGACCCTTCCTATAGCATGAGATGTGATATCCAACTCCTTCCCTTTCCAAACCTGAGAGCCTATCTATAGCATGAGATGTGATATCCAAGTCCTTCCCATTCCAATCCTGAGACCCTTCCTATAGCATGAGATGTGATATCTCAATGCTTCTAATACCAAACCTGAGATCCTTCCTCTAACATGAAATGTGATATCCAACTCCTTCCCGTTCCAAACCTGAGAGCCTATCTATAGCATGAGATGTGATATCCAAGTCCTTCCCATTCCAATCCTTAGACCCTTCCTACAGCATGCAATATGATATCTCAATGATTCTAATAACAAACCTGAGACCCGTCCTATAACATGAGATGTGATATCCAACTCCTTCCCGTTCCAAACCTGAGACCCTTCCTTTAGCATGAGATGTGATATCCAGCTCCTTCCCATTCCAATCCTGAGACACTTCCGATAGCATGAGATGTGATATCTCAATGCTTCTAATATCAAAACTGAGACCCTCCCTATAGCATGATATGTGATATCTAAGTCCTTGCCATTCCAATCCTGAGACCCTTCCTATAGCATGAGATGTGATATCTCAATGCTTCTACCAAACCTGAGACCCTTCCTTTAGCATGAGATGTGATATCCAACTCCTTCCCATTCCAGTCCTGAGACCCTTCCTATAGCATGAGATATGATATCTCAATACTTCTAATACCAAACCTGAGATCCTTCCGATAACATGAGATGTGATATCCAAATCCTTCCCCTTCCAAACCTGAGACCCTCCCTTTAGCATGAGATGTGATATCCAACTCCTTCCCATTCCAATCCTGGGACCCTTCTGATAACATGAGATGTGATATCTCAATGCTTCTAATACCAAACCTGAGATCCTTCCTATAACATGAGATGTGATATCCAACTGCTTCCCATTCCAATCCTGAGACCCTTCCTATGGCATGAGAAGTGATATCTCCATGCTTATACCAAACCTGAGACCCTTCCTATAGCATGAGATGTGATATTCAACTCCTTCCCATTCCAATCCTGAGACCCTTCCTATAGCATGAGAAGTGATATCTCCATGCGTATACCAAACCTGAGACCCTTCCTATAGCATGAGATGTGATATCCAAATCCTTCCCATTCCAATCCTGAGACCCTTCCTATAGCATGAGATGTGATATCTCAATGCTTATACCAAACCAGAGACCCGTCCTATAACATGAGATGGGATATCCAACTCCTTCCCATTCCAATCCTGAGCCACTTCCGATAGCAGAGATGTGATATCTCAATGCTTATACCAAACCTGAGACCCTTCCTATAACATGAGATGTGATATCCAACTCATTCCCGTTCCAAACCTGAGACACTTCCTATAGCATATGTGATATCCAACTCCTTCCCATTCCAAACATGAGACCCTTCCTATAGCAAGAATGTAATATCCAACTCCTACCCATTCCAATCCTGAGACCATTCCTAAAGCATGAGATGTGATATATCAATGCTTCTAATACCAAACCTGAGATCCTTCCTATGACATGAAATGTGATATCCAAATCCTTACCATTCCAAACCTGAGACCCTTCCTACAGCATGCGATGTGATATCTCAATGCTTCTAATATCAAACCTGAGACCCGTCCTATAACATGAGATGGGATATCCAACTCCTTCCCCTTCCAAACCTGATACCCTTCCTATAGCATGAGATGTGATATCCAATTCCTTCCCATCCCAATCCTGAGACACCTCCGATAGCAGAGATGTGATATTTCAATGCTTATACCAAACCTGAGACTCTTCCTATAACATGAGATGTGATATCCAACTCCTTCCCGTTCCAAACCTGAGACCCTTCCTATAGCATGAGATGTGATATCCAATTCCTTACCATTCCAATCCTGAGACCCTTCCGATAGCATGAGATGTGATATCTCAATGCTTCTAATACCAAACTTGTGATCCTTCCTATAATAAGAGATGTGATATCCAAATCCTTCGCCTTCCAAACCTGAGACCCTCCCTTTAGCATAAGATGTGATATCTCAATGCCTCTAATACCAAACCTGAGATCCTTCCTCTAACATGAGATGTGATATCCAAATCCTTCCCCTTCCAAACCTGAGACCCTCCCTTTAGCATGAGATGTGATATCCAAATCCTTCCCATTCCAATCCTGAGACCCTTCTGATAGCATGAGATGTGATATCTCAATGCCTCTAATACCAAACCTGAGATCCTACCTCTAACATGAAATGTGATATCCAACTCCTTCCCTTTCCAAACGTGAGACCCTCCCTATAGCATGAGATCTGATATCCAAGTCCTTCCCATTCCAATCCTGAGACCCTTCCTATAGCATGAGATGTGATATCTCAATGCTTCTAATACCAAACCTGAGACCCTTCCTATAACATAAGATGGGATATCCAACTCCTTCCCATTCCAATCCTGAGACCCTTCCGATAGCAGAGATGTGATATCTCAATGCTTATACCAAACCTGAGACCCTTCCTGTAGCATGAGATGTCATATACAACTCCTTCCCATTCCAATCCTAGACCCTTCCTATAGCATGAGATGTGATATCCAACTCCTTCCCATTCCAATCCTGAGACCCTTCCTATAGCATGAGATTTGATATCTCAATGCTTCTAACACCAAACCTGAGATCCTTCCGATAGCATGAGATGTGATATCTCAATGCTTCTAATACCAAACCTGAGATCATTCCTATAACACGAGATGTAATATCAAAATCCTTCCCCTTCCAAACCTGAGACCCTCCCTTTAGCATGAGATGTGATATCCAACTCCTTCCCATTCCAATCCTGAGACCCTTCCTATAGCATGAAATGTGATATCTCAATGCTTATACCAAACCTGAGACCCATCCATTAGCATGAGATGTGATATCCAACTCCTTCCCATTCCAATCCTGAGACCCGTCCTATAGCATGAGATGTGATATCTCAATGCTTATACCAAACCTGAGACCCTTCCTATAGCATGAGATGTGATATCCAACTACTTCCCATTCCAATCCTGAGACCCTTCCTATAGCATGAGATGTGATATCCAACTCCTTCCCTTTCCAAACCTGAGAGCCTATCTATAGCATGAGATGTGATATCTAAGTCCTTCCCATTCCAATCCTGAGACCCTTCCTATAGCATGAGATGTGATATCTCAATGCTTCTAATACCAAACCTGAGATCCTTCCTCTAACATGAAATGTGATATCCAACTCCTTCCCATTCCAAACCTGAGAGCCTATCTGTAGCATGAGATGTGATATCCAACTCCTTCCCATTCCAATCCTGAGACACTTCCGATAGCAGAGATGTGATATCTCAATGCTTATACCAAACCTGAGACCCTTCCTATAGCATGAGATGTGATATCCAACTACTTCCCATTCCAATCCTGAGACCCTTCCTATAGCATGAGATGTGATATCCAACTCCTTCCCTTTCCAAACCTGAGACCCTTCCTATAACATAAGATGGGATATCCAACTCCTTCCCATTCCAATCCTGAGACCCTTCCGATAGCAGAGATGTGATATCTCAATGCTTATACCAAACCTGAGACCCTTCCTGTGGCATGAGATGTCATATACAACTCCTTCCCATTCCAATCCTGAGACCCTTCCTATAGCATGAGATGTGATATCCAACTCCTTCCCATTCCAATCCTGAGACCCTTCCTATAGCATGAGATTTGATATCTCAATGTTTCTAACACCAAACCTGAGACCCTTCCTATAACATGAGATGTGATATCCAACTCCTTCCCGTTCCAAACCTGAGACTCTTCCTTTAGCATGAGATGCGATATCCAGCTCCTTCCCATTCCAATCCTGAGACACTTCCGATAGCATGAGATGTGATATCTCAATGCTTCTAATATCAAAACTGAGACCCTCCCTTTAGCATGAGATGTGATATCCAACTCCTTCCCATTCCAGTCCTGAGACCCTTCCTATAGCATGAGATATGATATCTCAATACTTCTAATACCAAACCTGAGATCCTTCTGATAACATGAGATGTGATATCCAAATCCTTCATCTTCCAAACCTGAGACCCTCCCTTTAGCATGAGATGTGATATCCAACTCCTTCCCATTCCAATCCTGAGACCCTTCTGATAGCATGAGATGTGATATCTCAAGGCTTCTAATACCAAACCTGAGATCCTTCCGATAGCATGAGATGTGATATCTCAATGCTTCTAATACCAAACCTGAGATCCTTCCTATAACATGAGATGTGATATCCAAATCCTTCCCCTTCCAAACCTGAGACCCTTCCTTTAGCATGGGATGTGATATCCAACTCCTTCCCATTCCATTCCTGAGACCCTTCTGATAGCATGATATGTGATATCTCAATGCCTCTAATACCAAACCTGAGATCCTACCTCTAACATGAAATGTGATATCCAACTCTTTCCCTTTCCAAACCTGAGAGACTTCCTATATCATGAGTGATATCCAAGTCCTTCCCATTCCAATCCTGAGACCCTTCCTAAAGCTTGAGATGTGATATCCAACTCCTTCCCATTCCAATTCTGAGACCCTTCCTATACCATGAGACTTGATATCTCAATGGTTCTAATACCAAACCTGAGACCCGTCCTATAACATGAGATGTGATATCCAAATCCTTCCCCTTCCAAACCTTAGACCCTTCCTTTATCATGAGATGTGATATCCAACTCCTTCCCATTCCAATCCTGAGACCCTTCCGATATCATGAGATGTGATATCTCAATGCTTCTAATATCAAACTTGAGACCCTCCCTATTAATGAGATGTGATATCCAAGTCCTTCCCCTTCCAAACCTGAGACCCTCCCTTTAGCATGAGATGTGATATCCAACTCCTTCCCATTCCAATCCTGAGACCCTTCCTATAGCATGAAATGTGATATCTCAATGCTTATACCAAACCTGAGACCCATCCATTAGCATGAGATGTGATATCCAACTCCTTCCCATTCCAATCCTGAGACCCGTCCTATAGCATGAGATGTGATATCTCAATGCTTATACCAAACCTGAGACCCTTCCTATAGCATGAGATGTGATATCCAACTACTTCCCATTCCAATCCTGAGACCCTTCCTATAGCATGAGATGTGATATCCAACTCCTTCCCTTTCCAAACCTGAGAGCCTATCTATAGCATGAGATGTGATATCTAAGTCCTTCCCATTCCAATCCTGAGACCCTTCCTATAGCATGAGATGTGATATCTCAATGCTTCTAATACCAAACCTGAGATCCTTCCTCTAACATGAAATGTGATATCCAACTCCTTCCCATTCCAAACCTGAGAGCCTATCTGTAGCATGAGATGTGATATCCAACTCCTTCCCATTCCAATCCTGAGACACTTCCGATAGCAGAGATGTGATATCTCAATGCTTATACCAAACCTGAGACCCTTCCTATAACATGAGATGTGATATCCAACTCCTTCCCGTTCCAAACCTGAGACTCTTCCTTTAGCATGAGATGCGATATCCAGCTCCTTCCCATTCCAATCCTGAGACACTTCCGATAGCATGAGATGTGATATCTCAATGCTTCTAATATCAAAACTGAGACCCTCCCTTTAGCATGAGATGTGATATCCAACTCCTTCCCATTCCAGTCCTGAGACCCTTCCTATAGCATGAGATATGATATCTCAATACTTCTAATACCAAACCTGAGATCCTTCTGATAACATGAGATGTGATATCCAAATCCTTCACCTTCCAAACCTGAGACCCTCCCTTTAGCATGAGATGTGATATCCAACTCCTTCCCATTCCAATCCTGAGACCCTTCTGATAGCATGAGATGTGATATCTCAAGGCTTCTAATACCAAACCTGAGATCCTTCCGATAGCATGAGATGTGATATCTCAATGCTTCTAATACCAAACCTGAGATCCTTCCTATAACATGAGATGTGATATCCAAATCCTTCCCCTTCCAAACCTGAGACCCTTCCTTTAGCATGAGATGTGATATCCAACTCCTTCCCATTCCATTCCTGAGACCCTTCTGATAGCATGATATGTGATATCTCAATGCCTCTAATACCAAACCTGAGATCCTACCTCTAACATGAAATGTGATATCCAACTCTTTCCCTTTCCAAACCTGAGAGACTTCCTATATCATGAGATGTGATATCCAAGTCCTTCCCATTCCAATCCTGAGACCCTTCCTAAAGCTTGAGATGTGATATCCAACTCCTTCCCATTCCAATTCTGAGACCCTTCCTATACCATGAGACTTGATATCTCAATGGTTCTAATACCAAACCTGAGACCCGTCCTATAACATGAGATGTGATATCCAAATCCTTCCCCTTCCAAACCTTAGACCCTTCCTTTATCATGAGATGTGATATCCAACTCCTTCCCATTCCAATCCTGAGACCCTTCCGATATCATGAGATGTGATATCTCAATGCTTCTAATATCAAACTTGAGACCCTCCCTATTAATGAGATGTGATATCCAAGTCCTTCCCATTCCAATCCTGAGACCCTTGTTATAGCATGAGATGTGATATCTCAATGCTTCTAATACCAAACATGAGACCCTTCCTATAACATGAGATGGGAATATCCAACTCCTTCCCATTCCAATCCTGAGACCTCTCCGATAGCAGAGATGTGATATCTCAATGCTTATACCAAACCTGAGATCCTTCCTATAACATGAGATGTGATATCCAATTCCTTCCCATTCCAATCCTGAGACACTTCCTATAGCATGAGATGTGATATCTCACTGCTTATACCAAACCTGAGACCCTTCCTATAGCATGAGATGTGATATCCAACTCCTTCCCATTCCAATCCTGAGACCCTTCCTATAGCATGAGATGTGATATCTCAATGCTTCTTATATCAAACTTGAGACCCTCCCTATAGCATGAGATGTGATATCCAAGTCCTTCCCATTCCAATCCTGAGACACTTCCTATAGCATGAGATGTGATATCTCAATGCTTCTAATACCAAACCTGAGACTCTTCCTATAACATGAGATGGGGTATCCAACTCCTTCCCATTCCAATCCTGAGACCCTTCCGATAGCAGAGATGTGATATCTCAATGCTTATACCAAACCTGAGACCCTTCCTATGGCATGAGATGTCATATACAACTCCTTCCCATTCCAATCCTGAGACCCTTCCTATAGCATGAGATGTGATATCTCAATGCTTATACCAAACCTGAGACCCTTCATATAGCATGAGATGTGATATCCAACTCCTTCCCATTCCAATCCTGAGACCCTTCCTATAGCATGAGATGTGATGTCTCAGTGCTTCTAATACCAAACTTGAGATCCTTCCTATAACATGAGATGTGATATCCAACTCCTTCCCAATCCAATCCTGAGACCCTTGCTATAGCATGAGATGTGATATCTCAATGCTTATACCAAACCTGAGACCCTTCCTATAGCATGAGATGTGATATCCAACTCCTTCCCATTCCAATCCTGAGACCCTTCCTATAGCATGAGATGTTATATCCAACTACTTCCCATTCCAATCCTGAGACCCTTCCTATAGCATGAGATGTGATATCCAACTCCTTCCCTTTCCAAACCTGAGAGCCTATCTATAGCATGAGATGTGATATCCAAGTCCTTCCCATTCCAATCCTGAGACACTTCCTATAGCATGAGATGTGATATCTCAATGCTTCTAATACCAAACCTGAGATCCTTCCTCTAACATGAAATGTGATATCCAACTCCTTCCCGTTCCAAACCTGAGAGCCTATCTATAGCATGAGATGTGATATCCAAGTCCTTCCCATTCCAATCCTTAGACCCTTCCTACAGCATGCAATATGATATTTCAATGATTCTAATAACAAACCTGAGACCCGTCCTATAACATGAGATGGGATATCCAACTCCTTCCCATTCCAATCCTGAGACACTTCCGATAGCAGAGATGTGATATCTCAATGCTTATACCAAACCTGAGACCCTTCCTATAACATGAGATGTGATATCCAACTCCTTCCCGTTCCAAACCTGAGCCCCTTCCTTTAGCATGAGATGTGATATCCAGCTCCTTCCCATTCCAATCCTGAGACACTTCCGATAGCATGAGATGTGATATCTCAATGCTTCTAATATCAAAACTGAGACCCTCCCTATAGCATGATATGTGATATCTAAGTCCTTGCCATTCCAATCCTGAGACCCTTCCTATAGCATGAGATGTGATATCTCAATACTTCTACCAAACCTGAGACCCTTCCTTTAGCATGAGATGTGATATCCAACACTTTCCCATTCCAGTCCTGAGACCCTTCCTATAGCATGAGATATGATATCTCAATACTTCTAATACCAAACCTGAGATCCTTCCGATAACATGAGATGTGATATCCAACTCCTTCCCATTCCAATCCTGAGACCCTTCCTATAGCATGAGAAGTGATATCTCCATGCTTATACCAAACCTGAGACCCTTCCTATAGCATGAGATGTGATATTCAACTCCTTCCCATTCCAATCCTGAGACACTTCCTATAGCATGAGAAGTGATATCTCCATGCGTATACCAAACCTGAGACCCTTCCTATAGCATGAGATGTGATATCCAAATCCTTCCCAATCCAATCCTGAGACCCTTCCTATAGCATGAGATGTGATATCTCAATGCTTATACCAAACCAGGGACCCGTCCTATAACATGAGATGGGATATCCAACTCCTTCCCATTTCAATCCTGAGCCACTTCCGATAGCAGAGATGTGATATCTCAATGCTTATACCAAACCTGAGACCCTTCCTATAACATGAGATGTGATATCCAACTCATTCCCGTTCCAAACCTGAGACACTTCCTATAGCATATGTGATATCCAACTCCTTCCCATTCCAAACATGAGACCCTTCCTATAGCAAGAATGTAATATCCAACTCCTACCCATTCCAATCCTGAGACCATTCCTATAGCATGAGATGTGATATATTAATGCTTCTAATACCAAACCTGAGATCCTTCCTATGACATGAAATGTGATATCCAAATCCTTCCCATTCCAAACCTGAGACCCTTCCTACAGCATGCGATGTGATATCTCAATGCTTCTAATATCAAACCTGAGACCCGTCCTATAACATGAGATGGGATATCCAACTCCTTCCCGTTCCAAACCTGATACCCTTCCTATAGCATGAGATGTGATATCCAATTCCTTCCCATCCCAATACTAAGACACCTCCGATAGCAGAGATGTGATATCTCAATGCTTATACCAAACCTGAGCCTCTTCCTATAACATGAGATGTGATATCCAACTCCTTCCCATTCTAAACCTGAGACCCTTCCTATAGCATGAGATGTGATATCCAATTCCTTCCCATTCCAATCCTGAGACCCTTCCGATAGCATGAGATGTGATATCTCAATGCTTCTAATACCAAACTTGTGATCCTTCCTATAATAAGAGATGTGATATCCAAATCCTTCGCCTTCCAAACCTGAGACCCTCCCTTTAGCATGAGATGTGATATCTCAATGCCTCTAATACCAAACCTGAGATCCTTCCTCTAACATGAGATGTGATATCCAAATCCTTCCCCTTCCAAACCTGAGACCCTCCCTTTAGCATGAGATGTGATATTCAACTCCTTCCCATTCCAATCCTGAGACCCTTCTGATAGCATGAGATGTGATATCTCAATGCCTCTAATACCAAACCTGAGATCCTACCTCTAACATGAAATGTGATATCCAACTCCTTCCCTTTCCAAACGTGGGACCCTCCCTATAGCATGAGATGTGATATCTCAATGCTTCTACCAAACCTGAGACCCTTCCTTTAGCATGAGATGTGATATCCAACTCATTCCCATTCCAGTCCTGAGACCCTTCCTATAGCATGAGATATGATATCTCAATACTTCTAATACCAAACCTGAGATCCTTCCGATAACATGAGATGTGATATCCAAATCCTTCCCCTTCCAAACCTGAGACCCTCCCTTTAGCATGAGATGTGATATCCAACTCCTTGCCATTCCAATCCGGGGACCCTTCTGATAGCATGAGATGTGATATCTCAATGCTTCTAATACCAAACCTGAGATCCTTCCTATAACATGAGATGTGATATCCAACTCCTTCCCATTCCAATCCTGAGACCCTTCCTATAGCATGAGAAGTGATATCTCCATGCTTATACCAAACCTGAGACCCTTCCTATAGCATGAGATGTGATATTCAACTCCTTCCCATTCCAATCCTGAGACCCTTCCTATAGCATGAGAAGTGATATCTCCATGCGTATACCAAACCTGAGACCCTTCCTATAGCATGAGATGTGATATCCAAATCCTTCCCATTCCAATCCTGAGACCCTTCCTATAGCATGAGATGTGATATCTCAATGCTTATACCAAACCAGAGACCCGTCCTATAACATGAGATGGGATATCCAACTCCTTCCCATTCCAAACCTGAGCCACTTCCGATAGCAGAGATGTGATATCTCAATGCTTATACCAAACCTGAGACCCTTCCTATAACATGAGATGTGATATCCAACTCATTCCCGTTCCAAACCTGAGACACTTCCTATAGCATATGTGATATCCAACTCCTTCCCATTCCAAACATGAGACCCTTCCTATAGCAAGAATGTAATATCCAACTCCTACCCATTCCAATCCTGAGACCATTCCTATAGCATGAGATGTGATATATCAATGCTTCTAATACCAAACCTGAGATCCTTCCTATGACATGAAATGTGATATCCAAATCCTTACCATTCCAAACCTGAGACCCTTCCTACAG
This sequence comes from Ambystoma mexicanum, assembly GCF_040938575.1. Lineage (NCBI taxonomy): Eukaryota > Metazoa > Chordata > Amphibia > Caudata > Ambystomatidae > Ambystoma > Ambystoma mexicanum. The sequence goes on from NC_090934.1 coordinate 1,150,547,911, forward strand.
CATGCGATGTGATATCTCAATGCTTCTAATATCAAACCTGAGACCCGTCCTATAACATGAGATGGGATATCCAACTCCTTCCCGTTCCAAACCTGATACCCTTCCTATAGCATGAGATGTGATATCCAATTCCTTCCCATCCCAATCCTGAGACACCTCCGATAGCAGAGATGTGATATCTCAATGCTTATACCAAACCTGAGACTCTTCCTATAACATGAGATGTGATATCCAACTCCTTCCCGTTCCAAACCTGAGACCCTTCCTATAGCATGAGATGTGATATCCAATTCCTTCCCATTCCAATCCTGAGACCCTTCCGATAGCATGAGATGTGATATCTCAATGCTTCTAATACCAAACTTGTGATCCTTCCTATAATAAGAGATGTGATATCCAAATCCTTCGCCTTCCAAACCTGAGACCATCCCTTTAGCATGAGATGTGATATCTCAATGCCTCTAATACCAAACCTGAGATCCTTCCTCTAACATGAGATGTGATATCCAAATCCTTCCCCTTCCAAACCTGAGACCCTCCCTTTAGCATGAGATGTGATATCCAAATCCTTCCCATTCCAATCCTGAGACCCTTCTGATAGCATGAGATGTGATATCTCAATGCCTCTAATACCAAACCTGAGATCCTACCTCTAACATGAAATGTGATATCTAACTCCTTCCCTTTCCAAACGTGAGACCCTCCCTATAGCATGAGATCTGATATCCAAGTCCTTCCCATTCCAATCCTGACACCCTTCCTATAGCATGAGATGTGATATCTCAATGCTTCTAATACCAAACCTGAGACCCTTCCTATAACATAAGATGGGATATCCAACTCCTTCCCATTCCAATCCTGAGACCCTTCCGATAGCAGAGATGTGATATCTCAATGCTTATACCAAACCTGAGACTCTTCCTATAACATGAGATGTGATATCCAACTCCTTCCCGTTCCAAACCTGAGACCCTTCCTATAGCATGAGATGTGATATCCAATTCCTTCCCATTCCAATCCTGAGACCCTTCCGATAGCATGAGATGTGATATCTCAATGCTTCTAATACCAAACTTGTGATCCTTCCTATAATAAGAGATGTGATATCCAAATCCTTCGCCTTCCAAACCTGAGACCCTCCCTTTAGCATGAGATGTGATATCTCAATGCCTCTAATACCAAACCTGAGATCCTTCCTCTAACATGAGATGTGATATCCAAATCCTTCCCCTTCCAAACCTGAGACCCTTCCTTTAGCATGAGATGTGATATCCAGCTCCTTCCCATTCCAATCCTGAGACACTTCCGATAGCATGAGATGTGATATCTCAATGCTTCTAATATCAAAACTGAGACCCTCCCTATAGCATGATATGTGATATCTAAGTCCTTGCCATTCCAATCCTGAGACCCTTCCTATAGCATGAGATGTGATATCTCAATGCTTCTACCAAACCTGAGACCCTTCCTTTAGCATGAGATGTGATATCCAACTCCTTCCCATTCCAGTCCTGAGACCCTTCCTATAGCATGAGATATGATATCTCAATACTTCTAATACCAAACCTGAGATCCTTCCGATAACATGAGATGTGATATCCAAATCCTTCCCCTTCCAAACCTGAGACCCTCCCTTTAGCATGAGATGTGATATCCAACTCCTTCCCATTCCAATCCTGGGACCCTTCTGATAGCATGAGATGTGATATCTCAATGCTTCTAATACCAAACTTGAGATCCTTCCTATAACATGAGATGTGATATCCAACTCCTTCCCATTCCAATCCTGAGACCCTTCCTATAGCATGAGAAGTGATATCTCCATGCTTATACCAAACCTGAGACCCTTCCTATAGCATGAGATGTGATATTCAACTCCTTCCCATTCCAATCCTGAGACCCTTCCTATAGCATGAGAAGTGATATCTCCATGCGTATACCAAACCTGAGACCCTTCCTATAGCATGAGATGTGATATCCAAATCCTTCCCATTCCAATCCTGAGACCCTTCCTATAGCATGAGATGTGATATCTCAATGCTTATACCAAACCAGAGACCCGTCCTATAACGAGATGGGATATCCAACTCCTTCCCATTCCAATCCTGAGCCACTTCCGATAGCAGAGATGTGATATCTCAATGCTTATACCAAAGCTGAGACCCTTCCTATAACATGAGATGTGATATCCAACTCATTCCCGTTCCAAACCTGAGACACTTCCTTTAGCATGAGATGTGATATCTCAATGCCTCTAATACCAAACCTGAGATCCTACCTCTAACATGAAATGTGATATCCAACTCCTTCCCTTTCCAAACGTGAGACCCTCCCTATAGCATGAGATCTGATATCCAAGTCCTTCCCATTCCAATCCTGAGACCCTTCCTATAGCATGAGATGTGATATCTCAATGCTTCTAATACCAAACCTGAGACCCTTCCTATAACATAAGATGGGATATCCAACTCCTTCCCATTCCAATCCTGAGACCCTTCCGATAGCAGAGATGTGATATCTCAATGCTTATACCAAACCTGAGACCCTTCCTGTGGCATGAGATGTCATATACAACTCCTTCCCATTCCAATCCTGAGACCCTTCCTATAGCATGAGATGTGATATCCAACTCCTTCCCATTCCAATCCTGAGACCCTTCCTATAGCATGAGATTTGATATCTCAATGCTTCTAACACCAAACCTGAGATCCTTCCGATAGCATGAGATGTGATATCTCAATGCTTCTAATACCAAACCTGAGATCATTCCTATAACACGAGATGTAATATCCAAATCCTTCCCCTTCCAAACCTGAGACCCTCCCTTTAGCATGAGATGTGATATCCAACTCCTTCCCATTCCAATCCTGAGACCCTTCCTATAGCATGAAATGTGATATCTCAATGCTTATACCAAACCTGAGACCCATCCATTAGCATGAGATGTGATATCCAACTCCTTCCCATTCCAATCCTGAGACCCTTCCTATAGCATGAGATGTGATGTCTCAATGCTTCTAATACCAAACCTTAGATCCTTCCTATAACATGAGATGTGATATCCAACTCCTTCCATTCCAATCCTGAGACCCGTCCTATAGCATGAGATGTGATATCTCAATGCTTATACCAAACCTGAGACCCTTCCTATAGCATGAGATGTGATATCCAACTACTTCCCATTCCAATCCTGAGACCCTTCCTATAGCATGAAATGTGATATCCAACTCCTCCCCTTTCCAAACCTGAGAGCCTATCTATAGCATGAGATGTGATATCTAAGTCCTTCCCATTCCAATCCTGAGACCCTTCCCATAGCATGAGATGTGATATCTCAATGCTTCGAATACCAAACCTGAGATCCTTCCTCTAACATGAAATGTGATATCCAACTCCTTCCCATTCCAAACCTGAGAGCCTATCTGTAGCATGAGATGTGATATCCAAGTCCTTCCCATTCCAATCCTTAGACCCTTCCTACAGCATGCAATATGATATCTCAATGATTCTAATAACAAACCTGAGACCCGTCCTATAACATGAGATGGGATATCCAACTCCTTCCCATTCCAATCCTGAGACACTTCCGATAGCAGAGATGTGATATCTCAATGCTTATACCAAACCTGAGACCCTTCTTATAACATGAGATGTGATATCCAACTCCTTCCCGTTCCAAACCTGAGACTCTTCCTTTAGCATGAGATGCGATATCCAGCTCCTTCCCATTCCAATCCTGAGACACTTCCGATAGCATGAGATGTGATATCTCAATGCTTCTAATATCAAAACTGAGACCCTCCCTTTAGCATGAGATGTGATATCCAACTCCTTGCCATTCCAGTCCTGAGACCCTTCCTATAGCATGAGATATGATATCTCAATACTTCTAATACCAAACCTGAGATCCTTCTGATAACATGAGATGTGATATCCAAATCCTTCCCCTTCCAAACCTGAGACCCTCCCTTTAGCATGAGATGTGATATCCAACTCCTTCCCATTCCAATCCTGAGACCCTTCTGATAGCATGAGATGTGATATCTCAAGGCTTCTAATACCAAACCTGAGATCCTTCCTATAACATGAGATGTGATATCCAAATCCTTCCCCTTCCAAACCTGAGACCCTTCCTTTAGCATGAGATGTGATATCCAACTCCTTCCCATTCCATTCCTGAGACCCTTCTGTTAGCATGATATGTGATATCTCAATGCCTCTAATACCAAACCTGAGATCCTACCTCTAACATGAAATGTGATATCCAACTCTTTCCCTTTCCAAACCTGAGAGACTTCCTATAGCATGAGATGTGATATCCAAGTCCTTCCCATTCCAATCCTGAGACCCTTCCTATAGCTTGAGATGTGATATCCAACTCCTTCCCATTCCAATTCTGAGACCCTTCCTATACCATGAGACTTGATATCTCAAAGGTTCTAATACCAAACCTGAGACCGGTCCTATAACATGAGATGTGATATCCAAATCCTTCCCCTTCCAAACCTTAGACCCTTCGTTTATCATGAGATGTGATATCCAACTCCTTCCATTCCAATCCTGAGACCCTTCCGATATCATGAGATGTGATATCTCAATGCTTCTAATATCAAACTTGAGACCCTCCCTATTAATGAGATGTGATATCCAAGTCCTTCCCATTCCAATCCTGAGACCCTTCCTATAGCATGAGATGTGATATCTCAATGCTTCTAATACCAAACATGAGACCCTTACTATAACATGAGATGGGAATATCCAACTCCTTCCCATTCCAATCCTGAGACCTCTCCGATAGCAGAGATGTGATATCTCAATGCTTATACCAAACCTGAGATCCTTCCTATAACATGAGATGTGATATCCAATTCCTTCCCATTCCAATCCTGAGACACTTCCTATAGCATGAGATGTGATATCTCAATGCTTATACCAAACCTGAGACCCTTCCTATAGCATGAGATGTGATATCCAACTCCTTCCCATTCCAATCCTGAGACCCTTCCTATAGCATGAGATGTGATGTCTCAGTGCTTCTAATACCAAACCTGAGATCCTTCCTATAACATGAGATGTGATATCCAACTCCTTCCCAATCCAATCCTGAGACCCTTCCTATAGCATGAGATGTGATATCTCAATGCTTATACCAAACCTGAGAATCTTCCTATAGCATGAGATGTGATATCCAACTCCTTCCCATTCCAACCCTGAGACCCTTCCTATAGCATGAGATGTTATATCCAACTACTTCCCATTCCAATCCTGAGACCCTTCCTATAGCATGAGATGTGATATCCAACTCCTTCCCTTTCCAAACCTGAGAGCCTATCTATAGCATGAGATGTGATATCCAAGTCCTTCCCATTCCAATCCTGAGACCCTTCCTATAGCATGAGATGTGATATCTCAATGCTTCTAATACCAAACCTGAGATCCTTCCTCTAACATGAAATGTGATATCCAACTCCTTCCCGTTCCAAACCTGAGAGCCTATCTATAGCATGAGATGTGATATCCAAGTCCTTCCCATTCCAATCCTTAGACCCTTCCTACAGCATGCAATATGATATCTCAATGATTCTAATAACAAACCTGAGACCCGTCCTATAACATGAGATGGGATATCCAACTCCTTCCCATTCCAATCCTGAGACACTTCCGATAGCAGAGATGTGATATCTCAATGCTTATACCAAACCTGAGACCCTTCCTATAACATGAGATGTGATATCCAACTCATTCCCGTTCCAAACCTGAGACACTTCCTATAGCATATGTGATATCCAACTCCTTCCCATTCCAAACATGAGACCCTTCCTATAGCAAGAATGTAATATCCAACTCCTACCCATTCCAATCCTGAGACCATTCCTATAGCATGAGATGTGATATATCAATGCTTCTAATACCAAACCTGAGATCCTTCCTATGACATGAAATGTGATATCCAAATCCTTCCCATTCCAAACCTGAGACCCTTCCTACAGCATGCGATGTGATATCTCAATGCTTCTAATATCAAACCTGAGACCCGTCCTATAACATGAGATGGGATATCCAACTCCTTCCCGTTCCAAACCTGATACCCTTCCTATAGCATGAGATGTGATATCCAATTCCTTCCCATCCCAATCCTGAGACACCTCCGATAGCAGAGATGTGATATCTCAATGCTTATACCAAACCTGAGACTCTTCCTATAACATGAGATGTGATATCCAACTCCTTCCCGTTCCAAACCTGAGACCCATCCTATAGCACGAGATGTGATATCCAATTCCTTCCCATTCCAATCCTGAGACACTTCCGATAGCATGAGATGTGATATCTCAATGCTTCTAATACCAAACTTGTGATCCTTCCTATAATAAGAGGTGATATCCAAATCCTTCGCCTTCCAAACCTGAGACCCTCCCTTTAGCATGAGATGTGATATCTCAATGCCTCTAATACCAAACCTGAGATCCTTCCTCTAACATGAGATGTGATATCCAAATCCTTCCCCTTCCAAACCTGAGACCCTCCCTTTAGCATGAGATGTGATTTCCAACTCCTTCCCATTCCAATCCTGAGACCCTTCTGATAGCATGAGATGTGATATCTCAATGCCTCTAATACCAAACCTGAGATCCTACCTCTAACATGAAATGTGATATCCAACTCCTTCCCTTTCCAAACGTGAGACCCTCCCTATAGCATGAGATCTGATATCCAAGTCCTTCCCATTCCAATCCTGAGACCCTTCCTATAGCATGAGATGTGATATCTCAATGCTTCTAATACCAAACCTGAGACCCTTCCTATAACATAAGATGGGATATCCAACTCCTTCCCATTCCAATCCTGAGACCCTTCCGATAGCAGAGATGTGATATCTCAATGCTTATACCAAACCTGAGACCCTTCCTGTGGCATGAGATGTCATATACAACTCCTTCCCATTCCAATCCTGAGACCCTTCCTATAGCATGAGATGTGATATCCAACTCCTTCCCATTCCAATCCTGAGACCCTTCCTATAGCATGAGATTTGATATCTCAATGCTTCTAACACCAAACCTGAGATCCTTCCGATAGCATGAGATGTGATATCTCAATGCTTCTAATACCAAACCTGAGATCATTCCTATAACACGAGATGTAATATCCAAATCCTTCCCCTTCCAAACCTGAGACCCTCCCTTTATCATGAGATGTGATATCCAACTCCTTCCCATTCCAATCCTGAGACCCTTCCTATAGCATGATATGTGATGTCTCAATGCTTCTAATACCAAACCTGAGATCCTTCCTATAACATGAGATGTGATATCCAACTCCTTCCAATTCCAATCCTGAGACACTTCCTATAGCATGAGAAGTGATATCTCAATGCTTATACCAAACCTGAGACCCTTCCTACGGCATGAGATGTCATATACAACTCCTTCCCATTCCAATCCTGAGACCCTTTCTATAGCATGAGATGTGATATCTCAATGCTTATACCAAACCTGAGACCCTTCCTATAGCATGAGATGTGATATCCAACTCCTTCCCATTCCAATCCTGAGACCCTTCCTATAGCATGAGATGTGATGTCTCAATGCTTCTAATACCAAACCTGAGATCCTTCCTATAACATGAGATGTGATATCCAACTCCTTCCATTCCAATCCTGAGATCCGTCCTATAGCATGAGATGTGATATCTCAATGCTTATACCAAACCTGAGACCCTTCCTATAGCATGAGATGTGATATCCAACTACTTCCCATTCCAATCCTGAGACCCTTCCTATAGCATGAGATGTGATATACAACTCCTTCCCTTTCCAAACCTGAGAGCCTATCTATAGTATGAGATGTGATATCCAAGTCCTTCCCATTCCAATCCTGAGACCCTTCCTATAGCATGAGATGTGATATCTCAATGCTTCTAATACCAAACCTGAGACCCTTCCGATAGCATGAGATGTGATATCCAACTCCTTCCCATTCCAATCCTGAGACCCTTCCTATAGCATGAGATGTGATATCCAACTCCTTCCATTCCAATCCTGAGACCCGTCCTATAGCATGAGATGTGATATCTCAATGCTTATACCAAACCAAAGACCCTTCGTATAGCATGAGATGTGATATCCAACTACTTCCCATTCCAATCCTGAGACCCTTCCTATAGCATGAGATGTGATATCCAACTCCTTCCCTTTCCAAACCTGAGAGCCTATCTATAGCATGAGATGGGATATCCAACTCCTTCCCATTCCAATCCTGAGACACTTCCGATAGCAGAGATGTGATATCTCAATGCTTATACCACACCTGAGACCCTTCCTATAACATGAGATGTGATATCCAACTCCTTCCCGTTCCAAACCTGAGACCCTTCCTTTAGCATGAGATGTGATATCCAGCTCCTTCCCATTCCAATCCTGAGACACTTCCGATAGCATGAGATGTGATATCTCAATGCTTCTAATATCAAAACTGAGACCCTCCCTATAGCATGATATGTGATATCTAAGTCCTTCCCATTCCAATCCTGAGACCCTTCCTATAGCATGAGATGTGATATCTCAATGCTTCTACCAAACCTGAGACCCTTCCTTTAGCATGAGATGTGATATCCAACTCCTTCCCATTCCAGTCCTGAGACCCTTCCTATAGCATGAGATATGACATCTCAATACTTCTAATACCAAACCTGAGATCCTTCCGATAACATGAGATGTGATATCCAAATCCTTCCCCTTCCAAACCTGAGACCCTCCCTTTAGCATGAGATGTGATATCCAACTCCTTCCCATTCCAATCCTGAGACCCTTCTGATAGCATGAGATGTGATATCTCAATGCTTCTAATACCAAACCTGAGATCCTTCCTATAACATGAGATGTGATATCCAACTCCTTCCCATTCCAATCCTGAGACCCTTCCTATAGCATGAGAAGTGATATCTCCATGCGTATACCAAACCTGAGACCCTTCCTATAGCATGAGATGTGATATCCAAATCCTTCCCATTCGAATCCTGAGACCCTTCCTATAGCATGAGATGTGATATCTCAATGCTTATACCAAACCAGAGACCCGTCCTATAACATGAGATGGGATATCCAACTCCTTCCCATTCCAATCCTGAGCCACTTCCGATAACAGAGATGTGATATCTCAATGCTTATACCAAAACTGAGACCCTTCCTATAACATGAGATGTGATATCCAACTCATTCCCATTCCAAACCTGAGACACTTCCTATAGCATATGTGATATCCAACTCCTTCCCATTCCAAACATGAGACCCTTCCTATAGCAAGAATGTAATATCCAACTCCTAACCATTCCAATCCTGAGACCATTCCTATAGCATGAGATGTGATATATCAATGCTTCTAATAACAAACCTGAGATCCTTCCTATGACATGAAATGTGATATCCTAATCCTTCCCATTCCAAACCTGAGACCCTTCCTACAGCATGCGATGTGATATCTCAATGCTTCTAATATCAAACCTGAGACCCGTCCTATAACATGAGATGGGATATCCAACTCCTTCCCGTTCCACACCTGATACCCTTCCTATAGCATGAGATGTGATATCCAATTCCTTCCCATCCCAATCCTGAGACACCTCCGATAGCAGAGATGTGATATCGCAATGCTTATACCAAACCTGAGACTCTTCCTATAACATGAGATGTGATATCCGACTCCTTCCCGTTCCAAACCTGAGACCCTTCCTATAGCATGAGATGTGATATCCAACTCCTTCCCATTCCAATCCTGAGACCCTTCCGATAGCATGAGATGTGATATCTCAATGCTTCTAATACCAAACCTGAGATCCTTCCTATAACATGAGATGTGATATCCAACTCCTTCCCATTCCAATCCTGAGACCCTTCCTATAGCATGAGAAGTGATATCTCCATGCTTATACCAAACCTGAGACCCTTCCTATAGCATGAGATGTGATATCCAACTCCTTCCCATTCCAATCCTGAGACCCTTCCTATAGCATGAGAAGTGATATCTCCATGTGTATACCAAACCTGAGACCCTTCCTATAGCATGAGATGTGATATCCAAATCCTTCCCATTCCAATCCTGAGACCCTTCCTATAGCATGAGATGTGATATCTCAATGCTTATACCAAACCAGAGACCCGTCCTATAACATGAGATGGGATATCCAACTCCTTCCCATTCCAATCCTGAGCCACTTCCGATAGCAGAGATGTGATATCTCAATGCTTATACCAAACCTGAGACCCTTCCTATAACATGAGATGTGATATCCAACTCATTATCGTTCCAAACCTGAGACACTTCCTATAGCATATGTGATATCCAACTCCTTCCCATTCCAAACATGAGATCCTTCCTATAGCAAGAATGTTATATCCAACTCCTACCCATTCCAATCCTGAGACCATTCCTATAGCATGAGATGTGATATATCAATGCTTCTAATACCAAACCTGAGATCCTTCCTATGACATGAAATGTGATATTCAAATCCTTCCCATTCCAAACCTGATACCCTTCCTACAGCATGCGATGTGATATCTCAATGCTTCTAATATCAAACCTGAGACCCGTCCTATAACATGAGATGGGATATCCAACTCCTTCCCGTTCCAAACCTGATACCCTTCCTATAGCATGAGATGTGATATCCAATTCCTTCCCATCCCAATCCTGAGACACCTCCGATAGCATGAGATGTGATATCTCAATGCTTCTAATACCAAACCTGAGATCCTTCCTATAACATGAGATGTGATATCCAACTCCTTCCCATTCCAATCCTGAGACCCTTCCTATAGCATGAGAAGTGATATATCCATGCTTATACCAAACCTGAGACCCTTCCTATAGCATGAGATGTGATATCCAACTCCTTCCCATTCCAATCCTGAGACCCTTCCTATAGCATGAGAAGTGATATCTCCATGTGTATACCAAACCTGAGACCCTTCCTATAGCATGAGATGTGATATCCAAATCCTTCCCATTCCAATCCTGAGACCCTTCCTATAGCATGAGATGTGATATCTCAATGCTTATACCAAACCAGAGACCCGTCCTATAACATGAGATGGGATATCCAACTCCTTCCCATTCCAATCCTGAGCCACTTCCGATAGCAGATATGTGATATCTCAATGCTTATACCAAACCTGAGACCCTTCCTATAACATGAGATGTGATATCCAACTCATTCCCGTTCCAAACCTGAGACACTTCCTATAGCATATGTGATATCCAACTCCTTCCCATTCCAAACATGAGACCCTTCCTATAGCAAGAATGTAATATCCAACTCCTACCCATTCCAATCCTGAGACCATTCCTATAGCATGAGATGTGATATATCAATGCTTCTAATACCAAACCTGAGATCCTTCATATGACATGAAATGTGATATCCAAATCCTTCCCATTCCAAACCTGAGACCCTTCCTACAGCATGCGATGTGATATCTCAATGCTTCTAATATCAAACCTGAGACCCGTCCTATAACATGAGATGGGATATCCAACTCCTTCCCGTTCCAAACCTGATACCCTTCCTATAGCATGAGATGTGATATCCAATTCCTTCCCATCCCAATCCTGAGACACCTCCGATAGCAGAGATGTGATATCTCAATGCTTATACCAAACCTGAGACTCTTCCTATAACATGAGATGTGATATCCGACTCCTTCCCGTTCCAAACCTGAGACCCTTCCTATAGCATGAGATGTGATATCCAACTCCTTCCCATTCCAATCCGGAGAACCTTCCGATAGCATGAGATGTGATATCTCAATGCTTCTAATACCAAACCTGAGATCCTTCCTATAACATGAGATGTGATATCCAACTCCTTCCCATTCCAATCCTGAGACCCTTCCTATAGCATGAGAAGTGATATCTCCATGCTTATACCAAACCTGAGACCCTTCCTATAGCATGAGATGTGATATCCAACTCCTTCCCATTCCAATCCTGAGACCCTTCCTATAGCATGAGAAGTGATATCTCCATGTGTATACCAAACCTGAGACCCTTCCTATAGCATGAGATGTGATATCCAAATCCTTCCCATTCCAATCCTGAGACCCTACCTATAGCATGAGATGTGATATCTCAATGCTTATACCAAACCAGAGACCCGTCCTATAACATGAGATGGGATATCCAACTCCTTCCCATTCCAATCCTGAGCCACTTCCGATAGCAGATATGTGATATCTCAATGCTTATACCAAACCTGAGACCCTTCCTATAACATGAGATGTGATATCCAACTCATTCCCGTTCCAAACCTGAGACACTTCCTATAGCATATGTGATATCCAACTCCTTCCCATTCCAAACATGAGACCCTTCCTATAGCAAGAATGTAATATCCAACTCCTACCCATTCCAATCCTGAGACCATTCCTATAGCATGAGATGTGATATATCAATGCTTCTAATACCAAACCTGAGATCCTTCCTATGACATGAAATGTGATATCCAAATCCTTCCCATTCCAAACCTGAGACCCTTCCTACAGCATGCGATGTGATATCTCAATGCTTCTAATATCAAACCTGAGACCCGTCCTATAACATGAGATGGGATATCCAACTCCTTCCCGTTCCAAACCTGATACCCTTCCTATAGCATGAGATGTGATATCCAATTCCTTCCCATCCCAATCCTGGGACACCTCCGATAGCATGAGATGTGACATCTCAATGCTTCTAATACTAAACCTGAGATCCTTCCTATAACATGAGATGTGATATCCAACTCCTTCCCATTCCAATCCTGAGACCCTTCCTATAGCATGAGAAGTGATATCTCCATGCTTATACCAAACCTGAGACCCTTCCTATAGCATGAGATGTGATATCCAACTCCTTCCCATTCCAATCCTGAGACCCTTCGTATAGCATGAGAAGTGATATCTCCATGTGTATACCAAACCGAGACCCTTCCTATAGCATGAGATGTGATATCCAAATCCTTCCCATTCCAATCCTGAGACCCTTCCTATAGCATGAGATGTGATATCTCAATGCTTATACCAAACCAGAGACCCGTCCTATAACATGAGATGGGATATCCAACTCCTTCCCATTCCAATCCTGAGCCACTTCCGTTAGCAGAGATGTGATATCTCAATGCTTAAACCAAACCTGAGACCCTTCCTATAACATGAGATGTGATATCCAACTCATTCCAGTTCCAAACCTGAGACACTTCCTATAGCATATGTGATATCCAACTCCTTCCCATTCCAAACATGAGACCCTTCCTATAGCAAGAATGTAATATCCAACTCCTACCCATTCCAATCCTGAGACCATTCCTATAACATGAGATGTGATATATCAATGCTTCTAATACCAAACCTGAGATCCTTCCTATGACATGAAATGTGATATCCAAATGCTTCCCATTCCAAACCTGAGACCCTTCCTACAGCATGCGATGTGATATCTCAATGCTTCTAATATCAAACCTGAGACCCGTCCTATAACATGAGATGGGATATCCAACTCCTTCCCGTTCCAAACCTGATACCCTTCCTATAGCATGAGATGTGATATCCAATTCCTTCCCATCCCAATCCTGAGACACCTCCGATAGCAGAGATGTGATATCTCAATGCTTATACCAAACCTGAGACTCTTCCTATAACATGAGATGTGATATCCAACTCCTTCCCGTTCCAAACCTGAGACCCTTCCTATAGCATGAGATGTGATATCCAATTCCTTCCCATTCCAATCCTGAGACCCTTCCGATAGCAGAGATGTGATATCTCAATGCTTAAACCAAACCTGAGACCCTTCCTATGGCATGAGATGTCATATACAACTCCTTCCCATTCCAATCCTGAGACCCTTCCTATAGCATGAGATGTGATATCTCAATGCTTATACCAAACCTGAGACCCTTCCAATAGCATGAGATGTGATATCCAACTCCTTCCCATTCCAATCCTGAGACCCTTCCTATAGCATGAGATGTGATGTCTCAGTGCTTCTAATACCAAACCTGAGATGCTTCCTATAACATGAGATGTGATATCCAACTCCTTCCCAATCCAATCCTGAGACCCTTCCTATAGCATGAGATGTGATATCTCAATGCTTATACCAAACCTGAGACCCTTCCTATAGATTGAGATGTGATATCCAACTCCTTCCCATTCCAATCCTGAGACCCTTCCTATAGCATGAGATGTGATATCCAACTACTTCCCATTCCAATCCTGAGACCCTTCCTATAGCATGAGATGTGATATCCAACTCCTTCCCTTTCCAAACCTGAGAGCCTATCTATAGCATGAGATGTGATATCCAAGTCCTTCCCATTCCAATCCTGAGACCCTTCCTATAGCATGAGATGTGATATCTCAATGCTTCTAATACCAAACCTGAGATCCTTCCTCTAACATGAAATGTGATATCCAACTCCTTCCCGTTCCAAACCTGAGAGCCTATCTATAGCATGAGATGTGATATCCAACTCCTTCCCATTCCAAACATGAGACCCTTCCTATAGCAAGAATGTAATATCCAACTCCTACCCATTCCAATCCTGAGACCATTCCTATAACATGAGGTGTGATATATCAATGCTTCTAATACCAAACCTGAGATCCTTGCTATGACATGAAATGTGATATCCAAATGCTTCCCATTCCAAACCTGGACCCTTCCTACAGCATGCGATGTGATATCTCAATGCTTCTAATATCAAACCTGAGACCCGTCCTATAACATGAGATGGGATATCCAACTCCTTCCCGTTCCAAACCTGATACCCTTCCTATAGCATGAGATGTGATATCCAATTCCTTCCCATCCCAATCCTGAGATACCTCCGATAGCAGAGATGTGATATCTCAATGCTTATACCAAACCTGAGACTCTTCCTATAACATGAGATGTGATATCCAACTCCTTCCCGTTCCAAACCTGAGACCCTTCCTATAGCATGAGATGTGATATCCAATTCCTTCCCATTCCAATCCTGAGACCCTTCCGATAGCAGAGATGTGATATCTCAATGCTTAAACCAAACCTGAGACCCTTCCTATGGCATGAGATGTCATATACAACTCCTTCCCATTCCAATCCTGAGACCCTTCCTATAGCATGAGATGTGATATCTCAATGCTTATACCAAACCTGAGACCCTTCCAATAGCATGAGATGTGATATCCAACTCCTTCCCATTCCAATCCTGAGACCCTTCCTATAGCATGAGATGTGATGTCTCAGTGCTTCTAATACCAAACCTGAGATGCTTCCTATAACATGAGATGTGATATCCAACTCCTTCCCAATCCAATCCTGAGACCCTTCCTATAGCATGAGATGTGATATCTCAATGCTTATACCAAACCTGAGACCCTTCCTATAGATTGAGATGTGATATCCAACTCCTTCCCATTCCAATCCTGAGACCCTTCCGATAGCATGAGATGTGATATCCAACTACTTCCCATTCCAATCCTGAGACCCTTCCTATAGCATGAGATGTGATATCCAACTCCTTCCCTTTCCAAACCTGAGAGCCTATCTATAGCATGAGATGTGATATCCAAGTCCTTCCCATTCCAATCCTGAGACCCTTCCTAAAGCTTGAGATGTGATATCCAACTCCTTCCCATTCCAATCCTTAGACCCTTCCTACAGCATGCAATATGATATCTCAATGATTCTAATAACAAACCTGAGACCCGTCCTATAACATGAGATGTGATATCCAACTCCTTCCCGTTCCAAACCTGAGACCCTTCCTTTAGCATGAGATGTGATATCCAGCTCCTTCCCATTCCAATCCTGAGACACTTCCGATAGCATGAGATGTGATATCTCAATGCTTCTAATATCAAAACTGAGACCCTCCCTATAGCATGATATGTGATATCTAAGTCCTTGCCATTCCAATCCTGAGACCCTTCCTATAGCATGAGATGTGATATCTCAATGCTTCTACCAAACCTGAGACCCTTCCTTTAGCATGAGATGTGATATCCAACTCCTTCCCATTCCAGTCCTGAGACCCTTCCTATAGCATGAGATATGATATCTCAATACTTCTAATACCAAACCTGAGATCCTTCCGATAACATGAGATGTGATATCCAAATCCTTCCCCTTCCAAACCTGAGACCCTCCCTTTAGCATGAGATGTGATATCCAACTCCTTCCCATTCCAATCCTGGGACCCTTCTGATAACATGAGATGTGATATCTCAATGCTTCTAATACCAAACCTGAGATCCTTCCTATAACATGAGATGTGATATCCAACTGCTTCCCATTCCAATCCTGAGACCCTTCCTATGGCATGAGAAGTGATATCTCCATGCTTATACCAAACCTGAGACCCTTCCTATAGCATGAGATGTGATATTCAACTCCTTCCCATTCCAATCCTGAGACCCTTCCTATAGCATGAGAAGTGATATCTCCATGCGTATACCAAACCTGAGACCCTTCCTATAGCATGAGATGTGATATCCAAATCCTTCCCATTCCAATCCTGAGACCCTTCCTATAGCATGAGATGTGATATCTCAATGCTTATACCAAACCAGAGACCCGTCCTATAACATGAGATGGGATATCCAACTCCTTCCCATTCCAATCCTGAGCCACTTCCGATAGCAGAGATGTGATATCTCAATGCTTATACCAAACCTGAGACCCTTCCTATAACATGAGATGTGATATCCAACTCATTCCCGTTCCAAACCTGAGACACTTCCTATAGCATATGTGATATCCAACTCCTTCCCATTCCAAACATGAGACCCTTCCTATAGCAAGAATGTAATATCCAACTCCTACCCATTCCAATCCTGAGACCATTCCTAAAGCATGAGATGTGATATATCAATGCTTCTAATACCAAACCTGAGATCCTTCCTATGACATGAAATGTGATATCCAAATCCTTCCCATTCCAAACCTGAGACCCTTCCTACAGCATGCGATGTGATATCTCAATGCTTCTAATATCAAACCTGAGACCCGTCCTATAACATGAGATGGGATATCCAACTCCTTCCCGTTCCAAACCTGATACCCTTCCTATAGCATGAGATGTGATATCCAATTCCTTCCCATCCCAATCCTGAGACACCTCCGATAGCAGAGATGTGATATCTCAATGCTTATACCAAACCTGAGACTCTTCCTATAACATGAGATGTGATATCCAACTCCTTCCCGTTCCAAACCTGAGACCCATCCTATAGCACGAGATGTGATATCCAATTCCTTCCCATTCCAATCCTGAGACACTTCCGATAGCATGAGATGTGATATCTCAATGCTTCTAATACCAAACTTGTGATCCTTCCTATAATAAGAGGTGATATCCAAATCCTTCGCCTTCCAAACCTGAGACCCTCCCTTTAGCATGAGATGTGATATCTCAATGCCTCTAATACCAAACCTGAGATCCTTCCTCTAACATGAGATGTGATATCCAAATCCTTCCCCTTCCAAACCTGAGACCCTCCCTTTAGCATGAGATGTGATTTCCAACTCCTTCCCATTCCAATCCTGAGACCCTTCTGATAGCATGAGATGTGATATCTCAATGCCTCTAATACCAAACCTGAGATCCTACCTCTAACATGAAATGTGATATCCAACTCCTTCCCTTTCCAAACGTGAGACCCTCCCTATAGCATGAGATCTGATATCCAAGTCCTTCCCATTCCAATCCTGAGACCCTTCCTATAGCATGAGATGTGATATCTCAATGCTTCTAATACCAAACCTGAGACCCTTCCTATAACATAAGATGGGATATCCAACTCCTTCCCATTCCAATCCTGAGACCCTTCCGATAGCAGAGATGTGATATCTCAATGCTTATACCAAACCTGAGACCCTTCCTGTGGCATGAGATGTCATATACAACTCCTTCCCATTCCAATCCTGAGACCCTTCCTATAGCATGAGATGTGATATCCAACTCCTTCCCATTCCAATCCTGAGACCCTTCCTATAGCATGAGATTTGATATCTCAATGCTTCTAACACCAAACCTGAGATCCTTCCGATAGCATGAGATGTGATATCTCAATGCTTCTAATACCAAACCTGAGATCATTCCTATAACACGAGATGTAATATCCAAATCCTTCCCCTTCCAAACCTGAGACCCTCCCTTTATCATGAGATGTGATATCCAACTCCTTCCCATTCCAATCCTGAGACCCTTCCTATAGCATGATATGTGATGTCTCAATGCTTCTAATACCAAACCTGAGATCCTTCCTATAACATGAGATGTGATATCCAACTCCTTCCAATTCCAATCCTGAGACACTTCCTATAGCATGAGAAGTGATATCTCAATGCTTATACCAAACCTGAGACCCTTCCTACGGCATGAGATGTCATATACAACTCCTTCCCATTCCAATCCTGAGACCCTTTCTATAGCATGAGATGTGATATCTCAATGCTTATACCAAACCTGAGACCCTTCCTATAGCATGAGATGTGATATCCAACTCCTTCCCATTCCAATCCTGAGACCCTTCCTATAGCATGAGATGTGATGTCTCAATGCTTCTAATACCAAACCTGAGATCCTTCCTATAACATGAGATGTGATATCCAACTCCTTCCATTCCAATCCTGAGATCCGTCCTATAGCATGAGATGTGATATCTCAATGCTTATACCAAACCTGAGACCCTTCCTATAGCATGAGATGTGATATCCAACTACTTCCCATTCCAATCCTGAGACCCTTCCTATAGCATGAGATGTGATATACAACTCCTTCCCTTTCCAAACCTGAGAGCCTATCTATAGTATGAGATGTGATATCCAAGTCCTTCCCATTCCAATCCTGAGACCCTTCCTATAGCATGAGATGTGATATCTCAATGCTTCTAATACCAAACCTGAGACCCTTCCGATAGCATGAGATGTGATATCCAACTCCTTCCCATTCAAATCCTGAGACCCTTCCTATAGCATGAGATGTGATATCCAACTCCTTCCATTCCAATCCTGAGACCCGTCCTATAGCATGAGATGTGATATCTCAATGCTTATACCAAACCAAAGACCCTTCGTATAGCATGAGATGTGATATCCAACTACTTCCCATTCCAATCCTGAGACCCTTCCTATAGCATGAGATGTGATATCCAACTCCTTCCCTTTCCAAACCTGAGAGCCTATCTATAGCATGAGATGGGATATCCAACTCCTTCCCATTCCAATCCTGAGACACTTCCGATAGCAGAGATGTGATATCTCAATGCTTATACCACACCTGAGACCCTTCCTATAACATGAGATGTGATATCCAACTCCTTCCCGTTCCAAACCTGAGACCCTTCCTTTAGCATGAGATGTGATATCCAGCTCCTTCCCATTCCAATCCTGAGACACTTCCGATAGCATGAGATGTGATATCTCAATGCTTCTAATATCAAAACTGAGACCCTCCCTATAGCATGATATGTGATATCTAAGTCCTTCCCATTCCAATCCTGAGACCCTTCCTATAGCATGAGATGTGATATCTCAATGCTTCTACCAAACCTGAGACCCTTCCTTTAGCATGAGATGTGATATCCAACTCCTTCCCATTCCAGTCCTGAGACCCTTCCTATAGCATGAGATATGACATCTCAATACTTCTAATACCAAACCTGAGATCCTTCCGATAACATGAGATGTGATATCCAAATCCTTCCCCTTCCAAACCTGAGACCCTCCCTTTAGCATGAGATGTGATATCCAACTCCTTCCCATTCCAATCCTGAGACCCTTCTGATAGCATGAGATGTGATATCTCAATGCTTCTAATACCAAACCTGAGATCCTTCCTATAACATGAGATGTGATATCCAACTCCTTCCCATTCCAATCCTGAGACCCTTCCTATAGCATGAGAAGTGATATCTCCATGCGTATACCAAACCTGAGACCCTTCCTATAGCATGAGATGTGATATCCAAATCCTTCCCATTCGAATCCTGAGACCCTTCCTATAGCATGAGATGTGATATCTCAATGCTTATACCAAACCAGAGACCCGTCCTATAACATGAGATGGGATATCCAACTCCTTCCCATTCCAATCCTGAGCCACTTCCGATAACAGAGATGTGATATCTCAATGCTTATACCAAAACTGAGACCCTTCCTATAACATGAGATGTGATATCCAACTCATTCCCATTCCAAACCTGAGACACTTCCTATAGCATATGTGATATCCAACTCCTTCCCATTCCAAACATGAGACCCTTCCTATAGCAAGAATGTAATATCCAACTCCTAACCATTCCAATCCTGAGACCATTCCTATAGCATGAGATGTGATATATCAATGCTTCTAATAACAAACCTGAGATCCTTCCTATGACATGAAATGTGATATCCTAATCCTTCCCATTCCAAACCTGAGACCCTTCCTACAGCATGCGATGTGATATCTCAATGCTTCTAATATCAAACCTGAGACCCGTCCTATAACATGAGATGGGATATCCAACTCCTTCCCGTTCCACACCTGATACCCTTCCTATAGCATGAGATGTGATATCCAATTCCTTCCCATCCCAATCCTGAGACACCTCCGATAGCAGAGATGTGATATCGCAATGCTTATACCAAACCTGAGACTCTTCCTATAACATGAGATGTGATATCCGACTCCTTCCCGTTCCAAACCTGAGACCCTTCCTATAGCATGAGATGTGATATCCAACTCCTTCCCATTCCAATCCTGAGACCCTTCCGATAGCATGAGATGTGATATCTCAATGCTTCTAATACCAAACCTGAGATCCTTCCTATAACATGAGATGTGATATCCAACTCCTTCCCATTCCAATCCTGAGACCCTTCCTATAGCATGATAAGTGATATCTCCATGCTTATACCAAACCTGAGACCCTTCCTATAGCATGAGATGTGATATCCAACTCCTTCCCATTCCAATCCTGAGACCCTTCCTATAGCATGAGAAGTGATATCTCCATGTGTATACCAAACCTGAGACCCTTCCTATAGCATGAGATGTGATATCCAAATCCTTCCCATTCCAATCCTGAGACCCTTCCTATAGCATGAGATGTGATATCTCAATGCTTATACCAAACCAGAGACCCGTCCTATAACATGAGATGGGATATCCAACTCCTTCCCATTCCAATCCTGAGCCACTTCCGATAGCAGAGATGTGATATCTCAATGCTTATACCAAACCTGAGACCCTTCCTATAACATGAGATGTGATATCCAACTCATTATCGTTCCAAACCTGAGACACTTCCTATAGCATATGTGATATCCAACTCCTTCCCATTCCAAACATGAGATCCTTCCTATAGCAAGAATGTAATATCCAACTCCTACCCATTCCAATCCTGAGACCATTCCTATAGCATGAGATGTGATATATCAATGCTTCTAATACCAAACCTGAGATCCTTCCTATGACATGAAATGTGATATTCAAATCCTTCCCATTCCAAACCTGATACCCTTCCTACAGCATGCGATGTGATATCTCAATGCTTCTAATATCAAACCTGAGACCCGTCCTATAACATGAGATGGGATATCCAACTCCTTCCCGTTCCAAACCTGATACCCTTCCTATAGCATGAGATGTGATATCCAATTCCTTCCCATCCCAATCCTGAGACACCTCCGATAGCATGAGATGTGATATCTCAATGCTTCTAATACCAAACCTGAGATCCTTCCTATAACATGAGATGTGATATCCAACTCCTTCCCATTCCAATCCTGAGACCCTTCCTATAGCATGAGAAGTGATATATCCATGCTTATACCAAACCTGAGACCCTTCCTATAGCATGAGATGTGATATCCAACTCCTTCCCATTCCAATCCTGAGACCCTTCCTATAGCATGAGAATTGATATCTCCATGTGTATACCAAACCTGAGACCCTTCCTATAGCATGAGATGTGATATCCAAATCCTTCCCATTCCAATCCTGAGACCCTTCCTATAGCATGAGATGTGATATCTCAATGCTTATACCAAACCAGAGACCCGTCCTATAACATGAGATGGGATATCCAACTCCTTCCCATTCCAATCCTGAGCCACTTCCGATAGCAGATATGTGATATCTCAATGCTTATACCAAACCTGAGACCCTTCCTATAACATGAGATGTGATATCCAACTCATTCCCGTTCCAAACCTGAGACACTTCCTATAGCATATGTGATATCCAACTCCTTCCCATTCCAAACATGAGACCCTTCCTATAGCAAGAATGTAATATCCAACTCCTACCCATTCCAATCCTGAGACCATTCCTATAGCATGAGATGTGATATATCAATGCTTCTAATACCAAACCTGAGATCCTTCATATGACATGAAATGTGATATCCAAATCCTTCCCATTCCAAACCTGAGACCCTTCCTACAGCATGCGATGTGATATCTCAATGCTTCTAATATCAAACCTGAGACCCGTCCTATAACATGAGATGGGATATCCAACTCCTTCCCGTTCCAAACCTGATACCCTTCCTATAGCATGAGATGTGATATCCAATTCCTTCCCATCCCAATCCTGAGACACCTCCGATAGCAGAGATGTGATATCTCAATGCTTATACCAAACCTGAGACTCTTCCTATAACATGAGATGTGATATCCGACTCCTTCCCGTTCCAAACCTTAGACCCTTCCTATAGCATGAGATGTGATATCCAACTCCTTCCCATTCCAATCCGGAGAACCTTCCGATAGCATGAGATGTGATATCTCAATGCTTCTAATACCAAACCTGAGATCCTTCCTATAACATGAGATGTGATATCCAACTCCTTCCCATTCCAATCCTGAGACCCTTCCTATAGCATGAGAAGTGATATCTCCATGCTTATACCAAACCTGAGACCCTTCCTATAGCATGAGATGTGATATCCAACTCCTTCCCATTCCAATCCTGAGACCCTTCCTATAGCATGAGAAGTGATATCTCCATGTGTATACCAAACCTGAGACCCTTCCTATAGCATGAGATGTGATATCCAAATCCTTCCCATTCCAATCCTGAGACCCTACCTATAGCATGAGATGTGATATCTCAATGCTTATACCAAACCAGAGACCCGTCCTATAACATGAGATGGGATATCCAACTCCTTCCCATTCCAATCCTGAGCCACTTCCGATAGCAGATATGTGATATCTCAATGCTTATACCAAACCTGAGACCCTTCCTATAACATGAGATGTGATATCCAACTCATTCCCGTTCCAAACCTGAGACACTTCCTATAGCATATGTGATATCCAACTCCTTCCCATTCCAAACATGAGACCCTTCCTATAGCAAGAATGTAATATCCAACTCCTACCCATTCCAATCCTGAGACCATTCCTATAGCATGAGATGTGATATATCAATGCTTCTAATACCAAACCTGAGATCCTTCCTATGACATGAAATGTGATATCCAAATCCTTCCCATTCCAAACCTGAGACCCTTCCTACAGCATGCGATGTGATATCTCAATGCTTCTAATATCAAACCTGAGACCCGTCCTATAACATGAGATGGGATATCCAACTCCTTCCCGTTCCAAACCTGATACCCTTCCTATAGCATGAGATGTGATATCCAATTCCTTCCCATCCCAATCCTGGGACACCTCCGATAGCATGAGATGTGACATCTCAATGCTTCTAATACCAAACCTGAGATCCTTCCTATAACATGAGATGTGATATCCAACTCCTTCCCATTCCAATCCTGAGACCCTTCCTATAGCATGAGAAGTGATATCTCCATGCTTATACCAAACCTGAGACCCTTCCTATAGCATGAGATGTGATATCCAACTCCTTCCCATTCCAATCCTGAGACCCTTCGTATAGCATGAGAAGTGATATCTCCATGTGTATACCAAACCGAGACCCTTCCTATAGCATGAGATGTGATATCCAAATCCTTCCCATTCCAATCCTGAGACCCTTCCTATAGCATGAGATGTGATATCTCAATGCTTATACCAAACCAGAGACCCGTCCTATAACATGAGATGGGATATCCAACTCCTTCCCATTCCAATCCTGAGCCACTTCCGATAGCAGAGATGTGATATCTCAATGCTTAAACCAAACCTGAGACCCTTCCTATAACATGAGATGTGATATCCAACTCATTCCAGTTCCAAACCTGAGACACTTCCTATAGCATATGTGATATCCAACTCCTTCCCATTCCAAACATGAGACCCTTCCTATAGCAAGAATGTAATATCCAACTCCTACCCATTCCAATCCTGAGACCATTCCTATAACATGAGATGTGATATATCAATGCTTCTAATACCAAACCTGAGATCCTTCCTATGACATGAAATGTGATATCCAAATGCTTCCCATTCCAAACCTGAGACCCTTCCTACAGCATGCGATGTGATATCTCAATGCTTCTAATATCAAACCTGAGACCCGTCCTATAACATGAGATGGGATATCCAACTCCTTCCCGTTCCAAACCTGATACCCTTCCTATAGCATGAGATGTGATATCCAATTCCTTCCCATCCCAATCCTGAGACACCTCCGATAGCAGAGATGTGATATCTCAATGCTTATACCAAACCTGAGACTCTTCCTATAACATGAGATGTGATATCCAACTCCTTCCCGTTCCAAACCTGAGACCCTTCCTATAGCATGAGATGTGATATCCAATTCCTTCCCATTCCAATCCTGAGACCCTTCCGATAGCAGAGATGTGATATCTCAATGCTTAAACCAAACCTGAGACCCTTCCTATGGCATGAGATGTCATATACAACTCCTTCCCATTCCAATCCTGAGACCCTTCCTATAGCATGAGATGTGATATCTCAATGCTTATACCAAACCTGAGACCCTTCCAATAGCATGAGATGTGATATCCAACTCCTTCCCATTCCAATCCTGAGACCCTTCCTATAGCATGAGATGTGATGTCTCAGTGCTTCTAATACCAAACCTGAGATGCTTCCTATAACATGAGATGTGATATCCAACTCCTTCCCAATCCAATCCTGAGACCCTTCCTATAGCATGAGATGTGATATCTCAATGCTTATACCAAACCTGAGACCCTTCCTATAGATTGAGATGTGATATCCAACTCCTTCCCATTCCAATCCTGAGACCCTTCCTATAGCATGAGATGTGATATCCAACTACTTCCCATTCCAATCCTGAGACCCTTCCTATAGCATGAGATGTGATATCCAACTCCTTCCCTTTCCAAACCTGAGAGCCTATCTATAGCATGAGATGTGATATCCAAGTCCTTCCCATTCCAATCCTGAGACCCTTCCTATAGCATGAGATGTGATATCTCAATGCTTCTAATACCAAACCTGAGATCCTTCCTCTAACATGAAATGTGATATCCAACTCCTTCCCGTTCCAAACCTGAGAGCCTATCTATAGCATGAGATGTGATATCCAACTCCTTCCCATTCCAAACATGAGACCCTTCCTATAGCAAGAATGTAATATCCAACTCCTACCCATTCCAATCCTGAGACCATTCCTATAACATGAGATGTGATATATCAATGCTTCTAATACCAAACCTGAGATCCTTCCTATGACATGAAATGTGATATCCAAATGCTTCCCATTCCAAACCTGGACCCTTCCTACAGCATGCGATGTGATATCTCAATGCTTCTAATATCAAACCTGAGACCCGTCCTATAACATGAGATGGGATATCCAACTCCTTCCCGTTCCAAACCTGATACCCTTCCTATAGCATGAGATGTGATATCCAATTCCTTCCCATCCCAATCCTGAGACACCTCCGATAGCAGAGATGTGATATCTCAATGCTTATACCAAACCTGAGACTCTTCCTATAACATGAGATGTGATATCCAACTCCTTCCCGTTCCAAACCTGAGACCCTTCCTATAGCATGAGATGTGATATCCAATTCCTTCCCATTCCAATCCTGAGACCCTTCCGATAGCAGAGATGTGATATCTCAATGCTTAAACCAAACCTGAGACCCTTCCTATGGCATGAGATGTCATATACAACTCCTTCCCATTCCAATCCTGAGACCCTTCCTATAGCATGAGATGTGATATCTCAATGCTTATACCAAACCTGAGACCCTTCCAATAGCATGAGATGTGATATCCAACTCCTTCCCATTCCAATCCTGAGACCCTTCCTATAGCATGAGATGTGATGTCTCAGTGCTTCTAATACCAAACCTGAGATGCTTCCTATAACATGAGATGTGATATCCAACTCCTTCCCAATCCAATCCTGAGACCCTTCCTATAGCATGAGATGTGATATCTCAATGCTTATACCAAACCTGAGACCCTTCCTATAGATTGAGATGTGATATCCAACTCCTTCCCATTCCAATCCTGAGACCCTTCCTATAGCATGAGATGTGATATCCAACTACTTCCCATTCCAATCCTGAGACCCTTCCTATAGCATGAGATGTGATATCCAACTCCTTCCCTTTCCAAACCTGAGAGCCTATCTATAGCATGAGATGTGATATCCAAGTCCTTCCCATTCCAATCCTGAGACCCTTCCTAAAGCTTGAGATGTGATATCCAACTCCTTCCCATTCCAATCCTTAGACCCTTCCTACAGCATGCAATATGATATCTCAATGATTCTAATAACAAACCTGAGACCCGTCCTATAACATGAGATGTGATATCCAACTCCTTCCCGTTCCAAACCTGAGACCCTTCCTTTAGCATGAGATGTGATATCCAGCTCCTTCCCATTCCAATCCTGAGACACTTCCGATAGCATGAGATGTGATATCTCAATGCTTCTAATATCAAAACTGAGACCCTCCCTATAGCATGATATGTGATATCTAAGTCCTTGCCATTCCAATCCTGAGACCCTTCCTATAGCATGAGATGTGATATCTCAATGCTTCTACCAAACCTGAGACCCTTCCTTTAGCATGAGATGTGATATCCAACTCCTTCCCATTCCAGTCCTGAGACCCTTCCTATAGCATGAGATATGATATCTCAATACTTCTAATACCAAACCTGAGATCCTTCCGATAACATGAGATGTGATATCCAAATCCTTCCCCTTCCAAACCTGAGACCCTCCCTTTAGCATGAGATGTGATATCCAACTCCTTCCCATTCCAATCCTGGGACCCTTCTGATAACATGAGATGTGATATCTCAATGCTTCTAATACCAAACCTGAGATCCTTCCTATAACATGAGATGTGATATCCAACTGCTTCCCATTCCAATCCTGAGACCCTTCCTATGGCATGAGAAGTGATATCTCCATGCTTATACCAAACCTGAGACCCTTCCTATAGCATGAGATGTGATATTCAACTCCTTCCCATTCCAATCCTGAGACCCTTCCTATAGCATGAGAAGTGATATCTCCATGCGTATACCAAACCTGAGACCCTTCCTATAGCATGAGATGTGATATCCAAATCCTTCCCATTCCAATCCTGAGACCCTTCCTATAGCATGAGATGTGATATCTCAATGCTTATACCAAACCAGAGACCCGTCCTATAACATGAGATGGGATATCCAACTCCTTCCCATTCCAATCCTGAGCCACTTCCGATAGCAGAGATGTGATATCTCAATGCTTATACCAAACCTGAGACCCTTCCTATAACATGAGATGTGATATCCAACTCATTCCCGTTCCAAACCTGAGACACTTCCTATAGCATATGTGATATCCAACTCCTTCCCATTCCAAACATGAGACCCTTCCTATAGCAAGAATGTAATATCCAACTCCTACCCATTCCAATCCTGAGACCATTCCTAAAGCATGAGATGTGATATATCAATGCTTCTAATACCAAACCTGAGATCCTTCCTATGACATGAAATGTGATATCCAAATCCTTACCATTCCAAACCTGAGACCCTTCCTACAGCATGTGATGTGATATCTCAATGCTTCTAATATCAAACCTGAGACCCGTCCTATAACATGAGATGGGATATCCAACTCCTTCCCCTTCCAAACCTGATACCCTTCCTATAGCATGAGATGTGATATCCAATTCCTTCCCATCCCAATCCTGAGACACCTCCGATAGCAGAGATGTGATATCGCAATGCTTATACCAAACCTGAGACTCTTCCTATAACATGAGATGTGATATCCGACTCCTTCCCGTTCCAAACCTGAGACCCTTCCTATAGCATGAGATGTGATATCCAACTCCTTCCCATTCCAATCCTGAGACCCTTCCGATAGCATGAGATGTGATATCTCAATGCTTCTAATACCAAACCTGAGATCCTTCCTATAACACGAGATGTGATATCCAACTCCTTCCCATTCCAATCCTGAGACCCTTCCTATAGCATGAGAAGTGATATCTCCATGCTTATACCAAACCTGAGACCCTTCCTATAGCATGAGATGTGATATCCAACTCCTTCCCATTCCAATCCTGAGACCCTTCCTATAGCATGAGAAGTGATATCTCCATGTGTATACCAAACCTGAGACCCTTCCTATAGCATGAGATGTGATATCCAAATCCTTCCCATTCCAATCCTGAGACCCTTCCTATAGCATGAGATGTGATATCTCAATGCTTATACCAAACCAGAGACCCGTCCTATAACATGAGATGGGATATCCAACTCCTTCCCATTCCAATCCTGAGCCACTTCCGATAGCAGAGATGTGATATCTCAATGCTTATACCAAACCTGAGACCCTTCCTATAACATGAGATGTGATATCCAACTCATTATCGTTCCAAACCTGAGACACTTCCTATAGCATATGTGATATCCAACTCCTTCCCATTCCAAACATGAGATCCTTCCTATAGCAAGAATGTAATATCCAACTCCTACCCATTCCAATCCTGAGACCATTCCTATAGCATGAGATGTGATATATCAATGCTTCTAATACCAAACCTGAGATCCTTCCTATGACATGAAATGTGATATTCAAATCCTTCCCATTCCAAACCTGATACCCTTCCTACAGCATGCGATGTGATATCTCAATGCTTCTAATATCAAACCTGAGACCCGTCCTATAACATGAGATGGGATATCCAACTCCTTCCCGTTCCAAACCTGATACCCTTCCTATAGCATGAGATGTGATATCCAATTCCTTCCCATCCCAATCCTGAGACACCTCCGATAGCATGAGATGTGATATCTCAATGCTTCTAATACCAAACCTGAGATCCTTCCTATAACATGAGATGTGATATCCAACTCCTTCCCATTCCAATCCTGAGACCCTTCCTATAGCATGAGAAGTGATATATCCATGCTTATACCAAACCTGAGACCCTTCCTATAGCATGAGATGTGATATCCAACTCCTTCCCATTCCAATCCTGAGACCCTTCCTATAGCATGAGAAGTGATATCTCCATGTGTATACCAAACCTGAGACCCTTCCTATAGCATGAGATGTGATATCCAAATCCTTCCCATTCCAATCCTGAGACCCTTCCTATAGCATGAGATGTGATATCTCAATGCTTATACCAAACCAGAGACCCGTCCTATAACATGAGATGGGATATCCAACTCCTTCCCATTCCAATCCTGAGCCACTTCCGATAGCAGATATGTGATATCTCAATGCTTATACCAAACCTGAGACCCTTCCTATAACATGAGATGTGATATCCAACTCATTCCCGTTCCAAACCTGAGACACTTCCTATAGCATATGTGATATCCAACTCCTTCCCATTCCAAACATGAGACCCTTCCTATAGCAAGAATGTAATATCCAACTCCTACCCATTCCAATCCTGAGACCATTCCTATAGCATGAGATGTGATATATCAATGCTTCTAATACCAAACCTGAGATCCTTCATATGACATGAAATGTGATATCCAAATCCTTCCCATTCCAAACCTGAGACCCTTCCTACAGCATGCGATGTGATATCTCAATGCTTCTAATATCAAACCTGAGACCCGTCCTATAACATGAGATGGGATATCCAACTCCTTCCCGTTCCAAACCTGATACCCTTCCTATAGCATGAGATGTGATATCCAATTCCTTCCCATCCCAATCCTGAGACACCTCCGATAGCAGAGATGTGATATCTCAATGCTTATACCAAACCTGAGACTCTTCCTATAACATGAGATGTGATATCCGACTCCTTCCCGTTCCAAACCTTAGACCCTTCCTATAGCATGAGATGTGATATCCAACTCCTTCCCATTCCAATCCGGAGAACCTTCCGATAGCATGAGATGTGATATCTCAATGCTTCTAATACCAAACCTGAGATCCTTCCTATAACATGAGATGTGATATCCAACTCCTTCCCATTCCAATCCTGAGACCCTTCCTATAGCATGAGAAGTGATATCTCCATGCTTATACCAAACCTGAGACCCTTCCTATAGCATGAGATGTGATATCCAACTCCTTCCCATTCCAATCCTGAGACCCTTCCTATAGCATGAGAAGTGATATCTCCATGTGTATACCAAACCTGAGACCCTTCCTATAGCATGAGATGTGATATCCAAATCCTTCCCATTCCAATCCTGAGACCCTACCTATAGCATGAGATGTGATATCTCAATGCTTATACCAAACCAGAGACCCGTCCTATAACATGAGATGGGATATCCAACTCCTTCCCATTCCAATCCTGAGCCACTTCCGATAGCAGATATGTGATATCTCAATGCTTATACCAAACCTGAGACCCTTCCTATAACATGAGATGTGATATCCAACTCATTCCCGTTCCAAACCTGAGACACTTCCTATAGCATATGTGATATCCAACTCCTTCCCATTCCAAACATGAGACCCTTCCTATAGCAAGAATGTAATATCCAACTCCTACCCATTCCAATCCTGAGACCATTCCTATAGCATGAGATGTGATATATCAATGCTTCTAATACCAAACCTGAGATCCTTCCTATGACATGAAATGTGATATCCAAATCCTTCCCATTCCAAACCTGAGACCCTTCCTACAGCATGCGATGTGATATCTCAATGCTTCTAATATCAAACCTGAGACCCGTCCTATAACATGAGATGGGATATCCAACTCCTTCCCGTTCCAAACCTGATACCCTTCCTATAGCATGAGATGTGATATCCAATTCCTTCCCATCCCAATCCTGGGACACCTCCGATAGCATGAGATGTGACATCTCAATGCTTCTAATACCAAACCTGAGATCCTTCCTATAACATGAGATGTGATATCCAACTCCTTCCCATTCCAATCCTGAGACCCTTCCTATAGCATGAGAAGTGATATCTCCATGCTTATACCAAACCTGAGACCCTTCCTATAGCATGAGATGTGATATCCAACTCCTTCCCATTCCAATCCTGAGACCCTTCGTATAGCATGAGAAGTGATATCTCCATGTGTATACCAAACCGAGACCCTTCCTATAGCATGAGATGTGATATCCAAATCCTTCCCATTCCAATCCTGAGACCCTTCCTATAGCATGAGATGTGATATCTCAATGCTTATACCAAACCAGAGACCCGTCCTATAACATGAGATGGGATATCCAACTCCTTCCCATTCCAATCCTGAGCCACTTCCGATAGCAGAGATGTGATATCTCAATGCTTAAACCAAACCTGAGACCCTTCCTATAACATGAGATGTGATATCCAACTCATTCCAGTTCCAAACCTGAGACACTTCCTATAGCATATGTGATATCCAACTCCTTCCCATTCCAAACATGAGACCCTTCCTATAGCAAGAATGTAATATCCAACTCCTACCCATTCCAATCCTGAGACCATTACTATAACATGAGATGTGATATATCAATGCTTCTAATACCAAACCTGAGATCCTTCCTATGACATGAAATGTGATATCCAAATGCTTCCCATTCCAAACCTGAGACCCTTCCTACAGCATGCGATGTGATATCTCAATGCTTCTAATATCAAACCTGAGACCCGTCCTATAACATGAGATGGGATATCCAACTCCTTCCCGTTCCAAACCTGATACCCTTCCTATAGCATGAGATGTGATATCCAATTCCTTCCCATCCCAATCCTGAGACACCTCCGATAGCAGAGATGTGATATCTCAATGCTTATACCAAACCTGAGACTCTTCCTATAACATGAGATGTGATATCCAACTCCTTCCCGTTCCAAACCTGAGACCCTTCCTATAGCATGAGATGTGATATCCAATTCCTTCCCATTCCAATCCTGAGACCCTTCCGATAGCAGAGATGTGATATCTCAATGCTTAAACCAAACCTGAGACCCTTCCTATGGCATGAGATGTCATATACAACTCCTTCCCATTCCAATCCTGAGACCCTTCCTATAGCATGAGATGTGATATCTCAATGCTTATACCAAACCTGAGACCCTTCCAATAGCATGAGATGTGATATCCAACTCCTTCCCATTCCAATCCTGAGACCCTTCCTATAGCATGAGATGTGATGTCTCAGTGCTTCTAATACCAAACCTGAGATGCTTCCTATAACATGAGATGTGATATCCAACTCCTTCCCAATCCAATCCTGAGACCCTTCCTATAGCATGAGATGTGATATCTCAATGCTTATACCAAACCTGAGACCCTTCCTATAGATTGAGATGTGATATCCAACTCCTTCCCATTCCAATCCTGAGACCCTTCCTATAGCATGAGATGTGATATCCAACTACTTCCCATTCCAATCCTGAGACCCTTCCTATAGCATGAGATGTGATATCCAACTCCTTCCCTTTCCAAACCTGAGAGCCTATCTATAGCATGAGATGTGATATCCAAGTCCTTCCCATTCCAATCCTGAGACCCTTCCTATAGCATGAGATGTGATATCTCAATGCTTCTAATACCAAACCTGAGATCCTTCCTCTAACATGAAATGTGATATCCAACTCCTTCCCGTTCCAAACCTGAGAGCCTATCTATAGCATGAGATGTGATATCCAACTCCTTCCCATTCCAAACATGAGACCCTTCCTATAGCAAGAATGTAATATCCAACTCCTACCCATTCCAATCCTGAGACCATTCCTATAACATGAGATGTGATATATCAATGCTTCTAATACCAAACCTGAGATCCTTCCTATGACATGAAATGTGATATCCAAATGCTTCCCATTCCAAACCTGGACCCTTCCTACAGCATGCGATGTGATATCTCAATGCTTCTAATATCAAACCTGAGACCCGTCCTATAACATGAGATGGGATATCCAACTCCTTCCCGTTCCAAACCTGATACCCTTCCTATAGCATGAGATGTGATATCCAATTCCTTCCCATCCCAATCCTGAGACACCTCCGATAGCAGAGATGTGATATCTCAATGCTTATACCAAACCTGAGACTCTTCCTATAACATGAGATGTGATATCCAACTCCTTCCCGTTCCAAACCTGAGACCCTTCCTATAGCATGAGATGTGATATCCAATTCCTTCCCATTCCAATCCTGAGACCCTTCCGATAGCAGAGATGTGATATCTCAATGCTTAAACCAAACCTGAGACCCTTCCTATGGCATGAGATGTCATATACAACTCCTTCCCATTCCAATCCTGAGACCCTTCCTATAGCATGAGATGTGATATCTCAATGCTTATACCAAACCTGAGACCCTTCCAATAGCATGAGATGTGATATCCAACTCCTTCCCATTCCAATCCTGAGACCCTTCCTATAGCATGAGATGTGATGTCTCAGTGCTTCTAATACCAAACCTGAGATGCTTCCTATAACATGAGATGTGATATCCAACTCCTTCCCAATCCAATCCTGAGACCCTTCCTATAGCATGAGATGTGATATCTCAATGCTTATACCAAACCTGAGACCCTTCCTATAGATTGAGATGTGATATCCAACTCCTTCCCATTCCAATCCTGAGACCCTTCCTATAGCATGAGATGTGATATCCAACTACTTCCCATTCCAATCCTGAGACCCTTCCTATAGCATGAGATGTGATATCCAACTCCTTCCCTTTCCAAACCTGAGAGCCTATCTATAGCATGAGATGTGATGTCCAAGTCCTTCCCATTCCAATCCTGAGACCCTTCCTAAAGCTTGAGATGTGATATCCAACTCCTTCCCATTCCAATCCTTAGACCCTTCCTACAGCATGCAATATGATATCTCAATGATTCTAATAACAAACCTGAGACCCGTCCTATAACATGAGATGTGATATCCAACTCCTTCCCGTTCCAAACCTGAGACCCTTCCTTTAGCATGAGATGTGATATCCAGCTCCTTCCCATTCCAATCCTGAGACACTTCCGATAGCATGAGATGTGATATCTCAATGCTTCTAATATCAAAACTGAGACCCTCCCTATAGCATGATATGTGATATCTAAGTCCTTGCCATTCCAATCCTGAGACCCTTCCTATAGCATGAGATGTGATATCTCAATGCTTCTACCAAACCTGAGACCCTTCCTTTAGCATGAGATGTGATATCCAACTCCTTCCCATTCCAGTCCTGAGACCCTTCCTATAGCATGAGATATGATATCTCAATACTTCTAATACCAAACCTGAGATCCTTCCGATAACATGAGATGTGATATCCAAATCCTTCCCCTTCCAAACCTGAGACCCTCCCTTTAGCATGAGATGTGATATCCAACTCCTTCCCATTCCAATCCTGGGACCCTTCTGATAACATGAGATGTGATATCTCAATGCTTCTAATACCAAACCTGAGATCCTTCCTATAACATGAGATGTGATATCCAACTGCTTCCCATTCCAATCCTGAGACCCTTCCTATGGCATGAGAAGTGATATCTCCATGCTTATACCAAACCTGAGACCCTTCCTATAGCATGAGATGTGATATTCAACTCCTTCCCATTCCAATCCTGAGACCCTTCCTATAGCATGAGAAGTGATATCTCCATGCGTATACCAAACCTGAGACCCTTCCTATAGCATGAGATGTGATATCCAAATCCTTCCCATTCCAATCCTGAGACCCTTCCTATAGCATGAGATGTGATATCTCAATGCTTATACCAAACCAGAGACCCGTCCTATAACATGAGATGGGATATCCAACTCCTTCCCATTCCAATCCTGAGCCACTTCCGATAGCAGAGATGTGATATCTCAATGCTTATACCAAACCTGAGACCCTTCCTATAACATGAGATGTGATATCCAACTCATTCCCGTTCCAAACCTGAGACACTTCCTATAGCATATGTGATATCCAACTCCTTCCCATTCCAAACATGAGACCCTTCCTATAGCAAGAATGTAATATCCAACTCCTACCCATTCCAATCCTGAGACCATTCCTAAAGCATGAGATGTGATATATCAATGCTTCTAATACCAAACCTGAGATCCTTCCTATGACATGAAATGTGATATCCAAATCCTTACCATTCCAAACCTGAGACCCTTCCTACAGCATGCGATGTGATATCTCAATGCTTCTAATATCAAACCTGAGACCCGTCCTATAACATGAGATGGGATATCCAACTCCTTCCCCTTCCAAACCTGATACCCTTCCTATAGCATGAGATGTGATATCCAATTCCTTCCCATCCCAATCCTGAGACACCTCCGATAGCAGAGATGTGATATTTCAATGCTTATACCAAACCTGAGACTCTTCCTATAACATGAGATGTGATATCCAACTCCTTCCCGTTCCAAACCTGAGACCCTTCCTATAGCATGAGATGTGATATCCAATTCCTTCCCATTCCAATCCTGAGACCCTTCCGATAGCATGAGATGTGATATCTCAATGCTTCTAATACCAAACTTGTGATCCTTCCTATAATAAGAGATGTGATATCCAAATCCTTCGCCTTCCAAACCTGAGACCCTCCCTTTAGCATAAGATGTGATATCTCAATGCCTCTAATACCAAACCTGAGATCCTTCCTCTAACATGAGATGTGATATCCAAATCCTTCCCCTTCCAAACCTGAGACCCTCCCTTTAGCATGAGATGTGATATCCAAATCCTTCCCATTCCAATCCTGAGACCCTTCTGATAGCATGAGATGTGATATCTCAATGCCTCTAATACCAAACCTGAGATCCTACCTCGAACATGAAATGTGATATCCAACTCCTTCCCTTTCCAAACGTGAGACCCTCCCTATAGCATGAGATCTGATAACCAAGTCCTTCCCATTCCAATCCTGAGACCCTTCCTATAGCATGAGATGTGATATCTCAATGCTTCTAATACCAAACCTGAGACCCTTCCTATAACATAAGATGGGATATCCAACTCCTTCCCATTCCAATCCTGAGACCCTTCCGATAGCAGAGATGTGATATCTCAATGCTTATACCAAACCTGAGACCCTTCCTGTAGCATGAGATGTCATATACAACTCCTTCCCATTCCAATCCTAGACCCTTCCTATAGCATGAGATGTGATATCCAACTCCTTCCCATTCCAATCCTGAGACCCTTCCTATAGCATGAGATTTGATATCTCAATGCTTCTAACACCAAACCTGAGATCCTTCCGATAGCATGAGATGTGATATCTCAATGCTTCTAATACCAAACCTGAGATCATTCCTATAACACGAGATGTAATATCAAAATCCTTCCCCTTCCAAACCTGAGACCCTCCCTTTAGCATGAGATGTGATATCCAACTCCTTCCCATTCCAATCCTGAGACCCTTCCTATAGCATGAAATGTGATATCTCAATGCTTATACCAAACCTGAGACCCATCCATTAGCATGAGATGTGATATCCAACTCCTTCCCATTCCAATCCTGAGACCCGTCCTATAGCATGAGATGTGATATCTCAATGCTTATACCAAACCTGAGACCCTT
This sequence comes from Ambystoma mexicanum, assembly GCF_040938575.1. NCBI lineage: Eukaryota > Metazoa > Chordata > Amphibia > Caudata > Ambystomatidae > Ambystoma > Ambystoma mexicanum. Next base: position 1,150,584,813 of record NC_090934.1, read on the forward strand.
CCTATAGCATGAGATGTGATATCCAACTACTTCCCATTCCAATCCTGAGACCCTTCCTATAGCATGAGATGTGATATCCAACTCCTTCCCTTTCCAAACCTGAGAGCCTATCTATAGCATGAGATGTGATATCTAAGTCCTTCCCATTCCAATCCTGAGACCCTTCCTATAGCATGAGATGTGATATCTCAATGCTTCTAATACCAAACCTGAGATCCTTCCTCTAACATGAAATGTGATATCCAACTCCTTCCCATTCCAAACCTGAGAGCCTATCTGTAGCATGAGATGTGATATCCAACTCCTTCCCATTCCAATCCTGAGACACTTCCGATAGCAGAGATGTGATATCTCAATGCTTATACCAAACCTGAGACCCTTCCTATAACATGAGATGTGATATCCAACTCCTTCCCGTTCCAAACCTGAGACTCTTCCTTTAGCATGAGATGCGATATCCAGCTCCTTCCCATTCCAATCCTGAGACACTTCCGATAGCATGAGATGTGATATCTCAATGCTTCTAATATCAAAACTGAGACCCTCCCTTTAGCATGAGATGTGATATCCAACTCCTTCCCATTCCAGTCCTGAGACCCTTCCTATAGCATGAGATATGATATCTCAATACTTCTAATACCAAACCTGAGATCCTTCTGATAACATGAGATGTGATATCCAAATCCTTCACCTTCCAAACCTGAGACCCTCCCTTTAGCATGAGATGTGATATCCAACTCCTTCCCATTCCAATCCTGAGACCCTTCTGATAGCATGAGATGTGATATCTCAAGGCTTCTAATACCAAACCTGAGATCCTTCCGATAGCATGAGATGTGATATCTCAATGCTTCTAATACCAAACCTGAGATCCTTCCTATAACATGAGATGTGATATCCAAATCCTTCCCCTTCCAAACCTGAGACCCTTCCTTTAGCATGAGATGTGATATCCAACTCCTTCCCATTCCATTCCTGAGACCCTTCTGATAGCATGATATGTGATATCTCAATGCCTCTAATACCAAACCTGAGATCCTACCTCTAACATGAAATGTGATATCCAACTCTTTCCCTTTCCAAACCTGAGAGACTTCCTAAAGCTTGAGATGTGATATCCAAGTCCTTCCCATTCCAATTCTGAGACCTTTCCTATACCATGAGACTTGATATCTCAATGGTTCTAATACCAAACCTGAGACCCGTCCTATAACATGAGATGTGATATCCAAATCCTTCCCCTTCCAAACCTTAGACCCTTCCTTTATCATGAGATGTGATATCCAACTCCTTCCCATTCCAATCCTGAGACCCTTCCGATATCATGAGATGTGATATCTCAATGCTTCTAATATCAAACTTGAGACCCTCCCTATTAATGAGATGTGATATCCAAGTCCTTCCCATTCCAATCCTGAGACCCTTGTTATAGCATGAGATGTGATATCTCAATGCTTCTAATACCAAACATGAGACCCTTCCTATAACATGAGATGGGAATATCCAACTCCTTCCCATTCCAATCCTGAGACCTCTCCGATAGCAGAGATGTGATATCTCAATGCTTATACCAAACCTGAGATCCTTCCTATAACATGAGATGTGATATCCAATTCCTTCCCATTCCAATCCTGAGACACTTCCTATAGCATGAGATGTGATATCTCACTGCTTATACCAAACCTGAGACCCTTCCTATAGCATGAGATGTGATATCCAACTCCTTCCCATTCCAATCCTGAGACCCTTCCTATAGCATGAGATGTGATATCTCAATGCTTCTTATATCAAACTTGAGACCCTCCCTATAGCATGAGATGTGATATCCAAGTCCTTCCCATTCCAATCCTGAGACACTTCCTATAGCATGAGATGTGATATCTCAATGCTTCTAATACCAAACCTGAGACTCTTCCTATAACATGAGATGGGATATCCAACTCCTTCCCATTCCAATCCTGAGACCCTTCCGATAGCAGAGATGTGATATCTCAATGCTTATACCAAACCTGAGACCCTTCCTATGGCATGAGATGTCATATACAACTCCTTCCCATTCCAATCCTGAGACCCTTCCTATAGCATGAGATGTGATATCTCAATGCTTATACCAAACCTGAGACCCTTCATATAGCATGAGATGTGATATCCAACTCCTTCCCATTCCAATCCTGAGACCCTTCCTATAGCATGAGATGTGATGTCTCAGTGCTTCTAATACCAAACTTGAGATCCTTCCTATAACATGAGATGTGATATCCAACTCCTTCCCAATCCAATCCTGAGACCCTTCCTATAGCATGAGATGTGATATCTCAATGCTTATACCAAACCTGAGACCCTTCCTATAGCATGAGATGTGATATCCAACTCCTTCCCATTCCAATCCTGAGACCCTTCCTATAGCATGAGATGTTATATCCAACTACTTCCCATTCCAATCCTAAGACCCTTCCTATAGCATGAGATGTGATATCCAACTCCTTCCCTTCCCAAACCTGAGAGCCTATCTATAGCATGAGATGTGATATCCAAGTCCTTCCCATTCCAATCCTGAGACACTTCCTATAGCATGAGATGTGATATCTCAATGCTTCTAATACCAAACCTGAGATCCTTCCTCTAACATGAAATGTGATATCCAACTCCTTCCCGTTCCAAACCTGAGAGCCTATCTATAGCATGAGATGTGATATCCAAGTCCTTCCCATTCCAATCCTTAGACCCTTCCTACAGCATGCAATATGATATTTCAATGATTCTAATAACAAACCTGAGACCCGTCCTATAACATGAGATGGGATATCCAACTCCTTCCCATTCCAATCCTGAGACACTTCCGATAGCAGAGATGTGATATCTCAATGCTTATACCAAACCTGAGACCCTTCCTATAACATGAGATGTGATATCCAACTCCTTCCCGTTCCAAACCTGAGCCCCTTCCTTTAGCATGAGATGTGATATCCAGCTCCTTCCCATTCCAATCCTGAGACACTTCCGATAGCATGAGATGTGATATCTCAATGCTTCTAATATCAAAACTGAGACCCTCCCTATAGCATGATATGTGATATCTAAGTCCTTGCCATTCCAATCCTGAGACCCTTCCTATAGCATGAGATGTGATATCTCAATGCTTCTACCAAACCTGAGACCCTTCCTTTAGCATGAGATGTGATATCCAACACTTTCCCATTCCAGTCCTGAGACCCTTCCTATAGCATGAGATATGATATCTCAATACTTCTAATACCAAACCTGAGATCCTTCCGATAACATGAGATGTGATATCCAACTCCTTCCCATTCCAATCCTGAGACCCTTCCTATAGCATGAGAAGTGATATCTCCATGCTTATACCAAACCTGAGACCCTTCCTATAGCATGAGATGTGATATTCAACTCCTTCCCATTCCAATCCTGAGACACTTCCTATAGCATGAGAAGTGATATCTCCATGCGTATACCAAACCTGAGACCCTTCCTATAGCATGAGATGTGATATCCAAATCCTTCCCAATCCAATCCTGAGACCCTTCCTATAGCATGAGATGTGATATCTCAATGCTTATACCAAACCAGGGACCCGTCCTATAACATGAGATGGGATATCCAACTCCTTCCCATTTCAATCCTGAGCCACTTCCGATAGCAGAGATGTGATATCTCAATGCTTATACCAAACCTGAGACCCTTCCTATAACATGAGATGTGATATCCAACTCATTCCCGTTCCAAACCTGAGACACTTCCTATAGCATATGTGATATCCAACTCCTTCCCATTCCAAACATGAGACCCTTCCTATAGCAAGAATGTAATATCCAACTCCTACCCATTCCAATCCTGAGACCATTCCTATAGCATGAGATGTGATATATTAATGCTTCTAATACCAAACCTGAGATCCTTCCTATGACATGAAATGTGATATCCAAATCCTTCCCATTCCAAACCTGAGACCCTTCCTACAGCATGCGATGTGATATCTCAATGCTTCTAATATCAAACCTGAGACCCGTCCTATAACATGAGATGGGATATCCAACTCCTTCCCGTTCCAAACCTGATACCCTTCCTATAGCATGAGATGTGATATCCAATTCCTTCCCATCCCATTACTAAGACACCTCCGATAGCAGAGATGTGATATCTCAATGCTTATACCAAACCTGAGACTCTTCCTATAACATGAGATGTGATATCCAACTCCTTCCCATTCTAAACCTGAGACCCTTCCTATAGCATGAGATGTGATATCCAATTCCTTCCCATTCCAATCCTGAGACCCTTCCGATAGCATGAGATGTGATATCTCAATGCTTCTAATACCAAACTTGTGATCCTTCCTATAATAAGAGATGTGATATCCAAATCCTTCGCCTTCCAAACCTGAGACCCTCCCTTTAGCATGAGATGTGATATCTCAATGCCTCTAATACCAAACCTGAGATCCTTCCTCTAACATGAGATGTGATATCCAAATCCTTCCCCTTCCAAACCTGAGACCCTCCCTTTAGCATGAGATGTGATATTCAACTCCTTCCCATTCCAATCCTGAGACCCTTCTGATAGCATGAGATGTGATATCTCAATGCCTCTAATACCAAACCTGAGATCCTACCTCTAACATGAAATGTGATATCCAACTCCTTCCCTTTCCAAACGTGGGACCCTCCCTATAGCATGAGATGTGATATCTCAATGCTTCTACCAAACCTGAGACCCTTCCTTTAGCATGAGATGTGATATCCAACTCATTCCCATTCCAGTCCTGAGACCCTTCCTATAGCATGAGATATGATATCTCAATACTTCTAATACCAAACCTGAGATCCTTCCGATAACATGAGATGTGATATCCAAATCCTTCCCCTTCCAAACCTGAGACCCTCCCTTTAGCATGAGATGTGATATCCAACTCCTTCCCATTCCAATCCTGGGACCCTTCTGATAGCATGAGATGTGATATCTCAATGCTTCTAATACCAAACCTGAGATCCTTCCTATAACATGAGATGTGATATCCAACTCCTTCCCATTCCAATCCTGAGACCCTTCCTATAGCATGAGAAGTGATATCTCCATGCTTATACCAAACCTGAGACCCTTCCTATAGCATGAGATGTGATATTCAACTCCTTCCCATTCCAATCCTGAGACCCTTCCTATAGCATGAGAAGTGATATCTCCATGCGTATACCAAACCTGAGACCCTTCCTATAGCATGAGATGTGATATCCAAATCCTTCCCATTCCAATCCTGAGACCCTTCCTATAGCATGAGATGTGATATCTCAATGCTTATACCAAACCAGAGACCCGTCCTATAACATGAGATGGGATATCCAACTCCTTCCCATTCCAAACCTGAGCCACTTCCGATAGCAGAGATGTGATATCTCAATGCTTATACCAAACCTGAGACCCTTCCTATAACATGAGATGTGATATCCAACTCATTCCCGTTCCAAACCTGAGACACTTCCTATAGCATATGTGATATCCAACTCCTTCCCATTCCAAACATGAGACCCTTCCTATAGCAAGAATGTAATATCCAACTCCTACCCATTCCAATCCTGAGACCATTCCTATAGCATGAGATGTGATATATCAATGCTTCTAATACCAAACCTGAGATCCTTCCTATGACATGAAATGTGATATCCAAATCCTTACCATTCCAAACCTGAGACCCTTCCTACAGCATGCGATGTGATATCTCAATGCTTCTAATATCAAACCTGAGACCCGTCCTATAACATGAGATGGGATATCCAACTCCTTCCCGTTCCAAACCTGATACCCTTCCTATAGCATGAGATGTGATATCCAATTCCTTCCCATCCCAATCCTGAGACACCTCCGATAGCAGAGATGTGATATCTCAATGCTTATACCAAACCTGAGACTCTTCCTATAACATGAGATGTGATATCCAACTCCTTCCCGTTCCAAACCTGAGACCCTTCCTATAGCATGAGATGTGATATCCAATTCCTTCCCATTCCAATCCTGAGACCCTTCCGATAGCATGAGATGTGATATCTCAATGCTTCTAATACCAAACTTGTGATCCTTCCTATAATAAGAGATGTGATATCCAAATCCTTCGCCTTCCAAACCTGAGACCATCCCTTTAGCATGAGATGTGATATCTCAATGCCTCTAATACCAAACCTGAGATCCTTCCTCTAACATGAGATGTGATATCCAAATCCTTCCCCTTCCAAACCTGAGACCCTCCCTTTAGCATGAGATGTGATATCCAAATCCTTCCCATTCCAATCCTGAGACCCTTCTGATAGCATGAGATGTGATATCTCAATGCCTCTAATACCAAACCTGAGATCCTACCTCTAACATGAAATGTGATATCTAACTCCTTCCCTTTCCAAACGTGAGACCCTCCCTATAGCATGAGATCTGATATCCAAGTCCTTCCCATTCCAATCCTGACACCCTTCCTATAGCATGAGATGTGATATCTCAATGCTTCTAATACCAAACCTGAGACCCTTCCTATAACATAAGATGGGATATCCAACTCCTTCCCATTCCAATCCTGAGACCCTTCCGATAGCAGAGATGTGATATCTCAATGCTTATACCAAACCTGAGACTCTTCCTATAACATGAGATGTGATATCCAACTCCTTCCCGTTCCAAACCTGAGACCCTTCCTATAGCATGAGATGTGATATCCAATTCCTTCCCATTCCAATCCTGAGACCCTTCCGATAGCATGAGATGTGATATCTCAATGCTTCTAATACCAAACTTGTGATCCTTCCTATAATAAGAGATGTGATATCCAAATCCTTCGCCTTCCAAACCTGAGACCCTCCCTTTAGCATGAGATGTGATATCTCAATGCCTCTAATACCAAACCTGAGATCCTTCCTCTAACATGAGATGTGATATCCAACTCCTTCCCGTTCCAAACCTGAGACCCTTCCTATAGCATGAGATGTGATATCCAATTCCTTCCCATTCCAATCCTGAGACCCTTCCGATAGCATGAGATGTGATATCTCAATGCTTCTAATACCAAACTTGTGATCCTTCCTATAATAAGAGATGTGATATCCAAATCCTTCCCCTTCCAAACCTGAGACCCTTCCTTTAGCATGAGATGTGATATCCAGCTCCTTCCCATTCCAATCCTGAGACACTTCCGATAGCATGAGATGTGATATCTCAATGCTTCTAATATCAAAACTGAGACCCTCCCTATAGCATGATATGTGATATCTAAGTCCTTGCCATTCCAATCCTGAGACCCTTCCTATAGCATGAGATGTGATATCTCAATGCTTCTACCAAACCTGAGACCCTTCCTTTAGCATGAGATGTGATATCCAACTCCTTCCCATTCCAGTCCTGAGACCCTTCCTATAGCATGAGATATGATATCTCAATACTTCTAATACCAAACCTGAGATCCTTCCGATAACATGAGATGTGATATCCAAATCCTTCCGCTTCCAAACCTGAGACCCTCCCTTTAGCATGAGATGTGATATCCAACTCCTTCCCATTCCAATCCTGGGACCCTTCTGATAGCATGAGATGTGATATCTCAATGCTTCTAATACCAAACTTGAGATCCTTCCTATAACATGAGATGTGATATCCAACTCCTTCCCATTCCAATCCTGAGACCCTTCCTATAGCATGAGAAGTGATATCTCCATGCTTATACCAAACCTGAGACCCTTCCTATAGCATGAGATGTGATATTCAACTCCTTCCCATTCCAATCCTGAGACCCTTCCTATAGCATGAGAAGTGATATCTCCATGCGTATGCCAAACCTGAGACCCTTCCTATAGCATGAGATGTGATATCCAAATCCTTCCCATTCCAATCCTGAGACCCTTCCTATAGCATGAGATGTGATATCTCAATGCTTATACCAAACCAGAGACCCGTCCTATAACGAGATGGGATATCCAACTCCTTCCCATTCCAATCCTGAGCCACTTCCGATAGCAGAGATGTGATATCTCAATGCTTATACCAAAGCTGAGACCCTTCCTATAACATGAGATGTGATATCCAACTCATTCCCGTTCCAAACCTGAGACACTTCCTTTAGCATGAGATGTGATATCTCAATGCCTCTAATACCAAACCTGAGATCCTACCTCTAACATGAAATGTGATATCCAACTCCTTCCCTTTCCAAATGTGAGACCCTCCCTATAGCATGAGATCTGATATCCAAGTCCTTCCCATTCCAATCCTGAGACCCTTCCTATAGCATGAGATGTGATATCTCAATGCTTCTAATACCAAACCTGAGACCCTTCCTATAACATAAGATGGGATATCCAACTCCTTCCCATTCCAATCCTGAGACCCTTCCGATAGCAGAGATGTGATATCTCAATGCTTATACCAAACCTGAGACCCTTCCTGTGGCATGAGATGTCATATACAACTCCTTCCCATTCCAATCCTGAGACCCTTCCTATAGCATGAGATGTGATATCCAACTCCTTCCCATTCCAATCCTGAGACCCTTCCTATAGCATGAGATTTGATATCTCAATGCTTCTAACACCAAACCTGAGATCCTTCCGATAGCATGAGATGTGATATCTCAATGCTTCTAATACCAAACCTGAGATCATTCCTATAACACGAGATGTAATATCCAAATCCTTCCCCTTCCAAACCTGAGACCCTCCCTTTAGCATGAGATGTGATATCCAACTCCTTCCCATTCCAATCCTGAGACCCTTCCTATAGCATGAAATGTGATATCTCAATGCTTATACCAAACCTGAGACCCATCCATTAGCATGAGATGTGATATCCAACTCCTTCCCATTCCAATCCTGAGACCCTTCCTATAGCATGAGATGTGATGTCTCAATGCTTCTAATACCAAACCTTAGATCCTTCCTATAACATGAGATGTGATATCCAACTCCTTCCATTCCAATCCTGAGACCCGTCCTATAGCATGAGATGTGATATCTCAATGCTTATACCAAACCTGAGACCCTTCCTATAGCATGAGATGTGATATCCAACTACTTCCCATTCCAATCCTGAGACCCTTCCTATAGCATGAAATGTGATATCCAACTCCTTCCCTTTCCAAACCTGAGAGCCTATCTATAGCATGAGATGTGATATCTAAGTCCTTCCCATTCCAATCCTGAGACCCTTCCTATAGCATGAGATGTGATATCTCAATGCTTCGAATACCAAACCTGAGATCCTTCCTCTAACATGAAATGTGATATCCAACTCCTTCCCATTCCAAACCTGAGAGCCTATCTGTAGCATGAGATGTGATATCCAAGTCCTTCCCATTCCAATCCTTAGACCCTTCCTACAGCATGCAATATGATATCTCAATGATTCTAATAACAAACCTGAGACCCGTCCTATAACATGAGATGGGATATCCAACTCCTTCCCATTCCAATCCTGAGACACTTCCGATAGCAGAGATGTGATATCTCAATGCTTATACCAAACCTGAGACCCTTCTTATAACATGAGATGTGATATCCAACTCCTTCCCGTTCCAAACCTGAGACTCTTCCTTTAGCATGAGATGCGATATCCAGCTCCTTCCCATTCCAATCCTGAGACACTTCCGATAGCATGAGATGTGATATCTCAATGCTTCTAATATCAAAACTGAGACCCTCCCTTTAGCATGAGATGTGATATCCAACTCCTTGCCATTCCAGTCCTGAGACCCTTCCTATAGCATGAGATATGATATCTCAATACTTCTAATACCAAACCTGAGATCCTTCTGATAACATGAGATGTGATATCCAAATCCTTCCCCTTCCAAACCTGAGACCCTCCCTTTAGCATGAGATGTAATATCCAACTCCTTCCCATTCCAATCCTGAGACCCTTCTGATAGCATGAGATGTGATATCTCAAGGCTTCTAATACCAAACCTGAGATCCTTCCGATAGCATGAGATGTGACATCTCAATGCTTCTAATACCAAACCTGAGATCCTTCCTATAACATGAGATGTGATATCCAAATCCTTCCCCTTCCAAACCTGAGACCCTTCCTTTAGCATGAGATGTGATATCCAACTCCTTCCCATTCCATTCCTGAGACCCTTCTGTTAGCATGATATGTGATATCTCAATGCCTCTAATACCAAACCTGAGATCCTACCTCTAACATGAAATGTGATATCCAACTCTTTCCCTTTCCAAACCTGAGAGACTTCCTATAGCATGAGATGTGATATCCAAGTCCTTCCCATTCCAATCCTGAGACCCTTCCTATAGCTTGAGATGTGATATCCAACTCCTTCCCATTCCAATTCTGAGACCCTTCCTATACCATGAGACTTGATATCTCAAAGGTTCTAATACCAAACCTGAGACCCGTCCTATAACATGAGATGTGATATCCAAATCCTTCCCCTTCCAAACCTTAGACCCTTCGTTTATCATGAGATGTGATATCCAACTCCTTCCATTCCAATCCTGAGACCCTTCCGATATCATGAGATGTGATATCTCAATGCTTCTAATATCAAACTTGAGACCCTCCCTATTAATGAGATGTGATATCCAAGTCCTTCCCATTCCAATCCTGAGACCCTTCCTATAGCATGAGATGTGATATCTCAATGCTTCTAATACCAAACATGAGACCCTTACTATAACATGAGATGGGAATATCCAACTCCTTCCCATTCCAATCCTGAGACCTCTCCGATAGCAGAGATGTGATATCTCAATGCTTATACCAAACCTGAGATCCTTCCTATAACATGAGATGTGATATCCAATTCCTTCCCATTCCAATCCTGAGACACTTCCTATAGCATGAGATGTGATATCTCAATGCTTATACCAAACCTGAGACCCTTCCTATAGCATGAGATGTGATATCCAACTCCTTCCCATTCCAATCCTGAGACCCTTCCTATAGCATGAGATGTGATGTCTCAGTGCTTCTAATACCAAACCTGAGATCCTTCCTATAACATGAGATGTGATATCCAACTCCTTCCCAATCCAATCCTGAGACCCTTCCTATAGCATGAGATGTGATATCTCAATGCTTATACCAAACCTGAGAATCTTCCTATAGCATGAGATGTGATATCCAACTCCTTCCCATTCCAACCCTGAGACCCTTCCTATAGCATGAGATGTTATATCCAACTACTTCCCATTCCAATCCTGAGACCCTTCCTATAGCATGAGATGTGATATCCAACTCCTTCCCTTTCCAAACCTGAGAGCCTATCTATAGCATGAGATGTGATATCCAAGTCCTTCCCATTCCAATCCTGAGACCCTTCCTATAGCATGAGATGTGATATCTCAATGCTTCTAATACCAAACCTGAGATCCTTCCTCTAACATGAAATGTGATATCCAACTCCTTCCCGTTCCAAACCTGAGAGCCTATCTATAGCATGAGATGTGATATCCAAGTCCTTCCCATTCCAATCCTTAGACCCTTCCTACAGCATGCAATATGATATCTCAATGATTCTAATAACAAACCTGAGACCCGTCCTATAACATGAGATGGGATATCCAACTCCTTCCCATTCCAATCCTGAGACACTTCCGATAGCAGAGATGTGATATCTCAATGCTTATACCAAACCTGAGACCCTTCCTATAACATGAGATGTGATATCCAACTCCTTCCCGTTCCAAACCTGAGCCCCTTCCTTTAGCATGAGATGTGATATCCAGCTCCTTCCCATTCCAATCCTGAGACACTTCCGATAGCATGAGATGTGATATCTCAATGCTTCTAATATCAAAACTGAGACCCTCCCTATAGCATGATATGTGATATCTAAGTCCTTGCCATTCCAATCCTGAGACCCTTCCTATAGCATGAGATGTGATATCTCAATGCTTCTACCAAACCTGAGACCCTTCCTTTAGCATGAGATGTGATATCCAACTCCTTCCCATTCCAGTCCTGAGACCCTTCCTATAGCATGAGATATGATATCTCAATACTTCTAATACCAAACCTGAGATCCTTCCGATAACATGAGATGTGATATCCAAATCCTTCCGCTTCCAAACCTGAGACCCTCCCTTTAGCATGAGACGTGATATCCAACTCCTTCCCATTCCAATCCTGGGACCCTTCTGATAGCATGAGATGTGATATCTCAATGCTTCTAATACCAAACCTGAGATCCTTCCTATAACATGAGATGTGATATTCAACTCCTTCCCATTCCAATCCTGAGACCCTTCCTATAGCATGAGAAGTGATATCGCCATGCGTATACCAAACCTGAGACCCTTCCTATAGCATGAGATGTGATATCCAAATCCTTCCCATTCCAATCCTGAGACCCTTCCTATAGCATGAGATGTGATATCTCAATGCTTATACCAAACCAGAGACCCGTCCTATAACATGAGATGGGATATCCAACTCCTTCCCATTTCAATCCTGAGCCACTTCCGATAGCAGAGATGTGATATCTCAATGCTTATACCAAACCTGAGACCCTTCCTATAACATGAGATGTGATATCCAACTCATTCCCGTTCCAAACCTGAGACACTTCCTATAGCATATGTGATATCCAACTCCTTCCCATTCCAAACATGAGACCCTTCCTATAGCAAGAATGTAATATCCAACTCCTACCCATTCCAATCCTGAGACCATTCCTATAGCATGAGATGTGATATATCAATGCTTCTAATACCAAACCTGAGATCCTTCCTATGACATGAAATGTGATATCCAAATCCTTCCCATTCCAAACCTGAGACCCTTCCTACAGCATGCGATGTGATATCTCAATGCTTCTAATATCAAACCTGAGACCCGTCCTATAACATGAGATGGGATATCCAACTCCTTCCCGTTCCAAACCTGATACCCTTCCTATAGCATGAGATGTGATATCCAATTCCTTCCCATCCCAATCCTGAGACACCTCCGATAGCAGAGATGTGATATCTCAATGCTTATACCAAACCTGAGACTCTTCCTATAACATGAGATGTGATATCCAACTCCTTCCCGTTCCAAACCTGAGACCCATCCTATAGCACGAGATGTGATATCCAATTCCTTCCCATTCCAATCCTGAGACACTTCCGATAGCATGAGATGTGATATCTCAATGCTTCTAATACCAAACTTGTGATCCTTCCTATAATAAGAGGTGATATCCAAATCCTTCGCCTTCCAAACCTGAGACCCTCCCTTTAGCATGAGATGTGATATCTCAATGCCTCTAATACCAAACCTGAGATCCTTCCTCTAACATGAGATGTGATATCCAAATCCTTCCCCTTCCAAACCTGAGACCCTCCCTTTAGCATGAGATGTGATTTCCAACTCCTTCCCATTCCAATCCTGAGACCCTTCTGATAGCATGAGATGTGATATCTCAATGCCTCTAATACCAAACCTGAGATCCTACCTCTAACATGAAATGTGATATCCAACTCCTTCCCTTTCCAAACGTGAGACCCTCCCTATAGCATGAGATCTGATATCCAAGTCCTTCCCATTCCAATCCTGAGACCCTTCCTATAGCATGAGATGTGATATCTTAATGCTTCTAATACCAAACCTGAGACCCTTCCTATAACATAAGATGGGATATCCAACTCCTTCCCATTCCAATCCTGAGACCCTTCCGATAGCAGAGATGTGATATCTCAATGCTTATACCAAACCTGAGACCCTTCCTGTGGCATGAGATGTCATATACAACTCCTTCCCATTCCAATCCTGAGACCCTTCCTATAGCATGAGATGTGATATCCAACTCCTTCCCATTCCAATCCTGAGACCCTTCCTATAGCATGAGATTTGATATCTCAATGCTTCTAACACCAAACCTGAGATCCTTCCGATAGCATGAGATGTGATATCTCAATGCTTCTAATACCAAACCTGAGATCATTCCTATAACACGAGATGTAATATCCAAATCCTTCCCCTTCCAAACCTGAGACCCTCCCTTTATCATGAGATGTGATATCCAACTCCTTCCCATTCCAATCCTGAGACCCTTCCTATAGCATGATATGTGATGTCTCAATGCTTCTAATACCAAACCTGAGATCCTTCCTATAACATGAGATGTGATATCCAACTCCTTCCAATTCCAATCCTGAGACACTTCCTATAGCATGAGAAGTGATATCTCAATGCTTATACCAAACCTGAGACCCTTCCTACGGCATGAGATGTCATATACAACTCCTTCCCATTCCAATCCTGAGACCCTTTCTATAGCATGAGATGTGATATCTCAATGCTTATACCAAACCTGAGACCCTTCCTATAGCATGAGATGTGATATCCAACTCCTTCCCATTCCAATCCTGAGACCCTTCCTATAGCATGAGATGTGATGTCTCAATGCTTCCAATACCAAACCTGAGATCCTTCCTATAACATGAGATGTGATATCCAACTCCTTCCATTCCAATCCTGAGATCCGTCCTATAGCATGAGATGTGATATCTCAATGCTTATACCAAACCTGAGACCCTTCCTATAGCATGAGATGTGATATCCAACTACTTCCCATTCCAATCCTGAGACCCTTCCTATAGCATGAGATGTGATATACAACTCCTTCCCTTTCCAAACCTGAGAGCCTATCTATAGCATGAGATGTGATATCCAAGTCCTTCCCATTCCAATCCTGAGACCCTTCCTATAGCATGAGATGTGATATCTCAATGCTTCTAATACCAAACCTGAGACCCTTCCGATAGCATGAGATGTGATATCCAACTCCTTCCCATTCCAATCCTGAGACCCTTCCTATAGCATGAGATGTGATATCCAACTCCTTCCATTCCAATCCTGAGACCCGTCCTATAGCATGAGATGTGATATCTCAATGCTTATACCAAACCAAAGACCCTTCGTATAGCATGAGATGTGATATCCAACTACTTCCCATTCCAATCCTGAGACCCTTCCTATAGCATGAGATGTGATATCCAACTCCTTCCCTTTCCAAACCTGAGAGCCTATCTATAGCATGAGATGGGATATCCAACTCCTTCCCATTCCAATCCTGAGACACTTCCGATAGCAGAGATGTGTTATCTCAATGGGCCTCATTACGACCCAGGCGGATTTCGCGGTGCTAAATGCACCGCGAAGCATGGCGGAAAGCCGCCGATAGCGCCATGGGGGTTGGCGGATTTACCGCCCCATTCCGACCTCGGCGGAGCGGTAAATCCCCAATCCCCATTCTGCCCTTCCCCATTCCCATTTTTGCCCCATAGGGTATAATGGGAGTGGGGAAGGAGTTAATTACGCCACCGTAAAATACGGTGGCGTAATTAACAACGAGGTCCCGTAGCGCCATGGTTTTCTCCGGCTGGTAAAACCAGGCGGAGAAAACCTCCATGGCGCTACGGGAACTCGTAGTATGGCGGAGAGGTACGCCATGCACTACGCTGGCGTAATACCCTCTCCGCCAGGGTCCTAATGAGGCCCAATGCTTATACCACACCTGAGACCCTTCCTATAACATGAGATGTGATATCCAACTCCTTCCCGTTCCAAACCTGAGACCCTTCCTTTAGCATGAGATGTGATATCCAGCTCCTTCCCATTCCAATCCTGAGACACTTCCGATAGCATGAGATGTGATATCTCAATGCTTCTAATATCAAAACTGAGACCCTCCCTATAGCATGATATGTGATATCTAAGTCCTTCCCATTCCAATCCTGAGACCCTTCCTATAGCATGAGATGTGATATCTCAATGCTTCTACCAAACCTGAGACCCTTCCTTTAGCATGAGATGTGATATCCAACTCCTTCCCATTCCAGTCCTGAGACCCTTCCTATAGCATGAGATATGACATCTCAATACTTCTAATACCAAACCTGAGATCCTTCCGATAACATGAGATGTGATATCCAAATCCTTCCCCTTCCAAACCTGAGACCCTCCCTTTAGCATGAGATGTGATATCCAACTCCTTCCCATTCCAATCCTGAGACCCTTCTGATAGCATGAGATGTGATATCTCAATGCTTCTAATACCAAACCTGAGATCCTTCCTATAACATGAGATGTGATATCCAACTCCTTCCCATTCCAATCCTGAGACCCTTCCTATAGCATGAGAAGTGATATCTCCATGCGTATACCAAACCTGAGACCCTTCCTATAGCATGAGATGTGATATCCAAATCCTTCCCATTCGAATCCTGAGACCCTTCCTATAGCATGAGATGTGATATCTCAATGCTTATACCAAACCAGAGACCCGTCCTATAACATGAGATGGGATATCCAACTCCTTCCCATTCCAATCCTGAGCCACTTCCGATAACAGAGATGTGATATCTCAATGCTTATACCAAAACTGAGACCCTTCCTATAACATGAGATGTGATATCCAACTCATTCCCATTCCAAACCTGAGACACTTCCTATAGCATATGTGATATCCAACTCCTTCCCATTCCAAACATGAGACCCTTCCTATAGCAAGAATGTAATATCCAACTCCTAACCATTCCAATCCTGAGACCATTCCTATAGCATGAGATGTGATATATCAATGCTTCTAATAACAAACCTGAGATCCTTCCTATGACATGAAATGTGATATCCTAATCCTTCCCATTCCAAACCTGAGACCCTTCCTACAGCATGCGATGTGATATCTCAATGCTTCTAATATCAAACCTGAGACCCGTCCTATAACATGAGATGGGATATCCAACTCCTTCCCGTTCCACACCTGATACCCTTCCTATAGCATGAGATGTGATATCCAATTCCTTCCCATCCCAATCCTGAGACACCTCCGATAGCAGAGATGTGATATCGCAATGCTTATACCAAACCTGAGACTCTTCCTATAACATGAGATGTGATATCCGACTCCTTCCCGTTCCAAACCTGAGACCCTTCCTATAGCATGAGATGTGATATCCAACTCCTTCCCATTCCAATCCTGAGACCCTTCCGATAGCATGAGATGTGATATCTCAATGCTTCTAATACCAAACCTGAGATCCTTCCTATAACATGAGATGTGATATCCAACTCCTTCCCATTCCAATCCTGAGACCCTTCCTATAGCATGAGAAGTGATATCTCCATGCTTATACCAAACCTGAGACCCTTCCTATAGCATGAGATGTGATATCCAACTCCTTCCCATTCCAATCCTGAGACCCTTCCTATAGCATGAGAAGTGATATCTCCATGTGTATACCAAACCTGAGACCCTTCCTATAGCATGAGATGTGATATCCAAATCCTTCCCATTCCAATCCTGAGACCCTTCCTATAGCATGAGATGTGATATCTCAATGCTTATACCAAACCAGAGACCCGTCCTATAACATGAGATGGGATATCCAACTCCTTCCCATTCCAATCCTGAGCCACTTCCGATAGCAGAGATGTGATATCTCAATGCTTATACCAAACCTGAGACCCTTCCTATAACATGAGATGTGATATCCAACTCATTATCGTTCAAAACCTGAGACACTTCCTATAGCATATGTGATATCCAACTCCTTCCCATTCCAAACATGAGATCCTTCCTATAGCAAGAATGTAATATCCAACTCCTACCCATTCCAATCCTGAGACCATTCCTATAGCATGAGATGTGATATATCAATGCTTCTAATACCAAACCTGAGATCCTTCCTATGACATGAAATGTGATATTCAAATCCTTCCCATTCCAAACCTGATACCCTTCCTACAGCATGCGATGTGATATCTCAATGCTTCTAATATCAAACCTGAGACCCGTCCTATAACATGAGATGGGATATCCAACTCCTTCCCGTTCCAAACCTGATACCCTTCCTATAGCATGAGATGTGATATCCAATTCCTTCCCATCCCAATCCTGAGACACCTCCGATAGCATGAGATGTGATATCTCAATGCTTCTAATACCAAACCTGAGATCCTTCCTATAACATGAGATGTGATATCCAACTCCTTCCCATTCCAATCCTGAGACCCTTCCTATAGCATGAGAAGTGATATATCCATGCTTATACCAAACCTGAGACCCTTCCTATAGCATGAGATGTGATATCCAACTCCTTCCCATTCCAATCCTGAGACCCTTCCTATAGCATGAGAAGTGATATCTCCATGTGTATACCAAACCTGAGACCCTTCCTATAGCATGAGATGTGATATCCAAATCCTTCCCATTCCAATCCTGAGACCCTTCCTATAGCATGAGATGTGATATCTCAATGCTTATACCAAACCAGAGACCCGTCCTATAACATGAGATGGGATATCCAACTCCTTCCCATTCCAATCCTGAGCCACTTCCGATAGCAGATATGTGATATCTCAATGCTTATACCAAACCTGAGACCCTTCCTATAACATGAGATGTGATATCCAACTCATTCCCGTTCCAAACCTGAGACACTTCCTATAGCATATGTGATATCCAACTCCTTCCCATTCCAAACATGAGACCCTTCCTATAGCAAGAATGTAATATCCAACTCCTACCCATTCCAATCCTGAGACCATTCCTATAGCATGAGATGTGATATATCAATGCTTCTAATACCAAACCTGAGATCCTTCATATGACATGAAATGTGATATCCAAATCCTTCCCATTCCAAACCTGAGACCCTTCCTACAGCATGCGATGTGATATCTCAATGCTTCTAATATCAAACCTGAGACCCGTCCTATAACATGAGATGGGATATCCAACTCCTTCCCGTTCCAAACCTGATACCCTTCCTATAGCATGAGTTGTGATATCCAATTCCTTCCCATCCCAATCCTGAGACACCTCTGATAGCAGAGATGTGATATCTCAATGCTTATACCAAACCTGAGACTCTTCCTATAACATGAGATGTGATATCCGACTCCTTCCCGTTCCAAACCTGAGACCCTTCCTATAGCATGAGATGTGATATCCAACTCCTTCCCATTCCAATCCGGAGAACCTTCCGATAGCATGAGATGTGATATCTCAATGCTTCTAATACCAAACCTGAGATCCTTCCTATAACATGAGATGTGATATCCAACTCCTTCCCATTCCAATCCTGAGACCCTTCCTATAGCATGAGAAGTGATATCTCCATGCTTATACCAAACCTGAGACCCTTCCTATAGCATGAGATGTGATATCCAACTCCTTCCCATTCCAATCCTGAGACCCTTCCTATAGCATGAGAAGTGATATCTCCATGTGTATACCAAACCTGAGACCCTTCCTATAGCATGAGATGTGATATCCAAATCCTTCCCATTCCAATCCTGAGACCCTTCCTATAGCATGAGATGTGATATCTCAATGCTTATACCAAACCAGAGACCCGTCCTATAACATGAGATGGGATATCCAACTCCTTCCCATTCCAATCCTGAGCCACTTCCGATAGCAGATATGTGATATCTCAATGCTTATACCAAACCTGAGACCCTTCCTATAACATGAGATGTGATATCCAACTCATTCCCGTTCCAAACCTGAGACACTTCCTATAGCATATGTGATATCCAACTCCTTCCCATTCCAAACATGAGACCCTTCCTATAGCAAGAATGTAATATCCAACTCCTACCCATTCCAATCCTGAGACCATTCCTATAGCATGAGATGTGATATATCAATGCTTCTAATACCAAACCTGAGATCCTTCCTATGACATGAAATGTGATATCCAAATCCTTCCCATTCCAAACCTGAGACCCTTCCTACAGCATGCGATGTGATATCTCAATGCTTCTAATATCAAACCTGAGACCCGTCCTATAACATGAGATGGGATATCCAACTCCTTCCCGTTCCAAACCTGATACCCTTCCTATAGCATGAGATGTGATATCCAATTCCTTCCCATCCCAATCCTGGGACACCTCCGATAGCATGAGATGTGACATCTCAATGCTTCTAATACCAAACCTGAGATCCTTCCTATAACATGAGATGTGATATCCAACTCCTTCCCATTCCAATCCTGAGACCCTTCCTATAGCATGAGAAGTGATATCTCCATGCTTATACCAAACCTGAGACCCTTCCTATAGCATGAGATGTGATATCCAACTCCTTCCCATTCCAATCCTGAGACCCTTCGTATAGCATGAGAAGTGATATCTCCATGTGTATACCAAACCGAGACCCTTCCTATAGCATGAGATGTGATATCCAAATCCTTCCCATTCCAATCCTGAGACCCTTCCTATAGCATGAGATGTGAGATCTCAATGCTTATACCAAACCAGAGACCCGTCCTATAACATGAGATGGGATATCCAACTCCTTCCCATTCCAATCCTGAGCCACTTCCGATAGCAGAGATGTGATATCTCAATGCTTAAACCAAACCTGAGACCCTTCCTATAACATGAGATGTGATATCCAACTCATTCCAGTTCCAAACCTGAGACACTTCCTATAGCATATGTGATATCCAACTCCTTCCCATTCCAAACATGAGACCCTTCCTATAGCAAGAATGTAATATCCAACTCCTACCCATTCCAATCCTGAGACCATTCCTATAACATGAGATGTGATATATCAATGCTTCTAATACCAAACCTGAGATCCTTCCTATGACATGAAATGTGATATCCAAATGCTTCCCATTCCAAACCTGAGACCCTTCCTACAGCATGCGATGTGATATCTCAATGCTTCTAATATCAAACCTGAGACCCGTCCTATAACATAAGATGGGATATCCAACTCCTTCCCGTTCCAAACCTGATACCCTTCCTATAGCATGAGATGTGATATCCAATTCCTTCCCATCCCAATCCTGAGACACCTCCGATAGCAGAGATGTGATATCTCAATGCTTATACCAAACCTGAGACTCTTCCTATAACATGAGATGTGATATCCAACTCCTTCCCGTTCCAAACCTGAGACCCTTCCTATAGCATGAGATGTGATATCCAATTCCTTCCCATTCCAATCCTGAGACCCTTCCGATAGCATGAGATGTGATATCTCAATGCTTCTAATACCAAACTTGTGATCCTTCCTATAATAAGAGATGTGATATCCAAATCCTTCGCCTTCCAAACCTGAGACCCTCCCTTTAGCATGAGATGTGATATCTCAATGCCTGTAATACCAAACCTGAGATCCTTCCTCTAACATGAGATGTGATATCCAAATCCTTCCCCTTCCAAACCTGAGACCCTCCCTTTAGCATGAGATGTGATATCCAACTCCTTCCCATTCCAATCCTGAGACCCTTCTGATAGCATGAGATGTGATATCTCAATGCCTCTAATACCAAACCTGAGATCCTAACTCTAACATGAAATGTGATATCCAACTCCTTCCCTTTCCAAACGTGAGACCCTCCCTATAGCATGAGATCTGATATCCAAGTCCTTCCCATTCCAATCCTGAGACCCTTCCTATAGCATGAGATGTGATATCTCAATGCTTCTAATACCAAACCTGAGACCCTTCCTATAACATGAATTGTGATATCCAAGTCCTTCCCATTCCAATCCTGAGACCTTTCCGATAGCAGAGATGTGATATCTCAATGCTTATACCAAACCTGAGACCCTTCCTGTGGCATGAGATGTCATACACAACTCCTTCCCATTCCAATCCTGAGACCCTTCCTATAGCATGAGATGTGATATCCAACTCCTTCCCATTCCAATCCCGAGACCCTTCCTATAGCATGAGATTTGATATCTCAATGCTTCTAACACCAAACCTGAGATCCTTCCGATAGCATGAGATGTGATATCTCAATGCTTCTAATACCAAACCTGAGATCATTCCTATAACACGAGATGTAATATCCAAATCCTTCCCCTTCCAAACCTGAGACCCTCCCTTTAGCATGAGATTTGATATCCAACTCCTTCCCATTCCAATCCTGAGACCCTTCCTATAGCATGAGATGTGATGTCTCAATGCTTCTAATACCAAACCTGAGATCCTTCCTATAACATGAGATGTGATATCCAACGCCTTCCAATTCCAATCCTGAGACACTTCCTATAGCATGAGAAGTGATATCTCAATGCTTATACCAAACCTGAGACCCTTCCTACGGCATGAGATGTCATATACAACTTCTTCCAATTCCAATCCTGAGACCCTTCCTATAGCATGAGTTGTGCTATCTCAATGCTTATACCAACCCTGAGACCCTTCCTATAGCATGAGATGTGATATCCAACTCCTTCCCATTCCAATCCTGAGACCCTTCCTATAGCATGAGATGTGATGTCTCAATGCTTCTAATACCAAACCTGAGATCCATCCTATAACATGAGATGTGATATCCAACTCCTTCCATTCCAATCCTGAGACCCGTCCTATAGCATGAGATGTGATATCTTAATGCTTATACCAAACCTGAGACCCTTCCTATAGCATGAGATGTGATATCCAACTACTTCCCATTCCAATCCTGAGACCCTTCCTATAGCATGAGATGTGATATCCAACTCCTTCCCTTTCCAAACCTGAGAGCCTATCTATAGCATGAGATGTGATATCCAAGTCCTTCCCATTCCAATTCTGAGACCCTTCCTATAGCATGAGATGTGATATCTCAATGCTTCTAATACCAAACCTGAGACCCTTCCTATAGCATGAGATGTGATATCCAACTACTTCCCATTCCAATCCTGAGACCCTTCCTATAGCATGAGATGTGATATCCAACTCCTTCCATTCCAATCCTGAGACCCGTCCTATAGCATGAGATGTGATATCTCAATGCTTATACCAAACCTGAGACCCTTCCTATAGCATGAGATGTGATATCCAACTACTTCCCATTCCAATCCTGAGACCCTTCCTATAGCATGAGATGTGATATCCAACTCCTTCCCTTTCCAAACCTGAGAGCCTATCTATAGCATGAGATGGGATATCCAACTCCTTCCCATTCCAATCCTGAGACACTTCCGATAGCAGAGATGTGATATCTCAATGCTTATACCACACCTGAGACCCTTCCTATAACATGAGATGTGATATCCATCTCCTTCACGTTCCAAACCTGAGACCCTTCCTTTAGCATGAGATGTGATATCCAGCTCCTTCCCATTCCAATCCTGAGACACTTCCTATAGCATGAGATGTGATATCTCAATGCTTCTAATACCAAACCTGAGACCCTTCCTATAGCATGAGATGTGATATCCAACTACTTCCCATTCCAATCCTGAGACCCTTCCTATAACATGAGATGTGATATCCATCTCCTTCCCGTTCCAAACCTGAGACCCTTCCTTTAGCATGAGATGTGATATCCAGCTCCTTCCCATTCCAATCCTGAGACACTTCCGATAGCATGAGATGTGATATCTCAATGCTTCTATTATCAAAACTGAGAACCTCCCTATAGCATGATATGTGATATCTAAGTCCTTCCCATTCCAATCCTGAGACCCTTCCTATAGCATGAGATGTGATATCTCAATGCTTCTACCAAACCTGAGACCCTTCCTTTAGCATGAGATGTGATATCCAACTCCTTCCGATTCCAGTCCTGAGACCCTTCCTATAGCATGAGATATGATATCTAAATACTTCTAATACCAAACCTGAGATCCTTCCGATAACATGAGATGTGATATCCAAATCCTCCCCCTTCCAAACCTGAGACCCTCCCTTTAGCATGAGATGTGATATCCAACTCCTTCCCATTCCAATCCGGAGACCCTTCTGATAGCATGAGAAGTGATATCTCCATGCGTATACCAAACCTGAGACCCTTCCTATAGCATGAGATGTGATATCCAAATCCTTCCCATTCCAATCCTGAGACCCTTCCTATAGCATGAGAAGTGATATCTCCATGCGTATACCAAACCTGAGACCCTTCCTATAGCATGAGATGTGATATCCAAATCCTTCCCATTCCAATCCTGAGACCCTTCCTATAGCATGAGATGTGATATCTCAATGCTTCTAATACCAAACCTGAGATCCTTCCTATAACATGAGATGTGATATCCAACTCCTTCCCATTCCAATCCTGAGACCCTTCCTATAGCATGAGAAGTGATATCTCCATGCGTATACCAAACCTGAGACCCTTCCTATAGCATGAGATGTGATATCTAAATCCTTCCCATTCCAATCCTGAGACCCTTCCTATAGCATGAGATGTGATATCTCAATGCTTATACCAAACCAGAGACCCGTCCTATAACATGAGATGGGATATCCAACTCTTTCCCATTCCAATCCTGAGCCACTTCCGATAGCAGAGATGTGATATCTCAATGCTTATACCAAAACTGAGACCCTTCCGATAACATGAGATGTGATATCCAACTCATTCCCATTCCAAACCTGAGAGACTTCCTGTAGCATATGTGATATCCAACTCCTTCCCATTCCAAACATGAGACCCTTCCTATAGCAAGAATGTAATATCCAACTCCTACCCATTCCAATCCTGAGACCATTCCTATAGCATGAGATGTGATATATCAATGCTTCTAATACCAAACCTGAGATCCTTCCTATGACATAAGATGGGATATCCAACTCCTTCCCATTCCAATCCTGAGCCACTTCCGATAGCAGAGATGTGATATCTCAATGCTTATACCAAAACTGAGACCCTTCCTATAACATGAGATGTGATATCCAACTCATTCCCATTCCAAACCTGAGAGACTTCCTATAGCATATGTGATATCCAACTCCTTCCCATTCCAAACATGAGACCCTTCCTATAGCAAGAATGTAATATCCAACTCCTACCCATTCCAATCCTGAGACCATTCCTATAGCATGAGATGTGATATATCAATGCTTCTAATACCAAACCTGAGATCCTTCCTATGACATAAGATGGGATATCCAACTCCTTCCCATTCCAATCCTGAGACCCTTCCGATAGCAGAGATGTGATATCTCAATGCTTATACCAAACCTGAGACCCTTCCTGTGGCATGAGATGTCATATACAACTCCTTCCCATTCCAATCCTGAGACCCTTCCTATAGCATGAGATGTGATATCTCAATGCTTATACCAAACCAGAGACCCGTCCTATAACATGAGATGGGATATCCAACTCTTTCCCATTCCAATCCTGAGCCACTTCCGATAGCAGAGATGTGATATCTCAATGCTTATACCAAAACTGAGACCCTTCCTATAACATGAGATGTGATATCCAACTCATTCCCATTCCAAACCTGAGAGACTTCCTATAGCATATGTGATATCCAACTCCTTCCCATTCCAAACATGAGACCCTTCC
Organism: Ambystoma mexicanum; assembly: GCF_040938575.1. Classification (NCBI taxonomy): domain Eukaryota; kingdom Metazoa; phylum Chordata; class Amphibia; order Caudata; family Ambystomatidae; genus Ambystoma; species Ambystoma mexicanum. Next base: position 1,150,610,063 of record NC_090934.1, read on the forward strand.
TATAGCAAGAATGTAATATCCAACTCCTACCCATTCCAATCCTGAGACCATTCCTATAGCATGAGATGTGATATATCAATGCTTCTAATACCAAACCTGAGATCCTTCCTATGACATAAGATGGGATATCCAACTCCTTCCCATTCCAATCCTGAGACCCTTCCGATAGCAGAGATGTGATATCTCAATGCTTATACCAAACCTGAGACCCTTCCTGTGGCATGAGATGTCATATACAACTCCTTCCCATTCCAATCCTGAGACCCTTCCTATAGCATGAGATGTGATATCCAACTCCTTCCCATCCCAATCCTGAGACACTTCCGATTGCAGAGATGTGATATCTCAATGCTTCTAATATCAAAACTGAGACCCTCCCTATAGCATGATATGTGATATCTAAGTCCTTCCCATTCCAATCCTGAGACCCTTCCTATAGCATGAGATGTGATATCTCAATGCTTCTACCAAACCTGAGACCCTTCCTTTAGCATGAGATGTGATATCCAACTCCTTCCCATTCCAGTCCTGAGACCCTTCCTATAGCATGAGATATGATATCTCAATACTTCTAATACTAAACCTGAGATCCTTCCGATAACATGAGATGTGGTATCCAAATCCTTCCCCTTCCAAACCTGAGACCCTCCCTTTAGCATGAGATGTGATATCCAACTCCTTCCCATTCCAATCCTGAGACCCTTCTGATAGCATGAGATGTGATATCTCAATGCTTCTAATACCAAACCTGAGATCCTTCCTATAACATGAGATGTGATATCCAACTCCTTCCCATTCCAATCCTGAGACCCTTCCTATAGCATGAGAAGTGATATCTCCATGCGTATACCAAACCTGAGACCCTTCCTATAGCATGAGATGTGATATCCAAATCCTTCCCATTCCAATCCTGAGACCCTTCCTATAGCATGAGATGTGATATCTCAATGCTTATACCAAACCAGAGACCCGTCCTATAACATGAGATGGGATATCCAACTCCTTCCCATTCCAATCCTGAGCCACTTCCGATAGCAGAGATGTGATATCGCAATGCTTATACCAAAACTGAGACCCTTCCTATAACATGAGATGTGATATCCAACTCATTCCCATTCCAAACCTGAGAGACTTCCTATAGCATATGTGATATCCAACTCCTTCCCATTCCAAACATGAGACCCTTCCTATAGCAAGAATGTAATATCCAACTCCTACCCATTCCAATCCTGAGACCATTCCTATAGCATGAGATGTGATATATCAATGCTTCTAATACCAAACCTGAGATCCTTCCTATGACATAAGATGGGATATCCAACTCCTTCCCATTCCAATCCTGAGACCCTTCCGATAGCAGAGATGTGATATCTCAATGCTTATACCAAACCTGAGACCCTTCCTGTGGCATGAGATGTCATATACAACTCCTTCCCATTCCAATCCTGAGACCCTTCCTATAGCATGAGATGTGATATCCAACTCCTTCCCATCCCAATCCTGAGACACTTCCGATTGCAGAGATGTGATATCTCAATGCTTCTAATATCAAAACTGAGACCCTCCCTATAGCATGATATGTGATATCTAAGTCCTTCCCATTCCAATCCTGAGACCCTTCCTATAGCATGAGATGTGATATCTCAATGCTTCTACCAAACCTGAGACCCTTCCTTTAGCATGAGATGTGATATCCAACTCCTTCCCATTCCAGTCCTGAGACCCTTCCTATAGCATGAGATATGATATCTCAATACTTCTAATACTAAACCTGAGATCCTTCCGATAACATGAGATGTGGTATCCAAATCCTTCCCCTTCCAAACCTGAGACCCTCCCTTTAGCATGAGATGTGATATCCAACTCCTTCCCATTCCAATCCTGAGACCCTTCTGATAGCATGAGATGTGATATCTCAATGCTTCTAATACCAAACCTGAGATCCTTCCTATAACATGAGATGTGATATCCAACTCCTTCCCATTCCAATCCTGAGACCCTTCCTATAGCATGAGAAGTGATATCTCCATGCGTATACCAAACCTGAGACCCTTCCTATAGCATGAGATGTGATATCCAAATCCTTCCCATTCCAATCCTGAGACCCTTCCTATAGCATGAGATGTGATATCTCAATGCTTATACCAAACCAGAGACCCGTCCTATAACATGAGATGGGATATCCAACTCCTTCCCATTCCAATCCTGAGCCACTTCCGATAGCAGAGATGTGATATCGCAATGCTTATACCAAAACTGAGACCCTTCCTATAACATGAGATGTGATATCCAACTCATTCCCATTCCAAACCTGAGACACTTCCTATAGCATATGTGATATCCAACTAAATCCCATTCCAAACATGAGACCCTTCCTATAGCAAGAATGTAATATCCAACTCCTACCCATTCCAATCCTGAGACCATTCCTATAGCATGAGATGTGATATATCAATGCTTCTAATACCAAACCTGAGATCCTTCCTATGACATGAAATGTGATATCCAAATCCTTCCCATTCGAAACCTGAGACCCTTCCTACAGCATGCGATGTGATATCTCAATGCTTCTAATACCAAACCTGAGACCCGTCCTATAACATGAGATGGGATATCCAACTCCTTCCCGTTCCAGACCTGAGACCCTTCCTATAGCATGAGATGTGATATCCAACTCCTTCCCATCCCAATCCTGAGACACTTCCGATTGCAGAGATGTGATATCTCAATGCTTCTAATATCAAAACTGAGACCCTCCCTATAGCATGATATGTGATATCTAAGTCCTTCCCATTCCAATCCTGAGACCCTTCCTATAGCATGAGATGTGATATCTCAATGCTTCTACCAAACCTGAGACCCTTCCTTTAGCATGAGATGTGATATCCAACTCCTTCCCATTCCAGTCCTGAGACCCTTCCTATAGCATGAGATATGATATCTCAATACTTCTTATACTAAACCTGAGATCCTTCCGATAACATGAGATGTGGTATCCAAATCCTTCCCCTTCCAAACCTGAGACCCTCCCTTTAGCATGAGATGTGATATCCAACTCCTTCCCATTCCAATCCTGATACCCTTCTGATAGCATGAGATGTGATATCTCAATGCCTCTAATACCAAACCTGAGATCCTACCTCTAACATGAAATGTGATATCCAAATCCTTCCCTTTCCAAACCTGAGAGCCTTCCTACAACATTAGATGTGATATCCAAGTCCTTCCCATTCCAATCCTGAGACCCTTCCTATAGGATGAGATGGGATATCCAACTCCTTCCAAATCCAATCCTGATACCCTTCCGATAGCATGAGATGTGATATCCCAATGCTTCTACAAAACCTGAGACCCATACCATGGCATGAGATGTGATATCAAACTCCTGTCCTATACCATGAGACTTGATATCTCAATGCTTCAAATACCAAACCTGAGACCGGTCCAATAACATGAGATGTGATATCCAAATCCTTCCCCTTCCAAACCTTAGACCCTTCCTGTATCATGAGATGTGATATCCAAGTCCTTTCCATTCCATTCCTGAGACCCTTACTATAGCATGAGATGTGATATCTCAATGCTTCTAATACCAAACCTGAGACCCTTCCTATAACATGAGATGTGATATCCAAGTCCTTCCCATTCCAATCCTGAGACCCTTCCTATAGCATGAGATGTGATATCTCAATGCTTCTAATACCAAACCTGAGACCCTTCCTATAACATGAATTGTGATATCCAAGTCCTTCCCATTCCAATCCTGAGACCCTTCCGATAACAGAGATGTGATATCTCAATGCTTATACCAAACCTGAGACCCTTCCGATAGCATGAGATGTGATGTTCAAATCCTTCCCCTTCCAAACCTTAGACCCTCCCTTTAGCATGAGATGTGATATCCAACTCCTTCCCATTCCAATCCTGAGACCCTTCTGATGGCATGAGATGTCATATCTCAATGCCTCTAATACCAAACCTGAGATCCTACCTCTAACATGAAATGTGATATCCAACTCCTTCCCCTTCCAACCCTGAGAGCCTTCCTATAGAATGAGATGTGATATCCAAGTCCTTCCCATTCCAATCCTGAGACCCTTCCTATAACATGAGATGTGATATCCAACTCCTTCCCATTCCAACCTTAGACCCTGCCTCTAGCATGTGATGTGATATCCCAATGCTTCTACAAAACCTGAGACCCATACCATGGCATGAGATGTGATATCAAACTCCTTCCCATTCCAATCCTGAGGCCCTTTCTATAGCTTGAGATGTGATATCCAACTCCTTCCCATTCCAATTCTGAGACCCGTCCTATACCATGAGACTTGATATCTCAATGCTTCTAATACCAAACCTGAGACCGGTCCTATAACATGAGATGTGATACCCAAATCCTTCCCCTTTCCAAACCTTAGACCCTTCCTATAGCATGAGATGTGATATCTCAATGCTTCTAATACCATACCTGAGACCCTTCCTATAACGAGATGGGATATCCAACTCCTTCCCATTCCAATCCTGAGACCCTTCCGATAGCAGAGATGTGATATCTCAATGCTTATACCAAACCTGAGACCCTTCCTATGGCATGAGATGTCATATACAACTCCTTCCGATTCCAATCCTGAGACCCTTCCTATAGCATGAGATGTGATATCTCAATGCTTCTAATACCAAACCTGAGATCCTTCCTATAACATGAGATGTGATATCAAACTCCTTCCCATTCCAAACCTGAGACCCTTCCGATAGCATGAGATGTGATATCTCAATGCTTCTAAAACCAAACATGAGAACCATCCTATAATATGAGATGTGAAATCCAAATCATTCCCTTTCCAAACCTGAGACCCTTCCTATAGCTTGAGATGTGATATCAAACTCCTTCCCATTCAATGTGATATCCAACTTCTTCCCATTCCAATCCTGAGACCCTTCCTATACCATGAGATGTGGTATATATTTCAATGCTTCTAATACCAAACCTGAGACCCATCCTAAAACATGAGATGTGAGATCCAAATCCTTCCCCTTCCAAACCTGAGACCTTTCCTTTAGCATGAGATGTGATATCAACTCCTTCCCATTCCAAACCTGAGACCCTTCCTATAGCATGAGATGTTATATCTTAATGCTTCTAAAACCAAACCTGAGAACCATCCTATAACATGTGAACTCCAAATCCTTCCCTTTCCAAACCTGAGACCCTTCCGATAGCATGAGATGTGATATCTCAATGCTACTAAAACCAAACATGAGAACCATCCTATAACATGAGATGTGAAATCCAAATCCTTCCCTTTCCAAACCTGAGACCCTTCCTATAGCTTGAGATGTGATATCAAACTCCTTCCCATTCCAATCCTGAGATAGCTTGAGATGTGATAGCCAACTCCTTCTCATTCCAATCCTGAGACCCTTCCTATACCATGAGATGTGATATCTCAATGCTTCTAATACCAAACCTGAGACCCGTCCTAAAACATGAGATGTGAGATCCAAATCCTTCCCCTTCCAAACCTGAGACCCTTCCTATAGCTTGAGATGTGATATCAAACTCCTTCCCATTCCAATCCCGAGATAGCTTGAGATGTGATATCCAACTCCATCCCATTCCAATCCTGAGACCCGTCCTATACCATGAGACTTGATATCTCAATGCTTCTAATACCAAACCTGAGACCGGTCCTATAACATGAGATGTGATACCCAAATCCTTCCCCTTTCCAAACCTTAGACCCTTCCTATAGCATGAGATATGATATCTCAATGCTTCTAATACCATACCTGAGACCCTTCCTATAACGAGATGGGATATCCAACTCCTTCCCATTCCAATCCTGAGACCCTTCCGATAGCAGAGATGTGATATCTCAATGCTTATACCAAACCTGAGACCCTTCCTATGGCATGAGATGTCATATACAACTCCTTCCGATTCCAATCCTGAGACCCTTCCTATAGCATGAGATGTGATATCTCAATGCTTCTAATACCAAACCTGAGATCCTTCCTATAACATGAGATGTGATATCAAACTCCTTCCCATTCCAAACCGGAGACCCTTCCGATAGCATGAGATGTGATATCTCAATGCTTCTAAAACCAAACATGAGAACCATCCTATAACATGAGATGTGAAATCCAAATCATTCCCTTTCCAAACCTGAGACCCTTCCTATAGCTTGAGATGTGATATCAAACTCCTTCCCATTCAATGTGATATCCAACTTCTTCCCATTCCAATCCTAAGACCCTTCCTATACCATGAGATGTGGTATATATTTCAATGCTTCTAATACCAAACCTGAGACCCGTCCTAAAACATGAGATGTGAGATCCAAATCCTTCCCCTTCCAAACCTGAGACCTTTCCTTTAGCATGAGATGTGATATCAACTCCTTCCCATTCCAAACCTGAGACCCTTCCTATAGCATGAGATGTTATATCTTAATGCTTCTAAAACCAAACCTGAGAACCATCCTATAACATGTGAACTCCAAATCCTTCCCTTTCCAAACCTGAGACCCTTCCGATAGCATGAGATGTGATATCTCAATGCTACTAAAACCAAACATGAGAACCATCCTATAACATGAGATGTGAAATCCAAATCCTTCCCTTTCCAAACCTGAGACCCTTCCTATAGCTTGAGATGTGATATCAAACTCCTTCCCATTCCAATCCTGAGATAGCTTGAGATGTGATAGCCAACTCCTTCTCATTCCAATCCTGAGACCCTTCCTATACCATGAGATGTGATATCTCAATGCTTCTAATACCAAACCTGAGACCCGTCCTAAAACATGAGATGTGAGATCCAAATCCTTCCCCTTCCAAACCTGAGACCCTTCCTATAGCTTGAGATGTGATATCAAACTCCTTCCCATTCCAATCCCGAGATAGCTTGAGATGTGATATCCAACTCCATCCCATTCCAATCCTGAGACCCTTCCGATAGCATGAGATGTGATAGCTCAATGCTTCTAATATCAAAACTGAGACCCTCCCTATAGTATGAGATGTGATATCTAGGTCCTTCCCATTCCTATCCTGAGACCCTTCCTATAGCATGAGATGTGATATCTCAATGCTTCTATCAAACCTGAGACCCTTCCTTTAGCATGAGATGTGATATCCAACTCCTTGCCATTCCAATCCTGAGACCCTTCCTATAACGAGATGTGATATCCAACTCCTTCCCATTCCAACCTGAGACACTTCCTATAGCATGAGAAGGGATATCCAAATCCTTCCCATTCCAATCCTGAGATCCTTCCTATAACATTATGTGATATCCAATTCCTTCCCATTCCAAACCTGAGACCCTTCCTATTGGATGAGATGTGATATCCAACTCCTTCCCATTCCAATCCTGAGACCCTTCCTATACCATGAGATGTGATATCTCAATGCTTCTAATACCAAACCTGGGACCCGCCCTATAACATGAGATATGATATCCAAATCCTTCCCCTTCCAAACCTGAGACCCTTCCTTTAGCATGAGATGTGATATCCAAATCCTTCCCATTCCAATCCTGAAACCCTTCCTATAGCATGAGATGTGATATCTCAATGTTTATAATAAAAAACCTGAGACCCTTCCTATAGAAAGAGATGTGATATCCAAATCCTTCCCATTTCAATCTTGAGACCCTTCCTATAGCATGAGATGTGATATCCAAATCCTTCCCATTCCAATCCTGAGACCCTTCCTATAGCATGAGATGTGATATCTCAATGCTTATACCAAACCAGAGACCTGTCCTATAACATGAGATGGGATATCCAACTCCTTCCCATTCCAATCCTGAGCCACTTCCGATAGCAGAGATGTGATATCTCAATGCTTATACCAAAACTGAGACCCTTCCTATAACATGAGATGTGATATCCAACTCATTCCCATTCCAAACCTGAGAGACTTCCTATAGCATATGTGATATCCAACTCCTTCCCATTCCAAACATGAGACCCTTCCTATAGCAAGAATGTAATATCCAACTCCTACCCATTCCAATCCTGAGACCATTCCTATAGCATGAGATGTGATATATCAATGCTTCTAATACCAAACCTGAGATCCTTCCTATGACATAAGATGGGATATCCAACTCCTTCCCATTCCAATCCTGAGACCCTTCCGATAGCAGAGATGTGATATCTCAATGCTTATACCAAAACTGAGACCCTTCCTGTGGCATGAGATGTCATATACAACTCCTTCCCATTCCAATCCTGAGACCCTTCCTATAGCATGAGATGTGATATCCAACTCCTTCCCATTCCAATCCTGAGACCCTTCCTACAGCATGCAATGTGATATCTCAATGATTCTAATACCAAACCTGAGACCCGTCCTATAACATGAGATGGGATATCCAACTCCTTCCCGTTCCAGACCTGAGACCCTTCCTATAGCATGAGATGTGATATCCAACTCCTTCCCATCCCAATCCTGAGACACTTCCGATTGCAGAGATGTGATATCTCAATGCTTCTAAAATCAAAACTGAGACCCTCCCTATAGCATGATATGTTATATCTAAGTCCTTCCCATTCCAATCCTGAGACCCTTCCTATAGCATGAGATGTGATATCTCAATGCTTCTACCAAACCTGAGACCCTTCCTTTAGCATGAGATGTGATATCCAACTCCTTCCCATTCCAGTCCTGAGACCCTTCCTATAGCATGAGATATGATATCTCAATACTTCTAATACTAAACCTGAGATCCTTCCGATAACATGAGATGTGGTATCCAAATCCTTCCCCTTCCAAACCTGAGACCCTCCCTTTAGCATGAGATGTGATATCCAACTCCTTCCCATTCCAATCCTGAGACCCTTCTGATAGCATGAGATGTGATATCTCAATGCTTCTAATACCAAACCTGAGATCCTTCCTATAACATGAGATGTGATATCCAACTCCTTCCCATTCCAATCCTGAGACCCTTCCTATAGCATGAGAAGTGATATCTCCATGCGTATACCAAACCTGAGACCCTTCCTATAGCATGAGATGTGATATCCAAATCCTTCCCATTCCAATCCTGAGACCCTTCCTATAGCATGAGATGTGATATCTCAATGCTTATACCAAACCAGAGACCCGTCCTATAACATGAGATGGGATATCCAACTCCTTCCCATTCCAATCCTGAGCCACTTCTGATAGCAGAGATGTGATATCTCAATGCTTATACCAAAACTGAGACCCTTCCTATAACATGAGATGTGATATCCAACTCATTCCCATTCCAAACCTGAGACACTTCCTATAGCATATGTGATATCCAACTAAATCCCATTCCAAACATGAGACCCTTCCTATAGCAAGAATGTAATATCCAACTCCTACCCATTCCAATCCTGAGACCATTCCTATAGCATGAGATGTGATATATCAATGCTTCTAATACCAAACCTGAGATCCTTCCTATGACATGAAATGTGATATCCAAATCCTTCCCATTTGAAACCTGAGACCCTTCCTACAGCATGCGATGTGATATCTCAATGCTTCTAATACCAAACCTGAGACCCGTCCTATAACATGAGATGGGATATCCAACTCCTTCCCGTTCCAGACCTGAGACCCTTCCTATAGCATGAGATGTGATATCCAACTCCGTCCCATCCCAATCCTGAGACACTTCCGATTGCAGAGATGTGATATCTCAATGCTTCTAATATCAAAACTGAGACCCTCCCTATAGCATGATATGTGATATCTAAGTCCTTCCCATTCCAATCCTGAGACCCTTCCTATAGCATGAGATGTGATATCTCAATGCTTCTACTAAACCTGAGACCCTTCCTTTCGCATGAGATGTGATATCCAACTCCTTCCCATTCCAGTCCTGAGACCCTTCCTATAGCATGAGATATGATATCTCAATGCTTCTAATACTAAACCTGAGATCCTTCCGATAACATGAGATGTGGTATCGAAATCCTTCCCCTTCCAAACCTGAGACCCTCCCTTTAGCATGAGATGTGATATCCAACTCCTTCCCATTCCAATCCTGATACCCTTCTGATAGCATGAGATGTGATATCTCAATGCCTCTAATACCAAACCTGAGATCCTACCTCTAACATGAAATGTGATATCCAACTCCTTCCCTTTCCAAACCTGAGAGCCTTCCTACAACATGAGATGTGATATCCAAGTCCTTCCCATTCCAATCCTGAGACCCTTCCTATAGGATGAGATGGGATATCCAACTCCTTCCAAATCCAATCCTGATACCCTTCCGATAGCATGAGATGTGATATCCCAATGCTTCTACAAAACCTGAGACCCATACCATGGCATGAGATGTGATATCAAACTCCCGTCCTATACCATGAGACTTGATATCTCAATGCTTCTAATACCAAACCTGAGACCGGTCCAATAACATGAGATGTGATATCCAAATCCTTCCCCTTCCAAACCTTAGACCCTTCCTGTATCATGAGATGTGCTATCCAAGTCCTTTCCATTCCATTCCTGAGACCCTTCCTATAGCATGAGATGTGATATCTCAATGCTTCTAATACCAAACCTGAGACCCTTCCTATAACATGAATTGTGATATCCAAGTCCTTCCCATTCCAATCCTGAGACCCTTCCGATAACAGAGATGTGATATCTCAATGCTTATACCAAACCTGAGACCCTTCCGATAGCATGAGATGTGATATCTCAATGCTTCTAATACCAAACCTGAGATCCTTCCTATAACATGAGATGTGATGTTCAAATCCTTCCCCTTCCAAACCTTAGACCCTCCCTTTAGCATGAGATGTGATATCCAACTCCTTCCCATTCCAATCCTGAGACCCTTCTGATGGCATGAGATGTGATATCTCAATGCCTCTAATACCAACCCTGAGATCCTACCTCTAACATGAAATGTGATATCCAACTCCTTCCCCTTCCAACCCTGAGAGCCTTCCTATAGAATGAGATGTGATATCCAAGTCCTTCCCATTCCAATCCTGATACCCTTCCTATAACATGAGATGTGATATCCAACTCCTTCCCATTCCAACCTTAGACCCTGCCTATAGCATGTGATGTGATATCCCAATGCTTCTACAAAACCTGAGACCCATACCATGGCATGAGATGTGATATCAAACTCCTTCCCATTCCAATCCTGAGGCCCTTTCTATAGCTTGAGATGTGATATCCAACTCCTTCCCATTCCAATTCTGAGACCCGTCCTATACCATGAGACTTGATATCTCAATGCTTCTAATACCAAACCTGAGACCGGTCCTATAACATGAGATGTGATACCCAAATCCTTCCCCTTTCCAAACCTTAGACCCTTCCTATAGCATGAGATGTGATATCTCAATGCTTCTAATACCATACCTGAGACCCTTCCTATAACGAGATGGGACATCCAACTCCTTCCCATTCCAATCCTGAGACCCTTCCGATAGCAGAGATGTGATAGCTCAATGCTTATACCAAACCTGAGACCCTTCCTATGGCATGAGATGTCATATACAACTCCTTCCGATTCCAATCCTGAGACCCTTCCTATAGCATGAGATGTGATATCTCAATGCTTTTAATACCAAACCTGAGATCCTTCCTATAACATGAGATGTGATATCAAACTCCTTCCCATTCCAAACCTGAGACCCTTCCGATAGCATGAGATGTGATATCTCAATGCTTCTAAAACCAAACATGAGAACCATCCTATAACATGAGATGTGAAATCCAAATCATTCCCTTTCCAAACCTGAGACCCTTCCTATAGCTTGAGATGTGATATCAAACTCCTTCCCATTCAATGTGATATCCAACTTCTTCCCATTCCAATCCTGAGACCCTTCCTATACCATGAGATGTGGTATATATTTCAATGCTTCTAATACCAAACCTGAGACCCGTCCTAAAACATGAGATGTGAGATCCAAATCCTTCCCCTTCCAAACCTGAGACCTTTCCTTTAGCATGAGATGTGATATCAACTCCTTCCCATTCCAAACCTGAGACCCTTCCTATAGCATGAGATGTTATAACTTAATGCTTCTAAAACCAAACCTGAGAACCATCCTATAACATGTGAACTCCAAATCCTTCCCTTTCCAAACCTGAGACCCTTCCGATAGCATGAGATGTGATATCTCAATGCTACTAAAACCAAACATGAGAACCATCCTATAACATGAGATGTGAAATCCAAATCCTTCCCTTTCCAAACCTGAGACCCTTCCTATAGCTTGAGATGTGATATCAAACTCCTTCCCATTCCAATCCTGAGATAGCTTGAGATGTGATAGCCAACTCCTTCCCATTCCAATCCTGAGACCCTTCCTACACCATGAGATGTGATATCTCAATGCTTCTAATACCAAACCTGAGACCCGTCCTAAAACATGAGATGTGAGATCCAAATCCTTCCCCTTCCAAACCTGAGACCCTTCCTATAGCTTGAGATGTGATATCAAACTCCTTCCCATTCCAATCCCGAGATAGCTTGAGATGTGATATCCAACTCCATCCCATTCCAATCCTGAGACCCTTCCGATAGCATGAGATGTGATAGCTCAATGCTTCTAATATCAAAACTGAGACCCTCCCTATAGTATGAGATGTGATATCTAAGTCCTTCCCATTCCTATCCTAAGACCCTTCCGATAGCAGAGATGTGATATCTCAATGCTTATACCAAACCTGATGACCCATCCTATGGCATTAGATGTGATATCCAACTCCTTCCCATTGCAATCCTGAGTTCCTTCCTATAGCATGAGATGTGATATCTCAATGCTTCTATCAAACCTGAGACCCTTCCTTTAGCATGAGATGTGATATCCAACTCCTTGCCATTCCAATCCTGAGACCCTTCCTATAACATGAGACGTGATATCCAACTCCTTCCCATTCCAATCCTGAGACTCCTCCTATAGCATGAGATGTGATATCTCAATGCTTCTAATACCAAACATGGGACCCGCCCTATAACATGAGATATGATATCCAAATCCTTCCCCTTCCAAACCTGAGACCCTTCCTTTAGCATGAGATGTGATATCCAAATCCTTCCCATTCCAATCCTGAAACCCTTCCTATAGCATGAGATGTGATATCTCAATGTTTCTAATAAAAAACCTGAGACCCTTCCTATAGAAAGAGATGTGATATCCAAATCCTTCCCATTTCAATCTTGAGACCCTTCCTATAGCATGAGATGTGATATCCAAATCCTTCCCATTCCAATCCTGAGACCCTTCCTATAGCATGAGATGTGATATCTCAATGCTTATACCAAACCAGAGACCCGTCCTATAACATGAGATGGGATATCCAACTCCTTCCCATTCCAATCCTGAGCCACTTCCGATAGCAGAGATGTGATATCTCAATGCTTATACCAAAACTGAGACCCTTCCTATAACATGAGATGTGATATCCAACTCATTCCCATTCCAAACCTGAGAGACTTCCTATAGCATATGTGATATCCAACTCCTTCCCATTCCAAACATGAGACCCTTCCTATAGCAAGAATGTAATATCCAACTCCTACCCATTCCAATCCTGAGACCATTCCTATAGCATGAGATGTGATATATCAATGCTTCTAATACCAAACCTGAGATCCTTCCTATGACATAAGATGGGATATCCAACTCCTTCCCATTCCAATCCTGAGACCCTTCAGATAGCAGAGATGTGATATCTCAATGCTTAAACCAAACTTGAGACCCTTCCTGTGGCATGAGATGTCATATACAACTCCTTCCCATTCCAATCCTGACACCCTTCCTATAGCATGAGATGTGATATCCAACTCCTTCCCATTCCAATCCTGAGACCCTTCCTACAGCATGCGATGTGATATCTCAATGATTCTAATACCAAACCTGAGACCCGTCCTATAACATGAGATGGGATATCCAACTCCTTCCCGTTCCAGACCTGAGACCCTTCCTATAGCATGAGATGTGATATCCAACTCCTTCCCATCCCAATCCTGAGACACTTCCGATTGCAGAGATGTGATATCTCAATGCTTCTAATATCAAAACTGAGACCCTCCCTATAGCATGATATGTGATATCTAAGTCCTTCCCATTCCAATCCTGAGACCCTTCCTATAGCATGAGATGTGATATCTCAATGCTTCTACCAAACCTGAGACCCTTCCTTTAGCATGAGATGTGATATCCAACTCCTTCCCATTCCAGTCCTGAGGCCCTTCCTATAGCATGAGATATGATATCTCAATACTTCTAATACTAAACCTGAGATCCTTCCGATAACATGAGATGTGGTATCCAAATCCTTCCCCTTCCAAACCTGAGACCCTCCCTTTAGCATGAGATGTGATATCCAACTCCTTCCCATTCCAATCCTGAGACCCTTCTGATAGCATGAGATGTGATATCTCAATGCTTCTAATACCAAACCTGAGATCCTTCCTATAACATGAGATGTGATATCCAACTCCTTCCCATTCCAATCCTGAGACCCTTCCTATAGCATGAGAAGTGATATCTCCATGCGTATACCAAACCTGAGACCCTTCCTATAGCATGAGATGTGATATCCAAATCCTTCCCATTCCAATCCTGAGACCCTTCCTATAGCATGAGATGTGATATCTCAATGCTTATACCAAACCAGAGACCCGTCCTATAACATGAGATGGGATATCCAACTCCTTCCCATTCCAATCCTGAGCCACTTCTGATAGCAGAGATGTGATATCTCAATGCTTATACCAAAACTGAGACCCTTCCTATAACATGAGATGTGATATCCAACTCATTCCCATTCCAAACCTGAGACACTTCCTATAGCATATGTGATATCCAACTAAATCCCATTCCAAACATGAGACCCTTCCTATAGCAAGAATGTAATATCCAACTCCTACCCATTCCAATCCTGAGACCATTCCTATAGCATGAGATGTGATATATCAATGCTTCTAATACCAAACCTGAGATCCTTCCTATGACATGAAATGTGATATCCAAATCCTTCCCATTCGAAACCTGAGACCCTTCCTACAGCATGCAATGTGATATCTCAATGCTTCTAATACCAAACCTGAGACCCGTCCTATAACATGAGATGTGATATCCAACTCCTTCCCATCCCAATCCTGAGACACTTCCGATTGCAGAGATGTGATATCTCAATGCTTCTAATATCAAAACTGAGACCCTCCCTATAGCATGATATGTGATATCTAAGTCCTTCCCATTCCAATCCTGAGACCCTTCCTATAGCATGAGATGTGATATCTCAATGCTTCTACCAAACCTGAGACCCTTCCTTTAGCATGAGATGTGATATCCAACTCCTTCCCATTCCAGTCCTGAGACCCTTCCTATAGCATGAGATATGATATCTCAATACTTCTAATACTAAACCTGAGATCCTTCCGATAACATGAGATGTGGTATCCAAATCCTTCCCCTTCCAAACCTGAGACCCTCCCTTTAGCATGAGATGTGATATCCAACTCCTTCCCATTCCAATCCTGATACCCTTCTGATAGCATGAGATGTGATATCTCAATGCCTCTAATACCAAACCTGAGATCCTACCTCTAACATGAAATGTGATATCCAACTCCTTCCCTTTCCAAACCTGAGAGCCTTCCTACAACATGAGATGTGATATCCAAGTCCTTCCCATTCCAATCCTGAGACCCTTCCTATAGGATGAGATGGGATATCCAACTCCTTCCAAATCCAATCCTGATACCCGTCCTATACCATGAGACTTGATATCTCAATGCTTCTAATACCAAACCTGAGACCGGTCCAATAACATGAGATGTGATATCCAAATCCTTCCCCTTCCAAACCTTAGACCCTTCCTGTATCATGAGATGTGCTATCCAAGTCCTTTCCATTCCATTCCTGAGACCCTTCCTATAGCATGAGATGTGATATCTCAATGCTTCTAATACCAAACCTGAGACCCTTCCTATAACATGAATTGTGATATCCAAGTCCTTCCCATTCCAATCCTGAGACCCTTCCGATAACAGAGATGTGATATCTCAATGCTTATACCAAACCTGAGACCCTTCCGATAGCATGAGATGTGATATCTCAATGCTTCTAATACCAAACCTGAGATCCTTCCTATAACATGAGATGTGATGTTCAAATCCTTCCCCTTCCAAACCTTAGACCCTCCCTTTAGCATGAGATGTGATATCCAACTCCTTCCCATTCCAATCCTGAGACCCTTCTGATGGCATGAGATGTGATATCTCAATGCCTCTAATACCAAACCTGAGATCCTACCTCTAACATGAAATGTGATATCCAACTCCTTCCCCTTCCAACCCTGAGAGCCTTCCTATAGAATGAGATGTGATATCCAAGTCCTTCCCATTCCAATCCTGAGACCCTTCCTATAACATGAGATGTGATATCCAACTCCTTCCCATTCCAACCTTAGACCCTGCCTATAGCATGTGATGTGATATCCCAATGCTTCTACAAAACCTGAGACCCATACCATGGCATGAGATGTGATATCAAACTCCTTCCCATTCCAATCCTGAGGCCCTTTCTATAGCTTGAGATGTGATATCCAACTCCTTCCCATTCCAATTCTGAGACCCGTCCTATACCATGAGACTTGATATCTCAATGCTTCAAATACCAAACCTGAGACCGGTCCTATAACATGAGATGTGATACCCAAATCCTTCCCCTTTCCAAACCTTAGACCCTTCCTATAGCATGAGATGTGATATCTCAATGCTTCTAATACCATACCTGAGACCCTTCCTATAACGAGATGGGACATCCAACTCCTTCCCATTCCAATCCTGAGACCCTTCCGATAGCAGAGATGTGATATCTCAATGCTTATACCAAACCTGAGACCCTTCCTATGGCATGAGATGTCATATACAACTCCTTCCGATTCCAATCCTGAGACCCTTCCTATAGCATGAGATGTGATATCTCAATGCTTCTAATACCAAACCTGAGATCCTTCCTATAACATGAGATGTGATATCAAACTCCTTCCCATTCCAAACCTGAGACCCTTCCGATAGCATGAGATGTGATATCTCAATGCTTCTAAAACCAAACATGAGAACCATCCTATAACATGAGATGTGAAATCCAAATCATTCCCTTTCCAAACCTGAGACCCTTCCTATAGCTTGAGATGTGATATCAAACTCCTTCCCATTCAATGTGATATCCAACTTCTTCCCATTCCAATCCTGAGACCCTTCCTATACCATGAGATGTGGTATATATTTCAATGCTTCTAATACCAAACCTGAGACCCGTCCTAAAACATGAGATGTGAGATCCAAATCCTTCCCCTTCCAAACCTGAGACCTTTCCTTTAGCATGAGATGTGATATCTTAATGCTTCTAAAACCAAACCTGAGAACCATCCTATAACATGTGAACTCCAAATCCTTCCCTTTCCAAACCTGAGACCCTTCCGATAGCATGAGATGTGATATCTCAATGCTACTAAAACCAAACATGAGAACCATCCTATAACATGAGATGTGAAATCCAAATCCTTCCCTTTCCAAACCTGAGACCCTTCCTATAGCTTGAGATGTGATATCAAACTCCTTCCCATTCCAATCCTGAGATAGCTTGAGATGTGATAGCCAACTCCTTCCCATTCCAATCCTGAGACCCTTCCTATACCATGAGATGTGATATCTCAATGCTTCTAATACCAAACCTGAGACCCGTCCTAAAACATGAGATGTGAGATCCAAATCCTTCCCCTTCCAAACCTGAGACCCTTCCTATAGCTTGAGATGTGATATCAAACTCCTTCCCATTCCAATCCCGAGATAGCTTGAGATGTGATATCCAACTCCATCCCATTCCAATCCTGAGACCCTTCCGATAGCATGAGATGTGATAGCTCAATGCTTCTAATATCAAAACTGAGACCCTCCCTATAGTATGAGATGTGATATCTAAGTCCTTCCCATTCCTATCCTGAGACCCTTCCGATAGCAGAGATGTGATATCTCAATGCTTATACCAAACCTGATGACCCATCCTATGGCATTAGATGTGATATCCAACTCCTTCCCATTGCAATCCTGAGTTCCTTCCTATAGCATGAGATGTGATATCTCAATGCTTCTATCAAACCTGAGACCCTTCCTTTAGCATGAGATGTGATATCCAACTCCTTGCCATTCCAATCCTGAGACCCTTCCTATAACATGAGACGTGATATCCAACTCCTTCCCATTCCAATCCTGAGACTCCTCCTATAGCATGAGATGTGATATCTCAATGCTTCTAATACCAAACATGGGACCCGCCCTATAACATGAGATATGATATCCAAATCCTTCCCCTTCCAAACCTGAGACCCTTCCTTTAGCATGAGATGTGATATCCAAATCCTTCCCATTACAATCCTGAAACCCTTCCTATAGCATGAGATGTGATAGCTCAATGTTTCTAATAAAAAACCTGAGACCCTTCCTATAGCAAGAGATGTGATATCCAAATCCTTCCCATTCCAATCCTGAGACCCTTCCTATAACGAGATGTGATATCCAACTCCTTCCCATTCCAACCTGAGACACTTCCTATAGCATGAGAAGGGATATCCAAATCCTTCCCATTCCAATCCTGAGATCCTTCCTATAACATGATGTGATATCCAATTCCTTCCCATTCCAAACCTGAGACCCTTCCTATTGGATGAGATGTGATATCCAACTCCTTCCCATTCCAATCCTGAGACTCCTCCTATAGCATGAGATGTGATATCTCAATGCTTCTAATACCAAACCTGGGACCCGCCCTATAACATGAGATATGATATCCAAATTCTTCCCCTTCCAAACCTGAGACCCTTCCTTTAGCATGAGATGTGATATCCAAATCCTTCCCATTCCAATCCCGAAACCCTTCCTATAGCATGAGATGTGATAGCTCAATGTTTCTAATAAAAAACCTGAGACCCTTCCTATAGCAAGAGATGTGATATCCAAATCCTTCCCATTCCAATCCTGAGACCCTTCCTATAACGAGATGTGATATCCAACTCCTTCCCATTCCAACCTGAGACACTTCCTATAGCATGAGAAGGGATATCCAAATCCTTCCCATTCCAATCCTGAGATCCTTCAACATGATGTGATATCCAATTCCTTCCCATTTCAAACCTGAGACCCTTCCTATTGGATGAGCTGTGATATCCAACTCCTTCCCATTCCAATCCTGAGACCCTTCCTATACCATGAGATGTGATATCTCAATGCTTCTAATACCAAACCTGGGACCCGCCCTATAACATGAGATATGATATCCAAATCCTTCCCCTTCCAAACCTGAGACCCTTCCTTTAGCATGAGATGTGATATCCAAATCCTTCCCATTCCAATCCTGAAACCCTTCCTATAGCATGAGATGTGATAGCTCAATGTTTCTAATAAACAACCTGAGACCCTTCCTATAGCAAGAGATGTGATATCCAAATCCTTCCCATTCCAATCCTGAGACCCTTCCTATAACGAGATGTGATATCCAACGCCTTCCCATTCCAACCTGAGACACTTCCTATAGCATGAGAATGGATATCCAAATCCTTCCCATTCCAATCCTGAGATCCTTCCTATACCATGATGTGATATCCAATTCCTTCCCATTCCAAACCTGAGACCCTTCCTATTGGATGAGATGTGATATCCAACTCCTTCCCATTCCAATCCTGAGACCCTTCCTATACCATGAGATGTGATATCTCAATGCTTCTAATACCAAATCTGGGACCCGCCCTATAACATGAGATATGATATCCAAATCCTTCCCCTTCCAAACCTGAGACCCTTCCTTTAGCATGAGATGTGATATCCAAATCCTTCCCATTCCAATCCTGAAACCC
This sequence comes from Ambystoma mexicanum, assembly GCF_040938575.1. Lineage (NCBI taxonomy): Eukaryota > Metazoa > Chordata > Amphibia > Caudata > Ambystomatidae > Ambystoma > Ambystoma mexicanum. Next base: position 1,150,629,962 of record NC_090934.1, read on the forward strand.
TTCCTATAGCATGAGATGTGATATCTCAATGTTTCTAATAAAAAACCTGAGACCCTTCCTATAGCAAGAGATGTGATATCCAAATCCTTCCCATTTCAATCTTGAGACCCTTCCTATAGCATGAGATGTGATATCCAACTCCTTCCCATTCCAACCTGAGACCCTTCCTATAGCATGAGAAGGGATATCCAACTCCTTCCCATTCCAATCCTGAGACCCTTCCTATACCATGAGATGTGATATCTCAATGCTTCTAATACCAAACCTGAGACCCGTCCTAAAACATGAGATGTGAGATCCAAATCCTTCCCCTTCCAAACCTGAGACCCTTCCTATAGCTTGAGATGTGATATCAAACTCCTTCCCATTCCAATCCCGAGATAGCTTGAGATGTGATATCCAACTCCATCCCATTCCAATCCTGAGACCCTTCCGATAGCATGAGATGTGATAGCTCAATGCTTCTAATATCAAAACTGAGACCCTCCCTATAGTATGAGATGTGATATCTAAGTCCTTCCCATTCCTATCCTGAGACCCTTCCGATAGCAGAGATGTGATATCTCAATGCTTATACCAAACCTGATGACCCATCCTATGGCATTAGATGTGATATCCAACTCCTTCCCATTGCAATCCTGAGTTCCTTCCTATAGCATGAGATGTGATATCTCAATGCTTCTATCAAACCTGAGACCCTTCCTTTAGCATGAGATGTGATATCCAACTCCTTGCCATTCCAATCCTGAGACCCTTCCTATAACATGAGACGTGATATCCAACTCCTTCCCATTCCAATCCTGAGACTCCTCCTATAGCATGAGATGTGATATCTCAATGCTTCTAATACCAAACATGGGACCCGCCCTATAACATGAGATATGATATCCAAATCCTTCCCCTTCCAAACCTGAGACCCTTCCTTTAGCATGAGATGTGATATCCAAATCCTTCCCATTACAATCCTGAAACCCTTCCTATAGCATGAGATGTGATAGCTCAATGTTTCTAATAAAAAACCTGAGACCCTTCCTATAGCAAGAGATGTGATATCCAAATCCTTCCCATTCCAATCCTGAGACCCTTCCTATAACGAGATGTGATATCCAACTCCTTCCCATTCCAACCTGAGACACTTCCTATAGCATGAGAAGGGATATCCAAATCCTTCCCATTCCAATCCTGAGATCCTTCCTATAACATGATGTGATATCCAATTCCTTCCCATTCCAAACCTGAGACCCTTCCTATTGGATGAGATGTGATATCCAACTCCTTCCCATTCCAATCCTGAGACTCCTCCTATAGCATGAGATGTGATATCTCAATGCTTCTAATACCAAACCTGGGACCCGCCCTATAACATGAGATATGATATCCAAATTCTTCCCCTTCCAAACCTGAGACCCTTCCTTTAGCATGAGATGTGATATCCAAATCCTTCCCATTCCAATCCCGAAACCCTTCCTATAGCATGAGATGTGATAGCTCAATGTTTCTAATAAAAAACCTGAGACCCTTCCTATAGCAAGAGATGTGATATCCAAATCCTTCCCATTCCAATCCTGAGACCCTTCCTATAACGAGATGTGATATCCAACTCCTTCCCATTCCAACCTGAGACACTTCCTATAGCATGAGAAGGGATATCCAAATCCTTCCCATTCCAATCCTGAGATCCTTCAACATGATGTGATATCCAATTCCTTCCCATTTCAAACCTGAGACCCTTCCTATTGGATGAGCTGTGATATCCAACTCCTTCCCATTCCAATCCTGAGACCCTTCCTATACCATGAGATGTGATATCTCAATGCTTCTAATACCAAACCTGGGACCCGCCCTATAACATGAGATATGATATCCAAATCCTTCCCCTTCCAAACCTGAGACCCTTCCTTTAGCATGAGATGTGATATCCAAATCCTTCCCATTCCAATCCTGAAACCCTTCCTATAGCATGAGATGTGATAGCTCAATGTTTCTAATAAACAACCTGAGACCCTTCCTATAGCAAGAGATGTGATATCCAAATCCTTCCCATTCCAATCCTGAGACCCTTCCTATAACGAGATGTGATATCCAACGCCTTCCCATTCCAACCTGAGACACTTCCTATAGCATGAGAATGGATATCCAAATCCTTCCCATTCCAATCCTGAGATCCTTCCTATACCATGATGTGATATCCAATTCCTTCCCATTCCAAACCTGAGACCCTTCCTATTGGATGAGATGTGATATCCAACTCCTTCCCATTCCAATCCTGAGACCCTTCCTATACCATGAGATGTGATATCTCAATGCTTCTAATACCAAATCTGGGACCCGCCCTATAACATGAGATATGATATCCAAATCCTTCCCCTTCCAAACCTGAGACCCTTCCTTTAGCATGAGATGTGATATCCAAATCCTTCCCATTCCAATCCTGAAACCCTTCCTATAGCATGAGATGTGATATCTCAATGTTTCTAATAAAAAACCTGAGACCCTTCCTATAGCAAGAGATGTGATATCCAAATCCTTCCCATTTCAATCTTGAGACCCTTCCTATAGCATGAGATGTGATATCCAACTCCTTCCCATTCCAACCTGAGACCCTTCCTATAGCATGAGAAGGGATATCCAACTCCTTCCCAATCCAATCCTGAGACCCTTCCGATAGCAGAGATGTGATATCTCAATGCTTATACCAAACCTGAGACCCTACCTTTAGTATGATGTGATATCCAAATCCTTCACATTCCAATCCTGAGACCCTTCCTATAGCATGAGATGTGATATCTCAATGCTTCTAATACCAAACCTGAGATCCTTCCTATAACATGAGATGTGATATCCACCTCCTTCCCATTCCAAACCTGAGACCCTTCCAATAGCATGAGATTTGATATCTCAATGCTTCTAAAAACAAACATGAGAACCATCCTATAACGAGATGTGAAATCCCAATCCTTCCCTTCCCAAACCTGAGACCCTTCCTATAGCTCGAGATGTGATATCAAACTCCTTCCCATTCCAATCCTGAGATAGCTTGAGATGTGATATCCAACTCCTTCCCATTCCAATCCTGAGACCCTTATTATACCATGAGATGTGATATCTCAAGGCTTCTAATACCAAACCTGAGACCCGTCCTAAAACATGAGATGTGAGATCCAAATCCTTCCCCTTCCAAACCTGAGACCTTTCCTTTAGCATATGTGATATCCAACTCCTTCCCATTCCAATCCTGAGACCCTTCCGATAGCATGAGATGTGATATCTCAATGCTTCTAATATCAAACCTGAGACCCTCCCTATAGCATGAGATGTGATATCCAACTCCTTCCCATTCCAATCCTGAGACTCTTCCTATAGCATGAGATGTGATATCTCGATGCTTCTAATACCAAACCTGGGACCCGTCCTATAACATGAGATGTGATATCCAAATCCTTCCCCTTCCAAACCTGAGACCCTTCCTTTAGCATGAGATGTGATATCCAAATCCTTCCCATTCCAATCCTGAAACCCTTCCTATAGCATGAGATGTGATAGCTCAATGTTTCTAATAAAAAACCTGAGACCCTTCCTATAGCAAGAGATGTGATATCCAAATCCTTCCCATTCCAATCCTGAGACCCTTCCTATAACGAGATGTGATATCCAACTCCTTCCCATTCCAACCTGAGACACTTCCTATAGCATGAGAAGGGATATCCAAATCCTTCCCATTCCAATCCTGAGATCCTTCCTATAACATGATGTGATATCCAATTCCTTCACATTCCAAACCTGAGACCCTTCCTATTGGATTAGATGTAATATCCAACTCCTTCCCATTCCAATCCTGAGACCCTTCCTATAACATATGATGTGATGTCTCAATGCTTCTAATACCAAACCTGAGATCCTTCCTATGGCATGAGATGTCATATAAAGCTCCTTCCCATTCCATTCCTGAGACCCTTCCTATAGCATGAGATGTGATATCCAACTCCTTCCCATTCCAATCCTGAGACCCTTCCTATAGCATGAGATGTGATATCTCAATGCTTCTAATACCAAACCTGAGATCCTTCCTATAACATGAGATGTGATATCCAAATCCTTCCCATTCCAACCTGAGACCCTTCCGATAGCATGAGATGTGATATCCCAATGCTTCTACCAAACCTGAGACCCATACTATGGCATGAGATGTGATATCAAACTCCTTCCCATTCCAATCCTGAGACCCTTCCTATAGCTTGAGATGGGATATCCAACTCCTTCCCATTCCAATTCTGAGACCCTTCCTATACCATGAGACTTGATATCGCAATGCTTCTAATACCAAACCTGAGACCCGTCCTATAACATGAGATGTGATATCCAAATCCTTCCCCTTCCAAACCTTAGACCCTTCCTTTATCATGGTATGTGATATCAAACTCCTTCACATTCCAATCCTGAGACCCTTCCGATATCATGAGATTTTTTATCTCAAAGCTTCTGATATCAAACTTGAGACCCTCCCTATAGCATGAGATGTGACATCCAAGTCCTTCCCATTCCAATCCTGAGACGCTTCCTATAGCATGAGATGTGATATCTCAATGCTTCTAATACCAAGCCTGAGACCCTTCCTTTAACATGAGAAGGGATATCCAACTCCTTCCCATTCCAATCCTGAGACTCTTCCGATAGCAGAGATGTGATATCTCAATGCTTATACCAAACCTGAGATCCTTCCTATGGCATGAGATGTCATATAAAATACCTTCCCATTCCATTCCTGAGACCCTTCCTATAGCATGAGATGTGATATCCAACTCCTTCCCATTCCAATCCTGAGACCCTTCCTATAGCATGAGATGTGATATCTCAATGCTTCTAATACCAAACCTGAGATCCTTCCTATAACATGAGATGTGATATCCAAATCCTTCCCATTCCAACCTGAGACCCTTCCGATAGCATGAGATGTGATATCCCAATGCTTCTACCAAACCTGAGACCCTTCCTATAGCTTGAGATGTGATATCCAACTCCTTCCCATTCCAATTCTGAGACCCTCCTATACCATGAGACTTGATATCGCAATGCTTCTAATACCAAACCTGACACTCGTCCTATAACATGAGATATGATATCCAAATCCTTCCCCTTCCAAACCTTAGACCCTTCCTTTATCATGAGATGTGATATCCAACTCCTTCACATTCCAATCCTGAGACCCTTCCGATATCATGAGATTTGTTATCTCAAAGCTTCTGATATCAAACTTGAGACCCTCACTATAGCATGAGATGTGACATCCAAGTCCTTCCCATTCCAATCCTGAGACGCTTCCTATAGCATGAGATGTGATATCTCAATGCTTCTAATACCAAACCTGAGATCCTTCCTATAACATGAGATGTGATATCCAACTCCTTCCCATTCCAAACCTGAGACCCTTCCGATAGCGTGATATCTCAATGCTTCAAAAACCAAACATGAGAACCATCCTATAACATGAGATGTGAAATCCAAATCCTTCCCTTCCCAAACATGAGACTCTTCTTATAGCATGAGATGTGATATCTCAATGCTTCTACCAAACCTGAAACCCTTCCTATAGCATGAGATGTGATATCAAACTCCTTCCCATTCAATGTGATATCCAACTCTGTCCCATTCCAATCCTGAGACCCTTCCTATACCATGAGATGTGATATTTCAATGCTTCTAATACCAAACCTGAGACGGGTCCTAAAACATGAGATGTGAGATCCAAATCCTTCCCCTTCCAAACCTGAGACCCTTCCTATAGCATGAGATGTTATATCTTAATGCTTCTAAAACCAAACCTGAGAACCATCCTATAACATGTGAAATCCAAATCCTTCCCTTTCCAAACCTGAGACCCTTCCGATAGCATGATATGTGATATCTCAATGCTACTAAAACCAAACATGAGAACCATCCTATAACATGAGATGTGAAATCCAAATCCTTCCCTTTCCAAACCTGAGACCCTTCCTATAGCTTGAGATGTGATATCAAACTCCTTCCCATTCCAATCCTGAGATAGCTTGAGATGTGATAGCCAACTCCTTCCCATTCCAATCCTGAGACCCTTCCTATACCATGAGATGTAATATCTCAATGCTTCTAATACCAAACCTGAGACCCGTCCTAAAACATGAGATGTGAGATCCAAATCCTTCCCCTTCCAAACCTAAGACCCTTCCTATAGCTTGAGATGTGATATCAAACTCCTTCCCATTCCAATCCTGAGATAGCTTGAGATGTGATATCCAACTCCATCCCATTCCAATCCTGAGACCCTTCCGATAGCATGAGATGTGATAGCTCAATGCTTCTAATATCAAAACTGAGACCCTCCCTATAGTATGAGATGTGATATCTAAGTCCTTCCCATTCCTATCCTGAGACCCTTCCGATAGCAGAGATGTGATATCTCAATGCTTATACCAAACCTGATAACCCTTCCTATGGCATGAGATGTGATATCCAACTCCTTCCCATTCCAATCCTGAGTTCCTTCCTATAGCATGAGATGTGATATCTCAATGCTTCTATCAAACCTTAGGCCCTTCCTTTAGCATGAGATGTGATATCCAACTCCTTGCCATTCCAATCCTGAGACCCTTCCTATAACATGAGACGTGATATCCAAATCCTTCCCATTCCAATCCTGAGTTCCTTCCTATAGCATGAGATGTGATATCTCAATGCTTCTACCAAACCTGAAACCCTTCCTATTGCATGAGATGTGATATCCAACTCCTTCCCATTCCAATCCTGAGACACTTCCTATAGCATGAGATGTGATATCACAATGCTTCTAATACCAAACCTGAGACCCCTCCTATAACATGAGATGTGATATCCAAATCCTTCCCCTTCCAAACCTGAGACCCTTCCTTTAGCTGAGATGTGATATCCAGCTCCTCCCATTCCAATCCTGAGACCCTTCCGATAGCATGAGATGTGATATCTCAATGCTTCTGATATCAAAACTGAGACCCTCCCTATAGCATGAGATGTGATATCTAAGTCCTTCCCATTCCAATCCTGAGACCCTTCCGATAGCAGAGATGTGATATTTCAATGCTTATACCAAACCTGAGACCCTTCCTATAGCATGAGATGTGATATCCAACTCCTTCCGATTCCAATCCTGAGACCCTTCCTATAGCATGAGATGTGATATCGCAATGCTTCTACCAAAACTGAGACCCTTCCTTTAGCATGAGATGTGATATCCAAATCCTTCCCCTTCCAAACCTTAGACCCTTCCTTTATCACGGTATGTGATATCAAACTCCTTCACATTCCAATCCTGAGACCCTTCCGATATCATGAGATTTTTTATCTCAAAGCTTCTGATATCAAACTTGATACCCTCCCTATAGCATGAGATGTGACATCCAAGTCCTTCCCAATCCAATCCTGAGACGCTTCCTATAGCATGAGATGTGATATCTCAATGCTTCTAATACCAAGCCTGAGACCCTTCCTATAACATGAGATGGGATATCCAACTCCTTCCCATTCCAATCCTGAGACTCTTCCGATAGCAGAGATGTGATATCTCAATGCTTATACCAAACCTGAGATCCTTCCTATGGCATGAGATGTCATATAAAATACCTTCCCATTCCATTCCTGAGACCCTTCCTATAGCATGAGATGTGATATCCAACTCCTTCCCATTCCAATCCTGAGACCCTTCCTATAGCATGAGATGTGATATCTCAATGCTTCTAATACCAAACCTGAGATCCTTCCTATAACATGAGATGTGATATCCAAATCCTTCCCATTCCAACCTGAGACCCTTCCGATAGCATGAGATGTGATATCCCAATGCTTCTACCAAACCTGAGACCCTTCCTATAGCTTGAGATGTGATATCCAACTCCTTCCCATTCCAATTCTGAGACCCTCCTATACCATGAGACTTGATATCGCAATGCTTCTAATACCAAACCTGACACTTGTCCTATAACATGAGATATGATATCCAAATCCTTCCCCTTCCAAACCTTAGACCCTTCCTTTATCATGAGATGTGATATCCAACTCCTTCACATTCCAATCCTGAGACACTTCCGATATCATGAGATTTGTTATCTCAAAGCTTCTGATATCAAACTTGAGACCCTCCCTATAGCATGAGATGTGACATCCAAGTCCTTCCCATTCCAATCCTGAGACGCTTCCTATAGCATGAGATGTGATATCTCAATGCTTCTAATACCAAACCTGAGATCCTTCCTATAACATGAGATGTGATATCCAACTCCTTCCCATTCCAAACCTGAGACCCTTCCGATAGCATGAGATGTGATATCTCAATGCTTCTAATACCAAACCTGAGATCCTTCCTATAACATGAGATGTGATATCCAACTCCTTCCCATTCCAAACCTGAGACCCTTCCGATAGCATGAGATGTGATATCTCAATGCTTCTAATACCAAACCTGAGATCCTTCCTATAACATGAGATGTGATATCCAACTCCTTCCCATTCCAAACCTGAGACCCTTCCGATAGCATGAGATGTGATATCTCAATGCTTCTACCAAACCTGAAACCCTTCCTATAGCATGAGATGTGATATCAAACTCCTTCCCATTCAATGTGATATCCAACTATGTCCCATTCCAATCCTGAGACCCTTCCTATACCATGAGATGTGATATTTCAATGCTTCTAATACCAAACCTGAGACCGGTCCTAAAACATGAGATGTGAGATCCAAATCCTTCCCCTTCCAAACCTGAGACCCTTCCTATAGCATGAGATGTTCTATCTTAATGCTTCTAAAACCAAACCTGAGAACCATCCTATAACATGTGAAATCCAAATCCTTCCCTTTCCAAACCTGAGACCCTTCCGATAGCATGATATGTGATATCTCAATGCTACTAAAACCAAACATGAGAACCATCCTATAACATGAGATGTGAAATCCAAATCCTTCCCTTTCCAAACCTGAGACCCTTCCTATAGCTTGAGATGTGATATCAAACTCCTTCCGATTCCAATCCTGAGATAGCTTGAGATGTGATAGCCAACTCCTTCCCATTCCAATCCTGAGACCCTTCCTATACCATGAGATGTGATATCTCAATGCTTCTAATACCAAACCTGAGACCCGTCCTAAAACATGAGATGTGAGATCCAAATCCTTCCCCTTCCAAACCTAAGACCCTTCCTATAGCTTGAGATGTGATATCAAACTCCTTCCCATTCCAATCCTGAGATAGCTTGAGATGTGATATCCAACTCCATCCCATTCCAATCCTGAGACCCTTCCGATAGCATGAGATGTGATAGCTCAATGCTTCTAATATCAAAACTGAGACCCTCCCTATAGTATGAGATGTGATATCTAAGTCCTTCCCATTCCTATCCTGAGACCCTTCCGATAGCAGAGATGTGATATCTCAATGCTTATACCAAACCTGATAACCCTTCCTATGGCATGAGATGTGATATCCAACTCCTTCCCATTCCAATCCTGAGTTCCTTCCTATAGCATGAGATGTGATATCTCAATGCTTCTATCAAACCTGAGGCCCTTCCTTTAGCATGAGATGTGATATCCAACTCCTTGCCATTCCAATCCTGAGACCCTTCCTATAACATGAGACGTGATATCCAACTCCTTCCCATTCCAATCCTGAGTTCCTTCCTATAGCATGAGATGTGATATCTCAATGCTTCTAATACCAAACCTGAGATCCTTCCTATAACATGAGATGTGATATCCAACTCCTTCCCATTCCAAACCTGAGACCCTTCCGATAGCATGAGATGTGATATCTCAATGCTTCAAAAACCAAACATGAGAACCATCCTATAACATGAGATGTGAAATCCAAATCCTTCCCTTCCCAAACCTGAGACTCTTCCTATAGCATGAGATGTGACATCTCAATGCTTCTACCAAACCTGAAACCCTTCCTATTGCATGAGATGTGATATCCAACTCCTTCCCATTCCAATCCTGAGACACTTCCTATAGCATGAGATGTGATATCACAATGCTTCTAATACCAAACCTGAGACCCCTCCTATAACATGAGATGTGATATCCAAATCCTTCCCCTTCCAAACCTGAGACCCTTCCTTTAGCTGAGATGTGATATCCAGCTCCTCCCATTCCAATCCTGAGACCCTTCCGATAGCATGAGATGTGATATCTCAATGCTTCTGATATCAAAACTGAGACCCTCCCTATAGCATGAGATGTGATATCTAAGTCCTTCCCATTCCAATCCTGAGACCCTTCCGATAGCAGAGATGTGATATTTCAATGCTTATACCAAACCTGAGACCCTTCCTATAGCATGAGATGTGATATCCAACTCCTTCCGATTCCAATCCTGAGACCCTTCCTATAGCATGAGATGTGATATCGCAATGCTTCTACCAAAACTGAGACCCTTCCTTTAGCATGAGATGTGATATTCAACTCCTTCCCATTCCAATCATGAGACCCTTCCTATAGCATGAGATGTGATATCTCAATGCTTCTAATACCAAACCTGAGATCCATACTATAACATGAGAAGTGATATCCAACTCCTTCCCATTCCAATCATGAGACCCTTCCTATAGCATGAGATGTGATATCTCAAAGCTTCTAATACCAAACCTGAGATCCTTCCTATAGCATGAGATGTGATATCTCAATGCTTCTAATACCAAACCTGAGACCCTTTCTATAACATGAAATGTGATATCCAACTCCTTCCCATTCCAACCTTAGACCCTGCCTATAGCATGTGATGTGATATCCCAATGCTTCTACAAAACCTGAGACCCATACCATGGCATGAGATGTGATATCGAACTCCTTCCCATTCCAATCCTGAGACCCTTTCTATAGCTTGATATGTGATATCCAACTCCTTCCCATTCCAATTCTGAGACCCGTCCTATACCATGAGACTTGATATCTCAATGCTTCTAATATCAAACCTGAGACCGGTCCTATAACATGAGATGTGATACCCAAATCCTTCCCCTTTCCAAACCTGAGACCCTTCCTATAGCATGAGATGTGATATCTCAATGCTTCTAATACCAAACCTGAGACCCTTCCTATAACGAGATGGGATATCCAACTCCTTCCCATTCCAATCCTGAGACCCTTCCGATAGCAGAGATGTGATATCTCACTGCTTATACCAAACCTGAGACCCTTCCTATGGCATGAGATGTCATATACAACTCCTTCCGATTCCAATCCTGAGACCCTTCTATAGCATGAGATGTGATATCTCAATGCTTCTAATACCAAACCTGAGATCCTTCCTATAACATGAGATGTGATATCAAACTCCTTCGCATTCCAAACCTGAGACCCTTCCGATAGCATGAGATGTGATATCTCAATGCTTCTAAAACCAAACCTGAGACCCGTCCTAAAACATGAGATGTGAGATTCACAGGACTTGGATATCATATCTCATTCTATAGGAAGGCTCTCAGGGTTGGAAGGGGAAGGAGTTGGATATCACATTTCATGTTAGAGGTAGGATCTCAGGTTTGGTATTAGAGGCATTGAGATATCACATCTCATGCCATCAGAAGGGTCTCAGGATTGGAATGGGAAGGAGTTAGATATCACATCTCATGCTAAAGGGAGGGTCTAAGGTTTGGAAGGGGAAGGATTTGGATATCACATCTCATGTTATAGGAAGGATCTCAGGTTTGGTATTAGAAGCATTGAGATATCACATCTCATGCTATCGGAAGGGTCTCAGGTTTGGTATAAGCATTGAGATATCACATCTCTGCTATCGGAAGGGTCTCAGGTTTGGAATGGGAAGGAGTTGGATATCACATCTCATGTTATAGGAAGGATCTCAGGTTTGGTATTAGAAGCATTGAGATATCACATCTCATGCTATAGGAAGGGTCTCCGGATTGGAATGTGAAGGATTTGGATATCACATCTCATGTTATAGGAAGTGTCTCAGGATTGGAATGGCAAGGAGTTGGATATCACATCTCATGCTAAAGGAAGGGTCTCAGTTTTGATAGAAGCATTGAGATATCACATCTCATGCTATAGGAAGGAACTCAGGATTGGAATGGGAAGGAGTTGGATATCACGTCTCATGTTATAGGAAGGGTCTCAGGATTGGAATGGCAAGGAGTTGGATATCACATCTCATGCTAAAGGAAGGGTCTCAGGTTTGATAGAAGCATTGAGATATCACATCTCATGCTATAGGAAGGAACTCAGGATTGGAATGGGAAGGAGTTGGATATCACATCTCATGCCATAGGAAGGGTTATCAGGTTTGGTATAAGCATTGAGATATCACATCTCTGCTATCGGAAGGGTCTCAGGATAGGAATGGGAAGGACTTAGATATCACATCTCATACTATAGGGAGGGTCTCAGTTTTGATATTAGAAGCATTGAGCTATCACATCTCATGCTATCGGAAGGGTCTCAGGATTGGAATGGGATGGAGTTGGATATCACATCTCAAGCTATCTCAGGATTGGAATGGGAAGGAGTTTGATATCACATCTCAAGCTATACGAAGGGTCTCAGGTTTGGAGGGGGAAGGATTTGGATCTCACATCTCATGTTTTAGGACGGGTCTCAGGTTTGGTATTAGAAGCATTGAGATATCACATCTCATGGTATAGGAAGGGTCTCAGGATTGGAATGGGAAGGAGTTGGCTATCACATCTCAAGCTATCTCAGTATTGGAATGGGAAGGAGTTTGATATCACATCTCAAGCTATAGGAAGGGTCTCAGGTTTGGAAAGGGAAGGATTAGGATTTCACATCTCATGTTATAGGATGGTTCTCATGTTTGGTTTTAGTAGCATTGAGATATCACATCTCATGCTATCGGAAGGGTCTCAGGTTTGGAAAGGGAAGGATTTGGATTTCACATGTTATAGGATGGTTCTCAGGTTTGGTTTTAGAAGCATTAAGATATAACATCTCATGCTATAGGAAGGGTCTCAGGTTTGGAAGGGGAAGGATTTGGATCTCACATTGTTAGGAAAGATTTCGTTATTGTAGGGAACTTTCCTTCCATGTGGCAACCCCTAAACTTTTTGCTATTGTTTTCAACCTGTTTTCTTGACTTTGCCAGAGAAGTGCAGCCTTCTGCCGTACTCCTCTGGGCTTTCGCTCCTTTCTTACGGGGAAACTGACATGCCCTTAAGACAGTCAGTACCGGGGAACGCTGTTTCCCGTAGTTTCTTTTATCGTGTCGCCATTTTAGTGCAACACGACACAAGAGGGCACTGTAAGCTAAGTTACAGCTCTCTTGGGTCTCTAGCCTTCTACAGACCCTAGACACTCTTGTAGGATGGTTTTTGGATCGGTGCAAGTCATTCAGGGACTGGGCTGGTGGCAGCGATCATTTGGTTTATTTTGAGCTCCTTTTGCCGTTCTGAGCACCTTTTTGCCGCGAACACAAAAGGGTGGCCCGGCTACCCAAAATGGCCGGACCACGAGGCTCCTTTGTCTCGTCCACTGTCCGTCTTGCTCCCTTTACCTTCCCCCGGGTCAGGCGACCCGGGGCCTTCCTTATTTGGGCATGTAGTTTCCCGCGAAACACGGTTGCTTTCGCGGGCTTCTACATGTCGTTTGAGTGCCCCCAGGATGTGGGCTGGGCTGTCTGGTCCCAATACACATCCTGGGTGCCAGAGAGTCTAGGGTGGTGTGAATGCCTGGGACCACTGTGGTCCGTGATTGATCCACGTATGGTATGTGTGTTGATGAGCGGATCTCCCATTGGCTCCCCTCCGTTTTGGCGCGAAGGGAACCGTGGATAAGAGGGAGCTGGAAACACCACTACCATGTCGATCTCCTGAGTTCTTACGAACGAAGGAATACAGGAGCCAAGTATCCTGTAACCAGAGGCTGGACCGAGGAATCGCTGGTGACCCGCTGAAGGAATCCTCCTTTGCACTGCTGTCGTCCTGTGAAACCCTTTCCTCCTTGCATCGAACCAGAAGGCCTGTATTGGTGCTTCGACCTATTGGAATAGCAGGAACAGCTATTCCCGGCATCTTCATCAACTCCTAGCAGTAAGCCTTCGGAAGTGTCTCTGGGCCATCCAGTTGACTGACCAGCTTACAAGGGAGTCCTGCTCTGTAACCGCCGTCAGGTTGTGCCGTATCTCGAGTCCTTGTCACTCTCCCACGCTTAGTACACTTGGCGTTCCCAAGTCTGAAGGGAGGAGTGTACTTTGGATTCAGATACGCACGGCCGCTCTGTTGTCCTGCTGCGGCAACAAAACTGTGCTGGTTTCGTCGATTGGGACGTCTTTTTGATCTACACGACTGGAAAGCGTTCCCTGCTCGTCTGAACCCGCCAGCTGCTGAAACTACAGTGGAGAAGCCTGGGTCTGCTTGCTTCGGGGACCGGTGAGTAGATTAGCTAGGATCTGGTCGCCCTCCTGCAGTTGCCCATTGCTTTTCCCTGCTGTGTAAAAACAGCTCCCTTTTCGTCCGTACTCGCGTTTTGCTTCTGCTCGCTGTGGAGGCTGCGCTTGAGTCACGGAACCTGTTCTTCTTCTGTGTGCACTAACCCGAACTGCCTGACTTCCTCCGAAGAGCTTCTCCTTTGCCCGTGGGCACCAGCACTTGCAGGTACTTTGAGCACAAGGCTCCACTCTTCTCAGGGATCGGACTTCCATCTAGTTAGGTGCTTCTGAAGGCGAACTGAGTCGAAAGCATTATCGCACTGCCTGTTTTCTTCCCTTTCAGGTGGACTGCATATTTCGTGCTTTAAACGCTTGCGACTGTGTATTTGTATATATATTGTGTTGATTTGGTATGTGTTGGTTTAATATTGTTATAGAGTGATTTTCTTGCTACGGTCATTGTTTTAAAGGCCTTAAAATAAATGTGTTTATATTTTTGATATAACACCTGTTTGGAGTAGTTTGTAAGCGCTCTTGCTTTGTGTGCTCATTGCGGGCTTTCAGTCACCCTCACCCCTCTTGAGACCTAGTCTTGACCGCCGCGATCGCTACCTTGATTGGTCTGGCTTGTCCAGAGGTTACCCTGTTCCAAGTAATTAGGTTGGCCTTCTGAACTTCTGCGCCACCAGGACAGAGTTCAGAAATCCGTCTTAACAAATTGGTGTACAGCGGTGGGATACGACTGAGGGTATCCAGTGTTGCGCACGAGCTAAGGCGTTTTCAGGTTATTCCAACCAGGACACGCAGTAAAGTATTGAATATAACGTTAAAAAGGCCATAGTCCTATCAACAGTATGGAAACGAATACTTTATTAACCTTAAATGCTTCGAAATCTGAAACATTGAAGAAGATGTGTGCGGAGAGAGGGGTTTCCTCTCAAGGCACTAAATTGGAAATGATCCAGAGAATCGTGGCGTGGCAAGAAGCGCAGCTTGACGCTATAACTTCCGAGGACAGTGCAGAAGGTGGTGGGGCTGCTCTCACTGGCAGAACCGACGGTTCTGCCGCTGCACTGATCCATCACGACCACGAGGACAGGGAGGATGTAATGTCTAACGTTTCCTCTGCCAGTGTTGATGGGGAGGCTATGCTTGAATTCAAGAAGCAAGAGCTGCGGTTTAGGCAGCAGGAGCTTGAATTCAGCATAGCCAAACTGAAAATCGACCAGGCAGAAAACCAAAAAGACAGGGATCACCAGTTGGAACTGGCCAAGCTTCAGTTCGCAAATGGGTCCAAGGGTCCTGGACATGGTTCTGGGGCTTCCTCTCATCCACGGTTTCCAAAAGATCTGCTCAGTGTGTATGAGGAACGAAATGACATTATGGACTGGTTAAATGCGTTTGAGTATGCATGCGAGGTTCAAGAGGTTGATAATGCGGATAAGATTGCATGGTTACTCAGCAGACTGCCCCATTCTGGTTGCAGTGCCATTATGGAAATGTCGAAGGCTGAGCGCGCTGATTTTGCAATGTTGAAGCAGACTCTCATTTTAAAGTTTGGGAAGACTCCGACCCAATACTTGAAAAGGTTTAGAGAGTATAAGAAAAAGGAAGGTGGTACTTGGGTGTCGTATGTAGCTGAGTCCCTGAAAAACTTAACTGGCTGGGTTGAAGGTTATAAGGTTTCTACCTTCGAAGGCATGATCAATCTGGTCATGCTGGAACACATTTTTGCTTCTTCTTCCCCGGAGCTTAAGCAGCATTTGGCCGATTCGAAGGAGATAGATCCTAAGAAGCTGGCCATTGCAGCAGACTTATGGGTGTCACATCGAGTGTCCCATAAGGACAAAACTCATCCTGGTAAGCAGGAGGAAGGGAAAAAGTCCAAAGATATGGAGGGTGGGGAATCTGCTAAATCTTCTTCCCATAAGGGCCACAAAAAGAAAAATAAGGGTAAGCCATACGAGAACTCACAGGGTAGTGGAGGTTCGCCTCCGAAACAGAACTCTGGTTATAATAAGCCTCCCTACGTAAACAGACCCAATGGGGCTTGTTTTTCTTGTGGAGCAACTGACCATGTGAAGGGGGATCCCCGTTGTAAGGTTAGACCTTTGGGGGTCCACTCCGCTAATCTGGCCTTCTCCTCCTACGAGGAAGAAGAGATTACAGGAGCATCCTTCTCCTCAGACTCATTTCCCAGCGGAATAGAGGCTGAGGTAGTTTTAGTTTCCCTGGGTTCCTGGGAGCCTAAAGTCGCAGAGGCGTATGCTAGGATTCCGGATAATACCAAGCACTACTTTAAAGACAGTGTGCTGATCAATGGAGTGGATACTCCAGCTCTTAGGGATAGTGGGTGCAGTCGAACTGTAGTGGATTCTACCTTGGTAGACTCAGAGGAAGTTGCCAGAGCTCCTCTGATGCCCACTAAGTTGGCTGACGGCCCCCTCCGTATGTTTCCCGTGATCCCTGTTAATCTAACTTTAAATGGTACAGCAGTTAGGATTCCAGTGAGCATTCAGAGAAACGTCCCGGGAAAGGTCTTGTTGGGCAATGATCTCAGAGCTCTAGGGCTCGTAGGAGACACTGCCGAAAGACCCTACACACGGTCTCAAGCACGGGCAGCATTGGCCAAGTCCAATACGCCGCCCCAGCCGAAGGGGAAACCCAAGGCGAAAGGAGTCAACAAGTCCCGACGGGGGAAAGAGAATATTCCCCCGAGCTCGCCTACCACTGCGGTGGAGGGAGTTGGTCAATCGCCCGAGCCTGACGAGGAGGTGGCGATGCCTGAAGTGTTCGACCCCAACGACCATCCTGAACTAAAAGACTTGTTAGCTGAAGGAGGTCCTGATAGGGACGACTTCAGTAAGGGCCAACGTGAGTGCCCATCTCTGGAAGGCCTAAGGAGACAGGCCTGCTCCCAGCTTGAGGGTGAACCTCCTGGGAAGCATCGGATTTATTGGGAAGGTGGACTCCTGTACAGTGAGCCCACGGAGTCTACAGAAGGAGACCATAGGAGGTTGGTGGTTCCCCTTGCTGTTAGACCCTTCCTCCTGCAGTTGGCGCATGAAGTTCCCCTTGCTGGTCACCTTGGAATGAAGAGGACCAAGCAAAGGTTATCTATGCACTTCTACTGGCCCAAGATGGGGGTGCAAGTAGAAAGTCACTGCAGGAGTTGTGCCTCCTGCCAGTTGTCTGGTAAGGTTGGCGCGACAATCCAAGCTCCGTTGGTACCGCTCCCAGTTGTGGGGGTACCATTTGAAAGGGTAGGGATCGACATCGTTGGTCCCCTTGACCCGCAAACATCCTCAGGCAATAGGTTTATCCTGGTGCTGGTCGACCATGCAACCAGGTATCCTGAGGCCATCCCATTGAAAACTGTAACTGCCAAGTCGGTTGCAAAAGCTTTACTCGGCATATTTACTAGGGTTGGCTTCCCTAAAGAAGTTGTGTCAGATCGTGGCAGCAACTTTATGTCGAAGTATATGCAGGCTATGTGGAAAGAATGTGGGGTCACCTACAAGTTCTCTTCTGCATATCACCCCCAGACCAATGGTCTGGTGGAACGTTTCAACAGAACGTTAAAGAGCATGATTGGGGCTCTGGAGGAGCCCCAGAGAAGAAAATGGGATCTTCTTTTACCATGCTTGCTGTTTGCCTACAGAGAGGTACCACAGGAGGGTGTTGGCTTCAGCCCCTTCGAACTTCTGTTCGGTCATCCCGTACGGGGACCCTTAGCCATCGTCAAAGAGGGATGGGAGATGCCCACTCCCCCTGTTACTACCAATGTAGTTGACTATGTGCTAGGGCTCAGAAAACGGATGGTACTCCTGATGGGCTTGGCTAGTGAAAAGTTGAAGGCAGGACAAGCGCTGGTGAAACATTGGTACGACCAGAAAGCTTCCTTAATTCACTTTACCCCTGGTCAGCAAGTCCTGATCATGAACCCTATAAGGCCTCGCGCTTTACAGGACAAATGGTCAGGCCCTTACACAGTGGTGGAGCCCCTGGGTGAGGTGAACTATTTAGTGGACCTTGGAAGGCCTGGACAGGCTCCAAAAGTGTTCCACGTAAATAGGCTGAAGGCTTTCGTCCCAAGAGTCGAAATCGCAGCACTGCTACTGGCGTCAGACGTTGAGGAAGAGGAGTCAGAACCTCTTCCCGACCTGTTCCAAAGCGGTCCTTCAGATAGCTCCGTTGAGGGTGTCCGAGTGGCCCCTCACCTGACTTCTGATCAGCAGGCTGAGGTGAAAAGTTTGCTTAGGCAGTTTTCCCCCCTGTTTTCACAGTCGCCTGGTTTGACACCTTGGTGCAAACATAACATTGACACAGGAGACAGTGTACCTACCAAAAGTAGGGGATACAGGATGTCGGATAAAGTACGGTCTTATATTAAGACCGAGGTCAACAAGATGTTAGACCTTGGGGTGATTGAACCCTCTAGTAGTCCTTGGTCCAGTCCTGTGGTATTGGTTCCAAAGGCAGGCACTTCTGAATTGAGGTTCTGCGTGGATTACAGGGCTCTGAATGCTGTCACCAAGACAGACGCTCACCCCTTGCCTCGAACTGACGAGCTGGTGGATACCTTGGGTGCCTCCAAGTACCTCAGCACGTTTGACCTGACTGCGGGCTATTGGCAAATAGCTTTAGCAGAACATGCCAAGGAGAAGACAGCATTTTCAACTCCCGACGGGCTTTACCAATTCCGGGTAATGCCGTTCGGATTGAAGAATGCACCTGCCACTTTCCAGAGGCTTGTGAATCATGTGTTGAATGGGTTGGACGAATTCTGTCTTGCATATCTGGACGATATAGCAGTTTTCAGTGCCACCTGGGAAGACCATGTGAAACACCTCGGGATTGTGCTCCAGGCTCTTCAGAAAGCCCACTTGACCATCAAGGCGAGTAAATGCCAGATTGGACAAGGCTCAGTGGTTTACCTTGGGCATGAAGTAGGTGGAGGAAGGATACAGCCTCTCCCCAGTAAAGTACAAGCAGTACAAGACTGGCCTACCCCCACTACACAAACCCAAGTGAGAGCCTTCTTAGGACTCACGGGTTATTACCGCAATTTTGTGGCAGACTATGGCACCATAGCTGCTCCTCTGACTGCCCTCACAACTCCGAAGAAACCCAAGAAGGTAACTTGGACCGACGAGTGTGAGAAGGCCTTCAATGGCTTAAAAGACTCCTTGTGCCAGGCCCCTGTGCTCAGGGCCCCTGATTATCAAAGACCTTTTATCGTGCAGACGGATGCCTCTGACACTGGGATAGGAGCTGTACTATCACAAGTAGATGAGAAGGGTAAGGAACACCCTATCGGTTTTATTAGTCGCCAGCTTAAGGACAGAGAGCTCAGATGGTCCACGGTAGAGAAAGAATGTTTCTCTGTTGTGTGGGCCCTAAGGAAGCTGCGGCCCTACCTCTATGGGACCCACTTCACTGTGCAGACTGACCATAAGCCGTTAAAGTGGCTAATGAACATGAAGGGGGAGAATCCAAAGTTGCTTAGGTGGTCCATAAGTCTACAAGGCTTCGACTTCACTATTGAGCATAGGCCAGGTGTCCAACATAGCAATGCTGATGGGTTGTCCAGAATGTTTTACCGACCTGAACAAGAGACTCATCCAGGGGTGGATTAGTTCCCCCTGTCCATAGTCTGGGAGGGGCGAGTGTTAGGAAAGATTTCGTTATTGTAGGGAACTTTCCTTCCATGTGGCAACCCCTAAACTTTTTGCTATTGTTTTCAACCTGTTTTCTTGACTTTGCCAGAGAAGTGCAGCCTTCTGCCGTACTCCTCTGGGCTTTCGCTCCTTTCTTACGGGGAAACTGACATGCCCTTAAGACAGTCAGTACCGGGGAACGCTGTTTCCCGTAGTTTCTTTTATCGTGTTTAGTGCAACACGACACAAGAGGGCACTGTAAGCTAAGTTACAGCTCTCTTGGGTCTCTAGCCTTCTACAGACCCTAGACACTCTTGTAGGATGGTTTTTGGATCGGTGCAAGTCATTCAGGGACTGGGCTGGTGGCAGCGATCATTTGGTTTATTTTGAGCTCCTTTTGCCGTTCTGAGCACCTTTTTGCCGCGAACACAAAAGGGTGGCCCGGCTACCCAAAATGGCCGGACCACGAGGCTCCTTTGTCTCGTCCACTGTCCGTCTTGCTCCCTTTACCTTCCCCCGGGTCAGGCGACCCGGGGCCTTCCTTATTTGGGCATGTAGTTTCCCGCGAAACACGGTTGCTTTCGCGGGCTTCTACATGTCGTTTGAGTGCCCCCAGGATGTGGGCTGGGCTGTCTGGTCCCAATACACATCCTGGGTGCCAGAGAGTCTAGGGTGGTGTGAATGCCTGGGACCACTGTGGTCCGTGATTGATCCACGTATGGTATGTGTGTTGATGAGCGGATCTCCCATTGGCTCCCCTCCGTTTTGGCGCGAAGGGAACCGTGGATAAGAGGGAGCTGGAAACACCACTACCATGTCGATCTCCTGAGTTCTTACGAACGAAGGAATACAGGAGCCAAGTATCCTGTAACCAGAGGCTGGACCGAGGAATCGCTGGTGACCCGCTGAAGGAATCCTCCTTTGCACTGCTGTCGTCCTGTGAAACCCTTTCCTCCTTGCATCGAACCAGAAGGCCTGTATTGGTGCTTCGACCTATTGGAATAGCAGGAACAGCTATTCCCGGCATCTTCATCAACTCCTAGCAGTAAGCCTTCGGAAGTGTCTCTGGGCCATCCAGTTGACTGACCAGCTTACAAGGGAGTCCTGCTCTGTAACCGCCGTCAGGTTGTGCCGTATCTCGAGTCCTTGTCACTCTCCCACGCTTAGTACACTTGGCGTTCCCAAGTCTGAAGGGAGGAGTGTACTTTGGATTCAGATACGCACGGCCGCTCTGTTGTCCTGCTGCGGCAACAAAACTGTGCTGGTTTCGTCGATTGGGACGTCTTTTTGATCTACACGACTGGAAAGCGTTCCCTGCTCGTCTGAACCCGCCAGCTGCTGAAACTACAGTGGAGAAGCCTGGGTCTGCTTGCTTCGGGGACCGGTGAGTAGATTAGCTAGGATCTGGTCGCCCTCCTGCAGTTGCCCATTGCTTTTCCCTGCTGTGTAAAAACAGCTCCCTTTTCGTCCGTACTCGCGTTTTGCTTCTGCTCGCTGTGGAGGCTGCGCTTGAGTCACGGAACCTGTTCTTCTTCTGTGTGCACTAACCCGAACTGCCTGACTTCCTCCGAAGAGCTTCTCCTTTGCCCGTGGGCACCAGCACTTGCAGGTACTTTGAGCACAAGGCTCCACTCTTCTCAGGGATCGGACTTCCATCTAGTTAGGTGCTTCTGAAGGCGAACTGAGTCGAAAGCATTATCGCACTGCCTGTTTTCTTCCCTTTCAGGTGGACTGCATATTTCGTGCTTTAAACGCTTGCGACTGTGTATTTGTATATATATTGTGTTGATTTGGTATGTGTTGGTTTAATATTGTTATAGAGTGATTTTCTTGCTACGGTCATTGTTTTAAAGGCCTTAAAATAAATGTGTTTATATTTTTGATATAACACCTGTTTGGAGTAGTTTGTAAGCGCTCTTGCTTTGTGTGCTCATTGCGGGCTTTCAGTCACCCTCACCCCTCTTGAGACCTAGTCTTGACCGCCGCGATCGCTACCTTGATTGGTCTGGCTTGTCCAGAGGTTACCCTGTTCCAAGTAATTAGGTTGGCCTTCTGAACTTCTGCGCCACCAGGACAGAGTTCAGAAATCCGTCTTAACACACATCTCATGTTTTAGGACCGGTCTCAGGTTTGGTATTAGAAGCATTGAAATATCACATCTCATGGTATAGGAAGGGTCTCAGGATTGGAATGGGACAGAGTTGGATATCACATTGAATGGGAAGGAGTTTGATATCACATCTCATGCTATAGGAAGGGTTTCAGGTTTGGTAGAAGCATTGAGATATCACATCTCATGCTATAGGAAGAGTCTCAGGTTTGGGAAGGGAAGGATTTGGATTTCACATCTCATGTTATAGGATGGTTCTCATGTTTGGTTTTTGAAGCATTGAGATATCACATCTCATGCTATCGGAAGGGTCTCAGGTTTGGAATGGGAAGGAGTTTGATATCACATCTCATGTTATAGGAAGGATCTCAGGTTTGGTATTAGAAGCATTGAGATATCACATCTCATGCTATAGGAAGGGTCTCAGGATTGGAATCGGAAGGAGTTGTATATGACATCTCATGCCATAGGAAGGGTCTCAGGTTTGGTATAAGCATTGAGATATCACATCTCTGCTATCGGAAGGGTCTCAGGATTGGAATGGGAAGGAGTTGGATATCCCATCTCATGTTGTAGGAAGGGTCTCATGTTTGGTATTAGAAGCATTGAGATATCACATCTCATGCTATAGGAAGGGTCTCAGGATTGGAATGGGAAGGACTTGGATGTCACATCTCATGCTATAGGGAGGGTCTCAAGTTTGATATCAGAAGCTTTGAGATAACAAATCTCATGATATCGGAAGGGTCTCAGGATTGGAATATGAAGGAGTTGGATATCACATCTCATGATAAAGGAAGGGTCTAAGGTTTGGAAGGGGAAGGATTTGGATATCACATCTCATGTTATAGGAAGGATCTCAGGTTTGGTATTAGAAGCATTGAGATATCACATCTCATGCTATAGGACGCGTCTCAGGATTGGAATGGGAAGGACTTGGATGTCAAATCTCATGCTATAGGGAGGGTCTCAAGTTTGATATCAGAAGCTTTCAGATAACAAATCTCATGATATCGGAAGGGACTCAGGATTGGAATGTGAAGGAGTTGGATATCACATCTCATGATAAAGGAAGGGTCTAAGGTTTGGAAGGGGAAGGATTTGGATATCACATCTCATGTTATAGGACGGGTCTCAGGTTTGGTATTAGAAGCATTGCGATATCAAGTCTCATGGTATAGGAGGGTCTCAGAATTGGAATGGGAAGGAGTTGGATATCACATCTCAAGCTATAGGAAGGGTCTAAGGTTTGGTAGAAGCATTGGGATATCACATCTCATGCTATCGGAAGGGTCTCAGGTTGGAATGGGAAGGATTTGGATATCACATCTCATGTAATAGGAAGGATCTCAGGTTTGGTATTAGAAGCATTGAGATATCACATCTCATGCTATAGGAAGGGTCTCAGGAATGGAATGGGAAGGAGTTTTATATGACATCTCATGCCATAGGAAGGATCTCAGGTTTGGTATAAGCATTGAGATATCACATCTCTGCTATCGGAAGAGTCTCAGGATTGAAATGGGAAGGAGTTGGATATCCCATCTCATGTTATAGGAAGGATCTCAGGTTTGGTATTAGAAGCATTGAGATATCACATCTCATGCTATAGGAAGCATCTCAGGATTGGAATGGCAAGGAGTTGGATATCACATCTCATGCTAAAGGAAGGGTCTCAGGTTTGATAGAAGCATTGAGATATCACATCTCATGCTATAGGAAGGAACTCAGGATTGGAATGGGAAGGAGTTGGATATCACATCTCATGCCATAGGAAGGCTTATCAGGTTTGGTCTAAGCATTGAGATATCACATCTCATGCTATAGGAAGCGTCTCAGGATTGGAATGGGAAGGACCTGGATGTCACATCTCATGCTATAGGGAGGGTCTCAAGTTTGATATCAGAAGCTTTGGGATAAAAAATCTCATGATATCGGAAGGGTCTCAGGATTGGAATGTGAAGGAGTTTGATATCACATATCATGATAAAGGAAGGGTCTAAGGTTTGGAAGGGGAAGGATTTGGATATCACATCTCATGTTATAGGACGGGTCTCAGGTTTGGTATTAGAAGCATTGCGATATCAAGTCTCATGGTATAGGAAGGGTCTCAGAATTGGAATGGGAAGGAGTTGGATATCACATCTCAAGCTATAGGAAGGGTCTCAGGATTGGAATGGGAAGGAGTTTGATATCACATCTCATGCCATAGTATGGGTCTCAGGTTTGGTAGAAGCATTGGGATATCACATCTCATGCTATCGGAAGGGTCTCAGGTTGGAATGGGAAGGATTTGGATATCACATCTCATGTTATAGGAAGGATCTCGGGTTTGGTATTAGAAGCATTGAGATATCACATCTCATGCTATAGGAAGGGTCTCAGGATTGGAATGGGAAGGAGTTGAATATCACATCTCATGCTATAGGAAGGGTCTCAGGAATGGAATGGGAAGGAGCTTTATATGACATCTCATGCCATAGGAAGGATCTCAGGTTTGGTATTAGAAGCATTGAGACATCACATCTCATGTTATAGGAAGGGTCTCAGGATTGGAATGGGAAGGAGTTGGATATCACATCTCATCCAATAGGAAGGGTCTCAGGTTTGGAATGGGAAGGAATTGGATATCACATCATGTTATAGGAAGGATCTCAGGTTGGAATGGGAAGGAGTTGGATATCACATCTCGTTATAGGAAGGGTCTCAGGATTGGAATGGGAAGGATTTGGATATCACATCTCTTGCTATAGGAAGGGTCTCAGGTTTTTTATTAGAAACATTGAGCTGTCACATCTCATGCTATAGGAAGGGTTTCAGGATTGGAATGGGAAGGATTTGGATATCACATCTCATGCTAAAGGAAGGGTCTCAGGTTTGTAAGGGGAAGGATTTGGATATCACATCTCATGGTATAGGACGGGTCCCAGGTTTGGTATTAGAAGCATTGAGATATCACATCTCATGCTATAGGAGGAGTCTCAGGATTGGAATGGGAAGGAGTTGGATATCACGTCTCATGTTATAGGAAGGGTCTCAGGATTGGAATGGCAAGGAGTTGGATATCACATCTCATGCTATAGGGAGGGTCTCAGGTTTGATATTAGAAGCATTGAGATATCACATCTCATGCTATCGGAAGGGTCTCAGGATTGGAATGGGAAGGAGTTGGATATCACATATGCTAAAGGAAAGGTCTCAGGTTTGGAAGGGGAAGGATTTGGATCTCACATCTCATGTTTTAGGACGGGTCTCAGGTTTGGTATTAGAAGCCTTGAGATATCACATCTCATGGTATAATAAGGGTCTCAGGATTGGAATGGGAAGGAGTTGGATATCACATCTCAAGCTATCTCAGGATTGGAATGGGAAGGAGTTTGATATCACATCTCGAGCTATAGGAAGGATCTCAGGTTTGGGAAGGGAAGGATTAGGATTTCACATCTCGTTATAGGATGGTTCTCATGTTTGTTTTTAGAAGCATTGAGATATCAAATCTCATACTTTTGGAAGGGTCTCAGGTTTGGAATGGGAAGGAGTTGGATATCACATCTCATTTTATAGGAAGGATCTCAGGTTTGGTATTAGAAGCATTGAGATATCACATCTCATGCTATAGGAAGGGTCTCAGGATTGGAATATGAAGGATTTGGATATCACATCATACTAAAGGTAGGGTCTCAGGTTTGGTATAAGCATTGACATATCAAATCTCTGCTATCGGAAGGGTCTCAGGATTGGATTGGGAAGGAGTTGGATATCCCTTCTCATGCTATAGGAAGGGTCTCAGGTTGGAATGGGAAGGAGTTGGATATCACATCTCATGCTATAGGAAGGGTCTCAAGATTGAAATGGGAAGGATTTGGATATCACATCTCTTGCTATAGGAAGGGTCTCAGGTTTTTTATTAGAAACATTGACATATCACATCTCATGCTATAGGAAGGGTTTCAGGATTGGAATGGGAAGGATTTGGATATCACATCTCATACTAAAGGAAGGGTCTCAGGTTTGGAAGGGGAAGGATTTGGATATCATATCTCATGTTATAGGGCGGGTCCCAGGTTTGGTATTAGAAGCATTGAGATATCACATCTCATGGTATAGGAAGGGTCTCAGGATTGGAATGGGAAGGAGTTGGATATCACATCTCATCCAATAGGAAGGGTCTCAGGTTTGGAATGGGAAGGGATTGGATATCACATCATGTAATAGGAAGGATCTCAGGATTGGAATGGGAAGGATTTGGATATCCCTTCTCATGCTATAGGAAGTGTCTCAGGTTGGAATGGGAAGGCGTTGGATATCACATCTCGTTATAGGAAGGGTCTCAGGATTGGAATGGGAAGGATTTGGATATCACATCTCTTGCTATAGGAAGGGTCTCAGGTTGTTTATTAGAAACATTGAGCTATCACATCTCATGCTATAGGAAGGGTTTCAGGATTGGAATGGGAAGGATTTGGATATCACATCTCATGCTAAAGGAAGGGTCTCAGGTTTGGAAGGGGAAGGATTTGGATATCATATCTCATGTTATAGGGCGGGTCCCAGGTTTGGTATTAGAAGCATTGAGATATCACATCTCATGCTATAGGAAGGGTCTCAGGATTGGAATGGGAAGGAGTTGGATATCACATCTCATCCAATAGGAAGGGTCTCAGGTTTGGAATGGGAAGGAATTGGATATCACATCATGTTATAGGAAGGATCTCAGGATTGGAATGGGAAGGATTTGAATATCCCTTCTCATGCTATAGGAAGTGTCTCAGGTTGGAATGGGAAGGAGTTGGATATCACATCTCGTTATAGGAAGGGTCTCAGGATTGGAATGGGAAGGATTTGGATATCACATCTCTTGCTATAGGAAGGGTCTCAGGTTTTTTATTAGAAACATTGAGCTATCACATCTCATGCTATAGGAAGGGTTTCAGGATTGGAATGGGAAGGATTTGGATATCACATCTCATGCTAAAGGAAGGGTCTCAGGTTTTGGAAGGGGAAGGATTTGGATATCACATCTCATGTTATAGGACGGGTCCCAGGTTTGGTATTAGAAGCATTGAGATATCACATCTCATGCTATAGGAGGAGTCTCAGGATTGGAATGGGAAGGAGTTGGATATCACATCTCATGTTATAGGAAGGGTCTCAGGATTGGAATGGCAAGGAGAGTGGGCGGATGTGCAGCGCCTCTGCGAGCCTGAATCCCCTGAACCCCCTGGATCTGGGAAGGCGGGAAGCAGCAGCAGCAGCGGCGAGGAGGAGCCCCGAGTCTGCGGAGGAGGAGAAGGCAGCACTTCCGGGGACCGAGACAGGAATACATTAGGTGTTTGGTCATGTTCAGCAAAAGCTACTAAAGTAAAGAAGATATCCCATTTAGTGAGGGTCCGGATGGGAAGGGACTACGAGTCTTTGAGCAAGACGCATTGGAGATAGAAATCGTCCTTCCCCTAATTCAGACACATAAGTCAGAAGAGAGAGGAGATAAGGCATCAAGTTCTGAAAAATTGGAATTTTGCCAGCAAATTAACCATTCACGGTTAGAAAGGACTCCAGTATAGTGAACCCTCGAGTCAGAGAGGGTACATCGTCTTTTCAAAGAAGACGGAAATTTGATAATATGGTTGCATCTTGAACAGAATCGACACAAGACACTACTTGCCCCTGAAGAATGTCCTACATTGTTGTGTGAATGGGACAGAAACTTGTACAAGTTGGGAATCTGATAAATCAAAATGTGCAATAATCAGAATGACATCATGAGTTAAGGAAACTTAGTGTGACTAACCCACATGGGTTTGACTAGACACTGAATTGAATCTTGAACTTGATTTAAGCTGTTTTCACTTGTGTGGGTTTCAGACCAGATTATTTTATGTGATGTGATATGATCATTTTTAATGATGTTTTTTAATGAACTTTGGTTCAACTAATAAAAATTGTATTTTTTTGAGGATCATAGTAATTTCTGACTATTAGACAGGATACCCATGTGTGGTTGGCACTTTTTGGTAACTTCTTTTTGTAGATAATAGATATTGCTCCACGGAGTAAGAAGTTTGCATATCCCCACCTGTGGCTTAGAGCCGTGTTGAGAATAATGAAGGAGTTGGATATCACATCTCATGCTATAGGGAGGGTCTCAGGTTTGATATTAGAAGCATTGAGATATCACATCTCATGCTATCGGAAGGGTCTCAGGATTGGAATGGGAAGGAGTTGGATATCACATATGCTAAAGGAAAGGTCTCAGGTTTGGAAGGGGAATAATTTGGATCTCACATCTCATGTTTTAGGACGGGTCTCAGGTTTGGTATTAGAAGCCTTGAGATATCACATCTCATGGTATAATAAGGGTCTCAGGATTGGAATGGGAAGGAGTTGGATATCACATCTCAAGCTTTCTCAGGATTGGAATGGGAAGGAGTTTGATATCACATCTCGAGCTATAGGAAGGGTCTCAGGTTTGGGAAGGGAAGGATTGGGATTTCACATCTCGTTATAGGATGGTTCTCATGTTTGTTTTTAGAAGCATTGAGATATCAAATCTCATGCTATAGGAAGGATCTCAGGTTTGGTATTAGAAGCATTGAGATATCACATCTCATGCTATAGGAAGGGTCTCAGGATTGGAATGTGAAGGATTTGGATATCACATCATACTAAAGGTAGGGTCTCAGGTTTGGTATAAGCATTGAGATATCACATCTCTGCTATCGGAAGGGTCTCAGGATTGGATTGGGAAGGAGTTGGATATCCCTTCTCATGCTATCGGAAGGGTCTCAGGATTGGATTGGGAAGGAGTTGGATATCACATCTCATGCTATAGGAAGGGTCTCAAGATTGAAATGGGAAGGATTTGGATATCACATCTCTTTCTATAGGAAGGGTCTCAGGTTTTTTATTAGAAACATTGAGATATCACATCTCATGCTATAGGAAGGGTTTCAGGATTGGAATGGGAAGGATTTGGATATCACATACCATGCTAAAGGAAGGGTCTAAGGTTTGGAAGGGGAAGGATTTGGATATCATATCTCATGTTATAGGGCGGGTCCCAGGTTTGGTATTAGAAGCATTGAGATATCACATCTCATGGTATAGGAAGGGTCTCAGGATTGGAATGGGAAGGAGTTGGATATCACATCTCATCCAATAGGAAGGGTCTCAGGTTTGGAATGGGAAGGAATTGGATATCACATCATGTTATAGGAAGGATCTCAGGATTGGAATGGGAAGGATTTGGATATCCCTTCTCATGCTATAGGAAGTGTCCCAGGTTGGAATGGGAAGGAGTTGGATATCACATCTCGTTATAGGAAGGGTCTCAGGATTGGAATGGGAAGGATTTGGATATCACATCTCTTGCTATAGGAAGGGTCTCAGGTTTTTTATTAGAAACATTGAGCTATCACATCTCATGCTATAGGAAGGGTTTCAGGATTGTAATGGGAGGATTTGGATATCACATCTCATGCTAAAGGAAGGGTCTCAGGTTTGGAAGGGGAAGGATTTGGATATCATATCTCATGTTATAGGGTGGGTCCCATGTTTGGTATTAGAAGCATTGAGATATCACATCTCATGCTATAGGAGGAGTCTCAGGATTGGAATGGGAAGGAGTTGGATATCACGTCTCATGTTATAGGAAGGGTCTCAGGATTGGAATGGCAAAGAGTTGGATATCACATCTCATGCTAAAGGAAGGGTCTCAGGTTTGATAGAAGCATTGAGATATCACATCTCATGCTATAGGAAGGAACTCAGGATTGCAATGGGAAGGAGTTGGATATCACATCTCATACCATAGGATGGGTCATCAGGTTTGGTATAAGCATTGAGATATCACATCTCTGCTATCGGAAGGGTCTCAGGATAGGAATTGGAAGGACTTAGATATCACATCTCATACTATAGGGAGGGTCTCAGTTTTGATATTAAAAGCATTGAGCTATCACATCTCATGCTATCGGAAGGGTCTCAGGATTGGAATGGGATGGAGTTGGATATCACATCTCAAGCTATCTCGGGATTGGAATGGGAAGGAGTTTGATATCACATCTCAAGCTATAGGAAGGGTCTCAGGTTTGGAAGGGGAAGGATTTGGATCTCACATCTCATGTTTTAGGACGGGTCTCAGGTTTGGTATTAGAAGCATTGAGATATCACATCTCATGGTATAGGAAGGGTCTCAGGATTGGAATGGGAAGGAGTTGGCTATCACATCTCAAGCTATCTCAGGATTGGAATGGGAAGGAGTTTGATATCACATCTCAAGCTATAGGAAGGGTCTCAGGTTTGGAAAGGGAAGGATTCAGATTTCACATCTCATGTTATAGGATGGTTCTCATGTTTGGTTTTAGTAGCATTGAGATATCACATCTCATGCTATCGGAAGGGTCTCAGGTTTGGAAAGGGAAGGATTTGGATTTCACATGTTATAGGATGGTTCTCAGGTTTGGTTTTAGAAGCATTAATATATAACATCTCATGCTATAGGAAGGGTCTCAGGTTTGGAAGGGGAAGGATTTGGATCTCACGTCTCATGTTTTAGGACCGGTCTCAGGTTTGGTATTAGAAGCATTGAAATATCACATCTCATGGTATAGGAAGGGTCTCAGGATTGGAATGGGACAGAGTTGGATATCACATTGAATGGGAAGGAGTTTGATATCACATCTCATGCTATAGGAAGGGTTTCAGGTTTGGTAGAAGCATTGAGATATCACATCTCATGCTATAGGAAGAGTCTCAGGTTTGGGAAGGGAAGGATTTGGATCTCACATCTTATGTTATAGGATGGTTCTCATGTTTGGTTTTTGAAGCATTGAGATATCACATCTCATGATATCGGAAGGGTCTCAGGTTTGGAATGGGAAGGAGTTGGATATCACATCTCATGTTATAGGAAGGATCTCAGGTTTGGTATTAGAAGCATTGAGATATCACATCTAATGCTATAGGAAGCGTCTCAGGATTGGAATGGGAAGGATTTGGATGTCACATCTCATGCTATAGGGAGGGTCTCAAGTTTGATATCAGAAGCTTTGAGATAACAAATCTCATGATATCGGAAGGGTCTCAGGATTGGAATGTGAAGGAGTTGGATATCACATCTCATGATAAAGGAAGGGTCTAAGGTTTGGAAGGGGAAGGATTTGGATATCACATCTCATGTTATAGGACGGGTCTCAGGTTTGGTATTAGAAGCATTGCGATATCAAGTCTCATGGTATAGGAGGGTCTCAGAATTGGAATGGGAAGGAGTTGGATATCACATCTCAAGCTATAGGAAGGGTCTCAGGTTTGGTATTAAAAGCATTGAGATATCACATCTCATGCTATAGGAAGGGTCTCAGGATTGGAATGGAAAGGAGTTGGATATCACATCTCATGCTATAGGAAGGGTCTCAGGAATGGAATGGGAAGGAGTTTTATATGACATCTCATGCCATAGGAAGGATCTCAGGTTTTGTATAAGCATTGAGATATCACATCTCATGCTATAGGAAGGGTATCAGGATTGGAATGGGAAGGAGTTGGATATCACATCTCATGCTAAAGGGAGGGTCTCAGGTTTAGAAGGGAAAGGATTTGGATATCACATCTCATGTTATAGGAAGGATCTCAGGTTTGGTATTAGAAGCATTGAGATATCACATCTCATGCTATCGGTAGGATCTCAGGTTTGGTATTAGAAGCATTGAGATATCACATCTCATGCTATAGGAAGAGTCTCAGGATTGGAATGGGAAGGAGTTGGATATCACATCTCATGTTATAGGAAGGATCTCATGTTTGGTATTAGAAGCATTGAGATATCACATCTCATGCTATAGGAAGGGTCTCAGGATTGGAATGGGAAGGAGTTGGATATCACATCTCATGCTAAATGAAGGGTCTCAGTTTTGGTAGAAGCATTGCGATATCACATCTCATGCTATAGGAAGGGTCTCAGGATTGGAATCGGAAGGAGTTGGATATCACATCTCATGCTATAGGAAGGGTCTCAGGTTTGGTATAAGCATTGAAATATCACATCTCTGCTATCGGAAGGGTTTCAGGATTGGAATTGGAAGGACTTAGATATCACATCTCATGCTATAGGGAGGGTCTCAGTTTTGATATCAGAAGCATTGAGATATCACATCTCATGCTATCGGAAGGGTCTCAGGATTGGAATGGGAGGAGCTGGATATCACATCTCATGCTAAAGGAAGGGTCTCAGGTTTGGAAGGGGAAAGATTTGGATATCACATCTCATGTTATAGGAGGGGTCTCAGGTTTGGTATTAGAAGCATTGTGATATCACATCTCATGCTATAGGAAGTGTCTCAGGATTGGAATGGGAAGGAGTTGGATATCACATCTCATGCTATAGGAAGGGTTTCAGGTTTGGTAGAAGCATTGAGATATCACATCTCATGCTATAGGAAGAGTCTCAGGTTTGGGAAGGGAAGGATTTGGATTTCACATCTCATGTTATAGGATGGTTCTCATGTTTGGTTTTTGAAGCATTGAGATATCACATCTCTTGCTATCGGAAGGGTCTCAGGTTTGGAATGGGAAGGAGTTGGATATCACATCTCATGTTATAGGAAGGATCTCAGGTTTGGTATTAGAAGCATTGAGATATCACATCTCATGCTATAGGAAGGGTCTCCGGATTGGAATGTGAAGGATTTGGATATCACATCTCATGTTATAGGAAGGGTCTCAGGATTGGAATGGCAAGGAGTTGGATATCACATCTCATGCTAAAGGAAGGGTCTCAGTTTTGATAGAAGCATTGAGATATCACACCTCATGCTATAGGAAGGAACTCAGGATTGGAATGGGAAGGAGTTGGATATCACGTCTCATGTTATAGGAAGGGTCTCAGGATTGGAATGGCAAGGAGTTGGATATCACATCTCATGCTAAAGGAAGGGTCTCAGGTTTGATAGAAGCATTGAGATATCACATCTCATGCTATAGGAAGGAACTCAGGATTGGAATGGGAAGGAGTTGGATATCACATCTCATGCCATAGGAAGGGTTATCAGGTTTGGTATAAGCATTGAGATATCACATCTCTGCTATCGGAAGGGTCTCAGGATAGGAATGGGAAGGACTTAGATATCACATCTCATACTATAGGGAGGGTCTCAGTTTTGATATTAGAAGCATTGAGCTATCACATCTCATGCTATCGCAAGGGTCTCAGGATTGGAATGGGAGGAGCTGGATATCACATCTCATGCTAAAGGAAGGGTCTCAGGTTTGGAAGGGGAAGGATTTGGATATCACATCTCATGTTATAGGAGGGGTCTCAGGTTTGGTATTAGAAGCATTGTGATATCACATCTCATGCTATAGGAAGTGTCTCAGGATTGGAATGGGAAGGAGTTGGATATCACATCTCATGCTATAGGAAGGGTTTCAGGTTTGGTAGAAGCATTGAGATATCACATCTCATGCTATAGGAAGAGTCTCAGGTTTGGGAAGGGAAGGATTTGGATTTCACATCTCATGTTATAGGATGGTTCTCATGTTTGGTTTTTGAAGCATTGAGATATCACATCTCATGCTATCGGAAGGGTCTCAGGTTTGGAATGGGAAGGAGTTGGATATCACATCTCATGTTATAGGAAGGATCTCAGGTTTGGTATTAGAAGCATTGAGATATCACATCTCATGCTATAGGAAGGGTCTCCGGATTGGAATGTGAAGGATTTGGATATCACATCTCATGTTATAGGAAGGGTCTCAGGATTGGAATGGCAAGGAGTTGGATATCACATCTCATGCTAAAGGAAGGGTCTCAGTCTTGATAGAAGCATTGAGATATCACACCTCATGCTATAGGAAGGAACTCAGGATTGGAATGGGAAGGAGTTGGATATCACGTCTCATGTTATAGGAAGGGTCTCAGGATCGGAATGGCAAGGAGTTGGATATCACATCTCATGCTAAAGGAAGGGTCTCAGGTTTGATAGAAGCATTGAGATATCACATCTCATGCTATAGGAAGGAACTCAGGATTGGAATGGGAAGGAGTTGGATATCACATCTCATGCCATAGGAAGGGTTATCAGGTTTGGTATAAGCATTGAGATATCACATCTCTGCTATCGGAAGGGTCTCAGGATAGGAATGGGAAGGACTTAGATGTCACATCTCATACTATAGGGAGGGTCTCAGTTTTGATATTAGAAGCATTGAGCTATCACATCTCATGCTATCGCAAGGGTCTCAGGATTGGAATGGGATGGAGTTGGATATCACATCTCAAGCTATCTCAGGATTGGAATGCGAAGGAGTTTGATATCACATCTCAAGCTATAGGAAGGGTCTCAGGTTTGGAAGGGGAAGGATTTGGATCTCACATCTCATGTTATAGGATGGTTCTCATGTTTGGTTTTAGTAGCATTGAGATATCACATCTCATGCTATCGGAAGCATATATATTGTGTTGATATGGTATGCGTTGGTTTAATATTGTGATATTGTGATTTTCTCGCTACGGTCATTGTTTTAAAGGCCTTAAAATAAATGTGTATACATTTTTATATAACAACTGTTTGGAGTAGTTTGTAAGTGTTCTTGCTTTGGGTGCTCATTGCGGGCTTTCAGTCACCCTCACCCCTCTTGAGACCTAGTCTTGACCGCCGTGATCGCTACCTTGATTGGTCTGGCTCGTCCAGAGGTTACCCTGTTCCAAGTAATTAGGTTGGCCTTCTGAACTTCTGCGCCACCAGGACAGAGTTCAGCAATCTGTCTTAACAAATTGGTGTACAGCGGTGGGATACGACTGAAGGTATCCAGTGTTGCGCTCGAACTAAGGCATTTCAGGTTATTCCAACCAGGACACGTAGTGAATTGTTGTAGTATAACTTTAAAAAGGCCATAGTCCTATCTAACAGTATGGAAACAAATACTTTGTTAACTTTAAATGCTTCCAAATCAGAAACACTGAAAAAGATGTGTGCGGAGAGAGGTGTTTCCTCTCAAGGCACGAAATTGGATATGATCCAAAGAATCATGGCATGGCAAGAAGCGCAGCTTGACGCTATAACTTCTGAGGACAGTGCGGAAGGAGGTGGGGCTGCTCTCACTGGTAGAACCGACGGTTCTGCCACTGCACTGATCCACCGCGACCACGAGGACAGGGAGGATGAGATGTCTAATGTTTCCTCTGCCAGTGCTGATGGGGAGGCTATGCTTGAATTCAAGAAGCAAGAGCTGCGGTTTAGGCAGAAGGAGCTTGAATTCAGCATAGCCAAACTAAAAATCGAACAGGCAGAAAAACAAAAAGACAGGGATCACCAGTTGGAACTGGCCAAGCTTCAGGTTGCAAATGGGTCCAAGGGTCCTGGACATGGGTCTGGGGCTTCCTCTCATCCACGGTTTCCGAAAGATCTGCTCAGTGTGTATGAGGAAAGGAATGACATTATGGACTGGCTGAATGCGTTTGAGTATGCATACGAAGTTCAACAAGTTGACAATGCTGATAAGATTGCATGGTTACTCAGCAGACTGCCCCATTCTGGCTGTAGTGCCATTATGGAAATGTCGAAGGCTGAGCAAGCTGATTTCGCAATGTTAAAGCAAACTCTCATTTTAAAGTTTGGGAAGACTCCGGCCCAATATTTGAAACGTTTCAGAGAGTATAAGAAAAAGGAAGGTGGTACTTGGGTATCTTATGTCACTGAATCCTTGAAAAACTTAACTGGCTGGGTCGAAGGTTATAAGGTTTCTACCGTCGAAGGCATGATAAATCTTGTCATGCTGGAACACATTTTTGCATCTTCTTCTCCAGAGCTTAAGCAGCATTTGGCCGATTCGAAGGAGATAGATCCTAAGAAGCTGGCCATTGCAGCCGACTTATGGGTGTCACATCGAGTGTCCCATAAGGACAAAACTCATCCTGGTAAGCAGGAGGAAGGGAAAAAGTCCAAAGATATGGAGGGTGGAGAATCAGCTAAATCTTCTTCTCATAAGGGCCACAAAAAGAAAAACAAGGGTAAGACACAAGAGAACTCACAGGGTAGTGGAGGTCAGCCTCCGAAACAGAACTCTGGTTACAATAAGCCTCCCTATGTAAACAGACCCAATGGATCTTGTTTTGCTTGTGGAGCAACTGACCACATGAAGGGGGATCCCCGGTGTAAGGTTAGACCTTTGGGGGTCCACTCCGCTAATCTGGCCTTCTCCTCCTACGAGGAAGAAGAGATTACAGGAGCATCCTTCTCCTCAGACTCATTTCCCAGCGGGATAGAGGCTGAGGTAGTTTTAGTGTCCCTGGGTTCCTGGGAGCCTAAAGTCGCAGAGGCTTATGCTAGGATTCCGGATAATACCAAGCACTACTTTAAAGACAGTGTGCTGATCAATGGAGTAGATACTCCAGCTCTTAGGGATAGTGGGTGCAGTCGCACTGTAGTGGATTCTACCTTGGTAGACTCAGAGGAAGTTGCCAGAGCTACTCTGATGCCCACTAAGTTGGCTGACGGCCCCCTCCGTATGTTCCCAGTAATACCTGTAAATCTTACTTTAAATGGTACAGCAGTCAGGATTCCAGTGAGCATTCAGAGAAACGTCCCGGGAAAGGTCTTGTTAGGTAATGATCTCAGAGCTTTAGGGCTCGTAGGAGACACTGCCGAAAGACCCTACACACGGTCTCAAGCACGGGCAGCATTGGCCAAGTCCAATACGCCGCCCCAGCTGAAGGGGAAAACCAAGGCGAAAGGAGTCGACAAGTCAAGACGAGGGAAAGAGAATATTCCCCCGAGCTCGCCTACCACTGCGGTGGAGGAAGTTGGTCAATCGCCCGGGCCTGACGAGGAGGTGGCGATGCCTGAAGTATTTGACCCCAACGATCATCCTGAACTAAAAGACTTGTTAGTTGAAGGAGGTCCTGATAGGGACGAATTCAGTAAAGGCCAACGTGAGTGCCCATCTCTGGAAGGCCTAAGGAGACAGGCCTGCTCCCAGCTTGATGGTGTACCTCCTGGGACGCATAGGATTTATTGGGAAGGTGGACTCCTGTATAGTGAGCCCACAGAGTCTATAGAAGGAGACCATAGGAGGTTGGTGGTTCCCCTTGCTGTTAGGCCCTTCCTCCTGCAGTTGGCGCATGAAGTTCCCCTTGCTGGTCACCTTGGTATGAAGAGGACCAAGCAAAGGTTATCCATGCACTTCTACTGGCCCAAGATGGGGGTGCAAGTAGAAAGTCACTGCAGGAGTTGTGCCTCCTGCCAGTTGTCTGGTAAGGTTGGCGCGACAATCCAAGCTCCGTTGGTACCGCTCCCAGTTGTGGGGGTACCATTTGAAAGGGTAGGGATCGACATCGTTGGTCCCCGTGACCCGCAAACATCCTCGGGCAATAGGTTTATCCTGGTGCTGGTCGACCATGCAACCAGATACCCTGAGGCCATCCCATTGAAAACTGTAACTGCCAAGTCAGTTGCAAAAGCTTTACTCGGCATATTTACCAGGGTTGGCTTCCCTAAAGAAGTTGTGTCGGATCGTGGCAGCAACTTTATGTCGAAGTATATGCAGGCTATGTGGAAAGAATGTGGGGTCACCTACAAGTTCTCTTCTGCATACCACCCCAGACCAATGGTCTGGTGGAACGTTTCAACAGAACGTTAAAGAGCATGATTGGGGCTCTGGAGGAAACTCAGAGAAGAAAATGGGATCTTCTTTTACCCTGCTTGTTTGCCTACCGAGAGGTACCACAGGAGGGTGTTGGCTTCAGCCCCTTCGAACTTCTGTTCGGTCATCCCGTACGGGGACCCTTAGCCATCGTCAAGGAGGGATGGGAGATGCCCACTCCCCCTGTTACTACCAACGTAGTTGATTATGTGCTAGGGCTCAGAAAACGGATGGTACTTCTGATGGGCTTGGCTAGTGATAAATTGAAGGCAGGACAAGCGCTGGTGAAACATTGGTACGACCAGAAAGCTTCCCTCATCAACTTTACACCTGGTCAGCAAGTCCTGATCATGAATCCCATAAGGCCTCGAGCTTTACAGGACAAATGGTCAGGCCCTTACACAGTGGTGGAGCCCCTGGGTGAGGTTAACTATTTAGTGGACCTTGGAAGGCCTGGACAGGCTCCAAAAGTGTTTCACGTGAATAGGCTGAAGGCTTTCGTCCCAAGAGTCGAAATCGTAGCACTGCTACTGGCTTCAGACGTTGAGGAAGAGGAGTCTGAACCTCTCCCCGACCTGTTCCAAAGCGGTCCTTCAGATAGCTCCTTTGAGGGTGTCCAAGTGGCCCCTCACCTGACTTCTGATCAGCAGGCTGAGGTGAAAAGTTTGCTTAGGCAGTTTTCCCCCCTGTTTTCACAGCCGCCTGGTTTGACACCTTGGTGCAAACATAACATTGACACAGGAGACAGTGTACCTACCAAAAGTAGGGGATACAGGATGTCAGACAAAGTACGGTCTTATATTAAGACCGAGGTCAACAAGATGTTAGACCTTGGGGTGATTGAACCCTCTAGTAGTCCTTGGTCCAGCCCTGTGGTTTTGGTTCCAAAGGCAGGCACTTCTGTTTGGTTCTACCAGTGAGAGCAGCCCCATCACCTTCCGCACTGTCCTCAGAAGTTATAGCGTCAAGCTGCGCTTCTTGCCACGCCACGATTCTTTGGATCATTTCCAATTTCGTGCCTTGAGAGGAAACACCTCTCTCCGCACACATCTTTTTCAGTGTTTCTGATTTGGAAGCATTTAAAGTTAACAAGGTATTTGTTTCCATACTGTTAGATAGGACTATGGTATTTTTAAAGTTATACTACAACAATTCACTACGTGTCCTAGTTGGAATAACCTGAAAT
Organism: Ambystoma mexicanum; assembly: GCF_040938575.1. Classification (NCBI taxonomy): domain Eukaryota; kingdom Metazoa; phylum Chordata; class Amphibia; order Caudata; family Ambystomatidae; genus Ambystoma; species Ambystoma mexicanum. The sequence goes on from NC_090934.1 coordinate 1,150,668,958, forward strand.
GCCTTAGTTTGTGCGCAACACTGGATACCTTCAGTCGTATCCCACCGCTGTACACCAATTTGTTAAGACGGATTTCTGAACTCTGTCCTGGTGGCGCAGAAGTTCAGAAGGCCAACCTAATTACTTGGAACAAGGTAACCTCTGGACGAGCCAGACCAATCAAGGTAGCGATCGCGGCGGTCAAGACTAGGTCTCAAGAGGGGTGGGGGTGACTGAAAGCCCGCAATGAGCACACAAAGCAAGATCACTTACAAACTACTCCAAACAGTTGTTATTTAAAAAATATATACACATTTATTTTAAGGCCTTTAAAACAATGACCGTAGCGAGAAAATCACAATATCACAATATTAAACCAACACATACCATATCAACACAATATATATACAAATACGACAGTCGCAAGCATTATATGCACGAAATGTGTAGTCCACCTAAAAGGGAAGGAATACAGGCAGTGCGAAGTAATGCTTAGACCCAGTTCGCCTTCAGAGGCACCTAACTAGATGGAAGTCCGGGCCCTGCGAAGAGTGGAGCCTTGTGCTCAAAGTACCTGCACGCGCTGGTGCCAACGGGCAAAAGGAGAAGCTCTTCAAAGGAAGTCAGGCAGTTTAGTTTAGTGCACAAAGAAGAAGAACAAGTTCTGCGACTCAAGCGCAGCCTCCACAGTGGGCAGAAGCAGAGCGCGAGTACGGACACGGGTGCTGTTTTACACAGTGGGGAAAAGCAATGGGCTCCTGCAGGAGGGCGACCAGATCCTAGCTATGCTACTCACCATTCCCCGATGCAAGCAGACCCAGGCTTCTCCGCGTCAGTTTCAGCAGCTGGCAGGTTCAGAAGAGCAGGGAACGCCTCGTCGTCGTGTTGAGTAAAAAGACGTCCCAATCGAAGAAACCCGCACAGTTTGTTACCACAGCAGGGCAACGGGGCGGCCGTGTGTATTTGAGCCAAATGTACACTACTCACTTCAGACCTGGGAACGCCAAGTGTACGAAGCGTGTGAGAGTGACAAGGACCCGAAATACTACACAACCTGGCGGCGGTTACAGAGCAAGACTCCCGGGTAAGCTGGTCAGTCAACTGGATGGCCCAGAGACGCTTCCGAAGGCTTACTGGCAGGAGATGGTGAAGATGCCGAGAATAGCTGTTCCCGCTATTCCAAGGGTCGAAGTACCAGTACAGGCCTTCTGGTTCGATCAAAGGTGAAAAGGGTTTCACAAGGCGACAGCAGTGCAGAGGAGAAGTCCTTCAGCGGGTCACCAGCGATTCCTCGGTTTAGCCTCTTGGTTGCAGGATACTTGGCTCCTGTATTCCTTCGTTCGTGACAACTCAGGAGATCGACCTCGTAGTGGTGTTTCCAGCCCCCTCTTATCCACGGTTCCCTTCGCGCCAAAACGGAGGGGACCCAATGGGAGATCCGCTTATCAACACTCACACCATTCGTGGACCAATCACGGGCCACGGTGGTCCCAGGCATTCACACCACCCTAGACTCTCTGGCACCTAGGATATGTATTGGGACCAGACATCCCAGCCCACACCCTGGAGGCACATACAAGACATGTAGAAGCCCGCGAAAGCATCTGTGTTTCGCAGGAAAGTACATGCCCAAATAAGGAAGGCCCCGGGTCGGCTCGACCTGGGGAAGGTGAAGGGAGCAAGACGGTCAGCGGACAGGACAAAGGAGCCTCGTGGTCCGGCCATTTTGGGAGCCAGGCCACCATTTTGGGTTAAGCGCGGAAAACGCGCTTAGAACGCCAAAAGGAGCTCAAAATACAAAGAAACGATCGCTGCCACCATTCCCGTCCCTGAATTACTTGCACCGATCAGATACAATCCTAAACGAGTATCTAGGGCCTGTAGAAGGCTAGAGACCCAAGAGAGCTGTAACTTAGCTTACAGTGCCCTCTTGTGTCATGTTGCACGAAAGCCGCAACATGATAAAAGAAACTACGGGAAACAGCGTTCCCCGGTACTGACTGTCTTAAGGGCATGTCAGTTTCCCCGTAAGAAAGGAGCGAAAGCCCAGAGGAGTGCGGCAGAAGGCTGCACTTCTCTGGCAAAGTCAAGAACAAGGTGAAAAACAACAGCAAAAAGTTTAGGGGTTGCCACATGGAAGGAAAATTACCTACAATTACGAAATCTTTCCTAACAATATCCAACTCCTTCCCATTCCAATCCTGAGACCCTTCCGATAGCATGAAATGTGATATCTCAATGCTTCTAATATCAAAACTGAGACCCTCCCTATAGCATGAGATGTGATATCTAAGTCCTTCTCATTCCTATCCTGAGACCCTTCCGATAGCAGAGATGTGATATCTCAATGCTTATACCAAACCTGAGTCCCTTCCTTTAGCATGAGATGTGATATCCAACTCCTTCCCATTCCAATCCTGAGACCCTTCCGATAGCATGAAATGTGATATCTCAATGCTTCTAATATCAAAACTGAGACCCTCCCTATAGCATGAGATGTGATATCTAAGTCCTTCCCATTCCTATCCTGAGACCCTTCCGATAGCAGAGATGTGATATCTCAATGCTTATACCAAACCTGAGACCCTTCCTATGGCATGAGATGTGATATCCAACTCCTTCCCATTCCAATCCTGAGACCCTTCCTATAGCATGAGATGTGATATCTCAATGCTTCTATCAAACCTGAGTCCCTTCCTATAGCATGAGATGTGATATCTCAAAGCTTCTAATACCAAACCTGGGACCCGTCCTATAACATGAGATATGATATCCAAACCATGCATCACCACCGAAACCATCAAAGGTGCACTCATCAATGCGAGATCTGTAGTCGCCCATGCCCTAGACATAGCCGACATTATCTCCATCAATGATCTCGACTTCATAGCTATTACAGAGACCTGGCTCCACCCAGCGTCTGGCCCCTCTCTATCACTTGCTATACCCAATGACTATACCATCTACCGTGCAGACAGACAAACAGCTAAAGGTGGTGGAGTAGCCATTATTGCAAAAGCTCCATCAACATAAAACACATACAAAACCAATCCCTGCCATCAGCGGAACTACTCACCCTCAAACTATCCACAACGCACACAAGCACAATCACCATCCACCTCATTTACAGACCGCCAGGCCCTATACTATCCTTTAATGACGACATAGCCCTTTTACTCTCTAACAATATCAAACCTAACTCTCGACTACTCATCCTAGGAGACTTTAATCTAGGTCTCAATGATGAGAAAGATGACAAAGCTAACACTGTCGCCAACACCATTTCAGAATTAGGACTCACCCACCATATCGCACAACCCACATACAAAAAAGGCCGAATCCTTGACTGGATAGCTGACCTTAACTGCAACACCACCATCCTTTCCAACACTCCATGCGCTTGCACCGATCACTACCTCATTACCTTCACCATCAACAAAGGCACTCAAACACCAGGGCCTTCCCCCTATGCCCCACCCACACTCACAAGAAACAACAAAAATATCACAGTAGAGAAACTCCTCCCGTTACTCCAACCCATCATCGACTTCTCACCCACCATGACCAACCCTACTGAACTAGTAGAGTTATACAACACAACCATCCTTAAGGCCATTAACACCATAGCACCACTCACGCTTCGGAAAGCCAAACCACGCGCACACCTCAATTCTTGGTTCACCCCGAACTAAAAACACTCCGCAAATCCAAAAGACAAGCTGAATTAGCATGGAAACAGTCACCATCCACTATTAATAAGACATCTTACACACTGGCCTCGAACATCTATAAGTCAGCCATCATCCAGTCTAAAAAAAACATGTACAATGAAAGAATCTGCAACGCCAAATCCAATACCAAAGAGCTCTTCAATATCCTGAGAGAACTCGAATCACCTTCCCCCATTCCAGACACTTGCAACAAAGACATCCACTGGTGCACGAACATTCAGGAAGCACTCCTAGGCAAAATTGCCACGCTACAAGCCAAAATCCTGACAAAGAAAGAAAGCCTCACCCTCACTGATAACATCACCCCCTCTACACACACCTACACCACCCCCCAAAATGATGACATTAACCTCTTTGAGTTTTCCACCATAACCATCAAAGAGGTTGAAGAAATAATCTACTCTCTTAAACCATCCAAATGCCAAGGTGACACTTGCCCGGCCCCAGTCATTAAAGATGCAGCCAAACAACTTGCTCCTTTCATCACTTCCCTCATCAATTCATCTTTCACATCCAACGTAGTGCCCAACAACCTCAAGGACTCCTGGGTTCTTCCTTTACTTAAGAAGCCCACCCTTGACCCAAATGTCCCCACCAACTACAGACCCATTACAACTGTACCCTTCCTACTAAATATCCTTGACAGAGCTGCCTATCTCCAGATACAGAACCACCTTGAGAAAAATAACTTACTAGGACTCAGACAATCAGGATTCCGCCCCAAACACGGCACTGAGACTGCCCTGATTGACCTTAAGACACAGATGGACAACATTAAAGACAATGGCAAACTGGTCCTCCTTCTCCTTCTTGACTTATCGGCCGCCTTCGACCTGGTCAACCACGACATCCTCTGCAAACATCTATCCTCAGCAGCCAAATTCTCAGATAATGCCAACGCATGGATCCAATCCTTCCTTAACAACAGATCCATGAGAGTCTTCGCACCCACAGCCTCTGCCAACCCAGCCCCAGTCACTTGCGGTGTCCCCCAGGGCTCCTGCGTCTCCCCCACTCTATACAATGTGTTCACGAAACCCCTCTTTGACATATTGGACCGCTTGGGTGTCATCTACACCAACTACGCAGATGACACCCAAATACTGATCCCTTTAACAGGCGACTACTCCACCGACCTCACTGCTCTCAACAACATTTACTCCATTATCCAAGAATGGATGGCCAAGCATGGCCTATGCCTCAATGACGACAAGACCGAGCTTCTTCTCCTAGGTTCCCAACCCAGACTTAATAAACTCGACAAACTCTATCAGGCATTCACTATAGACGGCAATAACATCATCGTCTCTAACAGCGTCAAAACCCTAGGAATCTACCTCGACTCCTCCCTCACACTGACAAGACAGATCAATTCCATCTCATCCGCCACTGCTTACACCTGTAAGCTCATCAATGCCAGCAGACCTTACCTCTCACCATCCAACTGCACCACCTTAGCCAGAGCGCTAGTCCTCTCCAAAGTCGACTACTGCAATGCCCTATACTTGGGCACCAGTCAGAAAAACATTAACAAACTACAAGTCGTACAAAACAACGCCTTGCGAGCAGCCCTGAACATACCTAAACATGAACACATTTCGGACGCCAGACGCTCCTGCCATTGGCTATCCATACCACAAAGAATTGAATATAAAACCATCTCACTCACACACAAATGCCTAGCTAACCAAGCACCCAGATACCTATCCGACAACCTCACTCACCACACCCCAGCGCGCCCTACCAGATCAGCTCAAACACACTGCTTAAATATCCCAAGATTTAAGCTCCAAAAAGCAGGTGGCTCTAGCTTCCCCGTGCTTGCCTCCAAACTCTGGAATTCACTTCCACTCGAGCTGAGATCAGAACCGTCCTTTCACAGATTTAGACACAACACCAAAACATGGCTTCTATCCAAAGAAACGTAAACTGCCTAGCCCTATCTTACTAGCATGCACCAAGACTGTAAATTTGTAAATATGTAAATCGGTCTGTACATTACCTCTAACTGCGTGATAATGTCCCAAATGTATTGCTCTCATCCACCTTGACCATGCTATACCATATATGTAACTATCTGTAATTGAAACTGATTGACAACTCCCTCAATCTCTGTTACTGGTCCCCTAAAACCATATTTTATCATATTGTACTGTTGTATTAATCTTGTTGTATTCATCTCAAGCGCCTGGATGCCCCAGGGCCAGGCGACGCTATACAAATAATAAACTAAACTAAACTAAACTAAATCCTTCCCCTTCCAAAACTGAGACCCTTCCTTTAGCATGAGATGTGATATCCAAATCCTTCCCATTCCAATCCTGAAACCCTTCCTATAGCATGAGATGTGATATTTCAATGTTTCTAATAAAAAACCTGAGACCCTTCCTATAGCAAGAGATGTGATATCCCAATGCTTCTACAAAACCTGAGACCCATACCATGGCATGAGATGTGATATCAAACTCCCGTCCTATACCATGAGACTTGATAGCTCAATGCTTCTAATACCAAACCTGAGACCGGTCCAATAACATGAGATGTGATATCCAAATCCTTCCCCTTCCAAACCTTAGACCCTTCCTGTATCATGAGATGTGATATCCAAGTCCTTCCCATTCCATTCCTGAGACCCTTCCTATAGCATGAGATGTGATATCTCAATGCTTCTAATACCAAACCTGAGACCCTTCCTATAACATGAGATGTGATATCCAAGTCCTTCCCATTCCAATCCTGAGACCCTTCCTATAGCATGAGATGTGATATCTCAATGCTTCTAATGCCAAACCTGAGGCCCTTCCTATAACATGAATTGTGATATCCAAGTCCTTCCCATTCCAATCCTGAGACTCTTCCGATAGCAGAGATGTGATATCTCAATGCTTATACCAAACCTGAGACCCTTCCGATAGCATGAGATGTGATATCTCAATGCTTCTAATACCAAACCTGAGATCCTTCCTATAACATGAGATGTGATGTCCAAATCCTTCCCCTTCCAAACCTTAGACCCTCCCTTTAGCATGAGATGTGATATCCAACTCCTTCCCATTCCAATCCTGAGACCCTTCTGATGGCATGAGATGTGATATCTCAATGCCTCTAATACCAAACCTGAGATCCTACCTCTAACATGAAATGTGATATCCAACTCCTCCCCCTTCCAACCCTGAGAGCCTTCCTATAGAATGAGATGTGATATCCAAGTCCTTCCCATTCCAATCCTGAGACCCTTCCTATAACATGAGATGGGATATCCAACTCCTTCCAAATCCAATCCCGATACCCTTCCGATAGCATGTGATGTGATATCCCAATGCTTCTACAAAACCTGAGACCCATACCATGGCATGAGATGTGATATCAAACTCCTTCCCATTCCAATCCTGAGACCCTTCCTATTGCTTGAGATGTGATATCTCAATGCTTCTAATACCAAACCTGAGACCGGTCCTATAACATGAGATGTGATACCCAAATCCTTCCCCTTTCCAAACCTTAGACCCTTCCTATAGCATGAGATGTGATATCTCAATGCTTCTAATACCAAACCTGAGACCCTTCCTATAACGAGATGGGATATCCAACTCCTTCCCATTCCAATCCTGAGACCCTTCCGATAGCAGAGATGTGATATCTCAATGCTTATACCAAACCTGAGACCCTTCCTATGGCATGAGATGTCATATAAAACTCCTTCCGATTCCAATCCTGAGACCCTTCCTATAGCATGAGATGTGATATCTCAATGCTTCTAATACCAAACCTGAGATCCTTCCTATAACATGAGATGTGATATCAAACTCCTTCCCATTCCAAACCTGAGACCCTTCCGATAGCATGAGATGTGATATCTCAATGCTTCTAAAACCAAACATGAGAACCATCTTATAACATGAGATGTGAAATTCAAATCATTCCCTTTCCAAACCTGAGACCCTTCCTATAGCTTGAGATGTGATATCAAACTCCTTCCCATTCAATGTGATATCCAACTCCTTCCCATTCCAATCCTGAGACCCTTCCTATACCATGAGATGTGATATTTCAATGCTTCTAATACCAAACCTGAGACCCGTCCTAAAACATGAGATGTGAGATCCAAATCCTTCCCCTTCCAAACCTGAGACCTTTCCTTTAGCATGAGATATTATATCTTAATGCTTCTAAAACCAAACCTGAGAATCATCCTATAACATGTGAACTCCAAATCCTTCCCTTTCCAAACCTGAGACCCTTCCGATAGCATGAGATGTTATATCTTAATGCTTCTAAAACCAAACCTGAGAACCATGCTATAACATGCGAACTCCAAATCCTTCCCTTTCCAAACCTGAGACCCTTCCGATAGCATGAGATGTGATATCGCAATGCTACTAAAACCAAACATGAGAACCATCCTATTACATGAGATGTGAAATCCAAATCCTTCCCTTTCCAAACCTGAGACCCTTCCTATAGCTTGAGATGTGATATCAAACTCCTTCCCATTCCAATCCTGAGATAGCTTGAGATGTCATAGCCAACTCCTTCCCATTCCAATCCTGAGACCCTTCCTATACCATGAGATGTGATATCTCAATGCTTCTAATACCAAACCTGACACCCGTCCTAAAACATGAGATGTGAGATCCAAATCCTTCCCCTTCCAAACCTGAGATCTTTCCTTTAGCATGAGATGTGATATCCAACTCCTTCCCATTCTAATCCTGAGACCCTTCCTATAGCATGATATGTGATATCACAATGCTTCTAATACCAAACCTGAGATCCTTCCTATAACATGAGATGTGTATCCAACTCCTTCCCATTCCAAACCTGAGACCCTTCCTATAGCATGAGATGTGATATCTTAATGCTTCTAAAACCAAACCTGAGAACCATCCAATAACATATGTGAAATCCAAATCCTTCCCTTTCCAAACCTGAGACCCTTCAGATAGCATGAGATGTGATATCTCAATGCTTCTAAAACCAAACATGAGAACCATCCTATAACATGAGATGTGAAATCCAAATCCTTCTCTTTCCAAACCTGAGACCCTTCCTATAGCTTGAGATGTGCTATCAAACTCCTTCCCATTCCAATCCTGTGATAGCTTGAGATGTGATATCCAACTCCTTCCCATTCCAATCCTGAGACCCTTCCTATACCATGAGATGTGATTTCTCAATGCTTCCAATACCAAACCTGAGACCCGTCCTAAAACATGAGATGTGAGATCCAAATCCTTCCCCTTCCAAACCTGAGACCCTTCCTATAGCTTGAGATGTGATATCAAACTCCTTCCCATTCCAATCCTGAGATAGCTTGAGATGTGATATCCAACTCCTTCCCATTCCAATCCTGAGACCCTTCCGATAGCATGAAATGTGATATCTCAATGCTTCTAATATCAAAACTGAGACCCTCCCTATAGCATGAGATGTGATATCTAAGTCCTTCCCATTCCTATCCTGAGACCCTTCCGATAGCAGAGATGTGATATCTCAATGCTTATACCAAACCTGAGACCTTTCCTATGGCATGAGATGTGATATTCAACTCCTTCCCATTCCAATCCTGAGACCCTTCCTATAGCATGAGATGTGATATCTCAATGCTTCTATCAAACCCGAGTCCCTTCCTTTAGCATGAGATGTGATATCCAACTCCTTCCCATTCCAATCCTGAGACCCTTCCTATAGCATGAGATGTGATATCTCAAAGCTTCTAATACCAAACCTGGGACCCGTCCTATAACATGAGATATCATATCCAAATCCTTCCCCTTCCAAACCTGAGACCCTTCCTTTAGCATGAGATGTGATATCCAAATCCTTCCCATTCCAATCCTGAAACCCTTCCTATAGCATGAGATGTGATATTTCAATGTTTCTAATAAAAAACCTGAGACCCTTCCTATAGCAAGAGATGTGATATCCAAATCCTTACCATTCCAATACTGAGACCCTTCCTATAACATGAGATGTGATATCCAACTCCTTCCCATTCCAACCTGAGACCCTTCCTATAGCATGAGAAGGGATATCCAACTCCTTCCCATTCCAAACCTGAAACCCTTCCTATAGCATGAGATGTGATATCAAACTCCTTCCCATTCAATGTGATATCCAACTCCGTCCCATTCCAATCCTGAGACCCTTCCTATACCATGAGATGTGATATCTCAATGCCTCTAAAACCAAACCTGAGATCCTACCTCTAACATGAAATGTGATATCCAACTCCTTCCCTTTCCAAACCTGAGAGCCTTCCTATAGCATGAGATGGGATATCCAACTCCTTCCAAATCCAATCCTGATACCCTTCCGATAGCATGAGATGTGATATCCCAATGCTTCTACAAAACCTGAGACCCATACCATGGCATGAGATGTGATATCAAACTCCCGTCCTATACCATGAGACTTGATATCTCAATGCTTCTAATACCAAACCTGAGACCGGTCCAATAACATGAGATGTGATATCCAAATCCTTCCCCTTCCAAACCTTAGACCCTTCCTGTATCATGAGATGTGATATCCAAGTCCTTCCCATTCCAATCCTGAGACCCTTCCTATAGCATGAGATGTGATATCTCAATGCTTCTAATACCAAACCTGAGGCCCTTCCTATAACATGAATTGTGATATCCAAGTCCTTCCCATTCCAATCCTGAGACCCTTCCGATAGCAGAGATGTGATATCTCAATGCTTATACCAAACCTGAGACCCTTCCGATAGCATGAGATGTGATATCTCAATGCTTCTAATACCAAACCTGAGATCCTTCCTATAACATGAGATGTGATGTCCAAATCCTTCCCCTTCCAAACCTTAGACCCTCCCTTTAGCATGAGATGTGATATCCAACTCCTTCCCATTCCAATCCTGAGACCCTTCTGATGGCATGAGATGTGATATCTCAATGCCTCTAATACCAAACCTGAGATCCTACCTCTAACATGAAATGTGATATCCAACTCCTCCCCCTTCCAACCCTGAGAGCCTTCCTATAGAATGAGATGTGATATCCAAGTCCTTCCCATTCCAATCCTGAGACCCTTCCTATAACATGAGATGGGATATACAACTCCTTCCAAATCCAATCCCGATACCCTTCCGATAGCATGTGATGTGATATCCCAATGCTTCTACAAAACCTGAGACCCATACCATGGCATGAGATGTGATATCAAACTCCTTCCCATTCCAATCCTGAGACCCTTCCTATTGCTTGAGATGTGATATCCAACTCCTTCCCATTCCAATCCTGAGACCCTTCCTATAGCATGAGATGTGATATCTCAAAGCTTCTAATACCAAACCTGGGACCCGTCCTATAACATGAGATATCATATCCAAATCCTTCCCCTTCCAAACCTGAGACCCTTCCTTTAGCATGAGATGTGATATCCAAATCCTTCCCATTCCAATCCTGAAACCCTTCCTATAGCATGAGATGTGATATTTCAATGTTTCTAATAAAAAACCTGAGACCCTTCCTATAGCAAGAGATGTGATATCCAAATCCTTACCATTCCAATACTGAGACCCTTCCTATAACATGAGATGTGATATCCAACTCCTTCCCATTACAACCTGAGACCCTTCCTATAGCATAAGATATAATATCTCAATGCCTCTAATACCAAACCTGAGATTCTTCCTATAACATGAGATGTGATATCTCAATGCTTCTAATACCAAACCTGAGACCCTCCCTTTAGCATGAGATGTGATATCGGACTCCTTCCCATTCCAATCCTGAGACCCTTCTGATAGCATGAGATATGATATCTCAATGCCTCTAATACCAAACCTGAGATTCTTCCTATAACATGAGATGTGATATCTCAATGCTTCTAATACCAAACCTGAGACCCTCCCTTTAGCATGAGATGTGATATCCGACTCCTTCCCATTCCAATCCCGAGACCCTTCTGATAGCATGAGATGTGATATCTCAATGCCTCTAATACCAAACCTGAGATCCTTCCGATAGCATGAGATGTGATATCTCAATGCTTCTAATACCAAACCTGAGATCCTTCCGATAGCATGAGATGTGATATCTCAATGCTTCTAATACCAAACCTGAGACCCGTCCTAAAACATGAGATGTGAGATCCAAATCCTTCCCCTTCCAAACCTGAGACCCTTCCTATAGCTTGAGATGTGATATCAAACTCCTTCCCATTCCAATCCTGAGATAGCTTGAGATGTTATATCCAACTCCTTCCCATTCCAATCCTGAGACCCTTCCGATAGCATGAAATGTGATATCTCAATGCTTCTAATATCAAAACTGAGACCCTCCCTATAGCATGAGATGTGATATCTAAGTCCTTCCCATTCCTATCCTGAGACCCTTCCGATAGCAGAGATGTGATATCTCAATGCTTATACCAAACCTGAGACCCTTCCTATGGCATGAGATGTGATATCCAACTCCTTCCCATTCCAATCCTGAGACCCTTCCTATAGCATGAGATGTGATATCTCAATGCTTCTATCAAACCTGAGTCCCTTCCTTTAGCATGAGATGTGATATCCAACTCCTTCCCATTCCAATCCTGAGACCCTTCCTATAGCATGAGATATGATATCTCAAAGCTTCTAATACCAAACCTGGGACCCGTCCTATAACATGAGATATCATATCCAAATCCTTCCCCTTCCAAACCTGAGACCCTTCCTTTAGCATGAGATGTGATATCCAAATCCTTCCCATTCCAATCCTGAAACCCTTCCTATAGCATGAGATGTGATATTTCAATGTTTCTAATAAAAAACCTGAGACCCTTCCTATAGCAAGAGATGTGATATCCAAATCCTTACCATTCCAATACTGAGACCCTTCCTATAACATGAGATGTGATATCCAACTCCTTCCCATTCCAACCTGAGACCCTTCCTATAGCATGAGAAGGGATATCCAACTCCTTCCCATTCCAAACCTGAAACCCTTCCTATAGCATGAGATGTGATATCAAACTCCTTCCCATTCAATGTGATATCCAACTCCGTCCCATTCCAATCCTGAGACCCTTCCTATACCATGAGATGTGATATCTCAATGCCTCTAATACCAAACCTGAGATCCTACCTCTAACATGAAATGTGATATCCAACTCCTTCCCTTTCCAAACCTGAGAGCCTTCCTACAGCATGAGATGTGATATCCAAGTCCTTCCCATTCCAATCCTGAGACCCTTCCTATAGCATGAGATGGGATATCCAACTCCTTCCAAATCCAATCCTGATACCCTTCCGATAGCATGAGATGTGATATCCCAATGCTTCTACAAAACCTGAGACCCATACCATGGCATGAGATGTGATATCAAACTCCCGTCCTATACCATGAGACTTGATATCTCAATGCTTCTAATACCAAACCTGAGACCGGTCCAATAACATGAGATGTGATATCCAAATCCTTCCCCTTCCAAACCTTAGACCCTTCCTGTATCATGAGATGTGATATCCAAGTCCTTCCCATTCCATTCCTGAGACCCTTCCTATAGCATGAGATGTGATATCTCAATGCTTCTAATACCAAACCTGAGACCCTTCCTATAACATGAGATGTGATATCCAAGTCCTTCCCATTCCAATCCTGAGACCCTTCCTATAGCATGAGATGTGATATCTCAATGCTTCTAATACCAAACCTGAGGCCCTTCCTATAACATGAATTGTGATATCCAGGTCCTTCCCATTCCAATCCTGAGACCCTTCCGATAGCAGAGATGTGATATCTCAATGCTTATACCAAACCTGAGACCCTTCCGATAGCATGAGATGTGATATCTCAATGCTTCTAATACCAAACCTGAGATCCTTCCTATAACATGAGATGTGATGTCCAAATCCTTCCCCTTCCAAACCTTAGACCCTCCCTTTAGCATGAGATGTGATATCCAACTCCTTCCCATTCCAATCCTGAGACCCTTCTGATGGCATGAGATGTGATATCTCAATGCCTCTAATACCAAACCTGAGATCCTACCTCTAACATGAAATGTGATATCCAACTCCTCCCCCTTCCAACCCTGAGAGCCTTCCTATAGAATGAGATGTGATATCCAAGTCCTTCCCATTCCAATCCTGAGACCCTTCCTATAACATGAGATGTGATATCCAACTCCTTCCCATTCCAACCTTAGACCCTGCCTATAGCATGAGATGGGATATCCAACTCCTTCCAAATCCAATCCCGATACCCTTCCGATAGCATGTGATGTGATATCCCAATGCTTCTAGAACACCTGAGACCCATACCATGGCATGAGATGTGATATCAAACTCCTTCCCATTCCAATCCTGAGACCCTTCCTATTGCTTGAGATGTGATATCCAACTCATTCCCATTCCAATTCTGAGACCCGTCCTATACCATGAGACTTGATATCTCAATGCTTCTAATACCAAACCTGAGACCGGTCCTATAACATGAGATGTGATACCCAAATCCTTCCCCTTTCCAAACCTTAGACCCTTCCTAAAGCATGAGATGTGATATCTCAATGCTTCTAATACCAAACCTGAGACCCTTCCTATAACGAGATGGGATATCCAACTCCTTCCCATTCCAATCCTGAGACCCTTCCGATAGCAGAGATGTGATATCTCAATGCTTATACCAAACCTGAGACCCTTCCTATGGCATGAGATGTCATATAAAACTCCTTCCGATTCCAATCCTGAGACCCTTCCTATAGCATGAGATGTGATATCTCAATGCTTCTAATACCAAACCTGAGATCCTTCCTATAACATGAGATGTGATATCAAACTCCTTCCCATTCCAAACCTGAGACCCTTCCGATAGCATGAGATGTGATATCTCAATGCTTCTAAAACCAAACATGAGAACCATCCTATAACATGAGATGTGAAATTCAAATCATTCCCTTTCCAAACCTGAGACCCTTCCTATAGCTTGAGATGTGATATCAAACTCCTTCCCATTCAATGTGATATCCAACTCCTTCCCATTCCAATCCTGAGACCCTTCCTATACCATGAGATGTGATATTTCAATGCTTCTAATACCAAACCTGAGACCCGTCCTAAAACATGAGATGTGAGATCCAAATCCTTCCCCTTCCAAACCTGAGACCTTTCCTTTAGCATGAGATATTATATCTTAATGCTTCTAAAACCAAACCTGAGAATCATCCTATAACATGTGAACTCCAAATCCTTCCCTTTCCAAACCTGAGACCCTTCCGATAGCATGAGATGTTATATCTTAATGCTTCTAAAACCAAACCTGAGAACCATGCTATAACATGCGAACTCCAAATCCTTCCCTTTCCAAACCTGAGACCCTTCCGATAGCATGAGATGTGATATCGCAATGCTACTAAAACCAAACATGAGAACCATCCTATTACATGAGATGTGAAATCCAAATCCTTCCCTTTCCAAACCTGAGACCCTTCCTATAGCTTGAGATGTGATATCAAACTTCTTCCCATTCCAATCCTGAGATAGCTTGAGATGTCATAGCCAACTCCTTCCCATTCCAATCCTGAGACCCTTCCTATACCATGAGATGTGATATCTCAATGCTTCTAATACCAAACCTGACACCCGTCCTAAAACATGAGATGTGAGATCCAAATCCTTCCCCTTCCAAACCGGAGATCTTTCCTTTAGCATGAGATGTGATATCCAACTCCTTCCCATTCTAATCCTGAGACCCTTCCTATAGCATGATATGTGATATCACAATGCTTCTAATACCAAACCTGAGATCCTTCCTATAACATGAGATGTGTATCCAACTCCTTCCCATTCCAAACCTGAGACCCTTCCTATAGCATGAGATGTGATATCTTAATGCTTCTAAAACCAAACCTGAGAACCATCCAATAACATATGTGAAATCCAAATCCTTCCCTTTCCAAACCTGAGACCCTTCAGATAGCATGAGATGTGATATCTCAATGCTTCTAAAACCAAACATGAGAACCATCCTATAACATGAGATGTGAAATCCAAATCCTTCTCTTTCCAAACCTGAGACCCTTCCTATAGCTTGAGATGTGCTATCAAACTCCTTCCCATTCCAATCCTGTGATAGCTTGAGATGTGATATCCAACTCCTTCCCATTCCAATCCTGAGACCCTTCCTATACCATGAGATGTGATTTCTCAATGCTTCCAATACCAAACCTGAGACCCGTCCTAAAACATGAGATGTGAGATCCAAATCCTTCCCCTTCCAAACCTGAGACCCTTCCTATAGCTTGAGATGTGATATCAAACTCCTTCCCATTCCAATCCTGAGATAGCTTGAGATGTGATATCCAACTCCTTCCCATTCCAATCCTGAGACCCTTCCGATAGCATGAAATGTGATATCTCAATGCTTCTAATATCAAAACTGAGACCCTCCCTATAGCATGAGATGTGATATCTAAGTCCTTCCCATTCCTATCCTGAGACCCTTCCGATAGCAGAGATGTGATATCTCAATGCTTATACCAAACCTGAGACCTTTCCTATGGCATGAGATGTGATATCCAACTCCTTCCCATTCCAATCCTGAGACCCTTCCTATAGCATGAGATGTGATATCTCAATGCTTCTATCAAACCCGAGTCCCTTCCTTTAGCATGAGATGTGATATCCAACTCCTTCCCATTCCAATCCTGAGACCCTTCCTATAGCATGAGATGTGATATCTCAAAGCTTCTAATACCAAACCTGGGACCCGTCCTATAACATGAGATATCATATCCAAATCCTTCCCCTTCCAAACCTGAGACCCTTCCTTTAGCATGAGATGTGATATCCAAATCCTTCCCATTCCAATCCTGAAACCCTTCCTATAGCATGAGATGTGATATTTCAATGTTTCTAATAAAAAACCTGAGACCCTTCCTATAGCAAGAGATGTGATATCCAAATCCTTACCATTCCAATACTGAGACCCTTCCTATAACATGAGATGTGATATCCAACTCCTTCCCATTCCAACCTGAGACCCTTCCTATAGCATGAGAAGGGATATCCAACTCCTTCCCATTCCAAACCTGAAACCCTTCCTATAGCATGAGATGTGATATCAAACTCCTTCCCATTCAATGTGATATCCAACTCCGTCCCATTCCAATCCTGAGACCCTTCCTATACCATGAGATGTGATATCTCAATGCCTCTAAAACCAAACCTGAGATCCTACCTCTAACATGAAATGTGATATCCAACTCCTTCCCTTTCCAAACCTGAGAGCCTTCCTATAGCATGAGATGGGATATCCAACTCCTTCCAAATCCAATCCTGATACCCTTCCGATAGCATGAGATGTGATATCCCAATGCTTCTACAAAACCTGAGACCCATACCATGGCATGAGATGTGATATCAAACTCCCGTCCTATACCATGAGACTTGATATCTCAATGCTTCTAATACCAAACCTGAGACCGGTCCAATAACATGAGATGTGATATCCAAATCCTTCCCCTTCCAAACCTTAGACCCTTCCTGTATCATGAGATGTGATATCCAAGTCCTTCCCATTCCAATCCTGAGACCCTTCCTATAGCATGAGATGTGATATCTCAATGCTTCTAATACCAAACCTGAGGCCCTTCCTATAACATGAATTGTGATATCCAAGTCCTTCCCATTCCAATCCTGAGACCCTTCCGATAGCAGAGATGTGATATCTCAATGCTTATACCAAACCTGAGACCCTTCCGATAGCATGAGATGTGATATCTCAATGCTTCTAATACCAAACCTGAGATCCTTCCTATAACATGAGATGTGATGTCCAAATCCTTCCCCTTCCAAACCTTAGACCCTCCCTTTAGCATGAGATGTGATATCCAACTCCTTCCCATTCCAATCCTGAGACCCTTCTGATGGCATGAGATGTGATATCTCAATGCCTCTAATACCAAACCTGAGATCCTACCTCTAACATGAAATGTGATATCCAACTCCTCCCCCTTCCAACCCTGAGAGCCTTCCTATAGAATGAGATGTGATATCCAAGTCCTTCCCATTCCAATCCTGAGACCCTTCCTATAACATGAGATGGGATATACAACTCCTTCCAAATCCAATCCCGATACCCTTCCGATAGCATGTGATGTGATATCCCAATGCTTCTACAAAACCTGAGACCCATACCATGGCATGAGATGTGATATCAAACTCCTTCCCATTCCAATCCTGAGACCCTTCCTATTGCTTGAGATGTGATATCCAACTCCTTCCCATTCCAATCCTGAGACCCTTCCTATAGCATGAGATGTGATATCTCAAAGCTTCTAATACCAAACCTGGGACCCGTCCTATAACATGAGATATCATATCCAAATCCTTCCCCTTCCAAACCTGAGACCCTTCCTTTAGCATGAGATGTGATATCCAAATCCTTCCCATTCCAATCCTGAAACCCTTCCTATAGCATGAGATGTGATATTTCAATGTTTCTAATAAAAAACCTGAGACCCTTCCTATAGCAAGAGATGTGATATCCAAATCCTTACCATTCCAATACTGAGACCCTTCCTATAACATGAGATGTGATATCCAACTCCTTCCCATTACAACCTGAGACCCTTCCTATAGCATAAGATATAATATCTCAATGCCTCTAATACCAAACCTGAGATTCTTCCTATAACATGAGATGTGATATCTCAATGCTTCTAATACCAAACCTGAGACCCTCCCTTTAGCATGAGATGTGATATCGGACTCCTTCCCATTCCAATCCTGAGACCCTTCTGATAGCATGAGATATGATATCTCAATGCCTCTAATACCAAACCTGAGATTCTTCCTATAACATGAGATGTGATATCTCAATGCTTCTAATACCAAACCTGAGACCCTCCCTTTAGCATGAGATGTGATATCCGACTCCTTCCCATTCCAATCCCGAGACCCTTCTGATAGCATGAGATGTGATATCTCAATGCCTCTAATACCAAACCTGAGATCCTTCCGATAGCATGAGATGTGATATCTCAATGCTTCTAATACCAAACCTGAGATCCTTCCGATAGCATGAGATGTGATATCTCAATGCTTCTAATACCAAACCTGAGACCCGTCCTAAAACATGAGATGTGAGATCCAAATCCTTCCCCTTCCAAACCTGAGACCCTTCCTATAGCTTGAGATGTGATATCAAACTCCTTCCCATTCCAATCCTGAGATAGCTTGAGATGTTATATCCAACTCCTTCCCATTCCAATCCTGAGACCCTTCCGATAGCATGAAATGTGATATCTCAATGCTTCTAATATCAAAACTGAGACCCTCCCTATAGCATGAGATGTGATATCTAAGTCCTTCCCATTCCTATCCTGAGACCCTTCCGATAGCAGAGATGTGATATCTCAATGCTTATACCAAACCTGAGACCCTTCCTATGGCATGAGATGTGATATCCAACTCCTTCCCATTCCAATCCTGAGACCCTTCCTATAGCATGAGATGTGATATCTCAATGCTTCTATCAAACCTGAGTCCCTTCCTTTAGCATGAGATGTGATATCCAACTCCTTCCCATTCCAATCCTGAGACCCTTCCTATAGCATGAGATATGATATCTCAAAGCTTCTAATACCAAACCTGGGACCCGTCCTATAACATGAGATATCATATCCAAATCCTTCCCCTTCCAAACCTGAGACCCTTCCTTTAGCATGAGATGTGATATCCAAATCCTTCCCATTCCAATCCTGAAACCCTTCCTATAGCATGAGATGTGATATTTCAATGTTTCTAATAAAAAACCTGAGACCCTTCCTATAGCAAGAGATGTGATATCCAAATCCTTACCATTCCAATACTGAGACCCTTCCTATAACATGAGATGTGATATCCAACTCCTTCCCATTCCAACCTGAGACCCTTCCTATAGCATGAGAAGGGATATCCAACTCCTTCCCATTCCAAACCTGAAACCCTTCCTATAGCATGAGATGTGATATCAAACTCCTTCCCATTCAATGTGATATCCAACTCCGTCCCATTCCAATCCTGAGACCCTTCCTATACCATGAGATGTGATATCTCAATGCCTCTAATACCAAACCTGAGATCCTACCTCTAACATGAAATGTGATATCCAACTCCTTCCCTTTCCAAACCTGAGAGCCTTCCTACAGCATGAGATGTGATATCCAAGTCCTTCCCATTCCAATCCTGAGACCCTTCCTATAGCATGAGATGGGATATCCAACTCCTTCCAAATCCAATCCTGATACCCTTCCGATAGCATGAGATGTGATATCCCAATGCTTCTACAAAACCTGAGACCCATACCATGGCATGAGATGTGATATCAAACTCCCGTCCTATACCATGAGACTTGATATCTCAATGCTTCTAATACCAAACCTGAGACCGGTCCAATAACATGAGATGTGATATCCAAATCCTTCCCCTTCCAAACCTTAGACCCTTCCTGTATCATGAGATGTGATATCCAAGTCCTTCCCATTCCATTCCTGAGACCCTTCCTATAGCATGAGATGTGATATCTCAATGCTTCTAATACCAAACCTGAGACCCTTCCTATAACATGAGATGTGATATCCAAGTCCTTCCCATTCCAATCCTGAGACCCTTCCTATAGCATGAGATGTGATATCTCAATGCTTCTAATACCAAACCTGAGGCCCTTCCTATAACATGAATTGTGATATCCAGGTCCTTCCCATTCCAATCCTGAGACCCTTCCGATAGCAGAGATGTGATATCTCAATGCTTATACCAAACCTGAGACCCTTCCGATAGCATGAGATGTGATATCTCAATGCTTCTAATACCAAACCTGAGATCCTTCCTATAACATGAGATGTGATGTCCAAATCCTTCCCCTTCCAAACCTTAGACCCTCCCTTTAGCATGAGATGTGATATCCAACTCCTTCCCATTCCAATCCTGAGACCCTTCTGATGGCATGAGATGTGATATCTCAATGCCTCTAATACCAAACCTGAGATCCTACCTCTAACATGAAATGTGATATCCAACTCCTCCCCCTTCCAACCCTGAGAGCCTTCCTATAGAATGAGATGTGATATCCAAGTCCTTCCCATTCCAATCCTGAGACCCTTCCTATAACATGAGATGTGATATCCAACTCCTTCCCATTCCAACCTTAGACCCTGCCTATAGCATGAGATGGGATATCCAACTCCTTCCAAATCCAATCCCGATACCCTTCCGATAGCATGTGATGTGATATCCCAATGCTTCTAGAACACCTGAGACCCATACCATGGCATGAGATGTGATATCAAACTCCTTCCCATTCCAATCCTGAGACCCTTCCTATTGCTTGAGATGTGATATCCAAGTCATTCCCATTCCAATTCTGAGACCCGTCCTATACCATGAGACTTGATATCTCAATGCTTCTAATACCAAACCTGAGACCGGTCCTATAACATGAGATGTGATACCCAAATCCTTCCCCTTTCCAAACCTTAGACCCTTCCTATAGCATGAGATGTGATATCTCAATGCTTCTAATACCAAACCTGAGACCCTTCCTATAACGAGATGGGATATCCAACTCCTTCCCATTCCAATCCTGAGACCCTTCCGATAGCAGAGATGTGATATCTCAATGCTTATACCAAACCTGAGACCCTTCCTATGGCATGAGATGTCATATACAACTCCTTCTGATTCCAATCCTGAGACCCTTCCTATAGCATGAGATGTGATATCTCAATGCTTCTAATACCAAACCTGAGATCCTTCCTATAACATGAGATGTGATATCAAACTCCTTCCCATTCCAAACCTGAGACCCTTCCGATAGCATGAGATGTGATATCTCAATGCTTCTAAAACCAAACATGAGAACCATCCTATAACATGAGATGTGAAATCCAAATCATTCCCTTTCCAAACCTGAGACCCTTCCTATAGCTTGAGATGTGATATCAAACTCCTTCCCATTCAATGTGATATCCAACTCCTTCCCATTCCAATCCTGAGACCCTTCCTATACCATGAGATGTGATATTTCAATGCTTCTAATACCAAACCTGAGACCCGTCCTAAAACATGAGATGTGAGATCCAAATCCTTCCCCTTCCAAACCTGAGACCTTTCCTTTAGCATGAGATGTTATATCTTAATGCTTCTAAAACCAAACCTGAGAACCATCCTATAACATGTGAACTCCAAATCCTTCCCTTTCCAAACCTGAGACCCTTCCGATAGCATGAGATGTTATATCTTAATGCTTCTAAAACCAAACCTGAGAACCATGCTATAACATGTGAACTCCAAATCCTTCCCTTTCCAAACCTGAGACCCTTCCGATAGCATGAGATGTGATATCGCAATGCTACTAAAACCAAACATGAGAACCATCCTATTACATGAGATGTGAAATCCAAATCCTTCCCTTTCCAAACCTGAGACCCTTCCTATAGCTTGAGATGTGATATCAAACTCCTTCCCATTCCAATCCTGAGATAGCTTGAGATGTGATAGCCAACTCATTCCCATTCCAATCCTGAGACCCTTCCTATACCATGAGATGTGATATCTCAATGCTTCTAATACCAAACCTGACACCCGTCCTAAAACATGAGATGTGAGATCCAAATCCTTCCCCTTCCAAACCTGAGATCTTTCCTTTAGCATGAGATGTGATATCCAACTCCTTCCCATTCTAATCCTGAGACCCTTCCTATAGCATGATATGTGATATCACAATGCTTCTAATACCGAACCTGAGATCCTTCCTATAACATGAGATGTGTATCCAACTCCTTCCCATTCCAAACCTGAGACCCTTCCTATAGCATGAGATGTGATATCTTAATGCTTCTAAAACCAAACCTGAGAACCATCCAATAACATATGTGAAATCCAAATCCTTCCCTTTCCAAACCTGAGACCCTTCAGATAGCATGAGATGTGATATCTCAATGATTCTAAAACCAAACATGAGAACCATCCTATAACATGAGATGTGAAATCCAAATCCTTCTCTTTCCAAACCTGAGACCCTTCCTATAGCTTGAGATGTGCTATCAAACTCCTTCCCATTCCAATCCTGTGATAGCTTGAGATGTGATATCCAACTCCTTCCCATTCCAATCCTGAGACCCTTCCTATACCATGAGATGTGATATCTCAATGCTTCTAATACCAAACCTGAGACCCGTCCTAAAACATGAGATGTGAGATCCAAATCCTTCCTCTTCCAAACCTGAGACCCTTCCTATAGCTTGAGATGTGATATCAAACTCCTTCCCATTCCAATCCTGAGATAGCTTGAGATGTGATATCCAACTCCTTCCCATTCCAATCCTGAGACCCTTCCGATAGCATGAAATGTGATATCTCAATGCTTCTAATATCAAAACCGAGACCCTCCCTATAGCATGAGATGTGATATCTAAGTCCTTCCCATTCCTATCCTGAGACCCTTCCGATAGCAGAGATCTGATATCTCAATGCTTATACCAAACCTGAGACCCTTCCTATGGCATGAGATGTGATATCCAACTCCTTCCCATTCCAATCCTGAGACCCTTCCTATAGCATGAGATGTGATATCTCAATGCTTCTATCAAACCTGAGTCCCTTCCTTTAGCATGAGATGTGATATCCAACTCCTTCCCATTCCAATCCTGAGACCCTTCCTATAGCATGAGATGTGATATCTCAAAGCTTCTAATACCAAACCTGGGACCCGTCCTATAACATGAGATATCATATCCAAATCCTTCCCCTTCCAAACCTGAGAGCCTTCCTTTAGCATGAGATGTGATATCCAAATCCTTCCCATTCCAATCCTGAAACCCTTCCTATAGCATGAGATGTGATATTTCAATGTTTCTAATAAAAAACCTGAGACCCTTCCTATAGCAAGAGATGTGATATCCAAATCCTTACCATTCCAATACTGAGACCCTTCCTATAACATGAGATGTGATATCCAACTCCTTCCCATTCCAACCTGAGACCCTTCCTATAGCATGAGAAGGGATATCCAACTCCTTCCCATTCCAATCCTGAAACCCTTCCTATAGCATGAGATGTGATATCTCAATGTTTCTAATAAAAAACCTGAGACCCTTCCTATAGCAAGAGATGTGACATCCAAATCCTTCCCATTCCAATCCTGAGATCCTTCCTATTGGATGAGATGTGATATCCAACTCCTTCCCATTCCAATCCTGAGACGCTTCCTATAGCATGAGATATAATATCTCAATGCCTCTAATACCAAACCTGAGATTCTTCCTATAACATGAGATGTGATATCTCAATGCTTCTAATACCAAACCTGAGACCCTCCCTTTAGCATGAGATGTGATATCCGACTCCTTCCCATTCCAATCCCGAGACCCTTCTGATAGCATGAGATGTGATATCTCAATGCCTCTAATACCAAACCTAAGATCCTTCCGATAGCATGAGATGTGATATCTCAATGCTTCTAATACCAAACCTGAGATCCTTCCGATAGCATGAGATGTGATATCTCAATGCTTCTAATACCAAACCTGAGATCCTTCCTATAACATGAGATGTGATATCCAAATCCTTCCCCTTCTAAACCTGAGACCCTCCTTTTAGCATGAGATGTGATATCCAACTCCTTCCCATTCCAATCCTGATACCCTTCCGATATCATGAGATTTGTTATCTCAAAGCTTCTGATATCAAACTTGAGACCCTCCCTATAGCATGAGATGTGACATCCAAGTCCTTCCCATTCCAATCCTGAGACGCTTCCTATAGCATGAGATGTGATATCTCAATGCTTCTACCAAACCTGAAACCCTTCCTATAGCATGAGATGTGATATCAAACTCCTTCCCATTCAATGTGATATCCAACTCCGTCCCATTCCAATCCTGAGACCCTTCCTATACCATGAGATGTGATATCTCAATGCCTCTAATACCAAACCTGAGATCCTACCTCTAACATGAAATGTGATATCCAACTCCTTCCCTTTCCAAACCTGAGAGCCTTCCTACAGCATGAGATGTGATATCCAAGTCCTTCCCATTCCAATCCTGAGACCCTTCCTATAGCATGAGATGTGATATCCCAATGCTGCTACAAAACCTGAGACCCATACCATGGCATGAGATGTGATATCAAACTCGTGTCCTATACCATGAGACTTGATATCTCAATGCTTCTAATACCAAACCTGAGACCGGTCCAATAACATGAGATGTGATATCCAAATCCTTCCCCTTCCAAACCTTAGACCCTTCCTGTATCATGGGATGTGATATCCAAGTCCTTCCCATTCCATTCCTTAGACCCTTCCTATAGCATGAGATGTGATATCTCAATGCTTCTAATACCAAACCTGAGACCCTTCCTATAACATGAGATGTGATATCCAAGTCCTTCCCATTCCAATCCTGAGACCCTTCCTATAGCATGAGATGTGATATCTCAATGCTTCTAATACCAAACCTGAGGCCCTTCCTATAACATGAATTGTGATATCCAGGTCCTTCCCATTCCAATCCTGAGACCCTTCCGATAGCAGAGATGTGATATCTCAATGCTTATACCAAACCTGAGACCCTTCCGATAGCATGAGATGTGATATCTCAATGCTTCTAATACCAAACCTGAGATCCTTCCTATAACATGAGATGTGATGTCCAAATCCTTCCCCTTCCAAACCTTAGACCCTCCCTTTAGCATGAGATGTGATATCCAACTCCTTCCCATTCCAATCCTGAGACCCTTCTGATGGCATGAGATGTGATATCTCAATGCCTCTAATACCAAACCTGAGATCCTACCTCTAACATGAAATGTGATATCCAACTCCTCCCCCTTCCAACCCTGAGAGCCTTCCTATAGAATGAGATGTGATATCCAAGTCCTTCCCATTCCAATCCTGAGACCCTTCCTATAACATGAGATGTGATATCCAACTCCTTCCCATTCCAACCTTAGACCCTGCCTATAGCATGAGATGGGATATCCAACTCCTTCCAAATCCAATCCCGATACCCTTCCGATAGCATGTGATGTGATATCCCAATGCTTCTAGAACACCTGAGACCCATACCATGGCATGAGATGTGATATCAAACTCCTTCCCATTCCAATCCTGAGACCCTTCCTATTGCTTGAGATGTGATATCCAACTCATTCCCATTCCAATTCTGAGACCCGTCCTATACCATGAGACTTGATATCTCAATGCTTCTAATACCAAACCTGAGACCGGTCCTATAACATGAGATGTGATACCCAAATCCTTCCCCTTTCCAAACCTTAGACCCTTCCTATAGCATGAGATGTGATATCTCAATGCTTCTAATACCAAACCTGAGACCCTTCCTATAACGAGATGGGATATCCAACTCCTTCCCATTCCAATCCTGAGACCCTTCCGATAGCAGAGATGTGATATCTCAATGCTTATACCAAACCTGAGACCCTTCCTATGGCATGAGATGTCATATACAACTCCTTCTGATTCCAATCCTGAGACCCTTCCTATAGCATGAGATGTGATATCTCAATGCTTCTAATACCAAACCTGAGATCCTTCCTATAACATGAGATGTGATATCAAACTCCTTCCCATTCCAAACCTGAGACCCTTCCGATAGCATGAGATGTGATATCTCAATGCTTCTAAAACCAAACATGAGAACCATCCTATAACATGAGATGTGAAATCCAAATCATTCCCTTTCCAAACCTGAGACCCTTCCTATAGCTTGAGATGTGATATCAAACTCCTTCCCATTCAATGTGATATCCAACTCCTTCCCATTCCAATCCTGAGACCCTTCCTATACCATGAGATGTGATATTTCAATGCTTCTAATACCAAACCTGAGACCCGTCCTAAAACATGAGATGTGAGATCCAAATCCTTCCCCTTCCAAACCTGAGACCTTTCCTTTAGCATGAGATGTTATATCTTAATGCTTCTAAAACCAAACCTGAGAACCATCCTATAACATGTGAACTCCAAATCCTTCCCTTTCCAAACCTGAGACCCTTCCGATAGCATGAGATGTTATATCTTAATGCTTCTAAAACCAAACCTGAGAACCATGCTATAACATGTGAACTCCAAATCCTTCCCTTTCCAAACCTGAGACCCTTCCGATAGCATGAGATGTGATATCGCAATGCTACTAAAACCAAACATGAGAACCATCCTATTACATGAGATGTGAAATCCAAATCCTTCCCTTTCCAAACCTGAGACCCTTCCTATAGCTTGAGATGTGATATCAAACTCCTTCCCATTCCAATCCTGAGATAGCTTGAGATGTGATAGCCAACTCATTCCCATTCCAATCCTGAGACCCTTCCTATACCATGAGATGTGATATCTCAATGCTTCTAATACCAAACCTGACACCCGTCCTAAAACATGAGATGTGAGATCCAAATCCTTCCCCTTCCAAACCTGAGATCTTTCCTTTAGCATGAGATGTGATATCCAACTCCTTCCCATTCTAATCCTGAGACCCTTCCTATAGCATGATATGTGATATCACAATGCTTCTAATACCGAACCTGAGATCCTTCCTATAACATGAGATGTGTATCCAACTCCTTCCCATTCCAAACCTGAGACCCTTCCTATAGCATGAGATGTGATATCTTAATGCTTCTAAAACCAAACCTGAGAACCATCCAATAACATATGTGAAATCCAAATCCTTCCCTTTCCAAACCTGAGACCCTTCAGATAGCATGAGATGTGATATCTCAATGATTCTAAAACCAAACATGAGAACCATCCTATAACATGAGATGTGAAATCCAAATCCTTCTCTTTCCAAACCTGAGACCCTTCCTATAGCTTGAGATGTGCTATCAAACTCCTTCCCATTCCAATCCTGTGACAGCTTGAGATGTGATATCCAACTCCTTCCCATTCCAATCCTGAGACCCTTCCTATACCATGAGATGTGATATCTCAATGCTTCTAATACCAAACCTGAGACCCGTCCTAAAACATGAGATGTGAGATCCAAATCCTTCCTCTTCCAAACCTGAGACCCTTCCTATAGCTTGAGATGTGATATCAAACTCCTTCCCATTCCAATCCTGAGATAGCTTGAGATGTGATATCCAACTCCTTCCCATTCCAATCCCGAGACCCTTCCGATAGCATGAAATGTGATATCTCAATGCTTCTAATATCAAAACTGAGACCCTCCCTATAGCATGAGATGTGATATCTAAGTCCTTCCCATTCCTATCCTGAGACCCTTCCGATAGCAGAGATCTGATATCTCAATGCTTATACCAAACCTGAGACCCTTCCTATGGCATGAGATGTGATATCCAACTCCTTCCCATTCCAATCCTGAGACCCTTCCTATAGCATGAGATGTGATATCTCAATGCTTCTATCAAACCTGAGTCCCTTCCTTTAGCATGAGATGTGATATCCAACTCCTTCCCATTCCAATCCTGAGACCCTTCCTATAGCATGAGATGTGATATCTCAAAGCTTCTAATACCAAACCTGGGACCCGTCCTATAACATGAGATATCATATCCAAATCCTTCCCCTTCCAAACCTGAGAGCCTTCCTTTAGCATGAGATGTGATATCCAAATCCTTCCCATTCCAATCCTGAAACCCTTCCTATAGCATGAGATGTGATATTTCAATGTTTCTAATAAAAAACCTGAGACCCTTCCTATAGCAAGAGATGTGATATCCAAATCCTTACCATTCCAATACTGAGACCCTTCCTATAACATGAGATGTGATATCCAACTCCTTCCCATTCCAACCTGAGACCCTTCCTATAGCATGAGAAGGGATATCCAACTCCTTCCCATTCCAATCCTGAAACCCTTCCTATAGCATGAGATGTGATATCTCAATGTTTCTAATAAAAAACCTGAGACCCTTCCTATAGCAAGAGATGTGACATCCAAATCCTTCCCATTCCAATCCTGAGATCCTTCCTATTGGATGAGATGTGATATCCAACTCCTTCCCATTCCAATCCTGAGACCCTTCCTATAGCATGAGATATAATATCTCAATGCCTCTAATACCAAACCTGAGATTCTTCCTATAACATGAGATGTGATATCTCAATGCTTCTAATACCAAACCTGAGACCCTCCCTTTAGCATGAGATGTGATATCCGACTCCTTCCCATTCCAATCCCGAGACCCTTCTGATAGCATGAGATGTGATATCTCAATGCCTCTAATACCAAACCTAAGATCCTTCCGATAGCATGAGATGTGATATCTCAATGCTTCTAATACCAAACCTGAGATCCTTCCGATAGCATGAGATGTGATATCTCAATGCTTCTAATACCAAACCTGAGATCCTTCCTATAACATGAGATGTGATATCCAAATCCTTCCCCTTCTAAACCTGAGACCCTCCTTTTAGCATGAGATGTGATATCCAACTCCTTCCCATTCCAATCCTGATACCCTTCCGATATCATGAGATTTGTTATCTCAAAGCTTCTGATATCAAACTTGAGACCCTCCCTATAGCATGAGATGTGACATCCAAGTCCTTCCCATTCCAATCCTGAGACGCTTCCTATAGCATGAGATGTGATATCTCAATGCTTCTACCAAACCTGAAACCCTTCCTATAGCATGAGATGTGATATCAAACTCCTTCCCATTCAATGTGATATCCAACTCCGTCCCATTCCAATCCTGAGACCCTTCCTATACCATGAGATGTGATATCTCAATGCCTCTAATACCAAACCTGAGATCCTACCTCTAACATGAAATGTGATATCCAACTCCTTCCCTTTCCAAACCTGAGAGCCTTCCTACAGCATGAGATGTGATATCCAAGTCCTTCCCATTCCAATCCTGAGACCCTTCCTATAGCATGAGATGTGATATCCCAATGCTGCTACAAAACCTGAGACCCATACCATGGCATGAGATGTGATATCAAACTCGTGTCCTATACCATGAGACTTGATATCTCAATGCTTCTAATACCAAACCTGAGACCGGTCCAATAACATGAGATGTGATATCCAAATCCTTCCCCTTCCAAACCTTAGACCCTTCCTGTATCATGGGATGTGATATCCAAGTCCTTCCCATTCCATTCCTTAGACCCTTCCTATAGCATGAGATGTGATATCTCAATGCTTCTAATACCAAACCTGAGACCCTTCCTATAACATGAGATGTGATATCCAAGTCCTTCCCATTCCAATCCTGAGACCCTTCCTATAGCATGAGATGTGATATCTCAATGCTTCTAATACCAAACCTGAGGCCCTTCCTATAACATGAATTGTGATATCCAAGTCCTTCCCATTCCAATCCTGAGACCCTTCCGATAGCAGAGATGTGATATCTCAATGCTTATACCAAACCTGAGACCCTTCCGATAGCATGAGATGTGATATCTCAATGCTTCTAATACCAAACCTGAGATCCTTCCTATAACATGAGATGTGATGTCCAAATCCTTCCCCTTCCAAACCTTAGACCCTCCCTTTAGCATGAGATGTGATATCCAACTCCTTCCCATTCCAATCCTGAGACCCTTCTGATGGGATGAGATGTGATATCTCAATGCCTCTAATACCAAACCTGAGATCCTACCTCTAACATGAAATGTGATATCCAACTCCTCCCCCTTCCAACCCTGAGAGCCTTCCTATAGAATGAGATGTGATATCCAAGTCCTTCCCATTCCAATCCTGAGACCCTTCCTATAACATGAGATGTGATATCCAACTCCTTCCCATTCCAACCTTAGACCCTGCCTATAGCATGAGATGGGATATCCAACTCCTTCCAAATCCAATCCCGATACCCTTCCGATAGCATGTGATGTGATATCCCAATGCTTCTACAAAACCTGAGACCCATACCATGGCATGAGATGTGATATCAAACTCCTTCCCATTCCAATCCTGAGACCCTTCCTATTGCTTGAGATGTGATATCCAACTCATTCCCATTCCAATTCTGAGACCCGTCCTATACCATGAGACTTGATATCTCAATGCTTCTAATACCAAACCTGAGACCGGTCCTATAACATGAGATGTGATACCCAAATCCTTCCCCTTTCCAAACCTTAGACCCTTCCTATAGCATGAGATGTGATATCTCAATGCTTCTAATACCAAACCTGAGACCCTTCCCATAACGAGATGGGATATCCAACTCCTTCCCATTCCAATCCTGAGACCCTTCCGATAGCAGAGATGTGATATCTCAATGCTTATACCAATCCTGAGACCCTTCCTATGGCATGAGATGTCATATACAACTCCTTCCGATTCCAATCCTGAGACCCTTCCTATAGCATGAGATGTGATATCTCAATGCTTCTAATACCAAACCTGAGATCCTTCCTATAACATGAGATGTGATATCAAACTCCTTCCCATTCCAAACCTGAGACCCTTTCGATAGCATGAGATGTGATATCTCAATGCTTCTAAAACCAAACATGAGAACCATCCTATAACATGAGATGTGAAATCCAAATCATTCCCTTTCCAAACCTGAGACCCTTCCTATAGCTTGAGATGTGATATCAAACTCCTTCCCATTCAATGTGATATCCAACTCCTTCCCATTCCAATCCTGAGACCCTTCCTATACCATGAGATGTGATATTTCAATGCTTCTAATACCAAACCTGAGACCCGTCCTAAAACATGAGATGTGAGATCCAAATCCTTCCCCTTCCAAACCTGAGACCTTTCCTTTAGCATGAGATGTTATATCTTAATGCTTCTAAAACCAAACCTGAGAACCATCCTATAACATGTGAACTCCAAATCCTTCCCTTTCCAAACCTGAGACCCTTCCGATAGCATGAGATGTTATATCTTAATGCTTCTAAATCCAAACCTGAGAACCATGCTATAACATGTGAACTCCAAATCCTTCCCTTTCCAAACCTGAGACCCTTCCGATAGCATGAGATGTGATATCGCAATGCTACTAAAACCAAACATGAGAACCATCCTATTACATGAGATGTGAAATCCAAATCCTTCCCTTTCCAAACCTGAGACCCTTCCTATAGCTTGAGATGTGATATCAAACTCCTTCCCATTCCAATCCTGAGATAGCTTGAGATGTGATAGCCAACTCCTTCCCATTCCAATCCTGAGACCCTTCCTATACCATGAGATGTGATATCTCAATGCTTCTAATACCAAACCTGAGACCCGTCCTAAAACATGAGATGTGAGATCCAAATCCTTCCCCTTCCAAACCTGAGACCCTTCCTATAGCTTGAGATGTGATATCAAACTCCTTCCCATTCCAATCCCGAGATAGCTTGAGATGTGATATCCAACTCCATCCCATTCCAATCCTGAGACCCTTCCGATAGCATGAGATGTGACAGCTCAATGCTTCTAATATCAAAACTGAGACCCTCCCTATAGTATGGGATGTGATATCTAAGTCCTTCCCATTCCTATCCTGAGACCCTTCCGATAGCAGAGATGTGATATCTCAATGCTTATACCAAACCTGATGACCCATCCTATGGCATGAGATGTGATATCCAACTCCTTCCCATTGCAATCCTGAGTTCCTTCCTATAGCATGAGATGTGATATCTCAATGCTTCTATCAAACCTGAGACCCTTCCTTTAGCATGAGATGTGATATCCAACTCCTTGCCATTCCAATCCTGAGACCCTTCCTATAACATGAGATGTGATATCCAACTCCTTCCCATTCCAATCCTGAGACTCCTCCTATAGCATGAGATGTGATATCTCAATGCTTCTAATACCAAACCTGGGACCCGTCCTATAACATAAGATATGAGATCCCAATCCTTCCCCTTCCAAACCTGAGACCCTTCCTTTAGCATGAGATGTGATATCCAAATCCTTCCCATTCCAATCCTGAAACCTTTCCTATAGCATGAGATGTGATAGCTCAATGTTTCTAATAAAAAACCTGAGACCCTTCCTATAGCAAGAGATGTGATATCCAAATCCTTCCCATTCCAATCCTGAGACCCTTCCTATAACGAGATGTGATATCCAACTCCTTCCCATTCCAACCTGAGACACTTCCTATAGCATGAGAAGGGATATCCAAATCCTTCCCATTCCAATCCTGAGATCCTTCCTATAACATGATGTGATATCCAATTCCTTCCCATTCCAAACCTGAGACCCTTCCTATTGGATGAGATGTGATATCCAACTCCTTCCCATTCCAATCCTGAGACCCTTCCTATACCATGAGGTGTGATATCTCAATGCTTCTAATACCAAACCTGGGACCCGCCCTATAACATGAGATATGATATCCAAATCCTTCCCCTTCCAAACCTGAGACCCTTCCTTTAGCATGAGATGTGATATCTTAATGCTCCTAAAACCAAACCTGAGAACCATCCTATAACATGTGAAATCCAAATCCTTCCCTTTCCAAACCTGAGACCCTTCCGATAGCATGAGATGTGATATCTCAATGCTACTAAAACCAAACATGAGAACCATCCTATAACATGAGATGTGAAATCCAAATCCTTCCCTTTCCAAACCTGAGACCCTTCCTATAGCTTGAGATGTGATATCAAACTCCTTCCCATTCCAATCCTGAGATAGCTTGAGATGTGATAGCCAACTCCTTCCCATTCCAATCCTGAGACCCTTCCTATACCATGAGATGTGATATCTCAATGCTTCTAATACCAAACCTGAGACCCGTCCTAAGACATGAGATGTGAGATCCAAATCCTTCCCCTTCCAAACCTGAGACCCTTCCTATAGCTTGAGATGTGATATCAAACTCCTTCCCATTCCAATCCTGAGATAGCTTGAGATGTGATATCCAACTCCATCCCATTCCAATCCTGAGACCCTTGCGATAGCATGAGATGTGATAGCTCAATGCTTCTAATATCAAAACTGAGACCCTCCCTATAGTCGGAGATGTGATATCTAAGTCCTTCCCATTCCTATCCTGAGACCCTTCCGATAGCAGAGATGTGATATCTCAATGCTTATACCAAACCTGATAACCCTTCCTATGGCATGAGATGTGATATCCAACTCCTTCCCATTCCAATCCTGAGTTCCTTCCTATAGCATGAGATGTGATATCTCAATGCTTCTATCAAACCTGAGACCCTTCCTTTAGCATGAGATGTGATATCCAACTCCTTCCCATTCCAATCCTGAGTTCCTTCCTATAGCATGAGGTGTGATATCTCAATGCTTCTATCAAAACAGAGACCCTTCCTTTAGCATGAGATGTGATATCCAACTCCTTGCCATTCCAATCCTGAGACCCTTCCTATAACATGAGATGTGATATCCAAATCCTTCACATTCCAATCCGGAGACTCTTCCTATAGCATGAGATGTGATATCTCAATGCTTCTAATACCAAACCTGAGATCCTTCCTATAACATGAGATGTGATATCCAACTCCTTCCCATTCCAAACCTGAGACCCTTCCGATAGCATGAGATGTGATATCTCAATGCTTCAAAAACCAAACATGAGAACCATCCTATAACATGAGATGTGAAATCCAAATCCTTCCCTTCCCAAACCTGAGACTCTTCCTATAGCATGAGATGTGATATCTCAATGCTTCTACCAAACCTGAAACCCTTCCTATAGCATGAGATGTGATATCCAACTCCTTCCCATTCCAATCCTGAGACACTTCCTATAGCATGAGATGTGATATCACAATGCTTCTAATACCAAACCTGAGACCCCTCCTATAACATGAGATGTGATATCCAAATCCTTCCCCTTCCAAACCTGAGACCCTTCCTTTAGCATGAGATGTGATATCCAGCTCCTCCCATTCCAATCCTGAGACCCTTCCGATAGCATGAGATGTGATATCCCAATGCTTCTACCAAACCTGAGACCCTTCCTATAGCTTGAGATGTGATATCCAACTCCTTCCCATTCCAATTCTGAGACCCTCCTATACCATGAGACTTGATATCGCAATGCTTCTAATACCAAACCTGAGACCCATCCTATAACATGAGATGTGATATCCAAATCCTTCCCCTTCCAAACCTTAGACCCTTCCTTTATCATGAGATGTGATATCCAACTCCTTCACATTCCAATCCTGAGACCCTTCCGATATCATGAGATTTGTTATCTCAAAGCTTCTGATATCAAACTTGAGACCCTCCCTATAGCATGAGATGTGACATCCAAGTCCTTCCCATTCCAATCCTGAGACGCTTCCTATAGCATGAGATGTGATATCGCAATGCTTCTAATACCAAACCTGAGACCCATCCTATAACATGAGATGTGATATCAAACTCCTTCCCATTCAATGTGATATCCAACTCCGTCCCATTCCAATCCTGAGACCCTACCTATACCATGAGATGTGATATTTCAATTCTTCTAATACCAAACCTAAGACCCGTCCTAAAACATGAGATATGAGATCCGAATCCTTCCCCTTCCAAACCTGAGACCCTTCCTATAGCATGAGATGTTATATCTTAATGCTTCTAAAACCAAACCTGAGAACCATCCTATAACATGTGAAATCCAAATCCTTCCCTTTCCAAACCTGTTAGGAAAGATTTCGTAATTGTAGGGAATTTTCCTTCCATGTGGCAACCCCTAAACTTTTTGCTGTTGTTTTTCACCTTGTTCTTGACTTTGCCAGAGAAGTGCAGCCTTCTGCCGCACTCCTCTGGGCTTTCTCTCCTTTCTTACGGGGAAACTGACATGCCCTTAAGACAGTCAGTACCGGGGAACGCTGTTTCCCGTAGTTTCTTTTATCATGTTGCGGCTTTCGTGCAACATGACACAAGAGGGCACTGTAAGCTAAGTTACAGCTCTCTTGGGTCTCTAGCCTTCTACAGGCCCTAGATACTTGTTTAGGATTGTATCTGATCGGTGCAAGTAATTCAGGGACGGGAATGGTGGCAGCGATCGTTTCTCTGTATTTTGAGCTCCTTTTGGCGTTCTAAGCGTGTTTTCCGCGCTTAACCCAAAATGGTGGCCTGGCTCCCAAAATGGCCAGACCACGAGGCTCCTTTGTCCTGTCCGTTGACCGTCTTGCTCCCTTCACCTTCCCCAGGACGAGCCGACCCGGGGCCTTCCTTATTTGGGCATGTACTTTCCCGCGAAACACAGATGCTTTCGCGGGCTTCTACATGTCTTGTGTGTGCCTCCAGGGTGTGGGCTGGGATGTCTGGTCCCAATACACATCCTGGGTGCCAGAGAGTCTAGGGTGGTGTGAATGCCTGGGACCACCGTGGTCCGTGATTGGTCCACGTATGGTATGTGTGTTGATGTGCGGATCTCCCATTGGCTCCCCTCCGTTTTGGCGCGAAGGGAACCGTGGATAAGAGGGGGCTGGAAACACCACTACCATGTCGATCTCCTGAGTTCTCACGAACGAAGGAATACAGGAGCCAAGTATCCTGCAACCAAGAGGCTGGACCGAGGAATCGCTGGTGACCCGCTGAAGGAATCCTCCTTTGCACTGCTGTCGTCCTGTGAAACCCTTTCCTCCTTGGATCGAACCAGAAGGCCTGTACTGGTGCTTCGACCTTTGGAATAGCAGGAACAGCTATTCCCGGCGACTTCATCATCTCCTGCCAAGTAAGCCTTCGGAAGTGTCTCTGGGCCATCCAGTTGACTGACCAGCTTACAAGGGAGTCCTGCTCTGTAACTGCTGCCAGGTTGTGTTGTATTTCGAGTCCTTGTCACTCTCCCACGCTTCGTACGCTTGGCGTTCCCAAGGCTGAAGGGAGGAGTGTACATTTGGCTTGAATACACACGGCCGCTCCGTTGTCCTGCTGCGGCAACAAAACTGTGCTGGTTTCGTCGATTGGGACGTCTTTTTGCTCTACACGACTACGAGGCGTTCCCTGCTCTTCTGAACCTGCCAGCTGCTGAAACTAACGTGGAGAAGCCTGGGTCTGCTTGCTTCGGGGACCGGTGAGTAGTTTAGCTAGGATCTGGTCGCCCTCCTGCAGTATCCCATTGCCTTTCCCTGCTGTGTAAAAACAGCACCCTTTTGCCGTACTCGCGCTCTGCTTCTGCTCGCTGTGGAGGCTGCGCTTGAGTTGCGGAACCTGTTCTCCTTCTGCTGTGCACTAACCCGAACTGCCTGACTTCCTCCGAAGAGCTTCCCCTTTTGCCCGTTGGCACAGGCGTGGCAGGTACTTTGAGCACAAGGCTCCACTCTTCGCAGGGCTCGGACTTCCATCTAGTTAGGTGCCTCTGAAGGCGAACTGAGTCTAAAGCGTTATCGCACTGCCTGTTTTCCTTTCCTTTCAGGTGGACTACATATTTCGTGCTTTAAACGCTTGCGACTGTGTATTTGTATATATATTGTGTTGATATGGTATGTGTTGGTTTAATATTGTGATATTGTGATTTTCTCGCTACGGTCGTTGTTTTAAAGGCCTTAAAATAAATGTGTTTATATTTTTGATATGACAACTGTTTGGAGTAGTTTGTAAGCGCTCTTGCTTTGTGTGCTCATTGCGGGCTTTCAGTCACCCTCACCCCTCTTGAGACCTAGTCTTGACCGCCGCGATCGCTACCTTGATTGGTCTTGCTTGTCCAGAGGTTACCCTGTTCCAAGTAATTAGGTTGGCCTTCTGAACTTCTGCGCCACCAGGACAGAGTTCAGAAATCCGTCTTAACAAAACCTGAGACCCTTCCGATAGCATGAGATGTGATATCTCAATGCTACTAAAAACCAAACATGAGAACCATCCTATAACATGAGATGTGAAATCCAAATCCTTCCCTTTCCAAACCTGAGACCCTTCCTATAGCTTGAGATGTGATATCAAACTCCTTCCCATTCCAATCCTGAGATAGCTTGAGATGTGATATCCAACTCCATCCCATTCCAATCCTGAGACCCTTGCGATAGCATGAGATGTGATAGCTCAATGCTTCTAATATCAAAACTGAGACCCTCCCTATAGTATGAGATGTGATATCGAAGTCCTTCCCATTCCTATCCTGAGACCCTTCCGATAGCAGAGATGTGATATCTCAATGCTTATACCAAACCTGATAACCCTTCCTATGGCATGAGATGTGATATCCAACTCCTTCCCATTCCAATCCTGAGTTCCTTCCTATAGCATGAGATGTGATATCTCAATGCTTCTATCAAACCTGAGACCCTTCCTTTAGCATGAGATGTGATATCCAACTCCTTGCCATTCCAATCCTGAGACCCTTCCTATAACATGAGACGTGATATCCAACTCCTTCCCATTCCAATCCTGAGTTCCTTCCTATAGCATGAGGTGTGATATCTCAATGCTTCTATCAAAACTGAGACCCTTCCTTTAGCATGAGATGTGATATCCAACTCCTTGCCATTCCAATCCTGAGACCCTTCCTATAACATGAGATGTGATATCCAAATCCTTCACATTCCAATCCGGAGACCCTTCCTATAGCATGAGATGTGATATCTCAATGCTTCTAATACCAAACCTGAGATCCTTCCCATAACATGAGATGTGATATCCAACTCCTTCCCATTCCAAACCAGAGACCCTTCCGATAGCATGAGATGTGATATCTCAATGCTTCAAAAACCAAACATGAGAACCATCCTATAACATGAGATGTGAAATCCAAATCCTTCCCTTCCCAAACCTGAGACTCTTCCTATAGCATTAGATGTGATATCTCAATGCTTCTACCAAACCTGAAACCCTTCCTATAGCATGAGATGTGATATCCAACTCCTTCCCATTCCAATCCTGAGACACTTCCTATAGCATGAGATGTGATATCACAATGCTTCTAATACCAAACCTGAGACCCCTCCTATAACATGAGATGTGATATCCAAATCCTTCCCCTTCCAAACCTGACACCCTTACTTTAGCATGAGATGTGATATCCAGCTCCTCCCATTCCAATCCTGAGACCCTTCCGATAGCATGAGATGTGATATCTCAATGCTTCTGATATCAAAACTGAGACCCTCCCTATAGCATGAGATGTGATATCTAAGTCCTTCCCATTCCAATCCTGAGACCCTTCCGATAGCAGAGATGTGATATTTCAATGCTTATACCAAACCTGAGACCCTTCCTATAGCATGAGATGTGATATCCAACTCCTTCCGATTCCAATCCTGAGACCCTTCCTATAGCATGAGATGTGATATCGCAATGCTTCTACCAAAACTGAGACCCTTCATTTAGCATGAGATGTGATATCCAACTCCTTCCCATTCCAATCCTGAGACCCTTCCTATAGCATGAGATGTGATATCTCAATGCTTCTAATACCAAACATGAGATCCTTCCTATAACATGAGATGTGATATCCAACTCCTTCCCATTCCAATCCTGAGACCCTTCCTATAGCATGAAATGTGATATCTCAATGCTTCTAATACCAAACCTGAGATCCTTCCGATAGCATGAGATGTGATATTTCAATGCTTCTAATACCAAACCTGAGAACCTTCCTATAACATGAGATGTGATATCCAAATCCTTCCCCTTCTAAACCTGAGACCCTCCCTTTAGCATGAGATGTGATATCCAACGCCTTCCCATTCCAATCCTGATACCCTTCTGATAGCATGAGATGTGATATCTCAATGCCTCTAATACCAAACCTGAGATCCTACCTCTAACATGAAATGTGATATCCAACTCCTTCCCTTTCCAAACCTGAGAGCCTTCCTACAGCATGAGATGTGATATCCAAGTCCTTCCCATTCCAATCCTGAGACCCTTCCTATAGCATGAGATGGGATATCCAACTCCTTCCAAATCCAATCCTGATACCCTTCCGATAGCATGAGATGTGATATCCCAATGCTTCTACAAAACCTGAGACCCATACCATGGCATGAGATGTGATATCAAACTCCCGTCCTATACCATGAGACTTGATATCTCAATGCTTCTAATACCAAACCTGAGACCGGTCCAATAACATGAGATGTGATATCCAAATCCTTCCCCTTCCAAACCTTAGACCCTTCCTGTATCATGAGATGTGATATCCAAGTCCTTCCCATTCCATTCCTGAGACCCTTCCTGTAGCATGAGATGTGATATCTCAATGCTTCTAATACCAAACCTGAGACCCTTCCTATAACATGAGATGTGATATCCAAGTCCTTCCCATTCCAATCCTGAGACCCTTCCTATAGCATGAGATGTGATATCTCAATGCTTCTAATACCAAACCTGAGGCCCTTCCTATAACATGAATTGTGATATCCAAGTCCTTCCCATTCCAATCCTGAGACCCTTCCGATAGCAGAGATGTGATATCTCAATGCTTTTACCAAACCTGAGACCCTTCCGATAGCATGAGATGTGATATCTCAATGCTTCTAATACCAAACCTGAGATCCTTCCTATAACATGAGATGTGATGTCCAAATCCTTCCCCTTCCAAACCTTAGACCCTCCCTTTAGCATGAGATGTGATATCCAACTCCTTCCCATTCCAATCCTGAGACCCTTCTGATGGCATGAGATGTGATATCTCAATGCCTCTAATACCAAACCTGAGATCCTACCTCTAACATGAAATGTGATATCCAACTCCTCCCCCTTCCAACCCTGAGAGCCTTCCTATAGAATGAGATGTGATATCCAAGTCCTTCCCATTCCAATCCTGAGACCCTTCCTATAACATGAGATGTGATATCCAACTCCTTCCCATTCCAACCTTAGACCCTGCCTATAGCTTGAGATGGGATATCCAACTCCTTCCAAATCCAATCCCGATACCCTTCCGATAGCATGTGATGTGATATCCCAATGCTTCTACAAAACCTGAGACCCATACCATGGCATGAGATGTGATATCAAACTCCTTCGCATTCCAATCCTGAGACACTTCCTATTGCTTGAGATGTGAAATCCAACTCATTCCCATTCCAATTCTGAGACCCGTCCTATACCATGAGACTTGATATCTCAATGCTTCTAATACCAAACCTGAGACCGGTCTTATAACATGAGATGTGATACCCAAATCCTTCCCCTTTCCAAACCTTAGACCCTTCCTATAGCATGAGATGTGATATCTCAATGCTTCTAATACCAAACCTGAGACCCTTCCTATAACGAGATGGGATATCCAACTCCTTCCCATTCCAATCCTGAGACCCTTCCGATAGCAGAGATGTGATATCTCAATGCTTATACCAAACCTGAGACCCTTCCTATGGCATGAGATGTCATATACAACTCCTTCCGATTCCAATCCTGAGACCCTTCCTATAGCATGAGATGTGATAACTCAATGCTTCTAATACCAAACCTGAGATCCTTCCTATAACATGAGATGTCATATACAACTCCTTCCGATTCCAATCCTGAGACCCTTCCTATAGCATGAGATGTGATATCTCAATGCTTCTAATACCAAACCTGAGATCCTTCCTATAACATGAGATGTGATATCAAACTCCTTCCCATTCCAAACCTGAGACCCTTCCGATAGCATGAGATGTGATATCTCAATGCTTCTAAAACCAAACATGAGAACCATCCTATAACATGAGATGTGAAATCCAAATCATTC
Source organism: Ambystoma mexicanum (assembly GCF_040938575.1). Taxonomy (NCBI): domain Eukaryota; kingdom Metazoa; phylum Chordata; class Amphibia; order Caudata; family Ambystomatidae; genus Ambystoma; species Ambystoma mexicanum. The sequence goes on from NC_090934.1 coordinate 1,150,710,202, forward strand.
CCTTTCCAAACCTGAGACCCTTCCTATAGCTTGAGATGTGGTATCAAACTCCTTCCCATTCAATGTGATATCCAACTCCTTCCCATTCCAATCCTGAGAACCTTCCTATACCATGAGATGTGATATTTCAATGCTTCTAATACCAAACCTGAGACCCGTCCTAAAACATGAGATGTGAGATCCAAATCCTTCCCCTTCCAAACTGAGACCTTTCCTTTAGCATGAGATGTTATATCTTAATGCTTCTAAAACCAAACCTGAGAACCATCCTATAACATGTGAACTCCAAATCCTTCCCTTTCCAAACCTGAGACCCTTCCGATAGCATGAGATGTTATATCTTAATGCTTCTAAAACCAAACCTGAGAACGATGCTATAACATGTGAACTCCAAATCCTTCCCTTTCCAAACCTGAGACCCTTCCGATAGCATGAGATGTGATATCGCAATGCTACTAAAACCAAACATGAGAACCATCCTATTACATGAGATGTGAAATCCAAATCCTTCCCTTTCCAAACCTGAGACCCTTCCTATAGCTTGAGATGTGATATCAAACTCCTTCCCATTCCAATCCTGAGATAGCTTGAGATGTGATAGCCAACTCCTTCCCATTCCAATCCTGAGACCCTTCCTATACCATGAGATGTGATATCTCAATGCTTATAATACCAAACCTGAGACCCGTCCTAAAACATGAGATGTGAGATCCAAATCCTTCCCCTTCCAAACCTGAGACCCTTCCTATAGCTTGAGATGTGATATCAAACTCCTTCCCATTCCAATCCCGAGATAGCTTGAGATGTGATATCCAACTCCATCCCATTCCAATCCTGAGACCCTTCCGATAGCATGAGATGTGACAGCTCAATGCTTCTAATATCAAAACTGAGACCCTCCCTATAGTATGAGATGTGATATCTAAGTCCTTCCCATTCCTATCCTGAGACCCTTCCGATAGCAGAGATGTGATATTTCAATGCTATACCAAACCTGATAACCCTTCCTATGGCATGAGATGTGATATCCAACTCCTTCCCATTCCAATCCTGAGTTCCTTCCTATAACATGAGATGTGATATCTCAATGCTTCTATCAAACCTGAGACCCTTCCTTTAGCATGAGATGTGATATCCAACTCCTTGCCATTCCAATCCTGAGACCCTTCCTATAACATGAGACGTGATATCCAACTCCTTCCCATTCCAATCCTGAGTTCCTTCCTATAGCATGAGGTGTGATATCTCAATGCTTCTATCAAAACTGAGACCCTTCCTTTAGCATGAGATGTGATATCCAACTCCTTGCCATTCCAATCCTGAGACCCTTCCTATAACATGAGATGTGATATCCAAATCCTTCACATTCCAATCCGGAGACCCTTCCTATAGCATGAGATGTGATATCTCAATGCTTCTAATACCAAACCTGAGATCCTTCCTATAACATGAGATGTGATATCCAACTCCTTCCCATTCCAAACCTGAGACCCTTCCGATAGCATGAGATGTGATATCTCAATGCTTCAAAAACCAAACATGAGAACCATCCTATAACATGAGATGTGAAATCCAAATCCTTCCCTTCCCAAACCTGAGACTCTTCCTATAGCATGAGATGTGATATCTCAATGCTTCTACCAAACCTGAAACCCTTCCTATAGCATGAGATGTGATATCCAACTCCTTCCCATTCCAATCCTGAGACACTTCCTATAGCATGAGATGTGATATCACAATGCTTCTAATACCAAACCTGAGACCCCTCCTATAACATGAGATGTGATATACAAATCCTTCCCCTTCCAAACCTGAGACCCTTCCTTTAGCATGAGATGTGATATCCAGCTCCTCCCATTCCAATCCTGAGACCCTTCCGATAGCATGAGATATGATATCTCAATGCTTCTGATATCAAAACTGAGACCCTCCCTATAGCATGAGATGTGATATCTAAGTCCTTCCCATTCCAATCCTGAGACCCTTCCGATAGCAGAGATGTGATATTTCAATGCTTATACCAAACCTGAGAGCCTTCCTACAGCATGAGATGTGATATCCAAGTCCTTCCCATTCCAATCCTGAGACCCTTCCAATAGCATGAGATGGGATATCCAACTCCTTCCAAATCCAATCCTGATACCGTTCCGATAGCATGAGATGTGATATCCCAATGCTTCTACAAAACCTGAGACCCATACCATGGCATGAGATGTGATATCAAACTCCCGTCCTATACCATGAGACTTGATATCTCAATGCTTCTAATACCAAACCTGAGACCGGTCCAATAACATGAGATGTGATATCCAAATCCTTCCCCTTCCAAACCTTAGACCCTTCCTGTATCATGAGATGTGATATCCAAGTCCTTCCCATTCCATTCCTGAGACCCTTCCTATAGCATGAGATGTGATATCTCAATGCTTCTAATACCAAACCTGAGATCCTTCCTATAACATGAGATGTGATGTCCAAATCCTTCCCCTTCCAAACCTTAGACCCTCCCTTTAGCATGAGATGTGATATCCAACTCCTTCCCATTCCAATCCTGAGACCCTTCTGATGGCATGAGATGTGATATCTCAATGCCTCTAATACCAAACCTGAGATCCTACCTCTAACATGAAATGTGATATCCAACTCCTCCCCCTTCCAACCCTGAGAGCCTTCCTATAGAATGAGATGTGATATCCAAGTCCTTCCCATTCCAATCCTGAGACCCTTCCTATAACATGAGATGTGATATCCAACTCCTTCCCATTCCAACCTTAGACCCTGCCTATAGCTTGAGATGGGATATCCAACTCCTTCCAAATCCAATCCCGATACCCTTCCGATAGCATGTGATGTGATATCCCAATGCTTCTACAAAACCTGAGACCCATACCATGGCATGAGATGTGATATCAAACTCCTTCGCATTCCAATCCTGAGACACTTCCTATTGCTTGAGATGTGAAATCCAACTCATTCCCATTCCAATTCTGAGACCCGTCCTATACCATGAGACTTGATATCTCAATGCTTCTAATACCAAACCTGAGACCGGTCTTATAACATGAGATGTGATACCCAAATCCTTCCCCTTTCCAAACCTTAGACCCTTCCTATAGCATGAGATGTGATATCTCAATGCTTCTAATACCAAACCTGAGACCCTTCCTATAACGAGATGGGATATCCAACTCCTTCCCATTCCAATCCTGAGACCCTTCCGATAGCAGAGATGTGATATCTCAATGCTTATACCAAACCTGAGACCCTTCCTATGGCATGAGATGTCATATACAACTCCTTCCGATTCCAATCCTGAGACCCTTCCTATAGCATGAGATGTGATAACTCAATGCTTCTAATACCAAACCTGAGATCCTTCCTATAACATGAGATGTCATATACAACTCCTTCCGATTCCAATCCTGAGACCCTTCCTATAGCATGAGATGTGATATCTCAATGCTTCTAATACCAAACCTGAGATCCTTCCTATAACATGAGATGTGATATCAAACTCCTTCCCATTCCAAACCTGAGACCCTTCCGATAGCATGAGATGTGATATCTCAATGCTTCTAAAACCAAACATGAGAACCATCCTATAACATGAGATGTGAAATCCAAATCATTCCCTTTCCAAACCTGAGACCCTTCCTATAGCTTGAGATGTGGTATCAAACTCCTTCCCATTCAATGTGATATCCAACTCCTTCCCATTCCAATCCTGAGAACCTTCCTATACCATGAGATGTGATATTTCAATGCTTCTAATACCAAACCTGAGACCCGTCCTAAAACATGAGATGTGAGATCCAAATCCTTCCCCTTCCAAACTGAGACCTTTCCTTTAGCATGAGATGTTATATCTTAATGCTTCTAAAACCAAACCTGAGAACCATCCTATAACATGTGAACTCCAAATCCTTCCCTTTCCAAACCTGAGACCCTTCCGATAGCATGAGATGTTATATCTTAATGCTTCTAAAACCAAACCTGAGAACGATGCTATAACATGTGAACTCCAAATCCTTCCCTTTCCAAACCTGAGACCCTTCCGATAGCATGAGATGTGATATCGCAATGCTACTAAAACCAAACATGAGAACCATCCTATTACATGAGATGTGAAATCCAAATCCTTCCCTTTCCAAACCTGAGACCCTTCCTATAGCTTGAGATGTGATATCAAACTCCTTCCCATTCCAATCCTGAGATAGCTTGAGATGTGATAGCCAACTCCTTCCCATTCCAATCCTGAGACCCTTCCTATACCATGAGATGTGATATCTCAATGCTTATAATACCAAACCTGAGACCCGTCCTAAAACATGAGATGTGAGATCCAAATCCTTCCCCTTCCAAACCTGAGACCCTTCCTATAGCTTGAGATGTGATATCAAACTCCTTCCCATTCCAATCCCGAGATAGCTTGAGATGTGATATCCAACTCCATCCCATTCCAATCCTGAGACCCTTCCGATAGCATGAGATGTGACAGCTCAATGCTTCTAATATCAAAACTGAGACCCTCCCTATAGTATGAGATGTGATATCTAAGTCCTTCCCATTCCTATCCTGAGACCCTTCCGATAGCAGAGATGTGATATTTCAATGCTATACCAAACCTGATAACCCTTCCTATGGCATGAGATGTGATATCCAACTCCTTCCCATTCCAATCCTGAGTTCCTTCCTATAACATGAGATGTGATATCTCAATGCTTCTATCAAACCTGAGACCCTTCCTTTAGCATGAGATGTGATATCCAACTCCTTGCCATTCCAATCCTGAGACCCTTCCTATAACATGAGACGTGATATCCAACTCCTTCCCATTCCAATCCTGAGTTCCTTCCTATAGCATGAGGTGTGATATCTCAATGCTTCTATCAAAACTGAGACCCTTCCTTTAGCATGAGATGTGATATCCAACTCCTTGCCATTCCAATCCTGAGACCCTTCCTATAACATGAGATGTGATATCCAAATCCTTCACATTCCAATCCGGAGACCCTTCCTATAGCATGAGATGTGATATCTCAATGCTTCTAATACCAAACCTGAGATCCTTCCTATAACATGAGATGTGATATCCAACTCCTTCCCATTCCAAACCTGAGACCCTTCCGATAGCATGAGATGTGATATCTCAATGCTTCAAAAACCAAACATGAGAACCATCCTATAACATGAGATGTGAAATCCAAATCCTTCCCTTCCCAAACCTGAGACTCTTCCTATAGCATGAGATGTGATATCTCAATGCTTCTACCAAACCTGAAACCCTTCCTATAGCATGAGATGTGATATCCAACTCCTTCCCATTCCAATCCTGAGACACTTCCTATAGCATGAGATGTGATATCACAATGCTTCTAATACCAAACCTGAGACCCCTCCTATAACATGAGATGTGATATACAAATCCTTCCCCTTCCAAACCTGAGACCCTTCCTTTAGCATGAGATGTGATATCCAGCTCCTCCCATTCCAATCCTGAGACCCTTCCGATAGCATGAGATATGATATCTCAATGCTTCTGATATCAAAACTGAGACCCTCCCTATAGCATGAGATGTGATATCTAAGTCCTTCCCATTCCAATCCTGAGACCCTTCCGATAGCAGAGATGTGATATTTCAATGCTTATACCAAACCTGAGAGCCTTCCTACAGCATGAGATGTGATATCCAAGTCCTTCCCATTCCAATCCTGAGACCCTTCCAATAGCATGAGATGGGATATCCAACTCCTTCCAAATCCAATCCTGATACCGTTCCGATAGCATGAGATGTGATATCCCAATGCTTCTACAAAACCTGAGACCCATACCATGGCATGAGATGTGATATCAAACTCCCGTCCTATACCATGAGACTTGATATCTCAATGCTTCTAATACCAAACCTGAGACCGGTCCAATAACATGAGATGTGATATCCAAATCCTTCCCCTTCCAAACCTTAGACCCTTCCTGTATCATGAGATGTGATATCCAAGTCCTTCCCATTCCATTCCTGAGACCCTTCCTATAGCATGAGATGTGATATCTCAATGCTTCTAATACCAAACCTGAGACCCTTCCTATAACATGAGATGTGATATCCAAATCCTTCCCATTTCAATCCTGAGACCCTTCCTATAACATGAGATGTGATATCCAACTCCTTCCCATTCCAACCTGAGATCCTTCCTATAGCATGAGAAGGGATATCCAACTCCTTCCCATTCCAATCCTGAAACCCTTCCTATAGCATGAGATGTGATATCTCAATGTTTCTAATAAAAAACCTGAGACCCTTCCTATAGCAAGAGATGTGACATCCAAATCTTTCCCATTCCAATCCTGAGATCCTTCCTATTGGATGAGATGTGATATCCAACTCCTTCCCATTCCAATCCTGAGTCCCTTCCTATACCATGAGATGTGGTATCTCAATGCTTCTACCAAAACGGAGACCCTTCCTTTAGCATGAGATGTGATATCCAACTCCTTCCCATTCCAATCCTGAGACCCTTCCTATAGCATGAGATCTGATATCTCAATGCCTCTAATACCAAACCTGAGATTCTTCCTATAACATGAGATGTGATATCTCAATGCTTCTAATACCAAACCTGAGACCCTCCCTTTAGCATGAGATGTGATATCCGACTCCTTCCCATTCCAATCCTGAGACCTTTCTGATAGCATGAGATGTGATATCTCAATGCCTCTAATACCAAACCTGAGATTCTTCCTATAACATGAGATGTGATATCTCAATGCTTCTAATACCAAACCTGAGACCCTCCCTTTAGCATGAGATGTGATATCCGACTCCTTCCCATTCCAATCCTGAGACCCTTCTGATAGCATGAGATGTGATATCTCAATGCCTATAATACCAAACCTGAGATCCTTCCGATAGCATGAGATGTGATATCTCAATGCTTCTAATACCAAACCTGAGATCCTTCCTATAACATGAGATGTGATATCCAAATCCTTCCCCTTCCAAACCTGAGACCCTCCCTTTAGCATGAGATGTGATATCCAACTCCTTCCCATTCCAATCCTGAGACCCTTCCGATAGCAGAGATGTGATATCTCAATGCTTATACCAAACCTGAGACCCTTCCTATGGCATGAGATGTCAAATACAACTCCTTCCGATTCCAATGCTGAGACCCTTCCTATAGCATGAGATGGGATATCTCAATGCTTATACCAAACCTGAGACCCTTCCTATAGCATGAGATGTGGTATCCAACTCCTTCCGATTCCAATCCTGAGACCCTTCCTATAGCATGAGATGTGATATCTCAATGCTTCTAATACCAAACCTGAGATCCTTATAACATGAGATGTGATATCCAACTCCTTCCCATTCCAAACCTGAGACCCTTACGATAGCATGAGATGTGATATCAAACTCCTTCCCATTCCAATCCTGAGATAGCTTGAGATGTGATATCCAACTCCTTCCCATTCCAATCCTGAGACCCTTCCTATACCATGAGATGTGATATCTCAATGCTTCTAATACCAAACCTGACACCCGTCCTAAAACATGAGATGTGAGATCCAAATCCTTCCCCTTCCAAACCTGAGATCTTTCCTTTAGCATGAGATGTGATATCCAAATCCTTCCCCTTCCAAACCTGAGACCCTCCCTTTAGCATGAGATGTGATATCCAACTCCTTCCCATTCCAATCCTGAGACCCTTCCGATAGCAGAGATGTGATATCTCAATGCTTATACCAAACCTGAGACCCTTCCTATGGCATGAGATGTCAAATACAACTCCTTCCGATTCCAATGCTGAGACCCTTCCTATAGCATGAGATGGGATATCTCAATGCTTATACCAAACCTGAGACCCTTCCTATAGCATGAGATGTGGTATCCAACTCCTTCCGATTCCAATCCTGAGACCCTTCCTATAGCATGAGATGTGATATCTCAATGCTTCTAATACCAAACCTGAGATCCTTATAACATGAGATGTGATATCCAACTCCTTCCCATTCCAAACCTGAGACCCTTACGATAGCATGAGATGTGATATCAAACTCCTTCCCATTCCAATCCTGAGATAGCTTGAGATGTGATATCCAACTCCTTCCCATTCCAATCCTGAGACCCTTCCTATAGCATGATATGTGATATCACAATGCTTCTAATACCAAACCTGAGATCCTTCCTATAACATGAGATGTGTATCCAACTCCTTCCCATTCCAAACCTGAGACCCTTCCTATAGCATGAGATGTGATATCTTAATGCTTCTAAAACCAAACCTGAGAACCATCCAATAACATATGTGAAATCCAAATCCTTCCCTTTCCAAACCTGAGACCCTTCAGATAGCATGTGGTGTGATATCTCAATGCTTCTAAAACCAAACATGAGAACCATCCTATAACATGAGATGTGGAATCCAAATCCTTCCCTTTCCAAACCTGAGACCCTTCCTATAGCTTGAGATGTGCTATCAAACTCCTTCCCATTCCAATCCTGTGATAACTTGAGATGTGATATCCAACTCCTTCCCATTCCAATCCTGAGACCCTTCCTATACCATGAGATGTGATATCTCAATGCTTCTAATACCAAACCTGAGACCCGTCCTAAAACATGAGATGTGAGATCCAAATCCTTCCCCTTCCAAACCTGAGACCCTTCCTATAGCTTGAGATGTGATATCAAACTCCTTCCCATTCCAATCCTAAGATAGCTTGAGATGTGATATCTGTTAAGACGGATTTCTGAACTCTGTCCTGGTGGCGCAGAAGTTCAGAAGGCCAACCTAATTACTTGGAACAGGGTAACCTCTGGACGAGCCAGACCAATCAAGGTAGCGATCGCGGCGGTCAAGACTAGGTCTCAAGAGGGGTGAGGGTGACTGAAACCCCGCAATGAGCACACAAAGCAAGATCACTTATAAACTACTCCAAACAGTTGTTATATAAAAAATATATACACATTTATTTTAAGGCCTTTAAAACAATGACCGTAGCGAGAAAATCACAATATCACAATATTAAACCAACACATACCATATCAACACAATATATATACAAATACGACAGTCGCAAGCGTTATATGCACGAAATGTGTAGTCCACCTAAAAGGGAAGGAAAACAGGCAGTGCGAAGTAATGCTTAGACCCAGTTCGCCTTCAGAGGCACCTAACTAGATGGAAGTCCGGGCCCTGCGAAGAGTGGAGCCTTGTGCTCAGAGTACCTGCACGCGCTGGTGCCAATGGGCAAAAGGAGAAGCTCTTCAAATTAAGTCAGGCAGTTTAGTTTAGTGCACAAAGAAGAAGAACAAGTTCCGCGACTCAAGCGCAGCCTCCACAGTGGGCAGAAGCAGAGCGCGAGTACGGACACGGGTGCTGTTTTACACAGCGGGGAAAAGCAATGGGCTCCTGCAGGAGGGCGACCAGATCCTAGCTATGCTACTCACCGGTCCCCGATGCAAGCAGACCCAGGCTTCTCCGCGTCAGTTTCAGCAGCTGGCAGGTTCAGAAGAGCAGGGAACGCCTTGTCGTCGTGTTGAGTAAAAAGACGTCCCAATCGAAGAAACCTGCACAGTTTGTTACCACAGCAGGGCAACGGGGCGGCCGTGTGTATTTGAGCCAAATGTACACTACTCACTTCAGACCTGGGAACGCCAAGTGTACGAAGCGTGTGAGAGTGACAAGGACCCGAAATACTACACAACCTGGCGGCGGTTACAGAGCAAGACTCCCGTGTAAGCTGGTCAGTCAACTGGATGGCCCAGAGACGCTTCCGAAGGCTTACTGGCAGGAGATGGTGAAGATGCCGAGAATAGCTGTTCCCGCTATTCCAAGGGTCGAAGTACCAGTACAGGCCTTCTGGTTCGATCAAAGGTGAAAAGGGTTTCACAAGGCGACAGCAGTGCAGAGGAGAAGTCCTTCAGCGGGTCACCAGCGATTCCTCGGTCTAGCCTCTTGGTTGCAGGATACTTGGCTCCTGTATTCCTTCGTTCGTGAGAACTCAGGAGATCGACCTGGTAGTGGTGTTTCCAGCCCCCTCTTATCCACGGTTCCCTTCGCGCCAAAACGGAGGGGACCCAATGGGAGATCCGCTCATCAACACTCACACCATTCGTGGACCAATCACGGACCACGGTGGTCCCAGGCATTCACACCACCCTAGACTCTCTGGCACCCAGGATGTGTATTGGGACCAGACATCCCAGCCCACACCCTGGAGGCACACACAAGACATGTAGAAGCCCGCGAAAGCATCTGTGTTTCGCGGGAAAGTACATGCCCAAATAAGGAAGGCCCCGGGTCGGCTCGACCTGGGGAAGGTGAAGGGAGCAAGACGGTCAGCGGACAGGACAAAGGAGCCTCGTGGTCTGGCCATTTTGGGAGCCAGGCCACCATTTTGGGTTAAGCGCGGAAAACACGCTTAGAACGCCAAAAGGAGCTCAAAATACAAAGAAACGATCGCTGCCACCATTCCCGTCCCTGAATTACTTGCACCGATCAGATACAATCCTAAACGAGTATCTAGGGCCTGTAGAAGGCTAGAGACCCAAGAGAGCTGTAACTTAGCTTACAGTGCCCTCTTGTGTCATGTTGCACGAAAGCCGCAACATGATAAAAGAAACTACGGGAAACAGCGTTCCCCGGTACTGACTGTCTTAAGGGCATGTCAGTTTCCCCGTAAGAAAGGAGCGAAAGCCCAGAGGAGTGCGGCAGAAGGCTGCACTTCTCTGGCAAAGTCAAGAACAAGGTGAAAAACAACAGCAAAAAGTTTAGGGGTTGCCACATGGAAGGAAAATTACCTACAATTACGAAATCTTTCCTAACACTCGCCCCTCCCAGACTATGGACAGGGGGAACTAATCCACCCCTGGATGAGTCTCTTGTTCAGGTCGGTTAAACATTCTGGACAACCCATCAGCATTGCTATGTTGGACACCTGGCCTATGCTCAATAGTGAAGTCGAAGCCTTCTAGACTTATGGACCACCTAAGCAACTTTGGATTCTCCCCCTTCATGTTCATTAGCCACTTTAACGGCTTATGGTCAGTTTGCACAGTGAAGTGGGTCCCATAGAGGTAGGGCCTCAGCTTCCTTAGGGCCCACACAACAGAGAAACATTCTTTCTCTACCGTGGACCATCTGAGCTCTCTGTCCTTAAGCTGGCGACTAATAAAACCGATAGGGTGTTCCTTACCCTTCTCATCTACTTGTGATAGTACAGCTCCTATCCCAGTGTCAGAGGTGTCCGTCTGCACGATAAAAGGTCTTTGATAATCAGGGGCCCTGAGGACAGGGGCCTGGCACAAGGAGTCTTTTAAGCCATTGAAGGCCTTCTCACACTCGTCGGTCCAAGTTACCTTCTTGGGTTTCTTCGGAGTTGTGAGGGCAGTCAGAGGAGCAGCTATGGTGCCATAGTCTGCCACAAAATTGCGGTAATACCCCGTGAGTCCTAAGAAGGCTCTCACTTGGGTTTGGGTAGTGGGGGTAGGCCAGTCTTGTACTGCTTGTACTTTACTGGGAAGAGGCTGTATCCTCCCTCCACCTACTTCATGTCCAAGGTAAACCACTGAGCCTTGTCCAATCTGGCATTTACTAGCCTTTATGGTCAGGTGTGCTTTCTGAAGAGCCTGGAGCACAATCCCGAGGTGTTTCACATGGTCTTCCCAGGTGGCACTGAAAACTGCTATATCGTCCAGATATGCAAGACAGAATTCGTCCAACCCATTCAACACATGATTCACAAGCCTCTGGAAAGTGGCAGGTGCATTCTTCAACCCGAACGGCATTACCCGGAATTGGTAAAGGCCGTCTGGAGTAGAAAATGCTGTCTTTTCCTTGGCATGTTCTGCTAAAGCTATTTGCCAATAGCCAGCAGTGAAGTCAAACGTGCTGAGGTACTTGGAGGCACCCAAAGTATCCACCAGCTCATCTGTTCGAGGCAAGGGGTGTGCATCTGTCTTGGTGACAGCATTCAGAGCCCTGTAATCCACGCATAACCTCAATTCAGAAGTGCCTGCCTTTGGAACCAAAACCACAGGGCTGGACCAAGGACTACTAGAGGGTTCAATCACCCCAAGGTCTAACATCTTGTTGACCTCGGTCTTAATATAAGACCGTACTTTGTCTGACATCCTGTATCCCCTACTTTTGGTAGGTACACTGTCTCCTGTGTCAATGTTATGTTTGCACCAAGGTGTCAAACCAGGCGACTGTGAAAACAGGGGGGAAAACTGCCTAAGCAAACTTTTCACCTCAGCCTGCTGATCAGAAGTCAGGTGAGGGGCCACTCGGACACCCTCAAAGGAGCTATCTGAAGGACCGCTGTGGAACAGGTCGGGGAGAGGTTCAGACTCCTCTTCCTCAACATCTGAAGCCAGTAGCAGTGCTGCGATTTCGACTCTTGGGACGAAAGCCTTCAGCCTATTCACGTGAAACACTTTTGGAGCCTGTCCAGGCCTTCCAAGGTCCACTAAATAGTTAACCTCACCCAGGGGCTCCACCACTGTGTAAGGGCCTGACCATTTGTCCTGTAAGGCTCGCGGCCTTATGGGATTCATGATCAGGACTTGCTGACCAGGTGTAAAGTTGATGAGGGAAGCTTTCTGTTCGTACCAATGTTTCACCAGCGCTTGTCCTGCCTTCAATTTATCACTAGCCAAGCCCATCAGAAGTACCATCCGTTTTCTGAGCCCTAGCACATAATCAACTACGTTGGTAGTAACAGGGGGCGTGGGCATCTCCCATCCCTCTTTGACGATGGCTAAGGGTCCCCGTACGGGATGCCCGAACAGAAGTTCGAAGGGGCTGAAGCCAACACCCTCCTGTGGTACCTCTCGGTAGGCAAACAGTAAGCATGGTAAAAGAAGATCCCATTTTCTTCTCTGAGGTTCCTCCAGAGCCCCAATCATGCTCTTTAACGTTCTGTTGAAACGTTCCACCAGACCATTGGTCTGGGGGTGGTATGCAGAAGAGAACTTGTAGGTGACCCCACATTCTTTCCACATAGCCTGCATATACTTCGACATAAAGTTGCTGCCACGATCCGACACAACTTCTTTAGGGAAGCCAACCCTAGTAAATATGCCGAGTAAAGCTTTTGCAACTGACTTGGCAGTTACAGTTTTCAATCGGATGGCCTCAGGATATCTGGTTGCATGGTCGACCAGCACCAGGATAAACCTATTGCCCGAGGATGTTTGCGGGTCAAGGGGACCAACGATGTCGATCCCTACCCTTTCAAATGGTACCCCCACAACTGGGAGCGGTACCAACGGAGCTTGGATTGTCGCGCCAACCTTACCAGACAACTGGCAGGAGGCACAACTCCTGCAGTGACTTTCTACTTGCACCCCCATCTTGGGCCAGTAGAAGTGCATGGATAACCTTTGCTTGGTCCTCTTCATACCAAGGTGACCAGCAAGGGGAACTTCATGCGCCAACTGCAGGAGGAAGCGCCTAACAGCAAGGGGAACCACCAACCTCCTATGGTCTCCTTCTGTAGACTCTGTGGGCTCACTATACAGGAGTCCACCTTCCCAATAAATCCTATGCGTCCCAGGAGGTTCACCCTCAAGCTGGGAGCAGGCCTGTCTCCTTAGGCCTTCCAGAGATGGGCACTCACGTTGGCCTTTACTGAATTCGTCCCTATCAGGACCTCCTTCAACTAACAAGTCTTTTAGTTCAGGATGATCGTTGGGGTCAAATACTTCAGGCATCGCCACCTCCTCGTCAGGCCCGGGAGATTGACCAACTTCCTCCACCACAGTGGTAGGCGAGCTCGGGGGAATATTCTCTTTCCCTCGTCGTGACTTGTCGACTCCTTCTGCCTTGGGTTTCCCCTTCGGCTGGGGCAGCGTATTGGTCTTGGCCAATGCTGCCCGTGCTTGAGACCGTGTGTAGGGTCTTTCGGCAGTGTCTCCTACGAGCTCTAAAGCTCTGAGATCATTACCTAACAAGACCTTTCCCGGGACGTTTCTCTGAATGCTCACTGGAATCCTGACTGCTGTACCATTTAAAGTAAGATTTACAGGTATTACTGGGAACATACGGAGTGGGCCGTCAGCCAACTTAGTGGGCATCAGAGTAGCTCTGGCAACTTCCTCTGAGTCTACCAAGGTAGAATCCACTACAGTGCAACTGCACCCACTATCCCTAAGAGCTGGAGTATCTACTCCATTGATCAGCACACTGTCTTTAAAGTAGTGCTTGGTATTATCCGGAATCCTAGCATAAGCCTCTGCGACTTTAGGCTCCCAGGAACCCAGGGACACTAAAACTACCTCAGCCTCTATCCCGCTGGGAAATGAGTCTGAGGAGAAGGATGCTCCTGTAATCTCTTCTTCCTCGTAGGAGGAGAAGGCCAGATTAGCGGAGTGGACCCCCAAAGGTCTAACCTTACACCGGGGATCCCCCTTCGGTGGTCAGTTGCTCCACAAGCAAAACAAGATCCATTGGGTCTGTTTACATAGGGAGGCTTATTGTAACCAGAGTTTTGTCTCGGAGGCTGACCTCCACTACCCTGTGAGTTCTCTTGTGTCTTACCCTTACTTTTCTTTTTGTGGCCCTTATGAGAAGAAGATTTAGCAGATTCTCCACCCTCCATATCTTTGGACTTTTTCCCTTCCTCCTGCTTACCAGGATGAGTTTTGTCCTCATGGGACACTCGATGTGACACCCATAAGTCTGCTGCAATGGCCAGCTTCTTAGGATCTATCTCCTTCGAATCGGCCAAATGCTGCTTAAGCTCCGGGGAAGAAGATGCAAAAATGTGTTCCAGCATGACAAAATTTATCATGCCTTCGAAGGTAGAAACCTTATAACCTTCGACCCAGCCAGTTAAGTTTTTCAAGGATTCAGTGACATAAGATACCCAAGTACCACCTTCCTTTTTCTTATACTCTCTGAAACGTTTCAAATATTGGGCCGGAGTCTTCCCAAACTTTAAATTGAGAGTTTGCTTTAACATTGCGAAATCAGCTCGCTCAGCTTTCGACATTTCCATAATGGCACTACAGCCAGAATGGGGCAGTCTGCTGAGTAACCAAGCAATCTTATCAGCATTGTCAACTTGTTGAACTTCGCATGCATACTCAAACGCATTCAGCCAGTCCATAATGTCATTCCTTTCTTCATACACACTGAGCAGATCTTTCGGAAACCGTGGATGAGAGGAGGCCCCAGACCCATGTCCAGGACCCTTGGACCCATTTGCAAACTGAAGCTTGGCTAGTTCCAACTGGTGATCCCTGTCTTTTTGTTTTTCTGCCTGTTCGATTTTTAGTTTGGCTATGCTGAATTCAAGCTCCTGCTGCCTAAACCGCAGCTCTTGCTTCTTGAATTCAAGCATAGCCTCCCCATCAGCACTGGCAGAGGAAACATTAGACATCTCGTCGTCCCTGTCCTCGTGGTCGCGATGGATCAGTGCAGCGGCAGAACCGTCGGTTCTACCAGTGAGAGCAGCCCCCCCACCTTCCGCACTGTCCTCAGAAGTTATAGCGTCAAGCTGCGCTTCTTGCCACGCCACGATTCTTTGGATCATTTCCAATTTCGTGCCTTGAGAGGAAACACCTCTCTCCGCACACATCTTTTTCAGTGTTTCTGATTTGGAAGCATTTAAAGTTAACAAGGTATTTGTTTCCATACTGTTAGATAGGACTATGGCCTTTTTAAAGTTATACTACAACAATTCACTACGTGTCCTGGTTGGAATAACCTGAAATGCCTTAGTTCGTGCGCAACACTGGATACCTTCAGTCGTATCCCACCGCTGTACAAAAATTTGTTAAGACGGATTTCTGAACTCTGTCCTGGTGGCGCAGAAGTTCAGAAGGCCAACCTAATGACTTGGAACAGGGTAACCTCTGGACGAGCCAGACCAATCAAGGTAGCGATCGCGGCGGTCAAGACTAGGTCTCAAGAGGGGTGGGGGTGACTGAAAGCCCGCAATGAGCACACAAAGCAAGATCACTTACAAACTACTCCAAACAGTTGTTATATAAAAAATATATACACATTTATTTTGAGGCCTTTAAAACAATGACCGTAGCGAGAAAATCACAATATCACAATATTAAACCAACACATACCATATCAACACAATATATATACAAATACGACAGTCGCAAGCGTTATATGCACGAAATGTGTAGTCCACCTAAAAGGGAAGGAAAACAGGCAGTGCGAAGTAATGCTTAGACCCAGTTCGCCTTCAGAGGCACCTAACTAGATGGAAGTCCGGGCCCTGCGAAGAGTGGAGCCTTGTGCTCAAAGTATCTGCACGCGCTGGTGCCAATGGGCAAAAGGAGAAGCTCTTCAAAGGAAGTCAGGCAGTTTAGTTTAGTGCACAAAGAAGAAGAACAAGTTCCGCGACTCAAGCGCAGCCTCCACAGTGGGCAGAAGCAGAGCGCGAGTACGGACACGGGTGCTGTTTTACACAGCGGGGAAAAGCAATGGGCTCCTGCAGGAGGGCGACCAGATCCTAGCTATGCTACTCACCATTCCCCGATGCAAGCAGACCCAGGCTTCTCCGCGTCAGTTTCAGCAGCTGGCAGGTTCAGAAGAGCAGGGAACGCCTCGTCGTCGTGTTGAGTAAAAAGACGTCCCAATCGAAGAAACCCGCACAGTTTGTTACCACAGCAGGGCAACGGGGCAGCCGTGTGTATTTGAGCCAAATGTACACTACTCACTTCAGACCTGGGAACGCCAAGTGTACGAAGCGTGTGAGAGTGACAAGTACCCGAAATATTACACAACCTGGCGGCGGTTACAGAGCAAGACTCCCGGGTAAGCTGGTCAGTCAACTGGATGGCCCAGAGACGCTTCCGAAGGCTTACTGGCAGGAGATGGTGAAGATGCCGAGAATAGCTGTTCCCGCTATTCCAAGGGTCGAAGTACCAGTACAGGCCTTCTGGTTCGATCAAAGGTGAAAAGGGTTTCACAAGGCGACAGCAGTGCAGAGGAGAAGTCCTTCAGCGGGTCACCAGCGATTCCTCGGTTTAGCCTCTTGGTTGCAGGATACTTGGCTCCTGTATTCCTTCGTTCGTGAGAACTCAGGAGATCGACCTGGTAGTGGTGTTTCCAGCCCCCTCTTATCCACGGTTCCCTTCGCGCCAAAACGGAGGAGACCCAATGGGAGATCCGCTCATCAACACTCACACCATTCGTGGACCAATCACGGACCACGGTGGTCCCAGGCATTCACACCACCCTAGACTCTCTGGCACCCAGGATGTGTATTGGGACCAGACATCCCAGCCCACACCCTGGAGGCACACACAAGACATGTAGAAGCCCGCGAAAGCATCTGTGTTTCGCAGGAAAGTACATGCCCAAATAAGGAAGGCCCCGGGTCGGCTCGACCTGGGGAAGGTGAAGGGAGCAAGATGGTCAGCGGACAGGACAAAGGAGCCTCGTGGTCTGGCCATTTTGGGAGCCAGGCCACCATTTTGGGTTAAGCGCTTAAAACGCGCTTAGAACGCCAAAAGGAGCTCAAAATACAAAGAAACGATCGCTGCCACCATTCCCGTCCCTGAATTACTTGCACCGATCAGATACAATCCTAAACAAGTATCTAGGGCCTGTAGAAGGCTAGAGACCCAAGAGAGCTGTAACTTAGCTTACAGTGCCCTCTTGTGTCATGTTGCACGAAAGCCGCAACATGATAAAAGAAACTACGGGAAACAGCGTTCCCCGGTACTGACTGTCTTAAGGGCATGTCAGTTTCCCCGTAAGAAAGGAGCGAAAGCCCAGAGGAGTGCGGCAGAAGGCTGCACTTCTCTGGCAAAGTCAAGAACAAGGTGAAAAACAACAGCAAAAAGTTTAGGGGTTGCCACATGGAAGGAAAATTACCTACAATTACGAAATCTTTCCTAACAATATCCAACTCCTTCCCATTCCAATCCTGAGACCCTTCCGATAGCATGAAATGTGATATCTCAATGCTTCTAATATCAAAACTGAGACCCTCCCTATAGCATGAGATGTGATATCTAAGTCCTTCCCATTCCTATCCTGAGACCCTTCCGATAGCAGAGATGTGATATCTCAATGCTTATACCAAACCTGAGACCCTTCCTATGGCATGAGATGTGATATCCAACTCCTTCCCATTCCAATCCTGAGACCCTTCCTATAGCATGAGATGTGATATCTCAATGCTTCTATCAAACCTGAGTCCCTTCCTTTAGCATGAGATGTGATATCCAACTCCTTCCCATTCCAATCCTGAGAGCCTTCCGATAGCATGAAATGTGATATCTCAATGCTTCTAATATCAAAACTGAGACCCTCCCTATAGCATGAGATGTGATATCTAAGTCCTTCCCATTCCTATCCTGAGACCCTTCCGATAGCAGAGATGTGATATCTCAATGCTTATACCAAACCTGAGACCCTTCCTATGGCATGAGATGTGATATCCAACTCCTTCCCATTCCAATCCTGAGACCCTTCCTATAGCATGAGATGTGATATCTCAATGCTTCTATCAAACCTGAGTCCCTTCCTATAGCATGAGATGTGATATCTCAAAGCTTCTAATACCAAACCTGGGACCCGTCCTATAACATGAGATATGATATCCAAACCATGCATCACCACCGAAACCATCAAAGGTGCACTCATCAATGCGAGATCTGTAGTCGCCCATGCCCTAGACATAGCCGACATTATCTCCATCAATGATCTCGACTTCATAGCTATTACAGAGACCTGGCTCCACCCAGCGTCTGGCCCCTCTCTATCACTTGCTATACCCAATGACTATACCATCTACCGTGCAGACAGACAAACAGCTAAAGGTGGTGGAGTAGCCATTATTGCAAAAAGCTCCATCAACATAAGACACATACAAAACCAATCCCTGCCATCAGCGGAACTACTCACCCTCAAACTATCCACAACGCACACAAGCACAATCACCATCCACCTCATTTACAGACCGCCAGGCCCTATACTATCCTTTAATGACGACATAGCCCTTTTACTCTCTAACAATATCAAACCTAACTCTCGACTACTCATCCTAGGAGACTTTAATCTAGGTCTCAATGATGAGAAAGATGACAAAGCTAACACTGTCGCCAACACCATTTCAGAATTAGGACTCACCCACCATATCGCACAACCCACACACAACAAAGGCCGAATCCTTGACTGGATAGCTGACCTTAACTGCAACACCACCATCCTTTCCAACACTCCATGCGCTTGGACCGATCACCACCTCATTACCTTCACCATCAACAAAGGCACTCAAACACCAGGGCCTTCCCCCTATGCCCCACCCACACTCACAAGAAACAACAAAAATATCACAGTAGAGAAACTCCTCCCGTTACTCCAACCCATCATCGACTTCTCACCCACCATGACCAACCCTACTGAACTAGTAGAGTTATACAACACAACCATCCTTAAGGCCATTAACACCATAGCACCACTCAAGCTTCGAAAAGCCAAACCACGCGCACACCTCAATTCTTGGTTCACCCCCGAACTAAAAACACTCCGCAAATCCAAAAGACAAGCTGAATTAGCATGGAAACAGTCACCATCCACTATTAATAAGACATCTTACACACTGGCCTCGAACATCTATAAGTCAGCCATCATCCAGTCTAAAAAAAACATGTACAATGAAAGAATCTGCAACGCCAAATCCAATACCAAAGAGCTCTTCAATATCCTGAGAGAACTCGAATCACCTTCCCCCATTCCAGACACTTGCAACAAAGACATCCACTGGTGCACGAACATTCAGGAAGCACTCCTAGGCAAAATTGCCACGCTACAAGCCAAAATCCTGACAAAGAAAGAAAGCCTCACCCTCACTGATAACATCACCTCCTCTACACACACCTACACCACCCCCAAAATGATGACATTAACCTCTTTGAGTTTTCCACCATAACCATCAAAGAGGTTGAAGAAATAATCTACTCTCTTAAACCATCCAAATGCCAAGGTGACACTTGCCCGGCCCCAGTCATTAAAGATGCAGCCAAACAACTTGCTCCTTTCATCACTTCCCTCATCAATTCATCTTTCACATCCAACGTAGTGCCCAACAACCTCAAGGACTCCTGGGTTCTTCCTTTACTTAAGAAGCCCACCCTTGACCCAAATGTCCCCACCAACTACAGACCCATTACGACTGTACCCTTCCTACTAAAAATCCTTGACAGAGCTGCCTATCTCCAGATACAGAACCACCTTGAGAAAAATAACTTACTCGGACTCAGACAATCAGGATTCTGCCCCAAACACGGCACTGAGACCGCCCTGATTGACCTTAAGACACAGATGGACAACATTAAAGACAATGGCAAACTGGTCCTCCTTCTCCTTCTTGACTTATCGGCCGCCTTCGACCTGGTCAACCACGACATCCTCTGCAAACATCTATCCTCAGCAGCCAAATTCTCAGATAATGCCAACGCATGGATCCAATCCTTCCTTAACAACAGATCCATGAGAGTCCTCGCACCCACAGCCTCTGCCAACCCAGCCCCAGTCACTTGCGGTGTCCCCCAGGGCTCCTGCGTCTCCCCCACTCTATACAATGTGTTCACAAAAACCCCTCTTTGACATATTGGACCGCTTGGGTGTCATCTACACCAACTACGCAGATGACACCCAAATACTGATCCCTTTAACAGGCGACTACTCCACCGACCTCACTGCTCTCAACAACATTTACTCCATTATCCAAGAATGGATGGCCAAGCATGGCCTATGCCTCAATGACGACAAGACCGAGCTTCTTCTCCTAGGTTCCCAACCCAGACTTAATAAACTCGACAAACTCTATCAGGCATTCACTATAGACGGCAATAACATCATTGTCTCTAACAGCGTCAAAACCCTAGGAATCTACCTCGACTCCTCCCTCACACTGACAAGACAGATCAATTCCATCTCATCCGCCACTGCTTACACCTGTAAGCTCATCAATGCCAGCAGACCTTACCTCTCACCATCCAACTGCACCACCTTAGCCAGAGCGCTAGTCCTCTCCAAAGTCGACTACTGCAATGCCCTATACTTGGGCACCAGTCAGAAAAACATTAACAAACTACAAGTCGTACAAAACAACGCCTTGCGAGCAGCCCTGAACATACCTAAACATGAACACATTTCGGACGCCAGACGCTCCTGCCATTGGCTATCCATACCACAAAGAATTGAATATAAAACCATCTCACTCACACACAAATGCCTAGCTAACCAAGCACCCAGATACCTATCCGACAACCTCACTCACCACACCCCAGCGCGCCCTACCAGATCAGCTCAAACACACTGCTTAAATATCCCAAGATTTAAGCTCCAAAAAGCAGGTGGCTCTAGCTTCCCCGTGCTTGCCTCCAAACTCTGGAATTCACTTCCACTCGAGCTGAGATCAGAACCGTCCTTTCACAGATTTAGACACAACACCAAAACATGGCTTCTATCCAAAGAAACGTAAACTGCCTAGCCCTACCTTACTAGCATGCACCAAGACTGTAAATTTGTAAATATGTAAATCGGTCTGTACATTACCTCTAACTGCGTGATAATGTCCCAAATGTATTGCTCTCATCCACCTTGACCATGCTATACCATATATGTAACTATCTGTAATTGAAACTGATTGACAACTCCCTCAATCTCTGTTACTGGTCCCCTAAAACCATATTTTATCATATTGTACTGTTGTATTAATCTTGTTGTATTCATCTCAAGCGCCTGGATGCCCCAGGGCCAGGCGGCGCTATACAAATAATAAACTAAACTAAACTAAACTAAATCCTTCCCCTTCCAAAACTGAGACCCTTCCTTTAGCATGAGATGTGATATCCAAATCCTTCCCATTCCAATCCTGAAACCCTTCCTATAGCATGAGATGTGATATCTCAATGTTTCTAATAAAAAACCTGAGACCCTTCCTATAGCAAGAGATGTGATATCCAAATCCTTCCCATTCCAATACTGAGACCCTTCCTATAACATGAGATGTGATATCCAACTCCTTCGCATTCCAACCTGAGACCCTTCCTATAGCATGAGAAGGGATATCCAACTCCTTCCCATTCCAATCCTGAAACCCTTCCTATAGCATGAGATGTGATATCTCAATGTTTCTAATAAAAAACCTGAGACCCTTCCTATAGCAAGAGATGTGACATCCAAATCCTTCCCATTCCAATCCTGAGATCCTTCCTATTGGATGAGATGTGATATCCAACTCCTTCCCATTCCAATCCTGAGACCCTTCCTATACCATGAGATGTGATATCTCAATGCTTCTACCAAAACTGAGACCCTTCCTTTAGCATGAGATGTGATATCCAACTCCTTCCCATTCCAATCCTGAGACCCTTCCTATAGCATGAGATGTGATATCTCAATGCCTCTAATACCAAACCTGAGATTCTTCCTATAACATGAGATGTGATACCTCAATGCTTCTAATACCAAACCTGAGACCCTCCCTTTAGCATGAGATGTGATATCCGACTCCTTCCCATTCCAATCCTGAGACCCTTCTGATAGCATGAGATGTGATATCTCAATGCCTCTAATACCAAACCTGAGATTCTTCCTATAACATGAGATGTGATATCTCAATGCTTCTAATACCAAACCTGAGACCCTCCCTTTAGCATGAGATGTGATATCCGACTCCTTCCCATTCCAATCCTGAGACCCTTCTGATAGCATGAGATGTGATATCTCAATGCCTATAATACCAAACCTGAGATCCTTCCGATAGCATGAGATGTGATATCTCAATGCTTCTAATACCAAACCTGAGCTCCTTCCTATAACATGAGATGTGATATCCAAATCCTTCCCCTTCCAAACCTGAGACCCTCCCTTTAGCATGAGATGTGATATCCAACTCCTTCCCATTCCAATCCTGAGACCCTTCCGATAGCAGAGATGTGATATCTCAATGCTTATACCAAACCTGAGACCCTTCCTATGGCATGAGATGTGGTATCCAACTCCTTCCGATTCCAATCCTGAGACCCTTCCTATAGCATGAGATGTGATATCTCAATGCTTCTAATACCAAACCTGAGATCCTTCCTATAACATGAGATGTGATATCCAACTCCTTCCCATTCCAAACCTGAGACCCTTCCGATAGCATGAGATGTGATATCAAACTCCTTCCCATTCCAATCCTGAGATAGCTTGAGATGTGATATCCAACTCCTTCCCATTCCAATCCTGAGACCCTTCCTATACCATGAGATGTGATATCTCAATGCTTCTAATACCAAACCTGACACCCGTCCTAAAACATGACATGTGAGATCCAAATCCTTCCCCTTCCAAACCTGAGATCTTTCCTTTAGCATGAAATGTGATATCCAACTCCTTCCCATTCCAATCCTGAGACCCTTCCTATAGCATGATATGTGATATCACAATGCTTCTAATACCAAACCTGAGATCCTTCCTATAACATGAGATGTGTATCCAACTCCTTCCCATTCCAAACCTGAGACCCTTCCTATAGCATGAGATGTGATATCTTAATGCTTCTAAAACCAAACCTGAGAACCATCCAATAACATAGATGAAATCCAAATCCTTCCCATTCCAATCCTGAGACCCTTCCTATACCATGAGATGTGATATCTCAATGCTTCTAATACCAAACCTAAGACCCGTCCTAAAACATGAGATGTGAGAACCAAATCCTTCCCCTTCCAAACCTGAGACCCTTCCTATAGCTTGAGATGTGATATCAAACTCCTTCCCATTCCAATCCTGAGATAGCTTGAGATGTGATATCCAACTCCTTCCCATTCCAATCCTGAGACCCTTCCGATAGCATGAAATGTGATATCTCAATGCTTCTAATATCAAAACTGAGACCCTCCCTATAGCATGAGATGTGATATCTAAGTCCTTCCCATTCCTATCCTGAGACCCTTCCGATAGCAGAGATGTGATATCTCAATGCTTATACCAAACCTGAGACCCTTCCTATGGCATGAGATGTGATATCCAACTCCTTCCCATTCCAATCCTGAGACCCTTCCTATAGCATGAGATGTGATATCTCAATGCTTCTACAAACCTGAGTCCCTTCCTTTAGCATGGGATGTGATATCCAACTCCTTCCCATTCCAATCCTGAGACCCTTCCTATAGCATGAGATGTGATATCTCAAAGCTTCTAATACCAAACCTGGGACCCGTCCTATAACATGAGATATCATATCCAAACCCTTCCCCTTCCAAACCTGAGACCCTTCCTTTAGCATGAGATGTGATATCCAAATCCTTCCCATTCCAATCCTGAAACCCTTCCTATAGCATGAGATGTGATATTTCAATGTTTCTAATAAAAAACCTGAGACCCTTCCAATAGCAAGAGATGTGATATCCACATCCTTACCATTTCAATACTGAGACCCTTCCTATAACATGAGATGTGATATCCAACTCCTTCCCATTCCAATCCTGAAACCCTTCCTATAGCATGAGATGTGATATCTCAATGTTTCTAATAAAAAACCTGAGACCCTTCCTATAGCAAGAGATGTGACATCCAAATCCTTCCCATTCCAATCCTGAGATCCTTCCTATTGGATGAGATGTGATATCCAACTCCTTCCCATTCCAATCCTGAGACCCTTCCTATACCATGAGATGTGATATCTCAATGCTTCTACCAAAACTGAGACCCTTCCTTTAGCATGAGATGTGATATCCAACTCCTTCCCATTCCAATCCTGAGACCCTTCCTATAGCATGAGATGTGATATCTCAATGCCTCTAATACCAAACCTGAGATTCTTCCTATAACATGAGATGTGATACCTCAATGCTTCTAATACCAAACCTGAGACCCTCCCTTTAGCATGAGATGTGATATCCGACTCCTTCCCATTCCAATCCTGAGACCCTTCTGATAGCATGAGATGTGATATCTCAATGCCTCTAATACCAAACCTGAGATTCTTCCTATAACATGAGATGTGATATCTCAATGCTTCTAATACCAAACCTGAGACCCTCCCTTTAGCATGAGATGTGATATCCGACTCCTTCCCATTCCAATCCTGAGACCCTTCTGATAGCATGAGATGTGATATCTCAATGCCTATAATACCAAACCTGAGATCCTTCCGATAGCATGAGATGTGATATCTCAATGCTTCTAATACCAAACCTGAGCTCCTTCCTATAACATGAGATGTGATATCCAAATCCTTCCCCTTCCAAACCTGAGACCCTCCCTTTAGCATGAGATGTGATATCCAACTCCTTCCCATTCCAATCCTGAGACCCTTCCGATAGCAGAGATGTGATATCTCAATGCTTATACCAAACCTGAGACCCTTCCTATGGCATGAGATGTCAAATACAACTCCTTCCGATTCCAATGCTGAGACCCTTCCTATAGCATGAGATGGGATATCTCAATGCTTATACCAAACCTGAGACCCTTCCTATAGCATGAGATGTGGTATCCAACTCCTTCCGATTCCAATCCTGAGACCCTTCCTATAGCATGAGATGTGATATCTCAATGCTTCTAATACCAAACCTGAGATCCTTCCTATAACATGAGATGTGATATCCAACTCCTTCCCATTCCAAACCTGAGACCCTTCCGATAGCATGAGATGTGATATCAAACTCCTTCCCATTCCAATCCTGAGATAGCTTGAGATGTGATATCCAACTCCTTCCCATTCCAATCCTGAGACCCTTCCTATACCATGAGATGTGATATCTCAATGCTTCTAATACCAAACCTGACACCCGTCCTAAAACATGACATGTGAGATCCAAATCCTTCCCCTTCCAAACCTGAGATCTTTCCTTTAGCATGAAATGTGATATCCAACTCCTTCCCATTCCAATCCTGAGACCCTTCCTATAGCATGATATGTGATATCACAATGCTTCTAATACCAAACCTGAGATCCTTCCTATAACATGAGATGTGTATCCAACTCCTTCCCATTCCAAACCTGAGACCCTTCCTATAGCATGAGATGTGATATCTTAATGCTTCTAAAACCAAACCTGAGAACCATCCAATAACATATATGAAATCCAAATCCTTCCCATTCCAATCCTGAGACCCTTCCTATACCATGAGATGTGATATCTCAATGCTTCTAATACCAAACCTAAGACCCGTCCTAAAACATGAGATGTGAGATCCAAATCCTTCCCCTTCCAAACCTGAGACCCTTCCTATAGCTTGAGATGTGATATCAAACTCCTTCCCATCCCAATCCAGAGATAGCTTGAGATGTGATATCCAACTCCTTCCCATTCCAATCCTGAGACCCTTCCGATAGCATGAAATGTGATATCTCAATGCTTCTAATATCAAAACTGAGACCCTCCCTATAGCATGAGATGTGATATCTAAGTCCTTCCCATTCCTATCCTGAGACCCTTACGATAGCAGAGATGTGATATCTCAATGCTTATACCAAACCTGAGACCCTTCCTATGGCATGAGATGTGATATCCAACTCCTTCCCATTCCAATCCTGAGACCCTTCCTATAGCATGAGATGTGATATATCAATGCTTCTATCAAACCTGAGTCCCTTCCTTTAGCATGAGATGTGATATCCAACTCCTTCCCATTCCAATCCTGAGACCCTTCCTATAGCATGAGATGTGATATCTCAAAGCTTCTAATACCAAACCTGGGACCCGTCCTATAACATGAGATATCATATCCAAATCCTTCCCCTTCCAAACCTGAGACCCTTCCTTTAGCATGAGATGTGATATCCAAATCCTTCCCATTCCAATCCTGAAACCCTTCCTATAGCATGAGATGTGATATTTCAATGTTTCTAATAAAAAACCTGAGACCCTTCCAATAGCAAGAGATGTGATATCCAAATCCTTACCATTTCAATACTGAGACCCTTCCTATAACATGAGATGTGATATCCAACTCCTTCCCATTCCAACCTGAGACCCTTCCTATAGCATGAGAAGGGATATCCAACTCCTTCCCATTCCAATCCTGAAACCCTTCCTATAGCATGAGATGTGATATCTCAATGTTTCTAATAAAAAACCTGAGACCCTTCCTATAGCAAGAGATGTGACATCCAAATCCTTCCCATTCCAATCCTGAGATCCTTCCTATTGGATGAGATGTGATATCCAACTCCTTCGCATTCCAATCCTGAGACCCTTCCAATAGCATGAGATATGATATCTCAATGCCTCTAATACCAAACCTGAGATTCTTCCTATAACATGAGATGTGATATCTCAATGCTTCTAATACCAAACCTGAGACCCTCCCTTTAGCATGAGATGTGATATCCGACTCCTTCCCATTCCAATCCTGAGACCCTTCTGATAGCATGAGATATGATATCTCAATGCCTCTAATACCAAACCTGAGATTCTTCCTATAACATGAGATGTGATATCTCAATGCTTCTAATACCAAACCTGAGACCCTCCCTTTAGCATGAGATGTGATATCCGACTCCTTCCCATTCCAATCCCGAGACCCTTCTGATAGCATGAGATGTGATATCTCAATGCCTCTAATACCAAACCTAAGATCCTTCCGATAGCATGAGATGTGATATCTCAATGCTTCTAATACCAAACCTGAGATCCTTCCTATAACATGAGATGTGATATCCAAATCCTTCCCCTTCCAAACCTGAGACCCTCCCTTTAGCATGAGATGTGATATCCAACTCCTTCCCATTCCAATCCTGAGATCCTTCTGATAGCATGAGATGTGATATCTCAATGCCTGTAATACCAAACCTGATATCCTACCTCTAACATGAAATGTGATATCCAACTCCTTCCCCTTCCAAACCTGAGAGCCTTCCTATAGCATGAGATGTGATATCCAAGTCCTTCCCATTCCAATCCTGAGACCCTTCATATAACATGAGATGTGATATCCAACTCCTTCCCATTCCAACCTGAGACCCTTCCTACAGCATGAGATGGGATATCCAACTCCTTCCAAATCCAATCCTGATACCCTTCCGATAGCATGAGATGTGATATCCCAATGCTTCTACAAAACCTGAGACCCGTACATGGCATGAGATGTGATATCAAACTCCTTCCCATTCCAATCCTGAGACCCTTCCTATAGCTTGAGATGTGATATCCAACTCCTTCCCATTCCAATTCTGAGACCCTTCCTATAGCATGAGATGTGATATCTCAATGCTTCTAATACCAAACCTGAGACCCTTCCTATAACATGAGATGTGATATCCAAGTCCTTCCCATTCCAATCCTGAGACCCTTCCTATAGCATGAGATGTGATATCTCAATGCTTCTAATACCAAACCTGAGACCCTTCCTATAACATGAGATGTGATATCCAAGTCCTTCCCATTCCAATCCTGAGACCCTTCCTATAGCTTGAGATGTGATATCCAACTCCTTCCCATTCCAATTCTGAGACCCGTCCTATACCATGAGATGTGATATCTCAATGCTTCTAATACCAAACCTGAGACCCTTCCTATAACGAGATGGGATATCCAACTCCTTCCCATTCCAATCCTGAGACCCTTCCGATAGCAGAGATGTGATATCTCAATGCTTATACCAAACCTGAGACCCTTCCTATGGCATGAGATGTCATATACAACTCCTTCCGATTCCAAACCTGAGACCCTTCCTATAGCATGAGATGGGATATCTCAATGCTTATACCAAACCTGAGACCCTAGCTATAGCATGAGATGTGAAATCCAACTCCTTCCCATTCCAATCCTGAGACCCTTCCTATAGCTTGAGATATGATATCCAACTCCCTCCCATTCCAATCCTGAGACCCTTCCTATAGCTTGAGATGTGATATCCAACTCCTTCCCATTCCAATCCTGAGACCCTTCCTATAGCATGAGATGTGATATCTCAATGCTTCTAATACCAAACCTGAGATCCTTCCTATAACATGACATGTGATATCCAAATCCTTCCACTTCCAAACCTGAGACCCTCCCTTTAGCATGAGATGTGATATCCGACTCCTTCCCATTCCAATCCTGAGACCCTTCTGATTACTTTATCATGAGATGTGATATCCAACTCCTTCCCATTCCAATCCTGAGACCCTTCCTATAGCATGAGATGTGATATCTCAATGCTTCTAATACCAAACCTGAGACCCTTCCTATAACATGAGATGTGATATCCAAGTCCTTCCCATTCCAATCCTGAGACCCTTCCTATAGCTTGAGATGTGATATCCAACTCCTTCCCATTCCAATTCTGAGACCCGTCCTATACCATGAGATGTGATATCTCAATGCTTCTAATACCAAACCTGAGACCCTTCCTATAACATGAGATGTGATATCCAAGTCCTTCCCATTCCAATCCTGAGACCCTTCCTATAGCTTGAGATGTGATATCCAACTCCTTCCCATTCCAATTCTGAGACCCGTCCTATACCATGAGATGTGATATCTCAATGCTTCTAATACCAAACCTGAGACCCTTCCTATAACGAGATGGGATATCCAACTCCTTCCCATTCCAATCCTGAGACCCTTCCGATAGCAGAGATGTGATATCTCAATGCTTATACCAAACCTGAGACCCTTCCTATGGCATGAGATGTCATATACAACTCCTTCCGATTCCAAACCTGAGACCCTTCCTATAGCATGAGATGGGATATCTCAATGCTTATACCAAACCTGAGACCCTAGCTATAGCATGAGATGTGATATCCAACTCCTTCCCATTCCAATCCTGAGACCCTTCCTATAGCTTGAGATATGATATCCAACTCCTTCCCATTCCAATCCTGAGACCCTTCCTATAGCTTGAGATGTGATATCCAACTCCTTCCCATTCCAATCCTGAGACCCTTCCTATAGCATGAGATGTGATATCTCAATGCTTCTAATACCAAACCTGAGATCCTTCCTATAACATGACATGTGATATCCAAATCCTTCCACTTCCAAACCTGAGACCCTCCCTTTAGCATGAGATGTGATATCCGACTCCTTCCCATTCCAATCCTGAGACCCTTCTGATTACTTTATCATGAGATGTGATATCCAACTCCTTCCCATTCCAATCCTGAGACCCTTCCTATAGCATGAGATGTGATATCTCAATGCTTCTAATACCAAACCTGAGACCCTTCCTATAACATGAGATGTGATATCCAAGTCCTTCCCATTCCAATCCTGAGACCCTTCCTATAGCTTGAGATGTGATATCCAACTCCTTCCCATTCCAATTCTGAGACCCGTCCTATACCATGAGATGTGATATCTCAATGCTTCTAATACCAAACCTGAGACCCTTCCTATAACGAGATGGGATATCCAACTCCTTCCCATTCCAATCCTGAGACCCTTCCGATAGCAGAGATGTGATATCTCAATGCTTATACCAAACCTGAGACCCTTCCTATGGCATGAGATGTCATATACAACTCCTTCCGATTCCAAACCTG
Source organism: Ambystoma mexicanum (assembly GCF_040938575.1). Classification (NCBI taxonomy): domain Eukaryota; kingdom Metazoa; phylum Chordata; class Amphibia; order Caudata; family Ambystomatidae; genus Ambystoma; species Ambystoma mexicanum. Next base: position 1,150,740,665 of record NC_090934.1, read on the forward strand.
AGACCCTTCCTATAGAATGAGATGGGATATCTCAATGCTTATACCAAACCTGAGACCCTAGCTATAGCATGAGATGTGATATCCAACTCCTTCCCATTCCAATCCTGAGACCCTTCCTATAGCTTGAGATGTGATATCCAACTCCTTCCCATTCCAATCCTGAGACCCTTCCTATAGCTTGAGATGTGATATCCAACTCCTTCCCATTCCAATCCTGAGACCCTTCCTATAGCATGAGATGTGATATCTCAATGCTTCTAATACCAAACCTGAGATCCTTCCTATAACATGACATGTGATATCCAAATCCTTCCACTTCCAAACCTGAGACCCTCCCTTTAGCATGAGATGTGATATCCGACTCCTTCCCATTCCAATCCTGAGATCGTTCTGATTACTTTATCATGAGATGTGATATCCAACTCCTTCCCATTCCAATCCTGAGACCCTTCCGATATCATGAGATTTGTTATCTCAATGCTTCTAATATCAAACTTGACACCCTCCCTATAGCATGAGATGTGATATCCAAGTCCTTCCCATTCCAATCCTGAGACCCTTCCTATAGCATGATATGTGATATCTCAATGCTTCTAATACCAAACCTGAGACCCTTCCTATAACATGAGATGGGATATCCAACTCCTTCCCATTCCAATCCTGAGACCCTTCCGATAGCAGAGATGTGATATCTCAATGCTTATACCAAACCCGAGACCCTTCCAATAGCATGAGATGTGATGTCTCAATGCTTCTAATACAAAACCTGAGGCCCTTCCTATAGCAAGTGATGTGATATCCAACTCCTTCCCATTCCAATCCTGAGACCCTTCCGATAGCAGAGATGTGATATCTCAATGCTTATACCAAACCTGAGACCCTTCCTTTAGCATGAGATGTGATATCCAAATATCACTTCTCATGCTATAGGAAGTGTCTCAGGATTGGAATGGGAAGGAGTTGGATATCACATCTCATGTTATAGGAAGGATCTCAGGTTTGGTATTAGAAGCATTGAGACATCACATCTCATGCTATAGGAAGGGTATCAGGATTGGTATAAGCATTGAGATATCACATCTCTGCTATCGGAAGGGTCTCAGGATTGGAATGGGAAGGAGTTGGATATCCCATCTCGTTATAGGAGGGGTCTCAGGTTCGGTATTAGAAGCATTGAGATATCACATCTCATGGTATAGGAGGGGTCTCAGGTTTGGTATTAGAAGCATTGAGATATCACATCTCATGCTATAGGAAGGGTCTCAGGATTGGAATGGGAAGGACTTGGATATCACATCTCATGTTATACGAAGGGTCTCAAGTTTGGTATTAGAAGCATTGAGATATCACATCTCATGCTATAGGAAGGGTCTCAGGTTTGGAACGGGAAGGAGTTGGATATCACATCTCATGTTATAGGAAGGGTCTCAGGTGTGGTATAAGCATTCAGATATCACATCTCTGCTATCGGAAGTGTCTCAGGAATGGAATGGGAAGGAGTTGGATATCCCATCTCATGCTATAGGAAGGGTCTCAGGATTGGAATGGGAAGGAGTTTGATATCACATCTCATGCCATGTATGGGTCTCAGGTTTTGTAGAAGCATTGGGATATCACATCTCATGCTATCGGAAGGGTATCAGGATTGGATTTGGAAGGAGTTGGATATCCCATCTCATGCTATCGGAAGGGTATCAGGATTGGATTTGGAAGGAGTTGGATATCCCATCTCATGCTATAGGAAGGGTCTCAGGTTGGAATGGGAAGGAGTTGGATATCACATCTCATGCTATAGGAAGGCTCTCAGGTTTGGAAGGGGAAGGAGTTGGATATCACATTTCATGTTAGAGGTAGGATCTCAGGTTTGGTATTAGAGGCATTGAGATATCACATCTCATGCTATCAGAAGGATCTCAGGATTGGAATGGGAAGGAGTTGGATATCACATCTCATGCTAAAGGGACGGTCTCAGGTTTGGAAGGGGAAGGATTGGGATATCACATCTCATGTTATGGGAAGGATCTCAGGTTTGATGCTAGAAGCATTGATATATCACATCTCATGCTATCAGAAGGGTCTCAGGATTGGAATGGGAAGGAGTCGGATATCACATCTCATGCTAAAGGGAGGGTCTCAGGTTTGGTATTAGAAGCATTGAGATATCACATCTCATGTTATAGGAAGAATCTCAGGATTGGTATTAGGGGCATTGAGATATCACATCTCATGCTATCAGAAGGGTCTCAGGATTGGAATGGGAAGGAGTCAGATATCACATCTCATGCTAAAGGGAGGGTCTCAGGTTTGGTATTAGAAGCATTGAGATATCACATCTCATGTTATAGGAAGAATCTCAGGTTTGGTATTAGAGGCATTGAGATATCACATCTCATGCTATAGGACGGGTCTCAGAATTGGAATGGGAAGGAGTTGGATATCACATCTCAAGCTATAAGAAGGGTCTCAGGATTGGAATAGGAAGGACTTGGATATCACATCTCATGTTATAGGAAGGGTCTCAGGTTTGGTATTAGAAGCATTGAGATATCACATCTCATGCTATAGGAAGGGTCTCAGGATTGGAATGCGAAGGACTTGGATATCACATCTCATGTTATAGGAAGGGTCTCAGGTTTGGTATTAGAAGCATTGAGATATCACATCTCATGCTATAGGAAGGGTCTCAGGATTGGAATGGGAAGGACTTGGATATCACATCTCATGATAAAGGAAGGGTCTAAGGTTTGGAAGGGGAAGGATTTGGATATCACATCTCATGTTATGGGACCGGTCTCAGGTTTGGTATTAGAAGCATTGAGATATCAAGTCTCATTGTATAGGACAGGTCTCAGAATTGGAATGGGAAGGAGTTGGATATCACATCTCATGCCATGTATGGGTCTCAGGTTTTGTAGAAGCATTGAGATATCACATCTCATGCTATCGGAAGGGTATCAGGATTGGATTTGGAAGGAGTTGGATATCCCATCTCATGCTATAGGAAGGGTCTCAGGTTGGAATGGGAAGGAGTTGGATATCACTTCTCATGTTATAGGAAGGGTCTCAGGATTGGAATGGGAAGGACTTGGATATCACATCTCATGCTATAGGAAGGCTCTCAGGTTTGGAAGGGGAAGGAGTTGGATATCACATTTAATGTTAGAGGTAGGATCTCAGGTTTGGCATTAGAGGCATTGAGATATCACATCTCATGCTATCAGAAGGGTCTCAGGATTGGAATGGGAAGGAGTTGGATATCACATCTCATGCTAAAGGGAGGGTCTCAGCTTTGGAAGGGGAAGGATTTGGAGATCACATCTCATGTTATAGGAAGGATCTCAGGTTTGGTATTAGAAGCATTGAGATATCACATCTCATGCTATCGGAAGGATCTCAGGTTTGGTATTAGAGGCATTGAGATATCACATCTCATGCTATCAGAAGGGTCTCAGGATTGGAATGGGAAGGAGTCGGATATCACATCTCATGCTAAAGGGAGGGTCTCAGGTTTGGAAGTGGAAGGATTTGGATATCACATCTCATGTTATAGGAAGGATCTCAGGTTTGGTATTAGAAGCATTGAGATATCACAACTCATGCTATAGGAAGGGTCTCAGGATTGGAATGGGAAGGAGTTGGATATCACATCTCAAGCTATAGGAAGGGTCTCAGGATTGGAATGGGAAGTAGTTGGATATCACATCTCAAGCTACAGGAAGGGTCTCAGGATTGGAATGGGAAGGAGTTGGATATCACATCTCATGCTATAGGAAGGGTCTCAGGTTTGGTATAATCATTGAGATATCCCATCTAATGCTATAGGAAGGGTCTCAGGTTTGGAATCGGATGGAGTTGTATATGACATCTCATGCCATAGGAAGGGTCTCAGGTTTGGTATAAGCATTGAGATATCACATCTCTGCTATCAGAAGGGTCTCAGGATTGGAATGGGAAGGAGTTGGATATCCCATCTCGTTATAGGAAGGGTCTCAGGTTTGGTATTAGAAGCATTGAGATATCATATCTCATGGTATAGGACGGGTCTCAGAATTGGAATGGGAAGGAGTTGGATATCACATCTCAAGCTATTGGAAGGGTCTCAGGATTGGAATGGGAAGGACTTGGATATCACATCTCATGATATAGGAAGGGTCTCAGGATTGGAATGGGAAGGACTTGGATATCACATCTCATGTTATAGGAAGGGTCTCAGGTTTGGTATTAGAAGCATTGAGATATCACATCTCATGCTATAGGAAGGGTCTCAGGATTGGAATGGGAAGGACTTGGATATCACATCTCATGCTATAGGAAGGGTCTCAGAATTGGAATGGGAAGGAGTTGGATATCACATCTCAAGCTATAGGAAGGGTCTCAGGTTTGTTATTAGAAACATTGAGATATCACATCTCATGCTATAGGAAGGGTTTCAGGATTGGAATGGGAAGGATTTGTATATCACATCTCATGCTAAAGGAAGGGTCTCAGGTTTGGAAGGGGAAGGATTTGGATATCATATCTCATGTTATAGGACGGGTCCCAGGTTTGGTATTAGAAGCATTGAGATATCACATCTCATGGTATAGGAAGGGTCTCAGGATTGGAATGGGAAGGAGTTGGATATCCCTCCTCATGCTATAGGAAGGGTCTCAGGTTGGAATGGGAAGGAGTTGGATATCACATCTCATGTTATAGGAAGGGTCTCAGGATTGGAATGGGAAGGATTTGGATATCACATCTCTTGCTATAGGAAGGGTCTCAGGTTTTTTATTAGAAACATTGAGATATCACATCTCATGCTATAGGAAGGGTTTCAGGATTGGAATGGGAAGTTTTGGATATCACATCTCATGCTAAAGGAAGGGTCTCAGGTTTGGAAGGGGAAGGATTTGGATATCATATCTCATGTTATAGGACGGGTCCCAGGTTTGGTATTAGAAGCTTTGAGATATCACATCTCATGCTATAGGAAGGGTCTCAGAATTGGAATGGGAAGGACTTGGATATCACATCTCATGTTATAGGAAGGGTCTCAGGTTTGGTATTAGAAGCATTGAGATATCACATCTCATGCTATAGGAAGGGTCTCAGAATTGGAATGGGAAGGAGTTGGATATCACATCTCAAGCTATAGGAAGGGTCTCAGGATTGGAATGGGAAGGACTTGGATATCACATCTCATGTTATAGGAAGGGTCTCAGGTTTGGTATTAGAAGCATTGAGATATCACATCTCATGCTATAGGAAGGGTCTCAGGATTGGAATGGGAAGGACTTGGATATAACAAATCTCATGTTATAGGAAGGGTCTCAGGTTTGGTATTAGAAGCATTGAGATATCACATCTCATGCTATAGGAAGGGTCTCAGAATTGGAATGGGAAGGAGTTGGATATCACATCTCAAGCTATAGGAAGGGTCTCAGGATTGGAATGGGAAGGAGTTTGATATCACATCTCATGCCATGTATGGGTCTCAGGTTTTGTAGAAGCATTGGGATATCACATCTCATGCTATCGGCAGGGTATCAGGATTGGATTTGGAAGGAGTTGGATATCCCATCTCATGCTATAGGAAGGGTCTCAGGTTGGAATAGGAAGGAGTTGGATATCACATCTCATGTTATAGGAAGGGTCTCAGGATTGGAATGGGAAGGACTTGGATGTCACATCTCATGCTATAGGAAGGCTCTCAGGTTTGGAAGGGGAAGGAGTTGGATATCACATTTCATGTTAGAGGTAGGATCTCAGGTTTGGTATTAGAGGCATTGAGATATCACATCTCATGCTATCAGAAGGATCTCAGGATTGGAATGGGAAGGAGTTGGATATCACATCTCATGCTATAGGAAGGGTCTCAGGTTTTTTATTAGAAACATTGAGATATCACATCTCATGCTATAGGAAGGGTTTCAGGATTGGAATGGGAAGTTTTGGATATCACATCTCATGCTAAAGGAAGGGTCTCAGGTTTGGAAGGGGAAGGATTTGGATATCATATCTCATGTTATAGGACGGGTCCCAGGTTTGGTATTAGAAGCTTTGAGATATCACATCTCATGCTATAGGAAGGGTCTCAGAATTGGAATGGGAAGGACTTGGATATCACATCTCATGTTATAGGAAGGGTCTCAGGTTTGGTATTAGAAGCATTGAGATATCACATCTCATGCTATAGGAAGGGTCTCAGAATTGGAATGGGAAGGAGTTGGATATCACATCTCAAGCTATAGGAAGGGTCTCAGGATTGGAATGGGAAGGACTTGGATATCACATCTCATGTTATAGGAAGGGTCTCAGGTTTGGTATTAGAAGCATTGAGATATCACATCTCATGCTATAGGAAGGGTCTCAGGATTGGAATGGGAAGGACTTGGATATAACAAATCTCATGTTATAGGAAGGGTCTCAGGTTTGGTATTAGAAGCATTGAGATATCACATCTCATGCTATAGGAAGGGTCTCAGAATTGGAATGGGAAGGAGTTGGATATCACATCTCAAGCTATAGGAATGGTCTCAGGATTGGAATGGGAAGGAGTTTGATATCACATCTCATGCCATGTATGGGTCTCAGGTTTTGTAGAAGCATTGGGATATCACATCTCATGCTATCGGCAGGGTATCAGGATTGGATTTGGAAGGAGTTGGATATCCCATCTCATGCTATAGGAAGGGTCTCAGGTTGGAATAGGAAGGAGTTGGATATCACATCTCATGTTATAGGAAGGGTCTCAGGATTGGAATGGGAAGGACTTGGATGTCACATCTCATGCTATAGGAAGGCTCTCAGGTTTGGAAGGGGAAGGAGTTGGATATCACATTTCATGTTAGAGGTAGGATCTCAGGTTTGGTATTAGAGGCATTGAGATATCACATCTCATGCTATCAGAAGGATCTCAGGATTGGAATGGGAAGGAGTTGGATATCACATCTCATGCTAAAGGGAGGGTCTCAGGTTTGGAAGGGGAAGGATTTGGATATCACATCTCATGTTATAGGAAGGATCTCAGGTTTGGTATTAGAAGCATTGAGATATCACATCTCATGCTATCGGAAGGATCTCAGGTTTGGTATTAGAGGCATTGAGATATCACATCTCATGCTATCAGAAGGGTCTCAAGATTGGAATGGGAAGGAGTCGGATATCACATCTCATGCTAAAGGGAGGGTCTCAGGTTTGGTATTAGAAGCATTGAGATATCACATCTCATGTTATAGGAAGAATCTCAGGTTTGGTATTAGAGGCATTGAGATATCACATCTCATGCTATAGGAAGGGTCTCAGGATTGGAATGGGAAGGAGTTGGATATCACATCTCATGCTAAAGGAAGGGTCTCAGTTTTGGTAGAAGCATTGAGATATCACATCTCATGGTATAGGAAGGGTCTCAGGATTGGAATGGGAAGGAGTTGGATATCACATCTCATCCAATAGGAAGGATCTCAGGATTGGAATGGGAAGGATTTGGATGTCACATCTCTTGCTATAGTAAGGGTCTCAGGTTTGTTATTAGAAACATTGAGATATCACATCTCATGCTATAGGAAGGGTTTCAGGATTGGAATGGGAAGGATTTGTATATCACATCTCATGCTAAAGGAAGGGTCTCAGGTTTGGAAGGGGAAGGATTTGGATATCATATCTCATGTTATAGGACGGGTCCCAGGTTTCGTATTAGAAGCATTGAGAAATCACATCTCATGGTATAGGAAGGGTCTCAGGATTGGAATGGGAAGGACTTGGATATCACATCTCATGCTATAGGAAGGCTCTCAGGTTTGGAAGGGGAAGGAGTTGGATATCACATTTAATGTTAGAGGTAGGATCTCAGGTTTGGTATTAGAGGCATTGAGATATCACATCTCATGCTATCAGAAGGGTCTCAGGATTGGAATGGGAAGGAGTTGGATATCACATCTCATGCTAAAGGGAGGGTCTCAGCTTTGGAAGGGGAAGGATTTGGAGATCACATCTCATGTTATAGGAAGGATCTCAGGTTTGGTATTAGAAGCATTGAGATATCACATCTCATGCTATCGGAAGGGTCTCAGAATTGGAATGGGAAGGAGTTGGCTATCACATCTCAAGCTATAGGAAGGGTCTCAGGATTGGAATGGGAAGGAGTTTGATATCACATCTCATGCCATGTATGGGTCTCAGGTTTTGTTGAAGCATTGGGATATCACATCTCATGCTATCGGAAGGGTATCAGGATTGGATTTGGAAGGAGTTGGATATCCCATCTCATGCTATAGGAAGGGTCTCAGGTTGGAATGGGAAGGAGTTGGATATCACATCTCATGCTATCAGAAGGGTCTCAGGATTGGAATGGGAAGGAGTCGGATATCACATCTCATGCTAAAGGGAGGGTCTCAGGTTTGGTATTAGAAGCATTGAGATATCACATCTCATGTTATAGGAAGAATCTCAGGTTTGGTATTAGAGGCATTGAGATATCACATCTCATGCTTTAGGACGGTTCTCAGAATTGGAATGGGAAGGAGTTGGATATCACATCTCAAGCAATAAGAAGGGTCTCAGGATTGGAATGGGAAGGACTTGGATATCACATCTCATGTTATAGGAAGGGTCTCAGGTTTGGTATTAGAAGCATTGAGATATCACATCTCATGCTATAGGAAGGGTCTCAGGATTGGAATGGAAAGGACTTGGATATCACATCTCATGTTATAGGAAGGGTCTCAGGTTTGGTATTAGAAGCATTGAGATATCACATCTCATGCTATAGGAAGGGTCTCAGGATTGGAATGGGAAGGACTTGGATATCACATCTCATGCTATAGGAAGGATCTCAGTATTGGAATGGGAAGGAGTTGGATATCACATCTCAAGCTATAAGAAGGGTCTCAGGATTGGAATGGGAAGGACTTGGATATCACATCTCATGTTATAGGAAGGGTCTCAGGTTTGGTATTAGAAGCATTGAGATATCACATCTCATGTTATAGGAAGAATCTCAGGTTTGGTATTAGAGGCATTGAGATATCACATCTCATGCTATAGGAAGGGTCTCAGGATTGGAATGGGAAGGAGTTGGATATCACATCTCATGCTAAAGGAAGGGTCTCAGTTTTGGTAGAAGCATTGAGATATCACATCTCATGGTATAGGAAGGGTCTCAGGATTGGAATGGGAAGGAGTTGGATATCACATCTCATCCAATAGGAAGGATCTCAGGATTGGAATGGGAAGGATTTGGATGTCACATCTCTTGCTATAGTAAGGGTCTCAGGTTTGTTATTAGAAACATTGAGATATCACATCTCATGCTATAGGAAGGGTTTCAGGATTGGAATGGGAAGGATTTGTATATCACATCTCATGCTAAAGGAAGGGTCTCAGGTTTGGAAGGGGAAGGATTTGGATATCATATCTCATGTTATAGGACGGGTCCCAGGTTTCGTATTAGAAGCATTGAGAAATCACATCTCATGGTATAGGAAGGGTCTCAGGATTGGAATGGGAAGGACTTGGATATCACATCTCATGCTATAGGAAGGCTCTCAGGTTTGGAAGGGGAAGGAGTTGGATATCACATTTAATGTTAGAGGTAGGATCTCAGGTTTGGTATTAGAGGCATTGAGATATCACATCTCATGCTATCAGAAGGGTCTCAGGATTGGAATGGGAAGGAGTTGGATATCACATCTCATGCTAAAGGGAGGGTCTCAGCTTTGGAAGGGGAAGGATTTGGAGATCACATCTCATGTTATAGGAAGGATCTCAGGTTTGGTATTAGAAGCATTGAGATATCACATCTCATGCTATCGGAAGGGTCTCAGAATTGGAATGGGAAGGAGTTGGATATCACATCTCAAGCTATAGGAAGGGTCTCAGGATTGGAATGGGAAGGAGTTTGATATCACATCTCATGCCATGTATGGGTCTCAGGTTTTGTTGAAGCATTGGGATATCACATCTCATGCTATCGGAAGGGTATCAGGATTGGATTTGGAAGGAGTTGGATATCCCATCTCATGCTATAGGAAGGGTCTCAGGTTGGAATGTTAAGGAGTTGGATATCACATCTCATGCTATCAGAAGGGTCTCAGGATTGGAATGGGAAGGAGTCGGATATCACATCTCATGCTAAAGGGAGGGTCTCAGGTTTGGTATTAGAAGCATTGAGATATCACATCTCATGTTATAGGAAGAATCCCAGGTTTGGTATTAGAGGCATTGAGATATCACATCTCATGCTATAGGACGGGTCTCAGAATTGGAATGGGAAGGAGTTGGATATCACATCTCAAGCTATAAGAAGGGTCTCAGGATTGGAATGGGAAGGACTTGGATATCACATCTCATGTTATAGGAAGGGTCTCAGGTTTGGTATTAGAAGCATTGAGATATCACATCTCATGCTATAGGAAGGGTCTCAGGATTGGAATGGGAAGGACTTGGATATCACATCTCATGTTATAGGAAGGGTCTCAGGTTTGGTATTAGAAGCATTGAGATATCACATCTCATGCTATAGGAAGGGTCTCAGGATTGGAATGGGAAGGACTTGGATATCACATCTCATGCTATAGGAAAGATCTCAGTATTGGAATGGGAAGGAGTTGGATATCACATCTCAAGCTATAAGAAGGGTCTCAGGATTGGAATGGGAAGGACTTGGATATCACATCTCATGTTATAGGAAGGGTCTCAGGTTTGGTATTAGAAGCATTGAGATATCACATCTCATGCTATAGGAAGGGTCTCAGGATTGGAATGGGAAGGACTTGGATATCACATCTCATGCTATAGGACGGGTCTCAGAATTGGAATGGGAAGGAGTTGGATATCACATCTCAAGCTATAAGAAGGGTCTCAGGATTGGAATGGGAAGGACTTGGATATCACATCTCATGTTATAGGAAGGGTCTCAGGTTTGGTATTAGAAGCATTGAGATATCACATCTCATGCTATAGGAAGGGTCTCAGGATTGGAATGGGAAGGACTTGGATATCACATCTCATGCTATAGGAAGGGTCTCAGGATTGGAATGGGAAGGACTTGGATATCACATCTCATGATAAAGGAAGGGTCTAAGGTTTGGAAGGGGAAGGATTTGGATATCACATCTCATGATATAGGACCGGTCTCAGGTTTGGTATTAGAAGCATTGAGATATCAAGTCTCATTGTATAGGACGGGTCTCAGAATTGGAATGGGAAGGAGTTGGATATCACATCTCAAGCTATAGGAAGGGTCTCAGGATTGGAATGGGAAGGAGTTTGATATGACATCTAATGCCATGTATGGGTCTCAGGTTTTGTAGAAGCATTGAGATATCACATCTCATGCTATCGGAAGGGTATCAGGATTGGATTTGGAAGGAGTTGGATATCCCATCTCATGCTATAGGAAGGGTCTCAGGTTGGAATGGGAAGGAGTTGGATATCACATCTCATGTTATAGGAAGGGTCTCAGGATTGGAATGGGAAGGACTTGGATATCACATCTCATGCTATAGGAAGGCTCTCAGGTTTGGAAGGGGAAGGAGTTGGATATCACATTTCATGTTAGAGGTAGGATCTCAGGTTTGGTATTAGAGGCATTGAGATATCACATCTCATGCTATCAGAAGGGTCTCAGGATTGGAATGGGAAGGAGTTGGATATCACATCTCATGCTAAAGGGAGGGTCTCAGCTTTGGAAGGGGAAGGATTTGGAGATCACATCTCATGTTATAGGAAGGATCTCAGGTTTGGTATTAGAAGCATTGAGATATCACATCTCAAGCTATCGGAAGGATCTCAGGTTTGGTATTAGAGGCATTGAGATATCACATCTCCTGCTATCAGAAGTGTCTCAGGATTGGAATGGGAAGGAGTCGGATATCACATCTCATGCTAAAGGGAGGGTCTCAGGTTTGGAAGTGGAAGGATTTGGATATCACATCTCATGTTATAGGAAGGATCTCAGGTTTGGTATTAGAAGCATTGAGATATCACATCTCATGCTATAGGAAGGGTCTCAGGATTGGAATGGGAAGGAGTTGGATATCACATCTCAAGCTATAGGAAGGGTCTCAGGATTGGAATGGGAAGTAGTTGGATATCACATCTCAAGCTATAGGAAGGGTCTCAGGATTGGAATGGGAAGGAGTTGGATATCACATCTCATGCTATAGGAAGGGTCTCAGGTTTGGTATAAGCATTGAGATATCCCATCTCATGCTATAGGAAGGGTCTCAGGTTTGGAATCGGACGGAGTTGTATATGACATCTCATGCCATAGGAAGGGTCTCAGGTTTGGTATAAGCATTGAGATATCACATCTCTGGTATCGGAAGGGTCTCAGGATTGGAATGGGAAGGAGTTGGATATCCCATCTCGTTATAGGAAGGGTCTCAGGTTTGGTATTAGAAGCATTGAGATATCACATCTCATGGTATAGGACGGGTCTCAGAATTGGAATGGGAAGGAGTTGGATATCACATCTCAAGCTATAGGAAGGGTCTCAGGATTGGAATGGGAAGGACTTGGATATCACATCTCATGTTATAGGAAGGGTCTCAGGTTTGGTATTAGAAGCATTGAGATGTGATATCTCAATGCTTATACCAAACCTGAGACCCTTCCTATATCATGAGATGTGCTATCAAACTGCTTCCCATTCCAATCATGTGATAGCTTGAGATTTGATATCCAACTCCTTCCCATTCCAATCCTGAGACCCTTCCTATACCATGAGATGTGATATCTCAATGCTTCTAATACCAAACCTGAGACCTGTCCTAAAACATGAGATGTGAGATCCAAATCCTTCCCCTTCCAAACCTGAGACACTTCCTATAGCTTGAGATGTGATATCAAACTCCTTCCCATTCCAATCCTGAGATAGCTTGAGATGTGATATCCAACTCCTTCCCATTCCAATCCTGAGACCCTTCCGATAGCATGAAATGTGATATCTCAATGCTTCTAATATCAAAACTGAGACCCTCCCTATAGCATGAGATGTGATATCTAAGTCCTTCCCATTCCTATCCTGAGACCCTTCCGATAGCAGAGATGTGATATCTCAATGCTTATACCAAACCTGAGACCCTTCCTATGGCATGAGATGTGATATCTCAATGCTTCTAATACCAAACCTGAGACCCTTCCTATAGCTTGAGATGTGCTATCAAACTGCTTCCCATTCCAATCATGTGATAGCTTGAGATTTGATATCCAACTCCTTCCCATTCCAATCCTGAGACCCTTCCTATACCATGAGATGTGATATCTCAATGCTTCTAATACCAAACCTGAGACCTGTCCTAAAACATGAGATGTGAGATCCAAATCCTTCCCCTTCCAAACCTGAGACACTTCCTATAGCTTGAGATGTGATATCAAACTCCTTCCCATTCCAATCCTGAGATAGCTTGAGATGTGATATCCAACTCCTTCCCATTCCAATCCTGAGACCCTTCCGATAGCATGAAATGTGATATCTCAATGCTTCTAATATCAAAACTGAGACCCTCCCTATAGCATGAGATGTGATATCTAAGTCCTTCCCATTCCTATCCTGAGACCCTTCCGATAGCAGAGATGTGATATCTCAATGCTTATACCAAACCTGAGACCCTTCCTATGGCATGAGATGTGATATCCAACTCCTTCCCATTCCAATCCTGAGACCCTTCCTATAGCATGAGATGTGATATCTCAATGCTTCTATCAAACCTGAGTCCCTTCCTTTAGCATGAGATGTGATATCCAACTTCTTACCATTCCAATCCTGAGACCCTTCCTATAGCATGAGATGTGATATCTCAAAGCTTCTAATACCAAACCTGGGACCCGTCCTATAACATGAGATATGATATCCAAATCCTTCCCCTTCCAAACCTGAGACCCTTCCTATAGCATGAGATGTGATATCTCAATGCTTATACCAAACCTGAGACCCTTCCTATAGCATGAGATGTGATACCCAACTCCTTCCCATTCCAATCCTGAGACCCTTCCTATACCATGAGACTTGATATCTCAATGCTTCTAATACCAAACCTGAGACCAGTCCTATAACATGAGATGTGATACCGAAATCCTTCCCCTTCCAAACCTGAGACCCTTCCTATAGCATGAGATGGGATATCTCAATGCTTATACCAAACCTGAGACCCTTCCTATAGCATGAGATGTGATATACAACTCCTTCCCATTCCAATCCCGAGACCCTTCCTATAGCTTGAGATGTGATATCCAACTCCTTCCCATTCCAATCCTGAGACCCTTCCTATAGCTTGAGATGTGATATCCAACTCCTTCCCTTTCCAAACCTGAGAGCCTATCTATAGCATGAGATGTGACATCCAAGTCCTTCCCATTCCAATCCTGAGCCCCTTCCTATAGCATGAGATGTGATATCTCAATGCTTCTAATACCAAACCTGAGACCTTTCCTATAGCATGAGATGTGATATCCAACTACTTCCCATTCCAATCCTGAGACCCTTCCTATAGCATGAGATGTGATATCCAACTCCTTCCATTCCAATCCCGAGACCCGTCCTATAGCATGAGATGTGATATCTCAATGCTTATACCAAACCTGAGACCCTTCCTTTAGCATGAGATGTGATATCCAAATGTCACTTCTCATGCTATAGGAAGTGTCTCAGGATTGGAATGGGAAGGAGTTGGATATCACATCTCATGTTATAGGAAGGATCTCAGGTTTGGTATTAGAAGCATTGAGACATCACATCTCATGCTATAGGAAGGGTATCAGGATTGGTATAAGCATTGAGATATCACATCTCTGCTATCGGAAGGGTCTCAGGATTGGAATGGGAAGGAGTTGGATATCCCATCTCGTTATAGGAGGGGTCTCAGGTTCGGTATTAGAAGCATTGAGATATCACATCTCATGGTATAGGAGGGGTCTCAGGTTTGGTATTAGAAGCATTGAGATATCACATCTCATGCTATAGGAAGGGTCTCAGGATTGGAATGGGAAGGACTTGGATATCACATCTCATGTTATACGAAGGGTCTCAGGTTTGGTATTAGAAGCATTGAGATATCACATCTCATGCTATAGGAAGGGTCTCAGAATTGGAATGGGAAGGAGTTGGATATCACATCTCATGTTATAGGAAGGGTCTCAGGTGTGGTATAAGCATTCAGATATCACATCTCTGCTATCGGAAGTGTCTCAGGATTGGAATGGGAAGGAGTTGGATATCCCATCTCATGCTATAGGAAGGGTCTCAGGATTGGAATGGGAAGGAGTTTGATATCACATCTCATGCCATGTATGGGTCTCAGGTTTTGTAGAAGCATTGGGATATCACATCTCATGCTATCGGAAGGGTATCAGGATTGGATTTGGAAGGAGTTGGATATCCCATCTCATGCTATCGGAAGGGTATCAGGATTGGATTTGGAAGGAGTTGGATATCCCATCTCATGCTATAGGAAGGGTCTCAGGTTGGAATGGGAAGGAGTTGGATATCACATCTCATGCTATAGGAAGGCTCTCAGGTTTGGAAGGGGAAGGAGTTGGATATCACATTTCATGTTAGAGGTAGGATCTCAGGTTTGGTATTAGAGGCATTGAGATATCACATCTCATGCTATCAGAAGGATCTCAGGATTGGAATGGGAAGGAGTTGGATATCACATCTCATGCTAAAGGGACGGTCTCAGGTTTGGAAGGGGAAGGATTGGGATATCACATCTCATGTTATGGGAAGGATCTCAGGTTTGATGCTAGAAGCATTGATATATCACATCTCATGCTATCAGAAGGGTCTCAGGATTGGAATGGGAAGGAGTCGGATATCACATCTCATGCTAAAGGGAGGTTCTCAGGTTTGGTATTAGAAGCATTGAGATATCACATCTCATGTTATAGGAAGAATCTCAGGATTGGTATTAGAGGCATTGAGATATCACATCTCATGCTATCAGAAGGGTCTCAGGATTGGAATGGGAAGGAGTCAGATATCACATCTCATGCTAAAGGGAGGGTCTCAGGTTTGGTATTAGAAGCATTGAGATATCACATCTCATGTTATAGGAAGAATCTCAGGTTTGGTATTAGAGGCATTGAGATATCACATCTCATGCTATAGGACGGGTCTCAGAATTGGAATGGGAAGGAGTTGGATATCACATCTCAAGCTATAAGAAGGGTCTCAGGATTGGAATGGGAAGGACTTGGATATCACATCTCATGTTATAGGAAGGGTCTCAGGTTTGGTATTAGAAGCATTGAGATATCACATCTCATGCTATAGGAAGGGTCTCAGGATTGGAATGCGAAGGACTTGGATATCACATCTCATGTTATAGGAAGGGTCTCAGGTTTGGTATTAGAAGCATTGAGATATCACATCTCATGCTATAGGAAGGGTCTCAGGATTGGAATGGGAAGGACTTGGATATCACATCTCATGATAAAGGAAGGGTCTAAGGTTTGGAAGGGGAAGGATTTGGATATCACATCTCATGTTATGGGACCGGTCTCAGGTTTGGTATTAGAAGCATTGAGATATCAAGTCTCATTGTATAGGACGGGTCTCAGAATTGGAATGGGAAGGAGTTGAATATCCCATCTCAAGCTATAGGAAGGGTCTCAGGATTGGAATGGGAAGGACTTGGATATCACATCTCATGCCATGTATGGGTCTCAGGTTTTGTAGAAGCATTGAGATATCACATCTCATGCTATCGGAAGGGTATCAGGATTGGATTTGGAAGGAGTTGGATATCCCATCTCATGCTATAGGAAGGGTCTCAGGTTGGAATGGGAAGGAGTTGGATATCACTTCTCATGTTATAGGAAGGGTCTCAGGATTGGAATGGGAAGGACTTGGATATCACATCTCATGCTATAGGAAGGCTCTCAGGTTTGGAAGGGGAAGGAGTTGGATATCACATTTAATGTTAGAGGTAGGATCTCAGGTTTGGCATTAGAGGCATTGAGATATCACATCTCATGCTATCAGAAGGGTCTCAGGATTGGAATGGGAAGGAGTTGGATATCACATCTCATGCTAAAGGGAGGGTCTCAGCTTTGGAAGGGGAAGGATTTGGAGATCACATCTCATGTTATAGGAAGGATCTCAGGTTTGGTATTAGAAGCATTGAGATATCACATCTCATGCTATCGGAAGGATCTCAGGTTTGGTATTAGAGGCATTGAGATATCACATCTCATGCTATCAGAAGGGTCTCAGGATTGGAATGGGAAGGAGTCGGATATCACATCTCATGCTAAAGGGAGGGTCTCAGGTTTGGAAGTGGAAGGATTTGGATATCACATCTCATGTTATAGGAAGGATCTCAGGTTTGGTATTAGAAGCATTGAGATATCACAACTCATGCTATAGGAAGGGTCTCAGGATTGGAATGGGAAGGAGTTGGATATCACATCTCAAGCTATAGGAAGGGTCTCAGGATTGGAATGGGAAGTAGTTGGATATCACATCTCAAGCTATAGGAAGGGTCTCAGGATTGGAATGGGAAGGAGTTGGATATCACATCTCATGCTATAGGAAGGGTCTCAGGTTTGGTATAATCATTGAGATATCCCATCTCATGCTATAGGAAGGGTCTCAGGTTTGGAATCGGATGGAGTTGTATATGACATCTCATGCCATAGGAAGGGTCTCAGGTTTGGTATAAGCATTGAGATATCACATCTCTGCTATCAGAAGGGTCTCAGGATTGGAATGGGAAGGAGTTGGATATCCCATCTCGTTATAGGAAGGGTCTCAGGTTTGGTATTAGAAGCATTGAGATATCATATCTCATGGTATAGGACGGGTCTCAGAATTGGAATGGGAAGGAGTTGAATATCACATCTCAAGCTATAGGAAGGGTCTCAGGATTGGAATGGGAAGGACTTGGATATCACATCTCATGATATAGGAAGGGTCTCAGGTTTGGTATTAGAAGCATTGAGATATCACATCTCATGCTATAGGAAGGGTCTCAGGATTGGAATGGGAAGGACTTGGATATCACATCTCATGTTATAGGAAGGGTCTCAGGTTTGGTATTAGAAGCATTGAGATATCACATCTCATGCTATAGGAAGGGTCTCAGGATTGGAATGGGAAGGACTTGGATATCACATCTCATGCTATAGGAAGGGTCTCAGAATTGGAATGGGAAGGAGTTGGATATCACATCTCAAGCTATAGGAAGGGTCTCAGGTTTGTTATTAGAAACATTGAGATATCACATCTCATGCTATAGGAAGGGTTTCAGGATTGGAATGGGAAGGATTTGTATATCACATCTCATGCTAAAGGAAGGGTCTCAGGTTTGGAAGGGGAAGGATTTGGATATCATATCTCATGTTATAGGACGGGTCCCAGGTTTGGTATTAGAAGCATTGAGATATCACATCTCATGGTATAGGAGGGGTCTCAGGATTGGAATGGGAAGGAGTTGGATATCCCTTCTCATGCTATAGGAAGGGTCTCAGGTTGGAATGGGAAGGAGTTGGATATCACATCTCATGTTATAGGAAGGGTCTCAGGATTGGAATGGGAAGGATTTGGATATCACATCTCTTGCTATAGGAAGGGTCTCAGGTTTTATATTAGAAACATTGAGATATCACATCTCATGCTATAGGAAGGGTTTCAGGATTGGAATGGGAAGGATTTGGATATCACATCTCATGCTAAAGGAAGGGTCTCAGGTTTGGAAGGGGAAGGATTTGGATATCATATCTCATGTTATAGGTCGGGTCCCAGGTTTGGTATTAGAAGCTTTGAGATATCACATCTCATGCTATAGGAAGGGTCTCAGAATTGGAATGGGAAGGACTTGGATATCACATCTCATGTTATAGGAAGGGTCTCAGGTTTGGTATTAGAAGCATTGAGATATCACATCTCATGCTATAGGAAGGGTCTCAGAATTGGAATGGGAAGGAGTTGGATATCACATCTCAAGCTATAGGAAGGGTCTCAGGATTGTAATGGGAAGGACTTGGATATCACATCTCATGTTATAGGAAGGGTCTCAGGTTTGGTATTAGAAGCATTGAGATATCACATCTCATGCTATAGGAAGGGTCTCAGGATTGGAATGGGAAGGACTTGGATATAACAAATCTCATGTTATAGGAAGGGTCTCAGGTTTGGTATTAGAAGCATTGAGATATCACATCTCATGCTATAGGAAGGGTCTCAGAATTGGAATGGGAAGGAGTTGGATATCACATCTCAAGCTATAGGAAGGGTCTCAGGATTGGAATGGGAAGGAGTTTGATATCACATCTCATGCCATGTATGGGTCTCAGGTTTTGTAGAAGCATTGGGATATCACATCTCATGCTATCGGCAGGGTATCAGGATTGGATTTGGAAGGAGTTGGATATCCCATCTCATGCTATAGGAAGGGTCTCAGGTTGGAATAGGAAGGAGTTGGATATCACATCTCATGTTATAGGAAGGGTCTCAGGATTGGAATGGGAAGGACTTGGATGTCACATCTCATGCTATAGGAAGGCTCTCAGGTTTGGAAGGGGAAGGAGTTGGATATCACATTTCATGTTAGAGGTAGGATCTCAGGTTTGGTATTAGAGGGATTGAGATATCACATCTCATGCTATCAGAAGGATCTCAGGATTGGAATGGGAAGGAGTTGGATATCACATCTCATGCTAAAGGGAGGGTCTCAGGTTTGGAAGGGGAAGGATTTGGATATCACATCTCATGTTATAGGAAGGATCTCAGGTTTGGTATTAGAAGCATTGAGATATCACATCTCATGCTATCGGAAGGATCTCAGGTTTGGTATTAGAGGCATTGAGATATCACATCTCATGCTATCAGAAGGGTCTCAAGATTGGAATGGGAAGGAGTCGGATATCACATCTCATGCTAAAGGGAGGGTCTCAGGTTTGGTATTAGAAGCATTGAGATATCACATCTCATGTTATAGGAAGAATCTCAGGTTTGGTATTAGAGGCATTGAGATATCACATCTCATGCTATAGGAAGGGTCTCAGGATTGGAATGGGAAGGAGTTGGATATCACATCTCATGCTAAAGGAAGGGTCTCAGTTTTGGTAGAAGCATTGAGATATCACATCTCATGGTATAGGAAGGGTCTCAGGATTGGAATGGGAAGGAGTTGGATATCACATCTCATCCAATAGGAAGGATCTCAGGATTGGAATGGGAAGGATTTGGATGTCACATCTCTTGCTATAGTAAGGGTCTCAGGTTTGTTATTAGAAACATTGAGATATCACATCTCATGCTATAGGAAGGGTTTCAGGATTGGAATGGGAAGGATTTGTATATCACATCTCATGCTAAAGGAAGGGTCTCAGGTTTGGAAGGGGAAGGATTTGGATATCATATCTCATGTTATAGGACGGGTCCCAGGTTTCGTATTAGAAGCATTGAGAAATCACATCTCATGGTATAGGAAGGGTCTCAGGATTGGAATGGGAAGGACTTGGATATCACATCTCATGCTATAGGAAGGCTCTCAGGTTTGGAAGGGGAAGGAGTTGGATATCACATTTAATGTTAGAGGTAGGATCTCAGGTTTGGTATTAGAGGCATTGAGATATCACATCTCATGCTATCAGAAGGGTCTCAGGATTGGAATGGGAAGGAGTTGGATATCACATCTCATTCTAAAGGGAGGGTCTCAGCTTTGGAAGGGGAAGGATTTGGAGATCACATCTCATGTTATAGGAAGGATCTCAGGTTTGGTATTAGAAGCATTGAGATATCACATCTCATGCTATCGGAAGGGTCTCAGAATTGGAATGGGAAGGAGTTGGATATCACATCTCAAGCTATAGGAAGGGTCTCAGGATTGGAATGGGAAGGAGTTTGATATGACATCTCATGCCATGTATGGGTCTCAGGTTTTGTTGAAGCATTGGGATATCACATCTCATGCTATCGGAAGGGTATCAGGATTGGATTTGGAAGGAGTTGGATATCCCATCTCATGCTATAGGAAGGGTCTCAGGTTGGAATGGGAAGGAGTTGGATATCACATCTCATGCTATCAGAAGGGTCTCAGGATTGGAATGGGAAGGAGTCGGATATCACATCTCATACTAAAGGGAGGGTCTCAGGTTTGGTATTAGAAGCATTGAGATATCACATCTCATGTTATAGGAAGAATCTCAGGTTTGGTATTAGAGGCATTGAGATATCACATCTCATGCTATAGGACGGGTCTCAGAATTGGAATGGGAAGGAGTTGGATATCACATCTCAAGCTATAAGAAGGGTCTCAGGATTGGAATGGGAAGGACTTGGATATCACATCTCATGTTATAGGAAGGGTCTCAGGTTTGGTATTAGAAGCATTGAGATATCACATCTCATGCTATAGGAAGGGTCTCAGGATTGGAATGGGAAGGACTTGGATATCACATCTCATGTTATAGGAAGGGTCTCAGGTTTGGTATTAGAAGCATTGAGATATCACATCTCATGCTATAGGAAGGGTCTCAGGATTGGAATGGGAAGGACTTGGATATCACATCTCATGCTATAGGAAGGATCTCAGTATTGGAATGGGAAGGAGTTGGATATCACATCTCAAGCTATAAGAAGGGTCTCAGTATTGGAATGGGAAGGACTTGGATATCACATCTCATGTTATAGGAAGGGTCTCAGGTTTGGTATTAGAAGCATTGAGATATCACATCTCATGTTATAGGAAGAATCTCAGGTTTGGTATTAGAGGCATTGAGATATCACATCTCATGCTATAGGAAGGGTCTCAGGATTGGAATGGGAAGGAGTTGGATATCACATCTCATGCTAAAGGAAGGGTCTCAGTTTTGGTAGAAGCATTGAGATATCACATCTCATGGTATAGGAAGGGTCTCAGGATTGGAATGGGAAGGAGTTGGATATCACATCTCATCCAATAGGAAGGATCTCAGGATTGGAATGGGAAGGATTTGGATGTCACATCTCTTGCTATAGTAAGGGTCTCAGGTTTGTTATTAGAAACATTGAGATATCACATCTCATGCTATAGGAAGGGTTTCAGGATTGGAATGGGAAGGATTTGTATATCACATCTCATGCTAAAGGAAGGGTCTCAGGTTTGGAAGGGGAAGGATTTGGATATCATATCTCATGTTATAGGACGGGTCCCAGGTTTCGTATTAGAAGCATTGAGAAATCACATCTCATGGTATAGGAAGGGTCTCAGGATTGGAATGGGAAGGACTTGGATATCACATCTCATGCTATAGGAAGGCTCTCAGGTTTGGAAGGGGAAGGAGTTGGATATCACATTTAATGTTAGAGGTAGGATCTCAGGTTTGGTATTAGAGGCATTGAGATATCACATCTCATGCTATCAGAAGGGTCTCAGGATTGGAATGGGAAGGAGTTGGATATCACATCTCATGCTAAAGGGAGGGTCTCAGCTTTGGAAGGGGAAGGATTTGGAGATCACATCTCATGTTATAGGAAGGATCTCAGGTTTGGTATTAGAAGCATTGAGATATCACATCTCATGCTATCGGAAGGGTCTCAGAATTGGAATGGGAAGGAGTTGGATATCACATCTCAAGCTATAGGAAGGGTCTCAGGATTGGATTTGGAAGGAGTTGGATATCCCATCTCATGCTATAGGAAGGGTCTCAGGTTGGAATGGGAAGGAGTCGGATATCACATCTCATGCTAAAGGGAGGGTCTCAGGTTTGGTATTAGAAGCATTGAGATATCACATCTCATGTTATAGGAAGAATCTCAGGTTTGGTATTAGAGGCATTGAGATATCACATCTCATGCTATAGGACGGGTCTCAGAATTGGAATGGGAAGGAGTTGGATATCACATCTCAAGCTATAAGAAGGGTCTCAGGATTGGAATGGGAAGGACTTGGATATCACATCTCATGTTATAGGAAGGGTCTCAGGTTTGGTATTAGAAGCATTGAGATATCACATCTCATGCTATAGGAAGGGTCTCAGGATTGGAATGGGAAGGACTTGGATATCACATCTCATGTTATAGGAAGGGTCTCAGGTTTGGTATTAGAAGCATTGAGATATCACATCTCATGCTATAGGAAGGGTCTCAGGATTGGAATGGGAAGGACTTGGATATCACATCTCATGCTATAGGAAGGATCTCAGTATTGGAATGGGAAGGAGTTGGATATCACATCTCAAGCTATAAGAAGGGTCTCAGGATTGGAATGGGAAGGACTTGGATATCACATCTCATGTTATAGGAAGGGTCTCAGGTTTGGTATTAGAAGCATTGAGATATCACATCTCATGCTATAGGAAGGGTCTCAGGATTGGAATGGGAAGGACTTGGATATCACATCTCATGCTATAGGACGGGTCTCAGAATTGGAATGGGAAGGAGTTGGATATCACATCTCAAGCTATAAGAAGGGTCTCAGGATTGGAATGGGAAGGACTTGGATATCACATCTCATGTTATAGGAAGGGTCTCAGGTTTGGTATTAGAAGCATTGAGATATCACATCTCATGCTATAGGAAGGGTCTCAGGATTGGAATGGGAAGGACTTGGATATCACATCTCATGCTATAGGAAGGGTCTCAGGATTGGAATGGGAAGGACTTGGATATCACATCTCATGATAAAGGAAGGGTCTAAGGTTTGGAAGGGGAAGGATTTGGATATCACATCTCATGATATAGGACCGGTCTCAGGTTTGGTATTAGAAGCATTGAGATATCAAGTCTCATTGTATAGGACGGGTCTCAGAATTGGAATGGGAAGGAGTTGGATATCACATCTCAAGCTATAGGAAGGGTCTCAGGATTGGAATGGGAAGGAGTTTGATATGACATCTAATGCCATGTATGGGTCTCAGGTTTTGTAGAAGCATTGAGATATCACATCTCATGCTATCGGAAGGGTATCAGGATTGGATTTGGAAGGAGTTGGATATCCCATCTCATGCTATAGGAAGGGTCTCAGGTTGGAATGGGAAGGAGTTGGATATCACATCTCATGTTATAGGAAGGGTCTCAGGATTGGAATGGGAAGGACTTGGATATCACATCTCATGCTATAGGAAGGCTCTCAGGTTTGGAAGGGGAAGGAGTTGGATATCACATTTCATGTTAGAGGTAGGATCTCAGGTTTGGTATTAGAGGCATTGAGATATCACATCTCATGCTATCAGAAGGGTCTCAGGATTGGAATGGGAAGGAGTTGGATATCACATCTCATGCTAAAGGGAGGGTCTCAGCTTTGGAAGGGGAAGGATTTGGAGATCACATCTCATGTTATAGGAAGGATCTCAGGTTTGGTATTAGAAGCATTGAGATATCACATCTCAAGCTATCGGAAGGATCTCAGGTTTGGTATTAGAGGCATTGAGATATCACATCTCCTGCTATCAGAAGTGTCTCAGGATTGGAATGGGAAGGAGTCGGATATCACATCTCAAGCTATAGGAAGGGTCTCAGGATTGGAATGGGAAGTAGTTGGATATCACATCTCAAGCTATAGGAAGGGTCTCAGGATTGGAATGGGAAGGAGTTGGATATCACATCTCATGCTATAGGAAGGGTCTCAGGTTTGGTATAAGCATTGAGATATCCCATCTCATGCTATAGGAAGGGTCTCAGGTTTGGAATCGGACGGAGTTGTATATGACATCTCATGCCATAGGAAGGGTCTCAGGTTTGGTATAAGCATTGAGATATCACATCTCTGGTATCGGAAGGGTCTCAGGATTGGAATGGGAAGGAGTTGGATATCCCATCTCGTTATAGGAAGGGTCTCAGGTTTGGTATTAGAAGCATTGAGATATCACATCTCATGGTATAGGACGGGTCTCAGAATTGGAATGGGAAGGAGTTGGATATCACATCTCAAGCTATAGGAAGGGTCTCAGGATTGGAATGGGAAGGACTTGGATATCACATCTCATGGTATAGGAAGGGTCTCAGGTTTGGTATTAGAAGCATTGAGATGTGATATCTCAATGCTTATACCAAACCTGAGACCCTTCCTATATCATGAGATGTGATATCCAACTACTTCCCATTCCAATCCTGAGTCCCTTCCTATAGCATGAGATGTGATATCTCAATGCTTCTAATACCAAACCTGAGACCCTTCCTATAGCTTGAGATGTGCTATCAAACTGCTTCCCATTCCAATCATGTGATAGCTTGAGATGTGATATCCAACTCCTTCCCATTCCAACCCTGAGACCCTTCCTATACCATGAGATGTGATATCTCAATGCTTCTAATACCAAACCTGAAACCCGTCCTAAAACATGAGATGTGAGATCCAAATCCTTCCCCTTCCAAACCTGAGACACTTCCTATAGCTTGAGATGTGATATCAAACTCCTTCCCATTCCAATCCTGAGATAGCTTGAGATGTGATATCCAACTCCTTCCCATTCCAATCCTGAGACCCTTCCGATAGCATGAAATGTGATATCTCAATGCTTCTAATATCAAAACTGAGACCCTCCCTATAGCATGAGATGTGATATCTAAGTCCTTCCCATTCCTATCCTGAGACCCTTCCGATAGCAGAGATGTGATATCTCAATGCTTATACCAAACCTGAGACCCTTCCTATGGCATGAGATGTGATATCCAACTCCTTCCCATTCCAATCCTGAGACCCTTCCTATAGCATGAGATGTGATATCTCAATGCTTCTATCAAACCCGAGTCCCTTCCTTTAGCATGAGATGTGATATCCAACTTCTTACCATTCCAATCCTGAGACCCTTCCTATAGCATGAGATGTGATATCTCAAAGCTTCTAATACCAAACCTGGGACCCGTCCTATAACATGAGATATGATATCCAAATCCTTCCCCTTCCAAACCTGAGACCCTTCCTATAGCATGAGATGTGATATCTCAATGCTTATACCAAACCTGAGACCCTTCCTATAGCATGAGATGTGATACCCAACTCCTTCCCATTCCAATCCTGAGACCCTTCCTATACCATGAGACTTGATATCTCAATGCTTCTAATACCAAACCTGAGACCAGTCCTATAACATGAGATGTGATACCGAAATCCTTCCCCTTCCAAACCTGAGACCCTTCCTATAGCATGAGATGGGATATCTCAATGCTTATACCAAACCTGAGACCCTTCCTATAGCATGAGATGTGATATACAACTCCTTCCCATTCCAATCCTGAGACCCTTCCTATAGCTTGAGATGTGATATCCAACTCCTTCCCATTCCAATCCTGAGACCCTTCCTATAGCTTGAGATGTGATATCCAACTCCTTCCCTTTCCAAACCTGAGAGCCTATCTATAGCATGAGATGTGACATCCAAGTCCTTCCCATTCCAATCCTGAGCCCCTTCCTATAGCATGAGATGTGATATCTCAATGCTTCTAATACCAAACCTGAGACCCTTCCTATAGCATGAGATGTGATATCCAACTACTTCCCATTCCAATCCTGAGACCCTTCCTATAGCATGAGATGTGATATCCAACTCCTTCCATTCCAATCCTGAGACCCGTCCTATAGCATGAGATGTGATATCTCAATGCTTATACCAAACCTGAGACCCTTCCTATAGCATGAGATGTGATATCCAACTACTTCCCATTCCAATCCTGAGACCCTTCCTATAGCATGAAATGTGATATCCAACTCCTTCCCTTTCCAAACCTGAGAGCCTATCTATAGCATGAGATGGGATATCCAACTCCTTCCCATTCCAATCCTGAGACACTTCCGATAGCAGAGATGTGATATCTCAATGCTTATACCAAACCTGAGACCCTTCCTATAACATGAGATGTGATGTCCAACTCCTTCCCGTTCCAAACCTGAGACCCTTCCTTTAGCATGAGATGTGATATCCAGCTCCTTCCCATTCCAATCCTAAGACCCTTCCTATAGCATGAGAAGTGATATCTCCATGCTTATACCAAACCTGAGACCCTTACTATAGCATGAGATGTGATATTCAACTCCTTCCCATTCCAATCCTGAGACTCTTCCTATAGCATGAGAAGTGATATCTCCATGCGTCTACCAAACCTGAGACCCTTTCTATAGCATGAGATGTGATATCCAAATCCTTCCCATTCCAATCCTGAGACCCTTCCTATAGCATGAGATGTGATATCTCAATGCTTATACCAAACCAGAGACCCGTCCTATAACATGAGATGGGATATCCAACTCCTTCCCATTCCAATCCTGAGCCACTTCCGATAGCAGAGATGTGATATCTCAATGCTTATACCAAACCTGAGACCCTTCCTATAACATGAGATGTGATATCCAACTCATTCCCGTTCCAAACCTGAGACACTTCCTATAGCATATGTGATATCCAACTCCTTCCCATTCCAAACATGAGACCCTTCCTATAGCAAGAATGTAATATCCAACTCCTACCAAATCCAATCCTGAGACCATTCCTATAGCATGAGATGTGATATATCAATGCTTCTAATACCAAACCTGAGATCCTTCCTATGACATGAAATGTGATATCCAAATACTTCCCATTCCAAACCTGAGACCCTTCCTACAGCATGCGATGTGATATCTCAATGCTTCTAATATCAAACCTGAGACCCGTCCTATAACATGAGATGGGATATCCAACTCCTTCCCGTTCCAAACCTGATACCCTTCCTATAGCATGAGATGTGATATCCAATTCCTTCCCATCCCAATCCTGAGACACCTCCGATAGCAGAGATGTGATATCTCAATGCTTCTAATACCAAACTTGTGATCCTTCCTATAATAAGAGATGTGATATCCAAATCCTTCGCCTTCCAAACCTGAGACCCTCCCTTTAGCATGAGATGTGATATCTCAATGCCTCTAATACCAAACCTGAGATCCTTCCTCTAACATGAGATGTGATATCCAAATCCTTCCCTTTCCAAACCTGAGACCCTCCCTTTAGCATGAGATGTGATATCCAACTCCTTCCCATTCCAATCCTGAGACCCTTCTGATAGCATGAGATGTGATATCTCAATGCCTCTAATACCAAACCTGAAATCCTACCTCTAACATGAAATGTGATATCCAACTCCTTCCCTTTCCAAATGTGAGACCCTCCCTATAGCATGAGATGTGATATCCAAGTCCTTCCCATTCCAATCCTGAGACCCTTCCTATAGCATGAGATGTGATATCTCAATGCTTCTAATACCAAACCTGAGACCCTTCCTATAACATAAGATGGGATATCGAACTCCTTCCCATTCCAATCCTGAGACCCTTCCGATAGCAGAGATGTGATATCTTAATGCTTATACCAAACCTGAGACCCTTCCTGTGGCATGAGATGTCATATACAACCCCTTCCCATTCCAATCCTGAGGCCCTTCCTATAGCATGAGATGTGATATCCAACTCCTTCCCATTCCAATCCTGAGACCCTTCCTATAGCATGAGATTTGATATCTCAATGCTTCTAACACCAAACCTGAGATCCTTCCGATAGCATGAGATGTGATATCTCAATGCTTCTAATACCAAACCTGAGATCATTCCTATAACACGAGATGTAATATCCAAATCCTTCCCCTTCCAAACCTGAGACCCTCCCTTTAGCATGAGATGTGATATCCAACTCCTTCCCATTCCAATCCTGAGACCCTTCCTATAGCATGAGATGTGATGTTTCAATGCTTCTAATACCAAACCTGAGATCCTTCCTATAACATGAGATGTGATATCCAACTCCTTCCCATTACAATCCTGAGACACTTCCTATAGCATGAGAAGTGATATCTCAATGCTTATACCAAACCTGAGACCCTTCCTACGGCATGAGATGTCATATACAACTCCTTCCCATTCCAATCCTGAGACCCTTCCTATAGCATGAGATGTGATATCTCAATGCTTATACCAAACCTGAGACCCTTCCTATAGCATGAGATGTGATATCCAACTCCTTCCCATTCCAATCCTGAGACCCTTCCTATAGCATGAGATGTGATGTTTCAATGCTTCTAATACCAAACCTGAGATCCTTCCTATAACATGAGATATGATATCCAACTCCTTCCCATTACAATCCTGAGACACTTCCTATAGCATGAGAAGTGATATCTCAATGCTTATACCAAACCTGAGACCCTTCCTACGGCATGAGATGTCATATACAACTCCTTCCCATTCCAATCCTGAGACCCTTCCTATAGCATGAGATGTGATATCTCAATGCTTATACCAAACCTGAGACCCTTCCTATAGCATGAGATGTGATATCCAACTCCTTCCCATTCCAATCCTGAGACCCTTCCTATAGCATGAGATTTGATATCTCAATGCTTCTAACACCAAACCTGAGATCCTTCCGATAGCATGAGATGTGATATCTCAATGCTTCTAATACCAAACCTGAGATCATTCCTATAACACGAGATGTAATATCCAAATCCTTCCCCTTCCAAACCTGAGACCCTCCCTTTAGCATGAGATGTGATATCCAACTCCTTCCCATTCCAATCCTGAGACCCTTCCTATAGCATGAGATGTGATGTTTCAATGCTTCTAATACCAAACCTGAGATCCTTCCTATAACATGAGATGTGATATCCAACTCCTTCCCATTACAATCCTGAGACACTTCCTATAGCATGAGAAGTGATATCTCAATGCTTATACCAAACCTGAGACCCTTCCTACGGCATGAGATGTCATATACAACTCCTTCCCATTCCAATCCTGAGACCCTTCCTATAGCATGAGATGTGATATCTCAATGCTTATACCAAACCTGAGACCCTTCCTATAGCATGAGATGTGATATCCAACTCCTTCCCATTCCAATCCTGAGACCCTTCCTATAGCATGAGATGTGATGTCTCAATGCTTCTAATACCAAACCTGAGATCCTTCCTATAACATGAGATGTGATATCCAACTCCTTCCATTCCAATCCTGAGACCCGTCCTATAGCATGAGATGTGATATCTCAATGCTTATACCAAACCTGAGACCCTTCCTATATCATGAGATGTGATATCCAACTACTTCCCATTCCAATCCTGAGACCCTTCCTATAGCATGAGATGTGATATCCAACTCCTTCCCTTTCCAAACCTGAGAGCCTATCTATAGCATGAGATGTGATATCCAAGTCCTTCCATTCCAATCCTGAGACCCGTCCTATACCATGAGATGTGATATCTCAATGCTTACACCAAACCTGAGACCCTTCCTATAGCATGAGATGTGATATCCAACTACTTCCCATTCCAATCCTGAGACCCTTCCTATAGCATGAGATGTGATATCCAACTCCTTCCATTCCAATCCTGAGACCCGTCCTATAGCATGAGATGTGATATCTCAATGCTTACACCAAACCTGAGACCCTTCCTATAGCATGAGATGTGATATCCAACTACTTCCCATTACAATCCTGAGACCCTTCCTATAGCATGAGATGTGATATCCAACTCCTTCCCTTTCCAAACCTGAGAGCCTATCTATAGCATGAGATGGGATATCCAACTCCTTCCCATTCCAATCCTGAGACACTTCCGATAGCAGAGATGTGATATCTCAATGCTTATACCACACCTGAGACCCTTCCTATAACATGAGATGTGATATCCAACTCCTTCCCGTTCCAAATCTGAGACCCTTCTTTTAGCATGAGATGTGATATCCAGCTCCTTCCCATTCCAATCCTGAGACACTTCCGATAGCATGAGATGTGATATCTCAATGCTTCTAATATCAAAACTGAGACCCTCCCTATAGCATGATATGTGATATCTAAGTCCTTCCCATTCCAATCCGGAGACCCTTCCTATAGCATGAGATGTGATATCTCATTGCTTCTACCAAACCTGAGACCCTTCCTTTAGCATGAGATGTGATATCCAACTCCTTCCCATTCCAGTCCTGAGACCCTTCCTATAGCATGAGATATGATATCTCAATATTTCTAATACCAAACCTGAGATCCTTCCGATAACATGAGATGTGATATCCAAATCCTTCCCCTTCCAAACCTGAGACCCTCCCTTTAGCATGAGATGTGATATCCAACTCCTTCCCATTCCAATCCTGAGACCCTTCTGATAGCATGAGATGTGATATCTCAATGCTTCTAATACCAAACCTGAGATCCTTCCTATAACATGAGATGTGATATCCAACTCCTTCCCATTCCAATCCTGAGACCCTTCCTATAGCATGAGAAGTCATATCTCCATGCGTATACCAAACCCGAGACCCTTCCTATAGCATGAGATGTGATATCCAACTGCTTCCCATTCCAATCCTGAGACCCTTCCTATAGCATGCGATGTGATATCTCAATGCTTCTAATGTCAGACCTGAGACCCGTCCTATAACATGAGATGGGATATCCAACTCCTTCCCGTTCCAAACCTGATACCCTTCCTATAGCATGAGATGTGATATCCAATTCCTTCCCATCCCAATCCTGAGACACCTCCGATAGCAGAGATGTGATATCTCAATGCTTCTAATACCAAACCTGAGACTCTTCCTATAACATGAGATGTGATATCCAACTCCTTCCCATTCCAATCCTGAGACCCTTCCTATAGCATGAGATGTGATATCCAACTCCTTCCCATTCCAAACCTGAGACCCTTCCTATAGCATGAGATGTGATATCCAACTCCTTCCCATTCCAATCCTGAGACCATTCCTATAGCATGAGAAGTGATATCTCCATGCGTATACCAAACCTGAGACCCTTCCTATAACATGAGATGTGTTATCCAACTCATTCCCGTTCCAAACCTGAGACACTTCCTCTAGCATATGTGATATCCAACTCCTTCCCATTCCAAACATGAGACCCTTCCTATAGCAAGAATGTAATATCCAACTCCTACCCATTCCAATCCTGAGACCATTCCTATAGCATGAGATGTGATATATCAATGATTCTAATACCAAACCTGAGATCCTTCCTTTGACATGAAATGTGATATCCAAATCCTTCCCATTCCAAACCTGAGACCCTTCCTACAGCATGCGATGTGATATCTCAATGCTTCTAATATCAAACCTGAGACCCGTCCTATAACATGAGATGGGATATCCAACTCCTTCCCGTTCTAAACCTGATACCCTTTCTATAGCATGAGATGTGATATCCAATTCCTTCCCATCCCAATCCTGAGACCCTTCCTATAGCATGAGATGTGATATCCAACTCCTTCCCATTCCAATCCTGAGACCCTTCCTATAACATGAGATGGGAATATCCAACTCCTTCCCATTCCAATCCTGAGGCCCATCCGATAGCAGAGATGTGATATCTCAATGCTTATACCAAACCTGAGATCCTTCCTATAACATGAGATGTGATATCCAACTCCTTCCCATTCCAATCCTGAGACCCTTCCTATAGCATGAGATGTGATATCTCACTGCTTATACCAAACCTGAGACCCTTCCTATAGCATGAGATGTGATATCCAACTCCTTCCCATTCCAATCCTGAGACCCTTCCTATAGCATGAGATGTGACATCTCAATGCTTCTAATATCAAACTTGAGACCCTCCCTATAGCATGAGATGTGATATCCAAGTCCTTCCCATTCCAATCCTGAGACACTTCCTATAGCATGAGATGTGATATCTCAATGCTTCTAATACCAAACCTGAGACTCTTCCTATAACATGAGATGGGATATCCAACTCCTTCCCATTCCAAGCCTGAGACCCTTCCGATAGCAGAGATGTGATATCTCAATGCTTATACCAAACCTGAGACCCTTCCTACGGCATGAGATGTCATATGCAACTCCTTCCCATTCCAATCCTGAGACCCTTCCTATAGCATGAAATGTGATATCTCAATGCTTATACCAAACCTGAGACCCATCCTATAGCATGAGATGTGATATCCAACTCCTTCCCATTCCAATCCTGAGACCCTTCCTATAGCATGAGATGTGATGTCTCAATGCTTCTAATACCAAACCTGAGATCCTTCCTATAACATGAGATGTGACATCCAACTCCTTCCATTCCAATCCTGAGACCCATCCTATAGCATGAGATGTGATATCTCAATGCTTATACCAAACCTGAGACCCTTCCTATAGCATGAGATGTGATATCCAACTACTTCCCATTCCAATCCTGAGAGCCTTCCTATAGCATGAGATGTGATATCCAACTCCTTCCCTTTCCAAACCTGAGAGCCTATCTATAGCATGAGATGTGATATCTAAGTCCTTCCCATTCCAATCCTGAGACCCTTCCTATAGCATGAGATGTGATATCTCAATGCTTCTAATACCAAACCTGAGATCCTTCCTCTAACATGAAATGTGATATCCAACTCCTTCCCATTCCAAACCTGAGAGCCTATCTGTAGCATGAGATTTGATATCCAACTCCTTCCCATTCCAATCCTGAGACCCTTCCTATAGCATGAGATGTGATATCTCAATGCTTATACCAAACCTGAGACCCTTCCTATAGCATGAGATGTGATATCCAACTCCTTCCCATTCCAATCCTGAGACCCTTCCTATAGCATGAGATGTGATATCCAACTCCTTCCCTTTCCAAACCTGAGAGCCTATCTATAGCATGAGATGGGATATCCAACTCCTTCCCATTCCAATCCTGAGACACTTCCGATAGCAGAGATGTGATATCTCAATGCTTATACCACACCTGAGACCCTTCCTATAACATGAGATGTGATATCCAACTCCTTCCCGTTCCAAATCTGAGACCCTTCCTTTAGCATGAGATGTGATATCCAGCTCCTTCCCATTCCAATCCTGAGACACTTCCGATAGCATGAGATGTGATATCTCAATGCTTCTAATATCAAAACTGAGACCCTCCCTATAGCATGATATGTGATATCTAAGTCCTTCCCATTCCAATCCGGAGACCCTTCCTATAGCATGAGATGTGATATCTCATTGCTTCTACCAAACCTGAGACCCTTCCTTTAGCATGAGATGTGATATCCAACTCCTTCCCATTCCAGTCCTGAGACCCTTCCTATAGCATGAGATATGATATCTCAATATTTCTAATACCAAACCTGAGATCCTTCCGATAACATGAGATGTGATATCCAAATCCTTCCCCTTCCAAACCTGAGACCCTCCCTTTAGCATGAGATGTGATATCCAACTCCTTCCCATTCCAATCCTGAGACCCTTCTGATAGCATGAGATGTGATATCTCAATGCTTCTAATACCAAACCTGAGATCCTTCCTATAACATGAGATGTGATATCCAACTCCTTCCCATTCCAATCCTGAGACCCTTCCTATAGCATGAGAAGTCATATCTCCATGCGTATACCAAACCTGAGACCCTTCCTATAGCATGAGATGTGATATCCAACTGCTTCCCATTCCAATCCTGAGACCCTTCCTATAGCATGCGATGTGATATCTCAATGCTTCTAATGTCAGACCTGAGACCCGTCCTATAACATGAGATGGGATATCCAACTCCTTCCCGTTCCAAACCTGATACCCTTCCTATAGCATGAGATGTGATATCCAATTCCTTCCCATCCCAATCCTGAGACACCTCCGATAGCAGAGATGTGATATCTCAATGCTTCTAATACCAAACCTGAGACTCTTCCTATAACATGAGATGTGATATCCAACTCCTTCCCATTCCAATCCTGAGACCCTTCCTATAGCATGAGATGTGATATCCAACTCCTTCCCATTCCAAACCTGAGACCCTTCCTATAGCATGAGATGTGATATCCAACTCCTTCCCATTCCAATCCTGAGACCATTCCTATAGCATGAGAAGTGATATCTCCATGCGTATACCAAACCTGAGACCCTTCCTATAACATGAGATGTGATATCCGACTCATTCCCGTTCCAAACCTGAGACACTTCCTCTAGCATATGTGATATCCAACTCCTTCCCATTCCAAACATGAGACCCTTCCTATAGCAAGAATGTAATATCCAACTCCTACCCATTCCAATCCTGAGACCATTCCTATAGCATGAGATGTGATATATCAATGATTCTAATACCAAACCTGAGATCCTTCCTTTGACATGAAATGTGATATCCAACTCCTTCCCATTCCAATCCTGAGACCCTTCCTATAACATGAGATGGGAATATCCAACTCCTTCCCATTCCAATCCTGAGGCCCTTCCGATAGCAGAGATGTGATATCTCAATGCTTATACCAAACCTGAGATCCTTCCTATAACATGAGATGTGATATCCAACTCCTTCCCATTCCAATCCTGAGACCCTTCCTATAGCATGAGATGTGATATCTCACTGCTTATACCAAACCTGAGACCCTTCCTATAACATGAGATGTGATATCCAACTCCTTCCCATTCCAATCCTGAGACCCTTCCTATAGCATGAGATGTGATATCTCAATGCTTCTAATATCAAACTTGAGACCCTCCCTATAGCATGAGATGTGATATCCAAGTCCTTCCCATTCCAATCCTGAGACACTTCCTATAGCATGAGATGTGATATCTCAATGCTTCTAATACCAAACCTGAGACTCTTCCTATAACATGAGATGGGATATCCAACTCCTTCCCATTCCAAGCCTGAGACCCTTCCGATAGCAGAGATGTGATATCTCAATGCTTATACCAAACCTGAGACCCTTCCTACGGCATGATATGTCATATGCAACTCCTTCCCATTCCAATCCTGAGACCCTTCCTATAGCATGAAATGTGATATCTCAATGCTTATACCAAACCTGAGACCCATCCTATAGCATGAGATGTGATATCCAACTCCTTCCCATTCCAATCCTGAGACCCTTCCTATAGCATGAGATGTGATGTCTCAATGCTTCTAATACCAAACCTGAGATCCTTCCTATAACATGAGATGTGACATCCAACTCCTTCCATTCCAATCCTGAGACCCGTCCTATAGCATGAGATGTGATATCTCAATGCTTATACCAAACCTGAGACCCTTCCTATAGCATGAGATGTGATATCCAACTACTTCCCATTCCAATCCTGAGACCCTTCCTATAGCATGAGATGTGATATCCAACTCCTTCCCTTTCCAAACCTGAGAGCCTATCTATAGCATGAGATGTGATATCTAAGTCCTTCCCATTCCAATCCTGAGACCCTTCCTATAGCATGAGATGTGATATCTCAATGCTTCTAATACCAAACCTGAGATCCTTCCTCTAACATGAAATGTGATATCCAACTCCTTCCCATTCCAAACCTGAGAGCCTATCTGTAGCATGAGATTTGATATCCAACTCCTTCCCATTCCAATCCTGAGACCCTTCCTATAGCATGAGATGTGATATCTCAATGCTTATACCAAACCTGAGACCCTTCCTATAGCATGAGATGTGATATCCAACTCCTTCCCATTCCAATCCTGAGACCCTTCCTATAGCATGAGATGTGATGTTTCAATGCTTCTAATACCAAACCTGAGATCCTTCCTATAACATGAGATATGATATCCAACTCCTTCCCATTACAATCCTGAGACACTTCCTATAGCATGAGAAGTGATATCTCAATGCTTATACCAAACCTGAGACCCTTCCTACGGCATGAGATGTCATATACAACTCCTTCCCATTCCAATCCTGAGATCCTTCCTATAGCATGAGATGTGATATCTCAATGCTTATACCAAACCTGAGACCCTTCCTATAGCATGAGATGTGATATCCAACTCCTTCCCATTCCAATCCTGAGACACTTCCTATAGCATGAGATGTGATATCTCAATGCTTCTAATACCAAACCTGAGACTCTTCCTATAACATGAGATGGGATATCCAACTCCTTCCCATTCCAAGCCTGAGACCCTTCCGATAGCAGAGATGTGATATCTCAATGCTTATACCAAACCTGAGACCCTTCCTACGGCATGAGATGTCATATGCAACTCCTTCCCATTCCAATCCTGAGACCCTTCCTATAGCATGAAATGTGATATCTCAATGCTTATACCAAACCTGAGACCCATCCTATAGCATGAGATGTGATATCCAACTCCTTCCCATTCCAATCCTGAGACCCTTCCTATAGCATGAGATGTGATGTCTCAATGCTTCTAATACCAAACCTGAGATCCTTCCTATAACATGAGATGTGACATCCAACTCCTTCCATTCCAATCCTGAGACCCGTCCTATAGCATGAGATGTGATATCTCAATGCTTATACCAAACCTGAGACCCTTCCTTTAGCATGAGATGTGATATCCAACTACTTCCCATTCCAATCCTGAGACCCTTCCTATAGCATGAGATGTGATATCCAACTCCTTCCCTTTCCAAACCTGAGAGCCTATCTATAGCATGAGATGTGATATCTAAGTCCTTCCCATTCCAATCCTGAGACCCTTCCTATAGCATGAGATGTGATATCTCAATGCTTCTAATACCAAACCTGAGATCCTTCCTCTAACATGAAATGTGATATCCAACTCCTTCCCATTCCAAACCTGAGAGCCTATCTGTAGCATGAGATTTGATATCCAACTCCTTCCCATTCCAATCCTGAGACCCTTCCTATAGCATGAGATGTGATATCTCAATGCTTATACCAAACCTGAGACCCTTCCTATAGCATGGGATGTGATATCCAACTCCTTCCCATTCCAATCCTGAGACCCTTCCTATAGCATGAGATGTGATGTTTCAATGCTTCTAATACCAAACCTGAGATCCTTCCTATAACATGAGATATGATATTCAACTCCTTCCCATTACAATCCTGAGACAATTCCTATAGCATGAGAAGTGATATCTCAATGCTTATACCAAACCTGAGACCCTTCCTACGGCATGAGATGTCATATACAACTCCTTCCCATTCCAATCCTGAGACCCTTCCTATAGCATGAGATGTGATATCTCAATGCTTATACCAAACCTGAGACCCTTCCTATAGCATGAGATGTGATATCCAACTCCTTCCCATTCCAATCCTGAGACCCTTCCTATAGCATGAGATTTGATATCTCAATGCTTCTAACACCAAACCTGAGATCCTTCCGATAGCATGAGATGTGATATCTCAATGCTTCTAATACCAAACCTGAGATCATTCCGATAACACGAGATGTAATATCCAAATCCTTCCCCTTCCAAACCTGAGACCCTCCCTTTAGCATGAGATGTGATATCCAACTCCTTCCCATTCCAATCCTGAGACCCTTCCTATAGCATGAGATGTGATGTCTCAATGCTTCTAATACCAAACCTGAGACCCTTCCTATAGCATGAGATGTGATATCCAACTCCTTCCCATTCCAATCCTGAGACCCTTCCTATAGCATGAGATGTGATGTCTCAATGCTTCTAATACCAAACCTGAGATCCTTCCTATAACATGAGATGTGATATCCAACTCCTTCCATTCCAATCCTGAGACCCGTCCTATAGCATGAGATGTGATATCTCAATGCTTATACCAAACCTGAGACCCTTCCTATATCATGAGATGTGATATCCAACTACTTCCCATTCCAATCCTGAGACCCTTCCTATAGCATGAGATGTGATATCCAACTCCTTCCCTTTCCAAACCTGAGAGCCTATCTATAGCATGAGATGTGATATCCAAGTCCTTCCATTCCAATCCTGAGACCCGTCCTATACCATGAGATGTGATATCTCAATGCTTACACCAAACCTGAGACCCTTCCTATAGCATGAGATGTGATATCCAACTACTTCCCATTCCAATCCTGAGACCCTTCCTATAGCATGAGATGTGATATCCAACTCCTTCCATTCCAATCCTGAGACCCGTCCTATAGCATGAGATGTGATATCTCAATGCTTACACCAAACCTGAGACCCTTCCTATAGCATGAGATGTGATATCCAACTACTTCCCATTCCAATCCTGAGACCCTTCCTATAGCATGAGATGTGATATCCAACTCCTTCCCTTTCCAAACCTGAGAGCCTATCTATAGCATGAGATGGGATATCCAACTCCTTCCCATTCCAATCCTGAGACACTTCCGATAGCAGAGATGTGATATCTCAATGCTTATACCACACCTGAGACCCTTCCTATAACATGAGATGTGATATCCAACTCCTTCCCGTTCCAAATCTGAGACCCTTCCCTTAGCATGAGATGTGATATCCAGCTCCTTCCCATTCCAATCCTGAGACACTTCCGATAGCATGAGATGTGATATCTCAATGCTTCTAATATCAAAACTGAGACCCTCCCTATAGCATGATATGTGATATCTAAGTCCTTCCCATTCCAATCCGGAGACCCTTCCTATAGCATGAGATGTGATATCTCATTGCTTCTACCAAACCTGAGACCCTTCCTTTAGCATGAGATGTGATATCCAACTCCTTCCCATTCCAGTCCTGAGACCCTTCCTATAGCATGAGATATGATATCTCAATATTTCTAATACCAAACCTGAGATCCTTCCGATAACATGAGATGTGATATCCAAATCCTTCCCCTTCCAAACCTGAGACCCTCCCTTTAGCATGAGATGTGATATCCAACTCCTTCCCATTCCAATCCTGGGACCCTTCTGATAGCATGAGATGTGATATCTCAATGCTTCTAATACCAAACCTGAGATCCTTCCTATAACATGAGATGTGATATCCAACTCCTTCCCATTCCAATCCTGAGACCCTTCCTATAGCATGAGAAGTCATATCTCCATGCGTATACCAAACCTGAGACCCTTCCTATAGCATGAGATGTGATATCCAACTGCTTCCCATTCCAATCCTGAGACCCTTCCTATAGCATGCGATGTGATATCTCAATGCTTCTAATGTCAGACCTGAGACCCGTCCTATAACATGAGATGGGATATCCAACTCCTTCCCGTTCCAAACCTGATACCCTTCCTATAGCATGAGATGTGATATCCAATTCCTTCCCATCCCAATCCTGAGACACCTCCGATAGCAGAGATGTGATATCTCAATGCTTCTAATACCAAACCTGAGACTCTTCCTATAACATGAGATGTGATATCCAACTCCTTCCCATTCCAATCCTGAGACCCTTCCTATAGCATGAGATGTGATATCCAACTCCTTCCCATTCCAAACCTGAGACCCTTCCTATAGCATGAGATGTGATATCCAACTCCTTCCCATTCCAATCCTGAGACCATTCCTATAGCATGAGAAGTGATATCTCCATGCGTATACCAAACCTGAGACCCTTCCTATAACATGAGATGTGATATCCAACTCATTCCCGTTCCAAACCTGAGACACTTCCTCTAGCATATGTGATATCCAACTCCTTCCCATTCCAAACATGAGACCCTTCCTATAGCAAGAATGTAATATCCAACTCCTACCCATTCCAATCCTGAGACCATTCCTATAGCATGAGATGTGATATATCAATGATTCTAATACCAAACCTGAGATCCTTCCTTTGACATGAAATGTGATATCCAACTCCTTCCCATTCCAATCCTGAGACCCTTCCTATAACATGAGATGGGAATATCCAACTCCTTCCCATTCCAATCCTGAGGCCCTTCCGATAGCAGAGATGTGATATCTCAATGCTTATACCAAACCTGAGATCCTTCCTATAACATGAGATGTGATATCCAACTCCTTCCCATTCCAATCCTGAGACCCTTCCTATAGCATGAGATGTGATATCTCACTGCTTATACCAAACCTGAGACCCTTCCTATAACATGAGATGTGATATCCAAC
Source organism: Ambystoma mexicanum (assembly GCF_040938575.1). Taxonomy (NCBI): domain Eukaryota; kingdom Metazoa; phylum Chordata; class Amphibia; order Caudata; family Ambystomatidae; genus Ambystoma; species Ambystoma mexicanum. The sequence goes on from NC_090934.1 coordinate 1,150,781,332, forward strand.
TCCTTCCCATTCCAATCCTGAGACCCTTCCTATAGCATGAGATGTGATATCTCAATGCTTCTAATATCAAACTTGAGACCCTCCCTATAGCATGAGATGTGATATCCAAGTCCTTCCCATTCCAATCCTGAGACACTTCCTATAGCATGAGATGTGATATCTCAATGCTTCTAATACCAAACCTGAGACTCTTCCTATAACATGAGATGGGATATCCAACTCCTTCCCATTCCAAGCCTGAGACCCTTCCGATAGCAGAGATGTGATATCTCAATGCTTATACCAAACCTGAGACCCTTCCTACGGCATGATATGTCATATGCAACTCCTTCCCATTCCAATCCTGAGACCCTTCCTATAGCATGAAATGTGATATCTCAATGCTTATACCAAACCTGAGACCCATCCTATAGCATGAGATGTGATATCCAACTCCTTCCCATTCCAATCCTGAGACACTTCCGATAGCAGAGATGTGATATCTCAATGCTTATACCACACCTGAGACCCTTCCTATAACATGAGATGTGATATCCAACTCCTTCCCGTTCCAAATCTGAGACCCTTCCCTTAGCATGAGATGTGATATCCAGCTCCTTCCCATTCCAATCCTGAGACACTTCCGATAGCATGAGATGTGATATCTCAATGCTTCTAATATCAAAACTGAGACCCTCCCTATAGCATGATATGTGATATCTAAGTCCTTCCCATTCCAATCCGGAGACCCTTCCTATAGCATGAGATGTGATATCTCATTGCTTCTACCAAACCTGAGACCCTTCCTTTAGCATGAGATGTGATATCCAACTCCTTCCCATTCCAGTCCTGAGACCCTTCCTATAGCATGAGATATGATATCTCAATATTTCTAATACCAAACCTGAGATCCTTCCGATAACATGAGATGTGATATCCAAATCCTTCCCCTTCCAAACCTGAGACCCTCCCTTTAGCATGAGATGTGATATCCAACTCCTTCCCATTCCAATCCTGAGACCCTTCTGATAGCATGAGATGTGATATCTCAATGCTTCTAATACCAAACCTGAGATCCTTCCTATAACATGAGATGTGATATCCAACTCCTTCCCATTCCAATCCTGAGACCCTTCCTATAGCATGAGAAGTCATATCTCCATGCGTATACCAAACCTGAGACCCTTCCTATAGCATGAGATGTGATATCCAACTGCTTCCCATTCCAATCCTGAGACCCTTCCTATAGCATGCGATGTGATATCTCAATGCTTCTAATGTCAGACCTGAGACCCGTCCTATAACATGAGATGGGATATCCAACTCCTTCCCGTTCCAAACCTGATACCCTTCCTATAGCATGAGATGTGATATCCAATTCCTTCCCATCCCAATCCTGAGACACCTCCGATAGCAGAGATGTGATATCTCAATGCTTCTAATACCAAACCTGAGACTCTTCCTATAACATGAGATGTGATATCCAACTCCTTCCCATTCCAATCCTGAGACCCTTCCTATAGCATGAGATGTGATATCCAACTCCTTCCCATTCCAAACCTGAGACCCTTCCTATAGCATGAGATGTGATATCCAACTCCTTCCCATTCCAATCCTGAGACCATTCCTATAGCATGAGAAGTGATATCTCCATGCGTATACCAAACCTGAGACCCTTCCTATAACATGAGATGTGATATCCAACTCATTCCCGTTCCAAACCTGAGACACTTCCTCTAGCATATGTGATATCCAACTCCTTCCCATTCCAAACATGAGACCCTTCCTATAGCAAGAATGTAATATCCAACTCCTACCCATTCCAATCCTGAGACCATTCCTATAGCATGAGATGTGATATATCAATGATTCTAATACCAAACCTGAGATCCTTCCTTTGACATGAAATGTGATATCCAACTCCTTCCCATTCCAATCCTGAGACCCTTCCTATAACATGAGATGGGAATATCCAACTCCTTCCCATTCCAATCCTGAGGCCCTTCCGATAGCAGAGATGTGATATCTCAATGCTTATACCAAACCTGAGATCCTTCCTATAACATGAGATGTGATATCCAACTCCTTCCCATTCCAATCCTGAGACCCTTCCTATAGCATGAGATGTGATATCTCACTGCTTATACCAAACCTGAGACCCTTCCTATAACATGAGATGTGATATCCAACTCCTTCCCATTCCAATCCTGAGACCCTTCCTATAGCATGAGATGTGATATCTCAATGCTTCTAATATCAAACTTGAGACCCTCCCTATAGCATGAGATGTGATATCCAAGTCCTTCCCATTCCAATCCTGAGACACTTCCTATAGCATGAGATGTGATATCTCAATGCTTCTAATACCAAACCTGAGACTCTTCCTATAACATGAGATGGGATATCCAACTCCTTCCCATTCCAAGCCTGAGACCCTTCCGATAGCAGAGATGTGATATCTCAATGCTTATACCAAACCTGAGACCCTTCCTACGGCATGATATGTCATATGCAACTCCTTCCCATTCCAATCCTGAGACCCTTCCTATAGCATGAAATGTGATATCTCAATGCTTATACCAAACCTGAGACCCATCCTATAGCATGAGATGTGATATCCAACTCCTTCCCATTCCAATCCTGAGACCCTTCCTATAGCATGAGATGTGATGTCTCAATGCTTCTAATACCAAACCTGAGATCCTTCCTATAACATGAGATGTGACATCCAACTCCTTCCATTCCAATCCTGAGACCCGTCCTATAGCATGAGATGTGATATCTCAATGCTTATACCAAACCTGAGACCCTTCCTATAGCATGAGATGTGATATCCAACTACTTCCCATTCCAATCCTGAGACCCTTCCTATAGCATGAGATGTGATATCCAACTCCTTCCCTTTCCAAACCTGAGAGCCTATCTATAGCATGAGATGTGATATCTAAGTCCTTCCCATTCCAATCCTGAGACCCTTCCTATAGCATGAGATGTGATATCTCAATGCTTCTAATACCAAACCTGAGATCCTTCCTCTAACATGAAATGTGATATCCAACTCCTTCCGATTCCAAACCTGAGAGCCTATCTGTAGCATGAGATTTGATATCCAACTCCTTCCCATTCCAATCCTGAGACCCTTCCTATAGCATGAGATGTGATATCTCAATGCTTATACCAAACCTGAGACCCTTCCTATAGCATGAGATGTGATATCCAACTCCTTCCCATTCCAATCCTGAGACCCTTCCTATAGCATGAGATGTGATGTTTCAATGCTTCTAATACCAAACCTGAGATCCTTCCTATAACATGAGATATGATATCCAACTCCTTCCCATTACAATCCTGAGACACTTCCTATAGCATGAGAAGTGATATCTCAATGCTTATACCAAACCTGAGACCCTTCCTACGGCATGAGATGTCATATACAACTCCTTCCCATTCCAATCCTGAGATCCTTCCTATAGCATGAGATGTGATATCTCAATGCTTATACCAAACCTGAGACCCTTCCTATAGCATGAGATGTGATATCCAACTCCTTCCCATTCCAATCCTGAGACACTTCCTATAGCATGAGATGTGATATCTCAATGCTTCTAATACCAAACCTGAGACTCTTCCTATAACATGAGATGGGATATCCAACTCCTTCCCATTCCAAGCCTGAGACCCTTCCGATAGCAGAGATGTGATATCTCAATGCTTATACCAAACCTGAGACCCTTCCTACGGCATGAGATGTCATATGCAACTCCTTCCCATTCCAATCCTGAGACCCTTCCTATAGCATGAAATGTGATATCTCAATGCTTATACCAAACCTGAGACCCATCCTATAGCATGAGATGTGATATCCAACTCCTTCCCATTCCAATCCTGAGACCCTTCCTATAGCATGAGATGTGATGTCTCAATGCTTCTAATACCAAACCTGAGATCCTTCCTATAACATGAGATGTGACATCCAACTCCTTCCATTCCAATCCTGAGACCCGTCCTATAGCATGAGATGTGATATCTCAATGCTTATACCAAACCTGAGACCCTTCCTTTAGCATGAGATGTGATATCCAACTACTTCCCATTCCAATCCTGAGACCCTTCCTATAGCATGAGATGTGATATCCAACTCCTTCCCTTTCCAAACCTGAGAGCCTATCTATAGCATGAGATGTGATATCTAAGTCCTTCCCATTCCAATCCTGAGACCCTTCCTATAGCATGAGATGTGATATCTCAATGCTTCTAATACCAAACCTGAGATCCTTCCTCTAACATGAAATGTGATATCCAACTCCTTCCCATTCCAAACCTGAGAGCCTATCTGTAGCATGAGATTTGATATCCAACTCCTTCCCATTCCAATCCTGAGACCCTTCCTATAGCATGAGATGTGATATCTCAATGCTTATACCAAACCTGAGACCCTTCCTATAGCATGGGATGTGATATCCAACTCCTTCCCATTCCAATCCTGAGACCCTTCCTATAGCATGAGATGTGATGTTTCAATGCTTCTAATACCAAACCTGAGATCCTTCCTATAACATGAGATATGATATTCAACTCCTTCCCATTACAATCCTGAGACAATTTCTATAGCATGAGAAGTGATATCTCAATGCTTATACCAAACCTGAGACCCTTCCTACGGCATGAGATGTCATATACAACTCCTTCCCATTCCAATCCTGAGACCCTTCCTATAGCATGAGATGTGATATCTCAATGCTTATACCAAACCTGAGACCCTTCCTATAGCATGAGATGTGATATCCAACTCCTTCCCATTCCAATCCTGAGACCCTTCCTATAGCATGAGATTTGATATCTCAATGCTTCTAATACCAAACCTGAGATCATTCCGATAACACGAGATGTAATATCCAAATCCTTCCCCTTCCAAACCTGAGACCCTCCCTTTAGCATGAGATGTGATATCCAACTCCTTCCCATTCCAATCCTGAGACCCTTCCTATAGCATGAGATGTGATGTCTCAATGCTTCTAATACCAAACCTGAGACCCTTCCTATAGCATGAGATGTGATATCCAACTCCTTCCCATTCCAATCCTGAGACCCTTCCTATAGCATGAGATGTGATGTCTCAATGCTTCTAATACCAAACCTGAGATCCTTCCTATAACATGAGATGTGATATCCAACTCCTTCCATTCCAATCCTGAGACCCGTCCTATAGCATGAGATGTGATATCTCAATGCTTATACCAAACCTGAGACCCTTCCTATATCATGAGATGTGATATCCAACTACTTCCCATTCCAATCCTGAGACCCTTCCTATAGCATGAGATGTGATATCCAACTCCTTCCCTTTCCAAACCTGAGAGCCTATCTATAGCATGAGATGTGATATCCAAGTCCTTCCATTCCAATCCTGAGACCCGTCCTATACCATGAGATGTGATATCTCAATGCTTACACCAAACCTGAGACCCTTCCTATAGCATGAGATGTGATATCCAACTACTTCCCATTCCAATCCTGAGACCCTTCCTATAGCATGAGATGTGATATCCAACTCCTTCCATTCCAATCCTGAGACCCGTCCTATAGCATGAGATGTGATATCTCAATGCTTACACCAAACCTGAGACCCTTCCTATAGCATGAGATGTGATATCCAACTACTTCCCATTCCAATCCTGAGACCCTTCCTATAGCATGAGATGTGATATCCAACTCCTTCCCTTTCCAAACCTGAGAGCCTATCTATAGCATGAGATGGGATATCCAACTCCTTCCCATTCCAATCCTGAGACACTTCCGATAGCAGAGATGTGATATCTCAATGCTTATACCACACCTGAGACCCTTCCTATAACATGAGATGTGATATCCAACTCCTTCCCGTTCCAAATCTGAGACCCTTCCCTTAGCATGAGATGTGATATCCAGCTCCTTCCCATTCCAATCCTGAGACACTTCCGATAGCATGAGATGTGATATCTCAATGCTTCTAATATCAAAACTGAGACCCTCCCTATAGCATGATATGTGATATCTAAGTCCTTCCCATTCCAATCCGGAGACCCTTCCTATAGCATGAGATGTGATATCTCATTGCTTCTACCAAACCTGAGACCCTTCCTTTAGCATGAGATGTGATATCCAACTCCTTCCCATTCCAGTCCTGAGACCCTTCCTATAGCATGAGATATGATATCTCAATATTTCTAATACCAAACCTGAGATCCTTCCGATAACATGAGATGTGATATCCAAATCCTTCCCCTTCCAAACCTGAGACCCTCCCTTTAGCATGAGATGTGATATCCAACTCCTTCCCATTCCAATCCTGAGACCCTTCTGATAGCATGAGATGTGATATCTCAATGCTTCTAATACCAAACCTGAGATCCTTCCTATAACATGAGATGTGATATCCAACTCCTTCCCATTCCAATCCTGAGACCCTTCCTATAGCATGAGAAGTCATATCTCCATGCGTATACCAAACCTGAGACCCTTCCTATAGCATGAGATGTGATATCCAACTGCTTCCCATTCCAATCCTGAGACCCTTCCTATAGCATGCGATGTGATATCTCAATGCTTCTAATGTCAGACCTGAGACCCGTCCTATAACATGAGATGGGATATCCAACTCCTTCCCGTTCCAAACCTGATACCCTTCCTATAGCATGAGATGTGATATCCAATTCCTTCCCATCCCAATCCTGAGACACCTCCGATAGCAGAGATGTGATATCTCAATGCTTCTAATACCAAACCTGAGACTCTTCCTATAACATGAGATGTGATATCCAACTCCTTCCCATTCCAATCCTGAGACCCTTCCTATAGCATGAGATGTGATATCCAACTCCTTCCCATTCCAAACCTGAGACCCTTCCTATAGCATGAGATGTGATATCCAACTCCTTCCCATTCCAATCCTGAGACCATTCCTATAGCATGAGAAGTGATATCTCCATGCGTATACCAAACCTGAGACCCTTCCTATAACATGAGATGTGATATCCAACTCATTCCCGTTCCAAACCTGAGACACTTCCTCTAGCATATGTGATATCCAACTCCTTCCCATTCCAAACATGAGACCCTTCCTATAGCAAGAATGTAATATCCAACTCCTACCCATTCCAATCCTGAGACCATTCCTATAGCATGAGATGTGATATATCAATGATTCTAATACCAAACCTGAGATCCTTCCTTTGACATGAAATGTGATATCCAAATCCTTCCCATTCCAAACCTGAGACCCTTCCTACAGCATGCGATGTGATATCTCAATGCTTCTAATATCAAACCTGAGACCCGTCCTATAACATGAGATGGGATATCCAACTCCTTCCCGTTCTAAACCTGATACCCTTTCTATAGCATGAGATGTGATATCCAATTCCTTCCCATCCCAATCCTGAGACCCTTCCTATAGCATGAGATGTGATATCCAACTCCTTCCCATTCCAATCCTGAGACCCTTCCTATAACATGAGATGGGAATATCCAACTCCTTCCCATTCCAATCCTGAGGCCCTTCCGATAGCAGAGATGTGATATCTCAATGCTTATACCAAACCTGAGATCCTTCCTATAACATGAGATGTGATATCCAACTCCTTCCCATTCCAATCCTGAGACCCTTCCTATAGCATGAGATGTGATATCTCACTGCTTATACCAAACCTGAGACCCTTCCTATAGCATGAGATGTGATATCCAACTCCTTCCCATTCCAATCCTGAGACCCTTCCTATAGCATGAGATGTGATATCTCAATGCTTCTAATATCAAACTTGAGACCCTCCCTATAGCATGAGATGTGATATCCAAGTCCTTCCCATTCCAATCCTGAGACACTTCCTATAGCATGAGATGTGATATCTCAATGCTTCTAATACCAAACCTGAGACTCTTCCTATAACATGAGATGGGATATCCAACTCCTTCCCATTCCAAGCCTGAGACCCTTCCGATAGCAGAGATGTGATATCTCAATGCTTATACCAAACCTGAGACCCTTCCTACGGCATGAGATGTCATATGCAACTCCTTCCCATTCCAATCCTGAGACCCTTCCTATAGCATGAAATGTGATATCTCAATGCTTATACCAAACCTGAGACCCATCCTATAGCATGAGATGTGATATCCAACTCCTTCCCATTCCAATCCTGAGACCCTTCCTATAGCATGAGATGTGATGTCTCAATGCTTCTAATACCAAACCTGAGATCCTTCCTATAACATGAGATGTGACATCCAACTCCTTCCATTCCAATCCTGAGACCCGTCCTATAGCATGAGATGTGATATCTCAATGCTTATACCAAACCTGAGACCCTTCCTATAGCATGAGATGTGATATCCAACTACTTCCCATTCCAATCCTGAGACCCTTCCTATAGCATGAGATGTGATATCCAACTCCTTCCCTTTCCAAACCTGAGAGCCTATCTATAGCATGAGATGTGATATCTAAGTCCTTCCCATTCCAATCCTGAGACCCTTCCTATAGCATGAGATGTGATATCTCAATGCTTCTAATACCAAACCTGAGATCCTTCCTCTAACATGAAATGTGATATCCAACTCCTTCCCATTCCAAACCTGAGAGCCTATCTGTAGCATGAGATTTGATATCCAACTCCTTCCCATTCCAATCCTGAGACCCTTCCTATAGCATGAGATGTGATATCTCAATGCTTATACCAAACCAGAGACCCGTCCTATAACATGAGATGGGATATCCAACTCCTTCCCATTCCAATCCTGAGACACTTCCGATAGCAGAGATGTGATATCTCAATGCTTATACCAAACCTGAGACCCTTCCTATAACATGAGATGTGATATCCAACTCCTTCCCCTTCCAAACCTGAGAGACTTCCTATAGCATGAGATGTGATATCCATGTCCTTCCCATTCCAATCCTGAGACCCTTCCTATAGCTTGAGATGTGATATCCAACTCCTTCCCATTCCAATTCTGAGACCCTTCCTATACCATGAGACTTGATATCTCAATGCTTCTAATACCAAACCTGAGACCCGTCCTATAACATGAGATGTGATATCCAAATCCTTCCCCTTTCCAAACCTTAGACCCTTCCTTTATCATGAGATGTGATATCCAATTCCTGCCCATTCCAATCCTGAGACCCTTCCGATATCATGAGATGTGATATCTCAATGCTTCTAATATCAAACTTGAGACCCTCCCTATTAATGAGATATGATATCCAAGTCCTTCCCATTCCAATCCTGAGACCCTTCCTATAGCATGAGATGTGATATCTCAATGCTTCTAATACCAAACATGAGACCCTTCCTATAACATGAGAATATCAAACTCCTTCCCATTCCAATCCTGAGACCTCTCCGATAGCAGAGATGTGATATCTCAATGCTTATACCAAACCTGAGACCCTTCCTATAGCATGAGATGTGATATCCAACTCCTTCCCATTCCAATCCTGAGACCCTTCCTATAGCATGAGATGTGATATCTCAATGCTTCTTATATCAAACTTGAGACCCTCCCTATAGCATGAGATGTGATATCCAAGTCCTTCCCATTCCAATCCTGAGACACTTCCTATAGCATGAGATGTGATATCTCAATGCTTCTAATACCAAACCTGAGACTCTTCCTATAACATGAGATGGGATATCCAACTCCTTCCCATTCCAATCCTGAGACCCTTCCGATAGCAGAGATGTGATATCTCAATGCTTAAACCAAACCTGAGACCCTTCCTATGGCATGAGATGTCATATACAACTCCTTCCCATTCCAATCCTGAGACCCTTCCTATAGCATGAGATGTGATATCTCAATGCTTATACCAAACCTGAGACCCTTCCAATAGCATGAGATGTGATATCCAACTCCTTCCCATTCCAATCCTGAGACCCTTCCTATAGCATGAGATGTGATGTCTCAGTGCTTCTAATACCAAACCTGAGATGCTTCCTATAACATGAGATGTGATATCCAACTCCTTCCCAATCCAATCCTGAGACCCTTCCTATAGCATGAGATGTGATATCTCAATGCTTATACCAAACCTGAGACCCTTCCTATAGATTGAGATGTGATATCCAACTCCTTCCCATTCCAATCCTGAGACCCTTCCTATAGCATGAGATGTGATATCCAACTACTTCCCATTCCAATCCTGAGACCCTTCCTATAGCATGAGATGTGATATCCAACTCCTTCCCTTTCCAAACCTGAGAGCCTATCTATAGCATGAGATGTGATATCCAAGTCCTTCCCATTCCAATCCTGAGACCCTTCCTATAGCATGAGATGTGATATCTCAATGCTTCTAATACCAAACCTGAGATCCTTCCTCTAACATGAAATGTGATATCCAACTCCTTCCCGTTCCAAACCTGAGAGCCTATCTATAGCATGAGATGTGATATCCAAGTCCTTCCCATTCCAATCCTTAGACCCTTCCTACAGCATGCAATATGATATCTCAATGATTCTAATAACAAACCTGAGACCCGTCCTATAACATGAGATGTGATATCCAACTCCTTCCCGTTCCAAACCTGAGACCCTTCCTTTAGCATGAGATGTGATATCCAGCTCCTTCCCATTCCAATCCTGAGACACTTCCGATAGCATGAGATGTGATATCTCAATGCTTCTAATATCAAAACTGAGACCCTCCCTATAGCATGATATGTGATATCTAAGTCCTTGCCATTCCATTCCTGAGACCCTTCCTATAGCATGAGATGTGATATCTCAATGCTTCTACCAAACCTGAGACCCTTCCTTTAGCATGAGATGTGATATCCAACTCCTTCCCATTCCAGTCCTGAGACCCTTCCTATAGCATGAGATATGATATCTCAATACTTCTAATACCAAACCTGAGATCCTTCTGATAACATGAGATGTGATATCCAAATCCTTCCCCTTCCAAACCTGAGACCCTCCCTTTAGCATGAGATGTGATATCCAACTCCTTCCCATTCCAATCCTGGGACCCTTCTGATAACATGAGATGTGATATCTCAATGCTTCTAATACCAAACCTGAGATCCTTCCTATAACATGAGATGTGATATCCAACTGCTTCCCATTCCAATCCTGAGACCCTTCCTATGGCATGAGAAGTGATATCTCCATGCTTATACCAAACCTGAGACCCTTCCTATAGCATGAGATGTGATATTCAACTCCTTCCCATTCCAATCCTGAGACCCTTCCTATAGCATGAGAAGTGATATCTCCATGCGTATACCAAACCTGAGACCCTTCCTATAGCATGAGATGTGATATCCAAATCCTTCCCATTCCAATCCTGAGACCCTTCCTATAGCATGAGATGTGATATCTCAATGCTTATACCAAACCAGAGACCCGTCCTATAACATGAGATGGGATATCCAACTCCTTCCCATTCCAATCCTGAGCCACTTCCGATAGCAGAGATGTGATATCTCAATGCTTATACCAAACCTGAGACCCTTCCTATAACATGAGATGTGATATCCAACTCATTCCCGTTCCAAACCTGAGACACTTCCTATAGCATATGTGATATCCAACTCCTTCCCATTCCAAACATGAGACCCTTCCTATAGCAAGAATGTAATATCCAACTCCTACCCATTCCAATCCTGAGACCATTCCTAAAGCATGAGATGTGATATATCAATGCTTCTAATACCAAACCTGAGATCCTTCCTATGACATGAAATGTGATATCCAAATCCTTACCATTCCAAACCTGAGACCCTTCCTACAGCATGCGATGTGATATCTCAATGCTTCTAATATCAAACCTGAGACCCGTCCTATAACATGAGATGGGATATCCAACTCCTTCCCCTTCCAAACCTGATACCCTTCCTATAGCATGAGATGTGATATCCAATTCCTTCCCATCCCAATCCTGAGACACCTCCGATAGCAGAGATGTGATATTTCAATGCTTATACCAAACCTGAGACTCTTCCTATAACATGAGATGTGATATCCAAAAACCTGAGACCCTTCCTATGGCATGAGATGTCATATACAACTCCTTCCCATTCCAATCCTGAGACCCTTCCTATAGCATGAGATGTGATATCTCAATGTTTATACCAAACCTGAGACCCTTCCTATAGCATGAGATGTGATATCAAATTCTTTCCCGTTCCAATTCTGAGACCCTTCCTATAGCAAGAGATGTGATATCTTAATGCCTCTTTACCAAACCTGATATCCTACCTCTAACATGAAATGTGATATCCAACTCCTTCCCCTTCCAAACCTGAGAGCCTTCCTATAGCATGAGATGTGATATCCAACTCCTTCCCATTCCAATCCTGAGACCCTTCCTATAGCATGAGATGTGATATCTCAATGCTTATACCAAACCTGAATCCCTTCCTATAGCATGAGATGTGATATCCAACTCCTTCCCATTCCAATCCTGAGACCCTTCCTATAGCATTAGATGTGATATCTCAATGCCTCTAATACCAAACCTGAGATCCTTCCTCTAACATGAAATGTGATATCCAACTCCTTCCCTTTCCAAACCTGAGAGCCTACCTATAGCATGAGATGTGATATCCAAGTCCTTCCCATTCCAATCCTTAGACCCTTCCTACAGCATGCAATATGATATCTCAATGATTCTAATAACAAACCTGAGACCCGTCCTATAACATGAGATGGGATATCCAACTCCTTCCCATTCCAATCCCGAGACACTTCCGATAGCAGAGATGTGATATCTCAATGCTTATACCAAACCTGAGACCCTTCCTATAGCATGAGATGTGATATCCAATTCTTTCCCGTTCCAAACCTGAGACCCTTCCTATAGCATATGTGATATCCAACTCCTTCCCATTCCAAACATGAGACCCTTCCTATAGCAAGAATGTAATATCCAACTCATTCCCATTCCAATCCTGAGACCCTTCCTACAGCATGCGATGTGATATCTCAATGCTTCTAATACCAAACCTGAGACCCGTCCTATAACATGAGATGGGATATCCAACTCCTTCCAGTTCCAAACCTGACACCCTTCCTATAGCATGAGATGTGATATCAAACTCCTTCCCATTCCAATCCTGAGACCCTTCCGATAGCATGAGATGTGTATCTCAATGCCTCTTTACCAAACCTGAGATCCTACCTCTAACATGAAATGTGATATCCAACTCCTTCCCCTTCCAAACCTGAGAGCCTTCCTATAGCATGAGATGTGATATCCAAGTTCTTCCCATTCCAATCCTGAGACCCTTCCTATAACATGAGATGTGATGTCTCAATGCTTCTAATACCAAACCTGAGATCTTTCCTATAACATGAGATGTGATATCCAAATCCTTCCCATTCCAATCCTAAGACCCTTCCTATAGCAGGAAATGTGATATCTCAATGCTTCTACCAAACCTGAGACCCTTCCTTTAGCATGAGATGTGATATCCAACTCCTTCCCATTCCAGTCCTGAGACCCTTCGTATAGCATGAGATATGATATCTCAATACTTCTAATACCAAACCTGAGACCCTTCTGATAACATGAGATGTGATATCCAAATCCTTCCCCTTCCAAACCTGAGACCCTCCCTTTAGCATGAGATGTGATATCCAACTCCTTCCCATTCCAATCCTGAGACCCTTCTGATAGCATGATTGTGATATCTCAATGCTTCTAATACCAAACCTGAGATCCTTCCTAAAACATGAGATGTGATATCCAACTCCTTCCTTTTCCAATCCTGAGACCCTTCCTATAGCATGAGAAGTGATATCTCCATGCGTATACCAAACCTGAGACCCTTCCTATAGCATGAGATGTGATATCCAAATCCTTCCCATTCCAATCCTGAGACCCTTCCTATAGCATGAGATGTGATATTTCAATGCTTATACCAAACCAGAGACCCGTCCTATAACATGAGATGGGATATCCAACTCCTTCCCATTCCAATCCTGAGCCACTTCCGATAGCAGAGATGTGATATCTCAATGCTTATACCAAACCTGAGACCCTTCCTATAGCATATGTGATATCCAACTGCTTCTCATTCCAAACATGAGACACTTCCTATAGCATATGTGATATCCAACTGCTTCCCATTCCAAACATGAGACCCTTCCGATAGCATGAGATGTGATATCCAACTCCTTCCAATTCCAATACTGAGACCCTTCCAATAGCATATGTGATATCTCAATGCTTCTAATATCAAACCTGAGAACCTCCCTATAGCATGAGATGTGATATCCAACTCCTTCCCATCCCAATCCTGAGACACTTCCGATTGCAGAGATGTGATATCTCAATGTTTATACCAAACCTGAGACTCTTCCTATAACATGAGATGTGATATTCAACTCCTTCCCGTTCCAAACTTGAGACCCTTCCTATAGCATGAGATGTGATATCCAGCTCCTTCCCATTCCAATCCTGAGACCCTTCTGATACCATGAGATGTGTTATCTCAATGCTTCTAATACCAAACCTGAGATCCTTCTTATAACATGTGATGTGATATCCAAATCCTTCCCCTTCCAAACCTGAGACCCTCCCTTTAGCATGAGATGTGATATCCAACTCCTTCCCATTCCAATCCTGAGACCCTTATGATAGCATGAGATGTGATATCTCAATGCTTCTAATACCAAACCTGAGATACTTCCGATAGCATGAGATGTGATATCTCAATGCTTCTAATACCAAACCTGAGATCCTTCCTATAACATGAGATGTGATATCCAAATCCTTCCCCTTCCAAACCTGAGACCCTCCCTTTAGCATGAGATGTGATATCCAACTCCTTCCCATTCCAATCCTGAGACCCTTCCTATAGCATGAGATGTGATTTCTCAATGCTTCTAATACCAAACCTGAGATCCTTCCTATAACATGAGATGTGATATCCAACTCCTTCCCATTCTAATCCTGAGACACTTCCTATAGCATGAGATGTGATATCCAAGTCCTTCCCATTCCAATCCTGAGACCCTTCCTATAGCATGAGATGTGATATCTCAATGCTTATACCAAACCTGAGACCCTTCCTATGGCATGAGATGTCATATACAACTCCTTCCCATTCCAATCCTGAGACCCTTCCTATAGCATGAGATGTGATATCTCAATGCTTATACCAAACCTGAGACCCTTCCTATAGCATGAGATGTGATATCCAACTTCTTCCCATTCCAATCCTGAGACCCTTCCTATAACATGAGATGTGATGTCTCAATGCTTCTAATACCAAACCTGAGATCTTTCCTATAACATGAGATGTGATATCCAACTCCTTCCCATTCCAATTCTGAAACCCTTCCTATAGCAAGAGATGTGATATCTTAATGCCTCTTTACCAAACCTGATATCCTACCTCTAACATGAAATGTGATATCCAACTCCTTCCCCTTCCAAACCTGAGAGCCTTCCTATAGCATGAGATGTGATATCCAAGTCCTTCCCATTCCAATCCTGAGACCCTTCCTATAACATCAGATGTGATATCCAACTCCTTCCCATTCCAACCTGAGACCCTTCCTATAGCATGAGATGGGATATCCAACTCCTTCCAAATCCAATCCTGATACCCTTCCGATAGCATAAGATGTGATATCCCAATGCTTCTACAAAACCTGAGACCCATACATGGCATGAGATGTGATATCAAACTCCTTCCCATTCCAATCCTGAGACCCTTCCGATAGCAGAGATGTGATATCTCAATGCTTATACCAAACCTGAGACCCTTCCTATGGCATGAGATGTCATATACAACTCCTTCCCATTCCAATCCTGAGACCCTTCCTATAGCATGAGATGTGATATCTCAATGTTTATACCAAACCTGAGACCCTTCCTATAGCATGAGATGTGATATCCAATTCTTTCCCGTTCCAATTCTGAGACCCTTCCTATAGCAAGAGATGTGATATCTTAATGCCTCTTTACCAAACCTGATATCCTACCTCTAACATGAAATGTGATATCCAACTCCTTCCCCTTCCAAACCTGAGAGCCTTCCTATAGCATGAGATGTGATATCCAACTCCTTCCCATTCCAATCCTGAGACCCTTCCTATAGCATGAGATGTGATATCTCAATGCTTATACCAAACCTGAATCCCTTCCTATAGCATGAGATGTGATATCCAACTCCTTCCCATTCCAATCCTGAGACCCTTCCTATAGCATTAGATGTGATATCTCAATGCCTCTAATACCAAACCTGAGATCCTTCCTCTAACATGAAATGTGATATCCAACTCCTTCCCTTTCCAAACCTGAGAGCCTACCTATAGCATGAGATGTGATATCCAAGTCCTTCCCATTCCAATCCTTAGACCCTTCCTACAGCATGCAATATGATATCTCAATGATTCTAATAACAAACCTGAGACCCGTCCTATAACATGAGATGGGATATCCAACTCCTTCCCATTCCAATCCCGAGACACTTCCGATAGCAGAGATGTGATATCTCAATGCTTTTACCAAACCTGAGACCCTTCCTATAGCATGAGATGTGATATCCAATTCTTTCCCGTTCCAAACCTGAGACCCTTCCTATAGCATATGTGATATCCAACTCCTTCCCATTCCAAACATGAGACCCTTCCTATAGCAAGAATGTAATATCCAACTCATTCCCATTCCAATCCTGAGACCCTTCCTACAGCATGCGATGTGATATCTCAATGCTTCTAATACCAAACCTGAGACCCGTCCTATAACATGAGATGGGATATCCAACTCCTTCCAGTTCCAAACCTGACACCCTTCCTATAGCATGAGATGTGATATCAAACTCCTTCCCATTCCAATCCTGAGACATTTCCGATAGCATGAGATGTGTTATCTCAATGCCTCTTTACCAAACCTGAGATCCTACCTCTAACATGAAATGTGATATCCAACTCCTTCCCCTTCCAAACCTGAGAGCCTTCCTATAGCATGAGATGTGATATCCAAGTTCTTCCCATTCCAATCCTGAGACCCTTCCTATAACATGAGATGTGATGTCTCAATGCTTCTAATACCAAACCTGAGATCTTTCCTATAACATGAGATGTGATATCCAAATCCTTCCCATTCCAATCCTAAGACCCTTCCTATAGCAGGAAATGTGATATCTCAATGCTTCTACCAAACCTGAGACCCTTCCTTTAGCATGAGATGTGATATCCAACTCCTTCCCATTCCAGTCCTGAGACCCTTCGTATAGCATGAGATATGATATCTCAATACTTCTAATACCAAACCTGAGACCCTTCTGATAACATGAGATGTGATATCCAAATCCTTCCCCTTCCAAACCTGAGACCCTCCCTTTAGCATGAGATGTGATATCCAACTCCTTCCCATTCCAATCCTGAGACCCTTCTGATAGCATGATTGTGATATCTCAATGCTTCTAATACCAAACCTGAGATCCTTCCTAAAACATGAGATGTGATATCCAACTCCTTCCTTTTCCAATCCTGAGACCCTTCCTATAGCATGAGAAGTGATATCTCCATGCGTATACCAAACCTGAGACCCTTCCTATAGCATGAGATGTGATATCCAAATCCTTCCCATTCCAATCCTGAGACCCTTCCTATAGCATGAGATGTGATATTTCAATGCTTATACCAAACCAGAGACCCGTCCTATAACATGAGATGGGATATCCAACTCCTTCCCATTCCAATCCTGAGCCACTTCCGATAGCAGAGATGTGATATCTCAATGCTTATACCAAACCTGAGACCCTTCCTATAACATGAGATGTGATATCCAACTCATTCCCATTCCAAACCTGAGACACTTCCTATAGCATATGTGATATCCAACTGCTTCCCATTCCAAACATGAGACCCTTCCGATAGCATGAGATGTGATATCCAACTCCTTCCAATTCCAATACTGAGACCCTTCCAATAGCATATGTGATATCTCAATGCTTCTAATATCAAACCTGAGAACCTCCCTATAGCATGAGATGTGATATCCAACTCCTTCCCATCCCAATCCTGAGACACTTCCGATTGCAGAGATGTGATATCTCAATGTTTATACCAAACCTGAGACTCTTCCTATAACATGAGATGTGATATTCAACTCCTTCCCGTTCCAAACCTGAGACCCTTCCTATAGCATGAGATGTGATATCCAGCTCCTTCCCATTCCAATCCTGAGACCCTTCTGATAGCATGAGATGTGTTATCTCAATGCTTCTAATACCAAACCTGAGATCCTTCTTATAACATGTGATGTGATATCCAAATCCTTCCCCTTCCAAACCTGAGACCCTCCCTTTAGCATGAGATGTGATATCCAACTCCTTCCCATTCCAATCCTGAGACCCTTATGATAGCATGAGATGTGATATCTCAATGCCTCTAATACCAAACCTGAGATACTTCCGATAGCATGAGATGTGATATCTCAATGCTTCTAATACCAAACCTGAGATCCTTCCTATAACATGAGATGTGATATCCAAATCCTTCCCCTTCCAAACCTGAGACCCTCCCTTTAGCATGAGATGTGATATCCAACTCCTTCCCATTCCAATCCTGAGACCCTTCTGATAGCATGAGATGTGATATCTCAATTCCTCTAATACCAAACCTGAGATCCTACCTCTAACATGACATTTGATATCCAACTCCTTCCCTTTCCAAACCTGAGACCCTGCCTATAGCATGAGATATGATATCCAAGTCCTTCCCATTCCAATCCTGAGACCCTTCCTATAGCATGAGATGTGATATCTCAATGCTTATACCAAACCTGAGACCCTTCCTATGGCATGAGATGTCATATACAACTCCTTCCCATTCCAATCCTGAGACCCTTCCTATAGCATGAGATGTGATATCTCAATGCTTATACCAAACCTGAGACCCTTCCTATGGCATGAGATGTCATATACAACTCCTTCCCATTCCAATCCTGAGACCCTTCCTATAGCTTGAGATGTGATATCCAACTCCTTCCCATTCCAATTCTGAGACCCTTCCTATACCATGAGACGTGATATCTCAATGCTTCTAATACCAAACCTGAGACCCGTCCTATAACATGAGATGTGATATCCAAATCCTTCCCCTTCCAAACCTTAGACCCTTTCTTTATCATGAGATGTGATTTCCAACTCCTTCCCATTCCAATCCTGACACCCTTCCGATATCATGAGATTTGTTATCTCAATGCTTCTAATATCAAACTTGAGACCCTCCCTATAGCATGAGATCTGACATCCAAGTCCTTCCCATTCCAATCCTGAGACCCTTCCTATAGCATGAGATGTGATATCTCAATGCTTCTAATACCAAACCTGAGACCCTTCCTATAACATGAGATGGGATATCCAACTCCTTCCCATTCCAATCCTGAGACCCTTCCGATAGCAGAGATGTGATATCTCAATGCTTATACCAAACCTGAGACCCTTGCTATGGCCTGAGATGTCATATACAACTCCTTCCCATTCCAATCCTGAGACCCTTCCTATAGCATGAGATGTGATATCTCAATGCTTATGCCAAACCTGAGACCCTTCCTATAGCATGAGATGTGATATCCAACTCCTTCCCATTCCAATCCTGAGACCCTTCCCATAGCATGAGATGTGATGTCTCAATGCTTCTAATACCAAACCTGAGATCCTTCCTATAACATGAGATGTGATATCCAACTCCTTCCCATTCCAATCCTGAGACCCTTCCTATAGAATGAGAAGTGATATCTCAATGCTTATACCAAACCTGAGACCCTTCCTATAGCATGAGCTGTAATATCCAACTCCTTCCCATTCCAATCCTGAGACCCTTCCTATAGCATGAGAAGTGATATCTCCATGCGTATACCAAACCTGAGACCCTTCCTATAGCATGAGATGTGATATCCAACTCCTTCCCATTCCAATCCTGAGACCCTTCCGATAGCATGAGATGTGATATCTCAATGCTTATACCAAACCAGAGACCCGTCCTATAACATGAGATGGGATATCCAACTCCTTCCCATTCCAATCCTGAGCCACTTCCGATAGTAGAGATGTGATATCTCAATGCTTATACCAAACCTGAGACCCTTCCTATAACATGAGATGTGATATCCAACTCATTCCCGTTCCAAACCTGAGACACTTCCTATAGCATATGTGATATCCAACTCCTTCCCATTCCAAACATGAGACCCTTCCTATAGCAAGAATGTAATATCCAACTCCTACCCATTCCAATCCTGAGACCATTCCTATAGCATGAGATGTGATATATCAATGCTTC
This sequence comes from Ambystoma mexicanum, assembly GCF_040938575.1. Taxonomy (NCBI): domain Eukaryota; kingdom Metazoa; phylum Chordata; class Amphibia; order Caudata; family Ambystomatidae; genus Ambystoma; species Ambystoma mexicanum. Next base: position 1,150,801,597 of record NC_090934.1, read on the forward strand.
TAATACCAAACCTGCGATCCTTCCTATGACATGAAATGTGATATCCAAATCCTTCCCATTCCAAACCTGAGACCCTTCCTACAGCATGCGATGTGATATCTCAATGCTTCTAATATCAAACCTGAGACCCATCCTATAACATGAGATGGGATATCCAACTCCTTCCTGTTCCAAACCTGAGACCCTTCCTATAGCATGAGATGTGATATCCAATTCCTTCACATCCCAATCCTGAGACACCTTCGATAGCAGAGATGTGATATCTCAATGCTTATACCAAACCTGAGACTCTTCCTATAACATGAGATGTGATATCCAACTCCTTCCCGTTCCAAACCTGAGACCCTTCCTATAGCATGAGATGTGATATCCAACTCTTTCCCATTCCAATCCTGAGACCCTTCCGATAGCATGAGATGTGATATCTCAATGCTTCTAATACCAAACCTGTGATCCTTCCTATAATAAGAGATGTGATATCCAAATCCTTCCCCTTCCAAACCTGAGACCCTCCCTTTAGCATGAGATGTGATATCTCAATGCCTCTAATACCAAACCTGAGATCGTTCCAATAGCATGAGATGTCATATCTCAATGCTTCTGATACAAAACCTGAGATCCTTCCTATAACATGAGATGTGATATCCAAATCCTTCCCCTTCCAAACCTGAGACCTTCCCTTTAGCATGAGATGTGATATCCAACTCCTTCCTATTCCAATCCTGAGACCCTTCTGATAGCATGAGATGTGATATCTCAATGCCTCTAATACCAAACCTGATTCCTACCTCTAACATGAAATGTGATATCCAACCCCTTCCCTTTCCAAACGTGAGACCCTCCCTATAGCATGAGATGTGATATACAAGTCCTTCCCATTCCAATCCTGAGACCCTTCCTATAGCATGAGATGTGATATCTCAATGCTTCTAATACCAAACCTGAGACCCTTCCTATAACATAAGATGGGATATCCAACTCCTTCCCATTCCAATCCTGAGACCCTTCCGATAGCAGAGATGTGATATCTCAATGCTTATACCAAACCTGAGACCCTTCCTGTGGCATGAGATGTCATATACAACTCCTTCCCATTCCAATCCTGAGACCCTTCCTATAGCATGAGATGTGATATCCAACTCCTTCCCATTCCAATCCTGAGACCCTTCCTATAGCATGAGATTTGATATCTCAATGCTTCTAACACCAAACCTGAGATCCTTCCGATAGCATGAGATGTGATATCTCAATGCTTCTAATACCAAACCTGAGATCATTCCTATAACACGAGATGTTATATCCAAATCCATCCCCTTCCAAACCTGAGACCCTCCCTTTAGCATGAGATGTGATATCCAACTCCTTCCCATTCCAATCCTGAGACCCTTCCTATAGCATGAGATGTGATTTCTCAATGCTTCTAATACCAAACCTGAGATCCTTCCTATAACATGAGATGTGATATCCAACTCCTTCCCATTCTAATCCTGAGACACTTCCTATAGCATGAGATGTGATATCCAAGTCCTTCCCATTCCAATCCTGAGACCCTTCCTATAGCATGAGATGTGATATCTCAATGCTTATACCAAACCTGAGACCCTTCCTATGGCATGAGATGTCATATACAACTCCTTCCCATTCCAATCCTGAGACCCTTCCTATAGCATGAGATGTGATATCTCAATGCTTATACCAAACCTGAGACCCTTCCTATAGCATGAGATGTGATATCCAACTTCTTCCCATTCCAATCCTGAGACCCTTCCTATAACATGAGATGTGATGTCTCAATGCTTCTAATACCAAACCTGAGATCTTTCCTATAACATGAGATGTGATATCCAACTCCTTCCCATTCCAATTCTGAGACCCTTCCTATAGCAAGAGATGTGATATCTTAATGCCTCTTTACCAAACCTGATATCCTACCTCTAACATGAAATGTGATATCCAACTCCTTCCCCTTCCAAACCTGAGAGCCTTCCTATAGCATGAGATGTGATATCCAAGTCCTTCCCATTCCAATCCTGAGACCCTTCCTATAACATCAGATGTGATATCCAAATCCTTCCCCTTCCAAACCTGAGACCTTCCCTTTAGCATGAGATGTGATATCCAACTCCTTCCTATTCCAATCCTGAGACCCTTCTGATAGCATGAGATGTGATATCTCAATGCCTCTAATACCAAACCTGATTCCTACCTCTAACATGAAATGTGATATCCAACCCCTTCCCTTTCCAAACGTGAGACCCTCCCTATAGCATGAGATGTGATATACAAGTCCTTCCCATTCCAATCCTGAGACCCTTCCTATAGCATGAGATGTGATATCTCAATGCTTCTAATACCAAACCTGAGACCCTTCCTATAACATAAGATGGGATATCCAACTCCTTCCCATTCCAATCCTGAGACCCTTCCGATAGCAGAGATGTGATATCTCAATGCTTATACCAAACCTGAGACCCTTCCTGTGGCATGAGATGTCATATACAACTCCTTCCCATTCCAATCCTGAGACCCTTCCTATAGCATGAGATGTGATATCCAACTCCTTCCCATTCCAATCCTGAGACCCTTCCTATAGCATGAGATTTGATATCTCAATGCTTCTAACACCAAACCTGAGATCCTTCCGATAGCATGAGATGTGATATCTCAATGCTTCTAATACCAAACCTGAGATCATTCCTATAACACGAGATGTTATATCCAAATCCATCCTCTTCCAAACCTGAGACCCTCCCTTTAGCATGAGATGTGATATCCAACTCCTTCCCATTCCAATCCTGAGACCCTTCCTATAGCATGAGATGTGATTTCTCAATGCTTCTAATACCAAACCTGAGATCCTTCCTATAACATGAGATGTGATATCCAACTCCTTCCCATTCTAATCCTGAGACACTTCCTATAGCATGAGATGTGATATCCAAGTCCTTCCCATTCCAATCCTGAGACCCTTCCTATAGCATGAGATGTGATATCTCAATGCTTATACCAAACCTGAGACCCTTCCTATGGCATGAGATGTCATATACAACTCCTTCCCATTCCAATCCTGAGACCCTTCCTATAGCATGAGATGTGATATCTCAATGCTTATACCAAACCTGAGACCCTTCCTATAGCATGAGATGTGATATCCAACTTCTTCCCATTCCAATCCTGAGACCCTTCCTATAACATGAGATGTGATGTCTCAATGCTTCTAATACCAAACCTGAGATCTTTCCTATAACATGAGATGTGATATCCAACTCCTTCCCATTCCAATTCTGAGACCCTTCCTATAGCAAGAGATGTGATATCTTAATGCCTCTTTACCAAACCTGATATCCTACCTCTAACATGAAATGTGATATCCAACTCCTTCCCCTTCCAAACCTGAGAGCCTTCCTATAGCATGAGATGTGATATCCAAGTCCTTCCCATTCCAATCCTGAGACCCTTCCTATAACATCAGATGTGATATCCAACTCCTTCCCATTCCAACCTGAGACCCTTCCTATAGCATGAGATGGGATATCCAACTCCTTCCAAATACAATCCTGATACCCTTCCGATAGCATAAGATGTGATATCCCAATGCTTCTACAAAACCTGAGACCCATACATGGCATGAGATGTGATATCAAACTCCTTCCCATTCCAATCCTGAGACCCTTCCGATAGCAGAGATGTGATATCTCAATGCTTATACCAAACCTGAGACCCTTCCTATGGCATGAGATGTCATATACAACTCCTTCCCATTCCAATCCTGAGACCCTTCCTATAGCATGAGATGTGATATCTCAATGTTTATACCAAACCTAAGACCCTTCCTATAGCATGAGATGTGATATCCAATTCTTTCCCGTTCCAATTCTGAGACCCTTCCTATAGCAAGAGATGTGATATCTTAATGCCTCTTTACCAAACCTGATATCCTACCTCTAACATGAAATGTGATATCCAACTCCTTCCCCTTCCAAACCTGAGAGCCTTCCTATAGCATGAGATGTGATATCCAACTCCTTCCCATTCCAATCCTGAGACCCTTCCTATAGCATGAGATGTGATATCTCAATGCTTATACCAAACCTGAATCCCTTCCTATAGCATGAGATGTGATATCCAACTCCTTCCCATTCCAATCCTGAGACCCTTCCTATAGCATTAGATGTGATATCTCAATGCCTCTAATACCAAACCTGAGATCCTTCCTCTAACATGAAATGTGATATCCAACTCCTTCCCTTTCCAAACCTGAGAGCCTACCTATAGCATGAGATGTGATATCCAAGTCCTTCCCATTCCAATCCTTAGACCCTTCCTACAGCATGCAATATGATATCTCAATGATTCTAATAACAAACCTGAAACCCGTCCTATAACATGAGATGGGATATCCAACTCCTTCCCATTCCAATCCCGAGACACTTCCGATAGCAGAGATGTGATATCTCAATGCTTATACCAAACCTGAGACCCTTCCTATAGCATGAGATGTGATATCCAATTCTTTCCCGTTCCAAACCTGAGACCCTTCCTATAGCATATGTGATATCCAACTCCTTCCCATTCCAAACATGAGACCCTTCCTATAGCAAGAATGTAATATCCAACTCATTCCCATTCCAATCCTGAGACCCTTCCTACAGCATGCGATGTGATATCTCAATGCTTCTAATACCAAACCTGAGACCCGTCCTATAACATGAGATGGGATATCCAACTCCTTCCAGTTCCAAACCTGACACCCTTCCTATAGCATGAGATGTGATATCAAACTCCTTCCCATTCCAATCCTGAGACCCTTCCGATAGCATGAGATGTGTTATCTCAATGCCTCTTTACCAAACCTGAGATCCTACCTCTAACATGAAATGTGATATCCAACTCCGTCCCCTTCCAAACCTGAGAGCCTTCCTATAGCATGAGATGTGATATCCAAGTTCTTCCCATTCCAATCCTGAGACCCTTCCTATAACATGAGATGTGATGTCTCAATGCTTCTAATACCAAACCTGAGATCTTTCCTATAACATGAGATGTGATATCCAAATCCTTCCCATTCCAATCCTAAGACCCTTCCTATAGCAGGAAATGTGATATCTCAATGCTTCTACCAAACCTGAGACCCTTCCTTTAGCATGAGATGTGATATCCAACTCCTTCCCATTCCAGTCCTGAGACCCTTCGTATAGCATGAGATATGATATCTCAATACTTCTAATACCAAACCTGAGACCCTTCTGATAACATGAGATGTGATATCCAAATCCTTCCCCTTCCAAACCTGAGACCCTCCCTTTAGCATGAGATGTGATATCCAACTCCTTCCCATTCCAATCCTGAGACCCTTCTGATAGCATGATTGTGATATCTCAATGCTTCTAATACCAAACCTGAGATCCTTCCTAAAACATGAGATGTGATATCCAACTCCTTCCTTTTCCAATCCTGAGACCCTTCCTATAGCATGAGAAGTGATATCTCCATGCGTATACCAAACCTGAGACCCTTCCTATAGCATGAGATGTGATATCCAAATCCTTCCCATTCCAATCCTGAGACCCTTCCTATAGCATGAGATGTGATATTTCAATGCTTATACCAAACCAGAGACCCGTCCTATAACATGAGATGGGATATCCAACTCCTTCCCATTCCAATCCTGAGCCACTTCCGATAGCAGAGATGTGATATCTCAATGCTTATACCAAACCTGAGACCCTTCCTATAACATGAGATGTGATATCCAACTCATTCCCATTCCAAACCTGAGACACTTCCTATAGCATATGTGATATCCAACTGCTTCCCATTCCAAACATGAGACCCTTCCGCTAGCATGAGATGTGATATCCAACTCCTTCCAATTCCAATACTGAGACCCTTCCAATAGCATATGTGATATCTCAACGCTTCTAATATCAAACCTGAGAACCTCCCTATAGCATGAGATGTGATATCCAACTCCTTCCCATCCCAATCCTGAGACACTTCCGATTGCAGAGATGTGATATCTCAATGTTTATACCAAACCTGAGACTCTTCCTATAACATGAGATGTGATATTCAACTCCTTCCCGTTCCAAACCTGAGACCCTTCCTATAGCATGAGATGTGATATCCAGCTCCTTCCCATTCCAATCCTGAGACCCTTCTGATAGCATGAGATGTGTTATCTCAATGCTTCTAATACCAAACCTGAGATCCTTCTTATAACATGTGATGTGATATCCAAATCCTTCCCCTTCCAAACCTGAGACCCTCCCTTTAGCATGAGATGTGATATCCAACTCCTTCCCATTCCAATCCTGAGACCCTTATGATAGCATGAGATGTGATATCTCAATGCCTCTAATACCAAACCTGAGATACTTCCGATAGCATGAGATGTGATATCTCAATGCTTCTAATACCAAACCTGAGATCCTTCCTATAACATGAGATGTGATATCCAAATCCTTCCCCTTCCAAACCTGAGACCCTCCCTTTAGCATGAGATGTGATATCCAACTCCTTCCCATTCCAATCCTGAGACCCTTCTGATAGCATGAGATGTGATATCTCAATTCCTCTAATACCAAATCTGAGATCCTACCTCTAACATGAAATTTGATATCCAACTCCTTCCCTTTCCAAACCTGAGACCCTGCCTATAGCATGAGATATGATATCCAAGTCCTTCCCATTCCAATCCTGAGACCCTTCCTATAGCATGAGATGTGATATCTCAATGCTTATACCAAACCTGAGACCCTTCCTATGGCATGAGATGTCATATACAACTCCTTCCCATTCCAATCCTGAGACCCTTCCTATAGCATGAGATGTGATATCTCAATGCTTATACCAAACCTGAGACCCTTCCTATAGCATGAGATGTGATATCCAACTTCTTCCCATTCCAATCCTGAGATCCTTCCTATAACATGAGATGTGATGTCTCAATGCTTCTAATACCAAACCTGAGATCTTTCCTATAACATGAGATGTGATATCCAACTCCTTCCCATTCCAATTCTGAGACCCTTCCTATAGCAAGAGATGTGATATCTCAATGCCTCTTTACCAAACCTGATATCCTACCTCTAACATGAAATGTGATATCCAACTCCTTCCCCTTCCAAATCTGAGATCCTTCCTATAGCATGAGATGTGATATCCAAGTCCTTCCCATTCCAATCCTGAGACCCTTCCTATAACATCAGATGTGATATCCAACTCCTTCCCATTCCAACCTGAGACCCTTCCTATAGCATGAGATGGGATATCCAACTCCTTCCAAATCCAATCCTGATACCCTTCCGATAGCATGAGATGTGATATCCCAATGCTTCTACAAAACCTGAGACCCATACATGGCATGAGATGTGATATCAAACTCCTTCCCATTCCAATCCTGAGACCCTTCCGATAGCAGAGATGTGATATCTCAATGCTTATACCAAACCTGAGACCCTTCCTATGGCATGAGATGTCATATACAACTCCTTCCCATTCCAATCCTGAGACCCTTCCTATAGCATGAGATGTGATATCTCAATGTTTATACCAAACCTAAGACCCTTCCTATAGCATGAGATGTGATATCCAACTCCTTCCCATTCCAATCCTGAGACCCTTCCTATAGCATGAGATGTGATATCTCAATGCTTATACCAAACCTGAATCCCTTCCTATAGCATGAGATGTGATATCCAACTCCTTCCCATTCCAATCCTTAGACCCTTCCTATAGCATTAGATGTGATATCTCAATGCCTCTAATACCAAACCTGAGATCCTTCCTCTAACACGAAATGTGATATCCAACTCCTTCCCTTTCCAAACCTGAGAGCCTACCTATAGCATGAGATGTGATATCCAAGTCCTTCCCATTCCAATCCTTAGACCCTTCCTACAGCATGCAATATGATATCTCAATGATTCTAATAACAAACCTGAGACCCGTCCTATAACATGAGATGGGATATCCAACTCCTTCCCATTCCAATCCTGAGACACTTCCGATAGCAGAGATGTGATATCTCAATGCTTATACCAAACCTGAGACCCTTCCTATAGCATATGTGATATCCAACTCCTTCCCATTCCAAACATGAGACCCTTCCTATAGCAAGAATGTAATATCCAACTCCTTCCCATTCCAATCCTGAGACCCTTCCTACAGCATGCGATGTGATATCTCAATGCTTCTAATACCAAACCTGAGACCCGTCCTATAACATGAGATGGGATATCCAACTCCTTCCAGTTCCAAACCTGAGACCCTTCCTATAGCATGAGATGTGATATCAAACTCCTTCCCATTCCAATCCTGAGACCCTTCCGATAGCATGAGATGTGTTATCTCAATGCCTCTTTACCAAACCTGAGATCCTACCTCTAACATGAAATGTGATATCCAACTCCTTCCCCTTCCAAACCTGAGAGCCTTCCTATAGCATGAGATGTGATATCCAAGTTCTTCCCATTCCAATCCTGAGACCCTTCCTATAACATGAGATGTGATGTCTCAATACTCCTAATACCAAACCTGAGATCTTTGCTATAACATGAGATGTGATATCCAACTCCTTCCCATTCCAATCCTGAGACCCTTCCTATAGCATGAGATGTGATATCTCAATGCCTCTTTACCAAACCTGAGATCCTACCTCTAACATGAAATGTGATATCCAACTCCTTCCCCTTCCAAACCTGTGAGCCTTCCTATAGCATGAGATGTGATATCCAAGTCCTTCCCATTCCAATCCTGAGACCCTTCCTATAACATCAGATGTGATATCCAACTCCTTCCCATTCCAACCTGAGACCCTTCCTATAGCAAGAGATGGGATATTCAACTCCTTCCAAATCCAATCCTGATACCCTTCCGATAGCATGAGATGTGATATCTCAATGCTTCTAATACCAAACCTGTGACTCTTCCTATAAGATGAGATGGGATATCCAACTCCTTCCCATTCCAATCCTGAGACCCTTCCGATAGCAGAGATGTGATATCTCAATGCTTATACTAAACCTGAGACCCTTCCTATGGCATGAGATGTCACATACAACTCCTTCCCATTCCAATCCTGAGACCCTTCCTATAGTATGAGATGTGATATCTCAATGCTTATACCAAACCTGAGACCCTTCCTATAGCATGAGATGTGATATCCAACTCCTTCCCATTCCAATCCTGAGACCCTTCCCATAGCATGAGATGTGATGTCTCAATGCTTCTAATACCAAACCTGAGATCCTTCCTATAACATCAAATGTGATATCCAACTCCTTCCCATTCCAATCCTGAGACCCTTCCTATAGCATGAGATGTGATATCTCAATGCTTATACCAAACCTGAGACCCTTCCTATAGCATGAGATGTGATATCCAACTCCTTCCCATTCCAATCCTGAGACCCTTCCTATAGCATGAGATGTGATATCTCAATGCCTCTAATACCAAACCTGAGATCCTTTCTCTAACATGAAATGTGATATCCAACTCCTTCCCTTTCCAAACCTGAGAGCCTACCTATAGCATGAGATGTGATATCCAAGTCCTTTCAATTCCAATCCTGAGACACTTCCTATAGCATGCGATGTGATATCTCAATGCTTATACCAAACCTGAGACCCTTCCTATGGCATGAGATGTCATATACAACTCCTTCCCATTCCAATCCTGAGACCCTTCCTATAGCATGTGATGTGATATCTCAATGCTTATACCAAACCTGAGACCCTTCCTATAGCATGAGATGTGATATCCAACTTCTTCCCATTCCAATCCTGAGACCCTTCCTATAACATGAGATGTGATGTCTGAATGCTTCTAATACCAAACCTGATATCTTTCCTATAACATGAGATGTGATATCCAACTCCTTCCCATTCCAATCCTGAGACCCTTCCTATAGCATGAGATGTGATATCTCAATGCTTATACCAAACCTGAGACCCTTCCTATAGCTTGAGATGTGATGTCCAACTCCTTCCCATTCCAATCCTGAGAACCTTCCTATAGCATGAGATGTGATATCTCAATGCCTCTAATACCAAACCTGAGATCCTTCCTCTAACATGAAATGTGATATCCAACTCCTTCCCCTTCCAAACCTGAGAGCCTTCCTATAGCATGAGATATGATATCCAAGTCCTTCCCATTCCAATCCTGAGACCCTTCCTATAACATGAGATGTGATATCCAACTCCTTCCCATTCCAACCTGAGACCCTTCCTATAGCATGAGATGGGATATCCAACTCCTTCCAAATCCAATCCTGATACCCTTCCGATAGCATGAGATGTGATATCCCAATGCTTCTACCAAACCTGAGAGCCATACTATGGCATGAGATGTGATATCAAACTCCTTCCCATTCCAATCCTGAGACCCTTCCTATAGCTTGAGATGTGATATCCAACTCCTTCCCATTCCAATTCTGAGACCCTTCCTATACCATGAACTTGATATCTCAATGCTTCTAATACCAAACCTGAGATCCGTCCTATAACATGAGATGTGATATCCAAATCCTTCCCCTTCCAAACCTTAGACCCTTCCTTTATCATGAGATGTGATATCCAACTCCTTCCCATTCCAATCCTGACACCCTTCCGATATCATGAGATTTGTTATCTCAATGCTTCTAATATCAAACTTGAGACCCTCCCTATAGCATGAGATCTGACATCCAAGTCCTTCCCATTCCAATCCTGAGACCCTTCCTATAGCATGAGATGTGATATCTCAATGCTTCTAATACCAAACCTGAGACCCTTCCTATAACATGAGATGGGATATCCAAGTCCTTCCCATTCTAATCCTGAGACCCTTCCCATAGCATGAGATGTGATGTCTCAATGCTTCTAATACCAAACCTGAGATCCTTCATATAACATGAGATGTGATATCCAACTCCTTCCCATTCCAATCCTGAGACCCTTCCTATAGCATGAGAAGTGATATCTCCATGCTTATACCAAACCCGAGACCCTTCCTATAGCATGAGATGTGATATCCAACTCCTTCCCATTCCAATCCTGAGACCCTTCCTATAGCATGAGAAGTGATATCTCCATGCGTATACCAAACCTGAGACCCTTCCTATAGCATGAGATGTGATATCCAAATCCTTCCCATTCCAATCCTGAGACCCTTCCTATAGCATGAGATGTGATATCTCAATGCTTATACCAAACCAGAGACCCGTCCTATAACATGAGATGGGATATCCAACTCCTTCCCATTCCAATCCTGAGACCCTTCCTATAACATGAGATGTGATATCCAACTCCTTCCCATTCCAACCTGAGACCCTTCCTATAGCATGAAATGGGATATCCAATTCCTTCCAAATCCAATCCTGATACCCTTCCGATAGCATGAGATGTGATATCCCAATGCTTCTACCAAACCTGAGACCCATACTATGGCATGAGATGTGATATCAAACTCCTTCCCATTCCAATCCTGAGACCCTTCCTATAGCTTGAGATGTGATATCCAACTCCTTCCCATTCCAATTCTGAGACCCTTCCTATACCATGAGACTTGATATCTCAATGCTTCTAATACCAAACCTGAGACCCGTCCTTTAACATGAGATGTGATATCCAAATCCTTCCCCTTCCAAACCTTAGACCCTTCCTTTATTATGAGATGTGATTTCCAACTCCTTCCCATTCCAATCCTGACACCCTTCCGATATCATGAGATTTGTTATCTCAATGCTTCTAATATCAATCTTGAGACCCTCCCTATAGCATGAGATCTGACATCCAAGTCCTTCCCATTCCAATCCTGAGACCCTTCCTATAGCATGAGATGTGATATCTCAATGCTTCTAATACCAAACCTGAGACCCTTCCTATAACATGAGATGGGATATCCAACTCCTTCCCATTCCAATCCTGAGACCCTTCCGATAGCAGAGATGTGATATCTCAATGCTTATACCAAACCTGAGACCCTTGCTATGGCCTGAGATGTCATATACAACTCCTTCCCTTTCCAATCCTGAGACCCTTCCTATAGCATGAGATGTGATATCTCAATGCTTATACCAAACCTGAGACCCTTCCTATAGCATGAGATGTGATATCCAACTCCTTCCCATTCCAATCCTGAGACCCTTCCCATAGCATGAGATGTGATGTCTCAATGCTTCTAATACCAAACCTGAGATCCTTCCTATAACGTGAGATGTGATATCCAACTCCTTCCCATTCCAATCCTGAGACCCTTCCCATAGCATGAGATGTGATGTCTCAATGCTTCTAATACCAAACCTGAGATCCTTCCTATAACGTGAGATGTGATATCCAACTCCTTCCCATTCCAATCCTTAGACCCTTCCTACAGCATGCAATATGATATCTCAATGATTCTAATAACAAACCTGAGACCCGTCCTATAACATGAGATGGGATATCCAACTCCTTCCCATTCCAATCCTGAGACACTTCCGATAGCAGAGATGTGATATCTCAATGCTTATACCAAACCTGAGACCCTTCCTATAGCATATGTGATATCCAACTCCTTCCCATTCCAAACATGAGACCCTTCCTATAGCAAGAATGTAATATCCAACTCCTTCCCATTCCAATCCTGAGACCCTTCCTACAGCATGCGATGTGATATCTCAATGCTTCTAATACCAAACCTGAGACCCGTCCTATAACATGAGATGGGATATCCAACTCCTTCCAGTTCCAAACCTGAGACCCTTCCTATAGCATGAGATGTGATATCAAACTCCTTCCCATTCCAATCCTGAGACCCTTCCGATAGCATGAGATGTGTTATCTCAATGCCTCTTTACCAAACCTGAGATCCTACCTCTAACATGAAATGTGATATCCAACTCCTTCCCCTTCCAAACCTGAGAGCCTTCCTATAGCATGAGATGTGATATCCAAGTTCTTCCCATTCCAATCCTGAGACCCTTCCTATAACATGAGATGTGATGTCTCAATACTCCTAATACCAAACCTGAGATCTTTGCTATAACATGAGATGTGATATCCAACTCCTTCCCATTCCAATCCTGAGACCCTTCCTATAGCATGAGATGTGATATCTCAATGCCTCTTTACCAAACCTGAGATCCTACCTCTAACATGAAATGTGATATCCAACTCCTTCCCCTTCCAAACCTGTGAGCCTTCCTATAGCATGAGATGTGATATCCAAGTCCTTCCCATTCCAATCCTGAGACCCTTCCTATAACATCAGATGTGATATCCAACTCCTTCCCATTCCAACCTGAGACCCTTCCTATAGCATGAGATGGGATATTCAACTCCTTCCAAATCCAATCCTGATACCCTTCCGATAGCATGAGATGTGATATCTCAATGCTTCTAATACCAAACCTGTGACTCTTCCTATAAGATGAGATGGGATATCCAACTCCTTCCCATTCCAATCCTGAGACCCTTCCGATAGCAGAGATGTGATATCTCAATGCTTATACTAAACCTGAGACCCTTCCTATGGCATGAGATGTCACATACAACTCCTTCCCATTCCAATCCTGAGACCCTTCCTATAGTATGAGATGTGATATCTCAATGCTTATACCAAACCTGAGACCCTTCCTATAGCATGAGATGTGATATCCAACTCCTTCCCATTCCAATCCTGAGACCCTTCCCATAGCATGAGATGTGATGTCTCAATGCTTCTAATACCAAACCTGAGATCCTTCCTATAACATCAAATGTGATATCCAACTCCTTCCCATTCCAATCCTGAGACCCTTCCTATAGCATGAGATGTGATATCTCAATGCTTATACCAAACCTGAGACCCTTCCTATAGCATGAGATGTGATATCCAACTCCTTCCCATTCCAATCCTGAGACCCTTCCTATAGCATGAGATGTGATATCTCAATGCCTCTAATACCAAACCTGAGATCCTTTCTCTAACATGAAATGTGATATCCAACTCCTTCCCTTTCCAAACCTGAGAGCCTACCTATAGCATGAGATGTGATATCCAAGTCCTTTCAATTCCAATCCTGAGACACTTCCTATAGCATGCGATGTGATATCTCAATGCTTGTACCAAACCTGAGACCCTTCCTATGGCATGAGATGTCATATACAACTTCTTCCCATTCCAATCCTGAGACCCTTCCTATAGCATGTGATGTGATATCTCAATGCTTATACCAAACCTGAGACCCTTCCTATAGCATGAGATGTGATATCCAACTTCTTCCCATTCCAATCCTGAGACCCTTCCTATAACATGAGATGTGATGTCTGAATGCTTCTAATACCAAACCTGATATCTTTCCTATAACATGAGATGTGATATCCAACTCCTTCCCATTCCAATCCTGAGACCCTTCCTATAGCATGAGATGTGATATCTCAATGCTTATACCAAACCTGAGACCCTTCCTATAGCTTGAGATGTGATGTCCAACTCCTTCCCATTCCAATCCTGAGAACCTTCCTATAGCATGAGATGTGATATCTCAATGCCTCTAATACCAAACCTGAGATCCTTCCTCTAACATGAAATGTGATATCCAACTCCTTCCCCTTCCAAACCTGAGAGCCTTCCTATAGCATGAGATATGATATCCAAGTCCTTCCCATTCCAATTCCGAGACCCTTCCTATAACATGAGATGTGATATCCAACTCCTTCCCATTCCAACCTGAGACCCTTCCTATAGCATGAGATGGGATATCCAACTCCTTCCAAATCCAATCCTGATACCCTTCCGATAGCATGAGATGTGATATCCCAATGCTTCTACCAAACCTGAGAGCCATACTATGGCATGAGATGTGATATCAAACTCCTTCCCATTCCAATCCTGAGACCCTTCCTATAGCTTGAGATGTGATATCCAACTCCTTCCCATTCCAATTCTGAGACCCTTCCTATACCATGAACTTGATATCTCAATGCTTCTAATACCAAACCTGAGATCCGTCCTATAACATGAGATGTGATATCCAAATCCTTCCCCTTCCAAACCTTAGACCCTTCCTTTATCATGAGATGTGATATCCAACTCCTTCCCATTCCAATCCTGACACCCTTCCGATATCATGAGATTTGTTATCTCAATGCTTCTAATATCAAACTTGAGACCCTCCCTATAGCATGAGATCTGACATCCAAGTCCTTCCCATTCCAATTCTGAGACCCTTCCTATAGCATGAGATGTGATATCTCAATGCTTCTAATACCAAACCTGAGACCCTTCCTATAACATGAGATGGGATATCCAAGTCCTTCCCATTCTAATCCTGAGACCCTTCCCATAGCATGAGATGTGATGTCTCAATGCTTCTAATACCAAACCTGAGATCCTTCCTATAACATGAGATGTGATATCCAACTCCTTCCCATTCCAATCCTGAGACCCTTCCTATAGCATGAGAAGTGATATCTCCATGCTTATACCAAACCCGAGACCCTTCCTATAGCATGAGATGTGATATCCAACTCCTTCCCATTCCAATCCTGAGACCCTTCCTATAGCATGAGAAGTGATATCTCCATGCGTATACCAAACCTGAGACCCTTCCTATAGCATGAGATGTGATATCCAAATCCTTCCCATTCCAATCCTGAGACCCTTCCTATAGCATGAGATGTGATATCTCAATGCTTATACCAAACCAGAGACCCGTCCTATAACATGAGATGGGATATCCAACTCCTTCCCATTCCAATCCTGAGACCCTTCCTATAACATGAGATGTGATATCCAACTCCTTCCCATTCCAACCTGAGACCCTTCCTATAGCATGAGATGGGATATCCAATTCCTTCCAAATCCAATCCTGATACCCTTCCGATAGCATGAGATGTGATATCCCAATGCTTCTACCAAACCTGAGACCCATACTATGGCATGAGATGTGATATCAAACTCCTTCCCATTCCAATCCTGAGACCCTTCCTATAGCTTGAGATGTGATATCCAACTCCTTCCCATTCCAATTCTGAGACCCTTCCTATACCATGAGACTTGATATCTCAATGCTTCTAATACCAAACCTGAGACCCGTCCTATGACATGAGATGTGATATCCAAATCCTTCCCCTTCCAAACCTTAGACCCTTCCTTTATTATGAGATGTGATTTCCAACTCCTTCCCATTCCAATCCTGACACCCTTCCGATATCATGAGATTTGTTATCTCAATGCTTCTAATATCAAACTTGAGACCCTCCCTATAGCATGAGATCTGACATCCAAGTCCTTCCCATTCCAATCCTGAGACCCTTCCTATAGCATGAGATGTGATATCTCAATGCTTCTAATACCAAACCTGAGACCCTTCCTATAACATGAGATGGGATATCCAACTCCTTCCCATTCCAATCCTGAGACCCTTCCGATAGCAGAGATGTGATATCTCAATGCTTATACCAAACCTGAGACCCTTGCTATGGCCTGAGATGTCATATACAACTCCTTCCCTTTCCAATCCTGAGACCCTTCCTATAGCATGAGATGTGATATCTCAATGCTTATACCAAACCTGAGACCCTTCCTATAGCATGAGATGTGATATCCAACTCCTTCCCATTCCAATCCTGAGACCCTTCCCATAGCATGAGATGTGATGTCTCAATGCTTCTAATACCAAACCTGAGATCCTTCCTATAACGTGAGATGTGATATCCAACTCCTTCCCATTCCAATCCTGAGACCCTTCCTATAGCATGAGAAGTGATATCTCCATGCTTATACCAAATCTGAGACCCTTCCTATAGCATGAGATGTAATATCCAACTCCTTCCCATTCCAATCCTGAGACCCTTCCTATAGCATGAGAAGTGATATCTCCATGCGTATACCAAACCTGAGACCCTTCCTATAGCATGAGATGTGATATCCAAATCCTTCCCATTCCAATCCTTAGACCCTTCCTATAGCATGAGATGTGATATCTCAATGCTTATACCAAACCAGAGACCCGTCCTATAACATGAGATGGGATATCCAACTCCTTCCCATTCCAATCCTGAGCCACTTCCGATAGCAGAGATGTGATATCTCAATGCTTATACCAAACCTGAGACCCTTCCTATAACATGAGATGTGATATGCAACTCATTCCCGTTCCAAACCTGAGACACTTCCTATAGCATATGTGATATCCAACTCCTTCCCATTCCAAACATGAGACCCTTCCTATAGCAAGAATGTAATATCCAACTCCTACCCATTCCAATCCTGAGACCATTCCTATAGCATGAGATGTGATATATCAATGCTTCTAATACCAAACCTGAGATCCTTCCTATGACATGAAATGTGATATCCAAATCCTTCCCATTCCAATCCTGAGACCCTTCCTATAGCATGAGATGTGATATCTCAATGCTTCTATCAAACTTGAGTCCCTTACTTTAACATGAGATGTGATATCCAAATCCTTCCCCTTCCAAACCTGAGACCCTCCCTTTAGCATGAGATGTGATATCCAACTCCTTCCCATTCCAATCCTGAGACCCTTCTGATAGCATGAGATGTGATATCTCAATGCCTCTAATACCAAACCTGATTCCTACCTCTAACATGAAATGTGATATCCAACCCCTTCCCTTTCCAAACGTGAGACCCTCCCTATAGCATCAGATGTGATATCCAAGTCCTTCCCATTCCAATCCTGAGACCCTTCCTATAACATGAGATGTGATATCCCAATGCTTCTAATACCAAACCTGAGACCCTTCTTATAACATAAGATGGGATATCCAACTCCTTCCCATTCCACTCCTGAGACCCTTCCGATAGCAGAGATGTGATATCTCAATGCCTATACCAAACCTGAGACCCTTCCTGTGGCATGAGATGTCATATACAACTCCTTCCCATTCCAATCCTGAGACCCTTCCTATAGCATGAGATGTGATATCCAACTCCTTCCCATTCCAATCCTGAGACCCTTCCTATAGCATGAGATGTGATTTCTCAATGCTTCTAATACCAAACCTGAGATCCTTCCTATAACATGAGATGTGATATCCAACTCCTTCCCTTTCCAAACCTGAGAGCCTATCTATAGCATGAGATGTGATATCCAATTCCTTCCCATTCCAATCCTGAGACACTTCCTATAGCATGAGAAGTGATATCTCAATGCTTATACCAAACCTGAGACCCTTCCTACAGCATGAGATGTCATATACAACTCCTTCCCATTCCAATCCTGAGACCCTTCCTATAGCATGAGATGTTATCTCAATGCTTATACCAAACCTGAGACCCTTCTTATAACATAAGATGGGATATCCAACTCCTTCCCATTCCAATCCTGAGACACTTCCTATAGCATGAGAAGTGATATCTCAATGCTTATACCAAACCTGAGACCCTTCCTACAGCATGAGATGTCATATACAACTCCTTCCCATTCCAATCCTGAGACCCTTCCTATAGCATGAGATGTTATCTCAATGCTTATACCAAACCTGAGACCCTTCCTATAGCATGAGATGTGATATCCAACTACTTCCCATTCCAATCCTGAGACCCTTCCTATAGCATGAGATGTGATATCCAACTCCTTCCCTTTCCAAACCTGAGAGCCTATCTATAGCATGAGATGTGATATCCAATTCCTTCCCATTCCAATCCTGAGACCCTTCCTATAGCATGAGATGTGATATCTCAATGCTTCTAATACCAAACCTGAGACCCTTCCTATAGCATGAGATGTGATATCCAACTACTTCCCATTCCAATCCTGAGACCCTTCTTATAGCATGAGATGTGATATCCAACTCCTTCCATTCCAATCCTGAGACCCATCCTATAGCATGAGATGTGATATCTCAATGCTTATACCAAACCTGAGACCCTTCCTATAGCATGAGATGTGATATCCAACTACTTCCCATTCCAATCCTGAGAGCATATCTATAGCATGAGATGGGATATCCAACTCCTTCCCATTCCAATCCTGAGACACTTCCGATAGCAGAGATGTGATATCTCAATGCTTATACCAAACCTGAGACCCTTCCTATAACATGAGATGTGATATCCAACTCCTTCCCGTTCCAAACCTGAGACCCTTCCTTTAGCATGAGATGTGATATCCAGCTCCTTCCCATTCCAATCCTGAGACACTTCCGATAGCATAAGATGTGATATCTCAATGCTTCTAATATCAAAACTGAGACCCTCCCTATAGCATGATATGTGATATCTAAGTCCTTCCCATTCCAATCCTAGAACCCTTCCTATAGCAGGAGATGTGATATCTCAATGCTTCTACCAAACCTGAGACCCTTCCTTTAGCATGAGATGTGATATCCAACTCCTTCCCATTCCAGTCCTGAGACCCTTCCTATAGCATGAGATATGATATCTCAATACTTCTAATACCAAACCTGAGATCCTTCTGATAACATGAGATGTGATATCCAAATCCTTCCCCTTCCAAACCTGAGACCCTCCCTTTAGCATGAGATGTGATATCCAACTCCTTCCCATTCCAATCCTGAGACCCTTCTGATAGCATGAGATATGATATCTCAATGCTTCTAATACCAAACCTGAGATCCTTCCTATAACATGAGATGTGATATCCAACTCCTTCCTTTTCCAATCCTGAGACCCTTCCTATAGCATGAGAAGTGATATCTCCATGCGTATACCAAACCTGAGACCCTTCCTATAGCATGAGATGTGATATCCAAATCCTTCCCATTCCAATCCTGAGACCCTTCCTATAGCATGAGATGTGATATCTCAATGCTTATACCAAACCAGACACCCGTCCTATAACATGAGATGGGATATCCAACTCCTTCCCATTCCAATCCTGAGCCACTTCCGATAGCAGAGATGTGATATCTCAATGCTTATACCAAACCTGAGACCCTTCCTATAACATGAGATGTGATATCCAACTCATTCCCATTCCAAACCTGAGACACTTCCTATAGCATATGTGATATCCAACTCCTTCCCATTCCAAACATGAGACCCTTCCGATAGCATGAGATGTGATATCCAACTCCTTCCAATTCCAATACTGAGACCCTTCCAATAGCATATGTGATATCTCAATGCTTCTAATATCAAACCTGAGAACCTCCCTATAGCATGAGATGTGATATCCAACTCATTCCCATCCCAATCCTGAGACACTTCCGATTGCAGAGATGTGATATCTCAATGTTTATACCAAACCTGAGACTCTTCCTATAACATGAGATGTGATAAACAACTCCTTCCCGTTCCAAACCTGAGACCCTTCCTATAGCATGAGATGTGATATCCAGCTCCTTCCCATTCCAATCCTGAGACCCTTCCGATAGCATGAGATGTGTTATCTCAATGCTTCTAATACCAAACCTGAGATCCTTCTTATAACATGTGATGTGATATCCAAATCCTTCCCCTTCCAAACCTGAGACCCTCCCTTTAGCATGAGATGTGATATCCAACTCCTTCCCATTCCAATCCTGAGACCCTTTTGATAGCATGAGATGTGATATCTCAATGCCTCTAATACCAAACCTGAGATACTTCCGATAGCATGAGATGTGATATCTCAATGCTTCTAATACCAAACCTGAGATCCTTCCTATAACATGAGATGTGATATCCAAATCCTTCCCCTTCCAAACCTGAGACCCTCCCTTTAGCATGAGATGTGATATCCAACGCCTTCCCATTCCAATCCTGAGACCCTTCTGATAGCATGAGATGTGATATCTCAATGCCTCTAATACCAAACCTGAGATCCTACCTCTAACATGAAATGTGATATCCAACTCCTTCCCTTTCCAAACCTGAGACCCTGCCTATAGCATGAGATGTGATATCCAAGTCCTTCCCATTCCAATCCTGAGACCCTTCCTATAGCATGAGATGTGATATCTCAATGCTTATACCAAACCTGAGACCCTTCCTATGGCATGAGATGTCATATACAACTCCTTCCCATTCCAATCCCGAGACCCTTCCTATAGCATGAGATGTGATATCTCAATGCTTATACCAAACCTGAAACCCTTCCTATAGCATGAGATGTGATATCCAACTTCTTCCCATTCCAATCCTGAGACCCTTCCTATAACATGAGATGTGATGTCTCAATGCTTCTAATACCAAACCTGAGATCTTTCCTATAACATGAGATGTGATATCCAACTCCTTCCCATTCCAATTCTGAGACCCTTCCTATAGCAAGAGATGTGATATCTCAATGCCTCTTTACCAAACCTGATATCCTACCTCTAACATGAAATGTGATATCCAACTCCTTCCCCTTCCAAACCTGAGAGCCTTCCTATAGCATGAGATGTAATATCCAAGTCCTTCCCATTCCAATCCTGAGACCCTTCCTATAACATCAGATGTGATATCCAACTCCTTCCCATTCCAACCTGAGACCCTTCCTATAGCATGAGATGGGATATCCAACTCCTTCCAAATCCAATCCTGATACCCTTCCGATAGCATGAGATGTGATATCCCAATGCTTCTACAAAACCTGAGACCCATACATGGCATGAGATGTGATATCAAACTCCTTCCCATTCCAATCCTGAGACCCTTCCGATAGCAGAGATGTGATATCTCAATGCTTATACCAAACCTGAGACCCTTCCTATGGCATGAGATGTCAAATACAACTACTTCCCATTCCAATCCTGAGACCCTTCCTATAGCATGAGATGTGATATCTCAATGTTTATACCAAACCTGAGACCCTTCCTATAGCATGAGATGTGATATCCAACTCCTTCCCATTCCAATCCTGAGACCCTTCCTATAGCATGAGATGTGATATCTCAATGCTTATACCAAACCTGAATCCCTTCCTATAGCATGAGATGTGATATCCAACTCCTTCCCATTCCAATCCTGAGACCCTTCCTATAGCATTAGATGTGATATCTCAATGCCTCTAATACCAAGCCTGAGATCCTTCCTCTAACATGAAATGTGATATCCAACTCCTTCCCTTTCCAAACCTGAGAGCCTACCTATAGCATGAGATGTGATATCCAAGTCCTTCCCATTCCAATCCTTAGACCCTTCCTACAGCATGCAATATGATATCTCAATGATTCTAATAACAAACCTGAGACCCGTCCTATAACATGAGATGGGATATCCAACTCCTTCCCATTCCAATCCTGAGACACTTCCGATAGCAGAGATGTGATATCTCAATGCTTATACCAAACCTGAGACCCTTCCTATAGCATGAGATGTGATATCCAATTCTTTCCCGTTCCAAACCTGAGACCCTTCCTATAGCATATGTGATATCCAACTCCTTCCCATTCCAAACATGAGACCCTTCCTATAGCAAGAATGTAATATCCAACTCCTTCCCATTCCAATCCTGAGACCCTTCCGATAGCATGAGATGTGTTATCTCAATGCCTCTTTACCAAACCTGCGATCCTACCTCTAACATGAAATGTGATATCCAACTCCTTCCCCTTCCAAACCTGAGAGCCTTCCTATAGCATGAGATGTGATATCCAAGTTCTTCCCATTCCAATCTTGAGACCCTTCCTATAACATGAGATGTGATGTCTCAATGCTTCTAATACCAAACCTGAGATCTTTCCTATAACATGAGATATGATATCCAACTCCTTCCCATTTCAATCCTAAGACCCTTCCTATAGCAGGAGATGTGATATCTCAATGCTTCTACCAAACCTGAGACCCTTCCTTTAGCATGAGATGTGATATCCAACTCCTTCCCATTCCAGTCCTGAGACCCTTCGTATAGCATGAGATATGATATCTCAATACTTCTAATACCAAACCTGAGATCCTTCTGATAACATGAGATGTGATATCCAAATCCTTCCCCTTCCAAACCTGAGACCCTCCCTTTAGCATGAGATGTGATATCCAACTCCTTCCCATTCCAATCCTGAGACCCTTCTGATAGCATGATTGTGATATCTCAATGCTTCTAATACCAAACCTGAGATTCTTCCTAAAACATGAGATGTGATATCCAACTCCTTCCTTTTCCAATCCTGAGACCCTTCCTATAGCATGAGAAGTGATATCTCCATGCGTATACCAAACCTGAGACCCTTCCTATAGCATGAGATGTGATATCCAAATCCTTCCCATTCCAATCCTGAGACCCTTCCTATAGCATGAGATGTGATATTTCAATGCTTATACCAAACCAGAGACCCGTCCTATAACATGAGATGGGATATCCAACTCCTTCCCATTCCAATCCTGAGCCACTTCCGATAGCAGAGATGTGATATCTCAATGCTTATACCAAACCTGAGACCCTTCCTATAACATGAGATGTGATATCCAACTCATTCCCATTCCAAACCTGAGACACTTCCTATAGCATATGTGATATCCAACTCCTTCCCATTCCAAACATGAGACCCTTCCGATAGCATGAGATGTGATATCCAACTCCTTCCAATTCCAATACTGAGACCCTTCCAATAGCATATGTGATATCTCAATGCTTCTAATATCAAACCTGAGAACCTCCCTATAGCATGAGATGTGATATCCAACTCCTTCCCATCCCAATCCTGAGACACTTCCGATTGCAGAGATGTGATATCTCAATGTTTATACCAAACCTGAGACTCTTCCTATAACATGAGATGTGATATTCAACTCCTTCCCTTTCCAAACCTGAGACCCTTCCTTTAGCATGAGATGTGATATCCAGCTCCTTCCCATTCCAATCCTGAGACCCTTCCGATAGCATGAGATGTGTTATCTCAATCCTTCTAATACCAAACCTGAGATCCTTCTTATAACATGTGATGTGATATCCAAATCCTTCCCCTTCCAAACCTGAGACCCTCCCTTTAGCATGAGATGTGATATCCAACTCCTTCCCATTCCAATCCTGAGACCCTTATGATAGCATGAGATGTGATATCTCAATGCCTCTAATACCAAACCTGAGATACTTCCGATAGCATGAGATGTGATATCTCAATGCTTCTAATACCAAACCTGAGATCCTTCCTATAACATGAGATGTGATATCCAAATCCTTCCCCTTCCAAACCTGAGACCCTCCCTTTAGCATGAGATGTGATATCCAACTCCTTCCCATTCCAATCCTGAGACCCTTCTGATAGCATGAGATGTGATATCTCAATGCCTCTAATACCAAACCTGAGATCCTACCTCTAACATGAAATTTGATATCCAACTCCTTCCCTTTCCAAACCTGAGACCCTGCCTATAGCATGAGATGTGATATCCAAGTCCTTCCCATTCCAATCCCGAGACCCTTCCTATAGCATGAGATGTGATATCTCAATGCTTATACCAAACCTGAGACCCTTCCTATGGCATGAGATGTCATATACAACTCCTTCCCATTCCAATCCTGAGACCCTTCCTATAGCATGAGATGTGATATCTCAATGCTTATACCAAACCTGAGACCCTTCCTATAGCATGAGATGTGATATCCAACTTCTTCCCATTCCAATCCTGAGACCCTTCCTATAACATGAGATGCGATGTCTCAATGCTTCTAATACCAAACCTGAGATCTTTCCTATAACATGAGATGTGATATCCAACTCCTTCCCATTCCAATTCTGAGACCCTTCCTATAGCAAGAGATGTGATATCTCAATGCCTCTTTACCAAACCTGATATCCTATCTCTAACATGAAATGTGATATCCAACTCCTTCCCCTTCCAAACCTGAGAGCCTTCCTATAGCATGAGATGTGATATCCAAGTCCTTCCCATTCCAATCCTGAGACCCTTCCTATAACATCAGATGTGATATCCAACTCCTTCCCATTCCAACCTGAGACCCTTCCTATAGCATGAGATGGGATATCCAACTCCTTCCAAATCCAATCCTGATACCCTTCCGATAGCATGAGATGTGATATCCCAATGCTTCTACAAAACCTGAGACCCATACATGGCATGAGATGTGATATCAAACTCCTTCCCATTCCAATCCTGAGACCCTTCCGATAGCAGAGATGTGATATCTCAATGCTTATACCAAACCTGAGACCCTTCCTATGGCATGAGATGTCATATACAACTCCTTCCCATTCCAATCCTGAGACCCTTCCTATAGCATGAGATGTGATATCTCAATGTTTATACCAAACCTGAGACCCTTCCGATAGCAGAGATGTGATATCTCAATGCTTATACCAAACCTGAGACCCTTCCTATGGCATGAGATGTCATATACAACTCCTTCCCATTCCAATCCTGAGACCCTTCCTATAGCATGAGATGTGATATCTCAATGTTTATACCAATCCTGAGACCCTTTTGATAGCATGAGATGTGATATCTCAATGCCTCTAATACCAAACCTGAGATACTTCCGATAGCATGAGATGTGATATCTCAATGCTTCTAATACCAAACCTGAGATCCTTCCTATAACATGAGATGTGATATCCAAATCCTTCCCCTTCCAAACCTGAGACCCTCCCTTTAGCATGAGATGTGATATCCAACGCCTTCCCATTCCAATCCTGAGACCCTTCTGATAGCATGAGATGTGATATCTCAATGCCTCTAATACCAAACCTGAGATCCTACCTCTAACATGAAATGTGATATCCAACTCCTTCCCTTTCCAAACCTGAGACCCTGCCTATAGCATGAGATGTGATATCCAAGTCCTTCCCATTCCAATCCTGAGACCCTTCCTATAGCATGAGATGTGATATCTCAATGCTTATACCAAACCTGAGACCCTTCCTATGGCATGAGATGTCATATACAACTCCTTCCCATTCCAATCCCGAGACCCTTCCTATAGCATGAGATGTGATATCTCAATGCTTATACCAAACCTGAAACCCTTCCTATAGCATGAGATGTGATATCCAACTTCTTCCCATTCCAATCCTGAGACCCTTCCTATAACATGAGATGTGATGTCTCAATGCTTCTAATACCAAACCTGAGATCTTTCCTATAACATGAGATGTGATATCCAACTCCTTCCCATTCCAATTCTGAGACCCTTCCTATAGCAAGAGATGTGATATCTCAATGCCTCTTTACCAAACCTGATATCCTACCTCTAACATGAAATGTGATATCCAACTCCTTCCCCTTCCAAACCTGAGAGCCTTCCTATAGCATGAGATGTAATATCCAAGTCCTTCCCATTCCAATCCTGAGACCCTTCCTATAACATCAGATGTGATATCCAACTCCTTCCCATTCCAACCTGAGACCCTTCCTATAGCATGAGATGGGATATCCAACTCCTTCCAAATCCAATCCTGATACCCTTCCGATAGCATGAGATGTGATATCCCAATGCTTCTACAAAACCTGAGACCCATACATGGCATGAGATGTGATATCAAACTCCTTCCCATTCCAATCCTGAGACCCTTCCGATAGCAGAGATGTGATATCTCAATGCTTATACCAAACCTGAGACCCTTCCTATGGCATGAGATGTCAAATACAACTACTTCCCATTCCAATCCTGAGACCCTTCCTATAGCATGAGATGTGATATCTCAATGTTTATACCAAACCTGAGACCCTTCCTATAGCATGAGATGTGATATCCAACTCCTTCCCATTCCAATCCTGAGACCCTTCCTATAGCATGAGATGTGATATCTCAATGCTTATACCAAACCTGAATCCCTTCCTATAGCATGAGATGTGATATCCAACTCCTTCCCATTCCAATCCTGAGACCCTTCCTATAGCATTAGATGTGATATCTCAATGCCTCTAATACCAAACCTGAGATCCTTCCTCTAACATGAAATGTGATATCCAACTCCTTCCCTTTCCAAACCTGAGAGCCTACCTATAGCATGAGATGTGATATCCAAGTCCTTCCCATTCCAATCCTTAGACCCTTCCTACAGCATGCAATATGATATCTCAATGATTCTAATAACAAACCTGAGACCCGTCCTATAACATGAGATGGGATATCCAACTCCTTCCCATTCCAATCCTGAGACACTTCCGATAGCAGAGATGTGATATCTCAATGCTTATACCAAACCTGAGACCCTTCCTATAGCATGAGATGTGATATCCAATTCTTTCCCGTTCCAAACCTGAGACCCTTCCTATAGCATATGTGATATCCAACTCCTTCCCATTCCAAACATGAGACCCTTCCTATAGCAAGAATGTAATATCCAACTCCTTCCCATTCCAATCCTGAGACCCTTCCGATAGCATGAGATGTGTTATCTCAATGCCTCTTTACCAAACCTGCGATCCTACCTCTAACATGAAATGTGATATCCAACTCCTTCCCCTTCCAAACCTGAGAGCCTTCCTATAGCATGAGATGTGATATCCAAGTTCTTCCCATTCCAATCTTGAGACCCTTCCTATAACATGAGATGTGATGTCTCAATGCTTCTAATACCAAACCTGAGATCTTTCCTATAACATGAGATATGATATCCAACTCCTTCCCATTTCAATCCTAAGACCCTTCCTATAGCAGGAGATGTGATATCTCAATGCTTCTACCAAACCTGAGACCCTTCCTTTAGCATGAGATGTGATATCCAACTCCTTCCCATTCCAGTCCTGAGACCCTTCGTATAGCATGAGATATGATATCTCAATACTTCTAATACCAAACCTGAGATCCTTCTGATAACATGAGATGTGATATCCAAATCCTTCCCCTTCCAAACCTGAGACCCTCCCTTTAGCATGAGATGTGATATCCAACTCCTTCCCATTCCAATCCTGAGACCCTTCTGATAGCATGATTGTGATATCTCAATGCTTCTAATACCAAACCTGAGATTCTTCCTAAAACATGAGATGTGATATCCAACTCCTTCCTTTTCCAATCCTGAGACCCTTCCTATAGCATGAGAAGTGATATCTCCATGCGTATACCAAACCTGAGACCCTTCCTATAGCATGAGATGTGATATCCAAATCCTTCCCATTCCAATCCTGAGACCCTTCCTATAGCATGAGATGTGATATTTCAATGCTTATACCAAACCAGAGACCCGTCCTATAACATGAGATGGGATATCCAACTCCTTCCCATTCCAATCCTGAGCCACTTCCGATAGCAGAGATGTGATATCTCAATGCTTATACCAAACCTGAGACCCTTCCTATAACATGAGATGTGATATCCAACTCATTCCCATTCCAAACCTGAGACACTTCCTATAGCATATGTGATATCCAACTCCTTCCCATTCCAAACATGAGACCCTTCCGATAGCATGAGATGTGATATCCAACTCCTTCCAATTCCAATACTGAGACCCTTCCAATAGCATATGTGATATCTCAATGCTTCTAATATCAAACCTGAGAACCTCCCTATAGCATGAGATGTGATATCCAACTCCTTCCCATCCCAATCCTGAGACACTTCCGATTGCAGAGATGTGATATCTCAATGTTTATACCAAACCTGAGACTCTTCCTATAACATGAGATGTGATATTCAACTCCTTCCCTTTCCAAACCTGAGACCCTTCCTATAGCATGAGATGTGATATCCAGCTCCTTCCCATTCCAATCCTGAGACCCTTCCGATAGCATGAGATGTGTTATCTCAATCCTTCTAATACCAAACCTGAGATCCTTCTTATAACATGTGATGTGATATCCAAATCCTTCCCCTTCCAAACCTGAGACCCTCCCTTTAGCATGAGATGTGATATCCAACTCCTTCCCATTCCAATCCTGAGACCCTTATGATAGCATGAGATGTGATATCTCAATGCCTCTAATACCAAACCTGAGATACTTCCGATAGCATGAGATGTGATATCTCAATGCTTCTAATACCAAACCTGAGATCCTTCCTATAACATGAGATGTGATATCCAAATCCTTCCCCTTCCAAACCTGAGACCCTCCCTTTAGCATGAGATGTGATATCCAACTCCTTCCCATTCCAATCCTGAGACCCTTCTGATAGCATGAGATGTGATATCTCAATGCCTCTAATACCAAACCTGAGATCCTACCTCTAACATGAAATTTGATATCCAACTCCTTCCCTTTCCAAACCTGAGACCCTGCCTATAGCATGAGATGTGATATCCAAGTCCTTCCCATTCCAATCCCGAGACCCTTCCTATAGCATGAGATGTGATATCTCAATGCTTATACCAAACCTGAGACCCTTCCTATGGCATGAGATGTCATATACAACTCCTTCCCATTCCAATCCTGAGACCCTTCCTATAGCATGAGATGTGATATCTCAATGCTTATACCAAACCTGAGACCCTTCCTATAGCATGAGATGTGATATCCAACTTCTTCCCATTCCAATCCTGAGACCCTTCCTATAACATGAGATGCGATGTCTCAATGCTTCTAATACCAAACCTGAGATCTTTCCTATAACATGAGATGTGATATCCAACTCCTTCCCATTCCAATTCTGAGACCCTTCCTATAGCAAGAGATGTGATATCTCAATGCCTCTTTACCAAACCTGATATCCTATCTCTAACATGAAATGTGATATCCAACTCCTTCCCCTTCCAAACCTGAGAGCCTTCCTATAGCATGAGATGTGATATCCAAGTCCTTCCCATTCCAATCCTGAGACCCTTCCTATAACATCAGATGTGATATCCAACTCCTTCCCATTCCAACCTGAGACCCTTCCTATAGCATGAGATGGGATATCCAACTCCTTCCAAATCCAATCCTGATACCCTTCCGATAGCATGAGATGTGATATCCCAATGCTTCTACAAAACCTGAGACCCATACATGGCATGAGATGTGATATCAAACTCCTTCCCATTCCAATCCTGAGACCCTTCCGATAGCAGAGATGTGATATCTCAATGCTTATACCAAACCTGAGACCCTTCCTATGGCATGAGATGTCATATACAACTCCTTCCCATTCCAATCCTGAGACCCTTCCTATAGCATGAGATGTGATATCTCAATGTTTATACCAAACCTGAGACCCTTCCTATAGCATGAGATGTGATATCCAACTCCTTCCCATTCCAATCCTGAGACCCTTCCTATAGCATGAGATGTGATATCTCAATGCTTATACCAAACCTGAATCCCTTCCTATAGCATGAGATGTGATATCCAACTCCTTCCCATTCCAATCCTGAGACCCTTCCTATAGCATTAGATGTGATATCTCAATGCCTATAATACCAAACCTGAGATCCTTCCTCTAACACGAAATGTGATATCCAACTCCTTCCCTTTCCAAACCTGAGAGCCTACCTATAGCATGAGATGTGATATCCAAGTCCTTCCCATTCCAATCCTTAGACCCTTCCTACAGCATGCAATATGATATCTCAATGATTCTAATAACAAACCTGAGACCCGTCCTATAACATGAGATGGGATATCCAACTCCTTCCCATTCCAATCCTGAGACACTTCCGATAGCAGAGATGTGATATCTCAATGCTTATACCAAACCTGAGACCCTTCCTATAGCATATGTGATATCCAACTCCTTCCCATTCCAAACATGAGACCCTTCCTATAGCAAGAATGTAATATCCAACTCCTTCCGATTCCAATCCTGAGACCCTTCCTACAGCATGCGATGTGATATCTCAATGCTTCTAATACCAAACCTGAGACCCGTCCTATAACATGAGATGGGATATCCAACTCCTTCCAGTTCCAAACCTGAGACCCTTCCTATAGCATGAGATGTGATATCAAACTCCTTCCCATTCCAATCCTGAGACCCTTCCTATAACATGAGATGTGATGTCTCAATGCTTCTAATACCAAACCTGAGATCTTTCCTATAACATGAGATGTGATATCCAACTCCTTCCCATTCCAATCCTGAGACCCTTCCTATAGCATGAGATGTGATATCTCAATGCCTCTTTACCAAACCTGAGATCCTACCTCTAACATGAAATGTGATATCCAACTCCTTCCTCTTCCAAACCTGTGAGCCTTCCTATAGCATGAGATGTGATATCCAAGTCCTTCCCATTCCAATCCTGAGACCCTTCCTATAACATCAGATGTGATATCCAACTCCTTCCCATTCCAACCTGAGACCCTTCCTATAGCATGAGATGGGATATTCAACTCCTTCCAAATCCAATCCTGATACCCTTCCGATAGCATGAGATGTGATATCTCAATGCTTCAAATACCAAACCTGTGACTCTTCCTATAAGATGAGATGGGATATCCAACTCCTTCCCATTCCAATCCTGAGACCCTTCCGATAGCAGAGATGTGATATCCCAATGCTTATACTAAACCTGAGACCCTTCCTATGGCATGAGATGTCACATACAACTCCTTCCCATTCCAATCCTGAGACCCTTCCTATAGTATGAGATGTGATATCTCAATGCTTATACCAAACCTGAGACCCTTCCTATAGCATGAGATGTGATATCCAACTCCTTCCCATTCCAATCCTGAGACCCTTCCCATAGCATGAGATGTGATGTCTCAATGCTTCTAATACCAAACCTGAGATCCTTCCTATACCATCAAATGTGATATCCAACTCCTTCCCATTCCAATCCTGAGACCCTTCCTATAGCATGAGATGTGATATCTCAATGCTTATACCAAACCTGAGACCCTTCCTATAGCATGAGATGTGATATCCAACTCGTTCCCATTCCAATCCTGAGACCCTTCCTATAGCATGAGATGTGATATCTCAATGCCTCTAATACCAAACCTGAGATCCTTTCTCTAACATGAAATGTGATATCCAACTCCTTCCCTTTCCAAACCTGAGAGCCTACCTATAGCATGAGATGTGATATCCAAGTCCTTCCCATTCCAATCCTTAGACCCTTCCTACAGCATGCAATATGATATCTCAATGATTCTAATAACAAACCTGAGACCCGTCCTATAACATGAGATGGGATATCCAACTCCTTTCAATTCCAATCCTGAGACACTTCCTATAGCATGCGATGTGATATCTCAATGCTTATACCAAACCTGAGACCCTTCCTATGGCATGAGATGTCATATACAACTCCTTCCCATTCCAATCCTGAGACCCTTCCTATAGCATGTGATGTGATATCTCAATGCTTATACCAAACCTGAGACCCTTCCTATAGCATGAGATGTGATATCCAACTTCTTCCCATTCCAATCCTGAGACCCTTCCTATAACATGAGATGTGATGTCTGAATGCTTCTAATACCAAACCTGATATCTTTCCTATAACATGAGATGTGATATCCAACTCCTTCCCATTCCAATCCTGAGACCCTTCCTATAGCATGAGATGTGATATCTCAATGCTTATACCAAACCTGAGACCCTTCCTATAGCTTGAGATGTGATGTCCAACTCCTTCCCATTCCAATCCTGAGAACCTTCCTATAGCATGAGATGTGATATCTCAATGCCTCTAATACCAAACCTGAGATCCTTCCTCTAACATGAAATGTGATATCCAACTCCTTCCCCTTCCAAACCTGAGAGCCTTCCTATAGCATGAGATATGATATCCAAGTCCTTCCCATTCCAATCCTGAGACCCTTCCTATAACATGAGATGTGATATCCAACTCCTTCCCATTCCAACCTGAGACCCTTCCTATAGCATGAGATGGGATATCCAACTCCTTCCAAATCCAATCCTGATACCCTTCCGATAGCATGAGATGTGATATCCCAATGCTTCTACCAAACCTGAGAGCCATACTATGGCATGAGATGTGATATCAAACTCCTTCCCATTCCAATACTGAGACCCTTCCTATAGCTTGAGATGTGATATCCAACTCCTTCCCATTCCAATTCTGAGACCCTTCCTATACCATGAGACTTGATATCTCAATGCTTCTAATACCAAACCTGAGATCCGTCCTATAACATGAGATGTGATATCCAAATCCTTCCCCTTCCAAACCTTAGACCCTTCCTTTATCATGAGATGTGATATCCAACTCCTTCCCATTCCAATCCTGACACCCTTCCGATATCATGAGATTTGTTATCTCAATGCTTCTAATATCAAACTTGAGACCCTCCCTATAGCATGAGATCTGACATCCAAGTCCTTCCCATTCCAATCCTGAGACCCTTCCTATAGCATGAGATGTGATATCTCAATGCTTCTAATACCAAACCTGAGACACTTCCTATAACATGAGATGGGATATCCAAGTCCTTCCCATTCTAATCCTGAGACCCTTCCCATAGCATGAGATGTGATGTCTCAATGCTTCTAATACCAAACCTGAGATCCTTCCTATAACATGAGATGTGATATCCAACTCCTTCCCATTCCAATCCTGAGACCCTTCCTATAGCATGAGAAGTGATATCTCCATGCTTATACCAAACCCGAGACCCTTCCTATAGCATGAGATGTGATATCCAACTCCTTCCCATTCCAATCCTGAGACCCTTCCTATAGCATGAGAAGTGATATCTCCATGCGTATACCAAACCTGAGACCCTTCCTATAGCATGAGATGTGATATCCAAATCCTTCCCATTCCAATCCTGAGACCCTTCCTATAACATGAGATGTGATATCCAACTCCTTCCCATTCCAACCTGAGACCCTTCCTATAGCATGAGATGGGATATCCAATTCCTTCCAAATCCAATCCTGATACCCTTCCGATAGCATGAGATGTGATATCCCAATGCTTCTACCAAACCTGAGACCCATACTATGGCATGAGATGTGATATCAAACTCCTTCCCATTCCAATCCTGAGACCCTTCCTATAGCTTGAGATGTGATATCCAACTCCTTCCCATTCCAATTCTGAGACCCTTCCTATACCATGAGACTTGATATCTCAATGCTTCTAATACCAAACCTGAGACCCGTCCTATGACATGAGATGTGATATCCAAATCCTTCCCCTTCCAAACCTTAGACCCTTCCTTTATTATGAGATGTGATTTCCAACTCCTTCCCATTCCAATCCTGACACCCTTCCGATATCATGAGATTTGTTATCTCAATGCTTCTAATATCAAACTTGAGACCCTCCCTATAGCATGAGATCTGACATCCAAGTCCTTCCCATTCCAATCCTGAGACCCTTCCTATAGCATGAGATGTGATATCTCAATGCTTCTAATACCAAACCTGAGACCCTTCCTATAACATGAGATGGGATATCCAACTCCTTCCCATTCCAATCCTGAGACCCTTCCGATAGCAGAGATGTGATATCTCAATGCTTATACCAAACCTGAGACCCTTGCTATGGCCTGAGATGTCATATACAACTCCTTCCCTTTCCAATCCTGAGACCCTTCCTATAGCATGAGATGTGATATCTCAATGCTTATACCAAACCTGAGACCCTTCCTATAGCATGAGATGTGATATCCAACTCCTTCCCATTCCAATCCTGAGACCCTTCCCATAGCATGAGATGTGATGTCTCAATGCTTCTAATACCAAACCTGAGATCCTTCCTATAACGTGAGATGTGATATCCAACTCCTTCCCATTCCAATCCTGAGACCCTTCCTATAGCATGAGAAGTGATATCTCCATGCTTATACCAAATCTGAGACCCTTCCTATAGCATGAGATGTAATATCCAACTCCTTCCCATTCCAATCCTGAGACCCTTCCTATAGCATGAGAAGTGATATCTCCATGCGTATACCAAACCTGAGACCCTTCCTATAGCATGAGATGTGATATCCAAATCCTTCCCATTCCAATCCTTAGACCCTTCCTATAGCATGAGATGTGATATCTCAATGCTTATACCAAACCAGAGACCCGTCCTATAACATGAGATGGGATATCCAACTCCTTCCCATTCCAATCCTGAGCCACTTCCGATAGCAGAGATGTGATATCTCAATGCTTATACCAAACCTGAGACCCTTCCTATAACATGAGATGTGATATGCAACTCATTCCCGTTCCAAACCTGAGACACTTCCTATAGCATATGTGATATCCAACTCCTTCCCATTCCAAACATGAGACCCTTCCTATAGCAAGAATGTAATATCCAACTCCTACCCATTCCAATCCTGAGACCATTCCTATAGCATGAGATGTGATATATCAATGCTTCTAATACCAAACCTGAGATCCTTCCTATGACATGAAATGTGATATCCAAATCCTTCCCATTCCAATCCTGAGACCCTTCCTATAGCATGAGATGTGATATCTCAATGCTTCTATCAAACTTGAGTCCCTTACTTTAACATGAGATGTGATATCCAAATCCTTCCCCTTCCAAACCTGAGACCCTCCCTTTAGCATGAGATGTGATATCCAACTCCTTCCCATTCCAATCCTGAGACCCTTCTGATAGCATGAGATGTGATATCTCAATGCCTCTAATACCAAACCTGATTCCTACCTCTAACATGAAATGTGATATCCAACCCCTTCCCTTTCCAAACGTGAGACCCTCCCTATAGCATCAGATGTGATATCCAAGTCCTTCCCATTCCAATCCTGAGACCCTTCCTATAGCATGAGATGTGATATCCCAATGCTTCTAATACCAAACCTGAGACCCTTCTTATAACATAAGATGGGATATCCAACTCCTTCCCATTCCACTCCTGAGACCCTTCCGATAGCAGAGATGTGATATCTCAATGCCTATACCAAACCTGAGACCCTTCCTGTGGCATGAGATGTCATATACAACTCCTTCCCATTCCAATCCTGAGACCCTTCCTATAGCATGAGATGTGATATCCAACTCCTTCCCATTCCAATCCTGAGACCCTTCCTATAGCATGAGATGTGATTTCTCAATGCTTCTAATACCAAACCTGAGATCCTTCCTATAACATGAGATGTGATATCCAACTCCTTCCCTTTCCAAACCTGAGAGCCTATCTATAGCATGAGATGTGATATCCAATTCCTTCCCATTCCAATCCTGAGACACTTCCTATAGCATGAGAAGTGATATCTCAATGCTTATACCAAACCTGAGACCCTTCCTACAGCATGAGATGTCATATACAACTCCTTCCCATTCCAATCCTGAGACCCTTCCTATAGCATGAGATGTTATCTCAATGCTTATACCAAACCTGAGACCCTTCTTATAACATAAGATGGGATATCCAACTCCTTCCCATTCCAATCCTGAGACACTTCCTATAGCATGAGAAGTGATATCTCAATGCTTATACCAAACCTGAGACCCTTCCTACAGCATGAGATGTCATATACAACTCCTTCCCATTCCAATCCTGAGACCCTTCCTATAGCATGAGATGTTATCTCAATGCTTATACCAAACCTGAGACCCTTCCCATGAGATGTGATATCCAACTACTTCCCATTCCAATCCTGAGACCCTTCCTATAGCATGAGATGTGATATCCAACTCCTTCCCTTTCCAAACCTGAGAGCCTATCTATAGCATGAGATGTGATATCCAATTCCTTCCCATTCCAATCCTGAGACCCTTCCTATAGCATGAGATGTGATATCTCAATGCTTCTAATACCAAACCTGAGACCCTTCCTATAGCATGAGATGTGATATCCAACTACTTCCCATTCCAATCCTGAGACCCTTCTTATAGCATGAGATGTGATATCCAACTCCTTCCATTCCAATCCTGAGACCCATCCTATAGCATGAGATGTGATATCTCAATGCTTATACCAAACCTGAGACCCTTCCTATAGCATGAGATGTGATATCCAACTACTTCCCATTCCAATCCTGAGAAATTTCCTATAGCATGAGATGTGATATCCAACTCCTTCCCTTTCCAAACCTGAGAGCATATCTATAGCATGAGATGGGATATCCAACTCCTTCCCATTCCAATCCTGAGACACTTCCGATAGCAGAGATGTGATATCTCAATGCTTATACCAAACCTGAGACCCTTCCTATAACATGAGATGTGATATCCAACTCCTTCCCGTTCCAAACCTGATACCCTTCCTTTAGCATGAGATGTGATATCCAGCTCCTTCCCATTCCAATCCTGAGACACTTCCGATAGCATAAGATGTGATATCTCAATGCTTCTAATATCAAAACTGAGACCCTCCCTATAGCATGATATGTGATATCTAAGTCCTTCCCATTCCAATCCTAGAACCCTTCCTATAGCAGGAGATGTGATATCTCAATGCTTCTACCAAACCTGAGACCCTTCCTTTAGCATGAGATGTGATATCCAACTCCTTCCCATTCCAGTCCTGAGACCCTTCCTATAGCATGAGATATGATATCTCAATACTTCTAATACCAAACCTGAGATCCTTCTGATAACATGAGATGTGATATCCAAATCCTTCCCCTTCCAAACCTGAGACCCTCCCTTTAGCATGAGATGTGATATCCAACTCCTTCCCATTCCAATCCTGAGACCCTTCTGATAGCATGAGATGTGATATCTCAATGCTTCTAATACCAAACCTGAGATCCTTCCTATAACATGAGATGTGATATCCAACTCCTTCCTTTTCCAATCCTGAGACCCTTCCTATAGCATGAGAAGTGATATCTCCATGCGTATACCAAACCTGAGACCCTTCCTATAGCATGAGATGTGATATCCAAATCCTTCCCATTCCAATCCTGAGACCCTTCCTATAGCATGAGATGTGATATCTCAATGCTTATACCAAACCAGACACCCGTCCTATAACATGAGATGGGATATCCAACTCCTTCCCATTCCAATCCTGAGCCACTTCCGATAGCAGAGATGTGATATCTCAATGCTTATACCAAACCTGAGACCCTTCCTATAACATGAGATGTGATATCCAACTCATTCCCATTCCAAACCTGAGACACTTCCTATAGCATATGTGATATCCAACTCCTTCCCATTCCAAACATGAGACCCTTCCGATAGCATGAGATGTGATATCCAACTCCTTCCAATTCCAATACTGAGACCCTTCCAATAGCATATGTGATATCTCAATGCTTCTAATATCAAACCTGAGAACCTCCCTATAGCATGAGATGTGATATCCAACTCATTCCCATCCCAATCCTGAGACACTTCCGATTGCAGAGATGTGATATCTCAATGTTTATACCAAACCTGAGACTCTTCCTATAACATGAGATGTGATAAACAACTCCTTCCCGTTACAAACCTGAGACCCTTCCTATAGCATGAGATGTGATATCCAGCTCCTTCCCATTCCAATCCTGAGACCCTTCCGATAGCATGAGATGTGTTATCTCAATGCTTCTAATACCAAACCTGAGATCCTTCTTATAACATGTGATGTGATATCCAAATCCTTCCCCTTCCAAACCTGAGACCCTCCCTTTAGCATGAGATGTGATATCCAACTCCTTCCCATTCCAATCCTGAGACCCTTTTGATAGCATGAGATGTGATATCTCAATGCCTCTAATACCAAACCTGAGATACTTCCGATAGCATGAGATGTGATATCTCAATGCTTCTAATACCAAACCTGAGATCCTTCCTATAACATGAGATGTGATATCCAAATCCTTCCCCTTCCAAACCTGAGACCCTCCCTTTAGCATGAGATGTGATATCCAACGCCTTCCCATTCCAATCCTGAGACCCTTCTGATAGCATGAGATGTGATATCTCAATGCCTCTAATACCAAACCTGAGATCCTACCTCTAACATGAAATGTGATATCCAACTCCTTCCCTTTCCAAACCTGAGACCCTGCCTATAGCATGAGATGTGATATCCAAGTCCTTCCCATTCCAATCCTGAGACCCTTCCTATAGCATGAGATGTGATATCTCAATGCTTATACCAAACCTGAGACCCTTCCTATGGCATGAGATGTCATATACAACTCCTTCCCATTCCAATCCCGAGACCCTTCCTATAGCATGAGATGTGATATCTCAATGCTTATACCAAACCTGAAACCCTTCCTATAGCATGAGATGTGATATCCAACTTCTTCCCATTCCAATCCTGAGACCCTTCCTATAACATGAGATGTGATGTCTCAATGCTTCTAATACCAAACCTGAGATCTTTCCTATAACATGAGATGTGATATCCAACTCCTTCCCATTCCAATTCTGAGACCCTTCCTATAGCAAGAGATGTGATATCTCAATGCCTCTTTACCAAACCTGATATCCTACCTCTAACATGAAATGTGATATCCAACTCCTTCCCCTTCCAAACCTGAGAGCCTTCCTATAGCATGAGATGTAATATCCAAGTCCTTCCCATTCCAATCCTGAGACCCTTCCTATAACATCAGATGTGATATCCAACTCCTTCCCATTCCAACCTGAGACCCTTCCTATAGCATGAGATGGGATATCCAACTCCTTCCAAATCCAATCCTGATACCCTTCCGATAGCATGAGATGTGATATCCCAATGCTTCTACAAAACCTGAGACCCATACATGGCATGAGATGTGATATCAAACTCCTTCCCATTCCAATCCTGAGACCCTTCCGATAGCAGAGATGTGATATCTCAATGCTTATACCAAACCTGAGACCCTTCCTATGGCATGAGATGTCAAATACAACTACTTCCCATTCCAATCCTGAGACCCTTCCTATAGCATGAGATGTGATATCTCAATGTTTATACCAAACCTGAGACCCTTCCTATAGCATGAGATGTGATATCCAACTCCTTCCCATTCCAATCCTGAGACCCTTCCTATAGCATGAGATGTGATATCTCAATGCTTATACCAAACCTGAATCCCTTCCTATAGCATGAGATGTGATATCCAACTCCTTCCCATTCCAATCCTGAGACCCTTCCTATAGCATTAGATGTGATATCTCAATGCCTCTAATACCAAACCTGAGATCCTTCCTCTAACATGAAATGTGATATCCAACTCCTTCCCTTTCCAAACCTGAGAGCCTACCTATAGCATGAGATGTGATATCCAAGTCCTTCCCATTCCAATCCTTAGACCCTTCCTACAGCATGCAATATGATATCTCAATGATTCTAATAACAAACCTGAGACCCGTCCTATAACATGAGATGGGATATCCAACTCCTTCCCATTCCAATCCTGAGACACTTCCGATAGCAGAGATGTGATATCTCAATGCTTATACCAAACCTGAGACCCTTCCTATAGCATGAGATGTGATATCCAATTCTTTCCCGTTCCAAACCTGAGACCCTTCCTATAGCATATGTGATATCCAACTCCTTCCCATTCCAAACATGAGACCCTTCCTATAGCAAGAATGTAATATCCAACTCCTTCCCATTCCAATCCTGAGACCCTTCCGATAGCATGAGATGTGTTATCTCAATGCCTCTTTACCAAACCTGCGATCCTACCTCTAACATGAAATGTGATATCCAACTCCTTCCCCTTCCAAACCTGAGAGCCTTCCTATAGCATGAGATGTGATATCCAAGTTCTTCCCATTCCAATCTTGAGACCCTTCCTATAACATGAGATGTGATGTCTCAATGCTTCTAATACCAAACCTGAGATCTTTCCTATAACATGAGATATGATATCCAACTCCTTCCCATTTCAATCCTAAGACCCTTCCTATAGCAGGAGATGTGATATCTCAATGCTTCTACCAAACCTGAGACCCTTCCTTTAGCATGAGATGTGATATCCAACTCCTTCCCATTCCAGTCCTGAGACCCTTCGTATAGCATGAGATATGATATCTCAATACTTCTAATACCAAACCTGAGATCCTTCTGATAACATGAGATGTGATATCCAAATCCTTCCCCTTCCAAACCTGAGACCCTCCCTTTAGCATGAGATGTGATATCCAACTCCTTCCCATTCCAATCCTGAGACCCTTCTGATAGCATGATTGTGATATCTCAATGCTTCTAATACCAAACCTGAGATTCTTCCTAAAACATGAGATGTGATATCCAACTCCTTCCTTTTCCAATCCTGAGACCCTTCCTATAGCATGAGAAGTGATATCTCCATGCGTATACCAAACCTGAGACCCTTCCTATAGCATGAGATGTGATATCCAAATCCTTCCCATTCCAATCCTGAGACCCTTCCTATAGCATGAGATGTGATATTTCAATGCTTATACCAAACCA
Organism: Ambystoma mexicanum; assembly: GCF_040938575.1. Taxonomy (NCBI): domain Eukaryota; kingdom Metazoa; phylum Chordata; class Amphibia; order Caudata; family Ambystomatidae; genus Ambystoma; species Ambystoma mexicanum. The sequence continues at coordinate 1,150,842,583 of NC_090934.1, forward strand.
GAGACCCGTCCTATAACATGAGATGGGATATCCAACTCCTTCCCATTCCAATCCTGAGCCACTTCCGATAGCAGAGATGTGATATCTCAATGCTTATACCAAACCTGAGACCCTTCCTATAACATGAGATGTGATATCCAACTCATTCCCATTCCAAACCTGAGACACTTCCTATAGCATATGTGATATCCAACTCCTTCCCATTCCAAACATGAGACCCTTCCGATAGCATGAGATGTGATATCCAACTCCTTCCAATTCCAATACTGAGACCCTTCCAATAGCATATGTGATATCTCAATGCTTCTAATATCAAACCTGAGAACCTCCCTATAGCATGAGATGTGATATCCAACTCCTTCCCATCCCAATCCTGAGACACTTCCGATTGCAGAGATGTGATATCTCAATGTTTATACCAAACCTGAGACTCTTCCTATAACATGAGATGTGATATTCAACTCCTTCCCTTTCCAAACCTGAGACCCTTCCTATAGCATGAGATGTGATATCCAGCTCCTTCCCATTCCAATCCTGAGACCCTTCTGATAGCATGAGATGTGTTATCTCAATGCTTCTAATACCAAACCTGAGATCCTTCTTATAACATGTGATGTGATATCCAAATCCTTCCCCTTCCAAACCTGAGACCCTCCCTTTAGCATGAGATGTGATATCCAACTCCTTCCCATTCCAATCCTGAGACCCTTATGATAGCATGAGATGTGATATCTCAATGCCTCTAATACCAAACCTGAGATACTTCCGATAGCATGAGATGTGATATCTCAATGCTTCTAATACCAAACCTGAGATCCTTCCTATAACATGAGATGTGATATCCAAATCCTTCCCCTTCCAAACCCGAGACCCTCCCTTTAGCATGAGATGTGATATCCAACTCCTTCCCATTCCAATCCTGAGACCCTTCTGATAGCATGAGATGTGATATCTCAATGCCTCTAATACCAAACCTGAGATCCTACCTCTAACATGAAATTTGATATCCAACTCCTTCCCTTTCCAAACCTGAGACCCTGCCTATAGCATGAGATGTGATATCCAAGTCCTTCCCATTCCAATCCCGAGACCCTTCCTATAGCATGAGATGTGATATCTCAATGCTTATACCAAACCTGAGACCCTTCCTATGGCATGAGATGTCATATACAACTCCTTCCCATTCCAATCCTGAGACCCTTCCTATAGCATGAGATGTGATATCTCAATGCTTATACCAAACCTGAGACCCTTCCTATAGCATGAGATGTTATATCCAACTTCTTCCCATTCCAATCCTGAGACCCTTCCTATAACATGAGATGCGATGTCTCAATGCTTCTAATACCAAACCTGAGATCTTTCCTATAACATGAGATGTGATATCCAACTCCTTCCCATTCCAATTCTGAGACCCTTCCTATAGCAAGAGATGTGATATCTCAATGCCTCTTTACCAAACCTGATATCCTATCTCTAACATGAAATGTGATATCCAACTCCTTCCCCTTCCAAACCTGAGAGCCTTCCTATAGCATGAGATGTGATATCCAAGTCCTTCCCATTCCAATCCTGAGACCCTTCCTATAACATCAGATGTGATATCCAACTCCTTCCCATTCCAACCTGAGACCCTTCCTATAGCATGAGATGGGATATCCAACTCCTTCCAAATCCAATCCTGATACCCTTCCGATAGCATGAGATGTGATATCCCAATGCTTCTACAAAACCTGAGACCCATACATGGCATGAGATGTGATATCAAACTCCTTCCCATTCCAATCCTGAGACCCTTCCGATAGCAGAGATGTGATATCTCAATGCTTATACCAAACCTGAGACCCTTCCTATGGCATGAGATGTCATATACAACTCCTTCCCATTCCAATCCTGAGACCCTTCCTATAGCATGAGATGTGATATCTCAATGTTTATACCAAACCTGAGACCCTTCCTATAGCATGAGATGTGATATCCAACTCCTTCCCATTCCAATCCTGAGACCCTTCCTATAGCATGAGATGTGATATCTCAATGCTTATACCAAACCTGAATCCCTTCCTATAGCATGAGATGTGATATCCAACTCCTTCCCATTCCAATCCTGAGACCCTTCCTATAGCATTAGATGTGATATCTCAATGCCTATAATACCAAACCTGAGATCCTTCCTCTAACACGAAATGTGATATCCAACTCCTTCCCTTTCCAAACCTGAGAGCCTACCTATAGCATGAGATGTGATATCCAAGTCCTTCCCATTCCAATCCTTAGACCCTTCCTACAGCATGCAATATGATATCTCAATGATTCTAATAACAAACCTGAGACCCGTCCTATAACATGAGATGGGATATCCAACTCCTTCCCATTCCAATCCTGAGACACTTCCGATAGCAGAGATGTGATATCTCAATGCTTATACCAAACCTGAGACCCTTCCTATAGCATATGTGATATCCAACTCCTTCCCATTCCAAACATGAGACCCTTCCTATAGCAAGAACGTAATATCCAACTCCTTCCGATTCCAATCCTGAGACCCTTCCTACAGCATGCGATGTGATATCTCAATGCTTCTAATACCAAACCTGAGACCCGTCCTATAACATGAGATGGGATATCCAACTCCTTCCAGTTCCAAACCTGAGACCCTTCCTATAGCATGAGATGTGATATCAAACTCCTTCCCATTCCAATCCTGAGACCCTTCCTATAACATGAGATGTGATGTCTCAATGCTTCTAATACCAAACCTGAGATCTTTCCTATAACATGAGATGTGATATCCAACTCCTTCCCATTCCAATCCTGAGACCCTTCCTATAGCATGAGATGTGATATCTCAATGCCTCTTTACCAAACCTGAGATCCTACCTCTAACATGAAATGTGATATCCAACTCCTTCCTCTTCCAAACCTGTGAGCCTTCCTATAGCATGAGATGTGATATCCAAGTCCTTCCCATTCCAATCCTGAGACCCTTCCTATAACATCAGATGTGATATCCAACTCCTTCCCATTCCAACCTGAGACCCTTCCTATAGCATGAGATGGGATATTCAACTCCTTCCAAATCCAATCCTGATACCCTTCCGATAGCATGAGATGTGATATCTCAATGCTTCAAATACCAAACCTGTGACTCTTCCTATAAGATGAGATGGGATATCCAACTCCTTCCCATTCCAATCCTGAGACCCTTCCGATAGCAGAGATGTGATATCCCAATGCTTATACTAAACCTGAGACCCTTCCTATGGCATGAGATGTCACATACAACTCCTTCCCATTCCAATCCTGAGACCCTTCCTATAGTATGAGATGTGATATCTCAATGCTTATACCAAACCTGAGACCCTTCCTATAGCATGAGATGTGATATCCAACTCCTTCCCATTCCAATCCTGAGACCCTTCCCATAGCATGAGATGTGATGTCTCAATGCTTCTAATACCAAACCTGAGATCCTTCCTATACCATCAAATGTGATATCCAACTCCTTCCCATTCCAATCCTGAGACCCTTCCTATAGCATGAGATGTGATATCTCAATGCTTATACCAAACCTGAGACCCTTCCTATAGCATGAGATGTGATATCCAACTCGTTCCCATTCCAATCCTGAGACCCTTCCTATAGCATGAGATGTGATATCTCAATGCCTCTAATACCAAACCTGAGATCCTTTCTCTAACATGAAATGTGATATCCAACTCCTTCCCTTTCCAAACCTGAGAGCCTACCTATAGCATGAGATGTGATATCCAAGTCCTTCCCATTCCAATCCTTAGACCCTTCCTACAGCATGCAATATGATATCTCAATGATTCTAATAACAAACCTGAGACCCGTCCTATAACATGAGATGGGATATCCAACTCCTTTCAATTCCAATCCTGAGACACTTCCTATAGCATGCGATGTGATATCTCAATGCTTATACCAAACCTGAGACCCTTCCTATGGCATGAGATGTCATATACAACTCCTTCCCATTCCAATCCTGAGACCCTTCCTATAGCATGTGATGTGATATCTCAATGCTTATACCAAACCTGAGACCCTTCCTATAGCATGAGATGTGATATCCAACTTCTTCCCATTCCAATCCTGAGACCCTTCCTATAACATGAGATGTGATGTCTGAATGCTTCTAATACCAAACCTGATATCTTTCCTATAACATGAGATGTGATATCCAACTCCTTCCCATTCCAATCCTGAGACCCTTCCTATAGCATGAGATGTGATATCTCAATGCTTATACCAAACCTGAGACCCTTCCTATAGCTTGAGATGTGATGTCCAACTCCTTCCCATTCCAATCCTGAGAACCTTCCTATAGCATGAGATGTGATATCTCAATGCCTCTAATACCAAACCTGAGATCCTTCCTCTAACATGAAATGTGATATCCAACTCCTTCCCCTTCCAAACCTGAGAGCCTTCCTATAGCATGAGATATGATATCCAAGTCCTTCCCATTCCAATCCTGAGACCCTTCCTATAACATGAGATGTGATATCCAACTCCTTCCCATTCCAACCTGAGACCCTTCCTATAGCATGAGATGGGATATCCAACTCCTTCCAAATCCAATCCTGATACCCTTCCGATAGCATGAGATGTGATATCCCAATGCTTCTACCAAACCTGAGAGCCATACTATGGCATGAGATGTGATATCAAACTCCTTCCCATTCCAATACTGAGACCCTTCCTATAGCTTGAGATGTGATATCCAACTCCTTCCCATTCCAATTCTGAGACCCTTCCTATACCATGAGACTTGATATCTCAATGCTTCTAATACCAAACCTGAGATCCGTCCTATAACATGAGATGTGATATCCAAATCCTTCCCCTTCCAAACCTTAGACCCTTCCTTTATCATGAGATGTGATATCCAACTCCTTCCCATTCCAATCCTGACACCCTTCCGATATCATGAGATTTGTTATCTCAATGCTTCTAATATCAAACTTGAGACCCTCCCTATAGCATGAGATCTGACATCCAAGTCCTTCCCATTCCAATCCTGAGACCCTTCCTATAGCATGAGATGTGATATCTCAATGCTTCTAATACCAAACCTGAGACACTTCCTATAACATGAGATGGGATATCCAAGTCCTTCCCATTCTAATCCTGAGACCCTTCCCATAGCATGAGATGTGATGTCTCAATGCTTCTAATACCAAACCTGAGATCCTTCCTATAACATGAGATGTGATATCCAACTCCTTCCCATTCCAATCCTGAGACCCTTCCTATAGCATGAGAAGTGATATCTCCATGCTTATACCAAACCCGAGACCCTTCCTATAGCATGAGATGTGATATCCAACTCCTTCCCATTCCAATCCTGAGACCCTTCCTATAGCATGAGAAGTGATATCTCCATGCGTATACCAAACCTGAGACCCTTCCTATAGCATGAGATGTGATATCCAAATCCTTCCCATTCCAATCCTGAGACCCTTCCTATAGCATGAGATGTGATATCTCAATGCTTATACCAAACCAGAGACCCGTCCTATAACATGAGATGGGATATCCAACTCCTTCCCATTCCAATCCTGAGACCCTTCCTATAACATGAGATGTGATATCCAACTCCTTCCCATTCCAACCTGAGACCCTACCTATAGCATGAGATGGGATATCCAACTCCTTCCAAATCCAATCCTGATACCCTTCCGATAGCATGAGATGTGATATCCCAATGCTTCTACCAAACCTGAGACCCATACTATGGCATGAGATGTGATATCAAACTCCTTCCCATTCCAATTCTGAGACCCTTCCTATACCATGAGACTTGATATCTCAATGCTTCTAATACCAAACCTGAGACCCGTCCTATAACATGAGATGTGATATCCAAATCCTTCCCCTTCCAAACCTTAGACCCTTCCTTTATTATGAGATGTGATTTCCAACTCCTTCCCATTCCAATCCTGACACCCTTCCGATATCATGAGATTTGTTATCTCAATGCTTCTAATATCAAACTTGAGACCCTCCCTATAGCATGAGATCTGACATCCAAGTCCTTCCCATTCCAATCCTGAGACCCTTCCTATAGCATGAGATGTGATATCTCAATGCTTCTAATACCAAACCTGAGACCCTTCCTATAACATGAGATGGGATATCCAACTCCTTCCCATTCCAATCCTGAGACCCTTCCGATAGCAGAGATGTGATATCTCAATGCTTATACCAAACCTGAGACCCTTGCTATGGCCTGAGATGTCATATACAACTCCTTCCCTTTCCAATCCTGAAACCCTTCCTATAGCATGAGATGTGATATCTCAATGCTTATACCAAACCTGAGACCCTTCCTATAGCATGAGATGTGATATCCAACTCCTTCCCATTCCAATCCTGAGACCCTTCCCATAGCATGAGATGTGATGTCTCAATGCTTCTAATACCAAACCTGAGATCCTTCCTATAACGTGAGATGTGATATCCAACTCCTTCCCATTCCAATCCTGAGACCCTTCCTATAGCATGAGAAGTGATATCTCCATGCGTATACCAAACCTGAGACCCTTCCTATAGCATGAGATGTGATATCCAAATCCTTCCCATTCCAATCCTGAGACCCTTCCTATAGCATGAGAAGTGATATCTCCATGCTTATACCAAACCTGAGACCCTTCCTATAGCATGAGAAGTGATATCTCCATGCTTATACCAAACCTGAGACGCTTCCTATAGCATGAGATGGGATATCCAACTCCTTCCCATTCCAATCCTGAGCCACTTCCGGTAGCAGAGATGTGATATCTCAATGCTTATACCAAACCTGAGACCCTTCCTATAACATGAGATGTGATATCCAAATCCTTCCCCTTCCAAACCTGAGACCCTCCCTTTAGCATGAGATGTGATATCCAACTCCTTCCCATTCCAATCCTGAGACCCTTCTGATAGCATGAGATGTGATATCTCAATGCCTCTAATACCAAACCTGATTCCTACCTCTAACATGAAATGTGATATCCAACCCCTTCCCTTTCCAAACGTGAGACCCTCCCTATAGCATCAGATGTGATATCCAAGTCCTTCCCATTCCAATCCTGAGACCCTTCCTATAGCATGAGATGTGATATCCCAATGCTTCTAATACCAAACCTGAGACCCTTCCTATAACATAAGATGGGATATCCAACTCCTTCCCATTCCACTCCTGAGACCCTTCCGATAGCAGAGATGTGATATCTCAATGCTTATACCAAACCTGAGACCCTTCCTGTGGCATGAGATGTCATATACAACTCCTTCCCATTCCAATCCTGAGACCCTTCCTATAGCATGAGATGTGATATCCAACTCCTTCCCATTCCAATCCTGAGACCCTTCCTATAGCATGAGATGTGATTTCTCAATGCTTCTAATACCAAACCTGAGATCCTTCCTATAACATGAGATGTGATATCCAACTCCTTCCCATTCCAATCCTGAGACACTTCCTATAGCATGAGAAGTGATATCTCAATGCTTATACCAAACCTGAGACCCTTCCTACGGCATGAGATGTCATATACAACTCCTTCCCATTCCAATCCTGAGACCCTTCCTATAGCATGAGATGTTATCTCAATGCTTATACCAAACCTGAGACCCTTCCTATAGCATGAGATGTGATATCCAACTACTTCCGATTCCAATCCTGAGACCCTTCCTATAGCATGAGATGTGATATCCAACTCCTTCCCTTTCCAAACCTGAGAACCTATCTATAGCATGAGATGTTATATCCAATTCCTTCCCATTCCAATCCTGAGACCCTTCCTATAGCATGAGATGTGATATCTCAATGCTTCTAATACCAAACCTGAGACCCTTCCTGTAGCATGAGATGTGATATCCAACTACTTCCCATTCCAATCCTGAGACCCTTCTTATAGCATGAGATGTGATATCCAACTCCTTCCATTCCAATCCTGAGACCCATCCTATAGCATGAGATGTGATATCTCAATGCTTATACCAAACCTGAGACCCTTCCTATAGCATGAGATGTGATATCCAACTACTTCCCATTCCAATCCTGAGAAATTTCCTATAGCATGAGATGTGATATCCAACTCCTTCCCTTTCCAAACCTGAGAGCATATCTATAGCATGAGATGGGATATCCAACTCCTTCCCATTCCAATCCTGAGACACTTCCGATAGCAGAGATGTGATATCTCAATGCTTATACCAAACCTGAGACCCTTCCTATAACATGAGATGTGATATCCAACTCCTTCCCGTTCCAAACCTGAGACCCTTCCTTTAGCATGAGATGTGATATCCAGCTCCTTCCCATTCCAATCCTGAGACACTTCCGATAGCATAAGATGTGATATCTCAATGCTTCTAATATCAAAACTGAGACCCTCCCTATAGCATGATATGTGATATCTAAGTCCTTCCCATTCCAATCCTAGAACCCTTCCTATAGCAGGAGATGTGATATCTCAATGCTTCTACCAAACCTGAGACCCTTCCTTTAGCATGAGATGTGATATCCAACGCCTTCCCATTCCAGTCCTGAGACCCTTCCTATAGCATGAGATATGATATCTCAATACTTCTAATACCAAACCTGAGATCCTTCTGATAACATGAGATGTGATATCCAAATCCTTCCCCTTCCAAACCTGAGACCCTCCCTTTAGCATGAGATGTGATATCCAACTCCTTCCCATTCCAATCCTGAGATCCTTCTGATAGCATGAGATGTGATATCTCAATGCTTCTAATACCAAACCTGAGATCCTTCCTATAACATGAGATGTGATATCCAACTCCTTCCTTTTCCAATCCTGAGACCCTTCCTATAGCATGAGAAGTGATATCTCCATGCGTATACCAAACCTGAGACCCTTCCTATAGCATGAGATGTGATATCCAAATCCTTCCCATTCCAATCCTGAGACCCTTCCTATAGCATGAGATGTGATATCTCAATGCTTATACCAAACCAGAGACCCGTCCTATAACATGAGATGGGATATCCAACTCCTTCCCATTCCAATCCTGAGCCACTTCCGATAGCAGAGATGTGATATCTCAATGCTTATACCAAACCTGAGACCCTTCCTATAACATGAAATGTTATATCCAACTCATTCCCATTCCAAACCTGAGACACTTCCTATAGCATATGTGATATCCAACTCCTTCCCATTCCAAACATGAGACCCTTCCGATAGCATGAGATGTGATATCCAACTCCTTTGAATTCCAATACTGAGACCCTTCCAATAGCATATGTGATATCTCAATGCTTCTAATATCAAACCTGAGAACCTCCCTATAGCATGAGATGTGATATCCAACTCCTTCCCATCCCAATCCTGAGACACTTCCGATTGCAGAGATGTGATATCTCAATGTTTATACCAAACCTGAGACTCTTCCTATAACATGAGATGTGATAAACAACTCCTTCCCGTTCCAAACCTGAGACCCTTCCTATAGCATGAGATGTGATATCCAGCTCCTTCCCATTCCAATCCTGAGACCCTTCCGATAGCATGAGATGTGTTATCTCAATGCTTCTAATACCAAACCTGAGATCCTTCTTATAACATGTGATGTGATATCCAAATCCTTCCCCTTCCAAACCTGAGACCCTCCCTTTAGCATGAGATGTGATATCCAACTCCTTCCCATTCCAATCCTGAGACCCTTATGATAGCATGAGATGTGATATCTCAATGCCTCTAATACCAAACCTGAGATACTTCCGATAGCATGAGATGTGATATCTCAATGCTTCTAATATCAAACCTGAGATCCTTCCTATAATATGAGATGTGATATCCAACTCCTTCCCCTTCCAAACCTGAGAGCCTTCCTATAGCATGAGATATGATATCCAAGTCCTTCCCATTCCAATCCTGAGACCCTTCCTATAACATGAGATGTGATATCCAACTCCTTCCCATTCCAACCTGAGACCCTTCCTATAGCATGAGATGGGATATCCAACTCCTTCCAAATCCAATCCTGATACCCTTCCGATAGCATGAGATGTGATATCCCAATGCTTCTACCAAACCTGAGAGCCATACTATGGCATGAGATGTGATATCAAACTCCTTCCCATTCCAATACTGAGACCCTTCCTATAGCTTGAGATGTGATATCCAACTCCTTCCCATTCCAATTCTGAGACCCTTCCTATACCATGAGACTTGATATCTCAATGCTTCTAATACCAAACCTGAGATCCGTCCTATAACATGAGATGTGATATCCAAATCCTTCCCCTTCCAAACCTTAGACCCTTCCTTTATCATGAGATGTGATATCCAACTCCTTCCCATTCCAATCCTGACACCCTTCCGATATCATGAGATTTGTTATCTCAATGCTTCTAATATCAAACTTGAGACCCTCCCTATAGCATGAGATCTGACATCCAAGTCCTTCCCATTCCAATCCTGAGACCCTTCCTATAGCATGAGATGTGATATCTCAATGCTTCTAATACCAAACCTGAGACACTTCCTATAACATGAGATGGGATATCCAAGTCCTTCCCATTCTAATCCTGAGACCCTTCCCATAGCATGAGATGTGATGTCTCAATGCTTCTAATACCAAACCTGAGATCCTTCCTATAACATGAGATGTGATATCCAACTCCTTCCCATTCCAATCCTGAGACCCTTCCTATAGCATGAGAAGTGATATCTCCATGCTTATACCAAACCCGAGACCCTTCCTATAGCATGAGATGTGATATCCAACTCCTTCCCATTCCAATCCTGAGACCCTTCCTATAGCATGAGAAGTGATATCTCCATGCGTATACCAAACCTGAGACCCTTCCTATAGCATGAGATGTGATATCCAAATCCTTCCCATTCCAATCCTGAGACCCTTCCTATAGCATGAGATGTGATATCTCAATGCTTATACCAAACCAGAGACCCGTCCTATAACATGAGATGGGATATCCAACTCCTTCCCATTCCAATCCTGAGACCCTTCCTATAACATGAGATGTGATATCCAACTCCTTCCCATTCCAACCTGAGACCCTACCTATAGCATGAGATGGGATATCCAACTCCTTCCAAATCCAATCCTGATACCCTTCCGATAGCATGAGATGTGATATCCCAATGCTTCTACCAAACCTGAGACCCATACTATGGCATGAGATGTGATATCAAACTCCTTCCCATTCCAATTCTGAGACCCTTCCTATACCATGAGACTTGATATCTCAATGCTTCTAATACCAAACCTGAGACCCGTCCTATAACATGAGATGTGATATCCAAATCCTTCCCCTTCCAAACCTTAGACCCTTCCTTTATTATGAGATGTGATTTCCAACTCCTTCCCATTCCAATCCTGACACCCTTCCGATATCATGAGATTTGTTATCTCAATGCTTCTAATATCAAACTTGAGACCCTCCCTATAGCATGAGATCTGACATCCAAGTCCTTCCCATTCCAATCCTGAGACCCTTCCTATAGCATGAGATGTGATATCTCAATGCTTCTAATACCAAACCTGAGACCCTTCCTATAACATGAGATGGGATATCCAACTCCTTCCCATTCCAATCCTGAGACCCTTCCGATAGCAGAGATGTGATATCTCAATGCTTATACCAAACCTGAGACCCTTGCTATGGCCTGAGATGTCATATACAACTCCTTCCCTTTCCAATCCTGAAACCCTTCCTATAGCATGAGATGTGATATCTCAATGCTTATACCAAACCTGAGACCCTTCCTATAGCATGAGATGTGATATCCAACTCCTTCCCATTCCAATCCTGAGACCCTTCCCATAGCATGAGATGTGATGTCTCAATGCTTCTAATACCAAACCTGAGATCCTTCCTATAACGTGAGATGTGATATCCAACTCCTTCCCATTCCAATCCTGAGACCCTTCCTATAGCATGAGAAGTGATATCTCCATGCGTATACCAAACCTGAGACCCTTCCTATAGCATGAGATGTGATATCCAAATCCTTCCCATTCCAATCCTGAGACCCTTCCTATAGCATGAGAAGTGATATCTCCATGCTTATACCAAACCTGAGACCCTTCCTATAGCATGAGAAGTGATATCTCCATGCTTATACCAAACCTGAGACGCTTCCTATAGCATGAGATGGGATATCCAACTCCTTCCCATTCCAATCCTGAGCCACTTCCGGTAGCAGAGATGTGATATCTCAATGCTTATACCAAACCTGAGACCCTTCCTATAACATGAGATGTGATATCCAAATCCTTCCCCTTCCAAACCTGAGACCCTCCCTTTAGCATGAGATGTGATATCCAACTCCTTCCCATTCCAATCCTGAGACCCTTCTGATAGCATGAGATGTGATATCTCAATGCCTCTAATACCAAACCTGATTCCTACCTCTAACATGAAATGTGATATCCAACCCCTTCCCTTTCCAAACGTGAGACCCTCCCTATAGCATCAGATGTGATATCCAAGTCCTTCCCATTCCAATCCTGAGACCCTTCCTATAGCATGAGATGTGATATCCCAATGCTTCTAATACCAAACCTGAGACCCTTCCTATAACATAAGATGGGATATCCAACTCCTTCCCATTCCACTCCTGAGACCCTTCCGATAGCAGAGATGTGATATCTCAATGCTTATACCAAACCTGAGACCCTTCCTGTGGCATGAGATGTCATATACAACTCCTTCCCATTCCAATCCTGAGACCCTTCCTATAGCATGAGATGTGATATCCAACTCCTTCCCATTCCAATCCTGAGACCCTTCCTATAGCATGAGATGTGATTTCTCAATGCTTCTAATACCAAACCTGAGATCCTTCCTATAACATGAGATGTGATATCCAACTCCTTCCCATTCCAATCCTGAGACACTTCCTATAGCATGAGAAGTGATATCTCAATGCTTATACCAAACCTGAGACCCTTCCTACGGCATGAGATGTCATATACAACTCCTTCCCATTCCAATCCTGAGACCCTTCCTATAGCATGAGATGTTATCTCAATGCTTATACCAAACCTGAGACCCTTCCTATAGCATGAGATGTGATATCCAACTACTTCCGATTCCAATCCTGAGACCCTTCCTATAGCATGAGATGTGATATCCAACTCCTTCCCTTTCCAAACCTGAGAACCTATCTATAGCATGAGATGTTATATCCAATTCCTTCCCATTCCAATCCTGAGACCCTTCCTATAGCATGAGATGTGATATCTCAATGCTTCTAATACCAAACCTGAGACCCTTCCTGTAGCATGAGATGTGATATCCAACTACTTCCCATTCCAATCCTGAGACCCTTCTTATAGCATGAGATGTGATATCCAACTCCTTCCATTCCAATCCTGAGACCCATCCTATAGCATGAGATGTGATATCTCAATGCTTATACCAAACCTGAGACCCTTCCTATAGCATGAGATGTGATATCCAACTACTTCCCATTCCAATCCTGAGAAATTTCCTATAGCATGAGATGTGATATCCAACTCCTTCCCTTTCCAAACCTGAGAGCATATCTATAGCATGAGATGGGATATCCAACTCCTTCCCATTCCAATCCTGAGACACTTCCGATAGCAGAGATGTGATATCTCAATGCTTATACCAAACCTGAGACCCTTCCTATAACATGAGATGTGATATCCAACTCCTTCCCGTTCCAAACCTGAGACCCTTCCTTTAGCATGAGATGTGATATCCAGCTCCTTCCCATTCCAATCCTGAGACACTTCCGATAGCATAAGATGTGATATCTCAATGCTTCTAATATCAAAACTGAGACCCTCCCTATAGCATGATATGTGATATCTAAGTCCTTCCCATTCCAATCCTAGAACCCTTCCTATAGCAGGAGATGTGATATCTCAATGCTTCTACCAAACCTGAGACCCTTCCTTTAGCATGAGATGTGATATCCAACGCCTTCCCATTCCAGTCCTGAGACCCTTCCTATAGCATGAGATATGATATCTCAATACTTCTAATACCAAACCTGAGATCCTTCTGATAACATGAGATGTGATATCCAAATCCTTCCCCTTCCAAACCTGAGACCCTCCCTTTAGCATGAGATGTGATATCCAACTCCTTCCCATTCCAATCCTGAGATCCTTCTGATAGCATGAGATGTGATATCTCAATGCTTCTAATACCAAACCTGAGATCCTTCCTATAACATGAGATGTGATATCCAACTCCTTCCTTTTCCAATCCTGAGACCCTTCCTATAGCATGAGAAGTGATATCTCCATGCGTATACCAAACCTGAGACCCTTCCTATAGCATGAGATGTGATATCCAAATCCTTCCCATTCCAATCCTGAGACCCTTCCTATAGCATGAGATGTGATATCTCAATGCTTATACCAAACCAGAGACCCGTCCTATAACATGAGATGGGATATCCAACTCCTTCCCATTCCAATCCTGAGCCACTTCCGATAGCAGAGATGTGATATCTCAATGCTTATACCAAACCTGAGACCCTTCCTATAACATGAAATGTTATATCCAACTCATTCCCATTCCAAACCTGAGACACTTCCTATAGCATATGTGATATCCAACTCCTTCCCATTCCAAACATGAGACCCTTCCGATAGCATGAGATGTGATATCCAACTCCTTTGAATTCCAATACTGAGACCCTTCCAATAGCATATGTGATATCTCAATGCTTCTAATATCAAACCTGAGAACCTCCCTATAGCATGAGATGTGATATCCAACTCCTTCCCATCCCAATCCTGAGACACTTCCGATTGCAGAGATGTGATATCTCAATGTTTATACCAAACCTGAGACTCTTCCTATAACATGAGATGTGATAAACAACTCCTTCCCGTTCCAAACCTGAGACCCTTCCTATAGCATGAGATGTGATATCCAGCTCCTTCCCATTCCAATCCTGAGACCCTTCCGATAGCATGAGATGTGTTATCTCAATGCTTCTAATACCAAACCTGAGATCCTTCTTATAACATGTGATGTGATATCCAAATCCTTCCCCTTCCAAACCTGAGACCCTCCCTTTAGCATGAGATGTGATATCCAACTCCTTCCCATTCCAATCCTGAGACCCTTATGATAGCATGAGATGTGATATCTCAATGCCTCTAATACCAAACCTGAGATACTTCCGATAGCATGAGATGTGATATCTCAATGCTTCTAATACCAAACCTGAGATCCTTCCTATAATATGAGATGTGATATCCAAATCCTTCCCCTTCCAAACCTGAGACCCTCCCTTTAGCATGAGATGTGATATCCAACGCCTTCCCATTCCAATCCTGAGACCCTTCTGATAGCATGAGATGTGATATCTCAATGCCTCTAATACCAAACCTGAGATCCTACCTCTAACATGAAATGTGATATCCAACTCCTTCCCTTTCCAAACCTGAGACCCTGCCCATAGCATGAGATGTGATATCCAAGTCCTTCCCATTCCAATCCTGAGACCCTTCCTATAGCATGAGATGTGATATCTCAATGCTTATACCAAACCTGAGACCCTTCCTATGGCATGAGATGTCATATACAACTCCTTCCCATTCCAATCCCGAGACCCTTCCTATAGCATGAGATGTGATATCTCAATGCTTATACCAAACCTGAAACCCTTCCTATAGCATGAGATGTGATATCCAACTTCTTCCCATTCCAATCTTGAGACCCTTCCTATAACATGAGATGTGATGTCTCAATGCTTCTAATACCAAACCTGAGATCTTTCCTATAACATGAGATGTGATATCCAACTCCTTCCCATTCCAATTCTGAGACCCTTCCTATAGCAAGAGATGTGATATCTCAATGCCTCTTTACCAAACCTGATATCCTACCTCTAACATGAAATGTGATATCCAACTCCTTCCCCTTCCAAACCTGAGAGCCTTCCTATAGCATGAGATGTGATATCCAAGTCCTTCCCATTCCAATCCTGAGACCCTTCCTATAACATCAGATGTGATATCCAACTCCTTCCCATTCCAACCTGAGACCCTTCCTATAGCATGAGATGGGATATCCAACTCCTTCCAAATCCAATCCTGATACCCTTCCGATAGCATGAGATGTGATATCAAACTCCTTCCCATTCCAATCCTGAGACCCTTCCGATAGCAGAGATGTGATATCTCAATGCTTATACCAAACCTGAGACCCTTGCTATGGCCTGAGATGTCATATACAACTCCTTCCCATTCCAATCCTGAGACCCTTCCTATAGCATGAGATGTGATATCTCAATGCTTATACCAAACCTGAGACCCTTCCTATAGCATGAGATGTGATATCCAACTCCTTCCCATTCCAATCCTGAGACCCTTCCCATAGCATGAGATGTGATGTCTCAATGCTTCTAATACCAAACCTGAATCCCTTCCTATAGCATGAAATGTGATATTCAACTCCGTCCCTTTCCAAACCTGAGAGCCTACCTATAGCATGAGATGTGATATCCAAGTCCTTCCCATTCCAATCCTTAGACCCTTCCTACAGCATGCAATATGATATCTCAATGATTCTAATAACAAACCTGAGACCCGTCCTATAACATGAGATGGGATATCCAACTCCTTCCCATTCCAATCCTGAGACACTTCCGATAGCAGAGATGTGATATCTCAATGCTTATACCAAACCTGAGACCCTTCCTATAGCATGAGATGTGATATCCAATTCTTTCCCGTTCCAAACCTGAGACCCTTCCTATAGCATATGTGATATCCAACTCCTTCCCATTCCAAACATGAGACCCTTCCTATAGCAAGAATGTAATATCCAACTCCTTCCCATTCCAATCCTGAGACCCTTCCTTCAGCATGCGATGTGATATCTCAATGCTTCTAATACCAAACCTGAGACCCGTCCTATAACATGAGATGGGATATCCAACTCCTTCCAGTTCCAAACCTGAGAGCCTTCCTATAGCATGAGATGTGATATCCAAGTCCTTTCCATTCCAATCCTGAGACCCTTCCTATAACATGAGATGTGATATCTCAATGCTTATACCAAACCTGAATCCCTTCCTATAGCATGAGATGTGATATCCAACTCCTTCCCATTCCAATCCTGAGACCCTTCCTATAGCATTAGATGTGATATCTCAATGCCTCTAATACCAAACCTGAGATCCTTCCTCTAACATGAAATGTGATATCCAACTCCTTCCCTTTCCAAACCTGAGAGCCTACCTATAGCATGAGATGTGATATCCAAGTCCTTCCCATTCCAATCCTTAGACCCTTCCTACAGCGTGCAATATGATATCTCAATGATTCTCATTCCAATCCTGAGACCCTTCCTATAGCATGAGATGTGATATCAAACTCCTTCCCATTCCAATCCTGAGACCCTTCCGATAGCATGAGATGTGTTATCTCAATGCCTCTTTACCAAACCTGAGATCCTACCTCTAACATGAAATGTGATATCCAACTCCTTCCCCTTCCAAACCTGAGAGCCTTCCTATAGTATGAGATGTGATATCCAAGTCCTTCCCATTCCAATCCTGAGACCCTTCCTATAACATCAGATGTGATATCCAACTCCTTCCCATTCCAACCTGAGACCCTTCCTATAGCATGAGATGGGATATTCAACTCCTTCCAAATCCAATCCTGATACCCTTCCGATAGCATGATATGTGATATCTCAATGCTTCTAATACCAAACCTGTGACTCTTCCGATAACATGAGATGTGATATCCAACTCCTTCCCATTCCAATCCTGAGACCCTTCCTATAGAATGAGAAGTGATATCTCAATGCTTATACCAAACCTGAGACCCTTCCTATAGCATGAGCTGTAATATCCAACTCCTTCCCATTCCAATCCTGAGACCCTTCCTATAGAATGAGAAGTGATATCTCAATGCTTATACCAAACCTGAGACCCTTCCTATAACATGAGATGTGATATCCAACTCATTCCCGTTCCAAACCTGAGACACTTCCTATAGCATATGTGATATCCAACTCCTTCCCATTCCAAACATGAGACCCTTCCTATAGCAAGAATGTAATATCCAACTCCTACCCATTCCAATCCTGAGACCATTCCTATAGCATGAGATGTGATATATCAATGCTTCTAATACCAAACCTGCGATCCTTCCTATGACATGAAATGTGATATCCAAATCCTTCCCATTCCAAACCTGAGACCCTTCCTACAGCATGCGATGTGATATCTCAATGCTTCTAATATCAAACCTGAGACCCATCCTATAACATGAGATGGGATATCCAACTCCTTCCTGTTCCAAACCTGAGACCCTTCCTATAGCATGAGATGTGATATCCAATTCCTTCCCATCCCAATCCTGAGACACCTTCGATAGCAGAGATGTGATATCTCAATGCTTATACCAAACCTGAGACTCTTCCTATAACATGAGATGTGATATCCAACTCCTTCCCGTTCCAAACCTGAGACCCTTCCTATAGCATGAGATGTGATATCCAACTCTTTCCCATTCCAATCCTGAGACCCTTCCGATAGCATGAGATGTGATATCTCAATGCTTCTAATACCAAACCTGTGATCCTTCCTATAATAAGAGATGTGATATCCAAATCCTTCCCCTTCCAAACCTGAGACCCTCCCTTTAGCATGAGATGTGATATCTCAATGCCTCTAATACCAAACCTGAGATCGTTCCAATAGCATGAGATGTCATATCTCAATGCTTCTGATACAAAACCTGAGATCCTTCCTATAACATGAGATGTGATATCCAAATCCTTCCCCTTCCAAACCTGAGACCTTCCCTTTAGCATGAGATGTGATATCCAACTCCTTCCTATTCCAATCCTGAGACCCTTCTGATAGCATGAGATGTGATATCTCAATGCCTCTAATACCAAACCTGATTCCTACCTCTAACATGAAATGTGATATCCAACTCCTTCCCTTTCCAAACGTGAGACCCTCCCTATAGCATGAGATGTGATATCCAAGTCCTTCCCATTCCAATCCTGAGACCCTTCCTATAGCATGAGATGTGATATCTCAATGCTTCTAATACCAAACCTGAGACCCTTCCTATAACATAAGATGGGATATCCAACTCCTTCCCATTCCAATCCTGAGACCCTTCCGATAGCAGAGATGTGATATCTCAATGCTTATACCAAACCTGAGACCCTTCCTGTGGCATGAGATGTCATATACAACTCCTTCCCATTCCAATCCTGAGACCCTTCCTATAGCATGAGATGTGATATCCAACTCCTTCCCATTCCAATCCTGAGACCCTTCCTATAGCATGAGATTTGATATCTCAATGCTTCTAACACCAAACCTGAGATCCTTCCGATAGCATGAGATGTGATATCTCAATGCTTCTAATACCAAACCTGAGATCATTCCTATAACACGAGATGTTATATCCAAATCCATCCCCTTCCAAACCTGAGACCCTCCCTTTAGCATGAGATGTGATATCCAACTCCTTCCCATTCCAATCCTGAGACCCTTCCTATAGCATGAGATGTGATTTCTCAATGCTTCTAATACCAAACCTGAGATCCTTCCTATAACATGAGATGTGATATCCAACTCCTTCCCATTCTAATCCTGAGACACTTCCTATAGCATGAGATGTGATATCCAAGTCCTTCCCATTCCAATCCTGAGACCCTTCCTATAGCATGAGATGTGATATCTCAATGCTTATACCAAACCTGAGACCCTTCCTATGGCATGAGATGTCATATACAACTCCTTCCCATTCCAATCCTGAGACCCTTCCTATAGCATGAGATGTGATATCTCAATGCTTATACCAAACCTGAGACCCTTCCTATAGCATGAGATGTGATATCCAACTTCTTCCCATTCCAATCCTGAGACCCTTCCTATAACATGAGATGTGATGTCTCAATGCTTCTAATACCAAACCTGAGATCTTTCCTATAACATGAGATGTGATATCCAACTCCTTCCCATTCCAATTCTGAGACCCTTCCTATAGCAAGAGATGTGATATCTTAATGTCTCTTTACCAAACCTGATATCCTACCTCTAACATGAAATGTGATATCCAACTCCTTCCCCTTCCAAACCTGAGAGCCTTCCTATAGCATGAGATGTGATATCCAAGTCCTTCCCATTCCAATCCTGAGACCCTTCCTATAACATCAGATGTGATATCCAACTCCTTCCCATTCCAACCTGAGACCCTTCCTATAGCATGAGATGGGATATCCAACTCCTTCCAAATCCAATCCTGATACCCTTCCGATAGCATAAGATGTGATATCCCACTGCTTCTACAAAACCTGAGACCCATACAGGGCATGAGATGTGATATCAAACTCCTTCCCATTCCAATCCTGAGACCCTTCCGATAGCAGAGATGTGATATCTCAATGCTTATACCAAACCTGAGACCCTTCCTATGGCATGAGATGTCATATACAACTCCTTCCCATTCCAATCCTGAGACCCTTCCTATAGCATGAGATGTGATATCTCAATGTTTATACCAAACCTGAGACCCTTCCTATAGCATGAGATGTGATATCCAATTCTTTCCCGTTCCAATTCTGAGACCCTTCCTATAGCAAGAGATGTGATATCTTAATGCCTCTTTACCAAACCTGATATCCTACCTCTAACATGAAATGTGATATCCAACTCCTTCCCCTTCCAAACCTGAGAGCCTTCCTATAGCATGAGATGTGATATCCAACTCCTTCCCATTCCAATCCTGAGACCCTTCCTATAGCATGAGATGTGATATCTCAATGCTTATACCAAACCTGAATCCCTTCCTATAGCATGAGATGTGATATCCAACTCCTGAGACTTGATATCTCAATGCTTCTAATACCAAACCTGAGACCCGTCCTATAACATGAGATGTGATATCCAAATCCTTCCCCTTCCAAACCTTAGACCCTTCCTTTATTATGAGATGTGATTTCCAACTCCTTCCCATTCCAATCCTGACACCCTTCCGATATCATGAGATTTGTTATCTCAATGCTTCTAATATCAAACTTGAGACCCTCCCTATAGCATGAGATCTGACATCCAAGTCCTTCCCATTCCAATCCTGAGACCCTTCCTATAGCATGAGATGTGATATCTCAATGCTTCTAATACCAAACCTGAGACCCTTCCTATAACATGAGATGGGATATCCAACTCCTTCCCATTCCAATCCTGAGACCCTTCCGATAGCAGAGATGTGATATCTCAATGCTTATACCAAACCTGAGACCCTTGCTATGGCCTGAGATGTCATATACAACTCCTTCCCTTTCCAATCCTGAGACCCTTCCTATAGCATGAGATGTGATATCTCAATGCTTATACCAAACCTGAGACCCTTCCTATAGCATGAGATGTGATATCCAACTCCTTCCCATTCCAATCCTGAGACCCTTCCCATAGCATGAGATGTGATGTCTCAATGCTTCTAATACCAAACCTGAGATCCTTCCTATAACGTGAGATGTGATATCCAACTCCTTCCCATTCCAATCCTGAGACCCTTCCTATAGCATGAGAAGTGATATCTCCATGCTTATACCAAATCTGAGACCCTTCCTATAGCATGAGATGTAATATCCAACTCCTTCCCATTCCAATCCTGAGACCCTTCCTATAGCATGAGAAGTGATATCTCCATGCGTATACCAAACCTGAGACCCTTCCTATAGCATGAGATGTGATATCCAAATCCTTCCCATTCCAATCCTTAGACCCTTCCTATAGCATGAGATGTGATATCTCAATGCTTATACCAAACCAGAGACCCGTCCTATAACATGAGATGGGATATCCAACTCCTTCCCATTCCAATCCTGAGCCACTTCCGATAGCAGAGATGTGATATCTCAATGCTTATACCAAACCTGAGACCCTTCCTATAACATGAGATGTGATATGCAACTCATTCCCGTTCCAAACCTGAGACACTTCCTATAGCATATGTGATATCCAACTCCTTCCCATTCCAAACATGAGACCCTTCCTATAGCAAGAATGTAATATCCAACTCCTACCCATTCCAATCCTGAGACCATTCCTATAGCATGAGATGTGATATATCAATGCTTCTAATACCAAACCTGAGATCCTTCCTATGACATGAAATGTGATATCCAAATCCTTCCCATTCCAATCCTGAGACCCTTCCTATAGCATGAGATGTGATATCTCAATGCTTCTATCAAACTTGAGTCCCTTACTTTAACATGAGATGTGATATCCAAATCCTTCCCCTTCCAAACCTGAGACCCTCCCTTTAGCATGAGATGTGATATCCAACTCCTTCCCATTCCAATCCTGAGACCCTTCTGATAGCATGAGATGTGATATCTCAATGCCTCTAATACCAAACCTGATTCCTACCTCTAACATGAAATGTGATATCCAACCCCTTCCCTTTCCAAACGTGAGACCCTCCCTATAGCATCAGATGTGATATCCAAGTCCTTCCCATTCCAATCCTGAGACCCTTCCTATAGCATGAGATGTGATATCCCAATGCTTCTAATACCAAACCTGAGACCCTTCTTATAACATAAGATGGGATATCCAACTCCTTCCCATTCCACTCCTGAGACCCTTCCGATAGCAGAGATGTGATATCTCAATGCCTATACCAAACCTGAGACCCTTCCTGTGGCATGAGATGTCATATACAACTCCTTCCCATTCCAATCCTGAGACCCTTCCTATAGCATGAGATGTGATATCCAACTCCTTCCCATTCCAATCCTGAGACCCTTCCTATAGCATGAGATGTGATTTCTCAATGCTTCTAATACCAAACCTGAGATCCTTCCTATAACATGAGATGTGATATCCAACTCCTTCCCATTCCAATCCTGAGACACTTCCTATAGCATGAGAAGTGATATCTCAATGCTTATACCAAACCTGAGACCCTTCCTACAGCATGAGATGTCATATACAACTCCTTCCCATTCCAATCCTGAGACCCTTCCTATAGCATGAGATGTTATCTCAATGCTTATACCAAACCTGAGACCCTTCCTATAGCATGAGATGTGATATCCAACTACTTCCCATTCCAATCCTGAGACCCTTCCTATAGCATGAGATGTGATATCCAACTCCTTCCCTTTCCAAACCTGAGAGCCTATCTATAGCATGAGATGTGATATCCAATTCCTTCCCATTCCAATCCTGAGACCCTTCCTATAGCATGAGATGTGATATCTCAATGCTTCTAATACCAAACCTGAGACCCTTCCTATAGCATGAGATGTGATATCCAACTACTTCCCATTCCAATCCTGAGACCCTTCTTATAGCATGAGATGTGATATCCAACTCCTTCCATTCCAATCCTGAGACCCATCCTATAGCATGAGATGTGATATCTCAATGCTTATACCAAACCTGAGACCCTTCCTATAGCATGAGATGTGATATCCAACTACTTCCCATTCCAATCCTGAGAAATTTCCTATAGCATGAGATGTGATATCCAACTCCTTCCCTTTCCAAACCTGAGAGCATATCTATAGCATGAGATGGGATATCCAACTCCTTCCCATTCCAATCCTGAGACACTTCCGATAGCAGAGATGTGATATCTCAATGCTTATACCAAACCTGAGACCCTTCCTATAACATGAGATGTGATATCCAACTCCTTCCCGTTCCAAACCTGAGACCCTTCCTTTAGCATGAGATGTGATATCCAGCTCCTTCCCATTCCAATCCTGAGACACTTCCGATAGCATAAGATGTGATATCTCAATGCTTCTAATATCAAAACTGAGACCCTCCCTATAGCATGATATGTGATATCTAAGTCCTTCCCATTCCAATCCTAGAACCCTTCCTATAGCAGGAGATGTGATATCTCAATGCTTCTACCAAACCTGAGACCCTTCCTTTAGCATGAGATGTGATATCCAACTCCTTCCCATTCCAGTCCTGAGACCCTTCCTATAGCATGAGATATGATATCTCAATACTTCTAATACCAAACCTGAGATCCTTCTGATAACATGAGATGTGATATCCAAATCCTTCCCCTTCCAAACCTGAGACCCTCCCTTTAGCATGAGATGTGATATCCAACTCCTTCCCATTCCAATCCTGAGACCCTTCTGATAGCATGAGATGTGATATCTCAATGCTTCTAATACCAAACCTGAGATCCTTCCTATAACATGAGATGTGATATCCAACTCCTTCCTTTTCCAATCCTGAGACCCTTCCTATAGCATGAGAAGTGATATCTCCATGCGTATACCAAACCTGAGACCCTTCCTATAGCATGAGATGTGATATCCAAATCCTTCCCATTCCAATCCTGAGACCCTTCCTATAGCATGAGATGTGATATCTCAATGCTTATACCAAACCAGACACCCGTCCTATAACATGAGATGGGATATCCAACTCCTTCCCATTCCAATCCTGAGCCACTTCCGATAGCAGAGATGTGATATCTCAATGCTTATACCAAACCTGAGACCCTTCCTATAACATGAGATGTGATATCCAACTCATTCCCATTCCACACCTGAGACACTTCCTATAGCATATGTGATATCCAACTCCTTCCCATTCCAAACATGAGACCCTTCCGATAGCATGAGATGTGATATCCAACTCCTTCCAATTCCAATACTGAGACCCTTCCAATAGCATATGTGATATCTCAATGCTTCTAATATCAAACCTGAGAACCTCCCTATAGCATGATATGTGATATCCAACTCCTTCCCATCCCAATCCTGAGACACTTCCGATTGCAGAGATGTGATATCTCAATGTTTATACCAAACCTGAGACTCTTCCTATAACATGAGATGTGATAAACAACTTCTTCCCATTCCAATCCTGAGACCCTTCCTATAACATGAGATGTGATATCTCAATGCCTCTAATACCAAACCTGAGATCCTACCTCTAACATGAAATGTGATATCCAACTCCTTCCCTTTCCAAACCTGAGACCCTGCCTATAGCATGAGATGTGATATCCAAGTCCTTCCCATTCCAATCCTGAGACCCTTCCTATAGCATGAGATGTGATATCTCAATGCTTATACCAAACCTGAGACCCTTCCTATGGCATGAGATGTCATATACAACTCCTTCCCATTCCAATCCCGAGACCCTTCCTATAGCATGAGATGTGATATCTCAATGCTTATACCAAACCTGAAACCCTTCCTATAGCATGAGATGTGATATCCAACTTCTTCCCATTCCAATCCTGAGACCCTTCCTATAACATGAGATGTGATGTCTCAATGCTTCTAATACCAAACCTGAGATCTTTCCTATAACATGAGATGTGATATCCAACTCCTTCCCATTCCAATTCTGAGACCCTTCCTATAGCAAGAGATGTGATATCTCAATGCCTCTTTACCAAACCTGATATCCTACCTCTAACATGAAATGTGATATCCAACTCCTTCCCCTTCCAAACCTGAGAGCCTTCCTATAGCATGAGATGTAATATCCAAGTCCTTCCCATTCCAATCCTGAGACCCTTCCTATAACATCAGATGTGATATCCAACTCCTTCCCATTCCAACCTGAGACCCTTCCTATAGCATGAGATGGGATATCCAACTCCTTCCAAATCCAATCCTGATACCCTTCCGATAGCATGAGATGTGATATCCCAATGCTTCTACAAAACCTGAGACCCATACATGGCATGAGATGTGATATCAAACTCCTTCCCATTCCAATCCTGAGACCCTTCCGATAGCAGAGATGTGATATCTCAATACTTATACCAAACCTGAGACCCTTCCTATGGCATGAGATGTCAAATACAACTACTTCCCATTCCAATCCTGAGACCCTTCCTATAGCATGAGATGTGATATCTCAATGTTTATACCAAACCTGAGACCCTTCCTATAGCATGAGATGTGATATCCAACTCCTTCCCATTCCAATCCTGAGACCCTTCCTATAGCATGAGATGTGATATCTCAATGCTTATACCAAACCTGAATCCCTTCCTATAGCATGAGATGTGATATCCAACTCCTTCCCATTCCAATCCTGAGACCCTTCCTATAGCATTAGATGTGATATCTCAATGCCTCTAAAACCAAACCTGAGATCCTTCCTCTAACATGAAATGTGATATCCAACTCCTTCCCTTTCCAAACCTGAGAGCCTACCTATAGCATGAGATGTGATATCCAAGTCCTTCCCATTCCAATCCTTAGACCCTTCCTACAGCATGCAATATGATATCTCAATGATTCTAATAACAAACCTGAGACCCGTCCTATAACATGAGATGTGATATCCAACTCCTTCCCATTCTAATCCTGAGACACTTCCTATAGCATGAGATGTGATATCCAAGTCCTTCCCATTCCAATCCTGAGACCCTTCCTATAGCATGAGATGTGATATCTCAATGCTTATACCAAACCTGAGACCCTTCCTATGGCATGAGATGTCATATACAACTCCTTCCCATTCCAATCCTGAGACCCTTCCTATAGCATGAGATGTGATATCTCAATGCTTATACCAAACCTGAGACCCTTCCTATAGCATGAGATGTGATATCCAACTTCTTCCCATTCCAATCCTGAGACCCTTCCTATAACATGAGATGTGATGTCTCAATGCTTCTAATACCAAACCTGAGATCTTTCCTATAACATGAGATGTGATATCCAACTCCTTCCCATTCCAATTCTGAGACCCTTCCTATAGCAAGAGATGTGATATCTTAATGTCTCTTTACCAAACCTGATATCCTACCTCTAACATGAAATGTGATATCCAACTCCTTCCCCTTCCAAACCTGAGAGCCTTCCTATAGCATGAGATGTGATATCCAAGTCCTTCCCATTCCAATCCTGAGACCCTTCCTATAACATCAGATGTGATATCCAACTCCTTCCCATTCCAACCTGAGACCCTTCCTATAGCATGAGATGGGATATCCAACTCCTTCCAAATCCAATCCTGATACCCTTCCGATAGCATAAGATGTGATATCCCACTGCTTCTACAAAACCTGAGACCCATACATGGCATGAGATGTGATATCGAACTCCTTCCCATTCCAATCCTGAGACCCTTCCGATAGCAGAGATGTGATATCTCAATGCTTATACCAAACCTGAGACCCTTCCTATGGCATGAGATGTCATATACAACTCCTTCCCATTCCAATCCTGAGACCCTTCCTATAGCATGAGATGTGATATCTCAATGTTTATACCAAACCTGAGACCCTTCCTATAGCATGAGATGTGATATCCAATTCTTTCCCGTTCCAATTCTGAGACCCTTCCTATAGCAAGAGATGTGATATCTTAATGCCTCTTTACCAAACCTGATATCCTACCTCTAACATGAAATGTGATATCCAACTCCTTCCCCTTCCAAACCTGAGAGCCTTCCTATAGCATGAGATGTGATATCCAACTCCTTCCCATTCCAATCCTGAGACCCTTCCTATAGCATGAGATGTGATATCTCAATGCTTATACCAAACCTGAATCCCTTCCTATAGCATGAGATGTGATATCCAACTCCTGAGACTTGATATCTCAATGCTTCTAATACCAAACCTGAGACCCGTCCTATAACATGAGATGTGATATCCAAATCCTTCCCCTTCCAAACCTTAGACCCTTCCTTTATTATGAGATGTGATTTCCAACTCCTTCCCATTCCAATCCTGACACCCTTCCGATATCATGAGATTTGTTATCTCAATGCTTCTAATATCAAACTTGAGACCCTCCCTATAGCATGAGATCTGACATCCAAGTCCTTCCCATTCCAATCCTGAGACCCTTCCTATAGCATGAGATGTGATATCTCAATGCTTCTAATACCAAACCTGAGACCCTTCCTATAACATGAGATGGGATATCCAACTCCGTCCCATTCCAATCCTGAGACCCTTCCGATAGCAGAGATGTGATATCTCAATGCTTATACCAAACCTGAGACCCTTGCTATGGCCTGAGATGTCATATACAACTCCTTCCCTTTCCAATCCTGAGACCCTTCCTATAGCATGAGATGTGATATCTCAATGCTTATACCAAACCTGAGACCCTTCCTATAGCATGAGATGTGATATCCAACTCCTTCCCATTCCAATCCTGAGACCCTTCCCATAGCATGAGATGTGATGTCTCAATGCTTCTAATACCAAACCTGAGATCCTTCCTATAACGTGAGATGTGATATCCAACTCCTTCCCATTCCAATCCTGAGACCCTTCCTATAGCATGAGAAGTGATATCTCCATGCTTATACCAAATCTGAGACCCTTCCTATAGCATGAAATGTAATATCCAACTCCTTCCCATTCCAATCCTGAGACCCTTCCTATAGCATGAGAAGTGATATCTCCATGCGTATACCAAACCTGAGACCCTTCCTATAGCATGAGATGTGATATCCAAATCCTTCCCATTCCAATCCTTAGACCCTTCCTATAGCATGAGATGTGATATCTCAATGCTTATACCAAACCAGAGACCCGTCCTATAACATGAGATGGGATATCCAACTCCTTCCCATTCCAATCCTGAGCCACTTCCGATAGCAGAGATGTGATATCTCAATGCTTATACCAAACCTGAGACCCTTCCTATAACATGAGATGTGATATGCAACTCATTCCCGTTCCAAACCTGAGACACTTCCTATAGCATATGTGATATCCAACTCCTTCCCATTCCAAACATGAGACCCTTCCTATAGCAAGAATGTAATATCCAACTCCTACCCATTCCAATCCTGAGACCATTCCTATAGCATGAGATGTGATATATCAATGCTTCTAATACCAAACCTGAGATCCTTCCTATGACATGAAATGTGATATCCAAATCCTTCCCATTCCAATCCTGAGACCCTTCCTATAGCATGAGATGTGATATCTCAATGCTTCTATCAAACTTGAGTCCCTTACTTTAACATGAGATGTGATATCCAAATCCTTCCCCTTCCAAACCTGAGACCCTCCCTTTAGCATGAGATGTGATATCCAACTCCTTCCCATTCCAATCCTGAGACCCTTCTGATAGCATGAGATGTGATATCTCAATGCCTCTAATACCAAACCTGATTCCTACCTCTAACATGAAATGTGATATCCAACCCCTTCCCTTTCCAAACGTGAGACCCTCCCTATAGCATCAGATGTGATATCCAAGTCCTTCCCATTCCAATCCTGAGACCCTTCCTATAGCATGAGATGTGATATCCCAATGCTTCTAATACCAAACCTGAGACCCTTCTTATAACATAAGATGGGATATCCAACTCCTTCCCATTCCACTCCTGAGACCCTTCCGATAGCAGAGATGTGATATCTCAATGCCTATACCAAACCTGAGACCCTTCCTGTGGCATGAGATGTCATATACAACTCCTTCCCATTCCAATCCTGAGACCCTTCCTATAGCATGAGATGTGATATCCAACTCCTTCCCATTCCAATCCTGAGACCCTTCCTATAGCATGAGATGTGATTTCTCAATGCTTCTAATACCAAACCTGAGATCCTTCCTATAACATGAGATGTGATATCCAACTCCTTCCCATTCCAATCCTGAGACACTTCCTATAGCATGAGAAGTGATATCTCAATGCTTATACCAAACCTGAGACCCTTCCTACAGCATGAGATGTCATATACAACTCCTTCCCATTCCAATCCTGAGACCCTTCCTATAGCATGAGATGTTATCTCAATGCTTATACCAAACCTGAGACCCTTCCTATAGCATGAGATGTGATATCCAACTACTTCCCATTCCAATCCTGAGACCCTTCCTATAGCATGAGATGTGATATCCAACTCCTTCCCTTTCCAAACCTGAGAGCCTATCTATAGCATGAGATGTGATATCCAATTCCTTCCCATTCCAATCCTGAGACCCTTCCTATAGCATGAGATGTGATATCTCAATGCTTCTAATACCAAACCTGAGACCCTTCCTATAGCATGAGATGTGATATCCAACTACTTCCCATTCCAATCGTGAGACCCTTCTTATAGCATGAGATGTGATATCCAACTCCTTCCATTCCAATCCTGAGACCCATCCTATGGCATGAGATGTGATATCTCAATGCTTATACCAAACCTGAGACCCTTCCTATAGCATGAGATGTGATATCCAACTACTTCCCATTCCAATCCTGAGAAATTTCCTATAGCATGAGATGTGATATCCAACTCCTTCCCTTTCCAAACCTGAGAGCATATCTATAGCATGAGATGGGATATCCAACTCCTTCCCATTCCAATCCTGAGACACTTCCGATAGCAGAGATGTGATATCTCAATGCTTATACCAAACCTGAGACCCTTCCTATAACATGAGATGTGATATCCAACTCCTTCCCGTTCCAAACCTGAGACCCTTCCTTTAGCATGAGATGTGATATCCAGCTCCTTCCCATTCCAATCCTGAGACACTTCCGATAGCATAAGATGTGATATCTCAATGCTTCTAATATCAAAACTGAGACCCTCCCTATAGCATGATATGTGATATCTAAGTCCTTCCCATTCCAATCCTAGAACCCTTCCTATAGCAGGAGATGTGATATCTCAATGCTTCTACCAAACCTGAGACCCTTCCTTTAGCATGAGATGTGATATCCAACTCCTTCCCATTCCAGTCCTGAGACCCTTCCTATAGCATGAGATATGATATCTCAATACTTCTAATACCAAACCTGAGATCCTTCTGATAACATGAGATGTGATATCCAAATCCTTCCCCTTCCAAACCTGAGACCCTCCCTTTAGCATGAGATGTGATATCCAACTCCTTCCCATTCCAATCCTGAGACCCTTCTGATAGCATGAGATGTGATATCTCAATGCTTCTAATACCAAACCTGAGATCCTTCCTATAACATGAGATGTGATATCCAACTCCTTCCTTTTCCAATCCTGAGACCCTTCCTATAGCATGAGAAGTGATATCTCCATGCGTATACCAAACCTGAGACCCTTCCTATAGCATGAGATGTGATATCCAAATCCTTCCCATTCCAATCCTGAGACCCTTCCTATAGCATGAGATGTGATATCTCAATGCTTATACCAAACCAGACACCCGTCCTATAACATGAGATGGGATATCCAACTCCTTCCCATTCCAATCCTGAGCCACTTCCGATAGCAGAGATGTGATATCTCAATGCTTATACCAAACCTGAGACCCTTCCTATAACATGAGATGTGATATCCAACTCATTCCCATTCCAAACCTGAGACACTTCCTATAGCATATGTGATATCCAACTCCTTCCCATTCCAAACATGAGACCCTTCCGATAGCATGAGATGTGATATCCAACTCCTTCCAATTCCAATACTGAGACCCTTCCAATAGCATATGTGATATCTCAATGCTTCTAATATCAAACCTGAGAACCTCCCTATAGCATGAGATGTGATATCCAACTCCTTCCCATCCCAATCCTGAGACACTTCCGATTGCAGAGATGTGATATCTCAATGTTTATACCAAACCTGAGACTCTTCCTATAACATGAGATGTGATAAACAACTCCTTCCCGTTCCAAACCTGAGACCCTTCCTATAGCATGAGATGTGATATCCAGCTCCTTCCCATTCCAATCCTGAGACCCTTCCGATAGCATGAGATGTGTTATCTCAATGCTTCTAATACCAAACCTGAGATCCTTCTTATAACATGTGATGTGATATCCAAATCCTTCCCCTTCCAAACCTGAGACCCTCCCTTTAGCATGAGATGTGATATCCAACTCCTTCCCATTCCAATCCTGAGACCCTTTTGATAGCATGAGATGTGATATCTCAATGCCTCTAACACCAAACCTGAGATACTTCCGATAGCATGAGATGTGATATCTCAATGCTTCTAATACCAAACCTGAGATCCTTCCTATAACATGAGATGTGATATCCAAATCCTTCCCCTTCCAAACCTGAGACCCTCCCTTTAGCATGAGATGTGATATCCAACGCCTTCCCATTCCAATCCTGAGACCCTTCTGATAGCATGAGATGTGATATCTCAATGCCTCTAATACCAAACCTGAGATCCTACCTCTAACATGAAATGTGATATCCAACTCCTTCCCTTTCCAAACCTGAGACCCTGCCTATAGCATGAGATGTGATATCCAAGTCCTTCCCATTCCAATCCTGAGACCCTTCCTATAGCATGAGATGTGATATCTCAATGCTTATACCAAACCTGAGACCCTTCCTATGGCATGAGATGTCATATACAACTCCTTCCCATTCCAATCCCGAGACCCTTCCTATAGCATGAGATGTGATATCTCAATGCTTATACCAAACCTGAAACCCTTCCTATAGCATGAGATGTGATATCCAACTTCTTCCCATTCCAATCCTGAGACCCTTCCTATAACATGAGATGTGATGTCTCAATGCTTCTAATACCAAACCTGAGATCTTTCCTATAACATGAGATGTGATATCCAACTCCTTCCCATTCCAATTCTGAGACCCTTCCTATAGCAAGAGATGTGATATCTCAATGCCTCTTTACCAAACCTGATATCCTACCTCTAACATGAAATGTGATATCCAACTCCTTCCCCTTCCAAACCTGAGAGCCTTCCTATAGCATGAGATGTAATATCCAAGTCCTTCCCATTCCAATCCTGAGACCCTTCCTATAACATCAGATGTGATATCCAACTCCTTCCCATTCCAACCTGAGACCCTTCCTATAGCATGAGATGGGATATCCAACTCCTTCCAAATCCAATCCTGATACCCTTCCGATAGCATGAGATGTGATATCCCAATGCTTCTACAAAACCTGAGACCCATACATGGCATGAGATGTGATATCAAACTCCTTCCCATTCCAATCCTGAGACCCTTCCGATAGCAGAGATGTGATATCTCAATGCTTATACCAAACCTGAGACCCTTCCTATGGCATGAGATGTCAAATACAACTACTTCCCATTCCAATCCTGAGACCCTTCCTATAGCATGAGATGTGATATCTCAATGTTTATACCAAACCTGAGACCCTTCCTATAGCATGAGATGTGATATCCAACTCCTTCCCATTCCAATCCTGAGACCCTTCCTATAGCATGAGATGTGATATCTCAATGCTTATACCAAACCTGAATCCCTTCCTATAGCATGAGATGTGATATCCAACTCCTTCCCATTCCAATCCTGAGACCCTTCCTATAGCATTAGATGTGATATCTCAATGCCTCTAAAACCAAACCTGAGATCCTTCCTCTAACATGAAATGTGATATCCAACTCCTTCCCTTTCCAAACCTGAGAGCCTACCTATAGCATGAGATGTGATATCCAAGTCCTTCCCATTCCAATCCTTAGACCCTTCCTACAGCATGCAATATGATATCTCAATGATTCTAATAACAAACCTGAGACCCGTCCTATAACATGAGATGTGATATCCAACTCCTTCCCATTCTAATCCTGAGACACTTCCTATAGCATGAGATGTGATATCCAAGTCCTTCCCATTCCAATCCTGAGACCCTTCCTATAGCATGAGATGTGATATCTCAATGCTTATACCAAACCTGAGACCCTTCCTATGGCATGAGATGTCATATACAACTCCTTCCCATTCCAATCCTGAGACCCTTCCTATAGCATGAGATGTGATATCTCAATGCTTATACCAAACCTGAGACCCTTCCTATAGCATGAGATGTGATATCCAACTTCTTCCCATTCCAATCCTGAGACCCTTCCTATAACATGAGATGTGATGTCTCAATGCTTCTAATACCAAACCTGAGATCTTTCCTATAACATGAGATGTGATATCCAACTCCTTCCCATTCCAATTCTGAGACCCTTCCTATAGCAAGAGATGTGATATCTTAATGTCTCTTTACCAAACCTGATATCCTACCTCTAACATGAAATGTGATATCCAACTCCTTCCCCTTCCAAACCTGAGAGCCTTCCTATAGCATGAGATGTGATATCCAAGTCCTTCCCATTCCAATCCTGAGACCCTTCCTATAACATCAGATGTGATATCCAACTCCTTCCCATTCCAACCTGAGACCCTTCCTATAGCATGAGATGGGATATCCAACTCCTTCCAAATCCAATCCTGATACCCTTCCGATAGCATAAGATGTGATATCCCACTGCTTCTACAAAACCTGAGACCCATACATGGCATGAGATGTGATATCAAACTCCTTCCCATTCCAATCCTGAGACCCTTCCGATAGCAGAGATGTGATATCTCAATGCTTATACCAAACCTGAGACCCTTCCTATGGCATGAGATGTCATATACAACTCCTTCCCATTCCAATCCTGAGACCCTTCCTATAGCATGAGATGTGATATCTCAATGTTTATACCAAACCTGAGACCCTTCCTATAGCATGAGATGTGATATCCAATTCTTTCCCGTTCCAATTCTGAGACCCTTCCTATAGCAAGAGATGTGATATCTTAATGCCTCTTTACCAAACCTGATATCCTACCTCTAACATGAAATGTGATATCCAACTCCTTCCCCTTCCAAACCTGAGAGCCTTCCTATAGCATGAGATGTGATATCCAACTCCTTCCCATTCCAATCCTGAGACCCTTCCTATAGCATGAGATGTGATATCTCAATGCTTATACCAAACCTGAATCCCTTCCTATAGCATGAGATGTGATATCCAACTCCTGAGACTTGATATCTCAATGCTTCTAATACCAAACCTGAGACCCGTCCTATAACATGAGATGTGATATCCAAATCCTTCCCCTTCCAAACCTTAGACCCTTCCTTTATTATGAGATGTGATTTCCAACTCCTTCCCATTCCAATCCTGACACCCTTCCGATATCATGAGATTTGTTATCTCAATGCTTCTAATATCAAACTTGAGACCCTCCCTATAGCATGAGATCTGACATCCAAGTCCTTCCCATTCCAATCCTGAGACCCTTCCTATAGCATGAGATGTGATATCTCAATGCTTCTAATACCAAACCTGAGACCCTTCCTATAACATGAGATGGGATATCCAACTCCTTCCCATTCCAATCCTGAGACCCTTCCGATAGCAGAGATGTGATATCTCAATGCTTATACCAAACCTGAGACCCTTGCTATGGCCTGAGATGTCATATACAACTCCTTCCCTTTCCAATCCTGAGACCCTTCCTATAGCATGAGATGTGATATCTCAATGCTTATACCAAACCTGAGACCCTTCCTATAGCATGAGATGTGATATCCAACTCCTTCCCATTCCAATCCTGAGACCCTTCCCATAGCATGAGATGTGATGTCTCAATGCTTCTAATACCAAACCTGAGATCCTTCCTATAACGTGAGATGTGATATCCAACTCCTTCCCATTCCAATCCTGAGACCCTTCCTATAGCATGAGAAGTGATATCTCCATGCTTATACCAAATCTGAGACCCTTCCTATAGCATGAGATGTAATATCCAACTCCTTCCCATTCCAATCCTGAGACCCTTCCTATAGCATGAGAAGTGATATCTCCATGCGTATACCAAACCTGAGACCCTTCCTATAGCATGAGATGTGATATCCAAATCCTTCCCATTCCAATCCTTAGACCCTTCCTATAGCATGAGATGTGATATCTCAATGCTTATACCAAACCAGAGACCCGTCCTATAACATGAGATGGGATATCCAACTCCTTCCCATTCCAATCCTGAGCCACTTCCGATAGCAGAGATGTGATATCTCAATGCTTATACCAAACCTGAGACCCTTCCTATAACATGAGATGTGATATGCAACTCATTCCCGTTCCAAACCTGAGACACTTCCTATAGCATATGTGATATCCAACTCCTTCCCATTCCAAACATGAGACCCTTCCTATAGCAAGAATGTAATATCCAACTCCTACCCATTCCAATCCTGAGACCATTCCTATAGCATGAGATGTGATATATCAATGCTTCTAATACCAAACCTGAGATCCTTCCTATGACATGAAATGTGATATCCAAATCCTTCCCATTCCAATCCTGAGACCCTTCCTATAGCATGAGATGTGATATCTCAATGCTTCTATCAAACTTGAGTCCCTTACTTTAACATGAGATGTGATATCCAAATCCTTCCCCTTCCAAACCTGAGACCCTCCCTTTAGCATGAGATGTGATATCCAACTCCTTCCCATTCCAATCCTGAGACCCTTCTGATAGCATGAGATGTGATATCTCAATGCCTCTAATACCAAACCTGATTCCTACCTCTAACATGAAATGTGATATCCAACCCCTTCCCTTTCCAAACGTGAGACCCTCCCTATAGCATCAGATGTGATATCCAAGTCCTTCCCATTCCAATCCTGAGACCCTTCCTATAGCATGAGATGTGATATCCCAATGCTTCTAATACCAAACCTGAGACCCTTCTTATAACATAAGATGGGATATCCAACTCCTTCCCATTCCACTCCTGAGACCCTTCCGATAGCAGAGATGTGATATCTCAATGCCTATACCAAACCTGAGACCCTTCCTGTGGCATGAGATGTCATATACAACTCCTTCCCATTCCAATCCTGAGACCCTTCCTATAGCATGAGATGTG
This sequence comes from Ambystoma mexicanum, assembly GCF_040938575.1. Lineage (NCBI taxonomy): Eukaryota > Metazoa > Chordata > Amphibia > Caudata > Ambystomatidae > Ambystoma > Ambystoma mexicanum. Next base: position 1,150,879,237 of record NC_090934.1, read on the forward strand.
ATATCCAACTCCTTCCCATTCCAATCCTGAGACCCTTCCTATAGCATGAGATGTGATTTCTCAATGCTTCTAATACCAAACCTGAGATCCTTCCTATAACATGAGATGTGATATCCAACTCCTTCCCATTCCAATCCTGAGACACTTCCTATAGCATGAGAAGTGATATCTCAATGCTTATACCAAACCTGAGACCCTTCCTACAGCATGAGATGTCATATACAACTCCTTCCCATTCCAATCCTGAGACCCTTCCTATAGCATGAGATGTTATCTCAATGCTTATACCAAACCTGAGACCCTTCCTATAGCATGAGATGTGATATCCAACTACTTCCCATTCCAATCCTGAGACCCTTCCTATAGCATGAGATGTGATATCCAACTCCTTCCCTTTCCAAACCTGAGAGCCTATCTATAGCATGAGATGTGATATCCAATTCCTTCCCATTCCAATCCTGAGACCCTTCCTATAGCATGAGATGTGATATCTCAATGCTTCTAATACCAAACCTGAGACCCTTCCTATAGCATGAGATGTGATATCCAACTACTTCCCATACCAATCCTGAGACCCTTCTTATAGCATGAGATGTGATATCCAACTCCTTCCATTCCAATCCTGAGACCCATCCTATAGCATGAGATGTGATATCTCAATGCTTATACCAAACCTGAGACCCTTCCTATAGCATGAGATGTGATATCCAACTACTTCCCATTCCAATCCTGAGAAATTTCCTATAGCATGAGATGTGATATCCAACTCCTTCCCTTTCCAAACCTGAGAGCATATCTATAGCATGAGATGGGATATCCAACTCCTTCCCATTCCAATCCTGAGACACTTCCGATAGCAGAGATGTGATATCTCAATGCTTATACCAAACCTGAGACCCTTCCTATAACATGAGATGTGATATCCAACTCCTTCCCGTTCCAAACCTGAGACCCTTCCTTTAGCATGAGATGTGATATCCAGCTCCTTCCCATTCCAATCCTGAGACACTTCCGATAGCATAAGATGTGATATCTCAATGCTTCTAATATCAAAACTGAGACCCTCCCTATAGCATGATATGTGATATCTAAGTCCTTCCCATTCCAATCCTAGAACCCTTCCTATAGCAGGAGATGTGATATCTCAATGCTTCTACCAAACCTGAGACCCTTCCTTTAGCATGAGATGTGATATCCAACTCCTTCCCATTCCAGTCCTGAGACCCTTCCTATAGCATGAGATATGATATCTCAATACTTCTAATACCAAACCTGAGATCCTTCTGATAACATGAGATGTGATATCCAAATCCTTCCCCTTCCAAACCTGAGACCCTCCCTTTAGCATGAGATGTGATATCCAACTCCTTCCCATTCCAATCCTGAGACCCTTCTGATAGCATGAGATGTGATATCTCAATGCTTCTAATACCAAACCTGAGATCCTTCCTATAACATGAGATGTGATATCCAACTCCTTCCTTTTCCAATCCTGAGACCCTTCCTATAGCATGAGAAGTGATATCTCCATGCGTATACCAAACCTGAGACCCTTCCTATAGCATGAGATGTGATATCCAAATCCTTCCCATTCCAATCCTGAGACCCTTCCTATAGCATGAGATGTGATATCTCAATGCTTATACCAAACCAGACACCCGTCCTATAACATGAGATGGGATATCCAACTCCTTCCCATTCCAATCCTGAGCCACTTCCGATAGCAGAGATGTGATATCTCAATGCTTATACCAAACCTGAGACCCTTCCTATAACATGAGATGTGATATCCAACTCATTCCCATTCCAAACCTGAGACACTTCCTATAGCATATGTGATATCCAACTCCTTCCCATTCCAAACATGAGACCCTTCCGATAGCATGAGATGTGATATCCAACTCCTTCCAATTCCAATACTGAGACCCTTCCAATAGCATATGTGATATCTCAATGCTTCTAATATCAAACCTGAGAACCTCCCTATAGCATGAGATGTGATATCCAACTCCTTCCCATCCCAATCCTGAGACACTTCCGATTGCAGAGATGTGATATCTCAATGTTTATACCAAACCTGAGACTCTTCCTATAACATGAGATGTGATAAACAACTCCTTCCCGTTCCAAACCTGAGACCCTTCCTATAGCATGAGATGTGATATCCAGCTCCTTCCCATTCCAATCCTGAGACCCTTCCGATAGCATGAGATGTGTTATCTCAATGCTTCTAATACCAAACCTGAGATCCTTCTTATAACATGTGATGTGATATCCAAATCCTTCCCCTTCCAAACCTGAGACCCTCCCTTTAGCATGAGATGTGATATCCAACTCCTTCCCATTCCAATCCTGAGACCCTTTTGATAGCATGAGATGTGATATCTCAATGCCTCTAATACCAAACCTGAGATACTTCCGATAGCATGAGATGTGATATCTCAATGCTTCTAATACCAAACCTGAGATCCTTCCTATAACATGAGATGTGATATCCAAATCCTTCCCCTTCCAAACCTGAGACCCTCCCTTTAGCATGAGATGTGATATCCAACGCCTTCCCATTCCAATCCTGAGACCCTTCTGATAGCATGAGATGTGATATCTCAATGCCTCTAATACCAAACCTGAGATCCTACCTCTAACATGAAATGTGATATCCAACTCCTTCCCTTTCCAAACCTGAGACCCTGCCTATAGCATGAGATGTGATATCCAAGTCCTTCCCATTCCAATCCTGAGACCCTTCCTATAGCATGAGATGTGATATCTCAATGCTTATACCAAACCTGAGACCCTTCCTATGGCATGAGATGTCATATACAACTCCTTCCCATTCCAATCCCGAGACCCTTCCTATAGCATGAGATGTGATATCTCAATGCTTATACCAAACCTGAAACCCTTCCTATAGCATGAGATGTGATATCCAACTTCTTCCCATTCCAATCCTGAGACCCTTCCTATAACATGAGATGTGATGTCTCAATGCTTCTAATACCAAACCTGAGATCTTTCCTATAACATGAGATGTGATATCCAACTCCTTCCCATTCCAATTCTGAGACCCTTCCTATAGCAAGAGATGTGATATCTCAATGCCTCTTTACCAAACCTGATATCCTACCTCTAACATGAAATGTGATATCCAACTCCTTCCCCTTCCAAACCTGAGAGCCTTCCTATAGCATGAGATGTAATATCCAAGTCCTTCCCATTCCAATCCTGAGACCCTTCCTATAACATCAGATGTGATATCCAACTCCTTCCCATTCCAACCTGAGACCCTTCCTATAGCATGAGATGGGATTTCCAACTCCTTCCAAATCCAATCCTGATACCCTTCCGATAGCATGAGATGTGATATCCCAATGCTTCTACAAAACCTGAGACCCATACATGGCATGAGATGTGATATCAAACTCCTTCCCATTCCAATCCTGAGACCCTTCCGATAGCAGAGATGTGATATCTCAATGCTTATACCAAACCTGAGACCCTTCCTATGGCATGAGATGTCAAATACAACTACTTCCCATTCCAATCCTGAGACCCTTCCTATAGCATGAGATGTGATATCTCAATGTTTATACCAAACCTGAGACCCTTCCTATAGCATGAGATGTGATATCCAACTCCTTCCCATTCCAATCCTGAGACCCTTCCTATAGCATGAGATGTGATATCTCAATGCTTATACCAAACCTGAATCCCTTCCTATAGCATGAGATGTGATATCCAACTCCTTCCCATTCCAATCCTGAGACCCTTCCTATAGCATTAGATGTGATATCTCAATGCCTCTAAAACCAAACCTGAGATCCTTCCGCTAACATGAAATGTGATATCCAACTCCTTCCCTTTCCAAACCTGAGAGCCTACCTATATCATGAGATGTGATATCCAAGTCCTTCCCATTCCAATCCTTAGACCCTTCCTACAGCATGCAATATGATATCTCAATGATTCTAATAACAAACCTGAGACCCGTCCTATAACATGAGATGGGATATCCAACTCCTTCCCATTCCAATCCTGAGACACTTCCGATAGCAGAGATGTGATATCTCAATGCTTATACCAAACCTGAGACCCTTCCTATAGCATGAGATGTGATATCCAATTCTTTCCCGTTCCAAACCTGAGACCCTTCCTATAGCATATGTGATATCCAACTCCTTCCCATTCCAAACATGAGACCCTTCCTATAGCAAGAATGTAATATCCAACTCCTTCCCATTCCAATCCTGAGACCCTTCCGATAGCATGAGATGTGTTATCTCAATGCCTCTTTACCAAACCTGCGATCCTACCTCTAACATGAAATGTGATATCCAACTCCTTCCCCTTCCAAACCTGAGAGCCTTCCTATAGCATGAGATGTGATATCCAAGTTCTTCCCATTCCAATCTTGAGACCCTTCCTATAACATGAGATGTGATGTCTCAATGCTTCTAATACCAAACCTGAGATCTTTCCTATAACATGAGATATGATATCCAACTCCTTCCCATTTAAATCCTAAGACCCTTCCTATAGCAGGAGATGTGATATCTCAATGCTTCTACCAAACCTGAGACCCTTCCTTTAGCATGAGATGTGATATCCAACTCCTTCCCATTCCAGTCCTGAGACCCTTCGTATAGCATGAGATATGATATCTCAATACTTCTAATACCAAACCTGAGATCCTTCTGATAACATGAGATGTTATATCCAAATCCTTCCCCTTCCAAACCTGAGACCCTCCCTTTAGCATGAGATGTGATATCCAACTCCTTCCCATTCCAATCCTGAGACCCTTCTGATAGCATGATTGTGATATCTCAATGCTTCTAATACCAAACCTGAGATTCTTCCTAAAACATGAGATGTGATATCCAACTCCTTCCTTTTCCAATCCTGAGACCCTTCCTATAGCATGAGAAGTGATATCTCCATGCGTATACCAAACCTGAGACCCTTCCTATAGCATGAGATGTGATATACAAATCCTTCCCATTCCAATCCTGAGACCCTTCCTATAGCATGAGATGTGATATTTCAATGCTTATACCAAACCAGAGACCCGTCCTATAACATGAGATGGGATATCCAACTCCTTCCCATTCCAATCCTGAGCCACTTCCGATAGCAGAGATGTGATATCTCAATGCTTATACCAAACCTGAGACCCTTCCTATAACATGAGATGTGATATCCAACTCATTCCCATTCCAAACCTGAGACACTTCCTATAGCATATGTGATATCCAACTCCTTCCCATTCCAAACATGAGACCCTTCCGATAGCATGAGATGTGATATCCAACTCCTTCCAATTCCAATACTGAGACCCTTCCAATAGCATATGTGATATCTCAATGCTTCTAATATCAAACCTGAGAACCTCCCTATAGCATGAAATGTGATATCCAACTCCTTCCCATCCCAATCCTGAGACACTTCCGATTGCAGAGATGTGATATCTCAATGTTTATACCAAACCTGAGACTCTTCCTATAACATGAGATGTGATATTCAACTCCTTCCCTTTCCAAACCTGAGACCCTTCCTATAGCATGAGATGTGATATCCAGCTCCTTCCCATTCCAATCCTGAGACCCTTCCGATAGCATGAGATGTGTTATCTCAATGCTTCTAATACCAAACCTGAGATCCTTCTTATAACATGTGATGTGATATCCAAATCCTTCCCCTTCCAAACCTGAGACCCTCCCTTTAGCATGAGATGTGATATCCAACTCCTTCCCATTCCAATCCTGAGACCCTTATGATAGCATGAGATGTGATATCTCAATGCCTCTAATACCAAACCTGAGATACTTCCGATAGCATGAGATGTGATATCTCAATGCTTCTAATACCAAACCTGAGATCCTTCCTATAACATGAGATGTGATATCCAAATCCTTCCCCTTCCAAACCTGAGACCCTCCCTTTAGCATGAGATGTGATATCCAACTCCTTCCCATTCCAATCCTGAGACCCTTCTGATAGCATGAGATGTGATATCTCAATGCCTCTAATACCAAACCTGAGATCCTACCTCTAACATGAAATTTGATATCCAACTCCTTCCCTTTCCAAACCTGAGACCCTGCCTATAGCATGAGATGTGATATCCAAGTCCTTCCCATTCCAATCCCGAGACCCTTCCTATAGCATGAGATGTGATATCTCAATGCTTATACCAAACCTGAGACCCTTCCTATGGCATGAGATGTCATATACAACTCCTTCCCATTCCAATCCTGAGACCCTTCCTATAGCATGAGATGTGATATCTCAATGCTTATACCAAACCTGAGACCCTTCCTATAGCATGAGATGTGATATCCAACTTCTTCCCATTCCAATCCTGAGACCCTTCCTATGACATGAGATGCGATGTCTCAATGCTTCTAATACCAAACCTGAGATCTTTCCTATAACATGAGATGTGATATCCAACTCCTTCCCATTCCAATTCTGAGACCCTTCCTATAGCAAGAGATGTGATATCTCAATGCCTCTTTACCAAACCTGATATCCTATCTCTAACATGAAATGTGATATCCAACTCCTTCCCCTTCCAAACCTGAGAGCCTTCCTATAGCATGAGATGTGATATCCAAGTCCTTCCCATTCCAATCCTGAGACCCTTCCTATAACATCAGATGTGATATCCAACTCCTTCCCATTCCAACCTGAGACCCTTCCTATAGCATGAGATGGGATATCCAACTCCTTCCAAATCCAATCCTGATACCCTTCCGATAGCATGAGATGTGATATCCCAATGCTTCTACAAAACCTGAGACCCATACATGGCATGAGATGTGATATCAAACTCCTTCCCATTCCAATCCTGAGACCCTTCCGATAGCAGAGATGTGATATCTCAAAGCTTATACCAAACCTGAGACCCTTCCTATGGCATGAGATGTCATATACAACTCCTTCCCATTCCAATCCTGAGACCCTTCCTATAGCATGAGATGTGATATCTCAATGCTTATACCAAACCTGAATCCCTTCCTATAGCATGAGATGTGATATCCAACTCCTTCCCATTCCAATCCTGAGACCCTTCCTATAGCATTAGATGTGATATCTCAATGCCTATAATACCAAACCTGAGATCCTTCCTCTAACACGAAATGTGATATCCAACTCCTTCCCTTTCCAAACCTGAGAGCCTACCTATAGCATGAGATGTGATATCCAAGTCCTTCCCATTCCAATCCTTAGACCCTTCCTACAGCATGCAATATGATATCTCAATGATTCTAATAACAAACCTGAGACCCGTCCTATAACATGAGATGGGATATCCAACTCCTTCCCATTCCAATCCTGAGACACTTCCGATAGCAGAGATGTGATATCTCAATGCTTATACCAAACCTGAGACCCTTCCTATAGCATATGTGATATCCAACTCCTTCCCATTCCAAACATGAGACCCTTCCTATAGCAAGAATGTAATATCCAACTCCTTCCGATTCCAATCCTGAGACCCTTCCTAAAGCATGCGATGTGATATCTCAATGCTTCTAATACCAAACCTGAGACCCGTCCTATAACATGAGATGGGATATCCAACTCCTTCCAGTTCCAAACCTGAGACCCTTCCTATAGCATGAGATGTGATATCAAACTCCTTCCCATTCCAATCCTGAGACCCTTCCTATAACATGAGATGTGATGTCTCAATGCTTCTAATACCAAACCTGAGATCTTTCCTATAACATGAGATGTGATATCCAACTCCTTCCCATTCCAATCCTGAGACCCTTCCTATAGCATGAGATGTGATATCTCAATGGCTCTTTACCAAACCTGAGATCCTACCTCTAACATGAAATGTGATATCCAACTCCTTCCTCTTCCAAACCTGTGAGCCTTCCTATAGCATGAGATGTGATATCCAAGTCCTTCCCATTCCAATCCTGAGACCCTTCCTATAACATCAGATGTGATATCCAACTCCTTCCCATTCCAACCTGAGACCCTTCCTATAGCATGAGATGGGATATTCAACTCCTTCCAAATCCAATCCTGATACCCTTCCGATAGCATGAGATGTGATATCTCAATGCTTCAAATACCAAACCTGTGACTCTTCCTATAAGATGAGATGGGATATCCAACTCCTTCCCATTCCAATCCTGAGACCCTTCCGATAGCAGAGATGTGATATCCCAATGCTTATACTAAACCTGAGACCCTTCCAATGGCATGAGATGTCACATACAACTCCTTCCCATTCCAATCCTGAGACCCTTCCTATAGTATGAGCTGTGATATCTCAATGCTTATACCAAACCTGAGACCCTTCCTATAGCATGAGATGTGATATCCAACTCCTTCCCATTCCAATCCTGAGACCCTTCCCATAGCATGAGATGTGATGTCTCAATGCTTCTAATACCAAACCTGAGATCCTTCCTATACCATCAAATGTGATATCCAACTCCTTCCCATTCCAATCCTGAGACCCTTCCTATAGCATGAGATGTGATATCTCAATGCTTATACCAAACCTGAGACCCTTCCTATAGCATGAGATGTGATATCCAACTCGTTCCCATTCCAATCCTGAGACCCTTCCTATAGCATGAGATGTGATATCTCAATGCCTCTAATACCAAACCTGAGATCCTTTCTCTAACATGAAATGTGATATCCAACTCCTTCCCTTTCCAAACCTGAGAGCCTACCTATAGCATGAGATGTGATATCCAAGTCCTTCCCATTCCAATCCTTAGACCCTTCCTACAGCATGCAATATGATATCTCAATGATTCTAATAACAAACCTGAGACCCGTCCTATAACATGAGATGGGATATCCAACTCCTTTCAATTCCAATCCTGAGACACTTCCTATAGCATGCGATGTGATATCTCAATGCTTATACCAAACCTGAGACCCTTCCTATGGCATGAGATGTCATATACAACTCCTTCCCATTCCAATCCTGAGACCCTTCCTATAGCATGTGATGTGATATCTCAATGCTTATACCAAACCTGAGACCCTTCCTATAGCATGAGATGTGATATCCAACTTCTTCCCATTCCAATCCTGAGACCCTTCCTATAACATGAGATGTGATGTCTGAATGCTTCTAATACCAAACCTGATATCTTTCCTATAACATGAGATGTGATATCCAACTCCTTCCCATTCCAATCCTGAGACCCTTCCTATAGCATGAGATGTGATATCTCAATGCTTATACCAAACCTGAGACCCTTCCTATAGCTTGAGATGTGATGTCCAACTCCTTCCCATTCCAATCCTGAGAACCTTCCTATAGCATGAGATGTGATATCTCAATGCCTCTAATACCAAACCTGAGATCCTTCCTCTAACATGAAATGTGATATCCAACTCCTTCCCCTTCCAAACCTGAGAGCCTTCCTATAGCATGAGATATGATATCCAAGTCCTTCCCATTCCAATCCTGAGACCCTTCCTATAACATGAGATGTGATATCCAACTCCTTCCCATTCCAACCTGAGACCCTTCCTATAGCATGAGATGGGATATCCAACTCCTTCCAAATCCAATCCTGATACCCTTCCGATAGCATGAGATGTGATATCCCAATGCTTCTACCAAACCTGAGAGCCATACTATGGCATGAGATGTGATATCAAACTCCTTCCCATTCCAATACTGAGACCCTTCCTATAGCTTGAGATGTGATATCCAACTCCTTCCCATTCCAATTCTGAGACCCTTCCTATACCATGAGACTTGATATCTCAATGCTTCTAATACCAAACCTGAGATCCGTCCTATAACATGAGATGTGATATCCAAATCCTTCCCCTTCCAAACCTTAGACCCTTCCTTTATCATGAGATGTGATATCCAACTCCTTCCCATTCCAATCCTGACACCCTTCCGATATCATGAGATTTGTTATCTCAATGCTTCTAATATCAAACTTGAGACCCTCCCTATAGCATGAGATCTGACATCCAAGTCCTTCCCATTCCAATCCTGAGACCCTTCCTATAGCATGAGATGTGATATCTCAATGCTTCTAATACCAAACCTGAGACACTTCCTATAACATGAGATGGGATATCCAAGTCCTTCCCATTCTAATCCTGAGACCCTTCCCATAGCATGAGATGTGATGTCTCAATGCTTCTAATACCAAACCTGAGATCCTTCCTATAACATGAGATGTGATATCCAACTCCTTCCCATTCCAATCCTGAGACCCTTCCTATAGCATGAGAAGTGATATCTCCATGCTTATACCAAACCCGAGACCCTTCCTATAGCATGAGATGTGATATCCAACTCCTTCCCATTCCAATCCTGAGACGCTTCCTATAGCATGAGAAGTGATATCTCCATGCGTATACCAAACCTGAGACCCTTCCTATAGCATGAGATGTGATATCCAAATCCTTCCCATTCCAATCCTGAGACCCTTCCTATAGCATGAGATGTGATATCTCAATGCTTATACCAAACCAGAGACCCGTCCTATAACATGAGATGGGATATCCAACTCCTTCCCATTCCAATCCTGAGACCCTTCCTATAACATGAGATGTGATATCCAACTCCTTCCCATTCCAACCTGAGACCCTACCTATAGCATGAGATGGGATATCCAACTCCTTCCAAATCCAATCCTGATACCCTTCCGATAGCATGAGATGTGATATCCCAATGCTTCTACCAAACCTGAGACCCATACTATGGCATGAGATGTGATATCAAACTCCTTCCCATTCCAATTCTGAGACCCTTCCTATACCATGAGACTTGATATCTCAATGCTTCTAATACCAAACCTGAGACCCGTCCTATAACATGAGATGTGATATCCAAATCCTTCCCCTTCCAAACCTTAGACCCTTCCTTTATTATGAGATGTGATTTCCAACTCCTTCCCATTCCAATCCTGACACCCTTCCGATATCATGAGATTTGTTATCTCAATGCTTCTAATATCAAACTTGAGACCCTCCCTATAGCATGAGATCTGACATCCAAGTCCTTCCCATTCCAATCCTGAGACCCTTCCTATAGCATGAGATGTGATATCTCAATGCTTCTAATACCAAACCTGAGACCCTTCCTATAACATGAGATGGGATATCCAACTCCTTCCCATTCCAATCCTGAGACCCTTCCGATAGCAGAGATGTGATATCTCAATGCTTATACCAAACCTGAGACCCTTGCTATGGCCTGAGATGTCATATACAACTCCTTCCCTTTCCAATCCTGAAACCCTTCCTATAGCATGAGATGTGATATCTCAATGCTTATACCAAACCTGAGACCCTTCCTATAGCATGAGATGTGATATCCAACTCCTTCCCATTCCAATCCTGAGACCCTTCCCATAGCATGAGATGTGATGTCTCAATGCTTCTAATACCAAACCTGAGATCCTTCCTATAACGTGAGATGTGATATCCAACTCCTTCCCATTCCAATCCTGAGACCCTTCCTATAGCATGAGAAGTGATATCTCCATGCGTATACCAAACCTGAGACCCTTCCTATAGCATGAGATCTGATATCCAAATCCTTCCCATTCCAATCCTGAGACCCTTCCTATAGCATGAGAAGTGATATCTCCATGCTTATACCAAACCTGAGACCCTTCCTATAGCATGAGAAGTGATATCTCCATGCTTATACCAAACCTGAGACGCTTCCTATAGCATGAGATGGGATATCCAACTCCTTCCCATTCCAATCCTGAGCCACTTCCGGTAGCAGAGATGTGATATCTCAATGCTTATACCAAACCTGAGACCCTTCCTATAACATGAGATGTGATATGCAACTCATTCCCGTTCCAAACCTGAGACACTTCCTATAGCATATGTGATATCCAACTCCTTCCCATTCCAAACATGAGACCCTTCCTATAGCAAGAATGTAATATCCAACTCCTACCCATTCCAATCCTGAGACCATTCCTATAGCATGAGATGTGATATATCAATGCTTCTAATACCAAACCTGAGATCCTTCCTATGACATGAAATGTGATATCCAAATCCTTCCCATTCCAATCCTGAGACCCTTCCTATAGCATGAGATGTGATATCTCAATGCTTCTATCAAACTTGAGTCCCTTACTTTAACATGAGATGTGATATCCAAATCCTTCCCCTTCCAAACCTGAGACCCTCCCTTTAGCATGAGATGTGATATCCAACTCCTTCCCATTCCAATCCTGAGACCCTTCTGATAGCATGAGATGTGATATCTCAATGCCTCTAATACCAAACCTGATTCCTACCTCTAACATGAAATGTGATATCCAACGCCTTCCCTTTCCAAACGTGAGACCCTCCCTATAGCATCAGATGTGATATCCAAGTCCTTCCCATTCCAATCCTGAGACCCTTCCTATAGCATGAGATGTGATATCCCAATGCTTCTAATACCAAACCTGAGACCCTTCCTATAACATAAGATGGGATATCCAACTCCTTCCCATTCCACTCCTGAGACCCTTCCGATAGCAGAGATGTGATATCTCAATGCTTATACCAAACCTGAGACCCTTCCTGTGGCATGAGATGTCATATACAACTCCTTCCCATTCCAATCCTGAGACCCTTCCTATAGCATGAGATGTGATATCCAACTCCTTCCCATTCCAATCCTGAGACCCTTCCTATAGCATGAGATGTGATTTCTCAATGCTTCTAATACCAAACCTGAGATCCTTCCTATAACATGAGATGTGATATCCAACTCCTTCCCATTCCAATCCTGAGACACTTCCTATAGCATGAGAAGTGATATCTCAATGCTTATACCAAACCTGAGACCCTTCCTACGGCATGAGATGTCATATACAACTCCTTCCCATTCCAATCCTGAGACCCTTCCTATAGCATGAGATGTTATCTCAATGCTTATACCAAACCTGAGACCCTTCCTATAGCATGAGATGTGATATCCAACTACTTCCGATTCCAATCCTGAGACCCTTCCTATAGCATGAGATGTGATATCCAACTCCTTCCCTTTCCAAACCTGAGAACCTATCTATAGCATGAGATGTGATATCCAATTCCTTCCCATTCCAATCCTGAGACCCTTCCTATAGCATGAGATGTGATATCTCAATGCTTCTAATACCAAACCTGAGACCCTTCCTGTAGCATGAGATGTGATATCCAACTACTTCCCATTCCAATCCTGAGACCCTTCTTATAGCATGAGATGTGATATCCAACTCCTTCCATTCCAATCCTGAGACCCATCCTATAGCATGAGATGTGATATCTCAATGCTTATACCAAACCTGAGACCCTTCCTATAGCATGAGATGTGATATCCAACTACTTCCCATTCCAATCCTGAGAAATTTCCTATAGCATGAGATGTGATATCCAACTCCTTCCCTTTCCAAACCTGAGAGCATATCTATAGCATGAGATGGGATATCCAACTCCTTCCCATTCCAATCCTGAGACACTTCCGATAGCAGAGATGTGATATCTCAATGCTTATACCAAACCTGAGACCCTTCCTATAACATGAGATGTGATATCCAACTCCTTCCCGTTCCAAACCTGAGACCCTTCCTTTAGCATGAGATGTGATATCCAGCTCCTTCCCATTCCAATCCTGAGACACTTCCGATAGCATAAGATGTGATATCTCAATGCTTCTAATATCAAAACTGAGACCCTCCCTATAGCATGATATGTGATATCTAAGTCCTTCCCATTCCAATCCTAGAACCCTTCCTATAGCAGGAGATGTGATATCTCAATGCTTCTACCAAACCTGAGACCCTTCCTTTAGCATGAGATGTGATATCCAACGCCTTCCCATTCCAGTCCTGAGACCCTTCCTATAGCATGAGATATGATATCTCAATACTTCTAATACCAAACCTGAGATCCTTCTGATAACATGAGATGTGATATCCAAATCCTTCCCCTTCCAAACCTGAGACCCTCCCTTTAGCATGAGATGTGATATCCAACTCCTTCCCATTCCAATCCTGAGATCCTTCTGATAGCATGAGATGTGATATCTCAATGCTTCTAATACCAAACCTGAGATCCTTCCTATAACATGAGATGTGATATCCAACTCCTTCCTTTTCCAATCCTGAGACCCTTCCTATAGCATGAGAAGTGATATCTCCATGCGTATACCAAACCTGAGACCCTTCCTATAGCATGAGATGTGATATCCAAATCCTTCCCATTCCAATCCTGAGACCCTTCCTATAGCATGAGATGTGATATCTCAATGCTTATACCAAACCAGAGACCCGTCCTATAACATGAGATGGGATATCCAACTCCTTCCCATTCCAATCCTGAGCCACTTCCGATAGCAGAGATGTGATATCTCAATGCTTATACCAAACCTGAGACCCTTCCTATAACATGAAATGTTATATCCAACTCATTCCCATTCCAAACCTGAGACACTTCCTATAGCATATGTGATATCCAACTCCTTCCCATTCCAAACATGAGACCCTTCCGATAGCATGAGATGTGATATCCAACTCCTTTGAATTCCAATACTGAGACCCTTCCAATAGCATATGTGATATCTCAATGCTTCTAATATCAAACCTGAGAACCTCCCTATAGCATGAGATGTGATATCCAACTCCTTCCCATCCCAATCCTGAGACACTTCCGATTGCAGAGATGTGATATCTCAATGTTTATACCAAACCTGAGACTCTTCCTATAACATGAGATGTGATAAACAACTCCTTCCCGTTCCAAACCTGAGACCCTTCCTATAGCATGAGATGTGATATCCAGCTCCTTCCCATTCCAATCCTGAGACCCTTCCGATAGCATGAGATGTGTTATCTCAATGCTTCTAATACCAAACCTGAGATCCTTCTTATAACATGTGATGTGATATCCAAATCCTTCCCCTTCCAAACCTGAGACCCTCCCTTTAGCATGAGATGTGATATCCAACTCCTTCCCATTCCAATCCTGAGACCCTTATGATAGCATGAGATGTGATATCTCAATGCCTCTAATACCAAACCTGAGATACTTCCGATAGCATGAGATGTGATATCTCAATGCTTCTAATACCAAACCTGAGATCCTTCCTATAACATGAGATGTGATATCCAAATCCTTCCCCTTCCAAACCTGAGACCCTCCCTTTAGCATGAGATGTGATATCCAACGCCTTCCCATTCCAATCCTGAGACCCTTCTGATAGCATGAGATGTGATATCTCAATGCCTCTAATACCAAACCTGAGATCCTACCTCTAACATGAAATGTGATATCCAACTCCTTCCCTTTCCAAACCTGAGACCCTGCCCATAGCATGAGATGTGATATCCAAGTCCTTCCCATTCCAATCCTGAGACCCTTCCTATAGCATGAGATGTGATATCTCAATGCTTATACCAAACCTGAGACCCTTCCTATGGCATGAGATGTCATATACAACTCCTTCCCATTCCAATCCCGAGACCCTTCCTATAGCATGAGATGTGATATCTCAATGCTTATACCAAACCTGAAACCCTTCCTATAGCATGAGATGTGATATCCAACTTCTTCCCATTCCAATCTTGAGACCCTTCCTATAACATGAGATGTGATGTCTCAATGCTTCTAATACCAAACCTGAGATCTTTCCTATAACATGAGATGTGATATCCAACTCCTTCCCATTCCAATTCTGAGACCCTTCCTATAGCAAGAGATGTGATATCTCAATGCCTCTTTACCAAACCTGATATCCTACCTCTAACATGAAATGTGATATCCAACTCCTTCCCCTTCCAAACCTGAGAGCCTTCCTATAGCATGAGATGTGATATCCAAGTCCTTCCCATTCCAATCCTGAGACCCTTCCTATAACATCAGATGTGATATCCAACTCCTTCCCATTCCAACCTGAGACCCTTCCTATAGCATGAGATGGGATATCCAACTCCTTCCAAATCCAATCCTGATACCCTTCCGATAGCATGAGATGTGATATCCCAATGCTTCTACAAAACCTGAGACCCATACATGGCATGAGATGTGATATCAAACTCCTTCCCATTCCAATCCTGAGACCCTTCCGATAGCAGAGATGTGATATCTCAATGCTTATACCAAACCTGAGACCCTTCCTATGGCATGAGATGTCATATACAACTCCTTCCCATTCCAAGCCTGAGACCCTTCCTATAGCATGAGATGTGATATCCAACTCCTTCCCATTCCAATCCTGAGACCCTTCCTATAGAATGAGATGTGATATCTCAATGCTTATACCAAACCTGAATCCCTTCCTATAGCATGAAATGTGATATTCAACTCCTTCCCTTTCCAAACCTGAGAGCCTACCTATAGCATGAGATGTGATATCCAAGTCCTTCCCATTCCAATCCTTAGACCCTTCCTACAGCATGCAATATGATATCTCAATGATTCTAATAACAAACCTGAGACCCGTCCTATAACATGAGATGGGATATCCAACTCCTTCCCATTCCAATCCTGAGACACTTCCGATAGCAGAGATGTGATATCTCAATGCTTATACCAAACCTGAGACCCTTCCTATAGCATGAGATGTGATATCCAATTCTTTCCCGTTCCAAACCTGAGACCCTTCCTATAGCATATGTGATATCCAACTCCTTCCCATTCCAAACATGAGACCCTTCCTATAGCAAGAATGTAATATCCAACTCCTTCCCATTCCAATCCTGAGACCCTTCCTTCAGCATGCGATGTGATATCTCAATGCTTCTAATACCAAACCTGAGACCCGTCCTATAACATGAGATGGGATATCCAACTCCTTCCAGTTCCAAACCTGAGAGCCTTCCTATAGCATGAGATGTGATATCCAAGTCCTTCCCATTCCAATCCTGAGACCCTTCCTATAACATGAGATGTGATATCTCAATGCTTATACCAAACCTGAATCCCTTCCTATAGCATGAGATGTGATATCCAACTCCTTCCCATTCCAATCCTGAGACCCTTCCTATAGCATTAGATGTGATATCTCAATGCCTCTAATACCAAACCTGAGATCCTTCCTCTAACATGAAATGTGATATCCAACTCCTTCCCTTTCCAAACCTGAGAGCCTACCTATAGCATGAGATGTGATATCCAAGTCCTTCCCATTCCAATCCTTAGACCCTTCCTACAGCGTGCAATATGATATCTCAATGATTCTAATACCAAACCTGAGATCTTTCCTATAACATGAGATGTGATATCCAACTCCTTCCGATTCCAATCCTGAGACCCTTCCTATAGCATGAGATGTGATATCTCATTGCCTCTTTACCAAACCTGAGATCCTACCTCTAACATGAAATGTGATATCCAACTCCTTCCCCTTCCAAACCTGAGAGCCTTCCTATAGTATGAGATGTGATATCCAAGTCCTTCCCATTCCAATCCTGAGACCCTTCCTATAACATCAGATGTGATATCCAACTCCTTCCCATTCCAACCTGAGACCCTTCCTATAGCATGAGATGGGATATTCAACTCCTTCCAAATCCAATCCTGATACCCTTCCGATAGCATGATATGTGATATCTCAATGCTTCTAATACCAAACCTGTGACTCTTCCGATAACATGAGATGGGATATCCAACTCCTTCCCATTCCAATCCTGAGACCCTTCCGATAGCAGAGATGTGATATCTCAATGCTTATACCAAACCTGAGACCCTTCCTATGGCATGAGATGTCACATACAACTCCTTCCCATTCCAATCCTGAGACCCTTCCTATAGTATGAGATGTGATATCTCAATGCTTATACCAAACCTGAGACCCTTCCTATAGCATGAGATGTGATATCCAACTCCTTCCCATTCCAATCCTGAGACCCTTCCCATAGCATGAGATGTGATGTCTCAATGCTTATACCAAACCTGAGACCCTTCCTATAGCATGAGATGTGATATCCAACTCCTTCCCATTCCAATCCTGAGACCCTTCCTATAGCATGAGATGTGATATCTCAATGCCTCTAATACCAAACCTGAGATCCTTCCTCTAACATGAAATGTGATATCCAACTCCGTCCCTTTCCAAACCTGAGAGCCTACCTATAGCATGAGATGTGATATCCAACTCCTTCCCATTCCAAACATGAGACCCTTCCTATAGCAAGAATGTAATATCCAACTCCTTCCCATTCCAATCCTGAGACCCTTACTACAGCATGCGATGTGATATCTCAATGCTTCTAATACCAAACCTGAGACCCGTCCTATAACATGAGATGGGATATCCAACTCCTTCCAGTTCCAAACCTGAGACCCTTCCTATAGCATGAGATGTGATATCAAACTCCTTCCCATTCCAATCCTGAGACCCTTCCGATAGCATGAGATGTGTTATCTCAATGCCTCTTTACCAAACCTGAGATCCTACCTCTAACATGAAATGTGATATCCAACTCCTTCCCCTTCCAAACCTGAGAGCCTTCCTATAGCATGAGATGTGATATCCAAGTCCTTCCCATTCCAATCCTGAGACCCTTCCTATAACATGAGATGTGATGTCTCAATGCTTCTAATACCAAACCTGAGATCTTTCCTATAACATGAGATGTGATATCCAACTCCTTCCCATTCAAATCCTGAGACCCTTCCTATAGCATGAGATGTGATATCTCAATGCCTCTTTACCAAACCTGAGATCCTACCTCTAACATGAAATGTGATATCCAACTCCTTCCCCTTCAAACCTGAGAGCCTTCCTATAGTATGAGATGTGATATCCAAGTCCTTCCCATTCCAATCCTGAGACCCTTCCTATAACATCAGATGTGATATCCAACTCCTTCCCATTCCAACCTGAGACCCTTCCTATAGCATGAGATGGGATATTCAACTCCTTCCAAATCCAATCCTGATACCCTTCCGATAGCTTGAGATGTGATATCTCAATGCTTCTAATACCAAACCTGTGACTCTTCCTATAACATGAGATGGGATATCCAACTCCTTCCCATTCCAATCCTGAGACCCTTCCGATAGCAGAGATGTGATATCTCAATGCTTATACCAAACCTGAGACCCTTCCTATGGCATGAGATGTCACATACAACTCCTTCCCATTCCAACCCTGAGACCCTTCCTATAGTATGAGATGTGATATCTCAATGCTTATACCAAACCTGAGACCCTTCCTATAGCATGAGATGTGATATCCAACTCCTTCCCATTCCAATCCTGAGACCCTTCCCATAGCATGAGATGTGATGTCTCAATGCTTCTAATACCAAACCTGAGATCCTTCCTATAACATCAAATGTGATATCCAACTCCTTCCCATTCCAATCCTGAGACCCTTCCTATAGCAAGAGATGTGATATCTCAATGCTTATACCAAACCTGAGACCCTTCCTATAGCATGAGATGTGATATCCAACTCCTTCCCATTCCAATCCTGAGACCCTTCCTATAGCATGAGATGTGATATCTCAATGCCTCTAATACCAAACCTGAGATCCTTCCTCTAACATGAAATGTGATATCCAACTCCGTCCCTTTCCAAACCTGAGAGCCTACCTATAGCATGAGATGTGATATCCAAGTCCTTCCCATTCCAATCCTTAGACCCTTCCTACAGCATGCAATATGATATCTCAATGATTCTAATAACAAACCTGAGACCCATCCTATAACATGAGATGGGATATCCAACTCCTTTCAATTCCAATCCTGAGACACTTCCTATAGCATGAGATGTGATATCTCAATGCTTATACCAAACCTGAGACCCTTCCTATGGCATGAGATGTCATATACAACTCCTTCCCATTCCAATCCTGAGACCCTTCCTATAGCATGAGATGTGATATCTCAATGCTTATACCAAACCTGAGACCCTTCCTATAGCATGAGATGTGATATCCAACTTCTTCCCATTCCAATCCTGAGACCCTTCCTATAACATGAGATGTGATGTCTCAATGCTTCTAATACCAAACCTGATATCTTTCCTATAACATGAGATGTGATATCCAACTCCTTCCCATTCCAATCCTGAGACCCTTCCTAGAGCATGAGATGTGATATCTCAATGCTTATACCAAACCTGAGACCCTTCCTATAGCTTGAGATGTGATATCCAACTCCTTCCCATTCCAATCCTGAGAACCTTCCTATAGCACGAGATGTGATATCTCAATGCCTCTAATACCAAACCTGAGATCCTTCCTCTAACATGAAATGTTATATCTAACTCCTTCCCCTTCCAACCCTGAGAGCCTTCCTATAGCATGAGATATGATATCCAAGTCCTTCCCATTCCAATCCTGAGACCCTTCCTATAACATGAGATGTGATAGTCAACTCCTTCCCATTCCATCCTGATACCCTTCCGATAGCATGAGATGTGATATCCCAATGCTTCTACCAAACCTGAGACCCATACTATGGCATGAGATGTGATATCAAACTCCTTCCCATTCCAATCCTGAGACCCTTCCTATAGCTTGAGATGTGATATCCAACTCCTTCCCATTCCAATTCTGAGACCCTTCCTATACCATGAGACTTGATATCTCAATGCTTCTAATACCAAACCTGAGACCCGTCCTATAACATGAGATGTGATATCCAAATCCTTCCCCTTCCAAACCTTAGACCCTTCCTTTATCATGAGATGTGATATCCAACTCCTTCCCATTCCAATCCTGACACCCTTCCGATATCATGAGATTTGTTATCTCAATGCTTCTAATATCAAACTTGAGACCCTCCCTATAGCATGAGATCTGACATCCAAGTCCTTCCCATTCCAATCCTGAGACCCTTCCTATAGAATGAGATGTGATATCTCAATGCTTCTAATACCAAACCTGAGACCCTTCCTATAACATGAGATGGGATATCCAAGTCCTTCCCATTCTAATCCTGAGACCCTTCCCATAGCATGAGATGTGATGTCTCAATGCTTCTAATACCAAACCTGAGATCCTTCCTATAACATGAGATGTGATATCCAACTCCTTCCCATTCCAATCCTGAGACCCTTCCTATAGCATGAGAAGTGATATCTCCATGCTTATACCAAACCCGAGACCCTTCCTATAGCATGAGATGTGATATCCAACTCCTTCCCATTCCAATCCTGAGACCCTTCCTATAGCATGAGAAGTGATATCTCCATGCGTATACCAAACCTGAGACCCTTCCTATAGCATGAGATGTGATATCCAAATCCTTCCCATTCCAATCCTGAGACCCTTCCTATAGCATGAGATGTGATATCTCAATGCTTATACCAAACCAGAGACCCGTCCTATAACATGAGATGGGATATCCAACTCCTTCCCATTCCAATCCTGAGACCCTTCCTATAACATGAGATGTGATATCCAACTCCTTCCAATTCCAGCCTGAGACCCTTCCTATAGCATGAGATGGGATATCCAACTCCTTCCAAATCCAATCCTGATACCCTTCCGATAGCATGAGATGTGATATCCCAATGCTTCTACCAAACCTGAGACCCATACTATGGCATGAGATGTGATATCAAACTCCTTCCCATTCCAATCCTGAGACCCTTCCTATAGCTTGAGATGTGATATCCAACTCCTTCCCATTCCAATTCTGAGACCCTTCCTATACCATGAGACTTGATATCTCAATGCTTCTAATACCAAACCTGAGACCCGTCCTATAACATGAGATGTGATATCCAAATCCTTCCCCTTCCAAACCTTAGACCCTTCCTTTATCATGAGATGTGATTTCCAACTCCTTCCCATTCCAATCCTGACACCCTTCCGATATCATGAGATTTGTTATCTCAATGCTTCTAATATCAAACTTGAGACCCTCCCTATAGCATGAGATCTGACATCCAAGTCCTTCCCATTCCAATCCTGAGACCCTTCCTATAGCATGAGATGTGATATCTCAATGCTTCTAATACCAAACCTGAGACCCTTCCTATAACATGAGATGGGATATCCAACTCCTTCCCATTCCAATCCTGAGACCCTTCCGATAGCAGAGATGTGATATCTCAATGCTTATACCAAACCTGAGACCCTTGCTATGGCCTGAGATGTCATATACAACTCCTTCCCATTCCAATCCTGAGACCCTTCCTATAGCATGAGATGTGATATCTCAATGCTTATACCAAACCTGAGACCCTTCCTATAGCATGAGATGTGATATCCAACTCCTTCCCATTCCAATCCTGAGACCCTTCCCATAGCATGAGATGTGATGTCTCAATGCTTCTAATACCAAACCTGAGAACCTTCCTATAACATGAGATGTGATATCCAACTCCTTCCCATTCCAATCCTGAGACCCTTCCTATAGCATGAGAAGTGATATCTCCATGCTTATACCAAACCTGAGACCCTTCCTATAGCATGAGATGTAATATCCAACTCCTTCCCATTCCAATCCTGAGACCCTTCCTATAGCATGAGAAGTATCTCCATGCGTATACCAAACCTGAGACCCTTCCTATAGCATGAGATGTGATATCCAAATCCTTCCCATTCCAATCCTGAGCCACTTCCGATAGCAGAGATGTGATATCTCAATGCTTATACCAAACCTTAGACCCTTCCTATAACATGAGATGTGATATCCAACTCATTCCCGTTCCAAACCTGAGACACTTCCTATAGCATATGTGATATCCAAGTCCTTTCCATTTCAAACATGAGACCCTTCCTATAGCAAGAATGTAATATCCAACTCCTACCCATTCCAATCCTGAGACCATTCCTATAGCATGAGATGTGATATATCAATGCTTCTAATACCAAACCTGAGATCCTTCCTATGACATGAAATGTGATATCCAAATCCTTCCCATTCCAAACCTGAGACCCTTCCTACAGCATGCGATGTGATATCTCAATGCTTCTAATATCAAACCTGAGACCCGTCCTATAACATGAGATGGGATATCCAACTCCTTCCCGTTCCAAACCTGAGACCCTTCCTATAGCATGAGATGTGATATCCAATTCCTTCCCATCCCAATCCTGAGACACCTCCGATAGCAGAGATGTGATATCTCAATGCTTATACCAAACCTGAGACTCTTCCTATAACATGAGATGTGATGTCCAACTCCTTCCCGTTCCAAACCTGAGACCCTTCCTATAGCATGAGATGTGATATCCAACTCCTTCCCATTCCAATCCTGAGACCCTTCCGATAGCAGAGATGTGATATCTCAATGCTTATACCAAACCTGAGACTCTTCCTATAACATGAGATGTGATATCCAACTCCTTCCCTTTCCAAATCTGAGACCCTGCCTATAGCATGAGATGTGATATCCAAGTCCTTCCCATTCCAATCCTGAGACCCTTCCTATAGCATGAGATGTGATATCCAGCTCCTTCCCATTCCAATCCTGAGACCCTTCCGATAGCATGAGATGTGTTATCTCAATGCTTCTAATACCAAACCTGAGATCCTTCTTATAACATGTGATGTGATATCCAAATCCTTCCCCTTCCAAACCTGAGACCCTCCCTTTAGCATGAGATGTGATATCCAACTCCTTCCCATTCCAATCCTGAGACCCTTATGATAGCATGAGATGTGATATCTCAATGCCTCTAATACCAAACCTGAGATACTTCCGATAGCATGAGATGTGATATCTCAATGCTTCTAATACCAAACCTGAGATCCTTCCTATAACATGAGATGTGATATCCAAATCCTTCCCCTTCCAAACCTGAGACCCTCCCTTTAGCATGAGATGTGATATCCAACGCCTTCCCATTCCAATCCTGAGACCCTTCTGATAGCATGAGATGTGATATCTCAATGCCTCTAATACCAAACCTGAGATCCTACCTCTAACATGAAATGTGATATCCAACTCCTTCCCTTTCCAAACCTGAGACCCTGCCCATAGCATGAGATGTGATATCCAAGTCCTTCCCATTCCAATCCTGAGACCCTTCCTATAGCATGAGATGTGATATCTCAATGCTTATACCAAACCTGAGACCCTTCCTATGGCATGAGATGTCATATACAACTCCTTCCCATTCCAATCCCGAGACCCTTCCTATGGCATGAGATGTGATATCTCAATGCTTATACCAAACCTGAAACCCTTCCTATAGCATGAGATGTGATATCCAACTTCTTCCCATTCCAATCTTGAGACCCTTCCTATAACATGAGATGTGATGTCTCAATGCTTCTAATACCAAACCTGAGATCTTTCCTATAACATGAGATGTGATATCCAACTCCTTCCCATTCCAATTCTGAGACCCTTCCTATAGCAAGAGATGTGATATCTCAATGCCTCTTTACCAAACCTGATATCCTACCTCTAACATGAAATGTGATATCCAACTCCTTCCCCTTCCAAACCTGAGAGCCTTCCTATAGCATGAGATGTGATATCCAAGTCCTTCCCATTCCAATCCTGAGACCCTTCCTATAACATCAGATGTGATATCCAACTCCTTCCCATTCCAACCTGAGACCCTTCCTATAGCATGAGATGGGATATCCAACTCCTTCCAAATCCAATCCTGATACCCTTCCGATAGCATGAGATATGATATCCCAATGCTTCTACAAAACCTGAGACCCATACATGGCATGAGATGTGATATCAAACTCCTTCCCATTCCAATCCTGAGACCCTTCCGATAGCAGAGATGTGATATCTCAATGCTTATACCAAACCTGAGACCCTTCCTATGGCATGAGATGTCATATACAACTCCTTCCCATTCCAAGCCTGAGACCCTTCCTATAGCATGAGATGTGATATCTCAATGTTTATACCAAACCTGAGACCCTTCCTATAGCATGAGGTGTGATATCCAACTCCTTCCCATTCCAATCCTGAGACCCTTCCTATAGCATGAGATGTGATATCTCAATGCTTATACCAAACCTGAATCCCTTCCTATAGCATGAAATGTGATATCCAACTCCTTCCCTTTCCAAACCTGAGAGCCTACCTATAGCATGAGATGTGATATCCAAGTCCTTCCCATTCCAATCCTTAGACCCTTCCTACAGCATGCAATATGATATCTCAATGATTCTAATAACAAACCTGAGACCCGTCCTATAACATGAGATGGGATATCCAACTCCTTCCCATTCCAATCCTGAGACACTTCCGATAACAGAGATGTGATATCTCAATGCTTATACCAAACCTGAGACCCTTCCTATAGCATGAGATGTGATATCCAATTCTTTCCCGTTCCAAACCTGAGACCCTTCCTATAGCATATGTGATATCCAACTCCTTCCCATTCCAAACATGAGACCCTTCCTATAGCAAGAATGTAATATCCAACTCCTTCCCATTCCAATCCTGAGACCCTTCCTTCAGCATGCGATGTGATATCTCAATGCTTCTAATACCAAACCTGAGACCCGTCCTATAACATGAGATGGGATATCCAACTCCTTCCAGTTCCAAACCTGAGAGCCTTCCTATAGCATGAGATGTGATATCCAAGTCCTTCCCATTCCAATCCTGAGACCCTTCCTATAACATGAGATGTGATATCTCAATGCTTATACCAAACCTGAATCCCTTCCTATAGCATGAGATGTGATATCCAACTCCTTCCCATTCCAATCCTGAGACCCTTCCTATAGCATTAGATGTGATATCTCAATGCCTCTAATACCAAACCTGAGATCCTTCCTCTAACATGAAATGTGATATCCAACTCCTTCCCTTTCCAAACCTGAGAGCCTACCTATAGCATGAGATGTGATATCCAAGTCCTTCCCATTCCAATCCTTAGACCCTTCCTACAGCATGCAATATGATATCTCAATGATTCTAATACCAAACCTGAGATCTTTCCTATAACATGAGATGTGATATCCAACTCCTTCCCATTCCAATCCTGAGACCCTTCCTATAGCATGAGATGTGATATCTCAATGCCTCTTTACCAAACCTGAGATCCTACCTCTAACATGAAATGTGATATCCAACTCCTTCCCCTTCCAAACCTGAGAGCCTTCCTATAGTATGAGATGTGATATCCATGTCCTTCCCATTCCAATCCTGAGACCCTTCCTATAACATCAGATGTGATATCCAACTCCTTCCCATTCCAACCTGAGACCCTTCCTATAGCATGAGATGGGATATTCAACTCCTTCCAAATCCAATCCTGATACCCTTCCGATAGCATGATATGTGATATCTCAATGCTTCTAATACCAAACCTGTGACTCTTCCGATAACATGAGATGGGATATCCAACTCCTTCCCATTCCAATCCTGAGACCCTTCCGATAGCAGAGATGTGATATCTCAATGCTTATACCAAACCTGAGACCCTTCCTATGGCATGAGATGTCACATACAACTCCTTCCCATTCCAATCCTGAGACCCTTCCTATAGTATGAGATGTGATATCTCAATGCTTATACCAAACCTGAGACCCTTCCTATAGCATGAGATGTGATATCCAACTCCTTCCCATTCCAATCCTGAGACCCTTCCCATAGCATGAGATGTGATGTCTCAATGCTTATACCAAACCTGAGACCCTTCCTATAGCATGAGATGTGATATCCAACTCCTTCCCATTCCAATCCTGAGACCCTTCCTATAGCATGAGATGTGATATCTCAATGCCTCTAATACCAAACCTGAGATCCTTCCTCTAACATGAAATGTGATATCCAACTCCGTCCCTTTCCAAACCTGAGAGCCTACCTATAGCATGAGATGTGATATCCAACTCCTTCCCATTCCAAACATGAGACCCTTCCTATAGCAAGAATGTAATATCCAACTCCTTCCCATTCCAATCCTGAGACCCTTACTACAGCATGCGATGTGATATCTCAATGCTTCTAATACCAAACCTGAGACCCGTCCTATAACATGAGATGGGATATCCAACTCCTTCCAGTTCCAAACCTGAGACCCTTCCTATAGCATGAGATGTGATATCAAACTCCTTCCCATTCCAATCCTGAGACCCTTCCGATAGCATGAGATGTGTTATCTCAATGCCTCTTTACCAAACCTGAGATCCTACCTCTAACATGAAATGTGATATCCAACTCCTTCCCCTTTCAAACCTGAGAGCCTTCCTATAGCATGAGATGTGATATCCAAGTCCTTCCCATTCCAATCCTGAGACCCTTCCTATAACATGAGATGTGATGTCTCAATGCTTCTAATACCAAACCTGAGATCTTTCCTATAACATGAGATGTGATATCCAACTCCTTCCCATTCAAATCCTGAGACCCTTCCTATAGCATGAGATGTGATATCTCAATGCCTCTTTACCAAACCTGAGATCCTACCTCTAACATGAAATGTGATATCCAACTCCTTCCCCTTCAAACCTGAGAGCCTTCCTATAGTATGAGATGTGATATCCAAGTCCTTCCCATTCCAATCCTGAGACCCTTCCTATAACATCAGATGTGATATCCAACTCCTTCCCATTCCAACCTGAGACCCTTCCTATAGCATGAGATGGGATATTCAACTCCTTCCAAATCCAATCCTGATACCCTTCCGATAGCTTGAGATGTGATATCTCAATGCTTCTAATACCAAACCTGTGACTCTTCCTATAACATGAGATGGGATATCCAACTCCTTCCCATTCCAATCCTGAGACCCTTCCGATAGCAGAGATGTGATATCTCAATGCTTATACCAAACCTGAGACCCTTCCTATGGCATGAGATGTCACATACAACTCCTTCCCATTCCAATCCTGAGACCCTTCCTATAGTATGAGATGTGATATCTCAATGCTTATACCAAACCTGAGACCCTTCCTATAGCATGAGATGTGATATCCAACTCCTTCCCATTCCAATCCTGAGACCCTTCCCATAGCATGAGATGTGATGTCTCAATGCTTCTAATACCAAACCTGAGATCCTTCCTATAACATCAAATGTGATATCCAACTCCTTCCCATTCCAATCCTGAGACCCTTCCTATAGCAAGAGATGTGATATCTCAATGCTTATACCAAACCTGAGACCCTTCCTATAGCATGAGATGTGATATCCAACTCCTTCCCATTCCAATCCTGAGACCCTTCCTATAGCATGAGATGTGATATCTCAATGCCTCTAATACCAAACCTGAGATCCTTCCTCTAACATGAAATGTGATATCCAACTCCGTCCCTTTCCAAACCTGAGAGCCTACCTATAGCATGAGATGTGATATCCAAGTCCTTCCCATTCCAATCCTTAGACCCTTCCTACAGCATGCAATATGATATCTCAATGATTCTAATAACAAACCTGAGACCCATCCTATAACATGAGATGGGATATCCAACTCCTTTCAATTCCAATCCTGAGACACTTCCTATAGCATGAGATGTGATATCTCAATGCTTATACCAAACCTGAGACCCTTCCTATGGCATGAGATGTCATATACAACTCCTTCCCATTCCAATCCTGAGACCCTTCCTATAGCATGAGATGTGATATCTCAATGCTTATACCAAACCTGAGACCCTTCCTATAGCATGAGATGTGATATCCAACTTCTTCCCATTCCAATCCTGAGACCCTTCCTATAACATGAGATGTGATGTCTCAATGCTTCTAATACCAAACCTGATATCTTTCCTATAACATGAGATGTGATATCCAACTCCTTCCCATTCCAATCCTGAGACCCTTCCTAGAGCATGAGATGTGATATCTCAATGCTTATACCAAACCTGAGACCCTTCCTATAGCTTGAGATGTGATATCCAACTCCTTCCCATTCCAATCCTGAGAACCTTCCTATAGCATGAGATGTGATATCTCAATGCTTATACCAAACCCGAGACCCTTCCTATAGCATGAGATGTGATATCCAACTCCTTCCCATTCCAATCCTGAGACCCTTCCAATAGCATGAGAAGTGATATCTCCATGCGTATACCAAACCTGAGACCCTTCCTATAGCATGAGATGTGATATCCAAATCCTTCCCATTCTAATCCTGAGACCCTTCCCATAGCATGAGATGTGATGTCTCAATGCTTCTAATACCAAACCTGAGATCCTTCCTATAACATGAGATGTGATATCCAACTCCTTCCCATTCTAATCCTGAGACCCTTCCCATAGCATGAGATGTGATGTCTCAATGCTTCTAATACCAAACCTGAGATCCTTCCTATAACATGAGATGTGATATCCAACTCCTTCCCATTCCAATCCTGAGACCCTTCCTATAGCATGAGAAGTGATATCTCCATGCTTATACCAAACCCGAGACCCTTCCTATAGCATGAGATGTGATATCCAACTCCTTCCCATTCCAATCCTGAGACCCTTCCAATAGCATGAGAAGTGATATCTCCATGCGTATACCAAACCTGAGACCCTTCCTATAGCATGAGATGTGATATCCAAATCCTTCCCATTCCAATCCTGAGACCCTTCCTATAGCATGAGATGTGATATCTCAATGCTTATACCAAACCAGAGACCCGTCCTATAACATGAGATGGGATATCCAACTCCTTCCCATTCCAATCCTGAGACCCTTCCTATAACATGAGATGTGATATCCAACTCCTTCCAATTCCAACCTGAGACCCTTCCTATAGCATGAGATGGGATATCCAACTCCTTCCAAATCCAATCCTGATACCCTTCCGATAGCATGAGATGTGATATCCCAATGCTTCTACCAAACCTGAGACCCATACTATGGCATGAGATGTGATATCAAACTCCTTCCCATTCCAATCCTGAGACCCTTCCTATAGCTTGAGATGTGATATCCAACTCCTTCCCATTCCAATTCTGAGACCCTTCCTATACCATGAGACTTGATATCTCAATGCTTCTAATACCAAACCTGAGACCCGTCCTATAACATGAGATGTGATATCCAAATCCTTCCCCTTCCAAACCTTAGACCCTTCCTTTATCATGAGATGTGATTTCCAACTCCTTCCCATTCCAATCCTGACACCCTTCCGATATCATGAGATTTGTTATCTCAATGCTTCTAATATCAAACTTGAGACCCTCCCTATAGCATGAGATCTGACATCCAAGTCCTTCCCATTCCAATCCTGAGACCCTTCCTATAGCATGAGATGTGATATCTCAATGCTTCTAATACCAAACCTGAGACCCTTCCTATAACATGAGATGGGATATCCAACTCCTTCCCATTCCAATCCTGAGACCCTTCCGATAGCAGAGATGTGATATCTCAATGCTTATACCAAACCTGAGACCCTTGCTATGGCCTGAGATGTCATATACAACTCCTTCCCATTCCAATCCTGAGACCCTTCCTATAGCATGAGATGTGATATCTCAATGCTTATACCAAACCTGAGACCCTTCCTATAGCATGAGATGTGATATCCAACTCCTTCCCATTCCAATCCTGAGACCCTTCCCATAGCATGAGATGTGATGTCTCAATGCTTCTAATACCAAACCTGAGACCCTTCCTA
The DNA here is from genome assembly GCF_040938575.1 of Ambystoma mexicanum. Lineage (NCBI taxonomy): Eukaryota > Metazoa > Chordata > Amphibia > Caudata > Ambystomatidae > Ambystoma > Ambystoma mexicanum. Next base: position 1,150,909,693 of record NC_090934.1, read on the forward strand.
TAACATGAGATGTGATATCCAACTCCTTCCCATTCCAATCCTGAGACCCTTCCTATAGCATGAGAAGTGATATCTCCATGCTTATACCAAACCTGAGACCCTTCCTATCGCATGAGATGTAATATCCAACTCCTTCCCATTCCAATCCTGAGACCCTTCCTATAGCATGAGAAGTATCTCCATGCGTATACCAAACCTGAGACCCTTCCTATAGCATGAGATGTGATATCCAAATCCTTCCCATTCCAATCCTGAGCCACTTCCGATAGCAGAGATGTGATATCTCAATGCTTATACCAAACCTTAGACCCTTCCTATAACATGAGATGTGATATCCAACTCATTCCCGTTCCAAACCTGAGACACTTCCTATAGCATATGTGATATCCAAGTCCTTTCCATTTCAAACATGAGACCCTTCCTATAGCAAGAATGTAATATCCAACTCCTACCCATTCCAATCCTGAGACCATTCCTATAGCATGAGATGTGATATATCAATGCTTCTAATACCAAACCTGAGATCCTTCCTATGACATGAAATGTGATATCCAAATCCTTCCCATTCCTAACCTGAGACCCTTCCTACAGCATGCGATGTGATATCTCAATGCTTCTAATATCAAACCTGAGACCCGTCCTATAACATGAGATGGGATATCCAACTCCTTCCCGTTCCAAACCTGAGACCCTTCCTATAGCATGAGATGTGATATCCAATTCCTTCCCATCCCAATCCTGAGACACCTCCGATAGCAGAGATGTGATATCTCAATGCTTATACCAAACCTGAGACTCTTCCTATAACATGAGATGTGATGTCCAACTCCTTCCCGTTCCAAACCTGAGACCCTTCTTATAGCATGAGATGTGATATCCAACTCCTTCCCATTCCAATCCTGAGACCCTTCCGATAGCAGAGATGTGATATCTCAATGCTTATACCAAACCTGAGACTCTTCCTATAACATGAGATGTGATATCCAACTCCTTCCCTTTCCAAACCTGAGACCCTGCCTATAGCATGAGATGTGATATCCAAGTCCTTCCCATTCCAATCCTGAGACCCTTCCTATAGCATGAGATGTGATATCTCAATGCTTATACCAAACCTGAGACCCTTCCTATGGCATGAGATGTCATATACAACTCCTTCCCATTCCAATCCCGAGACCCTTCCTATAGCATGAGATGTGATATCTCAATGCTTATACCAAACCTGAAACCCTTCCTATAGCATGAGATGTGATATCCAACTTCTTCCCATTCCAATCCTGAGACCCTTCCTATAACATGAGATGTGATGTCTCAATGCTTCTAATACCAAACCTGAGATCCTTCCTATAACATGAGATGTGATATCCAACTCCTTCCCATTCCAATCCTGAGACCCTTCCTATAGCATGAGAAGTGATATCTCCATGCTTATACCAAACCCGAGACCCTTCCTATAGCATGAGATGTGATATCCAACTCCTTCCCATTCCAATCCTGAGACCCTTCCTATAGCATGAGAAGTGATATCTCCATGCGTATACCAAACCTGAGACCCTTCCTATAGCATGAGATGTGATATCCAAATCCTTCCCATTCCAATCCTGAGACCCTTCCTATAGCATGAGATGTGATATCTCAATGCTTATACCAAACCAGAGACCCGTCCTATAACATGAGATGGGATATCCAACTCCTTCCCATTCCAATCCTGAGACCCTTCCTATAACATGAGATGTGATATCCAACTCCTTCCCATTCCAACCTGAGACCCTTCCTATAGCATGAGATGGGATATCCAACTCCTTCCAAATCCAATCCTGATACCCTTCCGATAGCATGAGATGTGATATCCCAATGCTTCTACCAAACCTGAGACCCATACTATGGCATGAGATGTGATATCAAACTCCTTCCCATTCCAATCCTGAGACCCTTCCTATAGCTTGAGATGTGATATCCAACTCCTTCCCATTCCAATTCTGAGACCCTTCCTATACCATGAGACTTGATATCTCAATGCTTCTAATACCAAACCTGAGACCAGTCCTATAACATGACATGTGATATCCAAATCCTTCCCCTTCCAAACCTTAGACCCTTCCTTTATCATGAGATGTGATTTCCAATTCCTTCCCATTCCAATCCTGACACCCTTCCGATATCATGAGATTTGTTATCTCAATGCTTCTAATATCAAACTTGAGACCCTCCCTATAGCATGAGATCTGACATCCAAGTCCTTCCCATTCCAATCCTGAGACCCTTCCTATAGCATGAGATGTGATATCTCAATGCTTCTAATACCAAACCTGAGACCCTTCCTATAACATGAGATGGGATATCCAACTCCTTCCCATTCCAATCCTGAGACCCTTCCGATAGCAGAGATGTGATATCTCAATGCTTATACCAAACCTGAGACCCTTGCTATGGCCTGAGATGTCATATACAACTCCTTCCCATTCCAATCCTGAGACCCTTCCTATAGCATGAGATGTGATATCTCAATGCTTATACCAAACCTGAGACCCTTCCTATAGCATGAGATGTGATATCCAACTCCTTCCCATTCCAATCCTGAGACCCTTCCCATAGCATGAGATGTGATGTCTCAATGCTTCTAATACCAAACCTGAGACCCTTCCTATAACATGAGATGTGATATCCAACTCCTTCCCATTCCAATCCTGAGACCCTTCCTATAGCATGAGAAGTGATATCTCCATGCTTATACCAAACCTGAGACCCTTCCTATAGCATGAGATGTAATATCCAACTCCTTCCCATTCCAATCCTGAGACCCTTCCTATAGCATGAGAAGTATCTCCATGCGTATACCATGCGTGTATCTCCATTCCTATAGCATGAGATGTGATATCCAAATCCTTCCCATTCCAATCCTGAGCCACTTCCGATAGCAGAGATGTGATATCTCAATGCTTATACCAAACCTGAGACCCTTCCTATAACATGAGATGTGATATCCAACTCATTCCCTTTCCAAACCTGAGACACTTCCTATAGCATATGTGATATCCAAGTCCTTCCCATTTCAAACATGAGACCCTTCCTATAGCAAGAATGTAATATCCAACTCCTACCCATTCCAATCCTGAGACCATTCCTATAGCATGAGATGTGATATATCAATGCTTCTAATACCAAACCTGAGATCCTTCCTATGACATGAAATGTGATATCCAAATCCTTCCCATTCCAAACCTGAGACCCTTCCTACAGCATGCGATGTGATATCTCAATGCTTCTAATATCAAACCTGAGACCCGTCCTATAACATGAGATGGGATATCCAACTCCTTCCCGTTCCAAACCTGAGACCCTTCCTATAGCATGAGATGTGATATCCAATTCCTTCCCATCCCAATCCTGAGACACCTCCGATAGCAGAGATGTGATATCTCAATGCTTATACCAAACCTGAGACTCTTCCTATAACATGAGATGTGATATCCAACTCCTTCCCGTTCCAAACCTGAGACCCTTCCTATAGCATGAGATGTGATATCCAACTCCTTCCCATTCCAATCCTGACACCCTTCCGATATCATGAGATTTGTTATCTCAATGCTTCTAATATCAAACTTGAGACCCTCCCTATAGCATGAGATCTGACATCCAAGTCCTTCCCATTCCAATCCTGAGACCCTTCCTATAGCATGAGATGTGATATCTCAATGCTTCTAATACCAAACCTGAGACCCTTCCTATAACATGAGATGGGATATCCAACTCCTTCCCATTCCAATCCTGAGACCCTTCCGATAGCAGAGATGTGATATCTCAATGCTTATACCAAACCTGAGACCCTTGCTATGGCCTGAGATGTCATATACAACTCCTTCCCATTCCAATCCTGAGACTCTTCCCATAGCATGAGATGTGATGTCTCAATGCTTCTAATACCAAACCTGAGACCCTTCCTATAACATGAGATGTGATATCCAACTCCTTCCCATTCCAATCCTGAGACCCTTCCCATAGCATGAGATGTGATGTCTCAATGCTTCTAATACCAAACCTGAGACCCTTCCTATAGCATGAGATGTGATATCCAACTCCTTCCCATTCCAATCCTGAGACCCTTCCCATAGCATGAGATGTGATGTCTCAATGCTTCTAATACCAAACCTGAGACCCTTCCTATAACATGAGATGTGATATCCAACTCCTTCCCATTCCAATCCTGAGACCCTTCCTATAGCATGAGAAGTGATATCTCCATGCTTATACCAAACCTGAGACCCTTCCTATAGCATGAGATGTAATATCCAACTCCTTCCCATTCCAATCCTGAGACCCTTCCTATAGCATGAGAAGTATCTCCATGCGTATACCAAACCTGAGACCCTTCCTATAGCATGAGATGTGATATCCAAATCCTTCCCATTCCAATCCTGAGCCACTTCCGATAGCAGAGATGTGATATCTCAATGCTTATACCAAACCTTAGACCCTTCCTATAACATGAGATGTGATATCCAACTCATTCCCGTTCCAAACCTGAGACACTTCCTATAGCATATGTGATATCCAAGTCCTTTCCATTTCAAACATGAGACCCTTCCTATAGCAAGAATGTAATATCCAACTCCTACCCATTCCAATCCTGAGACCATTCCTATAGCATGAGATGTGATATATCAATGCTTCTAATACCAAACCTGAGATCCTTCCTATGACATGAAATGTGATATCCAAATCCTTCCCATTCCAAACCTGAGACCCTTCCTACAGCATGCGATGTGATATCTCAATGCTTCTAATATCAAACCTGAGACCCGTCCTATAACATGAGATGGGATATCCAACTCCTTCCCATTCCAAACCTGAGACCCTTCCTACAGCATGAGATGTGATATCCAATTCCTTCCCATCCCAATCCTGAGACACCTCCGATAGCAGAGATGTGATATCTCAATGCTTATACCAAACCTGAGACTCTTCCTATAACATGAGATGTGATGCCCAACTCCTTCCCGTTCCAAACCTGAGACCCTTCCTATAGCATGAGATGTGATATCCAACTCCTTCCCATTCCAATCCTGAGACCCTTCCGATAGCAGAGATGTGATATCTCAATGCTTATACCAAACCTGAGACTCTTCCTATAACATGAGATGTGATATCCAACTCCTTCCCTTTCCAAACCTGAGACCCTGCCTATAGCATGAGATGTGATATCCAAGTCCTTCCCATTCCAATCCTGAGACCCTTCCTATAGCATGAGATGTGATATCTCAATGCTTATACCAAACCTGAGACCCTTCCTATGGCATGAGATGTCATATACAACTCCTTCCCATTCCAATCCTGAGACCCTTCCTATAGCATGAGATGTGATATCTCAATGCTTCTAATACCAAACCTGAGACCCTTCCTATAACATGAGATGGGATATCCAACTCCTTCCCATTCCAATCCTGAGACCCTTCCGATAGCAGAGATGTGATATCTCAATGCTTATACCAAACCTGAGACCCTTGCTATGGCCTGAGATGTCATATACAACTCCTTCCCATTCCAATCCTGAGACCCTTCCCATAGCATGAGATGTGATGTCTCAATGCTTCTAATACCAAACCTGAGACCCTTCCTATAACATGAGATGTGATATCCAACTCCTTCCCATTCCAATCCTGAGACCCTTCCCATAGCATGAGATGTGATGTCTCAATGCTTCTAATACCAAACCTGAGACCCTTCCTATAGCATGAGATGTGATATCCAACTCCTTCCCATTCCAATCCTGAGACCCTTCCCATAGCATGAGATGTGATGTCTCAATGCTTCTAATACCAAACCTGAGACCCTTCCTATAACATGAGATGTGATATCCAACTCCTTCCCATTCCAATCCTGAGACCCTTCCTATAGCATGAGAAGTGATATCTCCATGCTTATACCAAACCTGAGACCCTTCCTATAGCATGAGATGTAATATCCAACTCCTTCCCATTCCAATCCTGAGACCCTTCCTATAGCATGAGAAGTATCTCCATGCGTATACCAAACCTGAGACCCTTCCTATAGCATGAGATGTGATATCCAAATCCTTCCCATTCCAATCCTGAGCCACTTCCGATAGCAGAGATGTGATATCTCAATGCTTATACCAAACCTTAGACCCTTCCTATAACATGAGATGTGATATCCAACTCATTCCCGTTCCAAACCTGAGACACTTCCTATAGCATATGTGATATCCAAGTCCTTTCCATTTCAAACATGAGACCCTTCCTATAGCAAGAATGTAATATCCAACTCCTACCCATTCCAATCCTGAGACCATTCCTATAGCATGAGATGTGATATATCAATGCTTCTAATACCAAACCTGAGATCCTTCCTATGACATGAAATGTGATATCCAAATCCTTCCCATTCCAAACCTGAGACCCTTCCTACAGCATGCGATGTGATATCTCAATGCTTCTAATATCAAACCTGAGACCCGTCCTATAACATGAGATGGGATATCCAACTCCTTCCCGTTCCAAACCTGAGACCCTTCCTATAGCATGAGATGGGATATCCAACTCCTTCCAAATCCAATCCTGATACCCTTCCGATAGCATGAGATGTGATATCCCAATGCTTCTACAAAACCTGAGACCCATACATGGCATGAGATGTGATATCAAACTCCTTCCCATTCCAATCCTGAGACCCTTCCGATAGCAGAGATGTGATATCTCAATGCTTATACCAAACCTGAGACCCTTCCTATGGCATGAGATGTCATATACAACTCCTTCCCATTCCAATCCTGAGACCCTTCCTATAGCATGAGATGTGATATCTCAATGTTTATACCAAACCTGAGACCCTTCCTATAGCAGGAGATGTGATATCCAACTCCTTCCCATTCCAATCCTGAGACCCTTCCTATAGCATGAGATGTGATATCTCAATGCTTATACCAAAACTGAATCCCTTCCTATAGCATGAGATGTGATATCCAACTCCTTCCCATTCCAATCCTGAGACCCTTCCTATAGCATTAGATGTGATATCTCAATGCCTATAATACCAAACCTGAGATCCTTCCTCTAACACGAAATGTGATATCCAACTCCTTCCCTTTCCAAACCTGAGAGCCTACCTATAGCATGAGATGTGATATCCAAGTCCTTCCCATTCCAATCCTTAGACCCTTCCTACAGCATGCAATATGATATCTCAATGATTCTAATAACAAACCTGAGACCCGTCCTATAACATGAGATGGGATATCCAACTCCTTCCCATTCCAATCCTGAGACACTTCCGATAGCAGAGATGTGATATCTCAATGCTTATACCAAACCTGAGACCCTTCCTATAGCATATGTGATATCCAACTCCTTCCCATTCCAAACATGAGACCCTTCCTATAGCAAGAATGTAATATCCAACTCCTTCCCATTCCAATCCTGAGACCCTTCCTACAGCATGCGATGTGATATCTCAATGCTTCTAATACCAAACCTGAGACCCGTCCTATAACATGAGATGGGATATCCAACTCCTTCCAGTTCCAAACCTGAGACCCTTCCTATAGCATGAGATGTGATATCAAACTCCTTCCCATTCCAATCCTGAGACCCTTCCTATAACATGAGATGTGATGTCTCAATGCTTCTAATACCAAACCTGAGATCTTTCCTATAACATGAGATGTGATATCCAACTCCTTCCCATTCCAATCCTGAGACCCTTCCGATAGCAGAGATGTGATATCTCAATGCTTATACCAAACCTGAGACCCTTGCTATGGCCTGAGATGTCATATACAACTCCTTCCCATTCCAATCCTGAGACCCTTCCCATAGCATGAGATGTGATGTCTCAATGCTTCTAATACCAAACCTGAGACCCTTCCTATAACATGAGATGTGATATCCAACTCCTTCCCATTCCAATCCTGAGACCCTTCCCATAGCATGAGATGTGATGTCTCAATGCTTCTAATACCAAACCTGAGACCCTTCCTATAGCATGAGATGTGATATCCAACTCCTTCCCATTCCAATCCTGAGACCCTTCCCATAGCATGAGATGTGATGTCTCAATGCTTCTAATACCAAACCTGAGACCCTTCCTATAACATGAGATGTGATATCCAACTCCTTCCCATTCCAATCCTGAGACCCTTCCTATAGCATGAGAAGTGATATCTCCATGCTTATACCAAACCTGAGACCCTTCCTATAGCATGAGATGTAATATCCAACTCCTTCCCATTCCAATCCTGAGACCCTTCCTATAGCATGAGAAGTATCTCCATGCGTATACCAAACCTGAGACCCTTCCTATAGCATGAGATGTGATATCCAAATCCTTCCCATTCCAATCCTGAGCCACTTCCGATAGCAGAGATGTGATATCTCAATGCTTATACCAAACCTTAGACCCTTCCTATAACATGAGATGTGATATCCAACTCATTCCCGTTCCAAACCTGAGACACTTCCTATAGCATATGTGATATCCAAGTCCTTTCCATTTCAAACATGAGACCCTTCCTATAGCAAGAATGTAATATCCAACTCCTACCCATTCCAATCCTGAGACCATTCCTATAGCATGAGATGTGATATATCAATGCTTCTAATACCAAACCTGAGATCCTTCCTATGACATGAAATGTGATATCCAAATCCTTCCCATTCCAAACCTGAGACCCTTCCTACAGCATGCGATGTGATATCTCAATGCTTCTAATATCAAACCTGAGACCCGTCCTATAACATGAGATGGGATATCCAACTCCTTCCCGTTCCAAACCTGAGACCCTTCCTATAGCATGAGATGTGATATCCAATTCCTTCCCATCCCAATCCTGAGACACCTCCGATAGCAGAGATGTGATATCTCAATGCTTATACCAAACCTGAGACTCTTCCTATAACATGAGATGTGATGCCCAACTCCTTCCCGTTCCAAACCTGAGACCCTTCCTATAGCATGAGATGTGATATCCAACTCCTTCCCATTCCAATCCTGAGACCCTTCCGATAGCAGAGATGTGATATCTCAATGCTTATACCAAACCTGAGACTCTTCCTATAACATGAGATGTGATATCCAACTCCTTCCCTTTCCAAACCTGAGACCCTGCCTATAGCATGAGATGTGATATCCAAGTCCTTCCCATTCCAATCCTGAGACCCTTCCTATAGCATGAGATGTGATATCTCAATGCTTATACCAAACCTGAGACCCTTCCTATGGCATGAGATGTCATATACAACTCCTTCCCATTCCAATCCCGAGACCCTTCCTATAGCATGAGATGTGATATCTCAATGCTTATACCAAACCTGAAACCCTTCCTATAGCATGAGATGTGATATCCAACTTCTTCCCATTCCAATCCTGAGACCCTTCCTATAACATGAGATGTGATGTCTCAATGCTTCTAATACCAAACCTGAGACCCTTCCTATAACATGAGATGTGATATCCAACTCCTTCCCATTCCAATCCTGAGACCCTTCCTATAGCATGAGAAGTGATATCTCCATGCTTATACCAAACCTGAGACCCTTCCTATAGCATGAGATGTAATATCCAACTCCTTCCCATTCCAATCCTGAGACCCTTCCTATAGCATGAGAAGTATCTCCATGCGTATACCAAACCTGAGACCCTTCCTATAGCATGAGATGTGATATCCAAATCCTTCCCATTCCAATCCTGAGCCACTTCCGATAGCAGAGATGTGATATCTCAATGCTTATACCAAACCTTAGACCCTTCCTATAACATGAGATGTGATATCCAACTCATTCCCGTTCCAAACCTGAGACACTTCCTATAGCATATGTGATATCCAAGTCCTTTCCATTTCAAACATGAGACCCTTCCTATAGCAAGAATGTAATATCCAACTCCTACCCATTCCAATCCTGAGACCATTCCTATAGCATGAGATGTGATACATCAATGCTTCTAATACCAAACCTGAGATCCTTCCTATGACATGAAATGTGATATCCAAATCCTTCCCATTCCAAACCTGAGACCCTTCCTACAGCATGCGATGTGATATCTCAATGCTTCTAATATCAAACCTGAGACCCGTCCTATAACATGAGATGGGATATCCAACTCCTTCCCGTTCCAAACCTGAGACCCTTCCTATTGCATGAGATGTGATATCCAATTCCTTCCCATCCCAATCCTGAGACACCTCCGATAGCAGAGATGTGATATCTCAATGCTTATACCAAACCTGAGACTCTTCCTATAACATGAGATGTGATGCCCAACTCCTTCCCGTTCCAAACCTGAGACCCTTCCTATAGCATGAGATGTGATATCCAACTCCTTCCCATTCCAATCCTGAGACCCTTCCGATAGCAGAGATGTGATATCTCAATGCTTATACCAAACCTGAGACTCTTCCTATAACATGAGATGTGATATCCAACTCCTTCCCTTTCCAAACCTGAGACCCTGCCTATAGCATGAGATGTGATATCCAAGTCCTTCCCATTCCAATCCTGAGACCCTTCCTATAGCATGAGATGTGATATCTCAATGCTTATACCAAACCTGAGACCCTTCCTATGGCATGAGATGTCATATACAACTCCTTCCCATTCCAATCCCGAGACCCTTCCTATAGCATGAGATGTGATATCTCAATGCTTATACCAAACCTGAAACCCTTCCTATAGCATGAGATGTGATATCCAACTTCTTCCCATTCCAATCCTGAGACCCTTCCTATAACATGAGATGTGATGTCTCAATGCTTCTAATACCAAACCTGAGATCTTTCCTATAACATGAGATGTGATATCCAACTCCTTCCCATTCCAATTCTGAGACCCTTCCTATAGCAAGAGATGTGATATCTCAATGCCTCTTTACCAAACCTGATATCCTACCTCTAACATGAAATGTGATATCCAACTCCTTCCCCTTCCAAACCTGAGAGCCTTCCTATAGCATGAGATGTGATATCCAAGTCCTTCCCATTCCAATCCTGAGACCCTTCCTATAACATCAGATGTGATATCCAACTCCTTCCCATTCCAACCTGAGACCCTTCCTATAGCATGAGATGGGATATCCAACTCCTTCCAAATCCAATCCTGATACCCTTCCGATAGCATGAGATGTGATATCCCAATGCTTCTACAAAACCTGAGACCCATACATGGCATGAGATGTGATATCAAACTCCTTCCCATTCCAATCCTGAGACCCTTCCGATAGCAGAGATGTGATATCTCAATGCTTATACCAAACCTGAGACCCTTCCTATGGCATGAGATGTCATATACAACTCCTTCCCATTCCAAGCCTGAGACCCTTCCTATAGCATGAGATGTGATATCTCAATGTTTATACCAAACCTGAGACCCTTCCTATAGCATGAGATGTGATATCCAACTCCTTCCCATTCCAATCCTGAGACACTTCCTATAGCATGAGATGTGATATCTCAATGCTTATACCAAACCTGAATCCCTTCCTATAGCATGAAATGTGATATCCAACTCCTTCCCTTTCCAAACCTGAGAGCCTACCTATAGCATGAGATGTGATATCCAAGTCCTTCCCATTCCAATCCTTAGACCCTTCCTACAGCATGCAATATGATATCTCAATGATTCTAATAACAAACCTGAGACCCGTCCTATAACATGAGATGGGATATCCAACTCCTTCCCATTCCAATCCTGAGACACTTCCGATAGCAGAGATGTGATATCTCAATGCTTATACCAAACCTGAGACCCTTCCTATAGCATGAGATGTGATATCCAATTCTTTCCCGTTCCAAACCTGAGACCCTTCCTATAGCATATGTGATATCCAACTCCTTCCCATTCCAAACATGAGACCCTTCCTATAGCAAGAATGTAATATCCAACTCCTTCCCATTCCAATCCTGAGACCCTTCCTTCAGCATGCGATGTGATATCTCAATGCTTCTAATACCAAACCTGAGACCCGTCCTATAACATGAGATGGGATATCCAACTCCTTCCAGTTCCAAACCTGAGAGCCTTCCTATAGCATGAGATGTGATATCCAAGTCCTTCCCATTCCAATCCTGAGACCCTTCCTATAACATGAGATGTGATATCTCAATGCTTATACCAAACCTGAATCCCTTCCTATAGCATGAGATGTGATATCCAACTCCTTCCCATTCCAATCCTGAGACCCTTCCTATAGCATTAGATGTGATATCTCAATGCCTCTAATACCAAACCTGAGATCCTTCCTCTAACATGAAATGTGATATCCAACTCCTTCCCTTTCCAAACCTGAGAGCCTACCTATAGCATGAGATGTGATATCCAAGTCCTTCACATTCCAATCCTTAGACCCTTCCTACAGCATGCAATATGATATCTCAATGATTCTAATACCAAACCTGAGATCTTTCCTATAACATGAGATGTGATATCCAACTCCTTCCCATTCCAATCCTGAGACCCTTCCTATAGCATGAGATGTGATATCTCAATGCCTCTTTACCAAACCTGAGATCCTACCTCTAACATGAAATGTGATATCCAACTCCTTCCCCTTCCAAACCTGAGAGCCTTCCTATAGTATGAGATGTGATATCCAAGTCCTTCCCATTCCAATCCTGAGACCCTTCCTATAACATCAGATGTGATATCCAACTCCTTCCCATTCCAACCTGAGACCCTTCCTATAGCATGAGATGGGATATTCAACTCCTTCCAAATCCAATCCTGATACCCTTCCGATAGCATGATATGTGATATCTCAATGCTTCTAATACCAAACCTGTGACTCTTCCTATAACATGAGATGGGATATCCAACTCCTTCCCATTCCAATCCTGAGACCCTTCCGATAGCAGAGATGTGATATCTCAATGCTTATACCAAACCTGAGACCCTTCCATGGCATGAGATGTCACATATAACTCCTTCCCATTCCAATCCTGAGACCCTTCCTATAGTATGAGATGTGATATCTCAATGCTTATACCAAACCTGAGACCCTTCCTATAGCATGAGATGTGATATCCAACTCCTTCCCATTCCAATCCTGAGACCCTTCCCATAGCATGAGATGTTATGTCTCAATGCTTCTAATACCAAACCTGAGATCCTTCCTATAACATCAAATGTGATATCCAACTCCTTCCCATTCCAATCCTGAGACCCTTCCTATAGCATGAGATGTGATATCTCAATGCTTATACCAAACCTGAGACCCTTCCTATAGCATGAGATGTGATATCCAACTCCTTCCCATTCCAATCCTGAGACCCTTCCTATAGCATGAGATGTGATATCTCAATGCCTCTAATACCAAACCTGAGATCCTTCCTCTAACATGAAATGTGATATCCAACTCCGTCCCTTTCCAAACCTGAGAGCCTACCTATAGCATGAGATGTGATATCCAACTCCTTCCCATTCCAAACATGAGACCCTTCCTATAGCAAGAATGTAATATCCAACTCCTTCCCATTCCAATCCTGAGACCCTTCCTACAGCATGCGATGTGATATCTCAATGCTTCTAATACCAAACCTGAGATCTTTCCTATAACATGAGATGTGATATCCAACTCCTTCCCATTCAAATCCTGAGACCCTTCCTATAGCATGAGATGTGATATCTCAATGCCTCTTTACCAAACCTGAGATCCTACCTCTAACATGAAATGTGATATCCAACTCCTTCCCCTTCCAAACCTGAGAGCCTTCCTATAGTATGAGATGTGATATCCAAGTCCTTCCCATTCCAATCCTGAGACCCTTCCTATAACATCAGATGTGATATCCAACTCCTTCCCATTCCAACCTGAGACCCTTCCTATAGCATGAGATGGGATATTCAACTCCTTCCAAATCCAATCCTGATACCCTTCCGATAGCTTGAGATGTGATATCTCAATGCTTCTAATACCAAACCTGTGACTCTTCCTATAACATGAGATGGGATATCCAACTCCTTCCCATTCCAATCCTGAGACCCTTCCGATAGCAGAGATGTGATATCTCAATGCTTATACCAAACCTGAGACCCTTCCTATGGCATGAGATGTCACATACAACTCCTTCCCATTCCAATCCTGAGACCCTTCCTATAGTATGAGATGTGATATCTCAATGCTTATACCAAACCTGAGACCCTTCCTATAGCATGAGATGTGATATCCAACTCCTTCCCATTCCAATCCTGAGACCCTTCCCATAGCATGAGATGTGATGTCTCAATGCTTCTAATACCAAACCTGAGATCCTTCCTATAACATCAAATGTGATATCCAACTCCTTCCCATTCCAATCCTGAGACCCTTCCTATAGCATGAGATGTGATATCTCAATGCTTATACCAAACCTGAGACCCTTCCAATAGCATGAGATGTGATATCCAACTCCTTCCCATTCCAATCCTGAGACCCTTCCTATAGCATGAGATGTGATATCTCAATGCCTCTAATACCAAACCTGAGATCCTTCCTCTAACATGAAATGTGATATCCAACTCCGTCCCTTTCCAAACCTGAGAGCCTACCTATAGCATGAGATGTGATATCCAAGTCCTTCCCATTCCAATCCTTAGACCCTTCCTACAGCATGCAATATGATATCTCAATGATTCTAATAACAAACCTGAGACCCGTCCTATAACATGAGATGGGATATCCAACTCCTTTCAATTCCAATCCTGAGACACTTCCTATAGCATGAGATGTGATATCTCAATGCTTATACCAAACCTGAGACCCTTCCTATGGCATGAGATGTCATATACAACTCCTTCCCATTCCAATCCTGAGACCCTTCCTATAGCATGAGATGTGATATCTCAATGCTTATACCAAACCTGAGACCCTTCCTATAGCATGAGATGTGATATCCAACTTCTTCCCATTCCAATCCTGAGACCCTTCCTATAACATGAGATGTGATGTCTCAATGCTTCTAATACCAAACCTGATATCTTTCCTATAACATGAGATGTGATATCCAACTCCTTCCCATTCCAATCCTGAGACCCTTCCTATAGCATGAGATGTGATATCTCAATGCTTATACCAAACCTGAGACCCTTCCTATAGCTTGAGATGTGATATCCAACTCCTTCCCATTGCAATCCTGAGAACCTTCCTATAGCATGAGATGTGATATCTCAATGCCTCTAATGCCAAACCTGAGATCCTTCCTCTAACATGAAATGTGATATCCAACTCCTTCCCCTTCCAAACCTGAGAGCCTTCCTATAGCATGAGATATGATATCCAAGTCCTTCCCATTCCAATCCTGAGACCCTTCCTATAACATGAGATGTGATATTCAACTCCTTCCCATTCCAACCTGAGACCCTTCCTATAGCATGAGATGGGATATCCAACTCCTTCCAAATCCAATCCTGATACCCTTCCGATAGCATGAGATGTGATATCCCAATGCTTCTACCAAACCTGAGACCCATACTATGGCATGAGATGTGATATCAAACTCCTTCCCATTCCAATCCTGAGACCCTTCCTATAGCTTGAGATGTGATATCCAACTCCTTCCCATTCCAATTCTGAGACCCTTCCTATACCATGAGACTTGATATCTCAATGCTTGTAATACCAAACCTGAGACCCGTCCTATAACATGAGATGTGATATCCAAATCCTTCCCCTTCCAAACCTTAGACCCTTCCTTTATCATGAGATGTGATATCCAACTCCTTCCCATTCCAATCCTGACACCCTTCCGATATCATGAGATTTGTTATCTCAATGCTTCTAATACCAAACCTGAGACCCTTCCTATAACATGAGATGGGATATCCAAGTCCTTCCCATTCTAATCCTGAGACCCTTCCCATAGCATGAGATGTGATGTCTCAATGCTTCTAATACCAAACCTGAGATCCTTCCTATAACATGAGATGTGATATCCAACTCCTTCCCATTCCAATCCTGAGACCCTTCCTATAGCATGAGAAGTGATATCTCCATGCTTATACCAAACCCGAGACCCTTCCTATAGCATGATATGTGATATCCAACTCCTTCCCATTCCAATCCTGAGACCCTTCCTATAGCATGAGAAGTGATGTCTCCATGCGTATACCAAACCTGAGACCCTTCCTATAGCATGAGATGTGATATCCAAATCCTTCCCATTCCAATCCTGAGACCCTTCCTATAGCATGAGATGTGATATCTCAATGCTTATACCAAACCAGAGACCCGTCCTATAACATGAGATGGGATATCCAACTCCTTCCCATTCCAATCCTGAGACCCTTCCTATAACATGAGATGTGATATCCAACTCCTTCCCATTCCAACCTGAGACCCTTCCTATAGCATGAGATGGGATATCCAACTCCTTCCAAATCCAATCCTGATACCCTTCCGATAGCATGAGATGTGATATCCCAATGCTTCTACCAAACCTGAGACCCATACTATGGCATGAGATGTGATATCAAACTCCTTCCCATTCCAATCCTGAGACCCTTCCTATAGCTTGAGATGTGATATCCAACTCCTTCCCATTCCAATTCTGAGACCCTTCCTATACCATGAGACTTGATATCTCAATGCTTCTAATACCAAACCTGAGACCCGTCCTATAACATGAGATGTGATATCCAAATCCTTCCCCTTCCAAACCTTAGACCCTTCCTTTATCATGAGATGTGATTTCCAATTCCTTCCCATTCCAATCCTGACACCCTTCCGATATCATGAGATTTGTTATCTCAATGCTTCTAATATCAAACTTGAGACCCTCCCTATAGCATGAGATCTGACATCCAAGTCCTTCCCATTCCAATCCTGAGACCCTTCCTATAGCATGAGATGTGATATCTCAATGCTTCTAATACCAAACCTGAGACCCTTCCTATAACATGAGATGGGATATCCAACTCCTTCCCATTCCAATCCTGAGACCCTTCCGATAGCAGAGATGTGATATCTCAATGCTTATACCAAACCTGAGACCCTTGCTATGGCCTGAGATGTCATATACAACTCCTTCCCATTCCAATCCTGAGACCCTTCCTATAGCATGAGATGTGATATCTCAATGCTTATACCAAACCTGAGACCCTTCCTATAGCATGAGATGTGATATCCAACTCCTTCCCATTCCAATCCTGAGACCCTTCCCATAGCATGAGATGTGATGTCTCAATGCTTCTAATACCAAACCTGAGACCCTTCCTATAACATGAGATGTGATATCCAACTCCTTCCCATTCCAATCCTGAGACCCTTCCTATAGCATGAGAAGTGATATCTCCATGCTTATACCAAACCTGAGACCCTTCCTATAGCATGAGATGTAATATCCAACTCCTTCCCATTCCAATCCTGAGACCCTTCCTATAGCATGAGAAGTATCTCCATGCGTATACCATGCGTGTATCTCCATTCCTATAGCATGAGATGTGATATCCAAATCCTTCCCATTCCAATCCTGAGCCACTTCCGATAGCAGAGATGTGATATCTCAATGCTTATACCAAACCTGAGACCCTTCCTATAACATGAGATGTGATATCCAACTCATTCCCGTTCCAAACCTGAGACACTTCCTATAGCATATGTGATATCCAAGTCCTTCCCATTTCAAACATGAGACCCTTCCTATAGCAAGAATGTAATATCCAACTCCTACCCATTCCAATCCTGAGACCATTCCTATAGCATGAGATGTGATATATCAATGCTTCTAATACCAAACCTGAGATCCTTCCTATGACATGAAATGTGATATCCAAATCCTTCCCATTCCAAACCTGAGACCCTTCCTACAGCATGCGATGTGATATCTCAATGCTTCTAATATCAAACCTGAGACCCGTCCTATAACATGAGATGGGATATCCAACTCCTTCCCGTTCCAAACCTGAGACCCTTCCTATAGCATGAGATGTGATATCCAATTCCTTCCCATCCCAATCCTGAGACACCTCCGATAGCAGAGATGTGATATCTCAATGCTTATACCAAACCTGAGACTCTTCCTATAACATGAGATGTGATATCCAACTCCTTCCCGTTCCAAACCTGAGACCCTTCCTATAGCATGAGATGTGATATCCAACTCCTTCCCATTCCAATCCTGAGACCCTTCCGATAGCAGAGATGTGATATCTCAATGCTTATACCAAACCTGAGACTCTTCCTATAACATGAGATGTGATATCCAACTCCTTCCCTTTCCAAACCTGAGACCCTGCCTATAGCATGAGATGTGATATCCAAGTCCTTCCCATTCCAATCCTGAGACCCTTCCTATAGCATGAGATGTGATATCTCAATGCTTATACCAAACCTGAGACCCTTCCTATGGCATGAGATGTCATATACAACTCCTTCCCATTCCAATCCCGAGACCCTTCCTATAGCATGAGATGTGATATCTCAAAGCTTATACCAAACCTGAAACCCTTCCTATAGCATGAGATGTGATATCCAACTTCTTCCCATTCCAATCCTGAGACCCTTCCTATAACATGAGATGTGATGTCTCAATGCTTCTAATATCAAACCTGAGATCTTTCCTATAACATGAGATGTGGTATCCAACTCCTTCCCATTCCAATTCTGAGACCCTTCCTATAGCAAGAGATGTGATATCTCAATGCCTCTTTACCAAACCTGATATCCTACCTCTAACATGAAATGTGATATCCAACTCCTTCCCCTTCCAAACCTGAGAGCCTTCCTATAGCATGAGATGTGATATCCAAGTCCTTCCCATTCCAATCCTGAGACCCTTCCTATAACATCAGATGTGATATCCAACTCCTTCCCATTCCAACCTGAGACCCTTCCTATAGCATGAGATGGGATATCCAACTCCTTCCAAATCCAATCCTGATACCCTTCCGATAGCATGAGATGTGATATCCCAATGCTTCTACAAAACCTGAGACCCATACATGGCATGAGATGTGATATCAAACTCCTTCCCATTCCAATCCTGAGACCCTTCCGATAGCAGAGATGTGATATCTCAATGCTTATACCAAACCTGAGACCCTTCCTATGGCATGAGATGTCATATACAACTCCTTCCCATTCCAAGCCTGAGACCCTTCCTATAGCATGAGATGTGATATCTCAATGTTTATACCAAACCTGAGACCCTTCCTATAGCATGAGATGTGATATCCAACTCCTTCCCATTCCAATCCTGAGACCCTTCCTATAGCATGAGATGTGATATCTCAATGCTTATACAAAACCTGAATCCCTTCCTATAGCATGAAATGTGATATCCAACTCCTTCCCTTTCCAAACCTGAGAGCCTACCTATAGCATGAGATGTGATATCCAAGTCCTTCCCATTCCAATCCTTAGACCCTTCCTACAGCATGCAATATGATATCTCAATGATTCTAATAACAAACCTGAGACCCGTCCTATAACATGAGATGGGATATCCAACTCCTTCCCATTCCAATCCTGAGACACTTCCGATAGCAGAGATGCGATATCTCAATGCTTATACCAAACCTGAGACCCTTCCTATAGCATGAGATGTGATATCCAATTCTTTCCCGTTCCAAACCTGAGACCCTTCCTATAGCATATGTGATATCCAACTCCTTCCCATTCCAAACATGAGACCCTTCCTATAGCAAGAATGTAATATCCAACTCCTTCCCATTCCAATCCTGAGACCCTTCCTTCAGCATGCGATGTGATATCTCAATGCTTCTAATACCAAACCTGAGACCCGTCCTATAACATGAGATGGGATATCCAACTCCTTCCAGTTCCAAACCTGAGAGCCTTCCTATAGCATGAGATGTGATATCCAAGTCCTTCCCATTCCAATCCTGAGACCCTTCCTATAACATGAGATGTGATATCTCAATGCTTATACCAAACCTGAATCCCTTCCTATAGCATGAGATGTGATATCCAACTCCTTCCCATTCCAATCCTGAGACCCTTCCTATAGCATTAGATGTGATATCTCAATGCCTCTAATACCAAACCTGAGATCCTTCCTCTAACATGAAATGTGATATCCAACTCCTTCCCTTTCCAAACCTGAGAGCCTACCTATAGCATGAGATGTGATATCCAAGTCCTTCCCATTCCAATCCTTAGACCCTTCCTACAGCATGCAATATGATATCTCAATGATTCTAATACCAAACCTGAGATCTTTCCTATAACATGAGATGTGATATCCAACTCCTTCCCATTCCAATCCTGAGACCCTTCCTATAGCATGAGATGTGATATCTCAATGCCTCTTTACCAAACCTGAGATCCTACCTCTAACATGAAATGTGATATCCAACTCCTTCCCCTTCCAAACCTGAGAGCCTTCCTATAGTATGAGATGTGATATCCAAGTCCTTCCCATTCCAATCCTGAGACCCTTCCTATAACATCAGATGTGATATCCAACTCCTTCCCATTCCAACCTGAGACCCTTCCTATAGCATGAGATGGGATATTCAACTCCTTCCAAATCCAATCCTGATACCCTTCCGATAGCATGATATGTGATATCTCAATGCTTCTAATACCAAACCTGTGACTCTTCCTATAACATGAGATGGGATATCCAACTCCTTCCCATTCCAATCCTGAGACCCTTCCGATAGCAGAGATGTGATATCTCAATGCTTATACCAAACCTGAGACCCTTCCTATGGCATGAGATGTCACATACAACTCCTTCCCATTCCAATCCTGAGACCCTTCCTATAGTATGAGATGTGATATCTCAATGCTTATACCAAACCTGAGACCCTTCCTATAGCATGAGATGTGATATCCAACTCCTTCCCATTCCAATCCTGAGACCCTTCCCATAGCATGAGATGTGATGTCTCAATGCTTCTAATACCAAACCTGAGATCCTTCCTATAACATCAAATGTGATATCCAACTCCTTCCCATTCCAATCCTGAGACCCTTCCTATAGCATGAGATGTGATATCTCAATGCTTATACCAAACCTGAGACCCTTCCTATAGCATGAGATGTGATATCCAACTCCTTCCCATTCCAATCCTGAGACCCTTCCTATAGCATGAGATGTGATATCTCAATGCCTCTAATACCAAACCTGAGATCCTTCCTCTAACATGAAATGTGATATCCAACTCCGTCCCTTTCCAAACCTGAGAGCCTACCTATAGCATGAGATGTGATATCCAACTCCTTCCCATTCCAAACATGAGACCCTTCCTATAGCAAGAATGTAATATCCAACTCCTTCCCATTCCAATCCTGAGACCCTTCCTACAGCATGCGATGTGATATCTCAATGCTTCTAATACCAAACCTGAGATCTTTCCTATAACATGAGATGTGATATCCAACTCCTTCCCATTCAAATCCTGAGACCCTTCCTATAGCATGAGATGTGATATCTCAATGCCTCTTTACCAAACCTGAGATCCTACCTCTAACATGAAATGTGATATCCAACTCCTTCCCCTTCCAAACCTGAGAGCCTTCCTATAGTATGAGATGTGATATCCAAGTCCTTCCCATTCCAATCCTGAGACCCTTCCTATAACATCAGATGTGATATCCAACTCCTTCCCATTCCAACCTGAGACCTTTCCTATAGCATGAGATGGGATATTCAACTCCTTCCAAATCCAATCCTGATACCCTTCCGATAGCTTGAGATGTGATATCTCAATGCTTCTAATACCAAACCTGTGACTCTTCCTATAACATGAGATGGGATATCCAACTCCTTCCCATTCCAATCCTGAGACCC
Source organism: Ambystoma mexicanum (assembly GCF_040938575.1). Taxonomy (NCBI): domain Eukaryota; kingdom Metazoa; phylum Chordata; class Amphibia; order Caudata; family Ambystomatidae; genus Ambystoma; species Ambystoma mexicanum. The sequence goes on from NC_090934.1 coordinate 1,150,931,429, forward strand.
TTCCGATAGCAGAGATGTGATATCTCAATGCTTATACCAAACCTGAGACCCTTCCTATGGCATGAGATGTCACATACAACTCCTTCCCATTCCAATCCTGAGACCCTTCCTATAGTATGAGATGTGATATCTCAATGCTTATACCAAACCTGAGACCCTTCCTATAGCATGAGATGTGATATCCAACTCCTTCCCATTCCAATCCTGAGACCCTTCCCATAGCATGAGATGTGATGTCTCAATGCTTCTAATACCAAACCTGAGATCCTTCCTATAACATCAAATGTGATATCCAACTCCTTCCCATTCCAATCCTGAGACCCTTCCTATAGCATGAGATGTGATATCTCAATGCTTATACCAAACCTGAGACCCTTCCTATAGCATGAGATGTGATATCCAACTCCTTCCCATTCCAATCCTGAGACCCTTCCTATAGCATGAGATGTGATATCTCAATGCCTCTAATACCAAACCTGAGATCCTTCCTCTAACATGAAATGTGATATCCAACTCCGTCCCTTTCCAAACCTGAGAGCCTACCTATAGCATGAGATGTGATATCCAAGTCCTTCCCATTCCAATCCTTAGACCCTTCCTACAGCATGCAATATGATATCTCAATGATTCTTATAACAAACCTGAGACCCGTCCTATAACATGAGATTGGATATCCAACTCCTTTCAATTCCAATCCTGGTACACTTCCTATAGCATGAGATGTGATATCTCAATGCTTATACCAAACCTGAGACCCTTCCTATGGCATGAGATGTCATATACAACTCCTTCCCATTCCAATCCTGAGACCCTTCCTATAGCATGAGATGTGATATCTCAATGCTTATACCAAACCTGAGACCCTTCCTATAGCATGAGATGTGATATCCAACTTCTTCCCATTCCAATCCTGAGACCCTTCCTATAACATGAGATGTGATGTCTCAATGCTTCTAATACCAAACCTGATATCTTTCCTATAACATGAGATGTGATATCCAACTCCTTCCCATTCCAATCCTGAGACCCTTCCTATAGCATGAGATGTGATATCTCAATGCTTATACCAAACCTGAGACCCTTCCTATAGCTTGAGATGTGATATCCAACTCCTTCCCATTCCAATCCTGAGAACCTTCCTATAGCATGAGATGTGATATCTCAATGCCTCTAATACCAAACCTGAGATCCTTGCTCTAACATGAAATGTGATATCCAACTCCTTCCCCTTCCAAACCTGAGAGCCTTCCTATAGCATGAGATATGATATCCAAGTCCTTCCCATTCCAATCCTGAGACCCTTCCTATAACATGAGATGTGATATTCAACTCCTTCCCATTCCAACCTGAGACCCTTCCTATAGCATGAGATGTGATATCCAACTCCTTCCAAATCCAATCCTGATACCCTTCCGATAGCATGAGATGTGATATCCCAATGCTTCTACCAAACCTGAGACCCATACTATGGCATGAGATGTGATATCAAACTCCTTCCCATTCCAATCCTGAGACCCTTCCTATAGCTTGAGATGGGATATCCAACTCCTTCCCATTCCAATTCTGAGACCCTTCCTATACCATGAGACTGGATATCTCAATGCTTCTAATACCAAACCTGAGACCCGTCCTATAACATGAGATGTGATATCCAAATCCTTCCCCTTCCAAACCTTAGACCCTTCCTTTATCATGAGATGTGATATCCAACTCCTTCCCATTCCAATCCTGATACTCTTCCGATATCATGAGATTTGTTATCTCAATGCTTCTAATATCAAACTTGAGACCCTCCCTATAGCATGAGATCTGACATACAAGTCCTTCCCATTCCAATCCTGAGACCCTTCCTATAGCATGAGATGTGATATCTCAATGCTTCTAATACCAAACTGAGACCCTTCCTATAACATGAGATGGGATATCCAAGTCCTTCCCATTCTAATCCTGAGACCCTTCCCATAGCATGAGATGTGATGTCTCAATGCTTCTAATACCAAACCTGAGATCCTTCCTATAACATCAAATGTGATATCCAACTCCTTCCCATTCCAATCCTGAGACCCTTCCTATAGCATGAGATGTGATATCTCAATGCTTATACCAAACCTGAGACCCTTCCTATAGCATGAGATGTGATATCCAACTCCTTCCCATTCCAATCCTGAGACCCTTCACATAGCATGAGATGTGATGTCTCAATGCTTCTAATACCAAACCTGAGATCCTTCCTATAACATCAAATGTGATATCCAACTCCTTCCCATTCCAATCCTGAGACCCTTCCTATAGCATGAGATGTGATATCTCAATGCTTATACCAAACCTGAGACCCTTCCTATAGCATGAGATGTGATATCCAACTCCTTCCCATTCCAATCCTGAGACCCTTCCTATAGCATGAGATGTGATATCTCAATGCCTCTAATACCAAACCTGAGATCCTTCCTCTAACATGAAATGTGATATCCAACTCCGTCCCTTTCCAAACCTGAGAGCCTACCTATAGCATGAGATGTGATATCCAAGTCCTTCCCATTCCAATCCTTAGACCCTTCCTACAGCATGCAATATGATATCTCAATGATTCTAATAACAAACCTGAGACCCGTCCTATAACATGAGATGGGATATCCAACTCCTTTCAATTCCAATCCTGAGACACTTCCTATAGCATGAGATGTGATATCTCAATGCTTATACCAAACCTGAGACCCTTCCTATGGCATGAGATGTCATATACAACTCCTTCCCATTCCAATCCTGAGACCCTTCCTATAGCATGAGATGTGATATCTCAATGCTTATACCAAACCTGAGACCCTTCCTATAGCATGAGATGTGATATCCAACTTCTTCCCATTCCAATCCTGAGACCCTTCCTATAACATGAGATGTGATGTCTCAATGCTTCTAATACCAAACCTGATATCTTTCCTATAACATGAGATGTGATATCCAACTCCTTCCCATTCCAATCCTGAGACCCTTCCTATAGCATGAGATGTGATATCTCAATGCTTATACCAAACCTGAGACCCTTCCTATAGCATGAGATGTGATATCCAACTCCTTCCCATTCCAATCCTGAGACCCTTCCCATAGCATGAGATGTGATGTCTCAATGCTTCTAATACCAAACCTGAGATCCTTCCTATAACATCAAATGTGATATCCAACTCCTTCCCATTCCAATCCTGAGACCCTTCCTATAGCATGAGATGTGATATCTCAATGCTTATACCAAACCTGAGACCCTTCCTATAGCATGAGATGTGATATCCAACTCCTTCCCATTCCAATCCTGAGACCCTTCCCATAGCATGAGATGTGATGTCTCAATGCTTCTAATACCAAACCTGAGATCCTTCCTATAACATCAAATGTGATATCCAACTCCTTCCCATTCCAATCCTGAGACCCTTCCTATAGCATGAGATGTGATATCTCAATGCTTATACCAAACCTGAGACCCTTCCTATAGCATGAGATGTGATATCCAACTCCTTCCCATTCCAATCCTGAGACCCTTCCTATAGCATGAGATGTGATATCTCAATGCCTCTAATACCAAACCTGAGATCCTTCCTCTAACATGAAATGTGATATCCAACTCCGTCCCTTTCCAAACCTGAGAGCCTACCTATAGCATGAGATGTGATATCCAAGTCCTTCCCATTCCAATCCTTAGACCCTTCCTACAGCATGCAATATGATATCTCAATGATTCTAATAACAAACCTGAGACCCGTCCTATAACATGAGATGGGATATCCAACTTCTTTCAATTCCAATCCTGAGACACATCCTATAGCATGAGATGTGATATCTCAATGCTTATACCAAACCTGAGACCCTTCCTATGGCATGAGATGTCATATACAACTCCTTCCCATTCCAATCCTGAGACCCTTCCTATAGCATGAGATGTGATATCTCAATGCTTATACCAAACCTGAGACCCTTCCTATAGCATGAGATGTGATATCCAACTTCTTCCCATTCCAATCCTGAGACCCTTCCTATAACATGAGATGTGATGTCTCAATGCTTCTAATACCAAACCTGATATCTTTCCTATAACATGAGATGTGATATCCAACTCCTTCCCATTCCAATCCTGAGACCCTTCCTATAGCATGAGATGTGATATCTCAATGCTTATACCAAACCTGAGACCCTTCCTATAGCTTGAGATGTGATATCCAACTCCTTCCCATTCCAATCCTGAGAACCTTCCTATAGCATGAGATGTGATATCTCAATGCCTCTAATACCAAACCTGAGATCCTTCCTCTAACATGAAATGTGATATCCAACTCCTTCCCCTTCCAAACCTGAGAGCCTTCCTATAGCATGAGATATGATATCCAAGTCCTTCCCATTCCAATCCTGAGACCCTTCCTATAACATGAGATGTGATATTCAACTCCTTCCCATTCCAACCTGAGACCCTTCCTATAGCATGAGATGGGATATCCAACTCCTTCCAAATCCAATCCTGATACCCTTCCGATAGCATGAGATGTGATATCCCAATGCTTCTACCAAACCTGAGACCCATACTATGGCATGAGATGTGATATCAAACTCCTTCCCATTCCAATCCTGAGACCCTTCCTATAGCTTGAGATGTGATATCCAACTCCTTCCCATTCCAATTCTGAGACCCTTCCTATACCATGAGACTTGATATCTCAATGCTTCTAATACCAAACCTGAGACCCGTCCTATAACATGAGATGTGATATCCAAATCCTTCCCCTTCCAAACCTTAGACCCTTCCTTTATCATGAGATGTGATATCCAACTCCTTCCCATTCCAATCCTGACACCCTTCCGATATCATGAGATTTGTTATCTCAATGCTTCTAATATCAAACTTGAGACCCTCCCTATAGCATGAGATCTGACATCCAAGTCCTTCCCATTCCAATCCTGAGACCCTTCCTATAGCATGAGATGTGATATCTCAATGCTTCTAATACCAAACCTGAGACCCTTCCTATAACATGAGATGGGATATCCAAGTCCTTCCCATTCTAATCCTGAGACCCTTCCCATAGCATGAGATGTGATGTCTCAATGCTTCTAATACCAAACCTGAGATCCTTCCTATAACATGAGATGTGATATCCAACTCCTTCCCATTCCAATCCTGAGACCCTTCCTATAGCATGAGAAGTGATATCTCCATGCTTATACCAAACCCGAGACCCTTCCTATAGCATGAGATGTGATATCCAACTCCTTCCCATTCCAATCCTGAGACCCTTCCTATAGCATGAGAAGTGATATCTCCATGCGTATACCAAACCTGAGACCCTTCCTATAGCATGAGATGTGATATCCAAATCCTTCCCATTCCAATCCTGAGACCCTTCCTATAGCATGAGATGTGATATCTCAATGCTTATACCAAACCAGAGACCCGTCCTATAACATGAGATGGGATATCCAACTCCTTCCCATTCCAATCCTGAGACCCTTCCTATAACATGAGATGTGATATCCAACTCCTTCCCATTCCAACCTGAGACCCTTCCTATAGCATGAGATGGGATATCCAACTCCTTCCAAATCCAATCCTGATACCCTTCCGATAGCATGAGATGTGATATCCCAATGCTTCTACCAAACCTGAGACCCATACTATGGCATGAGATGTGATATCAAACTCCTTCCCATTCCAATCCTGAGACCCTTCCTATCTTGAGATGTGATATCCAACTCCTTCCCATTCCAATTCTGAGACCCTTCCTATACCATGAGACTTGATATCTCAATGCTTCTAATACCAAACCTGAGACCCGTCCTATAACATGAGATGTGATATCCAAATCCTTCCCCTTCCAAACCTTAGACCCTTCCTTTATCATGAGATGTGATTTCCAACTCCTTCCCATTCCAATCCTGACACCCTTCCGATATCATGAGATTTGTTATCTCAATGCTTCTAATATCAAACTTGAGACCCTCCCTATAGCATGAGATCTGACATCCAAGTCCTTCCCATTCCAATCCTGAGACCCTTCCTATAGCATGAGATGTGATATCTCAATGCTTCTAATACCAAACCTGAGACCCTTCCTATAACATGAGATGGGATATCCAACTCCTTCCCATTCCAATCCTGAGACCCTTCCGATAGCAGAGATGTGATATCTCAATGCTTATACCAAACCTGAGACCCTTGCTATGGCCTGAGATGTCATATACAACTCCTTCCCATTCCAATCCTGAGACCCTTCCTATAGCATGAGATGTGATATCTCAATGCTTATACCAAACCTGAGACCCTTCCTATAGCATGAGATGTGATATCCAACTCCTTCCCATTCCAATCCTGAGACCCTTCCCATAGCATGAGATGTGATGTCTCAATGCTTCTAATACCAAACCTGAGACCCTTCCTATAACATGAGATGTAATATCCAACTCCTTCCCATTCCAATCCTGAGACCCTTCCTATAGCATGAGAAGTATCTCCATGCGTATACCAAACCTGAGACCCTTCCTATAGCATGAGATGTGATATCCAAATCCTTCCCATTCCAATCCTGAGCCACTTCCTATAGCAGAGATGTGATATCTCCATGCTTATACCAAACCTGAGACCCTTCCTATAGCATGAGATGTAATATCCAACTCCTTCCCATTCCAATCCTGAGACCCTTCCTATAGCATGAGAAGTATCTCCATGCGTATACCAAACCTGAGACCCTTCCTATAGCATGAGATGTGATATCCAAATCCTTCCCATTCCAATCCTGAGCCACTTCCGATAGCAGAGATGTGATATCTCAATGCTTATACCAAACCCGAGACCCTTCCTATAACATGAGATGTGATATCCAACTCATTCCCGTTCCAAACCTGAGACACTTCCTATAGCATATGTGATATCCAAGTCCTTCCCATTCCAAACATGAGACCATTCCTATAGCAAGAATGTAATATCCAACTCCTACCCATTCCAATCCTGAGACCATTCCTATAGCATGAGATGTGATGTATCAATGCTTCTAATACCAAACCTGAGATCCTTCCTATGACATGAAATGTGATATCCAAATCCTTCCCATTCCAAACCTGAGACCCTTCCTACAGCATGCGATGTGATATCTCAATGCTTCTAATATCAAACCTGAGACCCGTCCTATAACATGAGATGGGATATCCAACTCCTTCCCGTTCCAAACCTGTGACCCTTCCTATAGCATGAGATGTGATATCCAATTCCTTCCCATCCCAATCCTGAGACACCTCCGATAGCAGAGATGTGATATCTCAATGCTTATACCAAACCTGAGACTCTTCCTATAACATGAGATGTGATATCCAACTCCTTCCCGTTCCAAACCTGAGACCCTTCCTATAGCATGAGATGTGATATCCAACTCCTTCCCATTCCAATCCTGAGACCCTTCCGATAGCAGAGATGTGATATCTCAATGCTTATACCAAACCTGAGACTCTTCCTATAACATGAGATGTGATATCCAACTCCTTCCCTTTCCAAACCTGAGACCCTGCCTGTAGCATGAGATGTGATATCCAAGTCCTTCCCATTCCAATCCTGAGACACTTCCTATAGCATGGGATGTGATATCTCAATGCTTATACCAAACCTGAGACCCTTCCTATAGCATGAGATGTGATATCCAACTCCTTCCCATTCCAATCCTGAGACCCTTCCTATAGCATGAGATGTGATATCTCAATTCCTCTAATACCAAACCTGAGATCCTTCCTCTAACATGAAATGTGATATCCAACTCCGTCCCTTTCCAAACCTGAGAGCCTACCTATAGCATGAGATGTGATATCCAAGTCCTTCCCATTCCAATCCTTAGACCCTTCCTACAGCATGCAATATGATATCTCAATGATTCTAATAACAAACCTGAGACCCGTCCTATAACATGAGATGGGATATCCAACTCCTTTCAATTCCAATCCTGAGACACTTCCTATAGCATGAGATGTGATATCTCAATGCTTATACCAAACCTGAGACCCTTCCTATGGCATGAGATGTCATATACAACTCCTTCCCATTCCAATCCTGAGACCCTTCCTATAGCATGAGATGTGATATCTCAATGCTTATACCAAACCTGAGACCCTTCCTATAGCATGAGATGTGATATCCAACTTCTTCCCATTCCAATCCTGAGACCCTTCCTATAACATGAGATGTGATGTCTCAATGCTTCTAATACCAAACCTGATATCTTTCCTATAACATGAGATGTGATATCCAACTCCTTCCCATTCCAATCCTGAGACCCTTCCTATAGCATGAGATGTGATATCTCAATGCTTATACCAAACCTGAGACCCTTCCTATAGCTTGAGATGTGATATCCAACTCCTTCCCATTCCAATCCTGAGAACCTTCCTATAGCATGAGATGTGATATCTCAATGCCTCTAATACCAAACCTGAGATCCTTCCTCTAACATGAGATGTGCTATCCAACTCCTTCCCATTCCAATCCTGAGACCCTTCCTATAGCATGAGATGTGATATCTCAATGCTTATACCAAACCTGAGACCCTTCCTATAGCTTGAGATGTCATATACAACTCCTTCCCATTCCAATCCTGAGACCCTTCCTATAGCATGAGATGTGATATCTCAATGCTTATACCAAACCTGAGACCCTTCCTATAGCATGAGATGTGATATCCAACTTCTTCCCATTCCAATCCTGAGACCCTTCCTATAACATGAGATGTGATGTCTCAATGCTTCTAATACCAAACCTGATATCTTTCCTATAACATGAGATGTGATATCCAACTCCTTCCCATTCCAATCCTGAGACCCTTCCTATAGCATGAGATGTGATATCTCAATGCTTATACCAAACCTGAGACCCTTCCTATAGCTTGAGATGTGATATCCAACTCCTTCCCCTTCCAAACCTGAGAGCCTTCCTATAGCATGAGATATGATATCCACGTCCTTCCCATTCCAATCCTGAGACCCTTCCTATAACATGAGATGTGATATTCAACTCCTTCCCATTCCAACCTGAGACCCTTCCTATAGCATGAGATGGGATATCCAACTCCTTCCAAATCCAATCCTAATACCCTTCCAATAGCATGAGATGTGATATCCCAATGCTTCTACCAAACCTGAGACCCATACTATGGCATGAGATGTGATATCAAACTCCTTCCCATTCCAATCCTGAGACCCTTCCTATAGCTTGAGATGTGATATCCAACTCCTTCCCATTCCAATTCTGAGACCCTTCCTATACCATGAGACTTGATATCTCAATGCTTCTAATACCAAACCTGAGACCCGTCCTATAACATGAGATGTGATATCCAAATCCTTCCCCTTCCAAACCTTAGACCCTTCCTTTATCATGAGATGTGATATCCAACTCCTTCCCATTCCAATCCTGACACCCTTCCGATATCATGAGATTTGTTATCTCAATGCTTCTAATATCAAACTTGAGACCCTCCCTATAGCATGAGATCTGACATCCAAGTCCTTCCCATTCCAATCCTGAGACCCTTCCCATAGCATGAGATGTGATATCTCAATGCTTCTAATACCAAACCTGAGACCCTTCCTATAACATGAGATGGGATATCCAAGTCCTTCCCATTCTAATACTGAGACCCTTCCCATAGCATGAGATGTGATGTCTCAATGCTTCTAATACCAAACCTGAGATCCTTCCTATAACATGAGATGTGATATCCAACTCCTTCCCATTCCAATCCTGAGACCCTTCCTATAGCATGAGAAGTGATATCTCCATGCTTATAGCAAACCCGAGACCCTTCCTATAGCATGAGATGTGATATCCAACGCCTTCCCATTCCAATCCTAGACCCTTCCTATAGCATGAGAAGTGATATCTCCATGCGTATACCAAACCTGAGACCCTTCCTATAGCATGAGATGTGATATCCAAATCCTTCCCATTCCAATCCTGAGACCCTTCCTATAGCATGAGATGTGATATCTCAATGCTTATACCAAACCAGAGACCCGTCCTATTACATGAGATGGGATATCCAACTCCTTCCCATTCCAATCCAGAGACCCTTCCTATAACATGAGATGTGATATCCAACTCCTTCCCATTCCAACCTGAGACCCTTCCTATAGCATGAGATGGGATATCCAACTCCTTCCAAATCCAATCCTGATACCCTTCCGATAGCATGAGATGTGATATCCCAATGCTTCTACCAAACCTGAGACCCATACTATGGCATGAGATGTGATATCAAACTCCTTCCCATTCCAATCCTGAGACCCTTCCTATAGCTTGAGATGCGATATCCAACTCCTTCCCATTCCAATTCTGAGACCCTTCCTATACCATGAGACTTGATATCTCAATGCTTCTAATACCAAACCTGAGACCCGTCCTATAACATGAGATGTGATATCCAAATCCTTCCCCTTCCAAACCTTAGACCCTTCCTTTATCATGAGATGTAATTTCCAACTCCTTCCCATTCCAATCCTGACACCCTTCCGATATCATGAGATTTGTTATCTCAATGCTTCTAATATCAAACTTGAGACCCTCCCTATAGCATGAGATCTGACATCCAAGTCCTTCCCATTCCAATCCTGAGACCCTTCCTATAGCATGAGATGTGATATCCAAATCCTTCCCCTTCCAAACCTTAGACCCTTCCTTTATCATGAGATGTAATTTCCAACTCCTTCCCATTCCAATCCTGAGACCCTTCCGATAGCAGAGATGTGATATCTCAATGCTTATACCAAACCTGAGACCCATACTATGGCATGAGATGTGATATCAAACTCCTTCCCATTCCAATCCTGAGACCCTTCCTATAGCTTGAGATGCGATATCCAACTCCTTCCCATTCCAATTCTGAGACCCTTCCTATACCATGAGACTTGATATCTCAATGCTTCTAATACCAAACCTGAGACCCGTCCTATAACATGAGATGTGATATCCAAATCCTTCCCCTTCCAAACCTTAGACCCTTCCTTTATCATGAGATGTAATTTCCAACTCCTTCCCATTCCAATCCTGACACCCTTCCGATATCATGAGATTTGTTATCTCAATGCTTCTAATATCAAACTTGAGACCCTCCCTATAGCATGAGATCTGACATCCAAGTCCTTCCCATTCCAATCCTGAGACCCTTCCTATAGCATGAGATGTGATATCTCAATGCTTCTAATACCAAACCTGAGACCCTTCCTATAACATGAGATGGGATATCCAACTCCTTCCCATTCCAATCCTGAGACCCTTCCGATAGCAGAGATGTGATATCTCAATGCTTATACCAAACCTGAGACCCTTGCTATGGCCTGAGATGTCATATACAACTCCTTCCCATTCCAATCCTGAGACCCTTCCTATAGCATGAGATGTGATATCTCAATGCTTATACCAAACCTGAGACCCTTCCTATAGCATGAGATGTGATATCCAACTCCTTCCCATTCCAATCCTGAGACCCTTCCCATAGCATGAGATGTGATGTCTCAATGCTTCTAATACCAAACCTGAGACCCTTCCTATAACATGAGATGTGATATCCAACTCCTTCCCATTCCAATCCTGAGACCCTTCCTATAGCATGAGAAGTGATATCTCCATGCTTATACCAAACCTGAGACCCTCCCTATAGCATGAGATGTAATATCCAACTCCTTCCCATTCCAATCCTGAGACCCTTCCTATAGCATGAGAAGTATCTCCATGCGTATCCCAAACCTGAGACCCTTCCTATAGCATGAGATGTGATATCCAAATCCTTCCCATTCCAATCCTGAGCCACTTCCGATAGCAGAGATGTGATATCTCAATGCTTATACCAAACCTGAGACCCTTCCTATAACATGAGATGTGATATCCAACTCATTCCCGTTCCAAACCTGAGACACTTCCTATAGCATATGTGATATCCAAGTCCTTCCCATTTCAAACATGAGACCCTTCCTATAGCAAGAATGTAATATCCAACTCCTACCCATTCCAATCCTGAGACCATTCCTATAGCATGAGATGTGATATATCAATGCTTCTAATACCAAACCTGAGATCCTTCCTATGACATGAAATGTGATATCCAAATCCTTCCCATTCCAAACCTGAGACCCTTCCTACAGCATGCGATGTGATATCTCAATGCTTCTAATATCAAACCTGAGACCAGTCCTATAACATGAGATGGGATATCCAACTCCTTCCCGTTCCAAACCTGAGACCCTTCCTATAGCATGAGATGTGATATCCAATTCCTTCCCATCCCAATCCTGAGACACCTCCGATAGCAGAGATGTGATATCTCAATGCTTATACCAAACCTGAGACTCTTTCTATAACATGAGATGTGATATCCAACTCCTTCCCGTTCCAAACCTGAGACCCTTCCTATAGCATGAGATGTGATATCCAACTCCTTCCCATTCCAATCCTGAGACCCTTCCGATAGCATGAGATGTGATATCTCAAGGCTTCTAATACCAAACCTGTGATCCTTCCTATAATAAGAGATGTGATATCCAAATCCTTCCCCTTCCAAACCTGAGACCCTCCCTTTAGCATGAGATGTGATATCTCAATGCCTCTAATACCAAACCTGAGATCCTTCCAATAGCATGAGATGTCATATCTCAATGCTTCTGATACCAAACCTGAGATCCTTCCTAAAACATGAGATGTGATATCCAAATCCTTCCCCTTCCAAACCTGAGACCCTCCCTTTAGCATGAGATGTGATATCCAACTCCTTCCCATTCCAATCTTGAGACCCTTCTGATAGCATGAGATGTGATATCTCAATGCCTCTAATACCAAACCTGATTCCTACCTCTAACATGAAATGTGATATCCAACCCCTTCCCTTTCCAAACGTGAGACCCTCCCTATAGATTCAGATGTGATATCCAAGTCCTTCCCATTCCAATCCTGAGACCCTTCCTTTAGCATGAGATGTGATATCTCAATGCTTCTAATACCAAACCTGAGACCCTTCCTATAACATAAGATGGGATATCCAACTCCTTCCCATTCCAATCCTGAGACCCTTCCGATAGCAGAGATGTGATATCTCAATGCTTATACCAAACCTGAGACCCTTCCTGTGGCATGAGATGTCATATACAACTCCTTCCCATTCCAATCCTGAGACCCTTCCTATAGCATGAGATGTGATATCCAACTCCTTCCCATTCCAATCCTGAGACCCTTCCTATAGCATGAGATTTGATATCTCAATGTTTCTAACACCAAACCTGAGATCCTTCCGATAGCATGAGATGTGATATCTCAATGCTTCTAATACCAAACCTGAGATCATTCCTATAACACGAGATGTTATATCCAAATCCTTCCCCTTCCAAACCTGAGACCCTCCCTTTAGCATATGTGATATCCAACTCCTTCCCATTCCAATCCTGAGACTCTTCCTATAGCATGAGATGTGATTTCTCAATGCTTCTAATACCAAACCTGAGATCCTTCCTATAACATGAGATGTGATATCCAACTCCTTCCCATTCCAATCCTGAGACCCTTCCTATAGCATGAGATGTGATTTCTCAATGCTTCTAATACCAAACCTGAGATCCTTCCTATAGCATGAGATGTGATATCTCAATGCTTATACCAAACCTGAGACCCTTCCTATAGCATGAGATGTGATTTCCAACTACTTCCCATTCCAATCCTGAGACCCTTCCTATAGCATGAGATGTGATATCTCAATGCTTATACCAAACCTGAGACCCTTCCTATAGCATGAGATGTGATATCCAACTACTTCCCATTCCAATCCTGAGACCCTTCCTATAGCATGAGATGTGATATCCAACTCCTTCCCTTTCCAAACCTGAGAGCCTATCTATAGCATGAGATGTGATATCCAATTCCTTCCCATTCCAATCATGAGACCCTTCCTATAGCATGAGATGTGATATCTCAATGCTTCTAATACCAAACCTGAGACCCTTCCTATTGCATGAGATGTGATATCCAACTACTTCCCATTCCAATCCTGAGACCCTTCTTATAGCATGAGATGTGATATCCAACTCCTTCCATTCCAATCCTGAGACCCATCCTATAGCATGAGATGTGATATCTCAATGCTTATACCAAACCTGAGACCCTTCCTATAGCATGAGATGTGATATCCAACTACTTCCCATTCCAATCCTGAGAAATTTCCTATCGCATGAGATGTGATATCCAACTCCTTCCCTTTCCAAACCTGAGAGCATATCTATAGCATGAGATGGGATATCCAACTCCTTCCCATTCCAATCCTGAGACACTTCCGATAGCAGAGATGTGATATCTCAATGCTTATACCAAACCTGAGACCCTTCCTATAACATGAGATGTGATATCCAACTCCTTCCCGTTCCAAACCTGAGACCCTTCCTTTAGCATGAGATGTGATATCCAGCTCCTTCCCATTCCAATCCTGAGACACTTCCAATAGCATAAGATGTGATATCTCAATGCTTCTAATATCAAAACTGAGACCCTCCCAATAGCATGATATGTGATATCTAAGTCCTTCCCATTCCAATCCTAAGACCCTTCCTATAGCAGGAGATGTGATATCTCAATGCTTCTACCAAACCTGAGACCCTTCCTTTAGCATGAGATGTGATATCCAACTCCTTCCCATTCCAGTCCTGAGACTCTTCCTATAGCATGAGATGTGATTTCTCAATGCTTCTAATACCAAACCTGAGATCCTTCCTATAACATGAGATGTGATATCCAACTCCTTCCCATTCCAATCCTGAGACCCTCCCTTTAGCATGAGATGTGATATCCAACTCCTTCCCATTCCAATCCTGAGACCCTTCTGATAGCATGAGATGTGATATCTCAATGCTTCTAATACCAAACCTGAGATCCTTCCTATAACATGAGATGTGATATCCAACTCCTTCCCTTTCCAAACCTGAGAGCCTATCTATAGCATGAGATGTGATATCCAATTCCTTCCCATTCCAATCCTGAGACCCTTCCTATAGCATGAGATGTGATATCTCAATGCTTATACCAAACCTGAGACCCTTCCTATAGCATGAGATGTGATATCCAACTACTTCCCATTCCAATCCTGAGACCCTTCCTATAGCATGAGATGTGATATCCAACTCCTTCCCTTTCCAAACCTGAGAGCCTATCTATAGCATGAGATGTGATATCCAATTCCTTCCCATTCCAATCCTGAGACCCTTCCGATAGCAGAGATGTGATATCTCAATGCTTATACCAAACCTGAGACCCTTCCTGTGGCATGAGATGTCATATACAACTCCTTCCCATTCCAATCCTGAGACCCTTCCTATAGCATGAGATGTGATATCCAACTCCTTCCCATTCCAATCCTGAGACCCTTCCTATAGCATGAGATGTGATATCCAACTCCTTCCCTTTCCAAACCTGAGACCCTTCCTATAACATAAGATGGGATATCCAACTCCTTCCCATTCCAATCCTGAGACCCTTCCGATAGCAGAGATGTGATATCTCAATGCTTATACCAAACCTGAGACCCTTCCTGTGGCATGAGATGTCATATACAACTCCTTCCCATTCCAATCCTGAGACCCTTCCTATAGCATGAGATGTGATATCCAACTCCTTCCCATTCCAATCCTGAGACCCTTCCTATAGCATGAGATTTGATATCTCAATGTTTCTAACACCAAACCTGAGATCCTTCCGATAGCATGAGATGTGATATCTCAATGCTTCTAATACCAAACCTGAGATCATTCCTATAACACGAGATGTTATATCCAAATCCTTCCCCTTCCAAACCTGAGACCCTCCCTTTAGCATATGTGATATCCAACTCCTTCCCATTCCAATCCTGAGACTCTTCCTATAGCATGAGATGTGATTTCTCAATGCTTCTAATACCAAACCTGAGATCCTTCCTATAACATGAGATGTGATATCCAACTCCTTCCCATTCCAATCCTGAGACCCTTCCTATAGCATGAGATGTGATTTGTCAATGCTTCTAATACCAAACCTGAGATCCTTCCTATAGCATGAGATGTGATATCTCAATGCTTATACCAAACCTGAGACCCTTCCTATAGCATGAGATGTGATTTCCAACTACTTCCCATTCCAATCCTGAGACCCTTCCTATAGCATGAGATGTGATATCCAATTCCTTCCCATTCCAATCCTGAGACCCTTCCTATAGCATGAGATGTGATATCTCAATGCTTATACCAAACCTGAGACCCTTCCTATAGCATGAGATGTGATATCCAACTACTTCCCATTCCAATCCTGAGACCCTTCCTATAGCATGAGATGTGATATCCAACTCCTTCCCTTTCCAAACCTGAGAGCCTATCTATAGCATGAGATGTGATATCCAATTCCTTCCCATTCCAATCCTGAGACCCTTCCTATAGCATGAGATGTGATATCTCAATGCTTCTAATACCAAACCTGAGACCCTTCCTATTGCATGAGATGTGATATCCAACTACTTCCCATTCCAATCCTGAGACCCTTCTTATAGCATGAGATGTGATATCCAACTCCTTCCATTCCAATCCTGAGACCCATCCTATAGCATGAGATGTGATATCTCAATGCTTATACCAAACCTGAGACCCTTCCTATAGCATGAGATGTGATATCCAACTACTTCCCATTCCAATCCTGAGAAATTTCCTATCGCATGAGATGTGATATCCAACTCCTTCCCTTTCCAAACCTGAGAGCATATCTATAGCATGAGATGGGATATCCAACTCCTTCCCATTCCAATCCTGAGACACTTCCGATAGCAGAGATGTGATATCTCAATGCTTATACCAAACCTGAGACCCTTCCTATAACATGAGATGTGATATCCAACTCCTTCCCGTTCCAAACCTGAGACCCTTCCTTTAGCATGAGATGTGATATCCAGCTCCTTCCCATTCCAATCCTGAGACACTTCCAATAGCATAAGATGTGATATCTCAATGCTTCTAATATCAAAACTGAGACCCTCCCAATAGCATGATATGTGATATCTAAGTCCTTCCCATTCCAATCCTAAGACCCTTCCTATAGCAGGAGATGTGATATCTCAATGCTTCTACCAAACCTGAGACCCTTCCTTTAGCATGAGATGTGATATCCAACTCCTTCCCATTCCAGTCCTGAGACCCTTCCTATAGCATGAGATATGATATCTCAATACTTCTAATACCAAACCTGAGATCCTTCTGATAACATGAGATGTGATATCCAAATCTTTCCCCTTCCAAACCTGAGACCCTCCCTTTAGCATGAGATGTGATATCCAACTCCTTCCCATTCCAATCCTGAGACCCTTCTGATAGCATGAGATGTGATATCTCAATGCTTCTAATACCAAACCTGAGATCCTTCCTATAACATGAGATGTGATATCCAACTCCTTCCCTTTCCAAACCTGAGAGCCTATCTATAGCATGAGATGTGATATCCAATTCCTTCCCATTCCAATCCTGAGACCCTTCCTATAGCATGAGATGTGATATCTCAATGCTTATACCAAACCTGAGACCCTTCCTATAGCATGAGATGTGATATCCAACTACTTCCCATTCCAATCCTGAGACCCTTCCTATAGCATGAGATGTGATATCCAACTCCTTCCCTTTCCAAACCTGAGAGCCTATCTATAGCATGAGATGTGATATCCAATTCCTTCCCATTCCAATCCTGAGACCCTTCCTATAGCATGAGATGTGATATCTCAATGCTTCTAATACCAAACCTGAGACCCTTCCTATAGCATGAGATGTGATATCCAACTACTTCCCATTCCAATCCTGAGACCCTTCCTATAGCTTGAGATGTGATATCCAACTCCTTCCCATTCCAATTCTGAGACCCTTCCTATACCATGAGACTTGATATCTCAATTCTTCTAATACCAAACCTGAGACCCGTCCTATAACATGAGATGTGATATCCAAATCCTTCCCCTTCCAAACCTTAGACCCTTCCTTTATCATGAGATGTGATATCCAACTCCTTCCCATTCCAATCCTGACACCCTTCCGATATCATGAGATTTGTTATCTCAATGCTTCTAATATCAAACTTGAGACCCTCCCTATAGCATGAGATCTGACATCCAAGTCCTTCCCATTCCAATCCTGAGACCCTTCCCATAGCATGAGATGTGATATCTCAATGCTTCTAATACCAAACCTGAGACCCTTCCTATAACATGAGATGGGATATCCAAGTCCTTCCCATTCTAATCCTGAGACCCTTCCTTTAGCATGAGATGTGATATCCAACTCCTTCCCATTCCAGTCCTGAGACCCTTCGTATAGCATGAGATATGATATCTCAATACTTCTAATACCAAACCTGAGATCCTTCTGATAACATGAGATGTGATATCCAAATCCTTCCCCTTCCAAACCTGAGACCCTCCCTTTAGCATGAGATGTGATATCCAACTCCTTCCCATTCCAATCCTGAGACCCTTCTGATAGCATGATTGTGATATCTCAATGCTTCTAATACCAAACCTGAGATTCTTCCTAAAACATGAGATGTGATATCCAACTCCTTCCTTTTCCAATCCTGAGACCCTTCCTATAGCATGAGAAGTGATATCTCCATGCGTATACCAAACCTGAGACCCTTCCTATAGCATGAGATGTGATATCCAAATCCTTCCCATTCCAATCCTGAGACCCTTCCTATAGCATGAGATGTGATATTTCAATGCTTATACCAAACCAGAGACCCGTCCTATAACATGAGATGGGATATCCAACTCCTTCCCATTCCAATCCTGAGCCACTTCCGATAGCAGAGATGTGATATCTCAATGCTTATACCAAACCTGAGACCCTTCCTATAGCATGAGATGTGATATCCAACTACTTCCCATTCCAATCCTGAGACCCTTCCTATAGCATGAGATGTGATATCCAACTCCTTCCCTTTCCAAACCTGAGACCCTTCCTATAACATAAGATGGGATATCCAACTCCTTCCCATTCCAATCCTGAGACCCTTCCGATAGCAGAGATGTGATATCTCAATGCTTATACCAAACCTGAGACCCTTCCTGTGGCATGAGATGTCATATACAACTCCTTCCCATTCCAATCCTGAGACCCTTCCTATAGCATGAGATGTGATATCCAACTCCTTCCCATTCCAATCCTGAGACCCTTCCTATAGCATGAGATTTGATATCTCAATGTTTCTAACACCAAACCTGAGATCCTTCCGATAGCATGAGATGTGATATCTCAATGCTTCTAATACCAAACCTGAGATCATTCCTATAACACGAGATGTTATATCCAAATCCTTCCCCTTCCAAACCTGAGACCCTCCCTTTAGCATATGTGATATCCAACTCCTTCCCATTCCAATCCTGAGACTCTTCCTATAGCATGAGATGTGATTTCTCAATGCTTCTAATACCAAACCTGAGATCCTTCCTATAACATGAGATGTGATATCCAACTCCTTCCCATTCCAATCCTGAGACCCTTCCTATAGCATGAGATGTGATTTCTCAATGCTTCTAATACCAAACCTGAGATCCTTCCTATAGCATGAGATGTGATATCTCAATGCTTATACCAAACCTGAGACCCTTCCTATAGCATGAGATGTGATTTCCAACTACTTCCCATTCCAATCCTGAGACCCTTCCTATAGCATGAGATGTGATATCCAACTCCTTCCCTTTCCAAACCTGAGAGCCTATCTATAGCATGAGATGTGATATCCAATTCCTTCCCATTCCAATCCTGAGACCCTTCCTATAGCATGAGATGTGATATCTCAATGCTTATACCAAACCTGAGACCCTTCCTATAGCATGAGATGTGATATCCAACTACTTCCCATTCCAATCCTGAGACCCTTCCTATAGCATGAGATGTGATATCCAACTCCTTCCCTTTCCAAACCTGAGAGCCTATCTATAGCATGAGATGTGATATCCAATTCCTTCCCATTCCAATCCTGAGACCCTTCCTATAGCATGAGATGTGATATCTCAATGCTTCTAATACCAAACCTGAGACCCTTCCTATTGCATGAGATGTGATATCCAACTACTTCCCATTCCAATCCTGAGACCCTTCTTATAGCATGAGATGTGATATCCAACTCCTTCCATTCCAATCCTGAGACCCATCCTATAGCATGAGATGTGATATCTCAATGCTTATACCAAACCTGAGACCCTTCCTATAGCATGAGATGTGATATCCAACTACTTCCCATTCCAATCCTGAGAAATTTCCTATCGCATGAGATGTGATATCCAACTCCTTCCCTTTCCAAACCTGAGAGCATATCTATAGCATGAGATGGGATATCCAACTCCTTCCCATTCCAATCCTGAGATACTTCCGATAGCAGAGATGTGATATCTCAATGCTTATACCAAACCTGAGACCCTTCCTATAACATGAGATGTGATATCCAACTCCTTCCCGTTCCAAACCTGAGACCCTTCCTTTAGCATGAGATGTGATATCCAGCTCCTTCCCATTCCAATCCTGAGACACTTCCAATAGCATAAGATGTGATATCTCAATGCTTCTAATATCAAAACTGAGACCCTCCCAATAGCATGATATGTGATATCTAAGTCCTTCCCATTCCAATCCTAAGACCCTTCCTATAGCAGGAGATGTGATATCTCAATGCTTCTACCAAACCTGAGACCCTTCCTTTAGCATGAGATGTGATATCCAACTCCTTCCCATTCCAGTCCTGAGACCCTTCCTATAGCATGAGATATGATATCTCAATACTTCTAATACCAAACCTGAGATCCTTCTGATAACATGAGATGTGATATCCAAATCCTTCCCCTTCCAAACCTGAGACCCTCCCTTTAGCATGAGATGTGATATCCAACTCCTTCCCATTCCAATCCTGAGACCCTTCTGATAGCATGAGATGTGATATCTCAATGCTTCTAATACCAAACCTGAGATCCTTCCTATAACATGAGATGTGATATCCAACTCCTTCCCTTTCCAAACCTGAGAGCCTATCTATAGCATGAGATGTGATATCCAATTCCTTCCCATTCCAATCCTGAGACCCTTCCTATAGCATGAGATGTGATATCTCAATGCTTATACCAAACCTGAGACCCTTCCTATAGCATGAGATGTGATATCCAACTACTTCCCATTCCAATCCTGAGACCCTTCCTATAGCATGAGATGTGATATCCAACTCCTTCCCTTTCCAAACCTGAGAGCCTATCTATAGCATGAGATGTGATATCCAATTCCTTCCCATTCCAATCCTGAGACCCTTCCTATAGCATGAGATGTGATATCTCAATGCTTCTAATACCAAACCTGAGACCCTTCCTATAGCATGAGATGTGATATCCAACTACTTCCCATTCCAATCCTGAGACCCTTCCTATAGCTTGAGATGTGATATCCAACTCCTTCCCATTCCAATTCTGAGACCCTTCCTATACCATGAGACTTGATATCTCAATGCTTCTAATACCAAACCTGAGACCCGTCCTATAACATGAGATGTGATATCCAAATCCTTCCCCTTCCAAACCTTAGACCCTTCCTTTATCATGAGATGTGATATCCAACTCCTTCCCATTCCAATCCTGACACCCTTCCGATATCATGAGATTTGTTATCTCAATGCTTCTAATATCAAACTTGAGACCCTCCCTATAGCATGAGATCTGACATCCAAGTCCTTCCCATTCCAATCCTGAGACCCTTCCCATAGCATGAGATGTGATATCTCAATGCTTCTAATACCAAACCTGAGACCCTTCCTATAACATGAGATGGGATATCCAAGTCCTTCCCATTCTAATCCTGAGACCCTTCCTTTAGCATGAGATGTGATATCCAACTCCTTCCCATTCCAGTCCTGAGACCCTTCGTATAGCATGAGATATGATATCTCAATACTTCTAATACCAAACCTGAGATCCTTCTGATAACATGAGATGTGATATCCAAATCCTTCCCCTTCCAAACCTGAGACCCTCCCTTTAGCATGAGATGTGATATCCAACTCCTTCCCATTCCAATCCTGAGACCCTTCTGATAGCATGATTGTGATATCTCAATGCTTCTAATACCAAACCTGAGATTCTTCCTAAAACATGAGATGTGATATCCAACTCCTTCCTTTTCCAATCCTGAGACCCTTCCTATAGCATGAGAAGTGATATCTCCATGCGTATACCAAACCTGAGACCCTTCCTATAGCATGAGATGTGATATCCAAATCCTTCCCATTCCAATCCTGAGACCCTTCCTATAGCATGAGATGTGATATTTCAATGCTTATACCAAACCAGAGACCCGTCCTATAACATGAGATGGGATATCCAACTCCTTCCCATTCCAATCCTGAGCCACTTCCGATAGCAGAGATGTGATATCTCAATGCTTATACCAAACCTGAGACCCTTCCTATAACATGAGATGTGATATCCAACTCATTCCCATTCCAAACCTGAGACACTTCCTATAGCATATATGATATCCAACTCCTTCCCATTCCAAACATGAGACCCTTCCGATAGCATGAGATGTGATATCCAACTCCTTCCAATTCCAATACTGAGACCCTTCCAATAGCATATGTGATATCTCAATGCTTCTAATATCAAACCTGAGAACCTCCCTATAGCATGAGATGTGATATCCAACTCCTTCCCATCCCAATCCTGAGACACTTCCGATTGCAGAGATGTGATATCTCAATGTTTATACCAAACCTGAGACTCTTCCTATAACATGAGATGTGATATTCAACTCCTTCCCGTTCCAAACCTGAGACCCTTCCTATAGCATGAGATGTGATATCCAGCTCCTTCCCATTCCAATCCTGAGACCCTTCCTATAGCATGAGATGTGATATTTCAATGCTTATACCAAACCAGAGACCCGTCCTATAACATGAGATGGGATATCCAACTCCTTCCCATTCCAATCCTGAGCCACTTCCGATAGCAGAGATGTGATATCTCAATGCTTATACCAAACCTGAGACCCTTCCTATAGCATGAGATGTGATATCCAACTACTTCCCATTCCAATCCTGAGACCCTTCCTATAGCATGAGATGTGATATCCAACTCCTTCCCTTTCCAAACCTGAGACCCTTCCTATAACATAAGATGGGATATCCAACTCCTTCCCATTCCAATCCTGAGACCCTTCCGATAGCAGAGATGTGATATCTCAATGCTTATACCAAACCTGAGACCCTTCCTGTGGCATGAGATGTCATATACAACTCCTTCCCATTCCAATCCTGAGACCCTTCCTATAGCATGAGATGTGATATCCAACTCCTTCCCATTCCAATCCTGAGACCCTTCCTATAGCATGAGATTTGATATCTCAATGTTTCTAACACCAAACCTGAGATCCTTCCGATAGCATGAGATGTGATATCTCAATGCTTCTAATACCAAACCTGAGATCATTCCTATAACACGAGATGTTATATCCAAATCCTTCCCCTTCCAAACCTGAGACCCTCCCTTTAGCATATGTGATATCCAACTCCTTCCCATTCCAATCCTGAGACTCTTCCTATAGCATGAGATGTGATTTCTCAATGCTTCTAATACCAAACCTGAGATCCTTCCTATAACATGAGATGTGATATCCAACTCCTTCCCATTCCAATCCTGAGACCCTTCCTATAGCATGAGATGTGATTTCTCAATGCTTCTAATACCAAACCTGAGATCCTTCCTATAGCATGAGATGTGATATCTCAATGCTTATACCAAACCTGAGACCCTTCCTATAGCATGAGATGTGATTTCCAACTACTTCCCATTCCAATCCTGAGACCCTTCCTATAGCATGAGATGTGATATCCAACTCCTTCCCTTTCCAAACCTGAGAGCCTATCTATAGCATGAGATGTGATATCCAATTCCTTCCCATTCCAATCCTGAGACCCTTCCTATAGCATGAGATGTGATATCTCAATGCTTATACCAAACCTGAGACCCTTCCTATAGCATGAGATGTGATATCCAACTACTTCCCATTCCAATCCTGAGACCCTTCCTATAGCATGAGATGTGATATCCAACTCCTTCCCTTTCCAAACCTGAGAGCCTATCTATAGCATGAGATGTGATATCCAATTCCTTCCCATTCCAATCCTGAGACCCTTCCTATAGCATGAGATGTGATATCTCAATGCTTCTAATACCAAACCTGAGACCCTTCCTATTGCATGAGATCTGATATCCAACTACTTCCCATTCCAATCCTGAGACCCTTCTTATAGCATGAGATGTGATATCCAACTCCTTCCATTCCAATCCTGAGACCCATCCTATAGCATGAGATGTGATATCTCAATGCTTATACCAAACCTGAGACCCTTCCTATAGCATGAGATGTGATATCCAACTACTTCCCATTCCAATCCTGAGAAATTTCCTATCGCATGAGATGTGATATCCAACTCCTTCCCTTTCCAAACCTGAGAGCATATCTATAGCATGAGATGGGATATCCAACTCCTTCCCATTCCAATCCTGAGATACTTCCGATAGCAGAGATGTGATATCTCAATGCTTATACCAAACCTGAGACCCTTCCTATAACATGAGATGTGATATCCAACTCCTTCCCGTTCCAAACCTGAGACCCTTCCTTTAGCATGAGATGTGATATCCAGCTCCTTCCCATTCCAATCCTGAGACACTTCCAATAGCATAAGATGTGATATCTCAATGCTTCTAATATCAAAACTGAGACCCTCCCAATAGCATGATATGTGATATCTAAGTCCTTCCCATTCCAATCCTAAGACCCTTCCTATAGCAGGAGATGTGATATCTCAATGCTTCTACCAAACCTGAGACCCTTCCTTTAGCATGAGATGTGATATCCAACTCCTTCCCATTCCAGTCCTGAGACCCTTCCTATAGCATGAGATATGATATCTCAATACTTCTAATACCAAACCTGAGATCCTTCTGATAACATGAGATGTGATATCCAAATCCTTCCCCTTCCAAACCTGAGACCCTCCCTTTAGCATGAGATGTGATATCCAACTCCTTCCCATTCCAATCCTGAGACCCTTCTGATAGCATGAGATGTGATATCTCAATGCTTCTAATACCAAACCTGAGATCCTTCCTATAACATGAGATGTGATATCCAACTCCTTCCCTTTCCAAACCTGAGAGCCTATCTATAGCATGAGATGTGATATCCAATTCCTTCCCATTCCAATCCTGAGACCCTTCCTATAGCATGAGATGTGATATCTCAATGCTTATACCAAACCTGAGACCCTTCCTATAGCATGAGATGTGATATCCAACTACTTCCCATTCCAATCCTGAGACCCTTCCTATAGCATGAGATGTGATATCCAACTCCTTCCCTTTCCAAACCTGAGAGCCTATCTATAGCATGAGATGTGATATCCAATTCCTTCCCATTCCAATCCTGAGACCCTTCCTATAGCATGAGATGTGATATCTCAATGCTTCTAATACCAAACCTGAGACCCTTCCTATAGCATGAGATGTGATATCCAACTACTTCCCATTCCAATCCTGAGACCCTTCCTATAGCTTGAGATGTGATATCCAACTCCTTCCCATTCCAATTCTGAGACCCTTCCTATACCATGAGACTTGATATCTCAATGCTTCTAATACCAAACCTGAGACCCGTCCTATAACATGAGATGTGATATCCAAATCCTTCCCCTTCCAAACCTTAGACCCTTCCTTTATCATGAGATGTGATATCCAACTCCTTCCCATTCCAATCCTGACACCCTTCCGATATCATGAGATTTGTTATCTCAATGCTTCTAATATCAAACTTGAGACCCTCCCTATAGCATGAGATCTGACATCCAAGTCCTTCCCATTCCAATCCTGAGACCCTTCCCATAGCATGAGATGTGATATCTCAATGCTTCTAATACCAAACCTGAGACCCTTCCTATAACATGAGATGGGATATCCAAGTCCTTCCCATTCTAATCCTGAGACCCTTCCTTTAGCATGAGATGTGATATCCAACTCCTTCCCATTCCAGTCCTGAGACCCTTCGTATAGCATGAGATATGATATCTCAATACTTCTAATACCAAACCTGAGATCCTTCTGATAACATGAGATGTGATATCCAAATCCTTCCCCTTCCAAACCTGAGACCCTCCCTTTAGCATGAGATGTGATATCCAACTCCTTCCCATTCCAATCCTGAGACCCTTCTGATAGCATGATTGTGATATCTCAATGCTTCTAATACCAAACCTGAGATTCTTCCTAAAACATGAGATGTGATATCCAACTCCTTCCTTTTCCAATCCTGAGACCCTTCCTATAGCATGAGAAGTGATATCTCCATGCGTATACCAAACCTGAGACCCTTCCTATAGCATGAGATGTGATATCCAAATCCTTCCCATTCCAATCCTGAGACCCTTCCTATAGCATGAGATGTGATATTTCAATGCTTATACCAAACCAGAGACCCGTCCTATAACATGAGATGGGATATCCAACTCCTTCCCATTCCAATCCTGAGCCACTTCCGATAGCAGAGATGTGATATCTCAATGCTTATACCAAACCTGAGACCCTTCCTATAACATGAGATGTGATATCCAACTCATTCCCATTCCAAACCTGAGACACTTCCTATAGCATATATGATATCCAACTCCTTCCCATTCCAAACATGAGACCCTTCCGATAGCATGAGATGTGATATCCAACTCCTTCCAATTCCAATACTGAGACCCTTCCAATAGCATATGTGATATCTCAATGCTTCTAATATCAAACCTGAGAACCTCCCTATAGCATGAGATGTTATATCCAACTCCTTCCCATCCCAATCCTGAGACACTTCCGATTGCAGAGATGTGATATCTCAATGTTTATACCAAACCTGAGACTCTTCCTATAACATGAGATGTGATATTCAACTCCTTCCCGTTCCAAACCTGAGACCCTTCCTATAGCATGAGATGTGATATCCAGCTCCTTCCCATTCCAATCCTGAGACCCTTCCGATAGCATGAGATGTGTTATCTCAATGCTTCTAATACCAAACCTGAGATCCTTCTTATAACATGTGATGTGATATCCAAATCCTTCCCCTTCCAAACCTGAGACCCTCCCTTTAGCATGAGATGTGATATCCAACTCCTTCCCATTCCAATCCTGAGACCCTTATGATAGCATGAGATGTGATATCTCAATGCCTCTAATACCAAACCTGAGATACTTCCGATAGCATGAGATGTGATATCTCAATGCTTCTAATACCAAACCTGAGATCCTTCCTATAACATGAGATGTGATATCCAAATCCTTCCCCTTCCAAACCTGAGACCCTCCCTTTAGCATGAGATGTGATATCCAACTCCTTCCCATTCCAATCCTGAGACCCTTCTGATAGCATGAGATGTGATATCTCAATGCCTCTAATACCAAACCTGAGATCCTACCTCTAACATGAAATTTGATATCCAACTCCTTCCCTTTCCAAACCTGAGACCCTGCCTATAGCATGAGATGTGATATCCAAGTCCTTCCCATTCCAATCCCGAGACCCTTCCTATAGCATGAGATGTGATATCTCAATGCTTATACCAAACCTGAGACCCTTCCTATGGCATGAGATGTCATATACAACTCCTTCCCATTCCAATCCTGAGACCCTTCCTATAGCATGAGATGTGATATCTCAATGCTTATACCAAACCTGAGACCCTTCCTATAGCATGAGATGTGATATCCAACTTCTTCCCATTCCAATCCTGAGACCCTTCCTATAACATGAGATGTGATGTCTCAATGCTTCTAATACCAAACCTGAGATCTTTCCTATAACATGAGATGTGATATCCAACTCCTTCCCATTCCAATTCTGAGACCCTTCCTATAGCAAGAGATGTGATATCTCAATGCCTCTTTACCAAACCTGATATCCTACCTCTAACATGAAATGTGATATCCAACTCCTTCCCCTTCCAAACCTGAGAGCCTTCCTATAGCATGAGATGTGATATCCAAGTCCTTCCCATTCCAATCCTGAGACCCTTCCTATAACATCAGATGTGATATCCAACTCCTTCCCATTCCAACCTGAGACCCTTCCTATAGCATGAGATGGGATATCCAACTCCTTCCAAATCCAATCCTGATACCCTTCCGATAGCATGAGATGTGATATCCCAATGCTTCTACAAAACCTGAGACCCATACATGGCATGAGATGTGATATCAAACTCCTTCCCATTCCAATCCTGAGACCCTTCCGATAGCAGAGATGTGATATCTCAATGCTTATACCAAACCTGAGACCCTTCCTATGGCATGAGATGTCATATACAACTCCTTCCCATTCCAATCCTGAGACCCTTCCTACAGCATGAGATGTGATATCTCAATGTTTATACCAAACCTGAGACCCTTCCTATAGCAGGAGATGTGATATCCAACTCCTTCCCATTCCAATCCTGAGACCCTTCCTATAGCATGAGATGTGATATCTCAATGCTTATACCAAAACTGAATCCCTTCCTATAGCATGAGATGTGATATCCAACTCCTTCCCATTCCAATCCTGAGACCCTTCCTATAGCATTAGATGTGATATCTCAATGCCTATAATACCAAACCTGAGATCCTTCCTCTAACACGAAATGTGATATCCAACTCCTTCCCTTTCCAAACCTGAGAGCCTACCTATAGCATGAGATGTGATATCCAAGTCCTTCCCATTCCAATCCTTAGACCCTTCCTACAGCATGCAATATGATATCTCAATGATTCTAATAACAAACCTGAGACCCGTCCTATAACATGAGATGGGATATCCAACTCCTTCCCATTCCAATCCTGAGACACTTCCGATAGCAGAGATGTGATATCTCAATGCTTATACCAAACCTGAGACCCTTCCTATAGCATATGTGATATCCAACTCCTTCCCATTCCAAACATGAGACCCTTCCTATAGCAAGAATGTAATATCCAACTCCTTCCCATTCCAATCCTGAGACCCTTCCTACAGCATGCGATGTGATATCTCAATGCTTCTAATACCAAACCTGAGACCCGTCCTATAACATGAGATGGGATATCCAACTCCTTCCAGTTCCAAACCTGAGACCCTTCCTATAGCATGAGATGTGATATCAAACTCCTTCCCATTCCAATCCTGAGACCCTTCCTATAACATGAGATGTGATGTCTCAATGCTTCTAATACCAAACCTGAGATCTTTCCTATAACATGAGATGTGATATCCAACTCCTTCCCATTCCAATCCTGAGACCCTTCCTATAGCATGAGATGTGATATCTCAATGCCTCTTTACCAAACCTGAGATCCTACCTCTAACATGAAATGTGATATCCAACTCCTTCCTCTTCCAAACCTGTGAGCCTTCCTATAGCATGAGATGTGATATCCAAGTCCTTCCTATTCCAATCCTGAGACCCTTCCTATAACATCAGATGTGATATCCAACTCCTTCCCATTCCAACCTGAGACCCTTCCTATAGCATGAGATGGGATATTCAACTCCTTCCAAATCCAATCCTGATACCCTTCCGATAGCATGAGATGTGATATCTCAATGCTTCTAATACCAAACCTGTGACTCTTCCTATAAGATGAGATGGGATATCCAACTCCTTCCCATTCCAATCCTGAGACCCTTCCGATAGCAGAGATGTGATATCTCAATGCTTATACTAAACCTGAGACCCTTCCTATGGCATGAGATGTCACATACAACTCCTTCCCATTCCAATCCTGAGACCCTTCCTATAGTATGAGATGTGATATCTCAATGCTTATACCAAACCTGAGACCCTTCCTATAGCATGAGATGTGATATCCAACTCCTTCCCATTCCAATCCTGAGACCCTTCCCATAGCATGAGATGTGATGTCTCAATGCTTCTAATACCAAACCTGAGATCCTTCCTATACCATCAAATGTGATATCCAACTCCTTCCCATTCCAATCCCGAGACCCTTCCTATAGCATGAGATGTGATATCTCAATGCTTATACCAAACCTGAGACCCTTCCTATAGCATGAGATGTGATATCCAACTCGTTCCCATTCCAATCCTGAGACCCTTCCTATAGCATGAGATGTGATATCTCAATGCCTCTAATACCAAACCTGAGATCCTTTCTCTAACATGAAATGTGATATCCAACTCCTTCCCTTTCCAAACCTGAGAGCCTACCTATAGCATGAGATGTGATATCCAAGTCCTTCCCATTCCAATCCTTAGACCCTTCCTACAGCATGCAATTTGATATCTCAATGATTCTAATAACAAACCTGAGACCCGTCCTATAACATGAGATGGGATATCCAACTCCTTTCAATTCCAATCCTGAGACACTTCCTATAGCATGTGATGTGATATCTCAATGCTTATACCAAACCTGAGACCCTTCCTATAGCATGAGATGTGATATCCAACTTCTTCCCATTCCAATCCTGAGACCCTTCCTATAACATGAGATGTGATGTCTGAATGCTTCTAATACCAAACCTGATATCTTTCCTATAACATGAGATGTGTTATCCAACTCCTTCCCATTCCAATCCTGAGACCCTTCCTATAGCATGAGATGTGATATCTCAATGCTTATACCAAACCTGAGACCCTTCCTATAGCTTGAGATGTGATGTCCAACTCCTTCCCATTCCAATCCTGAGAACCTTCCTATAGCATGAGATGTGATATCTCAATGCCTCTAATACCAAACCTGAGATCCTTCCTCTAACATGAAATGTGATATCCAACTCCTTCCCCTTCCAAACCTGAGAGCCTTCCTATAGCATGAGATATGATATCCAAGTCCTTCCCATTCCAATCCTGAGACCCTTCCTATAACATGAGATGTGATATCCAACTCCTTCCCATTCCAACCTGAGACCCTTCCTATAGCATGAGATGGGATATCCAACTCCTTCCAAATCCAATCCTGATACCCTTCCGATAGCATGAGATGTGATATCCCAATGCTTCTACCAAACCTGAGAGCCATACTATGGCATGAGATGTGATATCAAACTCCTTCCCATTCCAATACTGAGACCCTTCCTATAGCTTGAGATGTGATATCCAACTCCTTCCCATTCCAATTCTGAGACCCTTCCTATACCATGAGACTTGATATCTCAATGCTTCTAATACCAAACCTGAGATCCGTCCTATAACATGAGATGTGATATCCAAATCCTTCCCCTTCCAAACCTTAGACCCTTCCTTTATCATGAGATGTGATATCCAACTCCTTCCCATTCCAATCCTGAGACCCTTCCTATAGCATGAGATGTGATATCTCAATGCTTCTAATACCAAACCTGAGACACTTCCTATAACATGAGATGGGATATCCAAGTCCTTCCCATTCTAATCCTGAGACCCTTCCCATAGCATGAGATGTGATGTCTCAATGCTTCTAATACCAAACCTGAGATCCTTCCTATAACATGAGATGTGATATCCAACTCCTTCCCATTCCAATCCTGAGACCCTTCCTATAGCATGAGAAGTGATATCTCCATGCTTATACCAAACCCGAGACCCTTCCTATAGCATGAGATGTGATATCCAACTCCTTCCCATTCCAATCCTGAGACCCTTCCTATAGCATGAGAAGTGATATCTCCATGCGTATACCAAACCTGAGACCCTTCCTATAGCATGAGATGTGATATCCAAATCCTTCCCATTCCAATCTTGAGACCCTTCCTATAGCATGAGATGTGATATCTCAATGCTTATACCAAACCAGAGACCCGTCCTATAACATGAGATGGGATATCCAACTCCTTCCCATTCCAATCCTGAGACCCTTCCTATAACATGAGATGTGATATCCAACTCCTTCCCATTCCAACCTGAGACCCTACCTATAGCATGAGATGGGATATCCAACTCCTTCCAAATCCAATCCTGATACCCTTCCGATAGCATGAGATGTGATATCCCAATGCTTCTACCAAACCTGAGAGCCATACTATGGCATGAGATGTGATATCAAACTCCTTCCCATTCCAATACTGAGACCCTTCCTATAGCTTGAGATGTGATATCCAACTCCTTCCCATTCCAATTCTGAGACCCTTCCTATACCATGAGACTTGATATCTCAATGCTTCTAATACCAAACCTGAGATCCGTCCTATAACATGAGATGTGATATCCAAATCCTTCCCCTTCCAAACCTTAGACCCTTCCTTTATCATGAGATGTGATATCCAACTCCTTCCCATTCCAATCCTGACACCCTTCCGATATCATGAGATTTGTTATCTCAATGCTTCTAATATCAAACTTGAGACCCTCCCTATAGCATGAGATCTGACATCCAAGTCCTTCCCATTCCAATCCTGAGACCCTTCCTATAGCATGAGATGTGATATCTCAATGCTTCTAATACCAAACCTGAGACACTTCCTATAACATGAGATGGGATATCCAAGTCCTTCCCATTCTAATCCTGAGACCCTTCCCATAGCATGAGATGTGATGTCTCAATGCTTCTAATACCAAACCTGAGATCCTTCCTATAACATGAGATGTGATATCCAACTCCTTCCCATTCCAATCCTGAGACCCTTCCTATAGCATGAGAAGTGATATCTCCATGCTTATACCAAACCCGAGACCCTTCCTATAGCATGAGATGTGATATCCAACTCCTTCCCATTCCAATCCTGAGACCCTTCCTATAGCATGAGAAGTGATATCTCCATGCGTATACCAAACCTGAGACCCTTCCTATAGCATGAGATGTGATATCCAAATCCTTCCCATTCCAATCCTGAGACCCTTCCTATAGCATGAGATGTGATATCTCAATGCTTATACCAAACCAGAGACCCGTCCTATAACATGAGATGGGATATCCAACTCCTTCCCATTCCAATCCTGAGACCCTTCCTATAACATGAGATGTGATATCCAACTCCTTCCCATTCCAACCTGAGACCCTACCTATAGCATGAGATGGGATATCCAACTCCTTCCAAATCCAATCCTGATACCCTTCCGATAGCATGAGATGTGATATCCCAATGCTTCTACCAAACCTGAGACCCATACTATGGCATGAGATGTGATATCAAACTCCTTCCCATTCCAATTCTGAGACCCTTCCGATATCATGAGATTTGTTATCTCAATGCTTCTAATATCAAACTTGAGACCCTCCCTATAGCATGAGATCTGACATCCAAGTCCTTCCCATTCCAATCCTGAGACCCTTCCTATAGCATGAGATGTGATATCTCAATGCTTCTAATACCAAACCTGAGACCCTTCCTATAACATGAGATGGGATATCCAACTCCTTCCCATTCCAATCCTGAGACCCTTCCGATAGCAGAGATGTGATATCTCAATGCTTATACCAAACCTGAGACCCTTGCTATGGCCTGAGATGTCATATACAACTCCTTCCCTTTCCAATCCTGAAACCCTTCCTATAGCATGAGATCTGATATCTCAATGCTTATACCAAACCTGAGACCCTTCCTATAGCATGAGATGTGATATCCAACTCCTTCCCATTCCAATCCTGAGACCCTTCCCATAGCATGAGATGTGATGTCTCAATGCTTCTAATACCAAACCTGAGATCCTTCCTATAACGTGAGATGTGATATCCAACTCCTTCCCATTCCAATCCTGACACCCTTCCGATATCATGAGATTTGTTATCTCAATGCTTCTAATATCAAACTTGAGACCCTCCCTATAGCATGAGATCTGACATCCAAGTCCTTCCCATTCCAATCCTGAGACCCTTCCTATAGCATGAGATGTGATATCTCAATGCTTCTAATACCAAACCTGAGACCCTTCCTATAACATGAGATGGGATATCCAACTCCTTCCCATTCCAATCCTGAGACCCTTCCGATAGCAGAGATGTGATATCTCAATGCTTATACCAAACCTGAGACCCTTGCTATGGCCTGAGATGTCATATACAACTCCTTCCCTTTCCAATCCTGAAACCCTTCCTATAGCATGAGATCTGATATCTCAATGCTTATACCAAACCTGAGACCCTTCCTATAGCATGAGATGTGATATCCAACTCCTTCCCATTCCAATCCTGAGACCCTTCCCATAGCATGAGATGTGATGTCTCAATGCTTCTAATACCAAACCTGAGATCCTTCCTATAACGTGAGATGTGATATCCAACTCCTTCCCATTCCAATCCTGAGACCCTTCCTATAGCATGAGAAGTGATATCTCCATGCGTATACCAAACCTGAGACCCTTCCTATAGCATGAGATGTGATATCCAAATCCTTCCCATTCCAATCCTGAGACCCTTCCTATAGCATGAGAAGTGATATCTCCATGCTTATACCAAACCTGAGACCCTTCCTATAGCATGAGAAGTGATATCTCCATGCTTATACCAAACCTGAGACGCTTCCTATAGCATGAGATGGGATATCCAACTCCTTCCCATTCCAATCCTGAGCCACTTCCGGTAGCAGAGATGTGATATCTCAATGCTTATACCAAACCTGAGACCCTTCCTATAACATGAGATGTGATAAGCAACTCATTCCCGTTCCAAACCTGAGACACTTCCTATAGCATATGTGATATCCAACTCCTTCCCATTCCAAACATGAGACCCTTCCTATAGCAAGAATGTAATATCCAACTCCTACCCATTCCAATCCTGAGACCATTCCTATAGCATGAGATGTGATATATCAATGCTTCTAATACCAAACCTGAGATCCTTCCTATGACATGAAATGTGATATCCAAATCCTTCCCATTCCAATCCTGAGACCCTTCCTATAGCATGAGATGTGATATCTCAATGCTTCTATCAAACTTGAGTCCCTTACTTTAACATGAGATGTGATATCCAAATCCTTCCCCTTCCAAACCTGAGACCCTCCCTTTAGCATGAGATGTGATATCCAACTCCTTCCCATTCCAATCCTGAGACCCTTCTGATAGCATGAGATGTGATATCTCAATGCCTCTAATACCAAACCTGATTCCTACCTCTAACATGAAATGTGATATCCAACCCCTTCCCTTTCCAAACGTGAGACCCTCCCTATAGCATCAGATGTGATATCCAAGTCCTTCCCATTCCAATCCTGAGACCCTTCCTATAGCATGAGATGTGATATCCCAATGCTTCTAATACCAAACCGGAGACCCTTCCTATAACATAAGATGGGATATCCAACTCCTTCCCATTCCACTCCTGAGACCCTTCCGATAGCAGAGATGTGATATCTCAATGCTTATACCAAACCTGAGACCCTTCCTGTGGCATGAGATGTCATATACAACTCCTTCCCATTCCAATCCTGAGACCCTTCCTATAGCATGAGATGTGATATCCAACTCCTTCCCATTCCAATCCTGAGACCCTTCCTATAGCATGAGATGTGATTTCTCAATGCTTCTAATACCAAACCTGAGATCCTTCCTATAACATGAGATGTGATATCCAACTCCTTCCCATTCCAATCCTGAGACACTTCCTATAGCATGAGAAGTGATATCTCAATGCTTATACCAAACCTGAGACCCTTCCTACGGCATGAGATGTCATATACAACTCCTTCCCATTCCAATCCTGAGACCCTTCCTATAGCATGAGATGTTATCTCAATGCTTATACCAAACCTGAGACCCTTCCTATAGCATGAGATGTGATATCCAACTACTTCCGATTCCAATCCTGAGACCCTTCCTATAGCATGAGATGTGATATCCAACTCCTTCCCTTTCCAAACCTGAGAACCTATCTATAGCATGAGATGTGATATCCAATTCCTTCCCATTCCAATCCTGAGACCCTTCCTATAGCATGAGATGTGATATCTCAATGCTTCTAATACCAAACCTGAGACCCTTCCTGTAGCATGAGATGTGATATCCAACTACTTCCCATTCCAATCCTGAGACCCTTCTTATAGCATGAGATGTGATATCCAACTCCTTCCATTCCAATCCTGAGACCCATCCTATAGCATGAGATGTGATATCTCAATGCTTATACCAAACCTGAGACCCTTCCTATAGCATGAGATGTGATATCCAACTACTTCCCATTCCAATCCTGAGAAATTTCCTATAGCATGAGATGTGATATCCAACTCCTTCCCTTTCCAAACCTGAGAGCATATCTATAGCATGAGATGGGATATCCAACTCCTTCCCATTCCAATCCTGAGACACTTCCGATAGCAGAGATGTGATATCTCAATGCTTATACCAAACCTGAGACCCTTCCTATAACATGAGATGTGATATCCAACTCCTTCCCGTTCCAAACCTGAGACCCTTCCTTTAGCATGAGATGTGATATCCAGCTCCTTCCCATTCCAATCCTGAGACACTTCCGATAGCATAAGATGTGA
Organism: Ambystoma mexicanum; assembly: GCF_040938575.1. Lineage (NCBI taxonomy): Eukaryota > Metazoa > Chordata > Amphibia > Caudata > Ambystomatidae > Ambystoma > Ambystoma mexicanum. The sequence goes on from NC_090934.1 coordinate 1,150,967,921, forward strand.
TATCTCAATGCTTCTAATATCAAAACTGAGACCCTCCCTATAGCATGATATGTGATATCTAAGTCCTTCCCATTCCAATCCTAGAACCCTTCCTATAGCAGGAGATGTGATATCTCAATGCTTCTACCAAACCTGAGACCCTTCCTTTAGCATGAGATGTGATATCCAACTCCTTCCCATTCCAGTCCTGAGACCCTTCCTATAGCATGAGATATGATATCTCAATACTTCTAATACCAAACCTGAGATCCTTCTGATAACATGAGATGTGATATCCAAATCCTTCCCCTTCCAAACCTGAGACCCTCCCTTTAGCATGAGATGTGATATCCAACTCCTTCCCATTCCAATCCTGAGATCCTTCTGATAGCATGAGATGTGATATCTCAATGCTTCTAATACCAAACCTGAGATCCTTCCTATAACATGAGATGTGATATCCAACTCCTTCCTTTTCCAATCCTGAGACCCTTCCTATAGCATGAGAAGTGATATCTCCATGCGTATACCAAACCTGAGACCCTTCCTATAGCATGAGATGTGATATCCAAATCCTTCCCATTCCAATCCTGAGACCCTTCCTATAGCATGAGATGTGATATCTCAATGCTTATACCAAACCAGAGACCCGTCCTATAACATGAGATGGGATATCCAACTCCTTCCCATTCCAATCCTGAGCCACTTCCGATAGCAGAGATGTGATATCTCAATGCTTATACCAAACCTGAGACCGTTCCTATAACATGAAATGTTATATCCAACTCATTCCCATTCCAAACCTGAGACACTTCCTATAGCATATGTGATATCCAACTCCTTCCCATTCCAAACATGAGACCCTTCCGATAGCATGAGATGTGATATCCAACTCCTTTGAATTCCAATACTGAGACCCTTCCAATAGCATATGTGATATCTCAATGCTTCTAATATCAAACCTGAGAACCTCCCTATAGCATGAGATGTGATATCCAACTCCTTCCCATCCCAATCCTGAGACACTTCCGATTGCAGAGATGTGATATCTCAATGTTTATACCAAACCTGAGACTCTTCCTATAACATGAGATGTGATAAACAACTCCTTCCCGTTCTAAACCTGAGACCCTTCCTATAGCATGAGATGTGATATCCAGCTCCTTCCCATTCCAATCCTGAGACCCTTCCGATAGCAAGAGATGTGTTATCTCAATGCTTCTAATACCAAACCTGAGATCCTTCTTATAACATGTGATGTGATATCCAAATCCTTCCCCTTCCAAACCTGAGACCCTCCCTTTAGCATGAGATGTGATATCCAACTCCTTCCCATTCCAATCCTGAGACCCTTATGATAGCATGAGATGTGATATCTCAATGCCTCTAATACCAAACCTCAGATACTTCCGATAGCATGAGATGTGATATCTCAATGCTTCTAATACCAAACCTGAGATCCTTCCTATAACATGAGATGCGATATCCAAATCCTTCCCCTTCCAAACCTGAGACCCTCCCTTTAGCATGAGATGTGATATCCAACGCCTTCCCATTCCAATCCTGAGACCCTTCTGATAGCATGAGATGTGATATCTCAATGCCTCTAATACCAAACCTGAGATCCTACCTCTAACATGAAATGTGATATCCAACTCCTTCCCTTTCCAAACCTGCGACCCTGCCTATAGCATGAGATGTGATATCCAAGTCCTTCCCATTCCAATCCTGAGACCCTTCCTATAGCATGAGATGTGATATCTCAATGCTTATACCAAACCTGAGACCCTTCCTATGGCATGAGATGTCATATACAACTCCTTCCCATTCCAATCCCGAGACCCTTCCTATAGCATGAGATGTGATATCTCAATGCTTATACCAAACCTGAAACCCTTCCTATAGCATGAGATGTGATATCCAACTTCTTCCCATTCCAATCTTGAGACCCTTCCTATAACATGAGATGTGATGTCTCAATGCTTCTAATACCAAACCTGAGATCTTTCCTATAACATGAGATGTGATATCCAACTCCTTCCCATTCCAATTCTGAGACCCTTCCTATAGCAAGAGATGTGATATCTCAATGCCTCTTTACCAAACCTGATATCCTACCTCTAACATGAAATGTGATATCCAACTCCTTCCCCTTCCAAACCTGAGAGCCTTCCTATAGCATGAGATGTGATATCCAAGTCCTTCCCATTCCAATCCTGAGACCCTTCCTATAACATCAGATGTGATATCCAACTCCTTCCCATTCCAACCTGAGACCCTTCCTATAGCATGAGATGGGATATCCAACTCCTTCCAAATCCAATCCTGATACCCTTCCGATAGCATGAGATGTGATATCCCAATGCTTCTACAAAACCTGAGACCCATACATGGCATGAGATGTGATATCAAACTCCTTCCCATTCCAATCCTGAGACCCTTCCGATAGCAGAGATGTGATATCTCAATGCTTATACCAAACCTGAGACCCTTCCTATGGCATGAGATGTCATATACAACTCCTTCCCATTCCAAGCCTGAGACCCTTCCTATAGCATGAGATGTGATATCTCAATGTTTATACCAAACCTGAGACCCTTCCTATAGCATGAGATGTGATATCCAACCCCTTCCCATTCCAATCCTGAGACCCTTCCTATAGCATGAGATGTGATATCCAATTCCTTCCCATTCCAATCCTGAGACCCTTCCTATAGCATGAGATGTGATATCTCAATGCTTCTAATACCAAACCTGAGACCCTTCCTAAAGCATGAGATGTGATATCCAACTCCTTCCCATTCCAATCCTGAGACCCTTCTGATAGCATGAGATGTGATATCTCAATGCCTCTAATACCAAACCTGAGATCCTACCTCTAACATGAAATTTGATATCCAACTCCTTCCCTTTCCAAACCTGAGACCCTGCCTATAGCATGAGATGTGATATCCAAGTCCTTCCCATTCCAATCCCGAGACCCTTCCTATAGCATGAGATGTGATATCTCAATGCTTATACCAAACCTGAGACCCTTCCTATGGCATGAGATGTCATATACAACTCCTTCCCATTCCAATCCTGAGACCCTTCCTATAGCATGAGATGTGATATCTCAATGCTTATACCAAACCTGAGACCCTTCCTATAGCATGAGATGTGATATCCAACTTCTTCCCATTCCAATCCTGAGACCCTTCCTATAACATGAGATGTGATGTCTCAATGCTTCTAATACCAAACCTGAGATCTTTCCTATAACATGAGATGTGATATCCAACTCCTTCCCATTCCAATTCTGAGACCCTTCCTATAGCAAGAGATGTGATATCTCAATGCCTCTTTACCAAACCTGATATCCTACCTCTAACATGAAATGTGATATCCAACTCCTTCCCCTTCCAAACCTGAGAGCCTTCCTATAGCATGAGATGTGATATCCAAGTCCTTCCCATTCCAATCCTGAGACCCTTCCTATAACATCAGATGTGATATCCAACTCCTTCCCATTCCAACCTGAGACCCTTCCTATAGCATGAGATGGGATATCCAACTCCTTCCAAATCCAATCCTGATACCCTTCCGATAGCATGAGATGTGATATCCCAATGCTTCTACAAAACCTGAGACCCATACATGGCATGAGATGTGATATCAAACTCCTTCCCATTCCAATCCTGAGACCCTTCCGATAGCAGAGATGTGATATCTCAATGCTTATACCAAACCTGAGACCCTTCCTATGGCATGAGATGTCATATACAACTCCTTCCCATTCCAATCCTGAGACCCTTCCTATAGCATGAGATGTGATATCTCAATGTTTATACCAAACCTGAGACCCTTCCTATAGCAGGAGATGTGATATCCAACTCCTTCCCATTCCAATCCTGAGACCCTTCCTATAGCATGAGATGTGATATCTCAATGCTTATACCAAAACTGAATCCCTTCCTATAGCATGAGATGTGATATCCAACTCCTTCCCATTCCAATCCTGAGACCCTTCCTATAGCATTAGATGTGATATCTCAATGCCTATAATACCAAACCTGAGATCCTTCCTCTAACACGAAATGTGATATCCAACTCCTTCCCTTTCCAAACCTGAGAGCCTACCTATAGCATGAGATGTGATATCCAAGTCCTTCCCATTCCAATCCTTAGACCCTTCCTACAGCATGCAATATGATATCTCAATGATTCTAATAACAAACCTGAGACCCGTCCTATAACATGAGATGGGATATCCAACTCCTTCCCATTCCAATCCTGAGACACTTCCGATAGCAGAGATGTGATATCTCAATGCTTATACCAAACCTGAGACCCTTCCTATAGCATATGTGATATCCAACTCCTTCCCATTCCAAACATGAGACCCTTCCTATAGCAAGAATGTAATATCCAACTCCTTCCCATTCCAATCCTGAGACCCTTCCTACAGCATGCGATGTGATATCTCAATGCTTCTAATACCAAACCTGAGACCCGTCCTATAACATGAGATGGGATATCCAACTCCTTCCAGTTCCAAACCTGAGACCCTTCCTATAGCATGAGATGTGATATCAAACTCCTTCCCATTCCAATCCTGAGACCCTTCCTATAACATGAGATGTGATGTCTCAATGCTTCTAATACCAAACCTGAGATCTTTCCTATAACATGAGATGTGATATCCAACTCCTTCCCATTCCAATCCTGAGACCCTTCCTATAGCATGAGATGTGATATCTCAATGCCTCTTTACCAAACCTGAGATCCTACCTCTAACATGAAATGTGATATCCAACTCCTTCCTCTTCCAAACCTGTGAGCCTTCCTATAGCATGAGATGTGATATCCAAGTCCTTCCTATTCCAATCCTGAGACCCTTCCTATAACATCAGATGTGATATCCAACTCCTTCCCATTCCAACCTGAGACCCTTCCTATAGCATGAGATGGGATATTCAACTCCTTCCAAATCCAATCCTGATACCCTTCCGATAGCATGAGATGTGATATCTCAATGCTTCTAATACCAAACCTGTGACTCTTCCTATAAGATGAGATGGGATATCCAACTCCTTCCCATTCCAATCCTGAGACCCTTCCGATAGCAGAGATGTGATATCTCAATGCTTATACTAAACCTGAGACCCTTCCTATGGCATGAGATGTCACATACAACTCCTTCCCATTCCAATCCTGAGACCCTTCCTATAGTATGAGATGTGATATCTCAATGCTTATACCAAACCTGAGACCCTTCCTATAGCATGAGATGTGATATCCAACTCCTTCCCATTCCAATCCTGAGACCCTTCCCATAGCATGAGATGTGATGTCTCAATGCTTCTAATACCAAACCTGAGATCCTTCCTATACCATCAAATGTGATATCCAACTCCTTCCCATTCCAATCCTGAGACCCTTCCTATAGCATGAGATGTGATATCTCAATGCTTATACCAAACCTGAGACCCTTCCTATAGCATGAGATGTGATATCCAACTCGTTCCCATTCCAATCCTGAGACCCTTCCTATAGCATGAGATGTGATATCTCAATGCCTCTAATACCAAACCTGAGATCCTTTCTCTAACATGAAATGTGATATCCAACTCCTTCCCTTTCCAAACCTGAGAGCCTACCTATAGCATGAGATGTGATATCCAAGTCCTTCCCATTCCAATCCTTAGACCCTTCCTACAGCATGCAATATGATATCTCAATGATTCTAATAACAAACCTGAGACCCGTCCTATAACATGAGATGGGATATCCAACTCCTTTCAATTCCAATCCTGAGACCCTTCCTATAACATGAGATGTGATGTCTGAATGCTTCTAATACCAAACCTGATATCTTTCCTATAACATGAGATGTGTTATCCAACTCCTTCCCATTCCAATCCTGAGACCCTTCCTATAGCATGAGATGTGATATCTCAATGCTTATACCAAACCTGAGACCCTTCCTATAGCTTGAGATGTGATGTCCAACTCCTTCCCATTCCAATCCTGAGAACCTTCCTATAGCATGAGATGTGATATCTCAATGCCTCTAATACCAAACCTGAGATCCTTCCTCTAACATGAAATGTGATATCCAACTCCTTCCCCTTCCAAACCTGAGAGCCTTCCTATAGCATGAGATATGATATCCAAGTCCTTCCCATTCCAATCCTGAGACCCTTCCTATAACATGAGATGTGATATCCAACTCCTTCCCATTCCAACCTGAGACCCTTCCTATAGCATGAGATGGGATATCCAACTCCTTCCAAATCCAATCCTGATACCCTTCCGATAGCATGAGATGTGATATCCCAATGCTTCTACCAAACCTGAGAGCCATACTATGGCATGAGATGTGATATCAAACTCCTTCCCATTCCAATACTGAGACCCTTCCTATAGCTTGAGATGTGATATCCAACTCCTTCCCATTCCAATTCTGAGACCCTTCCTATACCATGAGACTTGATATCTCAATGCTTCTAATACCAAACCTGAGATCCGTCCTATAACATGAGATGTGATATCCAAATCCTTCCCCTTCCAAACCTTAGACCCTTCCTTTATCATGAGATGTGATATCCAACTCCTTCCCATTCCAATCCTGACACCCTTCCGATATCATGAGATTTGTTATCTCAATGCTTCTAATATCAAACTTGAGACCCTCCCTATAGCATGAGATCTGACATCCAAGTCCTTCCCATTCCAATCCTGAGACCCTTCCTATAGCATGAGATGTGATATCTCAATGCTTCTAATACCAAACCTGAGACACTTCCTATAACATGAGATGGGATATCCAAGTCCTTCCCATTCTAATCCTGAGACCCTTCCCATAGCATGAGATGTGATGTCTCAATGCTTATACCAAACCCGAGACCCTTCCTATAGCATGAGATGTGATATCCAACTCCTTCCCATTCCAATCCTGAGACCCTTCCTATAGCATGAGAAGTGATATCTCATGCGTATACCAAACCTGAGACCCTTCCTATAGCATGAGATGTGATATCCAAATCCTTCCCATTCCAATCTTGAGACCCTTCCTATAGCATGAGATGTGATATCTCAATGCTTATACCAAACCAGAGACCCGTCCTATAACATGAGATGGGATATCCAACTCCTTCCCATTCCAATCCTGAGACCCTTCCTATAACATGAGATGTGATATCCAACTCCTTCCCATTCCAACCTGAGACCCTACCTATAGCATGAGATGGGATATCCAACTCCTTCCAAATCCAATCCTGATACCCTTCCGATAGCATGAGATGTGATATCCCAATGCTTCTACCAAACCTGAGAGCCATACTATGGCATGAGATGTGATATCAAACTCCTTCCCATTCCAATACTGAGACCCTTCCTATAGCTTGAGATGTGATATCCAACTCCTTCCCATTCCAATTCTGAGACCCTTCCTATACCATGAGACTTGATATCTCAATGCTTCTAATACCAAACCTGAGATCCGTCCTATAACATGAGATGTGATATCCAAATCCTTCCCCTTCCAAACCTTAGACCCTTCCTTTATCATGAGATGTGATATCCAACTCCTTCCCATTCCAATCCTGACACTCTTCCGATATCATGAGATTTGTTATCTCAATGCTTCTAATATCAAACTTGAGACCCTCCCTATAGCATGAGATCTGACATCCAAGTCCTTCCCATTCCAATCCTGAGACCCTTCCTATAGCATGAGATGTGATATCTCAATGCTTCTAATACCAAACCTGAGACACTTCCTATAACATGAGATGGGATATCCAAGTCCTTCCCATTCTAATCCTGAGACCCTTCCCATAGCATGAGATGTGATGTCTCAATGCTTCTAATACCAAACCTGAGATCCTTCCTATAACATGAGATGTGATATCCAACTCCTTCCCATTCCAATCCTGAGACCCTTCCTATAGCATGAGAAGTGATATCTCCATGCTTATACCAAACCCGAGACCCTTCCTATAGCATGAGATGTGATATCCAACTCCTTCCCATTCCAATCCTGAGACCCTTCCTATAGCATGAGAAGTGATATCTCCATGCGTATACCAAACCTGAGACCCTTCCTATAGCATGAGATGTGATATCCAAATCCTTCCCATTCCAATCCTGAGACCCTTCCTATAGCATGAGATGTGATATCTCAATGCTTATACCAAACCAGAGACCCGTCCTATAACATGAGATGGGATATCCAACTCCTTCCCATTCCAATCCTGAGACCCTTCCTATAACATGAGATGTGATATCCAACTCCTTCCCATTCCAACCTGAGACCCTACCTATAGCATGAGATGGGATATCCAACTCCTTCCAAATCCAATCCTGATACCCTTCCGATAGCATGAGATGTGATATCCCAATGCTTCTACCAAACCTGAGACCCATACTATGGCATGAGATGTGATATCAAACTCCTTCCCATTCCAATTCTGAGACCCTTCCTATACCATGAGACTTGATATCTCAATGCTTCTAATACCAAACCTGAGACCCGTCCTATAACATGAGATGTGATATCCAAATCCTTCCCCTTCCAAACCTTAGACCCTTCCTTTATTATGAGATGTGATTTCCAACTCCTTCCCATTCCAATCCTGACACCCTTCCGATATCATGAGATTTGTTATCTCAATGCTTCTAATATCAAACTTGAGACCCTCCCTATAGCATGAGATCTGACATCCAAGTCCTTCCCATTCCAATCCTGAGACCCTTCCTATAGCATGAGATGTGATATCTCAATGCTTCTAATACCAAACCTGAGACCCTTCCTATAACATGAGATGGGATATCCAACTCCTTCCCATTCCAATCCTGAGACCCTTCCGATAGCAGAGATGTGATATCTCAATGCTTATACCAAACCTGAGACCCTTGCTATGGCCTGAGATGTCATATACAACTCCTTCCCTTTCCAATCCTGAAACCCTTCCTATAGCATGAGATCTGATATCTCAATGCTTATACCAAACCTGAGACCCTTCCTATAGCATGAGATGTGATATCCAACTCCTTCCCATTCCAATCCTGAGACCCTTCCCATAGCATGAGATGTGATGTCTCAATGCTTCTAATACCAAACCTGAGATCCTTCCTATAACGTGAGATGTGATATCCAACTCCTTCCCATTCCAATCCTGAGACCCTTCCTATAGCATGAGAAGTGATATCTCCATGCGTATACCAAACCTGAGACCCTTCCTATAGCATGAGATGTGATATCCAAATCCTTCCCATTCCAATCCTGAGACCCTTCCTATAGCATGAGAAGTGATATCTCCATGCTTATACCAATCCTGATACCCTTCCGATAGCATGAGATGTGATATCCCAATGCTTCTACCAAACCTGAGAGCCATACTATGGCATGAGATGTGATATCAAACTCCTTCCCATTCCAATACTGAGACCCTTCCTATAGCTTGAGATGTGATATCCAACTCCTTCCCATTCCAATTCTGAGACCCTTCCTATACCATGAGACTTGATATCTCAATGCTTCTAATACCAAACCTGAGATCCGTCCTATAACATGAGATGTGATATCCAAATCCTTCCCCTTCCAAACCTTAGACCCTTCCTTTATCATGAGATGTGATATCCAACTCCTTCCCATTCCAATCCTGACACCCTTCCGATATCATGAGATTTGTTATCTCAATGCTTCTAATATCAAACTTGAGACCCTCCCTATAGCATGAGATCTGACATCCAAGTCCTTCCCATTCCAATCCTGAGACCCTTCCTATAGCATGAGATGTGATATCTCAATGCTTCTAATACCAAACCTGAGACACTTCCTATAACATGAGATGGGATATCCAAGTCCTTCCCATTCTAATCCTGAGACCCTTCCCATAGCATGAGATGTGATGTCTCAATGCTTCTAATACCAAACCTGAGATCCTTCCTATAACATGAGATGTGATATCCAACTCCTTCCCATTCCAATCCTGAGACCCTTCCTATAGCATGAGAAGTGATATCTCCATGCTTATACCAAACCCGAGACCCTTCCTATAGCATGAGATGTGATATCCAACTCCTTCCCATTCCAATCCTGAGACCCTTCCTATAGCATGAGAAGTGATATCTCCATGCGTATACCAAACCTGAGACCCTTCCTATAGCATGAGATGTGATATCCAAATCCTTCCCATTCCAATCCTGAGACCCTTCCTATAGCATGAGATGTGATATCTCAATGCTTATACCAAACCAGAGACCCGTCCTATAACATGAGATGGGATATCCAACTCCTTCCCATTCCAATCCTGAGACCCTTCCTATAACATGAGATGTGATATCCAACTCCTTCCCATTCCAACCTGAGACCCTACCTATAGCATGAGATGGGATATCCAACTCCTTCCAAATCCAATCCTGATACCCTTCCGATAGCATGAGATGTGATATCCCAATGCTTCTACCAAACCTGAGACCCATACTATGGCATGAGATGTGATATCAAACTCCTTCCCATTCCAATTCTGAGACCCTTCCTATACCATGAGACTTGATATCTCAATGCTTCTAATACCAAACCTGAGACCCGTCCTATAACATGAGATGTGATATCCAAATCCTTCCCCTTCCAAACCTTAGACCCTTCCTTTATTATGAGATGTGATTTCCAACTCCTTCCCATTCCAATCCTGACACCCTTCCGATATCATGAGATTTGTTATCTCAATGCTTCTAATATCAAACTTGAGACCCTCCCTATAGCATGAGATCTGACATCCAAGTCCTTCCCATTCCAATCCTGAGACCCTTCCTATAGCATGAGATGTGATATCTCAATGCTTCTAATACCAAACCTGAGACCCTTCCTATAACATGAGATGGGATATCCAACTCCTTCCCATTCCAATCCTGAGACCCTTCCGATAGCAGAGATGTGATATCTCAATGCTTATACCAAACCTGAGACCCTTGCTATGGCCTGAGATGTCATATACAACTCCTTCCCTTTCCAATCCTGAAACCCTTCCTATAGCATGAGATCTGATATCTCAATGCTTATACCAAACCTGAGACCCTTCCTATAGCATGAGATGTGATATCCAACTCCTTCCCATTCCAATCCTGAGACCCTTCCCATAGCATGAGATGTGATGTCTCAATGCTTCTAATACCAAACCTGAGATCCTTCCTATAACGTGAGATGTGATATCCAACTCCTTCCCATTCCAATCCTGAGACCCTTCCTATAGCATGAGAAGTGATATCTCCATGCATATACCAAACCTGAGACCCTTCCTATAGCATGAGATGTGATATCCAAATCCTTCCCATTCCAATCCTGAGACCCTTCCTATAGCATGAGAAGTGATATCTCCATGCTTATACCAAACCTGAGACCCTTCCTATAGCATGAGAAGTGATATCTCCATGCTTATACCAAACCTGAGACGCTTCCTATAGCATGAGATGGGATATCCAACTCCTTCCCATTCCAATCCTGAGCCACTTCCGGTAGCAGAGATGTGATATCTCAATGCTTATACCAAACCTGAGACCCTTCCTATAACATGAGATGTGATAAGCAACTCATTCCCGTTCCAAACCTGAGACACTTCCTATAGCATATGTGATATCCAACTCCTTCCCATTCCAAACATGAGACCCTTCCTATAGCAAGAATGTAATATCCAACTCCTACCCATTCCAATCCTGAGACCATTCCTATAGCATGAGATGTGATATATCAATGCTTCTAATACCAAACCTGAGATCCTTCCTATGACATGAAATGTGATATCCAAATCCTTCCCATTCCAATCCTGAGACCCTTCCTATAGCATGAGATGTGATATCTCAATGCTTCTATCAAACTTGAGTCCCTTACTTTAACATGAGATGTGATATCCAAATCCTTCCCCTTCCAAACCTGAGACCCTCCCTTTAGCATGAGATGTGATATCCAACTCCTTCCCATTCCAATCCTGAGACCCTTCTGATAGCATGAGATGTGATATCTCAATGCCTCTAATACCAAACCTGATTCCTACCTCTAACATGAAATGTGATATCCAACCCCTTCCCTTTCCAAACGTGAGACCCTCCCTATAGCATCAGATGTGATATCCAAGTCCTTCCCATTCCAATCCTGAGACCCTTCCTATAGCATGAGATGTGATATCCCAATGCTTCTAATACCAAACCGGAGACCCTTCCTATAACATAAGATGGGATATCCAACTCCTTCCCATTCCACTCCTGAGACCCTTCCGATAGCAGAGATGTGATATCTCAATGCTTATACCAAACCTGAGACCCTTCCTGTGGCATGAGATGTCATATACAACTCCTTCCCATTCCAATCCTGAGACCCTTCCTATAGCATGAGATGTGATATCCAACTCCTTCCCATTCCAATCCTGAGACCCTTCCTATAGCATGAGATGTGATTTCTCAATGCTTCTAATACCAAACCTGAGATCCTTCCTATAACATGAGATGTGATATCCAACTCCTTCCCATTCCAATCCTGAGACACTTCCTATAGCATGAGAAGTGATATCTCAATGCTTATACCAAACCTGAGACCCTTCCTACGGCATGAGATGTCATATACAACTCCTTCCCATTCCAATCCTGAGACCCTTCCTATAGCATGAGATGTTATCTCAATGCTTATACCAAACCTGAGACCCTTCCTATAGCATGAGATGTGATATCCAACTACTTCCGATTCCAATCCTGAGACCCTTCCTATAGCATGAGATGTGATATCCAACTCCTTCCCTTTCCAAACCTGAGAACCTATCTATAGCATGAGATGTGATATCCAATTCCTTCCCATTCCAATCCTGAGACCCTTCCTATAGCATGAGATGTGATATCTCAATGCTTCTAATACCAAACCTGAGACCCTTCCTGTAGCATGAGATGTGATATCCAACTACTTCCCATTCCAATCCTGAGACCCTTCTTATAGCATGAGATGTGATATCCAACTCCTTCCATTCCAATCCTGAGACCCATCCTATAGCATGAGATGTGATATCTCAATGCTTATACCAAACCTGAGACCCTTCCTATAGCATGAGATGTGATATCCAACTACTTCCCATTCCAATCCTGAGAAATTTCCTATAGCATGAGATGTGATATCCAACTCCTTCCCTTTCCAAACCTGAGAGCATATCTATAGCATGAGATGGGATATCCAACTCCTTCCCATTCCAATCCTGAGACACTTCCGATAGCAGAGATGTGATATCTCAATGCTTATACCAAACCTGAGACCCTTCCTATAACATGAGATGTGATATCCAACTCCTCCCCATTCCAAACCTGAGACCCTTCCTTTAGCATGAGATGTGATATCCAGCTCCTTCCCATTCCAATCCTGAGACACTTCCGATAGCATAAGATGTGATATCTCAATGCTTCTAATATCAAAACTGAGACCCTCCCTATAGCATGATATGTGATATCTAAGTCCTTCCCATTCCAATCCTAGAACCCTTCCTATAGCAGGAGATGTGATATCTCAATGCTTCTACCAAACCTGAGACCCTTCCTTTAGCATGAGATGTGATATCCAACTCCTTCCCATTCCAGTCCTGAGACCCTTCCTATAGCATGAGATATGATATCTCAATACTTCTAATACCAAACCTGAGATCCTTCTGATAACATGAGATGTGATATCCAAATCCTTCCCCTTCCAAACCTGAGACCCTCCCTTTAGCATGAGATGTGATATCCAACTCCTTCCCATTCCAATCCTGAGATCCTTCTGATAGCATGAGATGTGATATCTCAATGCTTCTAATACCAAACCTGAGATCCTTCCTATAACATGAGATGTGATATCCAACTCCTTCCTTTTCCAATCCTGAGACCCTTCCTATAGCATGAGAAGTGATATCTCCATGCGTATACCAAACCTGAGACCCTTCCTATAGCATGAGATGTGATATCCAAATCCTTCCCATTCCAATCCTGAGACCCTTCCTATAGCATGAGATGTGATATCTCAATGCTTATACCAAACCAGAGACCCGTCCTATAACATGAGATGGGATATCCAACTCCTTCCCATTCCAATCCTGAGCCACTTCCGATAGCAGAGATGTGATATCTCAATGCTTATACCAAACCTGAGACCCTTCCTATAACATGAAATGTTATATCCAACTCATTCCCATTCCAAACCTGAGACACTTCCTATAGCATATGTGATATCCAACTCCTTCCCATTCCAAACATGAGACCCTTCCGATAGCATGAGATGTGATATCCAACTCCTTTGAATTCCAATACTGAGACCCTTCCAATAGCATATGTGATATCTCAATGCTTCTAATATCAAACCTGAGAACCTCCCTATAGCATGAGATGTGATATCCAACTCCTTCCCATCCCAATCCTGAGACACTTCCGATTGCAGAGATGTGATATCTCAATGTTTATACCAAACCTGAGACTCTTCCTATAACATGAGATGTGATAAACAACTCCTTCCCGTTCCAAACCTGAGACCCTTCCTATAGCATGAGATGTGATATCCAGCTCCTTCCCATTCCAATCCTGAGACCCTTCCGATAGCATGAGATGTGTTATCTCAATGCTTCTAATACCAAACCTGAGATCCTTCTTATAACATGTGATGTGATATCCAAATCCTTCCCCTTCCAAACCTGAGACCCTCCCTTTAGCATGAGATGTGATATCCAACTCCTTCCCATTCCAATCCTGAGACCCTTATGATAGCATGAGATGTGATATCTCAATGCCTCTAATACCAAACCTCAGATACTTCCGATAGCATGAGATGTGATATCTCAATGCTTCTAATACCAAACCTGAGATCCTTCCTATAACATGAGATGCGATATCCAAATCCTTCCCCTTCCAAACCTGAGACCCTCCCTTTAGCATGAGATGTGATATCCAACGCCTTCCCATTCCAATCCTGAGACCCTTCTGATAGCATGAGATGTGATATCTCAATGCCTCTAATACCAAACCTGAGATCCTACCTCTAACATGAAATGTGATATCCAACTCCTTCCCTTTCCAAACCTGCGACCCTGCCTATAGCATGAGATGTGATATCCAAGTCCTTCCCATTCCAATCCTGAGACCCTTCCTATAGCATGAGATGTGATATCTCAATGCTTATACCAAACCTGAGACCCTTCCTATGGCATGAGATGTCATATACAACTCCTTCCCATTCCAATCCCGAGACCCTTCCTATAGCATGAGATGTGATATCTCAATGCTTATACCAAACCTGAAACCCTTCCTATAGCATGAGATGTGATATCCAACTTCTTCCCATTCCAATCTTGAGACCCTTCCTATAACATGAGATGTGATGTCTCAATGCTTCTAATACCAAACCTGAGATCTTTCCTATAACATGAGATGTGATATCCAACTCCTTCCCATTCCAATTCTGAGACCCTTCCTATAGCAAGAGATGTGATATCTCAATGCCTCTTTACCAAACCTGATATCCTACCTCTAACATGAAATGTGATATCCAACTCCTTCCCCTTCCAAACCTGAGAGCCTTCCTATAGCATGAGATGTGATATCCAAGTCCTTCCCATTCCAATCCTGAGACCCTTCCTATAACATCAGATGTGATATCCAACTCCTTCCCATTCCAACCTGAGACCCTTCCTATAGCATGAGATGGGATATCCAACTCCTTCCAAATCCAATCCTGATACCCTTCCGATAGCATGAGATGTGATATCCCAATGCTTCTACAAAACCTGAGACCCATACATGGCATGAGATGTGATATCAAACTCCTTCCCATTCCAATCCTGAGACCCTTCCGATAGCAGAGATGTGATATCTCAATGCTTATACCAAACCTGAGACCCTTCCTATGGCATGAGATGTCATATACAACTCCTTCCCATTCCAAGCCTGAGACCCTTCCTATAGCATGAGATGTGATATCTCAATGTTTATACCAAACCTGAGACCCTTCCTATAGCATGAGATGTGATATCCAACCCCTTCCCATTCCAATCCTGAGACCCTTCCTATAGCATGAGATGTGATATCTCAATGCTTATACCAAACCTGAATCCCTTCCTATAGCATGAAATGTGATATCCAACTCCTTCCCTTTCCAAACCTGAGAGCCTACCTATAGCATGAGATGTGATCTCCAAGTCCTTCCCATTCCAATCCTTAGACCCTTCCTACAGCATGCAATATGATATCTCAATGATTCTAATAACAAACCTGAGACCCGTCCTATAACATGAGATGGGATATCCAACTCCTTCCCATTCCAATCCTGAGACACTTCCGATAGCAGAGATGTGATATCTCAATGCTTATACCAAACCTGAGACCCTTCCTATAGCATGAGATGTGATATCCAATTCTTTCCCGTTCCAAACCTGAGACCCTTCCTATAGCATATGTGATATCCAACTCCTTCCCATTCCAAACATGAGACCCTTCCTATAGCAAGAATGTAATATCCAACTCCTTCCCATTCCAATCCTGAGACCCTTCCTTCAGCATGCGATGTGATATTTCAATGCTTCTAATACCAAACCTGAGACCCGTCCTATAACATGAGATGGGATATCCAACTCCTTCCAGTTCCAAACCTGAGAGCCTTCCTATAGCATGAGATGTGATATCCAAGTCCTTCCCATTCCAATCCTGAGACCCTTCCTATAACATGAGATGTGATATCTCAATGCTTATACCAAACCTGAATCCCTTCCTATAGCATGAGATGTGATATCCAACTCCTTCCCATTCCAATCCTGAGACCCTTCCTATAGCATTAGATGTGATATCTCAATGCCTCTAATACCAAACCTGAGATCCTTCCTCTAACATGAAATGTGATATCCAACTCCTTCCCTTTCCAAACCTGAGAGCCTACCTATAGCATGAGATGTGATATCCAAGTCCTTCCCATTCCAATCCTTAGACCCTTCCTACAGCATGCAATATGATATCTCAATGATTCTAATACCAAACCTGAGATCTTTCCTATAACATGAGATGTGATATCCAACTCCTTCCCATTCCAATCCTGAGACCCTTCCTATAGCATGAGATGTGATATCTCAATGCCTCTTTACCAAACCTGAGATCCTACCTCTAACATGAAATGTGATATCCAACTCCTTCCCCTTCCAAACCTGAGAGCCTTCCTATAGTATGAGATGTGATATCCAAGTCCTTCCCATTCCAATCCTGAGACCCTTCCTATAACATCAGATGTGATATCCAACTCCTTCCCATTCCAACCTGAGACCCGTCCTATAACATGAGATGGGATATCCAACTCCTTCCAGTTCCAAACCTGAGACCCTTCCTATAGCATGAGATGTGATATCAAACTCCTTCCCATTCCAATCCTGAGACCCTTCCGATAGCATGAGATGTGTTATCTCAATGCCTCTTTACCAAACCTGAGATCCTACCTCTAACATGAAATGTGATATCCAACTCCTTCCCCTTCCAAACCTGAGAGCCTTCCTATAGCATGAGATGTGATATCCAAGTCCTTCCCATTCCAATCCTGAGACCCTTCCTATAACATGAGATGTGATGTCTCAATGCTTCTAATACCAAACCTGAGATCTTTCCTATAACATGAGATGTGATATCCAACTCCTTCCCATTCAAATCCTGAGACCCTTCCTATAGCATGAGATGTGATATCTCAATGCCTCTTTACCAAACCTGAGATCCTACCTCTAACATGAAATGTGATATCCAACTCCTTCCCCTTCAAACCTGAGAGCCTTCCTATAGTATGAGATGTGATATCCAAGTCCTTCCCATTCCAATCCTGAGACCCTTCCTATAACATCAGATGTGATATCCAACTCCTTCCCATTCCAACCTGAGACCCTTCCTATAGCATGAGATGGGATATTCAACTCCTTCCACATCCAATCCTGATACCCTTCCGATAGCTTGAGATGTGATATCTCAATGCTTCTAATACCAAACCTGTGACTCTTCCTATAACATGAGATGGGATATCCAACTCCTTCCCATTCCAATCCTGAGACCCTTCCGATAGCAGAGATGTGATATCTCAATGCTTATACCAAACCTGAGACCCTTCCTATGGCATGAGATGTCACATACAACTCCTTCCCATTCCAATCCTGAGACCCTTCCTATAGTATGAGATGTGATATCCAACTCCTTCCCATTCCAATCCTGAGACCCTTCCCATAGCATGAGATGTGATGTCTCAATGCTTCTAATACCAAACCTGAGATCCTTCCTATAACATCAAATGTGATATCCAACTCCTTCCCATTCCAATCCTGAGACCCTTCCTATAGCAAGAGATGTGATATCTCAATGCTTATACCAAACCTGAGACCCTTCCTATAGCATGAGATGTGATATCCAACTCCTTCCCATTCCAATCCTGAGACCCTTCCTATAGCATGAGATGTGATATCTCAATGCCTCTAATACCAAACCTGAGATCCTTCCTCTAACATGAAATGTGATATCCAACTCCGTCCCTTTCCAAACCTGAGAGCCTACCTATAGCATGAGATGTGATATCCAAGTCCTTCCCATTCCAATCCTTAGACCCTTCCTACAGCATGCAATATGATATATCAATGATTCTAGTAACAAACCTGAGACCCATCCTATAACATGAGATGGGATATCCAACTCCTTTCAATTCCAATCCTGAGACACTTCCTATAGCATGAGATGTGATATCTCAATGCTTATACCAAACCTGAGACCCTTCCTATGGCATGAGATGTCACATACAACTCCTTCCCATTCCAATCCTGAGACCCTTCCTATAGTATGAGATGTGATATCTCAATGCTTATACCAAACCTGAGACCCTTCCTATAGCATGAGATGTGATATCCAACTCCTTCCCATTCCAATCCTGAGACCCTTCCCATAGCATGAGATGTGATGTCTCAATGCTTCTAATACCAAACCTGAGATCCTTCCTATAACATCAAATGTGATATCCAACTCCTTCCCATTCCAATCCTGAGACCCTTCCTATAGCAAGAGATGTGATATCTCAATGCTTATACCAAACCTGAGACCCTTCCTATAGCATGAGATGTGATATCCAACTCCTTCCCATTCCAATCCTGAGACCCTTCCTATAGCATGAGATGTGATATCTCAATGCCTCTAATACCAAACCTGAGATCCTTCCTCTAACATGAAATGTGATATCCAACTCCGTCCCTTTCCAAACCTGAGAGCCTACCTATAGCATGAGATGTGATATCCAAGTCCTTCCCATTCCAATCCTTAGACCCTTCCTACAGCATGCAATATGATATATCAATGATTCTAGTAACAAACCTGAGACCCATCCTATAACATGAGATGGGATATCCAACTCCTTTCAATTCCAATCCTGAGACACTTCCTATAGCATGAGATGTGATATCTCAATGCTTATACCAAACCTGAGACCCTTCCTATGGCATGAGATGTCACATACAACTCCTTCCCATTCCAATCCTGAGACCCTTCCTATAGTATGAGATGTGATATCTCAATGCTTATACCAAACCTGAGACCCTTCCTATAGCATGAGATGTGATATCCAACTTCTTCCCATTCCAATCCTGAGACCCTTCCTATAACATGAGATGTGATGTCTCAATGCTTCTAATACCAAACCTGATATCTTTCCTATAACATGAGATGTGATATCCAACTCCTTCCCATTCCAATCCTGAGACCCTTCCTATAGCATTAGATGTGATATCTCAATGCCTCTAATACCAAACCTGAGATCCTTCCTCTAACATGAAATGTGATATCCAACTCCTTCCCTTTCCAAACCTGAGAGCCTACCTATAGCATGAGATGTGATATCCAAGTCCTTCCCATTCCAATCCTTAGACCCTTCCTACAGCATGCAATATGATATCTCAATGATTCTAATACCAAACCTGAGATCTTTCCTATAACATGAGATGTGATATCCAACTCCTTCCCATTCCAATCCTGAGACCCTTCCTATAGCATGAGATGTGATATCTCAATGCCTCTTTACCAAACCTGAGATCCTACCTCTAACATGAAATGTGATATCCAACTCCTTCCCCTTCCAAACCTGAGAGCCTTCCTATAGTATGAGATGTGATATCCAAGTCCTTCCCATTCCAATCCTGAGACCCTTCCTATAACATCAGATGTGATATCCAACTCCTTCCCATTCCAACCTGAGACCCGTCCTATAACATGAGATGGGATATCCAACTCCTTCCAGTTCCAAACCTGAGACCCTTCCTATAGCATGAGATGTGATATCAAACTCCTTCCCATTCCAATCCTGAGACCCTTCCGATAGCATGAGATGTGTTATCTCAATGCCTCTTTACCAAACCTGAGATCCTACCTCTAACATGAAATGTGATATCCAACTCCTTCCCCTTCCAAACCTGAGAGCCTTCCTATAGCATGAGATGTGATATCCAAGTCCTTCCCATTCCAATCCTGAGACCCTTCCTATAACATGAGATGTGATGTCTCAATGCTTCTAATACCAAACCTGAGATCTTTCCTATAACATGAGATGTGATATCCAACTCCTTCCCATTCAAATCCTGAGACCCTTCCTATAGCATGAGATGTGATATCTCAATGCCTCTTTACCAAACCTGAGATCCTACCTCTAACATGAAATGTGATATCCAACTCCTTCCCCTTCAAACCTGAGAGCCTTCCTATAGTATGAGATGTGATATCCAAGTCCTTCCCATTCCAATCCTGAGACCCTTCCTATAACATCAGATGTGATATCCAACTCCTTCCCATTCCAACCTGAGACCCTTCCTATAGCATGAGATGGGATATTCAACTCCTTCCACATCCAATCCTGATACCCTTCCGATAGCTTGAGATGTGATATCTCAATGCTTCTAATACCAAACCTGTGACTCTTCCTATAACATGAGATGGGATATCCAACTCCTTCCCATTCCAATCCTGAGACCCTTCCGATAGCAGAGATGTGATATCCCAATGCTTATACCAAACCTGAGACCCTTCCTATGGCATGAGATGTCACATACAACTCCTTCCCATTCCAATCCTGAGACCCTTCCTATAGTATGAGATGTGATATCTCAATGCTTATACCAAACCTGAGACCCTTCCTATAGCATGAGATGTGATATCCAACTCCTTCCCATTCCAATCCTGAGACCCTTCCCATAGCATGAGATGTGATGTCTCAATGCTTCTAATACCAAACCTGAGATCCTTCCTATAACATCAAATGTGATATCCAACTCCTTCCCATTCCAATCCTGAGACCCTTCCTATAGCAAGAGATGTGATATCTCAATGCTTATA
This sequence comes from Ambystoma mexicanum, assembly GCF_040938575.1. Classification (NCBI taxonomy): domain Eukaryota; kingdom Metazoa; phylum Chordata; class Amphibia; order Caudata; family Ambystomatidae; genus Ambystoma; species Ambystoma mexicanum. Next base: position 1,150,989,260 of record NC_090934.1, read on the forward strand.
CCAAACCTGAGACCCTTCCTATAGCATGAGATGTGATATCCAACTCCTTCCCATTCCAATCCTGAGACCCTTCCTATAGCATGAGATGTGATATCTCAATGCCTCTAATACCAAACCTGAGATCCTTCCTCTAACATGAAATGTGATATCCAACTCCGTCCCTTTCCAAACCTGAGAGCCTACCTATAGCATGAGATGTGATATCCAAGTCCTTCCCATTCCAATCCTTAGACCCTTCCTACAGCATGCAATATGATATATCAATGATTCTAGTAACAAACCTGAGACCCATCCTATAACATGAGATGGGATATCCAACTCCTTTCAATTCCAATCCTGAGACACTTCCTATAGCATGAGATGTGATATCTCAATGCTTATACCAAACCTGAGACCCTTCCTATGGCATGAGATGTCACATACAACTCCTTCCCATTCCAATCCTGAGACCCTTCCTATAGTATGAGATGTGATATCTCAATGCTTATACCAAACCTGAGACCCTTCCTATAGCATGAGATGTGATATCCAACTTCTTCCCATTCCAATCCTGAGACCCTTCCTATAACATGAGATGTGATGTCTCAATGCTTCTAATACCAAACCTGATATCTTTCCTATAACATGAGATGTGATATCCAACTCCTTCCCATTCCAATCCTGAGACCCTTCCTAGAGCATGAGATGTGATATCTCAATGCTTATACCAAACCTGAGACCCTTCCTATAGCTTGAGATGTGATATCCAACTCCTTCCCATTCCAATCCTGAGAACCTTCCTATAGCATGAGATGTGATATCTCAATGCCTCTAATACCAAACCTGAGATCCTTCCTCTAACATGAAATGTTATATCCAACTCCTTCCCCTTCCAAACCTGAGAGCCTTCCTATAGCATGAGATATGATATCCAAGTCCTTCCCATTCCAATCCTGAGACCCTTCCTATAACATGAGATGTGATATTCAACTCCTTCCCATTCCAACCTGAGACCCTTCCTATAGCATGAGATGGGATATCCAACTCCTTCCAAATCCAATCCTGATACCCTTCCGATAGCATGAGATGTGATATCCCAATGCTTCTACCAAACCTGAGACCCATACTATGGCATGAGATGTGATATCAAACTCCTTCCCATTCCAATCCTGAGACCCTTCCTATAGCTTGAGATGTGATATCCAACTCCTTCCCATTCCAATTCTGAGACCCTTCCTATACCATGAGACTTGATATCTCAATGCTTCTAATACCAAACCTGAGACCCGTCCTATAACATGAGATGTGATATCCAAATCCTTCCCCTTCCAAACCTTAGACCCTTCCTTTATCATGAGATGTGATATCCAACTCCTTCCCATTCCAATCCTGACACCCTTCCGATATCATGAGATTTGTTATCTCAATGCTTCTAATATCAAACTTGAGACCCTCCCTATAGCATGAGATCTGACATCCAAGTCCTTCCCATTCCAATCCTGAGACCCTTCCTATAGCATGAGATGTGATATCTCAATGCTTCTAATACCAAACCTGAAACCCTTCCTATAACATGAGATGGGATATCCAAGTCCTTCCCATTCTAATCCTGAGACCCTTCCCATAGCATGAGATGTGATGTCTCAATGCTTCTAATACCAAACCTGAGATCCTTCCTATAACATGAGATGTGATATCCAACTCCTTCCCATTCCAATCCTGAGACCCTTCCTATAGCATGAGAAGTGATATCTCCATGCTTATACCAAACCCGAGACCCTTCCTATAGCATGAGATGTGATATCCAACTCCTTCCCATTCCAATCCTGAGACCCTTCCTATAGCATGAGAAGTGATATCTCCATGCGTATACCAAACCTGAGACCCTTCCTATAGCATGAGATGTGATATCCAAATCCTTCCCATTCCAATCCTGAGACCCTTCCTATAGCATGAGATGTGATATCTCAATGCTTATACCAAACCAGAGACCCGTCCTATAACATGAGATGGGATATCCAACTCCTTCCCATTCCAATCCTGAGACCCTTCCTATAACATGAGATGTGATATCCAACTCCTTCCAATTCCAACCTGAGACCCTTCCTATAGCATGAGATGGGATATCCAACTCCTTCCAAATCCAATCCTGATACCCTTCCGATAGCATGAGATGTGATATCCCAATGCTTCTACCAAACCTGAGACCCATACTATGGCATGAGATGTGATATCAAACTCCTTCCCATTCCAATCCTGAGACCCTTCCTATAGCTTGAGATGTGATATCCAACTCCTTCCCATTCCAATTCTGAGACCCTTCCTATACCATGAGACTTGATATCTCAATGCTTCTAATACCAAACCTGAGACCCGTCCTATAACATGAGATGTGATATCCAAATCCTTCCCCTTCCAAACCTTAGACCCTTCCTTTATCATGAGATGTGATTTCCAACTCCTTCCCATTCCAATCCTGACACCCTTCCGATATCATGAGATTTGTTATCTCAATGCTTCTAATATCAAACTTGAGACCCTCCCTATAGCATGAGATCTGACATCCAAGTCCTTCCCATTCCAATCCTGAGACCCTTCCTATAGCATGAGATGTGATATCTCAATGCTTCTAATACCAAACCTGAGACCCTTCCTATAACATGAGATGGGATATCCAACTCCTTCCCATTCCAATCCTGAGACCCTTCCGATAGCAGAGATGTGATATCTCAATGCTTATACCAAACCTGAGACCCTTGCTATGGCCTGAGATGTCATATACAACTCCTTCCCATTCCAATCCTGAGACCCTTCCTATAGCATGAGATGTGATATCTCAATGCTTATACCAAACCTGAGACCCTTCCTATAGCATGAGATGTGATATCCAACTCCTTCCCATTCCAATCCTGAGACCCTTCCCATAGCATGAGATGTGATGTCTCAATGCTTCTAATACCAAACCTGAGACCCTTCCTATAACATGAGATGTGATATCCAACTCCTTCCCATTCCAATCCTGAGACCCTTCCTATAGCATGAGAAGTGATATCTCCATGCTTATACCAAACCTGAGACCATTCCTATAGCATGAGATGTAATATCCAACTCCTTCCCATTCCAATCCTGAGACCCTTCCTATAGCATGAGAAGTATCTCCATGCGTATACCAAACCTGAGACCCTTCCTATAGCATGAGATGTGATATCCAAATCCTTCCCATTCCAATCCTGAGCCACTTCCGATAGCAGAGATGTGATATCTCAATGCTTATACCAAACCTTAGACCCTTCCTATAACATGAGATGTGATATCCAACTCATTCCCGTTCCAAACCTGAGACACTTCCTATAGCATATGTGATATCCAAGTCCTTTCCATTTCAAACATGAGACCCTTCCTATAGCAAGAATGTAATATCCAACTCCTACCCATTCCAATCCTGAGACCATTCCTATAGCATGAGATGTGATATATCAATGCTTCTAATACCAAACCTGAGATCCTTCCTATGACATGAAATGTGATATCCAAATCCTTCCCATTCCAAACCTGAGACCCTTCCTACAGCATGCAATGTGATATCTCAATGCTTCTAATATCAAACCTGAGACCCGTCCTATAACATGAGATGGGATATCCAACTCCTTCCCGTTCCAAACCTGAGACCCTTCCTATAGCATGAGATGTGATATCCAATTCCTTCCCATCCCAATCCTGAGACACCTCCGATAGCAGAGATGTGATATCTCAATGCTTATACCAAACCTGAGACTCTTCCTATAACATGAGATGTGATGTCCAACTCCTTCCCGTTCCAAACCTGAGACCCTTCCTATAGCATGAGATGTGATATCCAACTCCTTCCCATTCCAATCCTGAGACCCTTCCGATAGCAGAGATGTGATATCTCAATGCTTATACCAAACCTGAGACTCTTCCTATAACATGAGATGTGATATCCAACTCCTTCCCTTTCCAAACCTGAGACCCTGCCTATAGCATGAGATGTGATATCCAAGTCCTTCCCATTCCAATCCTGAGACCCTTCCTATAGCATGAGATGTGATATCTCAATGCTTATACCAAACCTGAGACCCTTCCTATGGCATGAGATGTCATATACAACTCCTTCCCATTCCAATCCCGAGACCCTTCCTATAGCATGAGATGTGATATCTCAATGCTTATACCAAACCTGAAACCCTTCCTATAGCATGAGATGTGATATCCAACTTCTTCCCATTCCAATCCTGAGACCCTTCCTATAACATGAGATGTGATGTCTCAATGCTTCTAATACCAAACCTGAGATCTTTCCTATAACATGAGATGTGATATCCAACTCCTTCCCATTCCAATTCTGAGACCCTTCCTATAGCAAGAGATGTGATATCTCAATGCCTCTTTACCAAACCTGATATCCTACCTCTAACATGAAATGTGATATCCAACTCCTTCCCCTTCCAAACCTGAGAGCCTTCCTATAGCATGAGATGTGATATCCAAGTCCTTCCCATTCCAATCCTGAGACCCTTCCTATAACATCAGATGTGATATCCAACTCCTTCCCATTCCAACCTGAGACCCTTCCTATAGCATGAGATGGGATATCCAACTCCTTCCAAATCCAATCCTGATACCCTTCCGATAGCATGAGATGTGATATCCCAATGCTTCTACAAAACCTGAGACCCATACATGGCATGAGATGTGATATCAAACTCCTTCCCATTCCAATCCTGAGACCCTTCCGATAGCAGAGATGTGATATCTCAATGCTTATACCAAACCTGAGACCCTTCCTATGGCATGAGATGTCATATACAACTCCTTCCCATTCCAAGCCTGAGACCCTTCCTATAGCATGAGATGTGATATCTCAATGTTTATACCAAACCTGAGACCCTTCCTATAGCATGAGATGTGATATCCAACTCCTTCCCATTCCAATCCTGAGAACCTTCCTATAGCATGAGATGTCATATCTCAATGCTTATACCAAACCTGAATCCCTTCCTATAGCATGAAATGTGATATCCAACTCCTTCCCTTTCCAAACCTGAGAGCCTACCTATAGCATGAGATGTGATATCCAAGTCCTTCCCATTCCAATCCTTAGACCCTTCCTACAGCATGCAATATGATATCTCAATGATTCTAATAACAAACCTGAGACCCGTCCTATAACATGAGATGGGATATCCAACTCCTTCCCATTCCAATCCTGAGACAATTCCGATAGCAGAGATGTGATATCTCAATGCTTATACCAAACCTGAGACCCTTCCTATAGCATGAGATGTGATATCCAATTCTTTCCCGTTCCAAACCTGAGACCCTTCCTATAGCATATGTGATATCCAACTCCTTCCCATTCCAAACATGAGACCCTTCCTATAGCAAGAATGTAATATCCAACTCCTTCCCATTCCAATCCTGAGACCCTTCCTTCAGCATGCGATGTGATATCTCAATGCTTCTAATACCAAACCTGAGACCCGTCCTATAACATGAGATGGGATATCCAACTCCTTCCAGTTCCAAACCTGAGAGCCTTCCTATAGCATGAGATGTGATATCCAAGTCCTTCCCATTCCAATCCTGAGACCCTTCCTATAACATGAGATGTGATATCTCAATGCTTATACCAAACCTGAATCCCTTCCTATAGCATGAGATGTGATATCCAACTCCTTCCCATTCCAATCCTGAGACCCTTCCTATAGCATTAGATGTGATATCTCAATGCCTCTAATACCAAACCTGAGATCCTTCCTCTAACATGAAATGTGATATCCAACTCCTTCCCTTTCCAAACCTGAGAGCCTACCTATAGCATGAGATGTGATATCCAAGTCCTTCACATTCCAATCCTTAGACCCTTCCTACAGCATGCAATATGATATCTCAATGATTCTAATACCAAACCTGAGATCTTTCCTATAACATGAGATGTGATATCCAACTCCTTCCCATTCCAATCCTGAGACCCTTCCTATAGCATGAGATGTGATATCTCAATGCCTCTTTACCAAACCTGAGATCCTACCTCTAACATGAAATGTGATATCCAACTCCTTCCCCTTCCAAACCTGAGAGCCTTCCTATAGTATGAGATGTGATATCCAAGTCCTTCCCATTCCAATCCTGAGACCCTTCCTATAACATCAGATGTGATATCCAACTCCTTCCCATTCCAACCTGAGACCCTTCCTATAGCATGAGATGGGATATTCAACTCCTTCCAAATCCAATCCTGATACCCTTCCGATAGCATGATATGTGATATCTCAATGCTTCTAATACCAAACCTGTGACTCTTCCTATAACATGAGATGGGATATCCAACTCCTTCCCATTCCAATCCTGAGACCCTTCCGATAGCAGAGATGTGATATCTCAATGCTTATACCAAACCTGAGACCCTTCCTATGGCATGAGATGTCACATATAACTCCTTCCCATTCCAATCCTGAGACCCTTCCTATAGTATGAGATGTGATATCTCAATGCTTATACCAAACCTGAGACCCTTCCTATAGCATGAGATGTGATATCCAACTCCTTCCCATTCCAATCCTGAGACCCTTCCCATAGCATGAGATGTGATGTCTCAATGCTTCTAATACCAAACCTGAGATCCTTCCTATAACATCAAATGTGATATCCAACTCCTTCCCATTCCAATCCTGAGACCCTTCCTATAGCATGAGATGTGATATCTCAATGCTTATACCAAACCTGAGACCCTTCCTATAGCATGAGATGTGATATCCAACTCCTTCCCATTCCAATCCTGAGACCCTTCCTATAGCATGAGATGTGATATCTCAATGCCTCTAATACCAAACCTGAGATCCTTCCTCTAACATGAAATGTGATATCCAACTCCGTCCCTTTCCAAACCTGAGAGCCTACCTATAGCATGAGATGTGATATCCAACTCCTTCCCATTCCAAACATGAGACCCTTCCTATAGCAAGAATGTAATATCCAACTCCTTCCCATTCCAATCCTGAGACCCTTCCTACAGCATGCGATGTGATATCTCAATGCTTCTAATACCAAACCTGAGATCTTTCCTATAACATGAGATGTGATATCCAACTCCTTCCCATTCAAATCCTGAGACCCTTCCTATAGCATGAGATGTGATATCTCAATGCCTCTTTACCAAACCTGAGATCCTACCTCTAACATGAAATGTGATATCCAACTCCTTCCCCTTCCAAACCTGAGAGCCTTCCTATAGTATGAGATGTGATATCCAAGTCCTTCCCATTCCAATCCTGAGACCCTTCCTATAACATCAGATGTGATATCCAACTCCTTCCCATTCCAACCTGAGACCCTTCCTATAGCATGAGATGGGATATTCAACTCCTTCCAAATCCAATCCTGATACCCTTCCGATAGCTTGAGATGTGATATCTCAATGCTTCTAATACCAAACCTGTGACTCTTCCTATAACATGAGATGGGATATCCATCTCCTTCCCATTCCAATCCTGAGACCCTTCCGATAGCAGAGATGTGATATCTCAATGCTTATACCAAACCTGAGACCCTTCCTATGGCATGAGATGTCACATACAACTCCTTCCCATTCCAATCCTGAGACCCTTCCTATAGTATGAGATGTGATATCTCAATGCTTATACCAAACCTGAGACCCTTCATATAGCATGAGATGTGATATCCAACTCCTTCCCATTCCAATCCTGAGACCCTTCCCATAGCATGAGATTTGATGTCTCAATGCTTCTAATACCAAACCTGAGATCCTTCCTATAACATCAAATGTGATATCCAACTCCTTCCCATTCCAATCCTGAGACCCTTCCTATAGCATGAGATGTGATATCTCAATGCTTATACCAAACCTGAGACCCTTCCTATAGCATGAGATGTGATATTCAACTCCTTCCCATTCCAATCCTGAGACCCTTCCTATAGCATGAGATGTGATATCTCAATGCCTCTAATACCAAACCTGAGATCCTTCCTCTAACATGAAATGTGATATCCAACTCCGTCCCTTTCCAAACCTGAGAGCCTTCCTATAGCATGAGATGTCACATACAACTCCTTCCCATTCCAATCCTTAGACCCTTCCTACAGCATGCAATATGATATCTCAATGATTCTAATAACAAACCTGAGACCCGTCCTATAACATGAGATGGGATATCCAACACCTTTCAATTCCAATCCTGAGACACTTCCTATAGCATGAGATGTGATATCTCAATGCTTATACCAAACCTGAGACCCTTCCTATGGCATGAGATGTCATATACAACTCCTTCCCATTCCAATCCTGAGACCCTTCCTATAGCATGAGATGTGATATCTCAATGCTTATACCAAACCTGAGACCCTTCCTATAGCATGAGATGTGATATCCAACTTCTTCCCATTCCAATCCTGAGACCCTTCCTATAACATGAGATGTGATGTCTCAATGCTTCTAATACCAAACCTGATATCTTTCCTATAACATGAGATGTGATATCTAACTCCTTCCCATTCCAATCCTGAGACCCTTCCTATAGCATGAGATGTGATATCTCAATGCTTATACCAAACCTGAGACCCTTCCTATAGCTTGAGATGTGATATCCAACTCCTTCCCATTCCAATCCTGAGAACCTTCCTATAGCATGAGATGTGATATCTCAATGCCTCTAATACCAAACCTGAGATCCTTCCTCTAACATGAAATGTGATATCCAACTCCTTCCCCTTCCAAACCTGAGAGCCTTCCTATAGCATGAGATATGATATCCAAGTCCTTCCCATTCCAATCCTGAGACCCTTCCTATAACATGAGATGTGATATTCAACTCCTTCCCATTCCAACCTGAGACCCTTCCTATAGCATGAGATGGGATATCCAACTCCTTCCAAATCCAATCCTGATACCCTTCCGATAGCATGAGATGTGATATCCCAATGCTTCTACCAAACCTGAGACCCATACTATGGCATGAGATGTGATATCAAACTCCTTCCCATTCCAATCCTGAGACCCTTCCTATAGCTTGAGATGTGATATCCAACTCCTTCCCATTCCAATTCTGAGACCCTTCCTATACCATGAGACTTGATATCTCAATGCTTGTAATACCAAACCTGAGACCCGTCCTATAACATGAGATGTGATATCCAAATCCTTCCCCTTCCAAACCTTAGACCCTTCCTTTATCATGAGATGTGATATCCAACTCCTTCCCATTCCAATCCTGACACCCTTCCGATATCATGAGATTTGTTATCTCAATGCTTCTAATACCAAACCTGAGACCCTTCCTATAACATGAGATGGGATATCCAAGTCCTTCCCATTCTAATCCTGAGACCCTTCCCATAGCATGAGATGTGATGTCTCAATGCTTCTAATACCAAACCTGAGATCCTTCCTATAACATGAGATGTGATATCCAACTCCTTCCCATTCCAATCCTGAGACCCTTCCTATAGCATGAGAAGTGATATCTCCATGCTTATACCAAACCCGAGACCCTTCCTATAGCATGAGATGTGATATCCAACTCCTTCCATTCCAATCCTGAGACCCTTCCTATAGCATGAGAAGTGATATCTCCATGCGTATACCAAACCTGAGACCCTTCCGATAGCATGAGATGTGATATCCAAATCCTTCCCATTCCAATCCTGAGACCCTTCCTATAGCATGAGATGTGATATCTCAATGCTTATACCAAACCAGAGACCCGTCCTATAACATGAGATGGGATATCCAACTCCTTCCCATTCCAATCCTGAGACCCTTCCTATAACATGAGATGTGATATCCAACTCCTTCCCATTCCAACCTGAGACCCTTCCTATAGCATGAGATGGGATATCCAACTCCTTCCAAATCCAATCCTGATACCCTTCCGATAGCATGAGATGTGATATCCCAATGCTTCTACCAAACCTGAGACCCATACTATGGCATGAGATGTGATATCAAACTCCTTCCCATTCCAATCCTGAGACCCTTCCTATAGCTTGAGATGTGATATCCAACTCCTTCCCATTCCAATTCTGAGACCCTTCCTATACCATGAGACTTGATATCTCAATGCTTCTAATACCAAACCTGAGACCCGTCCTATAACATGAGATGTGATATCCAAATCCTTCCCCTTCCAAACCTTAGACCCTTCCTTTATCATGAGATGTGATTTCCAATTCCTTCCCATTCCAATCCTGACACCCTTCCGATATCATGAGATTTGTTATCTCAATGCTTCTAATATCAAACTTGAGACCCTCCCTATAGCATGAGATCTGACATCCAAGTCCTTCCCATTCCAATCCTGAGACCCTTCCTATAGCATGAGATGTGATATCTCAATGCTTCTAATACCAAACCTGAGACCCTTCCTATAACATGAGATGGGATATCCAACTCCTTCCCATTCCAATCCTGAGACCCTTCCGATAGCAGAGATGTGATATCTCAATGCTTATACCAAACCTGAGACCCTTGCTATGGCCTGAGATGTCATATACAACTCCTTCCCATTCCAATCCTGAGACCCTTCCTATAGCATGAGATGTGATATCTCAATGCTTATACCAAACCTGAGACCCTTCCTATAGCATGAGATGTGATATCCAACTCCTTCCCATTCCAATCCTGAGACCCTTCCCATAGCATGAGATGTGATGTCTCAATGCTTCTAATACCAAACCTGAGACCCTTCCTATAACATGAGATGTGATATCCAACTCCTTCCCATTCCAATCCTGAGACCCTTCCTATAGCATGAGAAGTGATATCTCCATGCTTATACCAAACCTGAGACCCTTCCTATAGCATGAGATGTAATATCCAACTCCTTCCCATTCCAATCCTGAGACCCTTCCTATAGCATGAGAAGTATCTCCATGCGTATACCATGCGTGTATCTCCATTCCTATAGCATGAGATGTGATATCCAAATCCTTCCCATTCCATTCCTGAGCCACTTCCGATAGCAGAGATGTGATATCTCAATGCTTATACCAAACCTGAGACCCTTCCTATAACATGAGATGTGATATCCAACTCATTCCCGTTCCAAACCTGAGACACTTCCTATAGCATATGTGATATCCAAGTCCTTCCCATTTCAAACATGAGACCCTTCCTATAGCAAGAATGTAATATCCAACTCCTACCCATTCCAATCCTGAGACCATTCCTATAGCATGAGATGTGATATATCAATGCTTCTAATACCAAACCTGAGATCCTTCCTATGACATGAAATGTGATATCCAAATCCTTCCCATTCCAAACCTGAGACCCTTCCTACAGCATGCAATGTGATATCTCAATGCTTCTAATATCAAACCTGAGACCCGTCCTATAACATGAGATGGGATATCCAACTCCTTCCCGTTCCAAACCTGAGACCCTTCCTATAGCATGAGATGTGATATCCAATTCCTTCCCATCCCAATCCTGAGACACCTCCGATAGCAGAGATGTGATATCTCAATGCTTATACCAAACCTGAGACTCTTCCTATAACATGAGATGTGATATCCAACTCCTTCCCGTTCCAAACCTGAGACCCTTCCTATAGCATGAGATGTGATATCCAACTCCTTCCCATTCCAATCCTGACACCCTTCCGATATCATGAGATTTGTTATCTCAATGCTTCTAATATCAAACTTGAGACCCTCCCTATAGCATGAGATCTGACATCCAAGTCCTTCCCATTCCAATCCTGAGACCCTTCCTATAGCATGAGATGTGATATCTCAATGCTTCTAATACCAAACCTGAGACCCTTCCTATAACATGAGATGGGATATCCAACTCCTTCCCATTCCAATCCTGAGACCCTTCCGATAGCAGAGATGTGATATCTCAATGCTTATACCAAACCTGAGACCCTTGCTATGGCCTGAGATGTCATATACAACTCCTTCCCATTCCAATCCTGAGACCCTTCCTATAGCATGAGATGTGATATCTCAATGCTTATACCAAACCTGAGACCCTTCCTATAGCATGAGATGTGATATCCAACTCCTTCCCATTCCAATCCTGAGACCCTTCCCATAGCATGAGATGTGATGTCTCAATGCTTCTAATACCAAACCTGAGACCCTTCCTATAACATGAGATGTGATATCCAACTCCTTCCCATTCCAATCCTGAGACCCTTCCTATAGCATGAGAAGTGATATCTCCATGCTTATACCAAACCTGAGACCCTTCCTATAGCATGAGATGTAATATCCAACTCCTTCCCATTCCAATCCTGAGACCCTTCCTATAGCATGAGAAGTATCTCCATGCGTATACCAAACCTGAGACCCTTCCTATAGCATGAGATGTGATATCCAAATCCTTCCCATTCCAATCCTGAGCCACTTCCGATAGCAGAGATGTGATATCTCAATGCTTATACCAAACCTTAGACCCTTCCTATAACATGAGATGTGATATCCAACTCATTCCCGTTCCAAACCTGAGACACTTCCTATAGCATATGTGATATCCAAGTCCTTTCCATTTCAAACATGAGACCCTTCCTATAGCAAGAATCTAATATCCAACTCCTACCCATTCCAATCCTGAGACCATTCCTATAGCATGAGATGTGATATATCAATGCTTCTAATACCAAACCTGAGATCCTTCCTATGACATGAAATGTGATATCCAAATCCTTCCCATTCCAAACCTGAGACCCTTCCTACAGCATGCGATGTGATATCTCAATGCTTCTAATATCAAACCTGAGACCCGTCCTATAACATGAGATGGGATATCCAACTCCTTCCCGTTCCAAACCTGAGACCCTTCCTATAGCATGAGATGTGATATCCAATTCCTTCCCATCCCAATCCTGAGACACCTCCGATAGCAGAGATGTGATATTTCAATGCTTATACCAAACCTGAGACTCTTCCTATAACATGAGATGTGATGCCCAACTCCTTCCCGTTCCAAACCTGAGACCCTTCCTATAGCATGAGATGTGATATCCAACTCCTTCCCATTCCAATCCTGAGACCCTTCCGATAGCAGAGATGTGATATCTCAATGCTTATACCAAACCTGAGACTCTTCCTATAACATGAGATGTGATATCCAACTCCTTCCCTTTCCAAACCTGAGACCCTGCCTATAGCATGAGATGTGATATCCAAGTCCTTCCCATTCCAATCCTGAGACCCTTCCTATAGCATGAGATGTGATATCTCAATGCTTATACCAAACCTGAGACCCTTCCTATGGCATGAGATGTCATATACAACTCCTTCCCATTCCAATCCCGAGACCCTTCCTATAGCATGAGATGTGATATCTCAATGCTTATACCAAACCTGAAACCCTTCCTATAGCATGAGATGTGATATCCAACTTCTTCCCATTCCAATCCTGAGACCCTTCCTATAACATGAGATGTGATGTCTCAATGCTTCTAATACCAAACCTGAGATCTTTCCTATAACATGAGATGTGATATCCAACTCCTTCCCATTCCAATTCTGAGACCCTTCCTATAGCAAGAGATGTGATATCTCAATGCCTCTTTACCAAACCTGATATCCTACCTCTAACATGAAATGTGATATCCAACTCCTTCCCCTTCCAAACCTGAGAGCCTTCCTATAGCATGAGATGTGATATCCAAGTCCTTCCCATTCCAATCCTGAGACCCTTCCTATAACATCAGATGTGATATCCAACTCCTTCCCATTCCAACCTGAGACCCTTCCTATAGCATGAGATGGGATATCCAACTCCTTCCAAATCCAATCCTGATACCCTTCCGATAGCATGAGATGTGATATCCCAATGCTTCTACAAAACCTGAGACCCATACATGGCATGAGATGTGATATCAAACTCCTTCCCATTCCAATCCTGAGACCCTTCCGATAGCAGAGATGTGATATCTCAATGCTTATACCAAACCCGAGACCCTTCCTATGGCATGAGATGTCATATACAACTCCTTCCCATTCCAAGCCTGAGACCCTTCCTATAGCATGAGATGTGATATCTCAATGTTTATACCAAACCTGAGACCCTTCCTATAGCATGAGATGTGATATCCAACTCCTTCCCATTCCAATCCTGAGACCCTTCCTATAGCATGAGATGTGATATCTCAATGCTTATACCAAACCTGAATCCCTTCCTATAGCATGAAATGTGATATCCAACTCCGTCCCTTTCCAAACCAGAGAGCCTACCTATAGCATGAGATGTGATATCCAAGTCCTTCCCATTCCAATCCTTCGACCCTTCCTACAGCATGCAATATGATATCTCAATGATTCTAATAACAAACCTGAGACCCGTCCTATAACATGAGATGGGATATCCAACTCCTTCCCATTCCAATCCTGAGACACTTCTGATAGCAGAGATGTGATATCTCAATGCTTATACCAAACCTGAGACCCTTCCTATAGCATGAGATGTGATATCCAATTCTTTCCCGTTCCAAACCTGAGACCCTTCCTATAGCATATGTGATATCCAACTCCTTCCCATTCCAAACATGAGACCCTTCCTATAGCAAGAATGTAATATCCAACTCCTTCCCATTCCAATCCTGAGATCCTTCCTTCAGCATGCGATGTGATATCTCAATGCTTCTAATACCAAACCTGAGACCCGTCCTATAACATGAGATGGGATATCCAACTCCTTCCAGTTCCAAACCTGAGAGCCTTCCTATAGCATGAGATGTGATATCCAAGTCCTTCCCATTCCAATCCTGAGACCCTTCCTATAACATGAGATGTGATATCTCAATGCTTATACCAAACCTGAATCCCTTCCTATAGCATGAGATGTGATATCCAACTCCTTCCCATTCCAATCCTGAGACCCTTCCTATAGCATTAGATGTGATATCTCAATGCCTCTAATACCAAACCTGAGATCCTTCCTCTAACATGAAATGTGATATCCAACTCCTTCCCTTTCCAAACCTGAGAGCCTACCTATAGCATGAGATGTGATATCCAAGTCCTTCACATTCCAATCCTTAGACCCTTCCTACAGCATGCAATATGATAGCTCAATGATTCTAATACCAAACCTGAGATCTTTCCTATAACATGAGATGTGATATCCAACTCCTTCCCATTCCAATCCTGAGACCCTTCCTATAGCATGAGATGTGATATCTCAATGCCTCTTTACCAAACCTGAGATCCTACCTCTAACATGAAATGTGATATCCAACTCCTTCCCCTTCCAAACCTGAGAGCCTTCCTATAGTATGAGATGTGATATCCATGTCCTTCCCATTCCAATCCTGAGACCCTTCCTATAACATCAGATGTGATATCCAACTCCTTCCCATTCCAACCTGAGACCCTTCCTATAGCATGAGATGGGATATTCAACTCCTTCCAAATCCAATCCTGATACCCTTCCGATAGCATGATATGTGATATCTCAATGCTTCTAATACCAAACCTGTGACTCTTCCTATAACATGAGATGGGATATCCAACTCCTTCCCATTCCAATCCTGAGACCCTTCCGATAGCAGAGATGTGATATCTCAATGCTTATACCAAACCTGAGACCCTTCCTATGGCATGAGATGTCACATATAACTCCTTCCCATTCCAATCCTGAGACCCTTCCTATAGTATGAGATGTGATATCTCAATGCTTATACCAAACCTGAGACCCTTCCTATAGCATGAGATGTGATATCCAACTCCTTCCCATTCCAATCCTGAGACCCTTCCCATAGCATGAGATGTGATGTCTCAATGCTTCTAATACCAAACCTGAGATCCTTCCTATAACATCAAATGTGATATCCAACTCCTTCCCATTCCAATCCTGAGACCCTTCCTATAGCATGAGATGTGATATCTCAATGCTTATACCAAACCTGAGACCCTTCCTATAGCATGAGATGTGATATCCAACTCCTTCCCATTCCAATCCTGAGACCCTTCCTATAGCATGAGATGTGATATCTCAATGCCTCTAATACCAAACCTGAGATCCTTCCTCTAACATGAAATGTGATATCCAACTCCGTCACTTTCCAAACCTGAGAGCCTACCTATAGCATGAGATGTGATATCCAACTCCTTCCCATTCCAAACATGAGACCCTTCCTATAGCAAGAATGTAATATCCAACTCCTTCCCATTCCAATCCTGAGACCCTTCCTACAGCATGCGATGTGATATCTCAATGCTTCTAATACCAAACCTGAGATCTTTCCTATAACATGAGATGTGATATCCAACTCCTTCCCATTCAAATCCTGAGACCCTTCCTATAGCATGAGATGTGATATCTCAATGCCTCTTTACCAAACCTGAGATCCTACCTCTAACATGAAATGTGATATCCAACTCCTTCCCCTTCCAAACCTGAGAGCCTTCCTATAGTATGAGATGTGATATCCAAGTCCTTCCCATTCCAATCCTGAGACCCTTCCTATAACATCAGATGTGATATCCAACTCCTTCCCATTCCAACCTGAGACCCTTCCTATAGCATGAGATGGGATATTCAACTCCTTCCAAATCCAATTCTGATACCCTTCCGATAGCTTGAGATGTGATATCTCAATGCTTCTAATACCAAACCTGTGACTCTTCCTATAACATGAGATGGGATATCCAACTCCTTCCCATTCCAATCCTGAGACCCTTCCGATAGCAGAGATGTGATATCTCAATGCTTATACCAAACCTGAGACCCTTCCTATGGCATGAGATGTCACATACAACTCCTTCCCATTCCAATCCTGAGACCCTTCCTATAGTATGAGATGTGATATCTCAATGCTTATACCAAACCTGAGACCCTTCCTATAGCATGAGATGTGATATCCAACTCCTTCCCATTCCAATCCTGAGACCCTTCCCATAGCATGAGATGTGATGTCTCAATGCTTCTAATACCAAACCTGAGATCCTTCCTATAACATCAAATGTGATATCCAACTCCTTCCCATTCCAATCCTGAGACCCTTCCTATAGCATGAGATGTGATATCTCAATGCTTATACCAAACCTGAGACCCTTCCAATAGCATGAGATGTGATATCCAACTCCTTCCCATTCCAATCCTGAGACCCTTCCTATAGCATGAGATGTGATATCTCAATGCCTCTAATACCAAACCTGAGATCCTTCCTCTAACATGAAATGTGATATCCAACTCTGTCCCTTTCCAAACCTGAGAGCCTACCTATAGCATGAGATGTGATATCCAAGTCCTTCCCATTCCAATCCTTAGACCCTTCCTACAGCATGCAATATGATATCTCAATGATTCTAATAACAAACCTGAGACCCGTCCTATAACATGAGATGGGATATCCAACTCCTTTCAATTCCAATCCTGAGACACTTCCTATAGCATGAGATGTGATATCTCAATGCTTATACCAAACCTGAGACCCTTCCTATGGCATGAGATGTCATATACAACTCCTTCCCATTCCAATCCTGAGACCCTTCCTATAGCATGAGATGTGATATCTCAATGCTTATACCAAACCTGAGACCCTTCCTATAGCATGAGATGTGATATCAAACTTCTTCCCATTCCAATCCTGAGACCCTTCCTATAACATGAGATGTGATGTCTCAATGCTTCTAATACCAAACCTGATATCTTTCCTATAACATGAGATGTGATATCCAACTCCTTCCCATTCCAATCCTGAGACCCTTCCTATAGCATGAGATGTGATATCTCAATGCTTATACCAAACCTGAGACCCTTCCTATAGCTTGAGATGTGATATCCAACTCCTTCCCATTCCAATCCTGAGAACCTTCCTATAGCATGAGATGTGATATCTCAATGGCTCTAATACCAAACCTGAGATCCTTCCTCTAACATGAAATGTGATATCCAACTCCTTCCCCTTCCAAACCTGAGAGCCTTCCTATAGCATGAGATATGATATCCAAGTCCTTCCCATTCCAATCCTGAGACCCTTCCTATAACATGAGATGTGATATTCAACTCCTTCCCATTCCAACCTGAGACCCTTCCTATAGCATGAGATGGGATATCCAACTCCTTCCAAATCCAATCCTGATACCCTTCCGATAGCATGAGATGTGATATCCCAATGCTTCTACCAAACCTGAGACCCATACTATGGCATGAGATGTGATATCAAACTCCTTCCCATTCCAATCCTGAGACCCTTCCTATAGCTTGAGATGTGATATCCAACTCCTTCCCATTCCAATTCTGAGACCCTTCCTATACCATGAGACTTGATATCTCAATGCTTGTAATACCAAACCTGAGACCCGTCCTATAACATGAGATGTGATATCCAAATCCTTCCCCTTCCAAACCTTAGACCCTTCCTTTATCATGAGATGTGATATCCAACTCCTTCCCATTCCAATCCTGACACCCTTCCGATATCATGAGATTTGTTATCTCAATGCTTCTAATACCAAACCTGAGACCCTTCCTATAACATGAGATGGGATATCCAAGTCCTTCCCATTCTAATCCTGAGACCCTTCCCATAGCATGAGATGTGATGTCTCAATGCTTCTAATACCAAACCTGAGATCCTTCCTATAACATGAGATGTGATATCCAACTCCTTCCCATTCCAATCCTGAGACCCTTCCTATAGCATGAGAAGTGATATCTCCATGCTTATACCAAACCCGAGACCCTTCCTATAGCATGAGATGTGATATCCAACTCCTTCCCATTCCAATCCTGAGACCCTTCCTATAGCATGAGAAGTGATATCTCCATGCGTATACCAAACCTGAGACCCTTCCTATAGCATGAGATGTGATATCCAAATCCTTCCCATTCCAATCCTGAGACCCTTCCTATAGCATGAGATGTGATATCTCAATGCTTATACCAAACCAGAGACCCGTCCTATAACATGAGATGGGATATCCAACTCCTTCCCATTCCAATCCTGAGACCCTTCCTATAACATGAGATGTGATATCCAACTCCTTCCCATTCCAACCTGAGACCCTTCCTATAGCATGAGATGGGATATCCAACTCCTTCCAAATCCAATCCTGATACCCTTCCGATAGCATGAGATGTGATATCCCAATGCTTCTACCAAACCTGAGACCCATACTATGGCATGAGATGTGATATCAAACTCCTTCCCATTCCAATCCTGAGACCCTTCCTATAGCTTGAGATGTGATATCCAACTCCTTCCCATTCCAATTCTGAGACCCTTCCTATACCATGAGACTTGATATCTCAATGCTTCTAATACCAAACCTGAGACCCGTCCTATAACATGAGATGTGATATCCAAATCCTTCCCCTTCCAAACCTTAGACCCTTCCTTTATCATGAGATGTGATTTCCAATTCCTTCCCATTCCAATCCTGACACCCTTCCGATATCATGAGATTTGTTATCTCAATGCTTCTAATATCAAACTTGAGACCCTCCCTATAGCATGAGATCTGACATCCAAGTCCTTCCCATTCCAATCCTGAGACCCTTCCTATAGCATGAGATGTGATATCTCAATGCTTCTAATACCAAACCTGAGAACCTTCCTATAGCATGAGATGTGATATCCAACTCCTTCCCATTCCAATCCTGAGACCCTTCCCATAGCATGAGATGTGATGTCTCAATGCTTCTAATACCAAACCTGAGATCCTTCCTATAACATCAAATGTGATATCCAACTCCTTCCCATTCCAATCCTGAGACCCTTCCTATAGCATGAGATGTGATATCTCAATGCTTATACCAAACCTGAGACCCTTCCTATAGCATGAGATGTGATATCCAACTCCTTCCCATTCCAATCCTGAGACCCTTCCTATAGCATGAGATGTGATATCTCAATGCCTCTAATACCAAACCTGAGATCCTTCCTCTAACATGAAATGTGATATCCAACTCCGTCACTTTCCAAACCTGAGAGCCTACCTATAGCATGAGATGTGATATCCAACTCCTTCCCATTCCAAACATGAGACCCTTCCTATAGCAAGAATGTAATATCCAACTCCTTCCCATTCCAATCCTGAGACCCTTCCTACAGCATGCGATGTGATATCTCAATGCTTCTAATACCAAACCTGAGATCTTTCCTATAACATGAGATGTGATATCCAACTCCTTCCCATTCAAATCCTGAGACCCTTCCTATAGCATGAGATGTGATATCTCAATGCCTCTTTACCAAACCTGAGATCCTACCTCTAACATGAAATGTGATATCCAACTCCTTCCCCTTCCAAACCTGAGAGCCTTCCTATAGTATGAGATGTGATATCCAAGTCCTTCCCATTCCAATCCTGAGACCCTTCCTATAACATCAGATGTGATATCCAACTCCTTCCCATTCCAACCTGAGACCCTTCCTATAGCATGAGATGGGATATTCAACTCCTTCCAAATCCAATCCTGATACCCTTCCGATAGCTTGAGATGTGATATCTCAATGCTTCTAATACCAAACCTGTGACTCTTCCTATAACATGAGATGGGATATCCAACTCCTTCCCATTCCAATCCTGAGACCCTTCCGATAGCAGAGATGTGATATCTCAATGCTTATACCAAACCTGAGACCCTTCCTATGGCATGAGATGTCACATACAACTCCTTCCCATTCCAATCCTGAGACCCTTCCTATAGTATGAGATGTGATATCTCAATGCTTATACCAAACCTGAGACCCTTCCTATAGCATGAGATGTGATATCCAACTCCTTCCCATTCCAATCCTGAGACCCTTCCCATAGCATGAGATGTGATGTCTCAATGCTTCTAATACCAAACCTGAGATCCTTCCTATAACATCAAATGTGATATCCAACTCCTTCCCATTCCAATCCTGAGACCCTTCCTATAGCATGAGATGTGATATCTCAATGCTTATACCAAACCTGAGACCCTTCCAATAGCATGAGATGTGATATCCAACTCCTTCCCATTCCAATCCTGAGACCCTTCCTATAGCATGAGATGTGATATCTCAATGCCTCTAATACCAAACCTGAGATCCTTCCTCTAACATGAAATGTGATATCCAACTCTGTCCCTTTCCAAACCTGAGAGCCTACCTATAGCATGAGATGTGATATCCAAGTCCTTCCCATTCCAATCCTTAGACCCTTCCTACAGCATGCAATATGATATCTCAATGATTCTAATAACAAACCTGAGACCCGTCCTATAACATGAGATGGGATATCCAACTCCTTTCAATTCCAATCCTGAGACACTTCCTATAGCATGAGATGTGATATCTCAATGCTTATACCAAACCTGAGACCCGTCCTATAACATGAGATGTGATATCCAAATCCTTCCCCTTCCAAACCTTAGACCCTTCCTTTATCATGAGATGTAATTTCCAACTCCTTCCCATTCCAATCCTGACACCCTTCCGATATCATGAGATTTGTTATCTCAATGCTTCTAATATCAAACTTGAGACCCTCCCTATAGCATGAGATCTGACATCCAAGTCCTTCCCATTCCAATCCTGAGACCCTTCCTATAGCATGAGATGTGATATCCAAATCCTTCCCCTTCCAAACCTTAGACCCTTCCTTTATCATGAGATGTAATTTCCAACTCCTTCCCATTCCAATCCTGAGACCCTTCCGATAGCAGAGATGTGATATCTCAATGCTTATACCAAACCTGAGACCCATACTATGGCATGAGATGTGATATCAAACTCCTTCCCATTCCAATCCTGAGACCCTTCCTATAGCTTGAGATGCGATATCCAACTCCTTCCCATTCCAATTCTGAGACCCTTCCTATACCATGAGACTTGATATCTCAATGCTTCTAATACCAAACCTGAGACCCGTCCTATAACATGAGATGTGATATCCAAATCCTTCCCCTTCCAAACCTGAGACCCTCCCTTTAGCATGAGATGTGATATCCAACTCCTTCCCATTCCAATCCTGAGACCCTTCTGATAGCATGATTGTGATATCTCAATGCTTCTAATACCAAACCTGAGATTCTTCCTAAAACATGAGATGTGATATCCAACTCCTTCCTTTTCCAATCCTGAGACCCTTCCTATAGCATGAGAAGTGATATCTCCATGCGTATACCAAACCTGAGACCCTTCCTATAGCATGAGATGTGATATCCAAATCCTTCCCATTCCAATCCTGAGACCCTTCCTATAGCATGAGATGTGATATTTCAATGCTTATACCAAACCAGAGACCCGTCCTATAACATGAGATGGGATATCCAACTCCTTCCCATTCCAATCCTGAGCCACTTCCGATAGCAGAGATGTGATATCTCAATGCTTATACCAAACCTGAGACCCTTCCTATAGCATGAGATGTGATATCCAACTACTTCCCATTCCAATCCTGAGACCCTTCCTATAGCATGAGATGTGATATCCAACTCCTTCCCTTTCCAAACCTGAGACCCTTCCTATAACATAAGATGGGATATCCAACTCCTTCCCATTCCAATCCTGAGACCCTTCCGATAGCAGAGATGTGATATCTCAATGCTTATACCAAACCTGAGACCCTTCCTGTGGCATGAGATGTCATATACAACTCCTTCCCATTCCAATCCTGAGACCCTTCCTATAGCATGAGATGTGATATCCAACTCCTTCCCATTCCAATCCTGAGACCCTTCCTATAGCATGAGATTTGATATCTCAATGTTTCTAACACCAAACCTGAGACCCTTCCGATAGCATGAGATGTGATATCTCAATGCTTCTAATACCAAACCTGAGATCATTCCTATAACACGAGATGTTATATCCAAATCCTTCCCCTTCCAAACCTGAGACCCTCCCTTTAGCATATGTGATATCCAACTCCTTCCCATTCCAATCCTGAGACTCTTCCTATAGCATGAGATGTGATTTCTCAATGCTTCTAATACCAAACCTGAGATCCTTCCTATAACATGAGATGTGATATCCAACTCCTTCCCATTCCAATCCTGAGACCCTTCCTATAGCATGAGATGTGATTTCTCAATGCTTCTAATACCAAACCTGAGATCCTTCCTATAGCATGAGAAGTGATATCTCAATGGTTATACCAAACCTGAGACCCTTCCTATAGCATGAGATGTGATTTCCAACTACTTCCCATTCCAATCCTGAGACCCTTCCTATAGCATGAGATGTGATATCCAACTCCTTCCCTTTCCAAACCTGAGAGCCTATCTATAGCATGAGATGTGATATCCAATTCCTTCCCATTCCAATCCTGAGACCCTTCCTATAGCATGAGATGTGATATCTCAATGCTTATACCAAACCTGAGACCCTTCCTATAGCATGAGATGTGATATCCAACTACTTCCCATTCCAATCCTGAGACCCTTCCTATAGCATGAGATGTGATATCCAACTCCTTCCCTTTCCAAACCTGAGAGCCTATCTATAGCATGAGATGTGATATCCAATTCCTTCCCATTCCAATCCTGAGACCCTTCCTATAGCATGAGATGTGATATCTCAATGCTTCTAATACCAAACCTGAGACCCTTCCTATTGCATGAGATGTGATATCCAACTACTTCCCATTCCAATCCTGAGACCCTTCTTATAGCATGAGATGTGATATCCAACTCCTTCCATTCCAATCCTGAGACCCATCCTATAGCATGAGATGTGATATCTCAATGCTTATACCAAACCTGAGACCCTTCCTATAGCATGAGATGTGATATCCAACTACTTCCCATTCCAATCCTGAGAAATTTCCTATCGCATGAGATGTGATATCCAACTCCTTCCCTTTCCAAACCTGAGAGCATATCTATAGCATGAGATGGGATATCCAACTCCTTCCCATTCCAATCCTGAGACACTTCCGATAGCAGAGATGTGATATCTCAATGCTTATACCAAACCTGAGACCCTTCCTATAACATGAGATGTGATATCCAACTCCTTCCCGTTCCAAACCTGAGACCCTTCCTTTAGCATGAGATGTGATATCCAGCTCCTTCCCATTCCAATCCTGAGACACTTCCAATAGCATAAGATGTGATATCTCAATGCTTCTAATATCAAAACTGAGACCCTCCCAATAGCATGATATGTGATATCTAAGTCCTTCCCATTCCAATCCTAAGACCCTTCCTATAGCAGGAGATGTGATATCTCAATGCTTCTACCAAACCTGAGACCCTTCCTTTAGCATGAGATGTGATATCCAACTCCTTCCCATTCCAGTCCTGAGACCCTTCCTATAGCATGAGATATGATATCTCAATACTTCTAATACCAAACCTGAGATCCTTCTGATAACATGAGATGTGATATCCAAATCCTTCCCCTTCCAAACCTGAGACCCTCCCTTTAGCATGAGATGTGATATCCAACTCCTTCCCATTCCAATCCTGAGACCCTTCTGATAGCATGAGATGTGATATCTCAATGCTTCTAATACCAAACCTGAGATCCTTCCTATAACATGAGATGTGATATCCAACTCCTTCCCTTTCCAAACCTGAGAGCCTATCTATAGCATGAGATGTGATATCCAATTCCTTCCCATTCCAATCCTGAGACCCTTCCTATAGCATGAGATGTGATATCTCAATGCTTATACCAAACCTGAGACCCTTCCTATAGCATGAGATGTGATATCCAACTACTTCCCATTCCAATCCTGAGACCCTTCCTATAGCATGAGATGTGATATCCAACTCCTTCCCTTTCCAAACCTGAGAGCCTATCTATAGCATGAGATGTGATATCCAATTCCTTCCCATTCCAATCCTGAGACCCTTCCTATAGCATGAGATGTGATATCTCAATGCTTCTAATACCAAACCTGAGACCCTTCCTATAGCATGAGATGTGATATCCAACTACTTCCCATTCCAATCCTGAGACCCTTCCTATAGCTTGAGATGTGATATCCAACTCCTTCCCATTCCAATTCTGAGACCCTTCCTATACCATGAGACTTGATATCTCAATGCTTCTAATACCAAACCTGAGACCCGTCCTATAACATGAGATGTGATATCCAAATCCTTCCCCTTCCAAACCTTAGACCCTTCCTTTATCATGAGATGTGATATCCAACTCCTTCCCATTCCAATCCTGACACCCTTCCGATATCATGAGATTTGTTATCTCAATGCTTCTAATATCAAACTTGAGACCCTCCCTATAGCATGAGATCTGACATCCAAGTCCTTCCCATTCCAATCCTGAGACCCTTCCCATAGCATGAGATGTGATATCTCAATGCTTCTAATACCAAACCTGAGACCCTTCCTATAACATGAGATGGGATATCCAAGTCCTTCCCATTCTAATCCTGAGACCCTTCCTTTAGCATGAGATGTGATATCCAACTTCTTCCCATTCCAGTCCTGAGACCCTTCGTATAGCATGAGATATGATATCTCAATACTTCTAATACCAAACCTGAGATCCTTCTGATAACATGAGATGTGATATCCAAATCCTTCCCCTTCCAAACCTGAGACCCTCCCTTTAGCATGAGATGTGATATCCAACTCCTTCCCATTCCAATCCTGAGACCCTTCTGATAGCATGATTGTGATATCTCAATGCTTCTAATACCAAACCTGAGATTCTTCCTAAAACATGAGATGTGATATCCAACTCCTTCCTTTTCCAATCCTGAGACCCTTCCTATAGCATGAGAAGTGATATCTCCATGCGTATACCAAACCTGAGACCCTTCCTATAGCATGAGATGTGATATCCAAATCCTTCCCATTCCAATCCTGAGACCCTTCCTATAGCATGAGATGTGATATTTCAATGCTTATACCAAACCAGAGACCCGTCCTATAACATGAGATGGGATATCCAACTCCTTCCCATTCCAATCCTGAGCCACTTCCGATAGCAGAGATGTGATATCTCAATGCTTATACCAAACCTGAGACCCTTCCTATAACATGAGATGTGATATCCAACTCATTCCCATTCCAAACCTGAGACACTTCCTATAGCATATGTGATATCCAACTCCTTCCCATTCCAAACATGAGACCCTTCCGATAGCATGAGATGTGATATCCAACTCCTTCCAATTCCAATACTGAGACCCTTCCAATAGCATATGTGATATCTCAATGCTTCTAATATCAAACCTGAGAACCTCCCTATAGCATGAGATGTGATATCCAACTCCTTCCCATCCCAATCCTGAGACACTTCCGATTGCAGAGATGTGATATCTCAATGTTTATACCAAACCTGAGACTCTTCCTATAACATGAGATGTGATATTCAACTCCTTCCCGTTCCAAACCTGAGACCCTTCCTATAGCATGAGATGTGATATCCAGCTCCTTCCCATTCCAATCCTGAGACCCTTCCGATAGCATGAGATGTGTTATCTCAATGCTTCTAATACCAAACCTGAGATCCTTCTTATAACATGTGATGTGATATCCAAATCCTTCCCCTTCCAAACCTGAGACCCTCCCTTTAGCATGAGATGTGATATCCAACTCCTTCCCATTCCAATCCTGAGACCCTTATGATAGCATGAGATGTGATATCTCAATGCCTCTAATACCAAACCTGAGATACTTCCGATAGCATGAGATGTGATATCTCAATGCTTCTAATACCAAACCTGAGATCCTTCCTATAACATGAGATGTGATATCCAAATCCTTCCCCTTCCAAACCTGAGACCCTCCCTTTAGCATGAGATGTGATATCCAACTCCTTCCCATTCCAATCCTGAGACCCTTCTGATAGCATGAGATGTGATATCTCAATGCCTCTAATACCAAACCTGAGATCCTACCTCTAACATGAAATTTGATATCCAACTCCTTCCCTTTCCAAACCTGAGACCCTGCCTATAGCATGAGATGTGATATCCAAGTCCTTCCCATTCCAATCCCGAGACCCTTCCTATAGCATGAGATGTGATATCTCAATGCTTATACCAAACCTGAGACCCTTCCTATGGCATGAGATGTCATATACAACTCCTTCCCATTCCAATCCTGAGACCCTTCCTATAGCATGAGATGTGATATCTCAATGCTTATACCAAACCTGAGACCCTTCCTATAGCATGAGATGTGATATCCAACTTCTTCCCATTCCAATCCTGAGACCCTTCCTATAACATGAGATGTGATGTCTCAATGCTTCTAATACCAAACCTGAGATCTTTCCTATAACATGAGATGTGATATCCAACTCCTTCCCATTCCAATTCTGAGACCCTTCCTATAGCAAGAGATGTGATATCTCAATGCCTCTTTACCAAACCTGATATCCTACCTCTAATATGAAATGTGATATCCAACTCCTTCCCCTTCCAAACCTGAGAGCCTTCCTATAGCATGAGATGTGATATCCAAGTCCTTCCCATTCCAATCCTGAGACCCTTCCTATAACATCAGATGTGATATCCAACTCCTTCCCATTCCAACCTGAGACCCTTCCTATAGCATGAGATGGGATATCCAACTCCTTCCAAATCCAATCCTGATACCCTTCCGATAGCATGAGATGTGATATCCCAATGCTTCTACAAAACCTGAGACCCATACATGGCATGAGATGTGATATCAAACTCCTTCCCATTCCAATCCTGAGACCCTTCCGATAGCAGAGATGTGATATCTCAATGCTTATACCAAACCTGAGACCCTTCCTATGGCATGTGATGTCATATACAACTCCTTCCCATTCCAATCCTGAGACCCTTCCTATAGCATGAGATGTGATATCTCAATGTTTATACCAAACCTGAGACCCTTCCTATAGCAGGAGATGTGATATCCAACTCCTTCCCATTCCAATCCTGAGACCCTTCCTATAGCATGAGATGTGATATCTCAATGCTTATACCAAAACTGAATCCCTTCCTATAGCATGAGATGTGATATCCAACTCCTTCCCATTCCAATCCTGAGACCCTTCCTATAGCATTAGATGTGATATCTCAATGCCTATAATACCAAACCTGAGATCCTTCCTCTAACACGAAATGTGATATCCAACTCCTTCCCTTTCCAAACCTGAGAGCCTACCTATAGCATGAGATGTGATATCCAAGTCCTTCCCATTCCAATCCTTAGACCCTTCCTACAGCATGCAATATGATATCTCAATGATTCTAATAACAAACCTGAGACCCGTCCTATAACATGAGATGGGATATCCAGCTCCTTCCCATTCCAATCCTGAGACACTTCCGATAGCAGAGATGTGATATCTCAATACTTATACCAAACCTGAGACCCTTCCTATAGCATATGTGATATCCAACTCCTTCCCATTCCAAACATGAGACCCTTCCTATAGCAAGAATGTAATATCCAACTCCTTCCCATTCCAATCCTGAGACCCTTCCTACAGCATGCGATGTGATATCTCAATGCTTCTAATACCAAACCTGAGACCCGTCCTATAACATGAGATGGGATATCCAACTCCTTCCAGTTCCAAACCTGAGACCCTTCCTATAGCATGAGATGTGATATCAAACTCCTTCCCATTCCAATCCTGAGACCCTTCCTATAACATGAGATGTGATGTCTCAATGCTTCTAATACCAAACCTGAGATCTTTCCTATAACATGAGATGTGATATCCAACTCCTTCCCATTCCAATCCTGAGACCCTTCCTATAGCATGAGATGTGATATCTCAATGCCTCTTTACCAAACCTGAGATCCTACCTCTAACATGAAATGTGATATCCAACTCCTTCCTCTTCCAAACCTGTGAGCCTTCCTATAGCATGAGATGTGATATCCAAGTCCTTCCTATTCCAATCCTGAGACCCTTCCTATAACATCAGATGTGATATCCAACTCCTTCCCATTCCAACCTGAGACCCTTCCTATAGCATGAGATGGGATATTCAACTCCTTCCAAATCCAATCCTGATACCCTTCCGATAGCATGAGATGTGATATCTCAATGCTTCTAATACCAAACCTGTGACTCTTCCTATAAGATGAGATGGGATATCCAACTCCTTCCCATTCCAATCCTGAGACCCTTCCGATAGCAGAGATGTGATATCTCAATGCTTATACTAAACCTGAGACCCTTCCTATAGCATGAGATGTCACATACAACTCCTTCCCATTCCAATCCTGAGACCCTTCCTATAGTATGAGATGTGATATCTCAATGCTTATACCAAACCTGAGACCCTTCCTATAGCATGAGATGTGATATCCAACTCCTTCCCATTCCAATCCTGAGACCCTTCCCATAGCATGAGATGTGATGTCTCAATGCTTCTAATACCAAACCTGAGATCCTTCCTATACCATCAAATGTGATATCCAACTCCTTCCCATTCCAATCCTGAGACCCTTCCTATAGCATGAGATGTGATATCTCAATGCTTATACCAAACCTGAGACCCTTCCTATAGCATGAGATGTGATATCCAACTCGTTCCCATTCCAATCCTGAGACCCTTCCTATAGCATGAGATGTGATATCTCAATGCCTCTAATACCAAACCTGAGATCCTTTCTCTAACATGAAATGTGATATCCAACTCCTTCCCTTTCCAAACCTGAGAGCCTACCTATAGCATGAGATGTGATATCCAAGTCCTTCCCATTCCAATCCTTAGACCCTTCCTACAGCATGCAATATGATATCTCAATGATTCTAATAACAAACCTGAGACCCGTCCTATAACATGAGATGGGATATCCAACTCCTTTCAATTCCAATCCTGAGACACTTCCTATAGCATGCGATGTGATATCTCAATGCTTATACCAAACCTGAGACCCTTCTTATGGCATGAGATGTCATATACAACTCCTTCCCATTCCAATCCTGAGACCCTTCCTATAGCATGTGATGTGATATCTCAATGCTTATACCAAACCTGAGACCCTTCCTATAGCATGAGATGTGATATCCAACTTCTTCCCATTCCAATCCTGAGACCCTTCCTATAACATGAGATGTGATGTCTGAATGCTTCTAATACCAAACCTGATATCTTTCCTATAACATGAGATGTGTTATCCAACTCCTTCCCATTCCAATCCTGAGACCCTTCCTATAGCATGAGATGTGATATCTCAATGCTTATACCAAACCTGAGACCCTTCCTATAGCTTGAGATGTGATGTCCAACTCCTTCCCATTCCAATCCTGAGAACCTTCCTATAGCATGAGATGTGATATCTCAATGCCTCTAATACCAAACCTGAGATCCTTCCTCTAACATGAAATGTGATATCCAACTCCTTCCCCTTCCAAACCTGAGAGCCTTCCTATAGCATGAGATATGATATCCAAGTCCTTCCCATTCCAATCCTGAGACCCTTCCTATAACATGAGATGTGATATCCAACTCCTTCCCATTCCAACCTGAGACCCTTCCTATAGCATGAGATGGGATATCCAACTCCTTCCAAATCCAATCCTGATACCCTTCCGATAGCATGAGATGTGATATCCCAATGCTTCTACCAAACCTGAGAGCCATACTATGGCATGAGATGTGATATCAAACTCCTTCCCATTCCAATACTGAGACCCTTCCTATAGCTTGAGATGTGATATCCAACTCCTTCCCATTCCAATTCTGAGACCCTTCCTATACCATGAGACTTGATATCTCAATGCTTCTAATACCAAACCTGAGATCCGTCCTATAACATGAGATGTGATATCCAAATCCTTCCCCTTCCAAACCTTAGACCCTTCCTTTATCATGAGATGTGATATCCAACTCCTTCCCATTCCAATCCTGACACCCTTCCGATATCATGAGATTTGTTATCTCAATGCTTCTAATATCAAACTTGAGACCCTCCCTATAGCATGAGATCTGACATCCAAGTCCTTCCCATTCCAATCCTGAGACCCTTCCTATAGCATGAGATGTGATATCTCAATGCTTCTAATACCAAACCTGAGACATTTCCTATAACATGAGATGGGATATCCAAGTCCTTCCCATTCTAATCCTGAGACCCTTCCCAAAGCATGAGATGTGATGTCTCAATGCTTCTAATACCAAACCTGAGATCCTTCCTATAACATGAGATGTGATATCCAACTCCTTCCCATTCCAATCCTGAGACCCTTCCTATAGCATGAGAAGTGATATCTCCATGCTTATACCAAACCCGAGACCCTTCCTATAGCATGAGATGTGATATCCAACTCCTTCCCATTCCAATCCTGAGACCCTTCCTATAGCATGAGAAGTGATATCTCCATGCGTATACCAAACCTGAGACCCTTCCTATAGCATGAGATGTGATATCCAAATCCTTCCCATTCCAATCTTGAGACCCTTCCTATAGCATGAGATGTGATATCTCAATGCTTATACCAAACCAGAGACCCGTCCTATAACATGAGATGGGATATCCAACTCCTTCCCATTCCAATCCTGAGACCCTTCCTATAACATGAGATGTGATATCCAACTCCTTCCCATTCCAACCTGAGACCCTACCTATAGCATGAGATGGGATATCCAACTCCTTCCAAATCCAATCCTGATACCCTTCCGATAGCATGAGATGTGATATCCCAATGCTTCTACCAAACCTGAGAGCCATACTATGGCATGAGATGTGATATCAAACTCCTTCCCATTCCAATACTGAGACCCTTCCTATAGCTTGAGATGTGATATCCAACTCCTTCCCATTCCAATTCTGAGACCCTTCCTATACCATGAGACTTGATATCTCAATGCTTCTAATACCAAACCTGAGATCCGTCCTATAACATGAGATGTGATATCCAAATCCTTCCCCTTCCAAACCTTAGACCCTTCCTTTATCATGAGATGTGATATCCAACTCCTTCCCATTCCAATCCTGACACCCTTCCGATATCATGAGATTTGTTATCTCAATGCTTCTAATATCAAACTTGAGACCCTCCCTATAGCATGAGATCTGACATCCAAGTCCTTCCCATTCCAATCCTGAGACCCTTCCTATAGCATGAGATGTGATATCTCAATGCTTCTAATACCAAACCTGAGACACTTCCTATAACATGAGATGGGATATCCAAGTCCTTCCCATTCTAATCCTGAGACCCTTCCCATAGCATGAGATGTGATGTCTCAATGCTTCTAATACCAAACCTGAGATCCTTCCTATAACATGAGATGTGATATCCAACTCCTTCCCATTCCAATCCTGAGACCCTTCCTATAGCATGAGAAGTGATATCTCCATGCTTATACCAAACCCGAGACCCTTCCTATAGCATGAGATGTGATATCCAACTCCTTCCCATTCCAATCCTGAGACCCTTCCTATAGCATGAGAAGTGATATCTCCATGCGTATACCAAACCTGAGACCCTTCCTATAGCATGAGATGTGATATCCAAATCCTTCCCATTCCAATCCTGAGACCCTTCCTATAGCATGAGATGTGATATCTCAATGCTTATACCAAACCAGAGACCCGTCCTATAACATGAGATGGGATATCCAACTCCTTCCCATTCCAATCCTGAGACCCTTCCTATAACATGAGATGTGATATCCAACTCCTTCCCATTCCAACCTGAGACCCTACCTATAGCATGAGATGGGATATCCAACTCCTTCCAAATCCAATCCTGATACCCTTCCGATAGCATGAGATGTGATATCCCAATGCTTCTACCAAACCTGAGACCCATACTATGGCATGAGATGTGATATCAAACTCCTTCCCATTCCAATTCTGAGACCCTTCCTATACCATGAGACTTGATATCTCAATGCTTCTAATACCAAACCTGAGACCCGTCCTATAACATGAGATGTGATATCCAAATCCTTCCCCTTCCAAACCTTAGACCCTTCCTTTATTATGAGATGTGATTTCCAACTCCTTCCCATTCCAATCCTGACACCCTTCCGATATCATGAGATTTGTTATCTCAATGCTTCTAATATCAAACTTGAGACCCTCCCTATAGCATGAGATCTGACATCCAAGTCCTTCCCATTCCAATCCTGAGACCCTTCCTATAGCATGAGATGTGATATCTCAATGCTTCTAATACCAAACCTGAGACCCTTCCTATAACATGAGATGGGATATCCAACTCCTTCCCATTCCAATCCTGAGACCCTTCCGATAGCAGAGATGTGATATCTCAATGCTTATACCAAACCTGAGACCCTTGCTATGGCCTGAGATGTCATATACAACTCCTTCCCTTTCCAATCCTGAAACCCTTCCTATAGCATGAGATCTGATATCTCAATGCTTATACCAAACCTGAGACCCTTCCTATAGCATGAGATGTGATATCCAACTCCTTCCCATTCCAATCCTGAGACCCTTCCCATAGCATGAGATGTGATGTCTCAATGCTTCTAATACCAAACCTGAGATCCTTCCTATAACGTGAGATGTGATATCCAACTCCTTCCCATTCCAATCCTGAGACCCTTCCTATAGCATGAGAAGTGATATCTCCATGCGTATACCAAACCTGAGACCCTTCCTATAGCATGAGATGTGATATCCAAATCCTTCCCATTCCAATCCTGAGACCCTTCCTATAGCATGAGAAGTGATATCTCCATGCTTATACCAAACCTGAGACCCTTCCTATAGCATGAGAAGTGATATCTCCATGCTTATACCAAACCTGAGACGCTTCCTATAGCATGAGATGGGATATCCAACTCCTTCCCATTCCAATCCTGAGCCACTTCCGGTAGCAGAGATGTGATATCTCAATGCTTATACCAAACCTGAGACCCTTCCTATAACATGAGATGTGATAAGCAACTCATTCCCGTTCCAAACCTGAGACACTTCCTATAGCATATGTGATATCCAACTCCTTCCCATTCCAAACATGAGACCCTTCCTATAGCAAGAATGTAATATCCAACTCCTACCCATTCCAATCCTGAGACCATTCCTATAGCATGAGATGTGATATA
Source organism: Ambystoma mexicanum (assembly GCF_040938575.1). Lineage (NCBI taxonomy): Eukaryota > Metazoa > Chordata > Amphibia > Caudata > Ambystomatidae > Ambystoma > Ambystoma mexicanum. The sequence continues at coordinate 1,151,023,148 of NC_090934.1, forward strand.
TCAATGCTTCTAATACCAAACCTGAGATCCTTCCTATGACATGAAATGTGATATCCAAATCCTTCCCATTCCAATCCTGAGACCCTTCCTATAGCATGAGATGTGATATCTCAATGCTTCTATCAAACTTGAGTCCCTTACTTTAACATGAGATGTGATATCCAAATCCTTCCCCTTCCAAACCTGAGACCCTCCCTTTAGCATGAGATGTGATATCCAACTCCTTCCCATTCCAATCCTGAGACCCTTCTGATAGCATGAGATGTGATATCTCAATGCCTCTAATAACAAACCTGATTCCTACCTCTAACATGAAATGTGATATCCAACCCCTTCCCTTTCCAAACGTGAGACCCTCCCTATAGCATCAGATGTGATATCCAAGTCCTTCCCATTCCAATCCTGAGACCCTTCCTATAGCATGAGATGTGATATCCCAATGCTTCTAATACCAAACCGGAGACCCTTCCTATAACATAAGATGGGATATCCAACTCCTTCCCATTCCACTCCTGAGACCCTTCCGATAGCAGAGATGTGATATCTCAATGCTTATACCAAACCTGAGACCCTTCCTGTGGCATGAGATGTCATATACAACTCCTTCCCATTCCAATCCTGAGACCCTTCCTATAGCATGAGATGTGATATCCAACTCCTTCCCATTCCAATCCTGAGACCCTTCCTATAGCATGAGATGTGATTTCTCAATGCTTCTAATACCAAACCTGAGATCCTTCCTATAACATGAGATGTGATATCCAACTCCTTCCCATTCCAATCCTGAGACACTTCCTATAGCATGAGAAGTGATATCTCAATGCTTATACCAAACCTGAGACCCTTCCTACGGCATGAGATGTCATATACAACTCCTTCCCATTCCAATCCTGAGACCCTTCCTATAGCATGAGATGTTATCTCAATGCTTATACCAAACCTGAGACCCTTCCTATAGCATGAGATGTGATATCCAACTACTTCCGATTCCAATCCTGAGACCCTTCCTATAGCATGAGATGTGATATCCAACTCCTTCCCTTTCCAAACCTGAGAACCTATCTATAGCATGAGATGTGATATCCAATTCCTTCCCATTCCAATCCTGAGACCCTTCCTATAGCATGAGATGTGATATCTCAATGCTTCTAATACCAAACCTGAGACCCTTCCTGTAGCATGAGATGTGATATCCAACTACTTCCCATTCCAATCCTGAGACCCTTCTTATAGCATGAGATGTGATATCCAACTCCTTCCATTCCAATCCTGAGACCCATCCTATAGCATGAGATGTGATATCTCAATGCTTATACCAAACCTGAGACCCTTCCTATAGCATGAGATGTGATATCCAACTACTTCCCATTCCAATCCTGAGAAATTTCCTATAGCATGAGATGTGATATCCAACTCCTTCCCTTTCCAAACCTGAGAGCATATCTATAGCATGAGATGGGATATCCAACTCCTTCCCATTCCAATCCTGAGACACTTCCGATAGCAGAGATGTAATATCTCAATGCTTATACCAAACCTGAGACCCTTCCTATAACATGAGATGTGATATCCAACTCCTTCCCGTTCCAAACCTGAGACCCTTCCTTTAGCATGAGATGTGATATCCAGCTCCTTCCCATTCCAATCCTGAGACACTTCCGATAGCATAAGATGTGATATCTCAATGCTTCTAATATCAAAACTGAGACCCTCCCTATAGCATGATATGTGATATCTAAGTCCTTCCCATTCCAATCCTAGAACCCTTCCTATAGCAGGAGATGTGATATCTCAATGCTTCTACCAAACCTGAGACCCTTCCTTTAGCATGAGATGTGATATCCAACTCCTTCCCATTCCAGTCCTGAGACCCTTCCTATAGCATGAGATATGATATCTCAATACTTCTAATACCAAACCTGAGATCCTTCTGATAACATGAGATGTGATATCCAAATCCTTCCCCTTCCAAACCTGAGACCCTCCCTTTAGCATGAGATGTGATATCCAACTCCTTCCCATTCCAATCCTGAGATCCTTCTGATAGCATGAGATGTGATATCTCAATGCTTCTAATACCAAACCTGAGATCCTTCCTATAACATGAGATGTGATATCCAACTCCTTCCTTTTCCAATCCTGAGACCCTTCCTATAGCATGAGAAGTGATATCTCCATGCGTATACCAAACCTGAGACCCTTCCTATAGCATGAGATGTGATATCCAAATCCTTCCCATTCCAATCCTGAGACCCTTCCTATAGCATGAGATGTGATATCTCAATGCTTATACCAAACCAGAGACCCGTCCTATAACATGAGATGGGATATCCAACTCCTTCCCATTCCAATCCTGAGCCACTTCCGATAGCAGAGATGTGATATCTCAATGCTTATACCAAACCTGAGACCCTTCCTATAACATGAAATGTTATATCCAACTCATTCCCATTCCAAACCTGAGACACTTCCTATAGCATATGTGATATCCAACTCCTTCCCATTCCAAACATGAGACCCTTCCGATAGCATGAGATGTGATATCCAACTCCTTTGAATTCCAATACTGAGACCCTTCCAATAGCATATGTGATATCTCAATGCTTCTAATATCAAACCTGAGAACCTCCCTATAGCATGAGATGTGATATCCAACTCCTTCCCATCCCAATCCTGAGACACTTCCGATTGCAGAGATGTGATATCTCAATGTTTATACCAAACCTGAGACTCTTCCTATAACATGAGATGTGATAAACAACTCCTTCCCGTTCCAAACCTGAGACCCTTCCTATAGCATGAGATGTGATATCCAGCTCCTTCCCATTCCAATCCTGAGACCCTTCCGATAGCATGAGATGTGTTATCTCAATGCTTCTAATACCAAACCTGAGATCCTTCTTATAACATGTGATGTGATATCCAAATCCTTCCCCTTCCAAACCTGAGACCCTCCCTTTAGCATGAGATGTGATATCCAACTCCTTCCCATTCCAATCCTGAGACCCTTATGATAGCATGAGATGTGATATCTCAATGCCTCTAATACCAAACCTCAGATACTTCCGATAGCATGAGATGTGATATCTCAATGCTTCTAATACCAAACCTGAGATCCTTCCTATAACATGAGATGCGATATCCAAATCCTTCCCCTTCCAAACCTGAGACCCTCCCTTTAGCATGAGATGTGATATCCAACGCCTTCCCATTCCAATCCTGAGACCCTTCTGATAGCATGAGATGTGATATCTCAATGCCTCTAATACCAAACCTGAGATCCTACCTCTAACATGAAATGTGATATCCAACTCCTTCCCTTTCCAAACCTGCGACCCTGCCTATAGCATGAGATGTGATATCCAAGTCCTTCCCATTCCAATCCTGAGACCCTTCCTATAGCATGAGATGTGATATCTCAATGCTTATACCAAACCTGAGACCCTTCCTATGGCATGAGATGTCATATACAACTCCTTCCCATTCCAATCCCGAGACCCTTCCTATAGCATGAGATGTGATATCTCAATGCTTATACCAAACCTGAAACCCTTCCTATAGCATGAGATGTGATATCCAACTTCTTCCCATTCCAATCTTGAGACCCTTCCTATAACATGAGATGTGATGTCTCAATGCTTCTAATACCAAACCTGAGATCTTTCCTATAACATGAGATGTGATATCCAACTCCTTCCCATTCCAATTCTGAGACCCTTCCTATAGCAAGAGATGTGATATCTCAATGCCTCTTTACCAAACCTGATATCCTACCTCTAACATGAAATGTGATATCCAACTCCTTCCCCTTCCAAACCTGAGAGCCTTCCTATAGCATGAGATGTGATATCCAAGTCCTTCCCATTCCAATCCTGAGACCCTTCCTATAACATCAGATGTGATATCCAACTCCTTCCCATTCCAACCTGAGACCCTTCCTATAGCATGAGATGGGATATCCAACTCCTTCCAAATCCAATCCTGATACCCTTCCGATAGCATGAGATGTGATATCCCAATGCTTCTACAAAACCTGAGACCCATACATGGCATGAGATGTGATATCAAACTCCTTCCCATTCCAATCCTGAGACCCTTCCGATAGCAGAGATGTGATATCTCAATGCTTATACCAAACCTGAGACCCTTCCTATGGCATGAGATGTCATATACAACTCCTTCCCATTCCAAGCCTGAGACCCTTCCTATAGCATGAGATGTGATATCTCAATGTTTATACCAAACCTGAGACCCTTCCTATAGCATGAGATGTGATATCCAACCCCTTCCCATTCCAATCCTGAGACCCTTCCTATAGCATGAGATGTGATATCTCAATGCTTATACCAAACCTGAATCCCTTCCTATAGCATGAAATGTGATATCCAACTCCTTCCCTTTCCAAACCTGAGAGCCTACCTATAGCATGAGATGTGATCTCCAAGTCCTTCCCATTCCAATCCTTAGACCCTTCCTACAGCATGCAATATGATATCTCAATGATTCTAATAACAAACCTGAGACCCGTCCTATAACATGAGATGGGATATCCAACTCCTTCCCATTCCAATCCTGAGACACTTCCGATAGCAGAGATGTGATATCTCAATGCTTATACCAAACCTGAGACCCTTCCTATAGCATGAGATGTGATATCCAATTCTTTCCCGTTCCAAACCTGAGACCCTTCCTATAGCATATGTGATATCCAACTCCTTCCCATTCCAAACATGAGACCCTTCCTATAGCAAGAATGTAATATCCAACTCCTTCCCATTCCAATCCTGAGACCCTTCCTTCAGCATGCGATGTGATATTTCAATGCTTCTAATACCAAACCTGAGACCCGTCCTATAACATGAGATGGGATATCCAACTCCTTCCAGTTCCAAACCTGAGAGCCTTCCTATAGCATGAGATGTGATATCCAAGTCCTTCCCATTCCAATCCTGAGACCCTTCCTATAACATGAGATGTGATATCTCAATGCTTATACCAAACCTGAATCCCTTCCTATAGCATGAGATGTGATATCCAACTCCTTCCCATTCCAATCCTGAGACCCTTCCTATAGCATTAGATGTGATATCTCAATGCCTCTAATACCAAACCTGAGATCCTTCCTCTAACATGAAATGTGATATACAACTCCTTCCCTTTCCAAACCTGAGAGCCTACCTATAGCATGAGATGTGATATCCAAGTCCTTCCCATTCCAATCCTTAGACCCTTCCTACAGCATGCAATATGATATCTCAATGATTCTAATACCAAACCTGAGATCTTTCCTATAACATGAGATGTGATATCCAACTCCTTCCCATTCCAATCCTGAGACCCTTCCTATAGCATGAGATGTGATATCTCAATGCCTCTTTACCAAACCTGAGATCCTACCTCTAACATGAAATGTGATATCCAACTCCTTCCCCTTCCAAACCTGAGAGCCTTCCTATAGTATGAGATGTGATATCCAAGTCCTTCCCATTCCAATCCTGAGACCCTTCCTATAACATCAGATGTGATATCCAACTCCTTCCCATTCCAACCTGAGACCCGTCCTATAACATGAGATGGGATATCCAACTCCTTCCAGTTCCAAACCTGAGACCCTTCCTATAGCATGAGATGTGATATCAAACTCCTTCCCATTCCAATCCTGAGACCCTTCCGATAGCATGAGATGTGTTATCTCAATGCCTCTTTACCAAACCTGAGATCCTACCTCTAACATGAAATGTGATATCCAACTCCTTCCCCTTCCAAACCTGAGAGCCTTCCTATAGCATGAGATGTGATATCCAAGTCCTTCCCATTCCAATCCTGAGACCCTTCCTATAACATGAGATGTGATGTCTCAATGCTTCTAATACCAAACCTGAGATCTTTCCTATAACATGAGATGTGATATCCAACTCCTTCCCATTCAAATCCTGAGACCCTTCCTATAGCATGAGATGTGATATCTCAATGCCTCTTTACCAAACCTGAGATCCTACCTCTAACATGAAATGTGATATCCAACTCCTTCCCCTTCAAACCTGAGAGCCTTCCTATAGTATGAGATGTGATATCCAAGTCCTTCCCATTCCAACCCTGAGACCCTTCCTTTAACATCAGATGTGATATCCAACTCCTTCCCATTCCAACCTGAGACCCTTCCTATAGCATGAGATGGGATATTCAACTCCTTCCACATCCAATCCTGATACCCTTCCGATAGCTTGAGATGTGATATCTCAATGCTTCTAATACCAAACCTGTGACTCTTCCTATAACATGAGATGGGATATCCAACTCCTTCCCATTCCAATCCTGAGACCCTTCCGATAGCAGAGATGTGATATCTCAATGCTTATACCAAACCTGAGACCCTTCCTATGGCATGAGATGTCACATACAACTCCTTCCCATTCCAATCCTGAGACCCTTCCTATAGTATGAGATGTGATATCTCAATGCTTATACCAAACCTGAGACCCTTCCTATAGCATGAGATGTGATATCCAACTCCTTCCCATTCCAATCCTGAGACCCTTCCCATAGCATGAGATGTGATGTCTCAATGCTTCTAATACCAAACCTGAGATCCTTCCTATAACATCAAATGTGATATCCAACTCCTTCCCATTCCAATCCTGAGACCCTTCCTATAGCAAGAGATGTGATATCTCAATGCTTATACCAAACCTGAGACCCTTCCTATAGCATGAGATGTGATATCTCAATGCCTCTAATACCAAACCTGAGATCCTTCCTCTAACATGAAATGTGATATCCAACTCCGTCCCTTTCCAAACCTGAGAGCCTACCTATAGCATGAGATGTGATATCCAAGTCCTTCCCATTCCAATCCTTAGACCCTTCCTACAGCATGCAATATGATATATCAATGATTCTAGTAACAAACCTGAGACCCATCCTATAACATGAGATGGGATATCCAACTCCTTTCAATTCCAATCCTGAGACACTTCCTATAGCATGAGATGTGATATCTCAATGCTTATACCAAACCTGAGACCCTTCCTATGGCATGAGATGTCACATACAACTCCTTCCCATTCCAATCCTGAGACCCTTCCTATAGTATGAGATGTGATATCTCAATGCTTATACCAAACCTGAGACCCTTCCTATAGCATGAGATGTGATATCCAACTTCTTCCCATTCCAATCCTGAGACCCTTCCTATAACATGAGATGTGATGTCTCAATGCTTCTAATACCAAACCTGATATCTTTCCTATAACATGAGATGTGATATCCAACTCCTTCCCATTCCAATCCTGAGACCCTTCCTATAGCATTAGATGTGATATCTCAATGCCTCTAATACCAAACCTGAGATCCTTCCTCTAACATGAAATGTGATATCCAACTCCTTCCCTTTCCAAACCTGAGAGCCTACCTATAGCATGAGATGTGATATCCAAGTCCTTCCCATTCCAATCCTTAGACCCTTCCTACAGCATGCAATATGATATCTCAATGATTCTAATACCAAACCTGAGATCTTTCCTATAACATGAGATGTGATATCCAACTCCTTCCCATTCCAATCCTGAGACCCTTCCTATAGCATGAGATGTGATATCTCAATGCCTCTTTACCAAACCTGAGATCCTACCTCTAACATGAAATGTGATATCCAACTCCTTCCCCTTCCAAACCTGAGAGCCTTCCTATAGTATGAGATGTGATATCCAAGTCCTTCCCATTCCAATCCTGAGACCCTTCCTATAACATCAGATGTGATATCCAACTCCTTCCCATTCCAACCTGAGACCCGTCCTATAACATGAGATGGGATATCCAACTCCTTCCAGTTCCAAACCTGAGACCCTTCCTATAGCATGAGATGTGATATCAAACTCCTTCCCATTCCAATCCTGAGACCCTTCCGATAGCATGAGATGTGTTATCTCAATGCCTCTTTACCAAACCTGAGATCCTACCTCTAACATGAAATGTGATATCCAACTCCTTCCCCTTCCAAACCTGAGAGCCTTCCTATAGCATGAGATGTGATATCCAAGTCCTTCCCATTCCAATCCTGAGACCCTTCCTATAACATGAGATGTGATGTCTCAATGCTTCTAATACCAAACCTGAGATCTTTCCTATAACATGAGATGTGATATCCAACTCCTTCCCATTCAAATCCTGAGACCCTTCCTATAGCATGAGATGTGATATCTCAATGCCTCTTTACCAAACCTGAGATCCTACCTCTAACATGAAATGTGATATCCAACTCCTTCCCCTTCAAACCTGAGAGCCTTCCTATAGTATGAGATGTGATATCCAAGTCCTTCCCATTCCAATCCTGAGACCCTTCCTATAACATCAGATGTGATATCCAACTCCTTCCCATTCCAACCTGAGACCCTTCCTATAGCATGAGATGGGATATTCAACTCCTTCCACATCCAATCCTGATACCCTTCCGATAGCTTGAGATGTGATATCTCAATGCTTCTAATACCAAACCTGTGACTCTTCCTATAACATGAGATGGGATATCCAACTCCTTCCCATTCCAATCCTGAGACCCTTCCGATAGCAGAGATGTGATATCTCAATGCTTATACCAAACCTGAGACCCTTCCTATGGCATGAGATGTCACATACAACTCCTTCCCATTCCAATCCTGAGACCCTTCCTATAGTATGAGATGTGATATCTCAATGCTTATACCAAACCTGAGACCCTTCCTATAGCATGAGATGTGATATCCAACTCCTTCCCATTCCAATCCTGAGACCCTTCCCATAGCATGAGATGTGATGTCTCAATGCTTCTAATACCAAACCTGAGATCCTTCCTATAACATCAAATGTGATATCCAACTCCTTCCCATTCCAATCCTGAGACCCTTCCTATAGCAAGAGATGTGATATCTCAATGCTTATACCAAACCTGAGACCCTTCCTATAGCATGAGATGTGATATCCAACTCCTTCCCATTCCAATCCTGAGACCCTTCCTATAGCATGAGATGTGATATCTCAATGCCTCTAATACCAAACCTGAGATCCTTCCTCTAACATGAAATGTGATATCCAACTCCGTCCCTTTCCAAACCTGAGAGCCTACCTATAGCATGAGATGTGATATCCAAGTCCTTCCCATTCCAATCCTTAGACCCTTCCTACAGCATGCAATATGATATATCAATGATTCTAGTAACAAACCTGAGACCCATCCTATAACATGAGATGGGATATCCAACTCCTTTCAATTCCAATCCTGAGACACTTCCTATAGCATGAGATGTGATATCTCAATGCTTATACCAAACCTGAGACCCTTCCTATGGCATGAGATGTCACATACAACTCCTTCCCATTCCAATCCTGAGACCCTTCCTATAGTATGAGATGTGATATCTCAATGCTTATACCAAACCTGAGACCCTTCCTATAGCATGAGATGTGATATCCAACTTCTTCCCATTCCAATCCTGAGACCCTTCCTATAACATGAGATGTGATGTCTCAATGCTTCTAATACCAAACCTGATATCTTTCCTATAACATGAGATGTGATATCCAACTCCTTCCCATTCAAATCCTGAGACCCTTCCTATAGCATGAGATGTGATATCTCAATGCCTCTTTACCAAACCTGAGATCCTACCTCTAACATGAAATGTGATATCCAACTCCTTCCCCTTCAAACCTGAGAGCCTTCCTATAGTATGAGATGTGATATCCAAGTCCTTCCCATTCCAACCCTGAGACCCTTCCTTTAACATCAGATGTGATATCCAACTCCTTCCCATTCCAACCTGAGACCCTTCCTATAGCATGAGATGGGATATTCAACTCCTTCCACATCCAATCCTGATACCCTTCCGATAGCTTGAGATGTGATATCTCAATGCTTCTAATACCAAACCTGTGACTCTTCCTATAACATGAGATGGGATATCCAACTCCTTCCCATTCCAATCCTGAGACCCTTCCGATAGCAGAGATGTGATATCTCAATGCTTATACCAAACCTGAGACCCTTCCTATGGCATGAGATGTCACATACAACTCCTTCCCATTCCAATCCTGAGACCCTTCCTATAGTATGAGATGTGATATCTCAATGCTTATACCAAACCTGAGACCCTTCCTATAGCATGAGATGTGATATCCAACTCCTTCCCATTCCAATCCTGAGACCCTTCCCATAGCATGAGATGTGATGTCTCAATGCTTCTAATACCAAACCTGAGATCCTTCCTATAACATCAAATGTGATATCCAACTCCTTCCCATTCCAATCCTGAGACCCTTCCTATAGCAAGAGATGTGATATCTCAATGCTTATACCAAACCTGAGACCCTTCCTATAGCATGAGATGTGATATCCAACTCCTTCCCATTCCAATCCTGAGACCCTTCCTATAGCATGAGATGTGATATCTCAATGCCTCTAATACCAAACCTGAGATCCTTCCTCTAACATGAAATGTGATATCCAACTCCGTCCCTTTCCAAACCTGAGAGCCTACCTATAGCATGAGATGTGATATCCAAGTCCTTCCCATTCCAATCCTTAGACCCTTCCTACAGCATGCAATATGATATATCAATGATTCTAGTAACAAACCTGAGACCCATCCTATAACATGAGATGGGATATCCAACTCCTTTCAATTCCAATCCTGAGACACTTCCTATAGCATGAGATGTGATATCTCAATGCTTATACCAAACCTGAGACCCTTCCTATGGCATGAGATGTCACATACAACTCCTTCCCATTCCAATCCTGAGACCCTTCCTATAGTATGAGATGTGATATCTCAATGCTTATACCAAACCTGAGACCCTTCCTATAGCATGAGATGTGATATCCAACTTCTTCCCATTCCAATCCTGAGACCCTTCCTATAACATGAGATGTGATGTCTCAATGCTTCTAATACCAAACCTGATATCTTTCCTATAACATGAGACGTGATATCCAACTCCTTCCCATTCCAATCCTGAGACCCTTCCTATAGCATTAGATGTGATATCTCAATGCCTCTAATACCAAACCTGAGATCCTTCCTCTAACATGAAATGTGATATCCAACTCCTTCCCTTTCCAAACCTGAGAGCCTACCTATAGCATGAGATGTGATATCCAAGTCCTTCCCATTCCAATCCTTAGACCCTTCCTACAGCATGCAATATGATATCTCAATGATTCTAATACCAAACCTGAGATCTTTCCTATAACATGAGATGTGATATCCAACTCCTTCCCATTCCAATCCTGAGACCCTTCCTATAGCATGAGATGTGATATCTCAATGCCTCTTTACCAAACCTGAGATCCTACCTCTAACATGAAATGTGATATCCAACTCCTTCCCCTTCCAAACCTGAGAGCCTTCCTATAGTATGAGATGTGATATCCAAGTCCTTCCCATTCCAATCCTGAGACCCTTCCTATAACATCAGATGTGATATCCAACTCCTTCCCATTCCAACCTGAGACCCGTCCTATAACATGAGATGGGATATCCAACTCCTTCCAGTTCCAAACCTGAGACCCTTCCTATAGCATGAGATGTGATATCAAACTCCTTCCCATTCCAATCCTGAGACCCTTCCGATAGCATGAGATGTGTTATCTCAATGCCTCTTTACCAAACCTGAGATCCTACCTCTAACATGAAATGTGATATCCAACTCCTTCCCCTTCCAAACCTGAGAGCCTTCCTATAGCATGAGATGTGATATCCAAGTCCTTCCCATTCCAATCCTGAGACCCTTCCTATAACATGAGATGTGATGTCTCAATGCTTCTAATACCAAACCTGAGATCTTTCCTATAACATGAGATGTGATATCCAACTCCTTCCCATTCAAATCCTGAGACCCTTCCTATAGCATGAGATGTGATATCTCAATGCCTCTTTACCAAACCTGAGATCCTACCTCTAACATGAAATGTGATATCCAACTCCTTCCCCTTCAAACCTGAGAGCCTTCCTATAGTATGAGATGTGATATCCAAGTCCTTCCCATTCCAATCCTGAGACCCTTCCTATAACATCAGATGTGATATCCAACTCCTTCCCATTCCAACCTGAGACCCTTCCTATAGCATGAGATGGGATATTCAACTCCTTCCACATCCAATCCTGATACCCTTCCGATAGCTTGAGATGTGATATCTCAATGCTTCTAATACCAAACCTGTGACTCTTCCTATAACATGAGATGGGATATCCAACTCCTTCCCATTCCAATCCTGAGACCCTTCCGATAGCAGAGATGTGATATCTCAATGCTTATACCAAACCTGAGACCCTTCCTATGGCATGAGATGTCACATACAACTCCTTCCCATTCCAATCCTGAGACCCTTCCTATAGTATGAGATGTGATATCTCAATGCTTATACCAAACCTGAGACCCTTCCTATAGCATGAGATGTGATATCCAACTCCTTCCCATTCCAATCCTGAGACCCTTCCCATAGCATGAGATGTGATGTCTCAATGCTTCTAATACCAAACCTGAGATCCTTCCTATAACATCAAATGTGATATCCAACTCCTTCCCATTCCAATCCTGAGACCCTTCCTATAGCAAGAGATGTGATATCTCAATGCTTATACCAAACCTGAGACCCTTCCTATAGCATGAGATGTGATATCCAACTCCTTCCCATTCCAATCCTGAGACCCTTCCTATAGCATGAGATGTGATATCTCAATGCCTCTAATACCAAACCTGAGATCCTTCCTCTAACATGAAATGTGATATCCAACTCCGTCCCTTTCCAAACCTGAGAGCCTACCTATAGCATGAGATGTGATATCCAAGTCCTTCCCATTCCAATCCTTAGACCCTTCCTACAGCATGCAATATGATATATCAATGATTCTAGTAACAAACCTGAGACCCATCCTATAACATGAGATGGGATATCCAACTCCTTTCAATTCCAATCCTGAGACACTTCCTATAGCATGAGATGTGATATCTCAATGCTTATACCAAACCTGAGACCCTTCCTATGGCATGAGATGTCACATACAACTCCTTCCCATTCCAATCCTGAGACCCTTCCTATAGTATGAGATGTGATATCTCAATGCTTATACCAAACCTGAGACCCTTCCTATAGCATGAGATGTGATATCCAACTTCTTCCCATTCCAATCCTGAGACCCTTCCTATAACATGAGATGTGATGTCTCAATGCTTCTAATACCAAACCTGATATCTTTCCTATAACATGAGATGTGATATCCAACTCCTTCCCATTCCAATCCTGAGACCCTTCCTAGAGCATGAGATGTGATATCTCAATGCTTATACCAAACCTGAGACCCTTCCTATAGCTTGAGATGTGATATCCAACTCCTTCCCATTCCAATCCTGAGAACCTTCCTATAGCATGAGATGTGATATCTCAAAGCCTCTAATACCAAACCTGAGATCCTTCCTCTAACATGAAATGTTATATCCAACTCCTTCCCCTTCCAAACCTGAGAGCCTTCCTATAGCATGAGATATGATATCCAAGTCCTTCCCATTCCAATCCTGAGACCCTTCCTATAACATGAGATGTGATATTCAACTCCTTCCCATTCCAACCTGAGACCCTTCCTATAGCATGAGATGGGATATCCAACTCCTTCCAAATCCAATCCTGATACCCTTCCGATAGCATGAGATGTGATATCCCAATGCTTCTACCAAACCTGAGACCCATACTATGGCATGAGATGTGATATCAAACTCCTTCCCATTCCAATCCTGAGACCCTTCCTATAGCTTGAGATGTGATATCCAACTCCTTCCCATTCCAATTCTGAGACCCTTCCTATACCATGAGACTTGATATCTCAATGCTTCTAATACCAAACCTGAGACCCGTCCTATAACATGAGATGTGATATCCAAATCCTTCCCCTTCCAAACCTTAGACCCTTCCTTTATCATGAGATGTGATATCCAACTCCTTCCCATTCCAATCCTGACACCCTTCCGATATCATGAGATTTGTTATCTCAATGCTTCTAATATCAAACTTGAGACCCTCCCTATAGCATGAGATCTGACATCCAAGTCCTTCCCATTCCAATCCTGAGACCCTTCCTATAGCATGAGATGTGATATCTCAATGCTTCTAATACCAAACCTGAAACCCTTCCTATAACATGAGATGGGATATCCAAGTCCTTCCCATTCTAATCCTGAGACCCTTCCCATAGCATGAGATGTGATGTCTCAATGCTTCTAATACCAAACCTGAGATCCTTCCTATAACATGAGATGTGATATCCAACTCCTTCCCATTCCAATCCTGAGACCCTTCCTATAGCATGAGAAGTGATATCTCCATGCTTATACCAAACCCGAGACCCTTCCTATAGCATGAGATGTGATATCCAACTCCTTCCCATTCCAATCCTGAGACCCTTCCTATAGCATGAGAAGTGATATCTCAATGCGTATACCAAACCTGAGACCCTTCCTATAGCATGAGATGTGATATCCAAATCCTTCCCATTCCAATCCTGAGACCCTTCCTATAGCATGAGATGTGATATCTCAATGCTTATACCAAACCAGAGACCCGTCCTATAACATGAGATGGGATATCCAACTCCTTCCCATTCCAATCCTGAGACCCTTCCTATAACATGAGATGTGATATCCAACTCCTTCCAATTCCAACCTGAGACCCTTCCTATAGCATGAGATGGGATATCCAACTCCTTCCAAATCCAATCCTGATACCCTTCCGATAGCATGAGATGTGATATCCCAATGCTTCTACCAAACCTGAGACCCATACTATGGCATGAGATGTGATATCAAACTCCTTCCCATTCCAATCCTGAGACCCTTCCTATAGCTTGAGATGTGATATCCAACTCCTTCCCATTCCAATTCTGAGACCCTTCCTATACCATGAGACTTGATATCTCAATGCTTCTAATACCAAACCTGAGACCCGTCCTATAACATGAGATGTGATATCCAAATCCTTCCCCTTCCAAACCTTAGACCCTTCCTTTATCATGAGATGTGATTTCCAACTCCTTCCCATTCCAATCCTGACACCCTTCCGATATCATGAGATTTGTTATCTCAATGCTTCTAATATCAAACTTGAGACCCTCCCTATAGCATGAGATCTGACATCCAAGTCCTTCCCATTCCAATCCTGAGACCCTTCCTATAGCATGAGATGTGATATCTCAATGCTTCTAATACCAAACCTGAGACCCTTCCTATAACATGAGATGGGATATCCAACTCCTTCCCATTCCAATCCTGAGACCCTTCCGATAGCAGAGATGTGATATCTCAATGCTTATACCAAACCTGAGACCCTTGCTATGGCCTGAGATGTCATATACAACTCCTTCCCATTCCAATCCTGAGACCCTTCCTATAGCATGAGATGTGATATCTCAATGCTTATACCAAACCTGAGACCCTTCCTATAGCATGAGATGTGATATCCAACTCCTTCCCATTCCAATCCTGAGACCCTTCCCATAGCATGAGATGTGATGTCTCAATGCTTCTAATACCAAACCTGAGACCCTTCCTATAACATGAGATGTGATATCCAACTCCTTCCCATTCCAATCCTGAGACCCTTCCTATAGCATGAGAAGTGATATCTCCATGCTTATACCAAACCTGAGACCATTCCTATAGCATGAGATGTAATATCCAACTCCTTCCCATTCCAATCCTGAGACCCTTCCTATAGCATGAGAAGTATCTCCATGCGTATACCAAACCTGAGACCCTTCCTATAGCATGAGATGTGATATCCAAATCCTTCCCATTCCAATCCTGAGCCACTTCCGATAGCAGAGATGTGATATCTCAATGCTTATACCAAACCTTAGACCCTTCCTATAACATGAGATGTGATATCCAACTCATTCCCGTTCCAAACCTGAGACACTTCCTATAGCATATGTGATATCCAAGTCCTTTCCATTTCAAACATGAGACCCTTCCTATAGCAAGAATGTAATATCCAACTCCTACCCATTCCAATCCTGAGACCATTCCTATAGCATGAGATGTGATATATCAATGCTTCTAATACCAAACCTGAGATCCTTCCTATGACATGAAATGTGATATCCAAATCCTTCCCATTCCAAACCTGAGACCCTTCCTACAGCATGCAATGTGATATCTCAATGCTTCTAATATCAAACCTGAGACCCGTCCTATAACATGAGATGGGATATCCAACTCCTTCCCGTTCCAAACCTGAGACCCTTCCTATAGCATGAGATGTGATATCCAATTCCTTCCCATCCCAATCCTGAGACACCTCCGATAGCAGAGATGTGATATCTCAATGCTTATACCAAACCTGAGACTCTTCCTATAACATGAGATGTGATGTCCAACTCCTTCCCGTTCCAAACCTGAGACCCTTCCTATAGCATGAGATGTGATATCCAACTCCTTCCCATTCCAATCCTGAGACCCTTCCGATAGCAGAGATGTGATATCTCAATGCTTATACCAAACCTGAGACTCTTCCTATAACATGAGATGTGATATCCAACTCCTTCCCTTTCCAAACCTGAGACCCTGCCTATAGCATGAGATGTGATATCCAAGTCCTTCCCATTCCAATCCTGAGACCCTTCCTATAGCATGAGATGTGATATCTCAATGCTTATACCAAACCTGAGACCCTTCCTATGGCATGAGATGTCATATACAACTCCTTCCCATTCCAATCCCGAGACCCTTCCTATAGCATGAGATGTGATATCTCAATGCTTATACCAAACCTGAAACCCTTCCTATAGCATGAGATGTGATATCCAACTTCTTCCCATTCCAATCCTGAGACCCTTCCTATAACATGAGATGTGATGTCTCAATGCTTCTAATACCAAACCTGAGATCTTTCCTATAACATGAGATGTGATATCCAACTCCTTCCCATTCCAATTCTGAGACCCTTCCTATAGCAAGAGATGTGATATCTCAATGCCTCTTTACCAAACCTGATATCCTACCTCTAACATGAAATGTGATATCCAACTCCTTCCCCTTCCAAACCTGAGAGCCTTCCTATAGCATGAGATGTGATATCCAAGTCCTTCCCATTCCAATCCTGAGACCCTTCCTATAACATCAGATGTGATATCCAACTCCTTCCCATTCCAACCTGAGACCCTTCCTATAGCATGAGATGGGATATCCAACTCCTTCCAAATCCAATCCTGATACCCTTCCGATAGCATGAGATGTGATATCCCAATGCTTCTACAAAACCTGAGACCCATACATGGCATGAGATGTGATATCAAACTCCTTCCCATTCCAATCCTGAGACCCTTCCGATAGCAGAGATGTGATATCTCAATGCTTATACCAAACCTGAGACCCTTCCTATGGCATGAGATGTCATATACAACTCCTTCCCATTCCAAGCCTGAGACCCTTCCTATAGCATGAGATGTGATATCTCAATGTTTATACCAAACCTGAGACCCTTCCTATAGCATGAGATGTGATATCCAACTCCTTCCCATTCCAATCCTGAGACCCTTCCTATAGCATGAGATGTGATATCTCAATGCTTATACCAAACCTGAATCCCTTCCTATAGCATGAAATGTGATATCCAACTCCTTCCCTTTCCAAACCTGAGAGCCTACCTATAGCATGAGATGTGATATCCAAGTCCTTCCCATTCCAATCCTTAGACCCTTCCTACAGCATGCAATATGATATCTCAATGATTCTAATAACAAACCTGAGACCCGTCCTATAACATGAGATGGGATATCCAACTCCTTCCCATTCCAATCCTGAGACACTTCCGATAGCAGAGATGTGATATCTCAATGCTTATACCAAACCTGAGACCCTTCCTATAGCATGAGATGTGATATCCAATTCTTTCCCGTTCCAAACCTGAGACCCTTCCTATAGCATATGTGATATCCAACTCCTTCCCATTCCAAACATGAGACCCTTCCTATAGCAAGAATGTAATATCCAACTCCTTCCCATTCCAATCCTGAGACCCTTCCTTCAGCATGCGATGTGATATCTCAATGCTTCTAATACCAAACCTGAGACCCGTCCTATAACATGAGATGGGATATCCAACTCCTTCCAGTTCCAAACCTGAGAGCCTTCCTATAGCATGAGATGTGATATCCAAGTCCTTCCCATTCCAATCCTGAGACCCTTCCTATAACATGAGATGTGATATCTCAATGCTTATACCAAACCTGAATCCCTTCCTATAGCATGAGATGTGATATCCAACTCCTTCCCATTCCAATCCTGAGACCCTTCCTATAGCATTAGATGTGATATCTCAATGCCTCTAATACCAAACCTGAGATCCTTCCTCTAACATGAAATGTGATATCCAACTCCTTCCCTTTCCAAACCTGAGAGCCTACCTATAGCATGAGATGTGATATCCAAGTCCTTCACATTCCAATCCTTAGACCCTTCCTACAGCATGCAATATGATATCTCAATGATTCTAATACCAAACCTGAGATCTTTCCTATAACATGAGATGTGATATCCAACTCCTTCCCATTCCAATCCTGAGACCCTTCCTATAGCATGAGATGTGATATCTCAATGCCTCTTTACCAAACCTGAGATCCTACCTCTAACATGAAATGTGATATCCAACTCCTTCCCCTTCCAAACCTGAGAGCCTTCCTATAGTATGAGATGTGATATCCAAGTCCTTCCCATTCCAATCCTGAGACCCTTCCTATAACATCAGATGTGATATCCAACTCCTTCCCATTCCAACCTGAGACCCTTCCTATAGCATGAGATGGGATATTCAACTCCTTCCAAATCCAATCCTGATACCCTTCCGATAGCATGATATGTGATATCTCAATGCTTCTAATACCAAACCTGTGACTCTTCCTATAACATGAGATGGGATATCCAACTCCTTCCCATTCCAATCCTGAGACCCTTCCGATAGCAGAGATGTGATATCTCAATGCTTATACCAAACCTGAGACCCTTCCTATGGCATGAGATGTCACATATAACTCCTTCCCATTCCAATCCTGAGACCCTTCCTATAGTATGAGATGTGATATCTCAATGCTTATACCAAACCTGAGACCCTTCCTATAGCATGAGATGTGATATCCAACTCCTTCCCATTCCAATCCTGAGACCCTTCCCATAGCATGAGATGTGATGTCTCAATGCTTCTAATACCAAACCTGAGATCCTTCCTATAACATCAAATGTGATATCCAACTCCTTCCCATTCCAATCCTGAGACCCTTCCTATAGCATGAGATGTGATATCTCAATGCTTATACCAAACCTGAGACCCTTCCTATAGCATGAGATGTGATATCCAACTCCTTCCCATTCCAATCCTGAGACCCTTCCTATAGCATGAGATGTGATATCTCAATGCCTCTAATACCAAACCTGAGATCCTTCCTCTAACATGAAATGTGATATCCAACTCCGTCCCTTTCCAAACCTGAGAGCCTACCTATAGCATGAGATGTGATATCCAACTCCTTCCCATTCCAAACATGAGACCCTTCCTATAGCAAGAATGTAATATCCAACTCCTTCCCATTCCAATCCTGAGACCCTTCCTACAGCATGCGATGTGATATCTCAATGCTTCTAATACCAAACCTGAGATCTTTCCTATAACATGAGATGTGATATCCAACTCCTTCCCATTCAAATCCTGAGACCCTTCCTATAGCATGAGATGTGATATCTCAATGCCTCTTTACCAAACCTGAGATCCTACCTCTAACATGAAATGTGATATCCAACTCCTTCCCCTTCCAAACCTGAGAGCCTTCCTATAGTATGAGATGTGATATCCAAGTCCTTCCCATTCCAATCCTGAGACCCTTCCTATAACATCAGATGTGATATCCAACTCCTTCCCATTCCAACCTGAGACCCTTCCTATAGCATGAGATGGGATATTCAACTCCTTCCAAATCCAATCCTGATACCCTTCCGATAGCTTGAGATGTGATATCTCAATGCTTCTAATACCAAACCTGTGACTCTTCCTATAACATGAGATGGGATATCCATCTCCTTCCCATTCCAATCCTGAGACCCTTCCGATAGCAGAGATGTGATATCTCAATGCTTATACCAAACCTGAGACCCTTCCTATGGCATGAGATGTCACATACAACTCCTTCCCATTCCAATCCTGAGACCCTTCCTATAGTATGAGATGTGATATCTCAATGCTTATACCAAACCTGAGACCCTTCATATAGCATGAGATGTGATATCCAACTCCTTCCCATTCCAATCCTGAGACCCTTCCCATAGCATGAGATTTGATGTCTCAATGCTTCTAATACCAAACCTGAGATCCTTCCTATAACATCAAATGTGATATCCAACTCCTTCCCATTCCAATCCTGAGACCCTTCCTATAGCATGAGATGTGATATCTCAATGCTTATACCAAACCTGAGACCCTTCCTATAGCATGAGATGTGATTTTCAACTCCTTCCCATTCCAATCCTGAGACCCTTCCTATAGCATGAGATGTGATATCTCAATGCCTCTAATACCAAACCTGAGATCCTTCCTCTAACATGAAATGTGATATCCAACTCCGTCCCTTTCCAAACCTGAGAGCCTTCCTATAGCATGAGATGTCACATACAACTCCTTCCCATTCCAATCCTTAGACCCTTCCTACAGCATGCAATATGATATCTCAATGATTCTAATAACAAACCTGAGACCCGTCCTATAACATGAGATGGGATATCCAACACCTTTCAATTCCAATCCTGAGACACTTCCTATAGCATGAGATGTGATATCTCAATGCTTATACCAAACCTGAGACCCTTCCTATGGCATGAGATGTCATATACAACTCCTTCCCATTCCAATCCTGAGACCCTTCCTATAGCATGAGATGTGATATCTCAATGCTTATACCAAACCTGAGACCCTTCCTATAGCATGAGATGTGATATCCAACTTCTTCCCATTCCAATCCTGAGACCCTTCCTATAACATGAGATGTGATGTCTCAATGCTTCTAATACCAAACCTGATATCTTTCCTATAACATGAGATGTGATATCTAACTCCTTCCCATTCCAATCCTGAGACCCTTCCTATAGCATGAGATGTGATATCTCAATGCTTATACCAAACCTGAGACCCTTCCTATAGCTTGAGATGTGATATCCAACTCCTTCCCATTCCAATCCTGAGAACCTTCCTATAGCATGAGATGTGATATCTCAATGCCTCTAATACCAAACCTGAGATCCTTCCTCTAACATGAAATGTGATATCCAACTCCTTCCCCTTCCAAACCTGAGAGCCTTCCTATAGCATGAGATATGATATCCAAGTCCTTCCCATTCCAATCCTGAGACCCTTCCTATAACATGAGATGTGATATTCAACTCCTTCCCATTCCAACCTGAGACCCTTCCTATAGCATGAGATGGGATATCCAACTCCTTCCAAATCCAATCCTGATACCCTTCCGATAGCATGAGATGTGATATCCCAATGCTTCTACCAAACCTGAGACCCATACTATGGCATGAGATGTGATATCAAACTCCTTCCCATTCCAATCCTGAGACCCTTCCTATAGCTTGAGATGTGATATCCAACTCCTTCCCATTCCAATTCTGAGACCCTTCCTATACCATGAGACTTGATATCTCAATGCTTGTAATACCAAACCTGAGACCCGTCCTATAACATGAGATGTGATATCCAAATCCTTCCCCTTCCAAACCTTAGACCCTTCCTTTATCATGAGATGTGATATCCAACTCCTTCCCATTCCAATCCTGACACCCTTCCGATATCATGAGATTTGTTATCTCAATGCTTCTAATACCAAACCTGAGACCCTTCCTATAACATGAGATGGGATATCCAAGTCCTTCCCATTCTAATCCTGAGACCCTTCCCATAGCATGAGATGTGATGTCTCAATGCTTCTAATACCAAACCTGAGATCCTTCCTATAACATGAGATGTGATATCCAACTCCTTCCCATTCCAATCCTGAGACCCTTCCTATAGCATGAGAAGTGATATCTCCATGCTTATACCAAACCCGAGACCCTTCCTATAGCATGAGATGTGATATCCAACTCCTTCCATTCCAATCCTGAGACCCTTCCTATAGCATGAGAAGTGATATCTCCATGCGTATACCAAACCTGAGACCCTTCCGATAGCATGAGATGTGATATCCAAATCCTTCCCATTCCAATCCTGAGACCCTTCCTATAGCATGAGAAGTGATATCTCAATGCTTATACCAAACCAGAGACCCGTCCTATAACATGAGATGGGATATCCAACTCCTTCCCATTCCAATCCTGAGACCCTTCCTATAACATGAGATGTGATATCCAACTCCTTCCCATTCCAACCTGAGACCCTTCCTATAGCATGAGATGGGATATCCAACTCCTTCCAAATCCAATCCTGATACCCTTCCGATAGCATGAGATGTGATATCCCAATGCTTCTACCAAACCTGAGACCCATACTATGGCATGAGATGTGATATCAAACTCCTTCCCATTCCAATCCTGAGACCCTTCCTATAGCTTGAGATGTGATATCCAACTCCTTCCCATTCCAATTCTGAGACCCTTCCTATACCATGAGACTTGATATCTCAATGCTTCTAATACCAAACCTGAGACCCGTCCTATAACATGAGATGTGATATCCAAATCCTTCCCCTTCCAAACCTTAGACCCTTCCTTTATCATGAGATGTGATTTCCAATTCCTTCCCATTCCAATCCTGACACCCTTCCGATATCATGAGATTTGTTATCTCAATGCTTCTAATATCAAACTTGAGACCCTCCCTATAGCATGAGATCTGACATCCAAGTCCTTCCCATTCCAATCCTGAGACCCTTCCTATAGCATGAGATGTGATATCTCAATGCTTCTAATACCAAACCTGAGACCCTTCCTATAACATGAGATGGGATATCCAACTCCTTCCCATTCCAATCCTGAGACCCTTCCGATAGCAGAGATGTGATATCTCAATGCTTATACCAAACCTGAGACCCTTGCTATGGCCTGAGATGTCATATACAACTCCTTCCCATTCCAATCCTGAGACCCTTCCTATAGCATGAGATGTGATATCTCAATGCTTATACCAAACCTGAGACCCTTCCTATAGCATGAGATGTGATATCCAACTCCTTCCCATTCCAATCCTGAGACCCTTCCCATAGCATGAGATGTGATGTCTCAATGCTTCTAATACCAAACCTGAGACCCTTCCTATAACATGAGATGTGATATCCAACTCCTTCCCATTCCAATCCTGAGACCCTTCCTATAGCATGAGAAGTGATATCTCCATGCTTATACCAAACCTGAGACCCTTCCTATAGCATGAGATGTAATATCCAACTCCTTCCCATTCCAATCCTGAGACCCTTCCTATAGCATGAGAAGTATCTCCATGCGTATACCATGCGTGTATCTCCATTCCTATAGCATGAGATGTGATATCCAAATCCTTCCCATTCCAATCCTGAGCCACTTCCGATAGCAGAGATGTGATATCTCAATGCTTATACCAAACCTGAGACCCTTCCTATAACATGAGATGTGATATCCAACTCATTCCCGTTCCAAACCTGAGACACTTCCTATAGCATATGTGATATCCAAGTCCTTCCCATTTCAAACATGAGACCCTTCCTATAGCAAGAATGTAATATCCAACTCCTACCCATTCCAATCCTGAGACCATTCCTATAGCATGAGATGTGATATATCAATGCTTCTAATACCAAACCTGAGATCCTTCCTATGACATGAAATGTGATATCCAAATCCTTCCCATTCCAAACCTGAGACCCTTCCTACAGCATGCAATGTGATATCTCAATGCTTCTAATATCAAACCTGAGACCCGTCCTATAACATGAGATGGGATATCCAACTCCTTCCCGTTCCAAACCTGAGACCCTTCCTATAGCATGAGATGTGATATCCAATTCCTTCCCATCCCAATCCTGAGACACCTCCGATAGCAGAGATGTGATATCTCAATGCTTATACCAAACCTGAGACTCTTCCTATAACATGAGATGTGATATCCAACTCCTTCCCGTTCCAAACCTGAGACCCTTCCTATAGCATGAGATGTGATATCCAACTCCTTCCCATTCCAATCCTGACACCCTTCCGATATCATGAGATTTGTTATCTCAATGCTTCTAATATCAAACTTGAGACCCTCCCTATAGCATGAGATCTGACATCCAAGTCCTTCCCATTCCAATCCTGAGACCCTTCCTATAGCATGAGATGTGATATCTCAATGCTTCTAATACCAAACCTGAGACCCTTCCTATAACATGAGATGGGATATCCAACTCCTTCCCATTCCAATCCTGAGACCCTTCCGATAGCAGAGATGTGATATCTCAATGCTTATACCAAACCTGAGACCCTTGCTATGGCCTGAGATGTCATATACAACTCCTTCCCATTCCAATCCTGAGACCCTTCCTATAGCATGAGATGTGATATCTCAATGCTTATACCAAACCTGAGACCCTTCCTATAGCATGAGATGTGATATCCAACTCCTTCCCATTCCAATCCTGAGACCCTTCCCATAGCATGAGATGTGATGTCTCAATGCTTCTAATACCAAACCTGAGACCCTTCCTATAACATGAGATGTGATATCCAACTCCTTCCCATTCCAATCCTGAGACCCTTCCTATAGCATGAGAAGTGATATCTCCATGCTTATACCAAACCTGAGACCCTTCCTATAGCATGAGATGTAATATCCAACTCCTTCCCATTCCAATCCTGAGACCCTTCCTATAGCATGAGAAGTATCTCCATGCGTATACCAAACCTGAGACCCTTCCTATAGCATGAGATGTGATATCCAAATCCTTCCCATTCCAATCCTGAGCCACTTCCGATAGCAGAGATGTGATATCTCAATGCTTATACCAAACC
This sequence comes from Ambystoma mexicanum, assembly GCF_040938575.1. NCBI lineage: Eukaryota > Metazoa > Chordata > Amphibia > Caudata > Ambystomatidae > Ambystoma > Ambystoma mexicanum. Next base: position 1,151,048,177 of record NC_090934.1, read on the forward strand.
TTAGACCCTTCCTATAACATGAGATGTGATATCCAACTCATTCCCGTTCCAAACCTGAGACACTTCCTATAGCATATGTGATATCCAAGTCCTTTCCATTTCAAACATGAGACCCTTCCTATAGCAAGAATCTAATATCCAACTCCTACCCATTCCAATCCTGAGACCATTCCTATAGCATGAGATGTGATATATCAATGCTTCTAATACCAAACCTGAGATCCTTCCTATGACATGAAATGTGATATCCAAATCCTTCCCATTCCAAACCTGAGACCCTTCCTACAGCATGCGATGTGATATCTCAATGCTTCTAATATCAAACCTGAGACCCGTCCTATAACATGAGATGGGATATCCAACTCCTTCCCGTTCCAAACCTGAGACCCTTCCTATAGCATGAGATGTGATATCCAATTCCTTCCCATCCCAATCCTGAGACACCTCCGATAGCAGAGATGTGATATTTCAATGCTTATACCAAACCTGAGACTCTTCCTATAACATGAGATGTGATGCCCAACTCCTTCCCGTTCCAAACCTGAGACCCTTCCTATAGCATGAGATGTGATATCCAACTCCTTCCCATTCCAATCCTGAGACCCTTCCGATAGCAGAGATGTGATATCTCAATGCTTATACCAAACCTGAGACTCTTCCTATAACATGAGATGTGATATCCAACTCCTTCCCTTTCCAAACCTGAGACCCTGCCTATAGCATGAGATGTGATATCCAAGTCCTTCCCATTCCAATCCTGAGACCCTTCCTATAGCATGAGATGTGATATCTCAATGCTTATACCAAACCTGAGACCCTTCCTATGGCATGAGATGTCATATACAACTCCTTCCCATTCCAATCCCGAGACCCTTCCTATAGCATGAGATGTGATATCTCAATGCTTATACCAAACCTGAAACCCTTCCTATAGCATGAGATGTGATATCCAACTTCTTCCCATTCCAATCCTGAGACCCTTCCTATAACATGAGATGTGATGTCTCAATGCTTCTAATACCAAACCTGAGATCTTTCCTATAACATGAGATGTGATATCCAACTCCTTCCCATTCCAATTCTGAGACCCTTCCTATAGCAAGAGATGTGATATCTCAATGCCTCTTTACCAAACCTGATATCCTACCTCTAACATGAAATGTGATATCCAACTCCTTCCCCTTCCAAACCTGAGAGCCTTCCTATAGCATGAGATGTGATATCCAATTCCTTCCCATTCCAATCCTGAGACCCTTCCTATAACATCAGATGTGATATCCAACTCCTTCCCATTCCAACCTGAGACCCTTCCTATAGCATGAGATGGGATATCCAACTCCTTCCAAATCCAATCCTGATACCCTTCCGATAGCATGAGATGTGATATCCCAATGCTTCTACAAAACCTGAGACCCATACATGGCATGAGATGTGATATCAAACTCCTTCCCATTCCAATCCTGAGACCCTTCCGATAGCAGAGATGTGATATCTCAATGCTTATACCAAACCTGAGACCCTTCCTATGGCATGAGATGTCATATACAACTCCTTCCCATTCCAAGCCTGAGACCCTTCCTATAGCATGAGATGTGATATCTCAATGTTTATACCAAACCTGAGACCCTTCCTATAGCATGAGATGTGATATCCAACTCCTTCCCATTCCAATCCTGAGACCCTTCCTATAGCATGAGATGTGATATCTCAATGCTTATACCAAACCTGAATCCCTTCCTATAGCATGAAATGTGATATCCAACTCCTTCCCTTTCCAAACCTGAGAGCCTACCTATAGCATGAGATGTGATATCCAAGTCCTTCCCATTCCAATCCTTCGACCCTTCCTACAGCATGCAATATGATATCTCAATGATTCTAATAACAAACCTGAGACCCGTCCTATAACATGAGATGGGATATCCAACTCCTTCCCATTCCAATCCTGAGACACTTCTGATAGCAGAGATGTGATATCTCAATGCTTATACCAAACCTGAGACCCTTCCTATAGCATGAGATGTGATATCCAATTCTTTCCCGTTCCAAACCTGAGACCCTTCCTATAGCATATGTGATATCCAACTCCTTCCCATTCCAAACATGAGACCCTTCCTATAGCAAGAATGTAATATCCAACTCCTTCCCATTCCAATCCTGAGATCCTTCCTTCAGCATGCGATGTGATATCTCAATGCTTCTAATACCAAACCTGAGACCCGTCCTATAACATGAGATGGGATATCCAACTCCTTCCAGTTCCAAACCTGAGAGCCTTCCTATAGCATGAGATGTGATATCCAAGTCCTTCCCATTCCAATCCTGAGACCCTTCCTATAACATGAGATGTGATATCTCAATGCTTATACCAAACCTGAATCCCTTCCTATAGCATGAGATGTGATATCCAACTCCTTCCCATTCCAATCCTGAGACCCTTCCTATAGCATTAGATGTGATATCTCAATGCCTCTAATACCAAACCTGAGATCCTTCCTCTAACATGAAATGTGATATCCAACTCCTTCCCTTTCCAAACCTGAGAGCCTACCTATAGCATGAGATGTGATATCCAAGTCCTTCACATTCCAATCCTTAGACCCTTCCTACAGCATGCAATATGATATCTCAATGATTCTAATACCAAACCTGAGATCTTTCCTATAACATGAGATGTGATATCCAACTCCTTCCCATTCCAATCCTGAGACCCTTCCTATAGCATGAGATGTGATATCTCAATGCCTCTTTACCAAACCTGAGATCCTACCTCTAACATGAAATGTGATATCCAACTCCTTCCCCTTCCAAACCTGAGAGCCTTCCTATAGTATGAGATGTGATATCCATGTCCTTCCCATTCCAATCCTGAGACCCTTCCTATAACATCAGATGTGATATCCAACTCCTTCCCATTCCAACCTGAGACCCTTCCTATAGCATGAGATGGGATATTCAACTCCTTCCAAATCCAATCCTGATACCCTTCCGATAGCATGATATGTGATATCTCAATGCTTCTAATACCAAACCTGTGACTCTTCCTATAACATGAGATGGGATATCCAACTCCTTCCCATTCCAATCCTGAGACCCTTCCGATAGCAGAGATGTGATATCTCAATGCTTATACCAAACCTGAGACCCTTCCTATGGCATGAGATGTCACATATAACTCCTTCCCATTCCAATCCTGAGACCCTTCCTATAGTATGAGATGTGATATCTCAATGCTTATACCAAACCTGAGACCCTTCCTATAGCATGAGATGTGATATCCAACTCCTTCCCATTCCAATCCTGAGACCCTTCCCATAGCATGAGATGTGATGTCTCAATGCTTCTAATACCAAACCTGAGATCCTTCCTATAACATCAAATGTGATATCCAACTCCTTCCCATTCCAATCCTGAGACCCTTCCTATAGCATGAGATGTGATATCTCAATGCTTATACCAAACCTGAGACCCTTCCTATAGCATGAGATGTGATATCCAACTCCTTCCCATTCCAATCCTGAGACCCTTCCTATAGCATGAGATGTGATATCTCAATGCCTCTAATACCAAACCTGAGATCCTTCCTCTAACATGAAATGTGATATCCAACTCCGTCACTTTCCAAACCTGAGAGCCTACCTATAGCATGAGATGTGATATCCAACTCCTTCCCATTCCAAACATGAGACCCTTCCTATAGCAAGAATGTAATATCCAACTCCTTCCCATTCCAATCCTGAGACCCTTCCTACAGCATGCGATGTGATATCTCAATGCTTCTAATACCAAACCTGAGATCTTTCCTATAACATGAGATGTGATATCCAACTCCTTCCCATTCAAATCCTGAGACCCTTCCTATAGCATGAGATGTGATATCTCAATGCCTCTTTACCAAACCTGAGATCCTACCTCTAACATGAAATGTGATATCCAACTGCTTCCCCTTCCAAACCTGAGAGCCTTCCTATAGTATGAGATGTGATATCCAAGTCCTTCCCATTCCAATCCTGAGACCCTTCCTATAACATCAGATGTGATATCCAACTCCTTCCCATTCCAACCTGAGACCCTTCCTATAGCATGAGATGGGATATTCAACTCCTTCCAAATCCAATCCTGATACCCTTCCGATAGCTTGAGATGTGATATCTCAATGCTTCTAATACCAAACCTGTGACTCTTCCTATAACATGAGATGGGATATCCAACTCCTTCCCATTCCAATCCTGAGACCCTTCCGATAGCAGAGATGTGATATCTCAATGCTTATACCAAACCTGAGACCCTTCCTATGGCATGAGATGTCACATACAACTCCTTCCCATTCCAATCCTGAGACCCTTCCTATAGTATGAGATGTGATATCTCAATGCTTATACCAAACCTGAGACCCTTCCTATAGCATGAGATGTGATATCCAACTCCTTCCCATTCCAATCCTGAGACCCTTCCCATAGCATGAGATGTGATGTCTCAATGCTTCTAATACCAAACCTGAGATCCTTCCTATAACATCAAATGTGATATCCAACTCCTTCCCATTCCAATCCTGAGACCCTTCCTATAGCATGAGATGTGATATCTCAATGCTTATACCAAACCTGAGACCCTTCCAATAGCATGAGATGTGATATCCAACTCCTTCCCATTCCAATCCTGAGACCCTTCCTATAGCATGAGATGTGATATCTCAATGCCTCTAATACCAAACCTGAGATCCTTCCTCTAACATGAAATGTGATATCCAACTCTGTCCCTTTCCAAACCTGAGAGCCTACCTATAGCATGAGATGTGATATCCAAGTCCTTCCCTTTCCAATCCTTAGACCCTTCCTACAGCATGCAATATGATATCTCAATGATTCTAATAACAAACCTGAGACCCGTCCTATAACATGAGATGGGATATCCAACTCCTTTCAATTCCAATCCTGAGACACTTCCTATAGCATGAGATGTGATATCTCAATGCTTATACCAAACCTGAGACCCTTCCTATGGCATGAGATGTCATATACAACTCCTTCCCATTCCAATCCTGAGACCCTTCCTATAGCATGAGATGTGATATCTCAATGCTTATACCAAACCTGAGACCCTTCCTATAGCATGAGATGTGATATCAAACTTCTTCCCATTCCAATCCTGAGACCCTTCCTATAACATGAGATGTGATGTCTCAATGCTTCTAATACCAAACCTGATATCTTTCCTATAACATGAGATGTGATATCCAACTCCTTCCCATTCCAATCCTGAGACCCTTCCTATAGCATGAGATGTGATATCTCAATGCTTATACCAAACCTGAGACCCTTCCTATAGCTTGAGATGTGATATCCAACTCCTTCCCATTCCAATCCTGAGAACCTTCCTATAGCATGAGATGTGATATCTCAATGGCTCTAATACCAAACCTGAGATCCTTCCTCTAACATGAAATGTGATATCCAACTCCTTCCCCTTCCAAACCTGAGAGCCTTCCTATAGCATGAGATATGATATCCAAGTCCTTCCCATTCCAATCCTGAGACCCTTCCTATAACATGAGATGTGATATTCAACTCCTTCCCATTCCAACCTGAGACCCTTCCTATAGCATGAGATGGGATATCCAACTCCTTCCAAATCCAATCCTGATACCCTTCCGATAGCATGAGATGTGATATCCCAATGCTTCTACCAAACCTGAGACCCATACTATGGCATGAGATGTGATATCAAACTCCTTCCCATTCCAATCCTGAGACCCTTCCTATAGCTTGAGATGTGATATCCAACTCCTTCCCATTCCAATTCTGAGACCCTTCCTATACCATGAGACTTGATATCTCAATGCTTGTAATACCAAACCTGAGACCCGTCCTATAACATGAGATGTGATATCCAAATCCTTCCCCTTCCAAACCTTAGACCCTTCCTTTATCATGAGATGTGATATCCAACTCCTTCCCATTCCAATCCTGACACCCTTCCGATATCATGAGATTTGTTATCTCAATGCTTCTAATACCAAACCTGAGACCCTTCCTATAACATGAGATGGGATATCCAAGTCCTTCCCATTCTAATCCTGAGACCCTTCCCATAGCATGAGATGTGATGTCTCAATGCTTCTAATACCAAACCTGAGATCCTTCCTATAACATGAGATGTGATATCCAACTCCTTCCCATTCCAATCCTGAGACCCTTCCTATAGCATGAGAAGTGATATCTCCATGCTTATACCAAACCCGAGACCCTTCCTATAGCATGAGATGTGATATCCAACTCCTTCCCATTCCAATCCTGAGACCCTTCCTATAGCATGAGAAGTGATATCTCCATGCGTATACCAAACCTGAGACCCTTCCTATAGCATGAGATGTGATATCCAAATCCTTCCCATTCCAATCCTGAGACCCTTCCTATAGCATGAGATGTGATATCTCAATGCTTATACCAAACCAGAGACCCGTCCTATAACATGAGATGGGATATCCAACTCCTTCCCATTCCAATCCTGAGACCCTTCCTATAACATGAGATGTGATATCCAACTCCTTCCCATTCCAACCTGAGACCCTTCCTATAGCATGAGATGGGATATCCAACTCCTTCCAAATCCAATCCTGATACCCTTCCGATAGCATGAGATGTGATATCCCAATGCTTCTACCAAACCTGAGACCCATACTATGGCATGAGATGTGATATCAAACTCCTTCCCATTCCAATCCTGAGACCCTTCCTATAGCTTGAGATGTGATATCCAACTCCTTCCCATTCCAATTCTGAGACCCTTCCTATACCATGAGACTTGATATCTCAATGCTTCTAATACCAAACCTGAGACCCGTCCTATAACATGAGATGTGATATCCAAATCCTTCCCCTTCCAAACCTTAGACCCTTCCTTTATCATGAGATGTGATTTCCAATTCCTTCCCATTCCAATCCTGACACCCTTCCGATATCATGAGATTTGTTATCTCAATGCTTCTAATATCAAACTTGAGACCCTCCCTATAGCATGAGATCTGACATCCAAGTCCTTCCCATTCCAATCCTGAGACCCTTCCTATAGCATGAGATGTGATATCTCAATGCTTCTAATACCAAACCTGAGAACCTTCCTATAGCATGAGATGTGATATCCAACTCCTTCCCATTCCAATCCTGAGACCCTTCCCATAGCATGAGATGTGATGTCTCAATGCTTCTAATACCAAACCTGAGATCCTTCCTATAACATCAAATGTGATATCCAACTCCTTCCCATTCCAATCCTGAGACCCTTCCTATAGCATGAGATGTGATATCTCAATGCTTATACCAAACCTGAGACCCTTCCTATAGCATGAGATGTGATATCCAACTCCTTCCCATTCCAATCCTGAGACCCTTCCTATAGCATGAGATGTGATATCTCAATGCCTCTAATACCAAACCTGAGATCCTTCCTCTAACATGAAATGTGATATCCAACTCCGTCACTTTCCAAACCTGAGAGCCTACCTATAGCATGAGATGTGATATCCAACTCCTTCCCATTCCAAACATGAGACCCTTCCTATAGCAAGAATGTAATATCCAACTCCTTCCCATTCCAATCCTGAGACCCTTCCTACAGCATGCGATGTGATATCTCAATGCTTCTAATACCAAACCTGAGATCTTTCCTATAACATGAGATGTGATATCCAACTCCTTCCCATTCAAATCCTGAGACCCTTCCTATAGCATGAGATGTGATATCTCAATGCCTCTTTACCAAACCTGAGATCCTACCTCTAACATGAAATGTGATATCCAACTCCTTCCCCTTCCAAACCTGAGAGCCTTCCTATAGTATGAGATGTGATATCCAAGTCCTTCCCATTCCAATCCTGAGACCCTTCCTATAACATCAGATGTGATATCCAACTCCTTCCCATTCCAACCTGAGACCCTTCCTATAGCATGAGATGGGATATTCAACTCCTTCCAAATCCAATCCTGATACCCTTCCGATAGCTTGAGATGTGATATCTCAATGCTTCTAATACCAAACCTGTGACTCTTCCTATAACATGAGATGGGATATCCAACTCCTTCCCATTCCAATCCTGAGACCCTTCCGATAGCAGAGATGTGATATCTCAATGCTTATACCAAACCTGAGACCCTTCCTATGGCATGAGATGTCACATACAACTCCTTCCCATTCCAATCCTGAGACCCTTCCTATAGTATGAGATGTGATATCTCAATGCTTATACCAAACCTGAGACCCTTCCTATAGCATGAGATGTGATATCCAACTCCTTCCCATTCCAATCCTGAGACCCTTCCCATAGCATGAGATGTGATGTCTCAATGCTTCTAATACCAAACCTGAGATCCTTCCTATAACATCAAATGTGATATCCAACTCCTTCCCATTCCAATCCTGAGACCCTTCCTATAGCATGAGATGTGATATCTCATTGCTTATACCAAACCTGAGACCCTTCCAATAGCATGAGATGTGATATCCAACTCCTTCCCATTCCAATCCTGAGACCCTTCCTATAGCATGAGATGTGATATCTCAATGCCTCTAATACCAAACCTGAGATCCTTCCTCTAACATGAAATGTGATATCCAACTCTGTCCCTTTCCAAACCTGAGAGCCTACCTATAGCATGAGATGTGATATCCAAGTCCTTCCCATTCCAATCCTTAGACCCTTCCTACAGCATGCAATATGATATCTCAATGATTCTAATAACAAACCTGAGACCCGTCCTATAACATGAGATGGGATATCCAACTCCTTTCAATTCCAATCCTGAGACACTTCCTATAGCATGAGATGTGATATCTCAATGCTTATACCAAACCTGAGACCCTTCCTATGGCATGAGATGTCATATACAACTCCTTCCCATTCCAATCCTGAGACCCTTCCTATAGCATGAGATGTGATATCTCAATGCTTATACCAAACCTGAGACCCTTCCTATAGCATGAGATGTGATATCAAACTTCTTCCCATTCCAATCCTGAGACCCTTCCTATAACATGAGATGTGATGTCTCAATGCTTCTAATACCAAACCTGATATCTTTCCTATAACATGAGATGTGATATCCAACTCCTTCCCATTCCAATCCTGAGACCCTTCCTATAGCATGAGATGTGATATCTCAATGCTTATACCAAACCTGAGACCCTTCCTATAGCTTGAGATGTGATATCCAACTCCTTCCCATTCCAATCCTGAGACCCTTCCTATAGCATGAGATGTGATATCTCAATGCCTCTAATACCAAACCTGAGATCCTTCCTCTAACATGAAATGTGATATCCAACTCCTTCCCCTTCCAAACCTGAGAGCCTTCCTATAGCATGAGATATGATATCCAAGTCCTTCCCATTCCAATCCTGAGACCCTTCCTATAACATGAGATGTGATATTCAACTCCTTCCCATTCCAACCTGAGACCCTTCCTATAGCATGAGATGGGATATCCAACTCCTTCCAAATCCAATCCTGATACCCTTCCGATAGCATGAGATGTGATATCCCAATGCTTCTACCAAACCTGAGACCCATACTATGGCATGAGATGTGATATCAAACTCCTTCCCATTCCAATCCTGAGACCCTTCCTATAGCTTGAGATGTGATATCCAACTCCTTCCCATTCCAATTCTGAGACCCTTCCTATACCATGAGACTTGATATCTCAATGCTTGTAATACCAAACCTGAGACCCGTCCTATAACATGAGATGTGATATCCAAATCCTTCCCCTTCCAAACCTTAGACCCTTCCTTTATCATGAGATGTGATATCCAACTCCTTCCCATTCCAATCCTGACACCCTTCCGATATCATGAGATTTGTTATCTCAATGCTTCTAATACCAAACCTGAGACCCTTCCTATAACATGAGATGGGATATCCAAGTCCTTCCCATTCTAATCCTGAGACCCTTCCCATAGCATGAGATGTGATGTCTGTAAGGATATTTGGCATGTTACAGCACAGAGTACAGCACTACTGCACAAGTAGCATTTTTTTTTTGCAGCACCACCACAAGGGTGCGGTGCATTGCTATATGGGTTAGCAGATTAACAAGGAAAGACAGACTATTCAGTCAAAAACGATTTTAACATATAAGATGCAAATCTATTTTTACAGTTAAAAGCACACGTGTTCATTTAAAAATGCACACTATTTTTCACCTGAAATGCCTATATTGCTAGAGACACATTTGAAAATTAACAGCTAACATATTAACCATTAACCTGACTAATAAAACCTTATTTTAATATAACTCACTAATAAAAGGTGTTCTCTACTGCAGAATTAGGCATACTTTGAAAACCAGTTAAATGAGTGTGCAGATTTTTTTTTCCTCTCTTCTCTGCCTGATTATCCGTGTTGTTGTGCACAGTAACTGCAGGAGGAAGGAAGTCAGATTTGCAACAATTGCAAATGTATAAGCGAAGCTATTGTTGAAGAGTAGGAGGATCAGAGATGATGGATTTCATTGGAACACGTCATAAAGAGGGCTGAGAGGAAAGTTTTAGTGGGCAGTAGCAGGGAAAAAGACAGGCAGACATCTTTCTGCACTACTGGGGAGAAGACCTGGCTGTGGGGGTGTCCTGCTGCAGTCGAGACTGGGGAAAGCTGAAAGAATTACCTTTCCACTGGCAGAGGCAGTCCTATCTGAAAAAGCTGAGAATTCCAGGCAATGACCCCGGCTTGAGAAGGCAAGCGTTCATTTTTGCTGGAGTTAAGCCAAGAGAGCCACATTCACAGAGAGAAGCCTCTGAACAGATAAGGTAATTACCTAACTGGGGGAGCTGTGTGTGTGCACGAAAGCATGCAGTCAGTGTAGAAAAATGAAAGTCCCGTGCGTGTCTTAATCAAGTGATAATGTTGCAATTTAAGTTCTGTTCTCCGCCACTATAATTGCAGTGTGTCATAGAAAATGTTTTGATTGTTCCATTTTATTGCTGTAAAGAATGAGATCATGTCTAAATGCAACTTTTATAATACAGAAAATATTTGAAAACAGACGGGTGGTTTATTTTCTATTTACCATTACAATGCCAATGATGTGGGGAGATTCTTAAACAGTGCAATGGTCATTTTAAGACAGATGTGTGTATGTCAGAATCAGTATGAATAATTGTGAGTGACTGTAGTATAACTTGTTGGAGGTACATGAGCCAACGGGAAGAGAGACTCTCTGAACATAGCTCCCTACCGTATATAAGGTAGTGGAAATTACCACAAGACTACCACATATAGCTCTCTGTCGTAAATAAGTCAGTGAGTTTGCCCATGGTGGCGCACCAACACTATCACTGGAAATTGTGGTATCTCTAGAATGCAGGTCTGAGGTCTCTCTAGTGATCACACGAAAAATCTAAGCGAAGATAAGGGATTCTGGACATTGGGGCCACAAATAAAACAAGGGAATTATGCTCACCAAAATACCACCAACCACGTATACCAAATATGCAGGTCTGGGTGCTGAAATAATGCATGTCCATTGTATTATTGTTGCACATGGCCAAATCTGAATACAAAGAGTGATTATTGCTAAGTTATTTTTCGGCGGTAATAAAATACCGTCAGGCCCCAAATCTCCACAAAATACCCTACATATTTATGGTGCGTTGCAGGCCGGGAAAGTGATCATAGAGTACCTACTGGGCGTGGCAAGCGTGTCTCACACTGCCATTTGCACATTAAAGGGAACCCATTTTATAATAGCAGTGTGCCACTAAAAACGAATTTCAGAATGTCACAAAGGGAAACCACATTCTCAGATCTAGTGCAATATTTAGAGGCAAAGTTATTTGCACATGGGAATTGGTCTTCGAACAGTACCTTAGAATGGAGTAACCGCATTCAGGGTGAGGTGCAGAAAGAAAAACTAGACAATATTTTTGCAGAAGGCAGCATAATTCAGGTCTGCCTTACAAGATTATTGAATGCAGCCGATAAAAGTGCAGAGAAAGACTGTTTAATACGGCTATGCGGCAAAATATGGTTTATTTTAAACAAGTCCCTGCGAATGCAAGAGAATGATACTCAGCTAATTAACAGGTTAAAGACTGAATTAGATGGGGCAAGTAAAAATCAGGAAATGTTGAGAGCAGAATTGGATGTATGCCAAAAAGACATGCAATTAAAATGCAGAGACTTTGATACTCAGTTATCCAAAAGCAAGAAACAATTTGAAGATAGTGAGCAAGAATTGACACACTTAAAAGCCTTAGTGGATCACATTAGGCAGGATAAAGATGAGGTTGTTTCAGAAATGCAGATTTTACAAAAAAAACATTGCGAAAAAGAAGGTGATCTCCAGAGTGCAGAACAAGAAATGATTAAAATGATCCAAGAAAGAGACAAGAGAAATAAAGAGTTCAATGAATGCCAAGATGAAAGAGTACTCGAATGAACCGAATAACATCGCTGGTCGGGATATAGCAAAAGAGACAAAGCAAAAGTTCCGGCATATGAAGTTCCACGTATTTATTATTTTAATTATTTATTTTAACTTGTTATATTACTTATTTGTTTTAGTTAGTTGTTTTATTTCATTGTTTTTAATTGACTTGGAAAATTTAAACTTAAAGTAATGCCACTTCCACCGAGAAGGCAAATGTGGAACATTTTATGGACTTATGGACTCAGATGAAATATTGATTGCAAATTTTCATTGATGCACATGAATATTCATTTTGTTGGATTGATATATTGTATAAAAAAAAAAGAACAAGTTGTTTTTAGAGATTGGCTTGGATTATAGCCAAGTTCTAAAAACAAAAGGAGGGTATATGTAAGGATATTTGGCATGTTACAGCACAGAGTACAGCACTACTGCACAAGTAGCATTTTTTTTTTGCAGCACCACCACAAGGGTGCGGTGCATTGCTATATGGGTTAGCAGATTAACAAGGAAAGACAGACTATTCAGTCAAAAACGATTTTAACATATAAGATGCAAATCTATTTTTACAGTTAAAAGCACACGTGTTCATTTAAAAATGCACACTATTTTTCACCTGAAATGCCTATATTGCTAGAGACACATTTGAAAATTAACAGCTAACATATTAACCATTAACCTGACTAATAAAACCTTATTTTAATATAACTCACTAATAAAAGGTGTTCTCTACTGCAGAATTAGGCATACTTTGAAAACCAGTTAAATGAGTGTGCAGATTTTTTTTTCCTCTCTTCTCTGCCTGATTATCCGTGTTGTTGTGCACAGTAACTGCAGGAGGAAGGAAGTCAGATTTGCAACAATTGCAAATGTATAAGCGAAGCTATTGTTGAAGAGTAGGAGGATCAGAGATGATGGATTTCATTGGAACACGTCATAAAGAGGGCTGAGAGGAAAGTTTTAGTGGGCAGTAGCAGGGAAAAAGACAGGCAGACATCTTTCTGCACTACTGGGGAGAAGACCTGGCTGTGGGGGTGTCCTGCTGCAGTCGAGACTGGGGAAAGCTGAAAGAATTACCTTTCCACTGGCAGAGGCAGTCCTATCTGAAAAAGCTGAGAATTCCAGGCAATGACCCCGGCTTGAGAAGGCAAGCGTTCATTTTTGCTGGAGTTAAGCCAATAGAGCCACATTCACAGAGAGAAGCCTCTGAACAGATAAGGTAATTACCTAACTGGGGGAGCTGTGTGTGTGCACGAAAGCATGCAGTCAGTGTAGAAAAATGAAAGTCCCGTGCGTGTCTTAATCAAGTGATAATGTTGCAATTTAAGTTCTGTTCTCCGCCACTATAATTGCAGTGTGTCATAGAAAATGTTTTGATTGTTCCATTTTATTGCTGTAAAGAATGAGATCATGTCTAAATGCAACTTTTATAATACAGAAAATATTTGAAAACAGACGGGTGGTTTATTTTCTATTTACCATTACAATGCCAATGATGTGGGGAGATTCTTAAACAGTGCAATGGTCATTTTAAGACAGATGTGTGTATGTCAGAATCAGTATGAATAATTGTGAGTGACTGTAGTATAACTTGTTGGAGGTACATGAGCCAACGGGAAGAGAGACTCTCTGAACATAGCTCCCTACCGTATATAAGGTAGTGGAAATTACCACAAGACTACCACATATAGCTCTCTGTCGTAAATAAGTCAGTGAGTTTGCCCATGGTGGCGCACCAACACTATCACTGGAAATTGTGGTATCTCTAGAATGCAGGTCTGAGGTCTCTCTAGTGATCACACGAAAAATCTAAGCGAAGATAAGGGATTCTGGACATTGGGGCCACAAATAAAACAAGGGAATTATGCTCACCAAAATACCACCAACCACGTATACCAAATATGCAGGTCTGGGTGCTGAAATAATGCATGTCCATTGTATTATTGTTGCACATGGCCAAATCTGAATACAAAGAGTGATTATTGCTAAGTTATTTTTCGGCGGTAATAAAATACCGTCAGGCCCCAAATCTCCACAAAATACCCTACATGTCTCAATGCTTCTAATACCAAACCTGAGATCCTTCCTATAACATGAGATGTGATATCCAACTCCTTCCCATTCCAATCCTGAGACCCTTCCTATAGCATGAGAAGTGATATCTCCATGCTTATACCAAACCCGAGACCCTTCCTATAGCATGAGATGTGATATCCAACTCCTTCCCATTCCAATCCTGAGACCCTTCCTATAGCATGAGAAGTGATATCTCCATGCGTATACCAAACCTGAGACCCTTCCTATAGCATGAGATGTGATATCCAAATCCTTCCCATTCCAATCCTGAGACCCTTCCTATAGCATGAGATGTGATATCTCAATGCTTATACCAAACCAGAGACCCGTCCTATAACATGAGATGGGATATCCAACTCCTTCCCATTCCAATCCTGAGACCCTTCCTATAACATGAGATGTGATATCCAACTCCTTCCCATTCCAACCTGAGACCCTTCCTATAGCATGAGATGGGATATCCAACTCCTTCCAAATCCAATCCTGATACCCTTCCGATAGCATGAGATGTGATATCCCAATGCTTCTACCAAACCTGAGACCCATACTATGGCATGAGATGTGATATCAAACTCCTTCCCATTCCAATCCTGAGACCCTTCCTATAGCTTGAGATGTGATATCCAACTCCTTCCCATTCCAATTCTGAGACCCTTCCTATACCATGAGACTTGATATCTCAATGCTTCTAATACCAAACCTGAGACCCGTCCTATAACATGAGATGTGATATCCAAATCCTTCCCCTTCCAAACCTTAGACCCTTCCTTTATCATGAGATGTGATTTCCAATTCCTTCCCATTCCAATCCTGACACCCTTCCGATATCATGAGATTTGTTATCTCAATGC
Source organism: Ambystoma mexicanum (assembly GCF_040938575.1). NCBI lineage: Eukaryota > Metazoa > Chordata > Amphibia > Caudata > Ambystomatidae > Ambystoma > Ambystoma mexicanum. The sequence goes on from NC_090934.1 coordinate 1,151,063,529, forward strand.
TTCTAATATCAAACTTGAGACCCTCCCTATAGCATGAGATCTGACATCCAAGTCCTTCCCATTCCAATCCTGAGACCCTTCCTATAGCATGAGATGTGATATCTCAATGCTTCTAATACCAAACCTGAGAACCTTCCTATAACATGAGATGGGATATCCAACTCCTTCCCATTCCAATCCTGAGACCCTTCCGATAGCAGAGATGTGATATCTCAATGCTTATACCAAACCTGAGACCCTTGCTATGGCCTGAGATGTCATATACAACTCCTTCCCATTCCAATCCTGAGACCCTTCCTATAGCATGAGATGTGATATCTCAATGCTTATACCAAACCTGAGACCCTTCCTATAGCATGAGATGTGATATCCAACTCCTTCCCATTCCAATCCTGAGACCCTTCCCATAGCATGAGATGTGATGTCTCAATGCTTCTAATACCAAACCTGAGACCCTTCCTATAACATGAGATGTGATATCCAACTCCTTCCCATTCCAATCCTGAGACCCTTCCTATAGCATGAGAAGTGATATCTCCATGCTTATACCAAACCTGAGACCCTTCCTATAGCATGAGATGTAATATCCAACTCCTTCCCATTCCAATCCTGAGACCCTTCCTATAGCATGAGAAGTATCTCCATGCGTATACCATGCGTGTATCTCCATTCCTATAGCATGAGATGTGATATCCAAATCCTTCCCATTCCAATCCTGAGCCACTTCCGATAGCAGAGATGTGATATCTCAATGCTTATACCAAACCTGAGACCCTTCCTATAACATGAGATGTGATATCCAACTCATTCCCGTTCCAAACCTGAGACACTTCCTATAGCATATGTGATATCCAAGTCCTTCCCATTTCAAACATGAGACCCTTCCTATAGCAAGAATGTAATATCCAACTCCTACCCATTCCAATCCTGAGACCATTCCTATAGCATGAGATGTGATATTTCAATGCTTCTAATACCAAACCTGAGATCCTTCCTATGACATGAAATGTGATATCCAAATCCTTCAAATTCCAAACCTGAGACCCTTCCTACAGCATGCGATGTGATATCTCAATGCTTCTAATATCAAACCTGAGACCCGTCCTATAACATGAGATGGGATATCCAACTCCTTCCCGTTCCAAACCTGAGACCCTTCCTATAGCATGAGATGTGATATCCAATTCCTTCCCATCCCAATCCTGAGACACCTCCGATAGCAGAGATGTGATATCTCAATGCTTATACCAAACCTGAGACTCTTCCTATAACATGAGATGTGATATCCAACTCCTTCCCGTTCCAAACCTGAGACCCTTCCTATAGCATGAGATGTGATATCCAACTCCTTCCCATTCCAATCCTGAGACCCTTCCGATAGCAGAGATGTGATATCTCAATGCTTATACCAAACCTGAGACTCTTCCTATAACATGAGATGTGATATCCAACTCCTTCCCTTTCCAAACCTGAGACCCTGCCTATAGCATGAGATGTGATATCCAAGTCCTTCCCATTCCAATCCTGAGACCCTTCCTATAGCATGAGATGTGATATCTCAATGCTTATACCAAACCTGAGACCCTTCCTATGGCATGAGATGTCATATACAACTCCTTCCCATTCCAATCCCGAGACCCTTCCTATAGCATGAGATGTGATATCTCAAAGCTTATACCAAACCTGAAACCCTTCCTATAGCATGAGATGTGATATCCAACTTCTTCCCATTCCAATCCTGAGACCCTTCCTATAACATGAGATGTGATGTCTCAATGCTTCTAATACCAAACCTGAGATCTTTCCTATAACATGAGATGTGGTATCCAACTCCTTCCCATTCCAATTCTGAGACCCTTCCTATAGCAAGAGATGTGATATCTCAATGCCTCTTTACCAAACCTGATATCCTACCTCTAACATGAAATGTGATATCCAACTCCTTCCCCTTCCAAACCTGAGAGCCTTCCTATAGCATGAGATGTGATATCCAAGTCCTTCCCATTCCAATCCTGAGACCCTTCCTATAACATCAGATGTGATATCCAACTCCTTCCCATTCCAACCTGAGACCCTTCCTATAGCATGAGATGGGATATCCAACTCCTTCCAAATCCAATCCTGATACCCTTCCGATAGCATGAGATGTGATATCCCAATGCTTCTACAAAACCTGAGACCCATACATGGCATGAGATGTGATATCAAACTCCTTCCCATTCCAATCCTGAGACCCTTCCGATAGCAGAGATGTGATATCTCAATGCTTATACCAAACCTGAGACCCTTCCTATGGCATGAGATGTCATATACAACTCCTTCCCATTCCAAGCCTGAGACCCTTCCTATAGCATGAGATGTGATATCTCAATGTTTATACCAAACCTGAGACCCTTCCTATAGCATGAGATGTGATATCCAACTCCTTCCCATTCCAATCCTGAGACCCTTCCTATAGCATGAGATGTGATATCTCAATGCTTATACAAAACCTGAATCCCTTCCTATAGCATGAAATGTGATATCCAACTCCTTCCCTTTCCAAACCTGAGAGCCTACCTATAGCATGAGATGTGATATCCAAGTCCTTCCCATTCCAATCCTTAGACCCTTCCTACAGCATGCAATATGATATCTCAATGATTCTAATAACAAACCTGAGACCCGTCCTATAACATGAGATGGGATATCCAACTCCTTCCCATTCCAATCCTGAGACACTTCCGATAGCAGAGATGTGATATCTCAATGCTTATACCAAACCTGAGACCCTTCCTATAGCATGAGATGTGATATCCAATTCTTTCCCGTTCCAAACCTGAGACCCTTCCTATAGCATATGTGATATCCAACTCCTTCCCATTCCAAACATGAGACCCTTCCTATAGCAAGAATGTAATATCCAACTCCTTCCCATTCCAATCCTGAGACCCTTCCTTCAGCATGCGATGTGATATCTCAATGCTTCTAATACCAAACCTGAGACCCGTCCTATAACATGAGATGGGATATCCAACTCCTTCCAGTTCCAAACCTGAGAGCCTTCCTATAGCATGAGATGTGATATCCAAGTCCTTCCCATTCCAATCCTGAGACCCTTCCTATAACATGAGATGTGATATCTCAATGCTTATACCAAACCTGAATCCCTTCCTATAGCATGAGATGTGATATCCAACTCCTTCCCATTCCAATCCTGAGACCCTTCCTATAGCATTAGATGTGATATCTCAATGCCTCTAATACCAAACCTGAGATCCTTCCTCTAACATGAAATGTGATATCCAACTCCTTCCCTTTCCAAACCTGAGAGCCTACCTATAGCATGAGATGTGATATCCAAGTCCTTCCCATTCCAATCCTTAGACCCTTCCTACAGCATGCAATATGATATCTCAATGATTCTAATACCAAACCTGAGATCTTTCCTATAACATGAGATGTGATATCCAACTCCTTCCCATTCCAATCCTGAGACCCTTCCTATAGCATGAGATGTGATATCTCAATGCCTCTTTACCAAACCTGAGATCCTACCTCTAACATGAAATGTGATATCCAACTCCTTCCCCTTCCAAACCTGAGAGCCTTCCTATAGTATGAGATGTGATATCCAAGTCCTTCCCATTCCAATCCTGAGACCCTTCCTATAACATCAGATGTGATATCCAACTCCTTCCCATTCCAACCTGAGACCCTTCCTATAGCATGAGATGGGATATTCAACTCCTTCCAAATCCAATCCTGATACCCTTCCGATAGCATGATATGTGATATCTCAATGCTTCTAATACCAAACCTGTGACTCTTCCTATAACATGAGATGGGATATCCAACTCCTTCCCATTCCAATCCTGAGACTCTTCCGATAGCAGAGATGTGATATCTCAATGCTTATACCAAACCTGAGACCCTTCCTTTGGCATGAGATGTCACATACAACTCCTTCCCATTCCAATCCTGAGACCCTTCCTATAGTATGAGATGTGATATCTCAATGCTTATACCAAACCTGAGACCCTTCCTATAGCATGAGATGTGATATCCAACTCCTTCCCATTCCAATCCTGAGACCCTTCCCATAGCATGAGATGTGATGTCTCAATGCTTCTAATACCAAACCTGAGATCCTTCCTATAACATCAAATGTGATATCCAACTCCTTCCCATTCCAATCCTTAGACCCTTCCTATAGCATGAGATGTGATATCTCAATGCTTATACCAAAACTGAGACCCTTCCTATAGCATGAGATGTGATATCCAACTCCTTCCCATTCCAATCCTGAGACCCTTCCTATAGCATGAGATGTGATATCTCAATGCCTCTAATAATTTAATTTAATTTATTATTAATGTGTTACAGCTTATTATAAGCTTTTCACATAACATAAGAAATTACATTCTAACAAAAGAAAAAACAGTTAGTCATAAAAGTAAATACTGACATATAAAAAAAAGATAATAACATAAGAAGCAAATTTAGGAAAAAATGAACACAAAGAAGAGAAAAAAATAGGAAGATAAAAAGAGATTAAAAAAAGAGGATATAAACATTTTAAAAGTATAAAGTGAGATAAATTACATTCAGAGTTCCGAATTAAAAGAATATACACATGTATTCATAGCCCACCAATAGATGAGTATTGTTGCCTTTACCTATTGAAGACTACCAGTCCAAATAAGTATTGCTGATGGGAAAGTTATAGAGACTTTTATCCTAATAGAAACTTTCCCATAATAGAAAAGGTGACCATCCATGAGTTAACAGTTCGCTATATGTTTATGCCCAATAATTTCTCGATAATCGTCCAAACATTATACACAGCAATGTATAACTTCATTCCGTTTCCCCTTGCATTAACAGCTCTTTGCCAGAATTCGTTACTACCAACATGTTCCATATTGTGCACAAAATCTATGTAAAGTGGTGTATAGACCTTTGTCATAGCGACACATCTGGTAAGAACATGTTTGCCCGTTTCTGATTTCGTTTTGTCCTTACATAGCCTGCAAAAACGTTCGGGTAAGGGGAGATTGTTCTTAATCCCAGTTATGGCTAACACAGGCAACTGATTGATCCTTAATAAAAGAATAAAACGACGTAGCCGTGGCGAAGGGCATAGATTCAGATAAGGCATCGGCTTCTTGAGAGTGTAATTCATGAATTGCACGAATTTATAGCGCTTTAGATTTTCCAAATGTGCAAAGTTACTAATCCAATCGTGCAATTCAGCTTTCTTGGTTAACGCTCTCAGTACAGGAATAGAGACCTCTTGTTGTTTTTGGGTCCAACCGATCTCATCAAGATATTTAACGATGTTCTTTTTCATAAAAGGATATGAGGATGGTTTGTTAATTTCGCAATGAATCGCCACTAACAATAAATTGGCTGTGTCCGGTGTTGCTTTTAGATATAGTTCGGCTCTCTTCCTGAGTACAAGAGACTTCCAGGAAGTGAGACCGAGCTCTAGTCTAAGAATGGCCATTGGGATGCAACCCGGGAGACCGAGTATTTTTTTCCAGAATTTTCCTTCGAGGATTTGAAGCCAGTCTAGTTCTATCATTTGCAGTGCCTCCAGGCCGTATATTATCATTGGTGTTAAGACCTGTAGGTATAGTTGGCGTGCTGCCCAGATGGTATAGCCACAGTAAGTTGTAGAAAAGCGATGAATAAGTGCTGTTACTTGGGTAGCTCTTGTAGTTCTAATTTGTTTACAGATGGTATATTGCCCCTTGTGCTCAATCTCGACACCCAGGTATCTATAATAAGGGGTGTATTCGATTGCCGTCCCATATATGTTTAGACCTGTTCTAGCTATCTTCTTGGAGCTGAACATTACCATCTGTGTTTTATTTAGGTTGATAGCCAGCCCATTGACTTGAGTATAGGTCCATAATGCCTCAGCTGATCTACGAATACCGCTGATAGTATGGTCCAAGATAACTAAATCGTCAGCGTATGCTAGCACTACACAGTGGGTAGAGCCAATCTTAGGGGGGCAGTTGTTTTCCAATGATAGCGCTTTAGGTATATCATGAACAAACAGGTTATACAGTATGGGGGCCGTAACACATCCTTGTTTTACACCACAGTTTTGGTTGATCTTGCTGGTCATGTTCCCTTTTGCATCCAGCTTCAGGGAAACTGTGGTATTGTGGTGCAATAACTTAAGATAATATAGTATTGCTTTAGGGCATCCCAGTTTTTCAAGTTTGGCCCAGAGTAGTTCCCTGGGGACTAGATCAAAGGCGGACTTAAAATCTATGAACAAGGCATATAGAGGAGGGTTACCTGATGTTCTAGCCTTGTTACAGAGAATGTCCATTACTACCAAGTTATGTGTGGTGGAATATCCGCTTCTAAATCCACATTGGAAGCAATCAAGGATCTTTTCTTTGTCTGCCCATATTTGAAGTTCCTGAAGAAGATATGCTGCAAATAGCTTACCCGTACAGTCCAACATTGAAAGTAGACGGTAATTTCCAGGATCCGAGCGGTCACCTCTCTTGTATACAGGAATCAAGATTGCCGTCTGCCAGGATTCTGGAATTTTGCCTTCCTTCAAAATCTTTTCAAAGAGGATCTTGAGTACCTCTGCCCAGTATTCCGGGTTGCTCTTTAATACTACATTTGCTAAGCCGTTGGGTCCCGGAGCTCTTGAAGATTTGAGCTTCTTTATCCTGGTAGTCAGAGATTCAACAGACACTTTGAAAGGGAACAATGGAGGATCCTGGGGCATCCTCTCCTGTATCTTTACCTGGTCCGTACCATTCCGGGTTTTCAAGAATTCCTCCCATTGGCTAATGCCAATTGAGTTAGTTAAGGGGATGCTGGTATCGCCCCGAGCCATGCTCAGTAGACCCCATATAGTTCGGGAGTTACCCGTACATAACGTTTGGACTGTTGTTTGCCATTTGAGCAATTTTATTGCATAGCGTTTCGATTTTAGCCATGTTCTATAGGCATTTTTTAGCTTCTTACTTAGACTTAGGTAGTTGTGGAGTGTAGTAGAAGCTTTACGTAATTTCCTCAGGTCAGCTCTTAAGGATCGTTTGGCATCTCTGATTTCAATATCAAATGTATTAGTGGTCTTGGTCTCAGGGGCCCGCATAATTGTTTTAGTCGCTGCATAGGTGTTTGAGAATGCTGCAATCCATTCTTCGATCTCCTGGCTGGTCATGGCCAAGAGTTCTATATGGCAGAGATTAGGATAGTTAATTGTATATTCTATGGCTCGTTTAATATTAATGTCAGACCATCGTATCTTGGAGAGAGCGTGATTCGTCTTCAGCTCACCAATAGGTTTATACGGTGTAAATTGAGTGGTGTGCTTGAAAGAGAGTGTGAGAATAGCATGGTCGCTCCAATCGTTATCCTTAATCTTCAGATCTGTGACCCAGGTGGTCATGGTAGGACTTGCGTACATATAGTCCAATGTACTACTGGATATGAAGTTTCTCCATGTTGTTTTTCCCGGATAGTCACTGATGGTTCTGCCATTTAATAGTTCAAAGTTCCATGATTTAAAAAAGTTAAACCATAGTTGTCCCTCCGCATTTACACTTCCATGTTTCAGTTTGCCTATTCGCTTCAGCAGGGGGTTGTTGCTCGCGCTCGGCTCACCAATTAAGTGGCAATTGAAATCACCAACAAAGATAACCATATTTTTCTGTGGCTCCGTCAACCAATTGATCAGCAGTTCATGGCAAGCTTCCTGGATAATCTCACTCTGGATAGATTCAAATGGATTATATATATTAACCAGTAGGAATTGATCGGTTTTGTTTTCGCCAGGGAGCTCCAGTTCCACTGCCAATATGAATTCGTCCATTTTCGTATGAATGCGGATCGATCTTAGCGGATGCAGAATGCCAATTAATAGACCTCCATATGGTCTTCCCCTTGGACCCTTTTTTGCTAGTTCCTGGTATATAGTATACCCATTTAATAAGGCTCGGGAGGTAAGCCACGTCTCTTGTAGACATATACAAGTATGGCCCATTAATAAGGACATTGAGCCATCAGGCGATAGCAGGTGGCTGAATCCCCGGCAATTCCAAGAAATAATGGTTTGATCTCATCGGTTAGCTGTTGTTTTTGGTAGGGACTCTATTAGCCATTTAAGGACCTTCTGTATATCTACCAACTGTACAGAGTCATCTTTAGATGGCTGAATTGTGGTCCTTTCTTCCATAGTTGAAGTTGACATCTGGGTCGGCCACTGTGGATCGATGATGTTTGGGTCAGCATCTATTTCCAGGTCAACTTCCCTCAGGTTGGTTTTAAAATTACGCAGTAGTTCTGCAGTGGCTAGAAATTTGCAGTGAAGGGCCGATGTGCTTGAGTTCGTCACTTCTAATGGTTCAACAAATGCAAAATCCTCAGATCGTAGCACTCTCAGCTGCGGAATGGTGTGCAATCTGATCATTAATGCTGATCTGGTGATCCAGTCATGGTTACTAGATTGATAGAGATTTTTAATCAAGCAGATTCTTCCGCCTCTAGGTACCATATGGTTACCCTTTTCCTCAACTGGTGATGTTGTTGTTGATTGAGGCTCGTTGGTCAAGGGTATTGAGATGACTGATATATTATTTGTGTTATTCTGGGATATGTTTGCATCCTGTTCTTTTTCACATAAGGAGGATTCTGATTCTGGGACCGCTGTTAATTTAGAGGTATTGCGTTTGTCATTAATAAGCCAGCTAGTGAGCTTTCCTTCTTTTGCTGCAGTGCGTTTGCGTGCCCGTGCCGCTCTCCGTTTGACTTTTCTCTGTCCTTTTTTGGGAGTGCTGCCTACAGTTGGCCTCAGGATTTCCTCCGCTGTCTCTGCTATATCTGGTAGTATGATCGTTGCAGTTTGACGCTTTCTTCTTCCGATCGCCTTTTTTGTCAGGCGTTTCTGTTTACGTGAAAGGTAGATTTCCGAGTTATTGGTAATGTTAGGATCCTGAGTCCCAGAGTCGGTGCCCTCTTGCGTATTAATGTTGATAAGTTCCGGCTCAATTTCCACTGGGTTGTTTTTCTCAGTGTCGCTTGTTGCAATTGCGAGGGTAACGTCGAGTATCTTCCCGCACATCTTCAGTAGAATATTTAGTGCAAATTGTACCGATGCAACAGATGCTTGTAAATCCCCCAAGTTCGTGCTGCCTTCTCTGAGGTCACTGTTGTTTTCAGATTCCTGGGACCCTAAATGGACAGCAAGGTTAGGAGAAGCAGATAATCTATCTATCGCTTCCCGTTGCGAAGTTGTCGTCTGTGATTGGTAGCTATTGATTTGAGTGCTTGTACTACTTCGCGGTAGCGGAGTCATGGCTCTCTGCATAGAGAGACAGAGGTCAAGCAATGAGTTGTTGTCAATTATGCTCTCCCCTAAGTACGCTGAATTGTTTGTTCTACTGTGAATACTCGGCTCCTTCTCCTCGCTTAGTGATGGGTTTATGATATTTGGAGTAGACGGAGGTGGAAAAAAATCAGTAATAGTTCCTCTTTCCTTAGGTGCAGTTTTCGTGCCCTTACCCTTGTTCGGCCCTGTGGTAGAGGTTCTGTCCTTCTGGTTCCGAAGGTTGTATCTCGTGGCAGAACACTTCTTGACAGTTAGCATAGTGATGCTATTCGCTACCTTATCAGATCAGGGTACAAGGGGAAAGTAACGTGGACGATATATCCAGTAAGGTTATTTTTTTAGCTGATGGTATATGATGTTCTCTTAGTTCTTTAAAGAACGCTAGCTAGCGCAAGCAGGGTCTTAAGGGTAATGGAGCAAATCCTCAGGTAGTTAGCGCCGTTGCAATAAGGACGCAAGTAGAGCTTTCAATTAGGGTGCAAAACTATTGTGTCCTAGGCTCGATAAGAAATGTCTGAAAATTTCGCAATATAAGGCCAATGGCTTTAGGTTTCATCTACCCTAAACTCTGATTGGCCTGCCGTTGTTCTAGATACAGGCAAAAACAGGTAATAGGGCAAGAGGAATATGCAAAGCTTCCCGTTGTGAAGTTGTCAACTGATGTACAGAGGTTCGGGCAACAGTGCTGAATGCAAGTGGCAGGACACGTGTGCCAATGGTGAGCAGTAAAGACCACCAGGCAGAGAGTAACACAGGAGGTTCTTTTGCCAATTTAAGGGAGGGGGGGGAGGGAAAGGGGAAGAGGGGGGGGGGTGGTACGAGAGGAGCCGGGGGCAGAGATAATCTCTGCTCAATCCCTTATGGCGCCGCTCACTATGCCTCTCCTTCGCTGCACACGTCAACGCAATTTGTTAGAGCACGGGAGCTATCTGAACCTCAAATCAACCAGGCTCAGCTCCGCTCCACTTTCGCCTCTCTCGCTCTCCCCAATTCTTATTTCAACCCCGGGAGGCGGGGAATAGGAGGGGAGGGATGAGAGGGGCTAAGGGTCGCTGTGAGAGGTGAGAGGGGCTGGGGGGGAGGCAGGTCCCAGCTCGATCCCAGCTCGATCCCCCGAGTCCTCAGTGTCACCGCTTATGGGGTCTCACCTCTGCCGCATTCGTCCGCGTCCCAGCCAAAGGTTGTGGATATCTCACCTCGGCTTCACGGCTCTCTTTTCTTCCGGCCCACCGCAGCCCACTAGAGCCCCCTCTCCAGTGCGGCGTCCGTCCTGGTTACTAGCGCTGCTCCCGCTTCGCCTCGTCGTACGGTGCTAGTGCTGGTTGATGTTAGAGAAAAGCACCCCACGACTTCGGTACTAGGCGTCGAGGCGTCGAGGCGTCTGAGCGTCAAGCCGCACCTGCCGACACACACACTCAAAAAAAGAACTCCAGCAAGTGGCGTGACGAGGCCGCTTCCGACGCTTGTTGATTCTTTTAACAAGAAGGGGGCAGGGATCTCCTGGGGAGACAGAAGATTGAGGAATGCCTCTAATACCAAACCTGAGATCCTTCCTCTAACATGAAATGTGATATCCAACTCCGTCCCTTTCCAAACCTGAGAGCCTACCTATAGCATGAGATGTGATATCCAACTCCTTCCCATTCCAAACATGAGACCCTTCCTATAGCAAGAATGTAATATCCAACTCCTTCCCATTCCAATCCTGAGACCCTTCCTACAGCATGCGATGTGATATCTCAATGCTTCTAATACCAAACCTGAGATCTTTCCTATAACATGAGATGTGATATCCAACTCCTTCCCATTCAAATCCTGAGACCCTTCCTATAGCATGAGATGTGATATCTCAATGCCTCTTTACCAAACCTGAGATCCTACCTCTAACATGAAATGTGATATCCAACTCCTTCCCCTTCCAAACCTGAGAGCCTTCCTATAGTATGAGATGTGATATCCAAGTCCTTCCCATTCCAATCCTGAGACCCTTCCTATAACATCAGATGTGATATCCAACTCCTTCCCATTCCAACCTGAGACCTTTCCTATAGCATGAGATGGGATATTCAACTCCTTCCAAATCCAATCCTGATACCCTTCCGATAGCTTGAGATGTGATATCTCAATGCTTCTAATACCAAACCTGTGACTCTTCCTATAACATGAGATGGGATATCCAACTCCTTCCCATTCCAATCCTGAGACCCTTCCGATAGCAGAGATGTGATATCTCAATGCTTATACCAAACCTGAGACCCTTCCTATGGCATGAGATGTCACATACAACTCCTTCCCATTCCAATCCTGAGACCCTTCCTATAGTATGAGATGTGATATCTCAATGCTTATACCAAACCTGAGACCCTTCCTATAGCATGAGATGTGATATCCAACTCCTTCCCATTCCAATCCTGAGACCCTTCCCATAGCATGAGATGTGATGTCTCAATGCTTCTAATACCAAACCTGAGATCCTTCCTATAACATCAAATGTGATATCCAACTCCTTCCCATTCCAATCCTGAGACCCTTCCTATAGCATGAGATGTGATATCTCAATGCTTATACCAAACCTGAGACCCTTCCTATAGCATGAGATGTGATATCCAACTCCTTCCCATTCCAATCCTGAGACCCTTCCTATAGCATGAGATGTGATATCTCAATGCCTCTAATACCAAACCTGAGATCCTTCCTCTAACATGAAATGTGATATCCAACTCCGTCCCTTTCCAAACCTGAGAGCCTACCTATAGCATGAGATGTGATATCCAAGTCCTTCCCATTCCAATCCTTAGACCCTTCCTACAGCATGCAATATGATATCTCAATGATTCTAATAACAAACCTGAGACCCGTCCTATAACATGAGATTGGATATCCAACTCCTTTCAATTCCAATCCTGGTACACTTCCTATAGCATGAGATGTGATATCTCAATGCTTATACCAAACCTGAGACCCTTCCTATGGCATGAGATGTCATATACAAGTCCTTCCCATTCCAATCCTGAGACCCTTCCTATAGCATGAGATGTGATATCTCAATGCTTCTAATACCAAACCTGAGACCCTTCCTATAACATGAGATGGGATATCCAACTCCTTCCCATTCCAATCCTGAGACCCTTCCGATAGCAGAGATGTGATATCTCAATGCTTATACCAAACCTGAGACCCTTGCTATGGCCTTAGATGTCATATACAACTCCTTCCCATTCCAATCCTGAGACCCTTCCTATAGCATGAGATGTGATATCTCAATGCTTATACCAAACCTGAGACCCTTCCTATAGCATGAGATGTGATATCCAACTCCTTCCCATTCCAATCCTGAGACCCTTCCCATAGCATGAGATGTGATGTCTCAATGCTTCTAATACCAAACCTGAGACCCTTCCTATAACATGAGATGTGATATCCAACTCCTTCCCATTCCAATCCTGAGACCCTTCCTATAGCATGAGAAGTTATATCTCCATGCTTATACCAAACCTGAGACCCTTCCTATAGCATGAGATGTAATATCCAACTCCTTCCCATTCCAATCCTGAGACCCTTCCTATAGCATGAGAAGTATCTCCATGCGTATACCATGCGTGTATCTCCATTCCTATAGCATGAGATGTGATATCCAAATCCTTCCCATTCCAATCCTGAGCCACTTCCGATAGCAGAGATGTGATATCTCAATGCTCATACCAAACCTGAGACCCTTCCTATAACATGAGATGTGATATCCAACTCATTCCCGTTCCAAACCTGAGACACTTCCTATAGCATATGTGATATCCAAGTCCTTCCCATTTCAAACATGAGACCCTTCCTATAGCAAGAATGTAATATCCAACTCCTACCCATTCCAATCCTGAGACCATTCCTATAGCATGAGATGTGATATTTCAATGCTTCTAATACCAAACCTGAGATCCTTCCTATGACATGAAATGTGATATCCAAATCCTTCCCATTCCAAACCTGAGACCCTTCCTACAGCATGCGATGTGATATCTCAATGCTTCTAATATCAAACCTGAGACCCGTCCTATAACATGAGATGCGATATCCAACTCCTTCCCGTTCCAAACCTGAGACCCTTCCTATAGCATGAGATGTGATATCCAATTCCTTCCCATCCCAATCCTGAGACACCTCCGATAGCAGAGATGTGATATCTCAATGCTAATACCAAACCTGAGACTCTTCCTATAACATGAGATGTGATATCCAACTCCTTCCCGTTCCAAACCTGAGACCCTTCCTATAGCAAGAATGTAATATCCAACTCCTTCCCATTCCAATCCTGAGACCCTTCCTTCAGCATGCGATGTGATATCTCAATGCTTCTAATACCAAACCTGAGACCCGTCCTATAACATGAGATGGGATATCCAACTCCTTCCAGTTCCAAACCTGAGAGCCTTCCTATAGCATGAGATGTGATATCCAAGTCCTTCCCATTCCAATCCTGAGACCCTTCCTATAACATGAGATGTGATATCTCAATGCTTATACCAAACCTGAATCCCTTCCTATAGCATGAGATGTGATATCCAACTCCTTCCCATTCCAATCCTGAGACCCTTCCTATAGCATTAGATGTGATATCTCAATGCCTCTAATACCAAACCTGAGATCCTTCCTCTAACATGAAATGTGATATCCAACTCCTTCCCTTTCCAAACCTGAGAGCCTACCTATAGCATGAGATGTGATATCCAAGTCCTTCCCATTCCAATCCTTAGACCCTTCCTACAGCATGCAATATGATATCTCAATGATTCTAATACCAAACCTGAGATCTTTCCTATAACATGAGATGTGATATCCAACTCCTTCCCATTCCAATCCTGAGACCCTTCCTATAGCATGAGATGTGATATCTCAATGCCTCTTTACCAAACCTGAGATCCTACCTCTAACATGAAATGTGATATCCAACTCCTTCCCCTTCCAAACCTGAGAGCCTTCCTATAGTATGAGATGTGATATCCAAGTCCTTCCCATTCCAATCCTGAGACCCTTCCTATAACATCAGATGTGATATCCAACTCCTTCCCATTCCAACCTGAGACCCTTCCTATAGCATGAGATGGGATATTCAACTCCTTCCAAATCCAATCCTGATACCCTTCCGATAGCATGATATGTGATATCTCAATGCTTCTAATACCAAACCTGTGACTCTTCCTATAACATGAGATGGGATATCCAACTCCTTCCCATTCCAATCCTGAGACTCTTCCGATAGCAGAGATGTGATATCTCAATGCTTATACCAAACCTGAGACCCTTCCTTTGGCATGAGATGTCACATACAACTCCTTCCCATTCCAATCCTGAGACCCTTCCTATAGTATGAGATGTGATATCTCAATGCTTATACCAAACCTGAGACCCTTCCTATAGAATGAGATGTGATATCCAACTCCTTCCCATTCCAATCCTGAGACCCTTCCCATAGCATGAGATGTGATGTCTCAATGCTTCTAATACCAAACCTGAGATCCTTCCTATAACATCAAATGTGATATCCAACTCCTTCCCATTCCAATCCTTAGACCCTTCCTATAGCATGAGATGTGATATCTCAATGCTTATACCAAAACTGAGACCCTTCCTATAGCATGAGATGTGATATCCAACTCCTTCCCATTCCAATCCTGAGACCCTTCCTATAGCATGAGATGTGATATCTCAATGCCTCTAATACCAAACCTGAGATCCTTCCTCTAACATGAAATGTGATATCCAACTCCGTCCCTTTCCAAACCTGAGAGCCTACCTATAGCATGAGATGTGATATCCAACTCCTTCCCATTCCAAACATGAGACCCTTCCTATAGCAAGAATGTAATATCCAACTCCTTCCCATTCCAATCCTGAGACCCTTCCTACAGCATGCGATGTGATATCTCAATGCTTCTAATACCAAACCTGAGATCTTTCCTATAACATGAGATGTGATATCCAACTCCTTCCCATTCAAATCCTGAGACCCTTCCTATAGCATGAGATGTGATATCTCAATGCCTCTTTACCAAACCTGAGATCCTACCTCTAACATGAAATGTGATATCCAACTCCTTCCCCTTCCAAACCTGAGAGCCTTCCTATAGTATGAGATGTGATATCCAAGTCCTTCCCATTCCAATCCTGAGACCCTTCCTATAACATCAGATGTGATATCCAACTCCTTCCCATTCCAACCTGAGACCTTTCCTATAGCATGAGATGGGATATTCAACTCCTTCCAAATCCAATCCTGATACCCTTCCGATAGCTTGAGATGTGATATCTCAATGCTTCTAATACCAAACCTGTGACTCTTCCTATAACATGAGATGGGATATCCAACTCCTTCCCATTCCAATCCTGAGACCCTTCCGATAGCAGAGATGTGATATCTCAATGCTTATACCAAACCTGAGACCCTTCCTATGGCATGAGATGTCACATACAACTCCTTCCCATTCCAATCCTGAGACCCTTCCTATAGTATGAGATGTGATATCTCAATGCTTATACCAAACCTGAGACCCTTCCTATAGCATGAGATGTGATATCCAACTCCTTCCCATTCCAATCCTGAGACCCTTCCCATAGCATGAGATGTGATGTCTCAATGCTTCTAATACCAAACCTGAGATCCTTCCTATAACATCAAATGTGATATCCAACTCCTTCCCATTCCAATCCTGAGACCCTTCCTATAGCATGAGATGTGATATCTCAATGCTTATACCAAACCTGAGACCCTTCCTATAGCATGAGATGTGATATCCAACTCCTTCCCATTCCAATCCTGAGACCCTTCCTATAGCATGAGATGTGATATCTCAATGCCTCTAATACCAAACCTGAGATCCTTCCTCTAACATGAAATGTGATATCCAACTCCGTCCCTTTCCAAACCTGAGAGCCTACCTATAGCATGAGATGTGATATCCAAGTCCTTCCCATTCCAATCCTTAGACCCTTCCTACAGCATGCAATATGATATCTCAATGATTCTAATAACAAACCTGAGACCCGTCCTATAACATGAGATTGGATATCCAACTCCTTTCAATTCCAATCCTGGTACACTTCCTATAGCATGAGATGTGATATCTCAATGCTTATACCAAACCTGAGACCCTTCCTATGGCATGAGATGTCATATACAAGTCCTTCCCATTCCAATCCTGAGACCCTTCCTATAGCATGAGATGTGATATCTCAATGCTTCTAATACCAAACCTGAGACCCTTCCTATAACATGAGATGGGATATCCAACTCCTTCCCATTCCAATCCTGAGACCCTTCCGATAGCAGAGATGTGATATCTCAATGCTTATACCAAACCTGAGACCCTTGCTATGGCCTGAGATGTCATATACAACTCCTTCCCATTCCAATCCTGAGACCCTTCCTATAGCATGAGATGTGATATCTCAATGCTTATACCAAACCTGAGACCCTTCCTATAGCATGAGATGTGATATCCAACTCCTTCCCATTCCAATCCTGAGACCCTTCCCATAGCATGAGATGTGATGTCTCAATGCTTCTAATACCAAACCTGAGACCCTTCCTATAACATGAGATGTGATATCCAACTCCTTCCCATTCCAATCCTGAGACCCTTCCTATAGCATGAGAAGTTATATCTCCATGCTTATACCAAACCTGAGACCCTTCCTATAGCATGAGATGTAATATCCAACTCCTTCCCATTCCAATCCTGAGACCCTTCCTATAGCATGAGAAGTATCTCCATGCGTATACCATGCGTGTATCTCCATTCCTATAGCATGAGATGTGATATCCAAATCCTTCCCATTCCAATCCTGAGCCACTTCCGATAGCAGAGATGTGATATCTCAATGCTCATACCAAACCTGAGACCCTTCCTATAACATGAGATGTGATATCCAACTCATTCCCGTTCCAAACCTGAGACACTTCCTATAGCATATGTGATATCCAAGTCCTTCCCATTTCAAACATGAGACCCTTCCTATAGCAAGAATGTAATATCCAACTCCTACCCATTCCAATCCTGAGACCATTCCTATAGCATGAGATGTGATATTTCAATGCTTCTAATACCAAACCTGAGATCCTTCCTATGACATGAAATGTGATATCCAAATCCTTCCCATTCCAAACCTGAGACCCTTCCTACAGCATGCGATGTGATGTCTCAATGCTTCTAATATCAAACCTGAGACCCGTCCTATAACATGAGATGCGATATCCAACTCCTTCCCGTTCCAAACCTGAGACCCTTCCTATAGCATGAGATGTGATATCCAATTCCTTCCCATCCCAATCCTGAGACACCTCCGATAGCAGAGATGTGATATCTCAATGCTAATACCAAACCTGAGACTCTTCCTATAACATGAGATGTGATATCCAACTCCTTCCCGTTCCAAACCTGAGACCCTTCCTATAGCATGAGATGTGATATCCAACTCCTTCCCATTCCAATCCTGAGACCCTTCCGATAGCAGAGATGTGATATCTCAATGCTTATACCAAACCTGAGACTCTTCCTATAACATGAGATGTGATATCCAACTCCTTCCCTTTCCAAACCTGAGACTCTGCCTATAGCATGAGATGTGATATCCAAGTCCTTCCCATTCCAATCTTGAGACCCTTCCTATAGCATGAGATGTGATATCTCAATGCTTATACCAAACCTGAGACCCTTCCTATGGCATGAGATGTCATATACAACTCCTTCCCATTCAAAACCGAGACCCTTCCTATAGCATGAGATGTGATATCTCAAAGCTTATACCAAACCTGAAACCCTTCCTATAGCATGAGATGTGATATCCAACTTCTTCCCATTCCAATCCTGAGACCCTTCCTATAACATGAGATGTGATGTCTCAATGCTTCTAATACCAAACCTGAGATCTTTCCTATAACATGAGATGTGGTATCCAACTCCTTCCCATTCCAATTCTGAGACCCTTCCTATAGCAAGAGATGTGATATCTCAATGCCTCTTTACCAAACCTGATATCCTACCTCTAACATGAAATGTGATATCCAACTCCTTCCCCTTCCAAACCTGAGAGCCTTCCTATAGCATGAGATGTGATATCCAAGTCCTTCCCATTCCAATCCTGAGACCCTTCCTATAACATCAGATGTGATATCCAACTCCTTCCCATTCCAACCTGAGACCCTTCCTATAGCATGAGATGGGATATCCAACTCCTTCCAAATCCAATCCTGATACCCTTCCGATAGCATGAGATGTGATATCCCAATGCTTCTACAAAACCTGAGACCCATACATGGCATGAGATGTGATATCAAACTCCTTCCCATTCCAATCCTGAGACCCTTCCGATAGCAGAGATGTGATATCTCAATGCTTATACCAAACCTGAGACCCTTCCTATGGCATGAGATGTCATATACAACTCCTTCCCATTCCAAGCCTGAGACCCTTCCTATAGCATGAGATGTGATATCTCAATGTTTATACCAAACCTGAGACCCTTCCTATAGCATGAGATGTGATATCCAACTCCTTCCCATTCCAATCCTGAGACCCTTCCTATAGCATGAGATGTGATATCTCAATGCTTATACAAAACCTGAATCCCTTCCTATAGCATGAAATGTGATATCCAACTCCTTCCCTTTCCAAACCTGAGAGCCTACCTATAGCATGAGATGTGATATCCAAGTCCTTCCCATTCCAATCCTTAGACCCTTCCTACAGCATGCAATATGATATCTCAATGATTCTAATAACAAACCTGAGACCCGTCCTATAACATGAGATGGGATATCCAACTCCTTCCCATTCCAATCCTGAGACACTTCCGATAGCAGAGATGTGATATCTCAATGCTTATACCAAACCTGAGACCCTTCCTATAGCATGAGATGTGATATCCAATTCTTTCCCGTTCCAAACCTGAGACCCTTCCTATAGCATATGTGATATCCAACTCCTTCCCATTCCAAACATGAGACCCTTCCTATAGCAAGAATGTAATATCAAACTCCTTCCCATTCCAATCCTGAGACCCTTCCTTCAGCATGCGATGTGATATCTCAATGCTTCTAATACCAAACCTGAGACCCGTCGTATAACATGAGATGGGATATCCAACTCCTTCCAGTTCCAAACCTGAGAGCCTTCCTATAGCATGAGATGTGATATCCAAGTCCTTCCCATTCCAATCCTGAGACCCTTCCTATAACATGAGATGTGATATCTCAATGCTTATACCAAACCTGAATCCCTTCCTATAGCATGAGATGTGATATCCAACTCCTTCCCATTCCAATCCTGAGACCCTTCCTATAGCATTAGATGTGATATCTCAATGCCTCTAATACCAAACCTGAGATCCTTCCTCTAACATGAAATGTGATATCCAACTCCTTCCCTTTCCAAACCTGAGAGCCTACCTATAGCATGAGATGTGATATCCAAGTCCTTCCCATTCCAATCCTTAGACCCTTCCTACAGCATGCAATATGATATCTCAATGATTCTAATACCAAACCTGAGATCTTTCCTATAACATGAGATGTGATATCCAACTCCTTCCCATTCCAATCCTGAGACCCTTCCTATAGCATGAGATGTGATATCTCAATGCCTCTTTACCAAACCTGAGATCCGACCTCTAACATGAAATGTGATATCCAACTCCTTCCCCTTCCAAACCTGAGAGCCTTCCTATAGTATGAGATGTGATATCCAAGTCCTTCCCATTCCAATCCTGAGACCCTTCCTATAACATCAGATGTGATATCCAACTCCTTCCCATTCCAACCTGAGACCCTTCCTATAGCATGAGATGGGATATTCAACTCCTTCCAAATCCAATCCTGATACCCTTCCGATAGCATGATATTTGATATCTCAATGCTTCTAATACCAAACCTGTGACTCTTCCTATAACATGAGATGGGATATCCAACTCCTTCCCATTCCAATCCTGAGACCCTTCCGATAGCAGAGATGTGATATCTCAATGCTTATACCAAACCTGAGACCCTTCCTATGGCATGAGATGTCACATACAACTCCTTCCCATTCCAATCCTGAGACCCTTCCTATAGTATGAGATGTGATATCTCAATGCTTATACCAAACCTGAGACCCTTCCTATAGCATGAGATGTGATATCCAACTCCTTCCCATTCCAATCCTGAGACCCTTCCCATAGCATGAGATGTGATGTCTCAATGCTTCTAATACCAAACCTGAGATCCTTCCTATAACATCAAATGTGATATCCAACTCCTTCCCATTCCAATCCTTAGACCCTTCCTATAGCATGAGATGTGATATCTCAATGCTTATACCAAAACTGAGACCCTTCCTATAGCATGAGATGTGATATCCAACTCCTTCCCATTCCAATCCTGAGACCCTTCCTATAGCATGAGATGTGATATCTCAATGCCTCTAATACCAAACCTGAGATCCTTCCTCTAACATGAAATGTGATATCCAACTCCGTCCCTTTCCAAACCTGAGAGCCTACCTATAGCATGAGATGTGATATCCAACTCCTTCCCATTCCAAACATGAGACCCTTCCTATAGCAAGAATGTAATATCCAACTCCTTCCCATTCCAATCCTGAGACCCTTCCTACAGCATGCAATGTGATATCTCAATGCTTCTAATACCAAACCTGAGATCTTTCCTATAACATGAGATGTGATATCCAACTCCTTCCCATTCAAATCCTGAGACCCTTCCTATAGCATGAGATGTGATATCTCAATGCCTCTTTACCAAACCTGAGATCCTACCTCTAACATGAAATGTGATATCCAACTCCTTCCCCTTCCAAACCTGAGAGCCTTCCTATAGTATGAGATGTGATATCCAAGTCCTTCCCATTCCAATCCTGAGACCCTTCCTATAACATCAGATGTGATATCCAACTCCTTCCCATTCCAACCTGAGACCTTTCCTATAGCATGAGATGGGATATTCAACTCCTTCCAAATCCAATCCTGATACCCTTCCGATAGCTTGAGATGTGATATCTCAATGCTTCTAATACCAAACCTGTGACTCTTCCTATAACATGAGATGGGATATCCAACTCCTTCCCATTCCAATCCTGAGACCCTTCCGATAGCAGAGATGTGATATCTCAATGCTTATACCAAACCTGAGACCCTTCCTATGGCAAGAGATGTCACATACAACTCCTTCCCATTCCAATCCTGAGACCCTTCCTATAGTATGAGATGTGATATCTCAATGCTTATACCAAACCTGAGACCCTTCCTATAGCATGAGATGTGATATCCAACTCCTTCCCATTCCAATCCTGAGACCCTTCCCATAGCATGAGATGTGATGTCTCAATGCTTCTAATACCAAACCTGAGATCCTTCCTATAACATCAAATGTGATATCCAACTCCTTCCCATTCCAATCCTGAGACCCTTCCTATAGCATGAGATGTGATATCTCAATGCTTATACCAAACCTGAGACCCTTCCTATAGCATGAGATGTGATATCCAACTCCTTCCCATTCCAATCCTGAGACCCTTCCTATAGCATGAGATGTGATATCTCAATGCCTCTAATACCAAACCTGAGATCCTTCCTCTAACATGAAATGTGATATCCAACTCCGTCCCTTTCCAAACCTGAGAGCCTACCTATAGCATGAGATGTGATATCCAAGTCGTTCCCATTCCAATCCTTAGACCCTTCCTACAGCATGCAATATGATATCTCAATGATTCTAATAACAAACCTGAGACCCGTCCTATAACATGAGATTGGATATCCAACTCCTTTCAATTCCAATCCTGGTACACTTCCTATAGCATGAGATGTGATATCTCAATGCTTATACCAAACCTGAGACCCTTCCTATGGCATGAGATGTCATATACAAGTCCTTCCCATTCCAATCCTGAGACCCTTCCTATAGCATGAGATGTGATATCTCAATGCTTCTAATACCAAACCCGAGACCCTTCCTATAACATGAGATGGGATATCCAACTCCTTCCCATTCCAATCCTGAGACCCTTCCGATAGCAGAGATGTGATATCTCAATGCTTATACCAAACCTGAGACCCTTGCTATGGCCTGAGATGTCATATACAACTCCTTCCCATTCCAATCCTGAGGCCCTTCCTATAGCATGAGATGTGATATCTCAATGCTTATACCAAACCTGAGACCCTTCCTATAGCATGAGATGTGATATCCAACTCCTTCCCATTCCAATCCTGAGACCCTTCCCATAGCATGAGATGTGATGTCTCAATGCTTCTAATACCAAACCTGAGACCCTTCCTATAACATGAGATGTGATATCCAACTCCTTCCCATTCCAATCCTGAGACCCTTCCTATAGCATGAGAAGTGATATCTCCATGCTTATACCAAACCTGAGACCCTTCCTATAGCATGAGATGTAATATCCAACTCCTTCCCATTCCAATCCTGAGACCCTTCCTATAGCATGAGAAATATCTCCATGCGTATACCATGCGTGTATCTCCATTCCTATAGCATGAGATGTGATATCCAAATCCTTCCCATTCCAATCCTGAGCCACTTCCGATAGCAGAGATGTGATATCTCAATGCTTATACCAAACCTGAGACCCTTCCTATAACATGAGATGTGATATCCAACTCATTCCCGTTCCAAACCCGAGACACTTCCTATAGCATATGTGATATCCAAGTCCTTCCCATTTCAAACATGAGACCCTTCCTATAGCAAGAATGTAATATCCAACTCCTACCCATTCCAATCCTGAGACCATTCCTATAGCATGAGATGTGATATTTCAATGCTTCTAATACCAAACCTGAGATCCTTCCTATGACATGAAATGTGATATCCAAATCCTTCCCATTCCAAACCTGAGACCCTTCCTACAGCATGCGATGTGATATCTCAATGCTTCTAATATCAAACCTGAGACCCGTCCTATAACATGAGATGGGATATCCAACTCCTTCCCGTTCCAAACCTGAGACCCTTCCTATAGCATGAGATGTGATATCCAATTCCTTCCCATCCCAATCCTGAGACACCTCCGATAGCAGAGATGTGATATCTCAATGCTTATACCAAACCTGAGACTCTTCCTATAACATGAGATGTGATATCCAACTCCTTCCCGTTCCAAACCTGAGACCCTTCCTATAGCATGAGATGTGATATCCAACTCCTTCCCATTCCAATCCTGAGACCCTTCCGATAGCAGAGATGTGATATCTCAATGCTTATACCAAACCTGAGACTCTTCCTATAACATGAGATGTGATATCCAACTCCTTCCCTTTCCAAACCTGAGACCCTGCCTATAGCATGAGATGTGATATCCAAGTCCTTCCCATTCCAATCCTGAGACCCTTCCTATAGCATGAGATGTGATATCTCAATGCTTATACCAAACCTGAGACCCTTCCTATGGCATGAGATGTCATATACAACTCCTTCCCATTCCAATCCCGAGACCCTTCCTATAGCATGAGATGTGATATCTCAAAGCTTATACCAAACCTGAAACCCTTCCTATAGCATGAGATGTGATATCCAACTTCTTCCCATTCCAATCCTGAGACCCTTCCTATAACATGAGATGTGATGTCTCAATGCTTCTAATACCAAACCTGAGATCTTTCCTATAACATGAGATGTGGTATCCAACTCCTTCCCATTCCAATTCTGAGACCCTTCCTATAGCAAGAGATGTGATATCTCAATGCCTCTTTACCAAACCTGATATCCTACCTCTAACATGAAATGTGATATCCAACTCCTTCCCCTTCCAAACCTGAGAGCCTTCCTATAGCATGAGATGTGATATCCAAGTCCTTCCCATTCCAATCCTGAGACCCTTCCTATAACATCAGATGTGATATCCAACTCCTTCCCATTCCAACCTGAGACCCTTCCTATAGCATGAGATGGGATATCCAACTCCTTCCAAATCCAATCCTGATACCCTTCCGATAGCATGAGATGTGATATCCCAATGCTTCTACAAAACCTGAGACCCATACATGGCATGAGATGTGATATCAAACTCCTTCCCATTCCAATCCTGAGACCCTTCCGATAGCAGAGATGTGATATCTCAATGCTTATACCAAACCTGAGACCCTTCCTATGGCATGAGATGTCATATACAACTCCTTTCCATTCCAAGCCTGAGACCCTTCCTATAGCATGAGATGTGATATCTCAATGTTTATACCAAACCTGAGACCCTTCCTATAGCATGAGATGTGATATCCAACTCCTTCCCATTCCAATCCTGAGACCCTTCCTATAGCATGAGATGTGATATCTCAATGCTTATACAAAACCTGAATCCCTTCCTATAGCATGAAATGTGATATCCAACTCCTTCCCTTTCCAAACCTGAGAGCCTACCTATAGCATGAGATGTGATATCCAAGTCCTTCCCATTCCAATCCTTAGACCCTTCCTACAGCATGCAATATGATATCTCAATGATTCTAATAACAAACCTGAGACCCGTCCTATAACATGAGATGGGATATCCAACTCCTTCCCATTCCAATCCTGAGACACTTCCGATAGCAGAGATGTGATATCTCAATGCTTATACCAAACCTGAGACCCTTCCTATAGCATGAGATGTGATATCCAATTCTTTCCCGTTCCAAACCTGAGACCCTTCCTATAGCATATGTGATATCCAACTCCTTCCCATTCCAAACATGAGACCCTTCCTATAGCAAGAATGTAATATCCAACTCCTTCCCATTCAAATCCTGAGACCCTTCCTTCAGCATGCGATGTGATATCTCAATGCTTCTAATACCAAACCTGAGACCCGTCCTATAACATGAGATGGGATATCCAACTCCTTCCAGTTCCAAACCTGAGAGCCTTCCTATAGCATGAGATGTGATATCCAAGTCCTTCCCATTCCAATCCTGAGACCCTTCCTATAACATGAGATGTGATATCTCAATGCTTATACCAAACCTGAATCCCTTCCTATAGCATGAGATGTGATATCCAACTCCTTCCCATTCCAATCCTGAGACCCTTCCTATAGCATTAGATGTGATATCTCAATGCCTCTAATACCAAACCTGAGATCCTTCCTCTAACATGAAATGTGATATCCAACTCCTTCCCTTTCCAAACCTGAGAGCCTACCTATAGCATGAGATGTGATATCCAAGTCCTTCCCATTCCAATCCTTAGACCCTTCCTACAGCATGCAATATGATATCTCAATGATTCTAATACCAAACCTGAGATCTTTCCTATAACATGAGATGTGATATCCAACTCCTTCCCATTCCAATCCTGAGACCCTTCCTATAGCATGAGATGTGATATCTCAATGCCTCTTTACCAAACCTGAGATCCTACCTCTAACATGAAATGTGATATCCAACTCCTTCCCCTTCCAAACCTGAGAGCCTTCCTATAGTATGAGATGTGATATCCAAGTCCTTCCCATTCCAATCCTGAGACCCTTCCTATAACATCAGATGTGATATCCAACTCCTTCCCATTCCAACCTGAGACCCTTCCTATAGCATGAGATGGGATATTCAACTCCTTC
Organism: Ambystoma mexicanum; assembly: GCF_040938575.1. Classification (NCBI taxonomy): domain Eukaryota; kingdom Metazoa; phylum Chordata; class Amphibia; order Caudata; family Ambystomatidae; genus Ambystoma; species Ambystoma mexicanum. The sequence goes on from NC_090934.1 coordinate 1,151,089,467, forward strand.
CAAATCCAATCCTGATACCCTTCCGATAGCATGATATGTGATATCTCAATGCTTCTAATACCAAACCTGTGACTCTTCCTATAACATGAGATGGGATATCCAACTCCTTCCCATTCCAATCCTGAGACCCTTCCGATAGCAGAGATGTGATATCTCAATGCTTATACCAAACCTGAGACCCTTCCTATGGCATGAGATGTCACATACAACTCCTTCCCATTCCAATCCTGAGACCCTTCCTATAGTATGAGATGTGATATCTCAATGCTTATACCAAACCTGAGACCCTTCCTATAGCATGAGATGTGATATCCAACTCCTTCCCATTCCAATCCTGAGACCCTTCCCATAGCATGAGATGTGATGTCTCAATGCTTCTAATACCAAACCTGAGATCCTTCCTATAACATCAAATGTGATATCCAACTCCTTCCCATTCCAATCCTTAGACCCTTCCTATAGCATGAGATGTGATATCTCAATGCTTATACCAAAACTGAGACCCTTCCTATAGCATGAGATGTGATATCCAACTCCTTCCCATTCCAATCCTGAGACCCTTCCTATAGCATGAGATGTGATATCTCAATGCCTCTAATACCAAACCTGAGATCCTTCCTCTAACATGAAATGTGATATCCAACTCCGTCCCTTTCCAAACCTGAGAGCCTACCTATAGCATGAGATGTGATATCCAACTCCTTCCCATTCCAAACATGAGACCCTTCCTATAGCAAGAATGTAATATCCAACTCCTTCCCATTCCAATCCTGAGACCCTTCCTACAGCATGCGATGTGATATCTCAATGCTTCTAATACCAAACCTGAGATCTTTCCTATAACATGAGATGTGATATCCAACTCCTTCCCATTCAAATCCTGAGACCCTTCCTATAGCATGAGATGTGATATCTCAATGCCTCTTTACCAAACCTGAGATCCTACCTCTAACATGAAATGTGATATCCAACTCCTTCCCCTTCCAAACCTGAGAGCCTTCCTATAGTATGAGATGTGATATCCAAGTCCTTCCCATTCCAATCCTGAGACCCTTCCTATAACATCAGATGTGATATCCAACTCCTTCCCATTCCAACCTGAGACCTTTCCTATAGCATGAGATGGGATATTCAACTCCTTCCAAATCCAATCCTGATACCCTGAGATGTGATATCTCAATGCTTCTAATACCAAACCTGTGACTCTTCCTATAACATGAGATGGGATATCCAACTCCTTCCCATTCCAATCCTGAGACCCTTCCGATAGCAGAGATGTGATATCTCAATGCTTATACCAAACCTGAGACCCTTCCTATGGCATGAGATGTCACATACAACTCCTTCCCATTCCAATCCTGAGACCCTTCCTATAGTATGAGATGTGATATCTCAATGCTTATACCAAACCTGAGACCCTTCCTATAGCATGAGATGTGATATCCAACTCCTTCCCATTCCAATCCTGAGACCCTTCCCATAGCATGAGATGTGATGTCTCAATGCTTCTAATACCAAACCTGAGATCCTTCCTATAACATCAAATGTGATATCCAACTCCTTCCCATTCCAATCCTGAGACCCTTCCTATAGCATGAGATGTGATATCTCAATGCTTATACCAAACCTGAGACCCTTCCTATAGCATGAGATGTGATATCCAACTCCTTCCCATTCCAATCCTGAGACCCTTCCTATAGCATGAGATGTGATATCTCAATGCCTCTAATACCAAACCTGAGATCCTTCCTCTAACATGAAATGTGATATCCAACTCCGTCCCTTTCCAAACCTGAGAGCCTACCTATAGCATGAGATGTGATATCCAAGTCCTTCCCATTCCAATCCTTAGACCCTTCCTACAGCATGCAATATGATATCTCAATGATTCTAATAACAAACCTGAGACCCGTCCTATAACATGAGATTGGATATCCAACTCCTTTCAATTCCAATCCTGGTACACTTCCTATAGCATGAGATGTGATATCTCAATGCTTATACCAAACCTGAGACCCTTCCTATGGCATGAGATGTCATATACAAGTCCTTCCCATTCCAATCCTGAGACCCTTCCTATAGCATGAGATGTGATATCTCAATGCTTCTAATACCAAACCTGTGACTCTTCCTATAACATGAGATGGGATATCCAACTCCTTCCCATTCCAATCCTGAGACCCTTCCGATAGCAGAGATGTGATATCTCAATGCTTATACCAAACCTGAGACCCTTCCTATGGCATGAGATGTCACATACAACTCCTTCCCATTCCAATCCTGAGACCCTTCCTATAGTATGAGATGTGATATCTCAATGCTTATACCAAACCTGAGACCCTTCCTATAGCATGAGATGTGATATCCAACTCCTTCCCATTCCAATCCTGAGACCCTTCCCATAGCATGAGATGTGATGTCTCAATGCTTCTAATACCAAACCTGAGATCCTTCCTATAACATCAAATGTGATATCCAACTCCTTCCCATTCCAATCCTTAGACCCTTCCTATAGCATGAGATGTGATATCTCAATGCTTATACCAAAACTGAGACCCTTCCTATAGCATGAGATGTGATATCCAACTCCTTCCCATTCCAATCCTGAGACCCTTCCTATAGCATGAGATGTGATATCTCAATGCCTCTAATACCAAACCTGAGATCCTTCCTCTAACATGAAATGTGATATCCAACTCCGTCCCTTTCCAAACCTGAGAGCCTACCTATAGCATGAGATGTGATATCCAACTCCTTCCCATTCCAAACATGAGACCCTTCCTATAGCAAGAATGTAATATCCAACTCCTTCCCATTCCAATCCTGAGACCCTTCCTACAGCATGCGATGTGATATCTCAATGCTTCTAATACCAAACCTGAGATCTTTCCTATAACATGAGATGTGATATCCAACTCCTTCCCATTCAAATCCTGAGACCCTTCCTATAGCATGAGATGTGATATCTCAATGCCTCTTTACCAAACCTGAGATCCTACCTCTAACATGAAATGTGATATCCAACTCCTTCCCCTTCCAAACCTGAGAGCCTTCCTATAGTATGAGATGTGATATCCAAGTCCTTCCCATTCCAATCCTGAGACCCTTCCTATAACATCAGATGTGATATCCAACTCCTTCCCATTCCAACCTGAGACCTTTCCTATAGCATGAGATGGGATATTCAACTCCTTCCAAATCCAATCCTGATACCCTTCCGATAGCTTGAGATGTGATATCTCAATGCTTCTAATACCAAACCTGTGACTCTTCCTATAACATGAGATGGGATATCCAACTCCTTCCCATTCCAATCCTGAGACCCTTCCGATAGCAGAGATGTGATATCTCAATGCTTATACCAAACCTGAGACCCTTCCTATGGCATGAGATGTCACATACAACTCCTTCCCATTCCAATCCTGAGACCATTCCTATAGTATGAGATGTGATATCTCAATGCTTATACCAAACCTGAGACCCTTCCTATAGCATGAGATGTGATATCCAACTCCTTCCCATTCCAATCCTGAGACCCTTCCCATAGCATGAGATGTGATGTCTCAATGCTTCTAATACCAAACCTGAGATCCTTCCTATAACATCAAATGTGATATCCAACTCCTTCCCATTCCAATCCTGAGACCCTTCCTATAGCATGAGATGTGATATCTCAATGCTTATACCAAACCTGAGACCCTTCCTATAGCATGAGATGTGATATCCAACTCCTTCCCATTCCAATCCTGAGACCCTTCCTATAGCATGAGATGTGATATCTCAATGCCTCTAATACCAAACCTGAGATCCTTCCTCTAACATGAAATGTGATATCCAACTCCGTCCCTTTCCAAACCTGAGAGCCTACCTATAGCATGAGATGTGATATCCAAGTCCTTCCCATTCCAATCCTTAGACCCTTCCTACAGCATGCAATATGATATCTCAATGATTCTAATAACAAACCTGAGACCCGTCCTATAACATGAGATTGGATATCCAACTCCTTTCAATTCCAATCCTGGTACACTTCCTATAGCATGAGATGTGATATCTCAATGCTTATACCAAACCTGAGACCCTTCCTATGGCATGAGATGTCATATACAAGTCCTTCCCATTCCAATCCTGAGACCCTTCCTATAGCATGAGATGTGATATCTCAATGCTTATACCAAACCTGAGACCCTTCCTATAGCATGAGATGTGATATCCAACTTCTTCCCATTCCAATCCTGAGACCCTTCCTATAACATGAGATGTGATGTCTCAATGCTTCTAATACCAAACCTGATATCTTTCCTATAACATGAGATGTGATATCCAACTCCTTCCCATTCCAATCCTGAGAACCTTCCTATAGCATGAGATGTGATATCTCAATGCCTCTAATACCAAACCTGAGATCCTTCCTCTAACATGAAATGTGATATCCAACTCCTTCCCCTTCCAAACCTGAGAGCCTTCCTATAGCATGAGATATGATATCCAAGTCCTTCCCATTCCAATCCTGAGACCCTTCCTATAACATGAGATGTGATATTCAACTCCTTCCCATTCCAACCTGAGACCCTTCCTATAGCATGAGATGTGATATCCAACTCCTTCCAAATCCAATCCTGATACCCTTCCGATAGCATGAGATGTGATATCCCAATGCTTCTACCAAACCTGAGACCCATACTATGGCATGAGATGTGATATCAAACTCCATCCCATTCCAATCCTGAGACCCTTCCTATAGCTTGAGATGTGATATCCAACTCCTTCCCATTCCAATTCTGAGACCCTTCCTATACCATGAGACTTGATATCTCAATGCTTCTAATACCAAACCTGAGACCCGTCCTATAACATGAGATGTGATATCCAAATCCTTCCCCTTCCAAACCTTAGACCCTTCCTTTATCATGAGATGTGATATCCAACTCCTTCCCATTCCAATCCTGACACTCTTCCGATATCATGAGATTTGTTATCTCAATGCTTCTAATATCAAACTTGAGACCCTCCCTATAGCATGAGATCTGACATCCAAGTCATTCCCATTCCAATCCTGAGACCCTTCCTATAGCATGAGATGTGATATCTCAATGCTTCTAATACCAAACTGAGACCCTTCCTATAACATGAGATGGGATATCCAAGTCCTTCCCATTCTAATCCTGAGACCCTTCCCATAGCATGAGATGTGATGTCTCAATGCTTCTAATACCAAACCTGAGATCCTTCCTATAACATCAAATGTGATATCCAACTCCTTCCCATTCCAATCCTGAGACCCTTCCTATAGCATGAGATGTGATATCTCAATGCTTCTAATATCAAACTTGAGACCCTCCCTATAGCATGAGATCTGACATCCAAGTCATTCCCATTCCAATCCTGAGACCCTTCCTATAGCATGAGATGTGATATCTCAATGCTTCTAATACCAAACTGAGACCCTTCCTATAACATGAGATGGGATATCCAAGTCCTTCCCATTCTAATCCTGAGACCCTTCCCATAGCATGAGATGTGATGTCTCAATGCTTCTATTACCAAACCTGAGATCCTTCCTATAACATCAAATGTGATATCCAACTCCTTCCCATTCCAATCCTGAGACCCTTCCTATAGCATGAGATGTGATATCTCAATGCTTATACCAAACCTGAGACCCTTCCTATAGCATGAGATGTGATATCCAACTCCTTCCCATTCCAATCCTGAGACCCTTCCCATAGCATGAGATGTGATATCTCAATGCCTCTAATACCAAACCTGAGATCCTTCCTCTAACATGAAATGTGATATCCAACTCCGTCCCTTTCCAAACCTGAGAGCCTACCTATAGCATGAGATGTGATATCCAAGTCCTTCCCATTCCAATCCTTAGACCCTTCCTACAGCATGCAATATGATATCTCAATGATTCTAATAACAAACCTGAGACCCGTCCTATAACATGAGATGGGATATCCAACTCCTTTCAATTCCAATCCTGAGACACTTCCTATAGCATGAGATGTGATATCTCAATGCTTATACCAAACCTGAGACCCTTCCTATGGCATGAGATGTCATATACAACTCCTTCCCATTCCAATCCTGAGACCCTTCCTATAGCATGAGATGTGATATCTCAATGCTTATACCAAACCTGAGACCCTTCCTATAGCATGAGATGTGATATCCAACTTCTTCCCATTCCAATCCTGAGACCCTTCCTATAACATGAGATGTGATGTCTCAATGCTTCTAATACCAAACCTGATATCTTTCCTATAACATGAGATGTGATATCCAACTCCTTCCCATTCCAATCCTGAGACCCTTCCTATAGCATGAGATGTGATATATCAATGCTTTTACCAAACCTGAGACCCTTCCTATAGCATGAGATGTGATATCCAACTCCTTCCCATTCCAATCCTGAGACCCTTCCCATAGCATGAGATGTGATGTCTCAATGCTTCTAATACCAAACCTGAGATCCTTCCTATAACATCAAATGTGATATCCAACTCCTTCCCATTCCAATCCTGAGACCCTTCCTATAGCATGAGATGTGATATCTCAATGCTTATACCAAACCTGAGACCCTTCCTATAGCATGAGATGTGATATCCAACTCCTTCCCATTCCAATCCTGAGACCCTTCCCATAGCATGAGATGTGATGTCTCAATGCTTCTAATACCAAACCTGAGATCCTTCCTATAACATCAAATGTGATATCCAACTCCTTCCCATTCCAATCCTGAGACCCTTCCTATAGCATGAGATGTGATATCTCAATGCTTATACCAAACCTGAGACCCTTCCTATAGCATGAGATGTGATATCCAACTCCTTCCCATTCCAATCCTGAGACCCTTCCTATAGCATGAGATGTGATATCTCAATGCCTCTAATACCAAACCTGAGATCCTTCCTCTAACATGAAATGTGATATCCAACTCCGTCCCTTTCCAAACCTGAGAGCCTACCTATAGCATGAGATGTGATATCCAAGTCCTTCCCATTCCAATCCTTAGACCCTTCCTACAGCATGCAATATGATATCTCAATGATTCTAATAACAAACCTGAGACCCGTCCTATAACATGAGATGGGATATCCAACTCCTTTCAATTCCAATCCTGAGACACATCCTATAGCATGAGATGTGATATCTCAATGCTTATACCAAACCTGAGACCCTTCCTATGGCATGAGATGTCATATACAACTCCTTCCCATTCCAATCCTGAGACCCTTCCTATAGCATGAGATGTGATATCTCAATGCTTATACCAAACCTGAGACCCTTCCTATAGCATGAGATGTGATATCCAACTTCTTCCCATTCCAATCCTGAGACCCTTCCTATAACATGAGATGTGATGTCTCAATGCTTCTAATACCAAACCTGATATCTTTCCTATAACATGAGATGTGATATCCAACTCCTTCCCATTCCAATCCTGAGACCCTTCCTATAGCATGAGATGTGATATCTCAATGCTTATACCAAACCTGAGACCCTTCCTATAGCTTGAGATGTGATATCCAACTCCTTCCCATTCCAATCCTGAGAACCTTCCTATAGCATGAGATGTGATATCTCAATGCCTCTAATACCAAACCTGAGATCCTTCCTCTAACATGAAATGTGATATCCAACTCCTTCCCCTTCCAAACCTGAGAGCCTTCCTATAGCATGAGATATGATATCCAAATCCTTCCCATTCCAATCCTGAGACCCTTCCTATAACATGAGATGTGATATTCAACTCCTTCCCATTCCAACCTGAGACCCTTCCTATAGCATGAGATGGGATATCCAACTCCTTCCAAATCCAATCCTGATACCCTTCCGATAGCATGAGATGTGATATCCCAATGCTTCTACCAAACCTGAGACCCATACTATGGCATGAGATGTGATATCAAACTCCTTCCCATTCCAATCCTGAGACCCTTCCTATAGCTTGAGATGTGATATCCAACTCCTTCCCATTCCAATTCTGAGACCCTTCCTATACCATGAGACTTGATATCTCAATGCTTCTAATACCAAACCTGAGACCCGTCCTATAACATGAGATGTGATATCCAAATCCTTCCCCTTCCAAACCTTAGACCCTTCCTTTATCATGAGATGTGATATCCAACTCCTTCCCATTCCAATCCTGACACCCTTCCGATATCATGAGATTTGTTATCTCAATGCTTCTAATATCAAACTTGAGACCCTCCCTATAGCATGAGATCTGACATCCAAGTCCTTCCCATTCCAATCCTGAGACCCTTCCTATAGCATGAGATGTGATATCTCAATGCTTCTAATACCAAACCTGAGACCCTTCCTATAACATGAGATGGGATATCCAAGTCCTTCCCATTCTAATCCTGAGACCCTTCCCATAGCATGAGATGTGATGTCTCAATGCTTCTAATACCAAACCTGAGATCCTTCCTATAACATGAGATGTGATATCCAACTCCTTCCCATTCCAATCCTGAGACCCTTCCTATAGCATGAGAAGTGATATCTCCATGCTTATACCAAACCCGAGACCCTTCCTATAGCATGAGATGTGATATCCAACTCCTTCCCATTCCAATCCTGAGACCCTTCCTATAGCATGAGAAGTGATATCTCCATGCGTATACCAAACCTGAGACCCTTCCTATAGCATGAGATGTGATATCCAAATCCTTCCCATTCCAATCCTGAGACCCTTCCTATAGCATGAGATGTGATATCTCAATGCTTATACCAAACCAGAGACCCGTCCTATAACATGAGATGGGATATCCAACTCCTTCCCATTCCAATCCAGAGACCCTTCCTATAACATGAGATGTGATATCCAACTCCTTCCCATTCCAATCCTGAGACCCTTCCTATAGCATGAGAAGTATCTCCATGCGTATACCAAACCTGAGACCCTTCCTATAGCATGAGATGTGATATCCAAATCCTTCCCATTCCAATCCTGAGCCACTTCCGATAGCAGAGATGTGATATCTCCATGCTTATACCAAACCTGAGACCCTTCCTATAGCATGAGATGTAATATCCAACTCCTTCCCATTCCAATCCTGAGACCCTTCCTATAGCATGAGAAGTATCTCCATGCGTATACCAAACCTGAGACCCTTCCTATAGCATGAGATGTGATATCCAAATCCTTCCCATTCCAATCCTGAGCCACTTCCGATAGCAGAGATGTGATATCTCAATGCTTATACCAAACCCGAGACCCTTCCTATAACATGAGATGTGATATCCAACTCATTCCCGTTCCAAACCTGAGACACTTCCTATAGCATATGTGATATCCAAGTCCTTCCCATTCCAAACATGAGACCCTTCCTATAGCAAGAATGTAATATCCAACTCCTACCCATTCCAATCCTGAGACCATTCCTATAGCATGAGATGTGATGTATCAATGCTTCTAATACCAAACCTGAGATCCTTCCTATGACATGAAATGTGATATCCAAATCCTTCCCATTCCAAACCTGAGACCCTTCCTACAGCATGCGATGTGATATCTCAATGCTTCTAATATCAAACCTGAGACCCGTCCTATAACATGAGATGGGATATCCAACTCCTTCCCGTTCCAAACCTGTGACCCTTCCTATAGCATGAGATGTGATATCCAATTCCTTCCCATCCCAATCCTGAGACACCTCCGATAGCAGAGATGTGATATCTCAATGCTTATACCAAACCTGAGACTCTTCCTATAACATGAGATGTGATATCCAACTCCTTCCCGTTCCAAACCTGAGACCCTTCCTATAGCATGAGATGTGATATCCAACTCCTTCCCATTCCAATCCTGAGACCCTTCCGATAGCAGAGATGTGATATCTCAATGCTTATACCAAACCTGAGACTCTTCCTATAACATGAGATGTGATATCCAACTCCTTCCCTTTCCAAACCTGAGACCCTGCCTATAGCATGAGATGTGATATCCAAGTCCTTCCCATTCCAATCCTGAGACACTTCCTATAGCATGGGATGTGATATCTCAATGCTTATACCAAACCTGAGACCCTTCCTATAGCATGAGATGTGATATCCAACTCCTTCCCATTCCAATCCTGAGACCCTTCCTATAGCATGAGATGTGATATCTCAATTCCTCTAATACCAAACCTGAGATCCTTCCTCTAACATGAAATGTGATATCCAACTCCGTCCCTTTCTAAACCTGAGAGCCTACCTATAGCATGAGATGTGATATCCAAGTCCTTCCCATTCCAATCCTTAGACCCTTCCTACAGCATGCAATATGATATCTCAATGATTCTAATAACAAACCTGAGACCCGTCCTATAACATGAGATGGGATATCCAACTCCTTTCAATTCCAATCCTGAGACACTTCCTATAGCATGAGATGTGATATCTCAATGCTTATACCAAACCTGAGACCCTTCCTATGGCATGAGATGTCATATACAACTCCTTCCCATTCCAATCCTGAGACCCTTCCTATAGCATGAGATGTGATATCTCAATGCTTATACCAAACCTGAGACCCTTCCTATAGCATGAGATGTGATATCCAACTTCTTCCCATTCCAATCCTGAGACCCTTCCTATAACATGAGATGTGATGTCTCAATGCTTCTAATACCAAACCTGATATCTTTCCTATAACATGAGATGTGATATCCAACTCCTTCCCATTCCAATCCTGAGACCCTTCCTATAGCATGAGATGTGATATCTCAATGCTTATACCAAACCTGAGACCCTTCCTATAGCTTGAGATGTGATATCCAACTCCTTCCCATTCCAATCCTGAGAACCTTCCTATAGCATGAGATGTGATATCTCAATGCCTCTAATACCAAACCTGAGATCCTTCCTCTAACATGAGATGTGCTATCCAACTCCTTCCCATTCCAATCCTGAGACCCTTCCTATAGCATGAGATGTGATATCTCAATGCTTATACCAAACCTGAGACCCTTCCTATAGCTTGAGATGTCATATACAACTCCTTCCCATTCCAATCCTGAGACCCTTCCTATAGCATGAGATGTGATATCTCAATGCTTATACCAAACCTGAGACCCTTCCTATAGCATGAGATGTGATATCCAACTTCTTCCCATTCCAATCCTGAGACCCTTCCTATAACATGAGATGTGATGCCTCAATGCTTCTAATACCAAACCTGATATCTTTCCTATAACATGAGATGTGATATCCAACTCCTTCCCATTCCAATCCTGAGACCCTTCCTATAGCATGAGATGTGATATCTCAATGCTTATACCAAACCTGAGACCCTTCCTATAGCTTGAGATGTGATATCCAACTCCTTCCCCTTCCAAACCTGAGAGCCTTCCTTAACATGAGATGTGATATTCAACTCCTTCCCATTCCAACCTGAGACCCTTCCTATAGCATGAGATGGGATATCCAACTCCTTCCAAATCCAATCCTAATACCCTTCCAATAGCATGAGATGTGATATCCCAATGCTTCTACCAAACCTGAGACCCATACTATGGCATGAGATGTGATATCAAACTCCTTCCCATTCCAATCCTGAGACCCTTCCTATAGCTTGAGATGTGATATCCAACTCCTTCCCATTCCAATTCTGAGACCCTTCCTATACCATGAGACTTGATATCTCAATGCTTCTAATACCAAACCTGAGACCCGTCCTATAACATGAGATGTGATATCCAAATCCTTCCCCTTCCAAACCTTAGACCCTTCCTTTATCATGAGATGTGATATCCAACTCCTTCCCATTCCAATCCTGACACCCTTCCGATATCATGAGATTTGTTATCTCAATGCTTCTAATATCAAACTTGAGACCCTCCCTATAGCATGAGATCTGACATCCAAGTCCTTCCCATTCCAATCCTGAGACCCTTCCCATAGCATGAGATGTGATATCTCAATGCTTCTAATACCAAACCTGAGACCCTTCCTATAACATGAGATGGGATATCCAAGTCCTTCCCATTCTAATCCTGAGACCCTTCCCATAGCATGAGATGTGATGTCTCAATGCTTCTAATACCAAACCTGAGATCCTTCCTATAACATGAGATGTGATATCCAACTCCTTCCCATTCCAATCCTGAGACCCTTCCTATAGCATGAGAAGTGATATCTCCATGCTTATACCAAACCCGAGACCCTTCCTATAGCATGAGATGTGATATCCAACGCCTTCCCATTCCAATCCTAGACCCTTCCTATAGCATGAGAAGTGATATCTCCATGCGTATACCAAACCTGAGACCCTTCCTATAGCATGAGATGTGATATCCAAATCCTTCCCATTCCAATCCTGAGACCCTTCCTATAGCATGAGATGTGATATCTCAATGCTTATACCAAACCAGAGACCCGTCCTATAACATGAGATGGGATATCCAACTCCTTCCCATTCCAATCCAGAGACCCTTCCTATAACATGAGATGTGATATCCAACTCCTTCCCATTCCAAACTGAGACCCTTCCTATAGCATGAGATGGGATATCCAACTCCTTCCAAATCCAATCCTGATACCCTTCCGATAGCATGAGATGTGATATCCCAATGCTTCTACCAAACCTGAGACCCATACTATGGCATGAGATGTGATATCAAACTCCTTCCCATTCCAATCCTGAGACCCTTCCTATAGCTTGAGATGCGATATCCAACTCCTTCCCATTCCAATTCTGAGACCCTTCCTATACCATGAGACTTGATATCTCAATGCTTCTAATACCAAACCTGAGACCCGTCCTATAACATGAGATGTGATATCCAAATCCTTCCCCTTCCAAACCTTAGACCCTTCCTTTATCATGAGATGTAATTTCCAACTCCTTCCCATTCCAATCCTGACACCCTTCCGATATCATGAGATTTGTTATCTCAATGCTTCTAATATCAAACTTGAGACCCTCCCTATAGCATGAGATCTGACATCCAAGTCCTTCCCATTCCAATCCTGAGACCCTTCCTATAGCATGAGATGTGATATCTCAATGCTTCTAATACCAAACCTGAGACCCTTCCTATAACATGAGATGGGATATCCAACTCCTTCCCATTCCAATCCTGAGACCCTTCCGATAGCAGAGATGTGATATCTCAATGCTTATACCAAACCTGAGACCCATACTATGGCATGAGATGTGATATCAAACTCCTTCCCATTCCAATCCTGAGACCCTTCCTATAGCTTGAGATGCGATATCCAACTCCTTCCCATTCCAATTCTGAGACCCTTCCTATACCATGAGACTTGATATCTCAATGCTTCTAATACCAAACCTGAGACCCGTCCTATAACATGAGATGTGATATCCAAATCCTTCCCCTTCCAAACCTTAGACCCTTCCTTTATCATGAGATGTAATTTCCAACTCCTTCCCATTCCAATCCTGACACCCTTCCGATATCATGAGATTTGTTATCTCAATGCTTCTAATATCAAACTTGAGACCCTCCCTATAGCATGAGATCTGACATCCAAGTCCTTCCCATTCCAATCCTGAGACCCTTCCTATAGCATGAGATGTGATATCTCAATGCTTCTAATACCAAACCTGAGACCCTTCCTATAACATGAGATGGGATATCCAACTCCTTCCCATTCCAATCCTGAGACCCTTCCGATAGCAGAGATGTGATATCTCAATGCTTATACCAAACCTGAGACCCTTGCTATGGCCTGAGATGTCATATACAACTCCTTCCCATTCCAATCCTGAGACCCTTCCTATAGCATGAGATGTGATATCTCAATGCTTATACCAAACCTGAGACCCTTCCTATAGCATGAGATGTGATATCCAACTCCTTCCCATTCCAATCCTGAGACCCTTCCCATAGCATGAGATGTGATGTCTCAATGCTTCTAATACCAAACCTGAGACCCTTCCTATAACATGAGATGTGATATCCAACTCCTTCCCATTCCAATCCTGAGACCCTTCCTATAGCATGAGAAGTGATATCTCCATGCTTATACCAAACCTGAGACCCTCCCTATAGCATGAGATGTAATATCCAACTCCTTCCCATTCCAATCCTGAGACCCTTCCTATAGCATGAGAAGTATCTCCATGCGTATCCCAAACCTGAGACCCTTCTTATAGCATGAGATGTGATATCCAAATCCTTCCCATTCCAATCCTGAGCCACTTCCGATAGCAGAGATGTGATATCTCAATGCTTATACCAAACCTGAGACCCTTCCTATAACATGAGATGTGATATCCAACTCATTCCCGTTCCAAACCTGAGACACTTCCTATAGCATATGTGATATCCAAGTCCTTCCCATTTCAAACATGAGACCCTTCCTATAGCAAGAATGTAATATCCAACTCCTACCCATTCCAATCCTGAGACCATTCCTATAGCATGAGATGTGATATATCAATGCTTCTAATACCAAACCTGAGATCCTTCTTATGACATGAAATGTGATATCCAAATCCTTCCCATTCCAAACCTGAGACCCTTCCTACAGCATGCGATGTGATATCTCAATGCTTCTAATATCAAACCTGAGACCAGTCCTATAACATGAGATGGGATATCCAACTCCTTCCCGTTCCAAACCTGAGACCCTTCCTATAGCATGAGATGTGATATCCAATTCCTTCCCATCCCAATCCTGAGGCACCTCCGATAGCAGAGATGTGATATCTCAATGCTTATACCAAACCTGAGACTCTTTCTATAACATGAGATGTGATATCCAACTCCTTCCCGTTCCAAACCTGAGACCCTTCCTATATCATGAGATGTGATATCCAACTCCTTCCCATTCCAATCCTGAGACCCTTCCGATAGCATGAGATGTGATATCTCAAGGCTTCTAATACCAAACCTGTGATCCTTCCTATAATAAGAGATGTGATATCCAAATCCTTCCCCTTCCAAACCTGAGACCCTCCCTTTAGCATGAGATGTGATATCTCAATGCCTCTAATACCAAACCTGAGATCCTTCCAATAGCATGAGATGTCATATCTCAATGCTTCTGATACCAAACCTGAGATCCTTCCTATAACATGAGATGTGATATCCAAATCCTTCCCCTTCCAAACCTGAGACCCTCCCTTTAGCATGAGATGTGATATCCAACTCCTTCCCATTCCAATCTTGAAACCCTTCTGATAGCATGAGATGTGATATCTCAATGCCTCTAATACCAAACCTGATTCCTACCTCTAACATGAAATGTGATATCCAACCCCTTCCCTTTCCAAACGTGAGACCCTCCCTATAGATTCAGATGTGATATCCAAGTCCTTCCCATTCCAATCCTGAGACCCTTCCTTTAGCATGAGATGTGATATCTCAATGCTTCTAATACCAAACCTGAGACCCTTCCTATAACATAAGATGGGATATCCAACTCCTTCCCATTCCAATCCTGAGACCCTTCCGATAGCAGAGATGTGATATCTCAATTCTTATACCAAACCTGAGACCCTTCCTGTGGCATGAGATGTCATATACAACTCCTTCCCATTCCAATCCTGAGACCCTTCCTATAGCATGAGATGTGATATCCAACTCCTTCCCATTCCAATCCTGAGACCCTTCCTATAGCATGAGATTTGATATCTCAATGTTTCTAACACCAAACCTGAGATCCTTCCGATAGCATGAGATGTGATATCTCAATGCTTCTAATACCAAACCTGAGATCATTCCTATAACACGAGATGTTATATCCAAATCCTTCCCCTTCCAAACCTGAGACCCTCCCTTTAGCATATGTGATATCCAACTCCTTCCCATTCCAATCCTGAGACCCTTCCTATAGCATGAGATGTGATTTCTCAATGCTTCTAATACCAAACCTGAGATCCTTCCTATAACATGAGATGTGATATCCAACTCCTTCCCATTCCAATCCTGAGACCCTTCCTATAGCATGAGATGTGATTTCTCAATGCTTCTAATACCAAACCTGAGATCCTTCCTATAGCATGAGATGTGATATCTCAATGCTTATACCAAACCTGAGACCCTTCCTATAGCATGAGATGTGATTTCCAACTACTTCCCATTCCAATCCTGAGACCCTTCCTATAGCATGAGATGTGATATCCAACTCCTTCCCTTTCCAAACCTGAGAGCCTATCTATAGCATGAGATGTGATATCCAATTCCTTCCCATTCCAATCCTGAGACCCTTCCTATAGCATGAGATGTGATATCTCAATGCTTATACCAAACCTGAGACCCTTCCTATAGCATGAGATGTGATATCCAACTACTTCCCATTCCAATCCTGAGACCCTTCCTATAGCATGAGATGTGATATCCAACTCCTTCCCTTTCCAAACCTGAGAGCCTATCTATAGCATGAGATGTGATATCCAATTCCTTCCCATTCCAATCCTGAGACCCTTCCTATCGCATGAGACGTGATATCTCAATGCTTCTAATACCAAACCTGAGACCCTTCCTATTGCATGAGATGTGATATCCAACTACTTCCCATTCCAATCCTGAGACCCTTCTTATAGCATGAGATGTGATATCCAACTCCTTCCATTCCAATCCTGAGACCCATCCTATAGCATGAGATGTGATATCTCAATGCTTATACCAAACCTGAGACCCTTCCTATAGCATGAGATGTGATATCCAACTACTTCCCATTCCAATCCTGAGAAATTTCCTATCGCATGAGATGTGATATCCAACTCCTTCCCTTTCCAAACCTGAGAGCATATCTATAGCATGAGATGGGATATCCAACTCCTTCCCATTCCAATCCTGAGACACTTCCGATAGCAGAGATGTGATATCTCAATGCTTATACCAAACCTGAGACCCTTCCTATAACATGAGATGTGATATCCAACTCCTTCCCGTTCCAAACCTGAGACCCTTCCTTTAGCATGAGATGTGATATCCAGCTCCTTCCCATTCCAATCCTGAGACACTTCCGATAGCATAAGATGTGATATCTCAATGCTTCTAATATCAAAACTGAGACCCTCCCAATAGCATGATATGTGATATCTAAGTCCTTCCCATTCCAATCCTAAGACCCTTCCTATAGCAGGAGATGTGATATCTCAATGCTTCTACCAAACCTGAGACCCTTCCTTTAGCATGAGATGTGATATCCAACTCCTTCCCATTCCAGTCCTGAGACCCTTCCTATAGCATGAGATATGATATCTCAATACTTCTAATACCAAACCTGAGATCCTTCTGATAACATGAGATGTGATATCCAAATCCTTCCCCTTCCAAACCTGAGACCCTCCCTTTAGCATGAGATGTGATATCCAACTCCTTCCCATTCCAATCCTGAGACCCTTCTGATAGCATGAGATGTGATATCTCAATGCTTCTAATACCAAACCTGAGATCCTTCCTATAACATGAGATGTGATATCCAACTCCTTCCCTTTCCAAACCTGAGAGCCTATCTATAGCATGAGATGTGATATCCAATTCCTTCCCATTCCAATCCTGAGACCCTTCCTATAGCATGAGATGTGATATCTCAATGCTTATACCAAACCTGAGACCCTTCCTATAGCATGAGATGTGATATCCAACTACTTCCCATTCCAATCCTGAGACCCTTCCTATAGCATGAGATGTGATATCCAACTCCTTCCCTTTCCAAACCTGAGAGCCTATCTATAGCATGAGATGTGATATCCAATTCCTTCCCATTCCAATCCTGAGACCCTTCCTATAGCATGAGATGTGATATCTCAATGCTTCTAATACCAAACCTGAGACCCTTCCTATAGCATGAGATGTGATATCCAACTACTTCCCATTCCAATCCTGAGACCCTTCCTATAGCTTGAGATGTGATATCCAACTCCTTCCCATTCCAATTCTGAGACCCTTCCTATACCATGAGACTTGATATCTCAATGCTTCTAATACCAAACCTGAGACCCGTCCTATAACATGAGATGTGATATCCAAATCCTTCCCCTTCCAAACCTTAGACCCTTCCTTTATCATGAGATGTGATATCCAACTCCTTCCCATTCCAATCCTGACACCCTTCCGATATCATGAGATTTGTTATCTCAATGCTTCTAATATCAAACTTGAGACCCTCCCTATAGCATGAGATCTGACATCCAAGTCCTTCCCATTCCAATCCTGAGACCCTTCCCATAGCATGAGATGTGATATCTCAATGCTTCTAATACCAAACCTGAGACCCTTCCTATAACATGAGATGGGATATCAAGTCCTTCCCATTCTAATCCTGAGACCCTTCCCATAGCATGAGATGTGATGTCTCAATGCTTCTAATACCAAACCTGAGATCCTTCCTATAACATGAGATGTGATATCCAACTCCTTCCCATTCCAATCCTGAGACCCTTCCTATAGCATGAGAAGTGATATCTCCATGCTTATACCAAACCCGAGACCCTTCCTATAGCATGAGATGTGATATCCAACGCCTTCCCATTCCAATCCTAGACCCTTCCTATAGCATGAGAAGTGATATCTCCATGCGTATACCAAACCTGAGACCCTTCCTATAGCATGAGATGTGATATCCAAATCCTTCCCATTCCAATCCTGAGACCCTTCCTATAGCATGAGATGTGATATCTCAATGCTTATACCAAACCAGAGACCCGTCCTATAACATGAGATGGGATATCCAACTCCTTCCCATTCCAATCCAGAGACCCTTCCTATAACATGAGATGTGATATCCAACTCCTTCCCATTCCAACCTGAGACCCTTCCTATAGCATGAGATGGGATATCCAACTCCTTCCAAATCCAATCCTGATACCCTTCCGATAGCATGAGATGTGATATCCCAATGCTTCTACCAAACCTGAGACCCATACTATGGCATGAGATGTGATATCAAACTCCTTCCCATTCCAATCCTGAGACCCTTCCTATAGCTTGAGATGCGATATCCAACTCCTTCCCATTCCAATTCTGAGACCCTTCCTATACCATGAGACTTGATATCTCAATGCTTCTAATACCAAACCTGAGACCCGTCCTATAACATGAGATGTGATATCCAAATCCTTCCCCTTCCAAACCTTAGACCCTTCCTTTATCATGAGATGTAATTTCCAAATCCTTCCCATTCCAATCCTGACACCCTTCCGATATCATGAGATTTGTTATCTCAATGCTTCTAATATCAAACTTGAGAACCTCCCTATAGCATGAGATCTGACATCCAAGTCCTTCCCATTCCAATCCTGAGACCCTTCCTATAGCATGAGATGTGATATCTCAATGATTCTAATACCAAACCTGAGACCCTTCCTATAACATGAGATGGGATATCCAACTCCTTCCCATTCCAATCCTGAGACCCTTCCGATAGCAGAGATGTGATATCTCAATGCTTATACCAAACCTGAGACCCATACTATGGCATGAGATGTGATATCAAACTCCTTCCCATTCCAATCCTGAGACCCTTCCTATAGCTTGAGATGCGATATCCAACTCCTTCCCATTCCAATTCTGAGACCCTTCCTATACCATGAGACTTGATATCTCAATGCTTCTAATACCAAACCTGAGACCCGTCCTATAACATGAGATGTGATATCCAAATCCTTCCCCTTCCAAACCTTAGACCCTTCCTTTATCATGAGATGTAATTTCCAACTTCTTCCCATTCCAATCCTGACACCCTTCCGATATCATGAGATTTGTTATCTCAATGCTTCTAATATCAAACTTGAGACCCTCCCTATAGCATGAGATCTGACATCCAAGTCCTTCCCATTCCAATCCTGAGACCCTTCCTATAGCATGAGATGTGATATCTCAATGCTTCTAATACCAAACCTGAGACCCTTCCTATAACATGAGATGGGATATCCAACTCCTTCCCATTCCAATCCTGAGACCCTTCCGATAGCAGAGATGTGATATCTCAATGCTTATACCAAACCTGAGACCCTTGCTATGGCCTGAGATGTCATATACAACTCCTTCCCATTCCAATCCTGAGACCCTTCCTATAGCATGAGATGTGATATCTCAATGCTTATACCAAACCTGAGACCCTTCCTATAGCATGAGATGTGATATCCAACTCCTTCCCATTCCAATCCTGGAACCCTTCCCATAGCATGAGATGTGATGTCTCAATGCTTCTAATACCAAACCTGAGACCCTTCCTATAACATGAGATGTGATATCCAACTCCTTCCCATTCCAATCCTGAGACCCTTCCTATAGCATGAGAAGTGATATCTCCATGCTTATACCAAACCTGAGACCCTTCCTATAGCATGAGATGTAATATCCAACTCCTTCCCATTCCAATCCTGAGACCCTTCCTATAGCATGAGAAGTATCTCCATGCGTATCCCAAACCTGAGACCCTTCCTATAGCATGAGATGTGATATCCAAATCCTTCCCATTCCAATCCTGAGCCACTTCCGATAGCAGAGATGTGATATCTCAATGCTTATACCAAACCTGAGACCCTTCCTATAACATGAGATGTGATATCCAACTCATTCCCGTTCCAAACCTGAGACACTTCCTATAGCATATGTGATATCCAAGTCCTTCCCATTTCAAACATGAGACCCTTCCTATAGCAAGAATGTAATATCCAACTCCTACCCATTCCAATCCTGAGACCATTCCTATAGCATGAGATGTGATATATCAATGCTTCTAATACCAAACCTGAGATCCTTCCTATGACATGAAATGTGATATCCAAATCCTTCCCATTCCAAACCTGAGACCCTTCCTACAGCATGCGATGTGATATCTCAATGCTTCTAATATCAAACCTGAGACTCGTCCTATAACATGAGATGGGATATCCAACTCCTTCCCATTCCAAACCTGAGACCCTTCCTATAGCATGAGATGTGATATCCAATTCCTTCCCATCCCAATCCTGAGACACCTCCGATAGCAGAGATGTGATATCTCAATGCTTATACCAAACCTGAGACTCTTCCTATAACATGAGATGTGATATCCAACTCCTTCCCGTTCCAAACCTGAGACCCTTCCTATAGCATGAGATGTGATATCCAAATCCTTCCCCTTCCAAACCTGAGACCCTCCCTTTAGCATGAGATGTGATATCTCAATGCCTCTAATACCAAACCTGAGATCCTTCCAATAGCATGAGATGTCATATCTCAATGCTTCTGATACCAAACCTGAGATCCTTCCTATAACATGAGATGTGATATCCAAATCCTTCCCCTTCCAAACCTGAGACCCTCCCTTTAGCATGAGATGTGATATCCAACTCCTTCCCATTCCAATCTTGAGACCCTTCTGATAGCATGAGATGTGATATCTCAATGCCTCTAATACCAAACCTGATTCCTACCTCTAACATGAAATGTGATATCCAACCCCTTCCCTTTCCAAACGTGAGACCCTCCCTATAGATTCAGATGTGATATCCAAGTCCTTCCCATTCCAATCCTGAGACCCTTCCTTTAGCATGAGATGTGATATCTCAATGCTTCTAATACCAAACCTGAGACCCTTCCTATAACATAAGATGGGATATCCAACTCCTTCCCATTCCAATCCTGAGACCCTTCCGATAGCAGAGATGTGATATCTCAATGCTTATACCAAACCTGAGACCCTTCCTGTGGCATGAGATGTCATATACAACTCCTTCCCATTCCAATCCTGAGACCCTTCCTATAGCATGAGATGTGATATCCAACTCCTTCCCATTCCAATCCTGAGACCCTTCCTATAGCATGAGATTTGATATTTCAATGTTTCTAACACCAAACCTGAGATCCTTCCGATAGCATGAGATGTGATATCTCAATGCTTCTAATACCAAACCTGAGATCATTCCTATAACACGAGATGTTATATCCAAATCCTTCCCCATCCAAACCTGAGACCCTCCCTTTAGCATATGTGATATCCAACTCCTTCCCATTCCAATCCTGAGACCCTTCCTATAGCATGAGATGTGATTTCTCAATGCTTCTAATACCAAACCTGAGATCCTTCCTATAACATGAGATGTGATATCCAACTCCTTCCCATTCCAATCCTGAGACCCTTCCTATAGCATGAGATGTGATATCTCAATGCTTATACCAAACCTGAGACCCTTCCTATAGCATGAGATGTGATTTCCAACTACTTCCCATTCCAATCCTGAGACCCTTCCTATAGCATGAGATGTGATATCCAACTCCTTCCCTTTCCAAACCTGAGAGCCTATCTCTAGCATGAGATGTGATATCCAATTCCTTCCCATTCCAATCCTGAGACCCTTCCTATAGCATGAGATGTGATATCTCAATGCTTATACCAAACCTGAGACCCTTCCTATAGCATGAGATGTGATATCCAACTACTTCCCATTCCAATCCTGAGACCCTTCCTATAGCATGAGATGTGATATCCAACTCCTTCCCTTTCCAAACCTGAGAGCCTATCTATAGCATGAGATGTGAAATCCAATTCCTTCCCATTCCAATCCTGAGACCCTTCCTATAGCATGAGATGTGATATCTCAATGCTTCTAATACCAAACCTGAGACCCTTCCTATTGCATGAGATGTGATATCCAACTACTTCCCATTCCAATCCTGAGACCCTTCTTATAGCATGAGATGTGATATCCAACTCCTTCCATTCCAATCCTGAGACCCATCCTATAGCATGAGATGTGATATCTCAATGCTTATACCAAACCTGAGACCCTTCCTATAGCATGAGATGTGATATCCAACTACTTCCCATTCCAATCCTGAGAAATTTCCTATCGCATGAGATGTGATATCCAACTCCTTCCCTTTCCAAACCTGAGAGCATATCTATAGCATGAGATGGGATATCCAACTCCTTCCCATTCCAATCCTGAGACACTTCCGATAGCAGAGATGTGATATCTCAATGCTTATACCAAACCTGAGACCCTTCCTATAACATGAGATGTGATATCCAACTCCTTCCCGTTCCAAACCTGAGACCCTTCCTTTAGCATGAGATGTGATATCCAGCTCCTTCCCATTCCAATCCTGAGACACTTCCGATAGCATAAGATGTGATATCTCAATGCTTCTAATATCAAAACTGAGACCCTCCCAATAGCATGATATGTGATATCTAAGTCCTTCCCATTCCAATCCTAAGACCCTTCCTATAGCAGGAGATGTGATATCTCAATGCTTCTACCAAACCTGAGACCCTTCCTTTAGCATGAGATGTGATATCCAACTCCTTCCCATTCCAGTCCTGAGACCCTTCCTATAGCATGAGATATGATATCTCAATACTTCTAATACCAAACCTGAGATCCTTCTGATAACATGAGATGTGATATCCAAATCCTTCCCCTTCCAAACCTGAGACCCTCCCTTTAGCATGAGATGTGATATCCAACTCCTTCCCATTCCAATCCTGAGACCCTTCTGATAGCATGAGATGTGATTTCTCAATGCTTCTAATACCAAACCTGAGATCCTTCCTATAACATGAGATGTGATATCCAACTCCTTCCCTTTCCAAACCTAAGAGCCTATCTATAGCATGAGATGTGATATCCAATTCCTTCCCATTCCAATCCTGAGACCCTTCCTATAGCATGAGATGTGATATCTCAATGCTTATACCAAACCTGAGACCCTTCCTATAGCATGAGATGTGATATCCAACTACTTCCCATTCCAATCCTGAGACCCTTCCTATAGCATGAGATGTGATATCCAACTCCTTCCCTTTCCAAACCTGAGAGCCTATCTATAGCATGAGATGTGATATCCAATTCCTTCCCATTCCAATCCTGAGACCCTTCCTATAGCATGAGATGTGATATCTCAATGCTTCTAATACCAAACCTGAGACCCTTCCTATAGCATGAGATGTGATATCCAACTACTTCCCATTCCAATCCTGAGACCCTTCTTATAGCATGAGATGTGATATCCAACTCCTTCCATTCCAATCCTGAGACCCATCCTATAGCATGAGATGTGATATCTCAATGCTTATACCAAACCTGAGACCCTTCCTATAGCATGAGATGTGATATCCAACTACTTCCCATTCCAATCCTGAGAAATTTCCTATAGCATGACATGTGATATCCAACTCCTTCCCTTTCCAAACCTGAGAGCATATCTATAGCCTGAGATGTGATATCCAACTCCTTCCCGTTCCAAACCTGAGACCCTTCCTTTAGCATGAGATGTGATATCCAGCTCCTTCCCATTCCTGAGACACTTCCGATAGCATAAGATGTGATATCTCAATGCTTCTAATATCAAAACTGAGACCCTCCCAATAGCATGATATGTGATATCTAAGTCCTTCCCATTCCAATCCTAAGACCCTTCCTTTAGCAGGAGATGTGATATCTCAATGCTTCTACCAAACCTGAGACCCTTCCTTTAGCATGAGATGTGATATCCAACTCCTTCCCATTCCAGTCCTGAGACCCTTCCTATAGCATGAGATATGATATCTCAATACTTCTAATACCAAACCTGAGATCCTTCTGATAACATGAGATGTGATATCCAAATCCTTCCCCTTCCAAACCTGAGACCCTCCCTTTAGCATGAGATGTGATATCCAACTCCTTCCCATTCCAATCCTGAGACCCTTCTGATAGCATGAGATGTGATATCTCAATCCTTCTAATACCAAACCTGAGATCCTTCCTATAACATGAGATGTGATATCCAACTCCTTCCTTTTCCAATCCTGAGACCCTTCCTATAGCATGAGAAGTGATATCTCCATGCGTATACCAAACCTGAGACCCTTCCTATAGCATGAGATGTGATATCCAAATCCTTCCCATTCCAATCCTGAGACCCTTCCTATAGCATGAGATGTGATATCTCAATGCTTATACCAAACCTGAGACCCTTCCTATAACATGAGATGTGATATCCAACTCATTCCCATTCCAAACCTGAGACACTTCCTATAGCATATGTGATATCCAACTCCTTCCCATTCCAAACATGAGACCCTTCCGATAGCATGAGATGTGATATCCAACTCCTTCCAATTCCAATACTGAGACCCTTCCAATAGCATATGTGATATTTCAATGCTTCTAATATCAAAACTGAGACCCTCCCTATAGCATGAGATGTGATATCAAACTCCTTCCCATTCCAATTGAGACCCTTCCTATAACATGAGATGTTATATCTCTATGCTTCTAATCAATGCTTCTAATCAAACCTGAGCCCCTTCCCGTAGCATATGTGATATCCAACTCCTTCCCATTCCAAACTTGTTACCCTTCCTGCAGCATGAAACGTGATTTCTCACCCCTTCTAATACCAAACCCGAGACCATTCCCACAGCCTGAGATTTGAAATCTCATTTCTTCCAATACCAAACCCGAGACCCTTCCGATAGGATGAGATTTACTATCTCACTCCTTAAAATACCAAACTCGAGTCCCTTCCTAAAGAATGTGATTTGATATCTCAGTGCTTCTAATACCAAACCTGAGACCCTCCCTATAACGAGATGTCATATCCAACTCCTTCCCATTCCAATCCTGAGACTCTTCCTATAGCATGACGTGATATCGAACTTCCCATTCCAAACCTGAGACTCAGACCTCCCCGTCTAACCTTCTCACCACTCCTAGCTCCCGGATTGATCATGCACTCCTGCTGTCTCTTCTCTCCCTTCTTCTGCTTCCTTTCCTCTCTCCGTCCTCATCTGCCCTAGGTCAGGCTCCTTCTACACCTCAGCAGGGATTACTGATTTGTACCCCTCCCCACTCTCAACTCTCACTCAGTTTCAAACACTCATCTGACATCTGCCATTTCCTGGAAGAACCCGACCTTGATGTCCTTGGTCTAAACGAGACATGGTTGACGGCCAGCGCTGTCTCGAGCTTTGACACTTTCCTCCCTGATGACAAGTTCCTCTCCATGCCCAGATCCAACCGTTCTTGAGGGGAGTATCCTTGATTCCTGTAGTAAATAGCTTTCCTTTGCAGGCCGACTCCTCTCACGAATGCCTTGTCTGCATGCATTCTCTCTTTCCTGGCCATTCACTCACCGTGGCTATTAGCCTAACCCCTTCCTCTCTCAGTGGATGGACTTCTCCATCCTAGCCTCCTACCACTCAACTCCGCCTACTTGGAGAATTCAACATGAACCTGTATGCTTCCTGACCTGGACTTTTACGAGATCTGCAACTCTACATGTCGCTGGCCCTACACACTGCAGGGAATACTCAGGATTTTCTGATCTCAGACCTCCCCCTCTGTAACCCTCTCAACAATCCTCTCCCGTGGTGATCAAGTTCTCATCTCCAAAGAAGGCTAACTACCAGCTGTTCCTCCTCAGTGGAGTTCTCCCTTTCTGTCCCTGCTCCCTGCACCGTTTCGCGTTGCAAACACTCGCTTCCCAGCTCTCTGGTTTAGACGCGTGTTCCCTGCCTTCTCTCCTCTTCCCGCTGCCTTCAAATCAACAAATGAGCTTCAAAAGATACACGGTGCTCAGAATGCTTTATAACACCCATTATTCAAGATATAGCTGTAACCCGCTAGACGTATTGAAAAGTGCTAAAAACTAGCAAAAATAGCTAGAAAATGTTCTTTCCTCGCGTTTTGGTAAATGCGAATTGTTGTGGATTCCCATTTTGTACTCTGTTCGTGCATTTGTTCAGTCGAATCCTGATGTTTTTAACCACTCGTCACCCATACAAGGGGGGGGGGGATCAAAATCTACTGTTCACAGGCTGAATGTATACTGCTGAAATCTTCAATGCATTATCGGGTAAACCGACTGTTCTGGAAAGTGTATTTGCCATCTGTTATTCCAGTCACCATGTTTTCATCGTCCCTTCTTGTTTCAAGGCTGCACTCCCGTGGTGATCACGTTCTCTTCCCCAAAGAAGGCTAACTAACAGCTGTTCCTCCTCAGAGGCGTTCTTCCTTTCTGTCCCTGCTCTCTGCACAGTTTCGCGTTGCAAACACTCGCTTCCCAGCTCTCTGGTTTAGAAGCGTGTTCCCTACCTTCTCTCTTCCCGCTGCCTCCAAATCAACAAATGAGCTCCAAAAGATACACAGTGCTCAGAATGCTTTATAACACCCATTATTCATCTTATAGCCGTAACCCGCTAGACGTATTGAAAAGTGCTAAAAACTAGCAAAAATAGCTAGAAAATGTACTTCCCTCGCGTTTTTGTAAATGCGAATTCTGGTGGGTTCCCATGTTGCATGTACTGTGTCCGTGCGTTAGTTGTCGAATACTGAAGTTTTTAACCACTGTTCTCCCATACTAGGGGGGTCAACATCTACTGCTGTTCACAGGCTGAATGTATACGGCTGTAATCTTCAATGCATTATCATATTTCCTGACTGTTTTGGAACGTGTATTTGCCATCTGTTAATGCAGTCGCCCTATGTTCATCGTCCCTTCTAGTTTACAGGCTGCACTCCCTTGGTGATCACATTCTCCTCTCCAGAGCAGGCTAACTACCAGTGGTTCAAAAGAACAGGATTCGACTGAACTGCACGAACAGAGTACAAAATGGGAATCCACCAGAATTCGCATTTACCAAAACGCGAGGAAAGTACATTTTCTAGCTGTTTTTGCTAGTTTTTAGCACGTTTCAATACGTCTAGCGGGTTACGGCTATATCACATATTACGGCTATGTTGAATAATGGGTGTTATAAAGCAATCTGAACACTATCTTGTGGAGCTCATTGGAAGGCTGTAGGAAGAGGAGAGAAGGCAGGGAACACGCATCTAAACCAGAGAGGTGGGAAGCGAGTACATGCAACGCGAAACGGTGCAGGGCGAAGGGACAGAAAGAAGGAACTCCTCTGAGGAGGAGCAGCTGGAAGTTAGCCTGCTCTGGAGAGGAGAATGTGATCACCAAGGGAGTGCAGCCTGTAAACTAAAAGGGACGATGACCACAAGGCGACTGCATTAACAGATGGCACATACACGTTCCAAAACAGTCAGGAAAGTTGATAATGCATTGAAGATTACAGCCGTATACATTCAGCCTGTGAACAGCAGTAGATTTTGACCCCCCCTAGTAAGGGAGAACAGTGGTTAAAAACTTCAGGATTCGACAACAAACGCACGGACACAGTACATACAACATGGGAACCCACCAGAATTCGCATTTACAAAAACGCGAGGGAAGTACATTTTCTAGCTATTTTTGCTAGTTTTTAGCACGTTTCAATACGTCTAGCGGGTTACAGCTATATGTTGAATAATGGGGTTATGAAGCATTCTGAACACTATCTTGTGGAGCTCATTGGAAGGCTGTTGGAAGAGGAGAGAAGGCAGGGAACACGCATCTAAACCAGAGAGGTGGGAAGCGAGTACATGCAACGCGAAACGGTGCAGGGAGCAAGGACAGAAAGAAGGAACGCCTCTGAGGAGGAGGAGCAGCTGGTAGTTAGCCGGCTCTGGAGAGGAGAATGTGATCACCAAGGAAGTGCAGCCTGTAAACTAAAAGGGACGATGACCACAAGGCGACTGCATTAACAGATGGCAAATACATGTTCCAAAACAGTCAGGAAAGCTGATAATGCCTTGAAGATTTCAGCCGTATACATTCAGCCTGTGAACAGCAGTAGATGTTGAACTCCCCTTGTATGGGAGAACAGTGGTTAAAAACTTCAGGATTCGACAACAAACGCACGGACACAGTACATACACTGTGTATCTTTTGAAGCTCATTTGTTGATTTGAAGGCAGCAGGAAGAGGAGAGGAGGCAGGGAACACGCGTCTAAACCAGAGAGCTGGGAAGCGAGTACTTGCAACGCGAAACGGTGCAGGGAGCAGGGACAGAAAGGGAGAACTCCACTGAGGAGGAACAGCTGGCAGTTAGCCTTCTTTGGAGATGAGAACTTGATCACCACGGGAGAGGATTGTTGAGAGGGTTACAGAGGGTGAGGTCTGAGATCTGAAAATCCTGAGTTTTCCCTGCAGTGTGTAGGGCCAGCGACATGAAGAGTTGCAGATCTCGTAAAAGTCCAGGTCAGGAAGCATACAGGTTCATGTTGAATTCTCCAAGTAGGCGGAGTTGAGTGGTAGGAGGCTAGGATGGAGAAGTCCATCCACTGAGAGAGGAAGGGGGTAGGCAAATAGCCACGGTGAGAGATTCGCCAGGAAAGAGAGAATGCATGCAGACAAGGTATACGTGAGAGGAGTCGGCCTGCAAAGGAAAGCAATTTACTACAGGAATCAAGGATACTCACCCTCAAGAACGGTTGGATTTGGGCATGGAGAGGAACTCGTCATCAGGGAGGAAAGTGTCAAAGCTCGAGACAGCGCTGGGTCAACCATGTCTCGGTGAGACCAAGAACATCAAGGTCGGGTTCTTCCAGGAAATGGCAGATGTCAGATGAGTGTTTGAAAATGAGAGAGTTGAGAGTGGGGAGGGGTACAAATCAGTAATCACTGCGGAGGTGTAGAAGGTGCCTGACCTAGGGCAGATGAGGAAGGAGAGAGGAAAGGAAGCAGAAGAAGGGAGAGAAGAGACAGCAGGAGTGCATGATCAATCCGGTCTGAGTCTCAGGATTGGAATGGGAAGTTCGATATCACATGTCATGCTATAGGAAGAGTCTCAGGATTGGAATGGGAAGGAGTTGGATATGACATCTCTTGTTATAGGGAGGGTCTCAGGTTTGGTATTAGAATCACATCTTTTGGGAAGGGTCTCGGGTTTGGTATTGGAAGAAATGAGATTTCAAATCTCAGGCTGTGGGAATGGTCTCGGGTTTGGTATTGGAAGGGGTGAGAAATCACATTTCATGTTACAGGAAGGGTGACAAGTTTGGAATGGGAAGGAGTTGGATATCACATGAAGGGGCTCAGGTTTGGTATTAGTAGCATAGAGATATCACATCTCGTTATAGAAAGGGTCTCGATTGGAATGGGAAGGAGTTGGATATCACATCTCATGCTATAGGGAGGGTCTCAGGATGATATTAGAAGCATTGAAATATCACATCTCATGCTATCGGAAGGGTCTCAGGATTGGAATGGGAAGGAGTTGGATATCACATATGCTAAAGGAAAGGTTTAAGGTTTGGAAGGGGAAGGATTTGGATCTCACATCTCATTTTTCAGTACGGGTCTCAGGTTTGGTATTAGAAGCGTGGAGATATCACATCTCATGGTATAATAAGGGTCTCAGGATTGGAATGGGAAGGAGTTGGATATCACATCTCAAGCTATCTCAGGATTGGAATGGGAAGGAGTTTGATATCACATCTCGAGCTATAGGAAGGGTCTCAGGTTTGGGAAGGGAAGGATTGGGATTTCACATCTCGTTATAGGATGGTTCTCATGTTTGTTTTTAGAAGCATTGAGATATCAAATCTCATGCTATTGGAAGGGTCTCAGGTTTGGAATGGGAAGGAGTTGGATATCACATCTCATGATATAGGAAGGATCTCAGGTTTGGTATTAGAAGCATTGAGATATCACATCTCATGCTATAGGAAGGGTCTCAGGATAGGAATGTGAAGGATTTGGATATCACATCATACTAAAGGTAGGGTCTCAGGTTTGGTATAAGCATTGAGATATCACATCTCTGCTATCGGAAAGGTCTCAGGATTGGATTGGGAAGGAGTTGGATATCCCTTCTCATGCTATAGGAAGGGTCTCAGGTTGGAATGGGAAGGAGTTGGATATCACATCTCATGCTATAGGAAGGGTCTCAAGATTAAAATGGGAAGGATTTGGATATCACATCTCTTGCTATAGGAAGGGTCTCAGGTTTTTTATTAGAAACATTGAGATATCACATCTCATGCTATAGGAAGGGTTTCAGGATTGGAATGGGAAGGATTTGGATATCACATCTCATGCTAAAGGAAGGGTCTCAGGTTTGGAAGGGGAAGGATTTGGATATCATATCTCATGTTATAGGGCGGGTCCCAGGTTTGGTATTAGAAGCATTGAGATATCACATCTCATGGCATAGGAAGGGTCTCAGGATTGGAATGGGAAGGAGTTGGATATCACATCTCATCCAATAGAAAGGGTCTCAGGTTTGGAATGGGAAGGAATTGGATATCACATCATGTTATAGGAAGGATCTCAGGATTGGAATGGGAAGGATTTGGATATCCCTTCTCATGCTGTAGGAAGTGTCTCAGGTTGGAATGGGAAGGAGTTGGATATCATATCTCGTTATAGGAAGGGTCTCAGGATTGGAATGGGAAGGATTTGGATATCACATCTCTTGCTATAGGAAGGGTCTCAGGTTTTTTATTAGAAACATTGAGCTATCACATCTCATGCTATAGGAAGGGTTTCAGGATTGGAATGGGAAGGATTTGGATATCACATCTCATGCTAAAGGAAGGGTCTCAGGTTTGGAAGGGGAAGGATTTGGATATCATATCTCATGTTATAGGACGGGTCACAGGTTTGGTATTAGAAGCATTGAGATATCACATCTCATGCTATAGGGGGAGTCTCAGGATTGGAATGGGAAGGAGTTGGATATCACGTCTCATGTCATAGGAAGGGTCTCAGGATTGGAATGGCAAGGAGTTGGATATCACATCTCATGCTAAAGGAAGGGTCTCAGGTTTGATAGAAGCATTGAGATATCACATCTCATGCTATAGGAAGGAACTCAGGATTGCAATGGGAAGGAGTTGGAAATCACATCTCATGCCATAGGATGGGTCATCAGGTTTGGTATAAGCATTGAGATATCACATCTCTGCTATCGGAAGGGTCTCAGGATAGGAATGGGAAGGACTTAGATATCACATCTCATACTATAGGGAGGGTCTCAGTTTTGATATTAGAAGCATTGAGCTATCACATCTCATGCTAGCGGAAGGGTCTCAGGATTGGAATGGGATGGAGTTGGATATCACATCGCAAGCTATCTCGGGATTGGAATGGGAAGGAGTTTGATATCACATCTCAAGCTATATGAAGGGTCTCAGGTTTGGAAGGGGAAGGATTTGGATCTCACATCTCATGTTATAGGATGGTTCTCATGTTTGGTTTTAGTAGCATTGAGATATCACATCTCATGCTATCGGAAGGGTCTCAGGTTTGGAAAGGGAAGGATTTGGAGTTCACATGTTATAGGATGGTTCTCAGGTTTGGTTTTAGAAGCATTAAGATATAACATCTCATGCTATAGGAAGGGTCTCAGGTTTGGAATGGGAAGGAGTTGATATCAGATCTCATGCTAAAGGAAAGGTCTCAGGTTTGGAAGGGGAAGGATTTGGATCTCACATCTCATGTTTTAGGACGGGTCTCAGGTTTGGTATTAGAAGCATTGAAATATCACATCTCATGGTATAGGAAGGGTCTCAGGTTTGGAAAGGGAATGATTTGGATTTCACATCTCATGTTATAGGATGGTTCTCATGTTTGGTTTTAGAAGCATTGAGATATCACATCTCATGCTATCGGAAGGGTCTCAGGTTTGGAATGGGAAGGAGTTTGATATCACATCTCATGTTATAGGAAGGATCTCAGGTTTGGTATTAGAAGCATTGAGATATCACATCTCATGCTATAGGAAGGGTTTTAGGATTGGAATCGGAAGGGGTTGTATATGACATCTCATGTTATAGGAAGGATCTCAGGTTTGGTATTAGAAGCATTGAGATATCACATCTCATGCTATGGGAAGGGTCTCAGGATTGGAATCGGAAGGAGTTGTATTGGAATCTCATGCCATAGGAAGGGTCTCAGGTTTGGTATAAGCATTGAGATATCACATCTCTGCTATCGGAAGGGTCTCAGGATTGGAATGGGAAGGAGTAGGATATCCCATCTCGTTATAGGAAGGGTCTCAGGTTTGGTATTAGAAGCATTGAGATATCACATCTCATGCTATAGGAAGGGTCTAAGGTTTGGAAAGGGGAAGGATTTGGGTACCACATCTCATGTTATAGGATCGGTCTCAGGTTTGGTATTAGAAGCATTGAGATATCAAGTCTCATGGTATAGGACGGGTCTCAGAATTGGAATGGGAAGGAGTTGGATATCACATCTCAAGCTATAGGAAGGGCCTCAGGATTGGAATGGGAAGGAGTTTGATATCACATCTCATGCCATGGTATGGGTCTCAGGTTTTGTAGAAGCATTGGGATATCACATCACATGCTATCGGAAGGGTATCGGGATTGGATTTGGAAGGAGTTGGATATCCCATCTCATGCTATAGGCAGGGTCTAAGGTTGGAATGGGAAGGAGTTGGATATCACATCTCATGTTATAGGAAGGGTCTCAGGATTGGAATGGGAAGGACTTGGATATCACATCTCATTCTATAGGAAGGCTCTCAGGGTTGGAAGGGGAAGGAGTTGGATATCACATTTCATGTTAGAGGTAGGATCTCAGGTTTGGTATTAGAGGCATTGAGATATCACATCTCATGCCATCAGAAGGGTCTCAGGATTGGAATGGGAAGGAGTTGGATATCACATCTCATGCTAAAGGGAGGGTCTAAGGTTTGGAAGGGGAAGGATTTGGACATCACATCTCATGTTATAGGAATTATCTCAGGTTTGGTATTAGAAGCATTGAGATATCACATCTCATGCTATCGGAAGGGTCTCAGGTTTGGTATAAGCATTGAGATATCACATCTCTGCTATCGGAAGGGTCTCAGGATTGGAAAGGGAAGGATTTGGAGTTCACATGTTATAGGATGGTTCTCGGGTTTGGTTTTAGAAGCATTAAGATATAACCTCTCATGCTATAGGAAGGGTCTCAGGTTTGGAATGGGAAGGAGTTGATATCAGATCTCATGCTAAAGGAAAGGTCTCAGGTTTGGAAGGGGAAGGATTTGGATCTCACATCTCATGTTTTAGGACGGGTCTCAGGTTTGGTATTAGAAGCATTGAAATATCACATCTCATGGTATAGGAAGGGTCTCAGGTTTGGAAAGGGAATGATTTGGATTTCACATCTCATGTTATAGGATGGTTCTCATGTTTGGTTTTAGAAGCATTGAGATATCACATCTCATGCTATCGGAAGGGTCTCAGGTTTGGAATGGGAAGGAGTTTGATATCACATCTCATGTTATAGGAAGGATCTCAGGTTTGGTATTAGAAGCATTGAGATATCACATCTCATGCTATAGGAAGGGTTTTAGGATTGGAATCGGAAGGGGTTGTATATGACATCTCATGTTATAGGAAGGATCTCAGGTTTGGTATTAGAAGCATTGAGATATCACATCTCATGCTATAGGAAGGGTCTCAGGATTGGAATCGGAAGGAGTTGTATTGGAATCTCATGCCATAGGAAGGGTCTCAGGTTTGGTATAAGCATTGAGATATCACATCTCTGCTATCGGAAGGGTCTCAGGATTGGAATGGGAAGGAGTAGGATATCCCATCTCGTTATAGGAAGGGTCTCAGGTTTGGTATTAGAAGCATTGAGATATCACATCTCATGCTATAGGAAGGGTCTAAGGTTTGGAAAGGGGAAGGATTTGGGTACCACATCTCATGTTATAGGATCGGTCTCAGGTTTTGTATTAGAAGCATTGAGATATCAAGTCTCATGGTATAGGACGGGTCTCAGAATTGGAATGGGAAGGAGTTGGATATCACATCTCAAGCTATAGGAAGGGTCTCAGGATTGGAATGGGAAGGAGTTTGATATCACATCTCATGCCATGGTATGGGTCTCAGGTTTTGTAGAAGCATTGGGATATCACATCACATGCTATCGGAAGGGTATCGGGATTGGATTTGGAAGGAGTTGGATATCCCATCTCATGCTATAGGCAGGGTCTAAGGTTGGAATGGGAAGGAGTTGGATATCACATCTCATGTTATAGGAAGGGTCTCAGGATTGGAATGGGAAGGACTTGGATATCACATCTCATTCTATAGGAAGGCTCTCAGGGTTGGAAGGGGAAGGAGTTGGATATCACATTTCATGTTAGAGGTAGGATCTCAGGTTTGGTATTAGAGGCATTGAGATATCACATCTCATGCCATCAGAAGGGTCTCAGGATTGGAATGGGAAGGAGTTGGATATCACATCTCATGCTAAAGGGAGGGTCTAAGGTTTGGAAGGGGAAGGATTTGGACATCACATCTCATGTTATAGGAATTATCTCAGGTTTGGTATTAGAAGCATTGAGATATCAGATCTCATGCTATCGGAAGGGTCTCAGGTTTGGTATAAGCATTGAGATATCACATCTCTGCTATCGGAAGGGTCTCAGGATTGTAAAGGGAAGGACTTGGATATCACAATTCATGTTATAGGAAGGGCCTCAGGTTTGGTATTAGAAGCATTGAGATATCACATCTCATGCTATAGGAAGGGTCTCAGGATTGGAATGGGAAGGACTTGGATATCACATCTCATGTTATAGGAAGGGTCTCAGGTTTGGTATTAGAAGCATTGAGATATCACATCTCATGCTATAGGAAGGGTCTCAGGAATGGAATGGGAAGGACTTGGATATCACATCTCATGATACAGGAAGGGTCTAAGGTTTGGAAGGGGAAGGATTTGGATATCACATCTCATGTTATTGGACCGGTCTCAGGTTTGGTATTAGAAGCATTGAGATATCAAGTCTCATGGTATAGGACGGGAGTTTGATATCACATCTCATGCCATGGTATGGGTCTCAGGTTTTGTAGAAGCATTGGGATATCACATCTCATGCTATCGGAAGGGTATCAGGATTGGATTTGGAAGGAGTTGGATATCCCATCTCATGCTATAGGAAGGGTCTCAGGATTGGAATGGGAAGGACTTGGATATCACATCTCATGCTGTAGGAAGGCTCTCAGGTTTGGAAAGGGAAGGAGTTGGATATCACATTTCATGTTAGGGGTAGGATCTCAGGTTTGGTATTAGAGGCATTGAGATATCACATCTCAAGCTATCTCAGGATTGGAATGGGAAGGAGTTTGATATCACATCTCGAGCTATAGGAAGGGTCTCAGGTTTGGGAAGGGAAGGATTGGGATTTCACATCTCGTTATAGGATGGTTCTCATGTTTGTTTTTAGAAGCATTGAGATATCAAATCTCATGCTATTGGAAGGGTCTCAGGTTTGGAATGGGAAGGAGTTGGATATCACATCTCATGTTATAGGAAGGATCTCAGGTTTGGTATTAGAAGCATTGAGATATCACATCTCATGCTATAGGAAGGGTCTCAGGATAGGAATGTGAAGGATTTGGATATCACATCATACTAAAGGTAGGGTCTCAGGTTTGGTATAAGCATTGAGATATCACATCTCTGCTATCGGAAGGGTCTCAGGTTGGAATGGGAAGGAGTTGGATATCACATCTCATGCTATAGGAAGGGTCTCAAGATTAAAATGGGAAGGATTTGGATATCACATCTCTTGCTATAGGAAGGGTCTCAGGTTTTTTATTAGAAACATTGAGATATCACATCTCATGCTATAGGAAGGGTTTCAGGATTGGAATGGGAAGGATTTGGATATCACATCTCATGCTAAAGGAAGGGTCTCAGGTTTGGAAGGGGAAGGATTTGGATATCATATCTCATGTTATAGGGCGGGTCCCAGGTTTGGTATTAGAAGCATTGAGATATCACATCTCATGGCATAGGAAG
Source organism: Ambystoma mexicanum (assembly GCF_040938575.1). Lineage (NCBI taxonomy): Eukaryota > Metazoa > Chordata > Amphibia > Caudata > Ambystomatidae > Ambystoma > Ambystoma mexicanum. The sequence goes on from NC_090934.1 coordinate 1,151,126,030, forward strand.
GGTCTCAGGATTGGAATGGGAAGGAGTTGGATATCACATCTCATCCAATAGAAAGGGTCTCAGGTTTGGAATGGGAAGGAATTGGATATCACATCATGTTATAGGAAGGATCTCAGGATTGGAATGGGAAGGATTTGGATATCCCTTCTCATGCTATAGGAAGTGTCTCAGGTTGGAATGGGAAGGAGTTGGATATCATATCTCGTTATAGGAAGGGTCTCAGGATTGGAATGGGAAGGATTTGGATATCACATCTCTTGCTATAGGAAGGGTCTCAGGTTTTTTATTAGAAACATTGAGCTATCACATCTCATGCTATAGGAAGGGTTTCAGGATTGGAATGGGAAGGATTTGGATATCACATCTCATGCTAAAGGAAGGGTCTCAGGTTTGGAAGGGGAAGGATTTGGATATCATATCTCATGTTATAGGACGGGTCACAGGTTTGGTATTAGAAGCATTGAGATATCACATCTCATGCTATAGGAGGAGTCTCAGGATTGGAATGGGAAGGAGTTGGATATCACGTCTCATGTTATAGGAAGGGCCTCAGGATTGCAATGGGAAGGAGTTGGATATCACATCTCATGCCATAGGATGGGTCATCAGGTTTGGTATAAGCATTGAGATATCACATCTCTGCTATCGGAAGGGGCTCAGGATAGGAATGGGAAGGACTTAGATATCACATCTCATACTATAGGGAGGGTCTCAGTTTTGATATTAGAAGCATTGAGCTATCACATCTCATGCTATCGGAAGGGTCTCAGGATTGGAATGGGATGGAGTTGGATATCACATCGCAAGCTATCTCGGGATTGGAATGGGAAGGAGTTTGATATCACATCTCAAGCTATAGGAAGGGTCTCAGGTTTGGAAGGGGAAGGATTTGGATCTCACATCTCATGTTATAGGATGGTTCTCATGTTTGGTTTTAGTAGCATTGAGATATCACATCTCATGCTATCGGAAGGGTCTCAGGTTTGGAATGGGAAGGAGTTGATATCAGATCTCATGCTAAAGGAAAGGTCTCAGGTTTGGAAGGGGAAGGATTTGGATCTCACATCTCATGTTTTAGGACGGGTCTCAGGTTTGGTATTAGAAGCATTGAAATATCACATCTCATGGTATAGGAAGGGTCTCAGGTTTGGAAAGGGAATGATTTGGATTTCACATCTCATGTTATAGGATGGTTCTCATGTTTGGTTTTAGAAGCATTGAAATATCACATCTCATGGTATAGGAAGGGTCTCAGGTTTGGAAAGGGAATGATTTGGATTTCACATCTCATGTTATAGGAAGGATCTCAGGTTTGGTATTAGAAGCATTGAGATATCACATCTCATGCTATAGGAAGGGTTTTAGGATTGGAATCGGAAGGGGTTGTATATGACATCTCATGTTATAGGAAGGATCTCAGGTTTGGTATTAGAAGCATTGAGATATCACATCTCATGCTATAGGAAGGGTCTCAGGATTGGAATCGGAAGGAGTTGTATTGGAATCTCATGCCATAGGAAGGGTCTCAGGTTTGGTATAAGCATTGAGATATCACATCTCTGCTATCGGAAGGGTCTCAGGATTGGAATGGGAAGGAGTTGGATATCACATCTCATGATAAAGGAAGGGTCTAAGGTTTGGAAGGGGAAGGATTTGGATATCACATCTCATGTTATAGGACGGGTCTCAGGTTTGGTATTAGAAGCATTGAGATATCACGTCTCATGGTATAGGAAGGGTCTCAGAATTGGAATGGGAAGGAGTTGGATATCACATCTCAAGCTATAGGAAGGGTCTCAGGATTGGAATGGGAAGGAGTTTGATATCACATCTCATGCCATAGTATGGGTCTCAGGTTTGGTAGAAGCATTGGGATATCACATCGGATGCTATCGGAAGGGTATCAGGATTGGATTTGGAAGGAGTTGGATATCCCATCTCATGCTATAGGAAGGGTCTCAGGTTGGAATGGGAAGGAGTTGGATATCACATCTCATGTTATAGGAAGGGTCTCAGGATTGGAATGGGAAGGACTTGGATATCATATCTCATGCTATAGGAAGGCTCTCAGGTTTGGAAGGGGAAGGAGTTGGATATCACATTTCATGTTAGAGGAAGGATCTCAGGTTTGGTATTAGAGGCATTGAGATATCACATCTCATGCTATAGGAAGGTTCTCAGGATTGGAATGGGAAGGAGTTGGATATCACATCTCAAGCTATAGGAAGGGTCTCAGGTTTGGTATAAGAATTGAGATATCACATCTCATGCTATAGGAAGGGTCTAAGGATTGGAATGGGAAGGAGTTGGATATCACATCTCATGTTATAGGAAAGATATCAGGTTTGGTATTAGAAGCATTGAGACATCACATCTCATGTTATAGGAAGGGTCTCAGGATTGGAATGGGAAGAAGTTGGATATCACATCTCATGCTATAGGAAGGGTCTCAGGTTTGGTATAAGCATTGAGATATCACATCTCATGCTATAGGAAGGGTCTCAGGATTGGAATGGGAAGGAGTTGTATATAACATCTCATGCCATAGGAAGGGCCTCAGGTTTGGTATAAGCATTGAGATATCACATCTCATGCTATAGGAAGTGTCTCAGGATTGGAATTGAAAGGAGTTGGATATCCCATCTCATGTTATAGGACGGGTCTCAGGTTTGTTATTAGAATCATTGAGATATCATATTGCATGCTGTAGGACTGGTCTAAGGATTGGAATGGGAAGGACTTGGATATCACATCTCATGCTATAGGTAGGCTCTCAGGTTTGGAAAGGGAAGGAGTTGGATATCACATTTCATGTTAGAGGAAGGATCTCAGGTTTGGTATTAGAGGCATTGAGATATCACATCTCATGCTATAGGAAGGGTCTCAGGATTGGAATGGGAAGGAGTTGGATATCACAACTCATGCTATAGGAAGGATCTCAGGTTTGGTATTAGAAGCATTGAGACATCACATCTCATGCTATGGGAAGGGTCTCAGGATTGGAATGGGAAGGAGTTGGATATCACATCTCATGCTATAGGAAGGGTCTCAGGTTTGGTATAAGCATTAAGATATCACATCTCATACTATAGGAAGGGTCTCAGGATTGGAATGGGAAGGAGTTGTATGTGACATCTTATGCCATAGGAAGGGTCTCAGGTTTGGTATAAGCATTGAGATATCACATCTCTGCTATCGGAAGGGTCTCAGGATTGGAATGGGAAGGAGTTGGATATCCCATCTCATGTTATAGGAAGAGTCACAGGTTTGGTATTAGAAGCATTGAGATATCACATCTCATGCTATAGGAAGTGTCTCAGGATTGGAATGGGAAGGAGTTTGATATCACATCTCATGCCATGTATGGGTCTCAGGTTTTGTAGAAGCATTGGGATATCACATCTCATGCTATCGGAAGGGTATCAGGATTGGATTTGGAAGGAGTTGAATATCCCATCTCATGCTATAGGAAGGGTCTCAGGTTGGAATGGGAAGGAGTTGGATATCACATCTGATGTTATAGGAAGGGTCTCAGGATTGGAATGGGAAGGACTTGGATATCACATCTCATGCTATAGGAAGGCTCTCAGGTTTGGAAGGGGAAGGAGTTGGATATCACATTTCATGTTAGAGGTAGGATCTCAGGTTTGGTAAAGAGGCATTGAGATATCACATCTCATGCTATAGGAAGGGTCTCAGGATTGGAATGGGAAGGAGTTGGATATCACATCTCATGTTATAGGAAAGATCGCAGGTTTGGTATTAGAAGCATTGAGACATCACATCTCATGTTATAGGAAGGGTCTCAGGATTGGAATGGGAAGGACTTGGATATCACATCTCATGCTATAGGAAGGCTCTCAGGTTTGGAAGGGGAAGGAGTTGGATATCACATTTCATGTTAGAGGTAGGATCTCAGGTTTGGTAAAAAGGCATTGAGATAACACATCTCATGCTATCGGAAGGGTCTCAGGATTGGAATGGGAAGGAGTTTGATATCACATCTCATGCTATAGGAAAGGTCTCAGGTTTGGAACTGGAAGGAGTTGGATATCCCATCTCATGTTATAGGACGGGTCTCAGGTTTGGTATTAGAAGCATTGAGATATCACATCGCATGCTGTAGGAAGAGTCTCAGGATTGGAATGGGAAGGAGTTGGATATTACATTCTTGCTATAGGAAGGGTCTCATGTTTGGAATGGGAAGGAGTTGGATATCACATATGCTATAGGAAGGGTCTCAGGTTTGGAACGGGAAAGAATTGGATATCACATCTCATGCTATAGGAAGGGTCTCAGGTTTGGTATAAGCATTGAGATATCACATCTCTGCTATCGGAAGTGTCTCAGGATTGGAATGGGAAGGAGTTGGATATCCCATCTCATGTTATAGGACGGGTCTCAGGTTTGTTATTAGAATCATTGAGATATCATATTGCATGCTGTAGGAAGGGTCTAAGGATTGGAATGGGAAGGACTTGGATATCACATCTCATGCTATAGGAAGGGATTCAGGTTTGGTATAAGCATTGAGATATCACATCTCATGCTATAGGAAGGGTCTCAGGATTGGAATGGGAAGGAGTTGGATATCACATCTCATGCTATAGGAAGGGTCTCAGGTTTGGTATAAGCATTGAGATATCACATCTCATGCTATAGGAAGGGTCTCAGGATTGGAATGGGAAGGAGTTGTATATGACATCTCATGCCATAGGAAGGGTTTCGGGTTTGGTATAAGCATTGAGATATCACATCTCTGCTATCGGAAGGGTCTCAGGATTGGAATGGGAAGGAGTTTGATATCACATCTCATGCCATGTATGGGTCTCAGGTTTTGTAGAAGCATTGGGATATCACATCTCATGCTATCGGAAGGGTATCAGGATTGGATTTGGAAGGAGTTGGATATCCCATCTCATGCTATAGGAAGGGTCTCAGGTTGGAATGGGAAGGAGTTGGATATCACATCTGATGTTATAGGAAGGGTCTCAGGATTGGAATGGGAAGGACTTGGATATCACATCTCATGCTATAGGAAGGCTCCCAGGTTTGGAAGGGGAAGGAGTTGGATATCACATTTCATGTTAGAGGTAGGATATCAGGTTTGGTAAAGAGGCATTGAGATATCACATCTCATGCTATAGGAAGGGTCTCACAATTGGAATGGGAAGGAGTTGGATATCACATCTCATGTTATAGGAAAGATCTCAGGTTTGGTATTAGAAGCATTGAGACATCACATCTCATGTTATAGGAAGGGTCTCAGGATTGGAATGGGAAGAAGTTGGATATCACATCTCATGCAATAGGAAGGTTCTCAGGTTTGGTATAAGCATTGAGATATCACATCTCATGCTATAAGAAGGGTCTCAGGATTGGAATGGGAAGGAGTTGTATATGACATCTCATGCCATAGGAAGGGTCTCAGGTTTGGTATAAGCATTGAGATATCACATCTCATGCTATAGGAAGGGTCTCAGGATTGGAATGGGAAGGACTTGGATATCACATCTCATGCTATAGGCAGGGTCTCAGGTTTGGAAAGGGAAGGAGTTGGATATCACATTTCATGTTAGAGGTAGGATCTCAGGTTTGGTATTAGAGGCATTGAGATATCACATCTCATGCTATCAGAAGGGTCTCAGGATTGGAATGGGAAGGAGTTGGATATCACATCTCATGCTAAAGGGAGGGTCTCAGGTTTGGAAGGGGAAGGATTAGGATATCACATCTCATGTTATAGGAAGGATCTCAGGTTTGGTATTAGAAGCATTGAGATATCACATCTCATGCTATCGGAAGTATCTCAGGTTTGGTATTAGAGGCATTGAGATATCACATCTCATGCTATCATAAGGGTCTCAGGATTGGAATGGGAAGGAGCTGGATATCACATCTCATGCTATAGGAAGGGTCTCAGGTTTGGAACGGGAAGGAGTTGGATATCACATCTCATGTTATAGGAAGAGTCTCAGGTTTGGAATAAACATTGAGATATCACATCTCTGCAATCGGAAGTGTCTCAGGATTGGAATGGGAAGGAGTTTGATATCACATCTCATGCCATGTATGGGTCTCAGGTTTTGTAGAAGCATTGGGATATCACATCTCATGCTATCGGAAGGGTATCAGGATTGGATTTGGAAGGAGTTGGATATCCCATCTCATGCTATAGGAAGGGTCTCAGGTTGGAATGGGAAGGAGTTGGATATCACATCTGATGTTATAGGAAGGGTCTCAGGATTGGAATGGGAAGGACTTGGATATCACATCTCATGCTATAGGAAGGCTCCCAGGTTTGGAAGGGGAAGGAGTTGGATATCACATATCATGTTAGAGGTAGGATATCAGGTTTGGTAAAGAGGCATTGAGATATCACATCTCGTGCTATAGGAAGGGTCTCACAATTGGAATGGGAAGGAGTTGGATATCACATCTCATGTTATAGGAAAGATCTCAGGTTTGGTATTAGAAGCATTGAGACATCACATCTCATGTTATAGGAAGGGTCTCAGGATTGGAATGGGAAGAAGTTGGATATCACATCTCATGCAATAGGAAGGTTCTCAGGTTTGGTATAAGCATTGAGATATCACATCTCATGCTATAAGAAGGGTCTCAGGATTGGAATGGGAAGGAGTTGTATATGACATCTCATGCCATAGGAAGGGTCTCAGGTTTGGTATAAGCATTGAGATATCACATCTCATGCTATAGGAAGGGTCTCAGGATTGGAATGGGAAGGACTTGGATATCACATCTCATGCTATAGGCAGGGTCTCAGGTTTGGAAAGGGAAGGAGTTGGATATCACATTTCATGTTAGAGGTAGGATCTCAGGTTTGGTATTAGAGGCATTGAGATATCACATCTCATGCTATCAGAAGGGTCTCAGGATTGGAATGGGAAGGAGTTGGATATCACATCTCATGCTAAAGGGAGGGTCTCAGGTTTGGAAGGGGAAGGATTAGGATATCACATCTCATGTTATAGGAAGGATCTCAGGTTTGGTATTAGAAGCATTGAGATATCACATCTCATGCTATCGGAAGTATCTCAGGTTTGGTATTAGAGGCATTGAGATAACACATCTCATGCTATCATAAGGGTCTCAGGATTGGAATGGGAAGGAGCTGGATATCACATCTCATGCTATAGGAAGGGTCTCAGCTTTGGAACGGGAAGGAGTTGGATATCACATCTCATGTTATAGGAAGAGTCTCAGGTTTGGAATACACATTGAGATATCACATCTCTGCAATCGGAAGTGTCTCAGGATTGGGATGGGAAGGAGTTGGATATCACATCTCATGCTATAGGAAGGGTCTCAGGTTTGGAACGGGAAGGAGTTGGATATCCCATCTCATGTTATAGGACGGGTCTCAGGTTTGGTATTAGAAGCATTGAGATATCACATCGCATGCTGTAGGAAGGGTCTCAGGATTGGAATGGGAAGGAGTTGGATATTACATTCTTGCTATAGGAAGGATCTCATGTTTGGAATGGGAAGGAGTTGGATATCACATATGCTATAGGAAGGGTCTCAGGTTTGGAACGGGAAGGAGTTGGATATCACATCTCATGCTATAGGAAGGGTCTCAGGTTTAGTATAAGCATTGAGATATCACATCTCTGCTATTGGAAGTGTCTCAGGATTGGAATGGGAAGGAGTTGGATATCCCATCTCATGTTATAGGACAGGTCTCTGGTTTGGTATAAGCATTGAGATATCACATCTCATGCTATAGGAAGGGTCTCAGGATTGGAATGGGAAGGATTTGGATATCACATCTCATGCTATAGGAAGGGTCTCAGGTTTGGTATACGCATGGAGATATCACTTCTCATGCTATAGGAAGGGTCTCAGGATTGGAATGGGAAGGAGTTGGATATCACATCTCATGCTATAGGAAGGGTCTCGGGTTTGGTATAAGCATGGAGATATCACTTCTCATGCTATAGGAAGGGTCTCAGGATTGGAATGGGAAGGAGTTGGATATCACATCTCATGTTATAGGAAGGATCTCAGGTTTGGTATTAGAAGCATTGAGACATCACATCTCATGCTATGGGAAGGGTCTCAGGATTAGAATGGGAAGGACTTGGATATCCCATCTCATGTTATAGGAAGGGTCTCAGGTTTGGTATTAGAAGCATTGAGCTATCACATCTCATGCTATAGGAAGGGTCTCAGGATTGGAATGGGAAGGACTTGGATGTCAGATCTCATGCTATAGGGAGGGTCTCAAGTTTGATATTAGAAGCATTGAGATAACAAATCTCATGATATCGGAAGGGTGTCAGGATTGGAATGGGAAGGAGTTGGATATCACATCTCATGATAAAGGAAGGGTCTAAGGTTTGGAAGGGGAAGGATTTGGATATCACATCTCATGTTATAGGACGGGTCTCAGGTTTGGTATTAGAAGCATTGAGATATCAAGTCTCATGGTATAGGAAGGGTCTCAGAATTGGAATGGGAAGGAGTTGGATATCACATCTCAAGCTATAGGAAGGGTCTCAGGATTGGAATGGGAAGGAGTTTGATATCACATCTCATGCCATAGTATGGGTCTCAGGTTTGGTAGAAGCATTGGGATATCACATCTCATGCTATCGGAAGGGTATCAGGATTGGATTTGGAAGGAGTTGGATATCCCATCTCATGCTATAGGAAGGGTCTCAGGTTGGAATGGGAAGGAGTTGGATATCACATCTCATGTTATAGGAAGGGTCTCAGGATTGGAATGGGAAGGACTTGGATATCATATCTCATGCTATAGGAAGGCTCTCAGGTTTGGAAGGGGAAGGAGTTGGATATCACATTTCATGTTAGAGGAAGGATCTCAGGTTTGGTATTAGAGGCATTGAGATTTCACATCTCATGCTATAGGAAGGTTCTCAGGATTGGAATGGGAAGGAGTTGGATATCACATCTCAAGCTATAGGAAGGGTCTCAGGTTTGGTATAAGCATTGAGATATCACATCTCATGCTATAGGAAGGGTCTCAGGATTGGAATGGGAAGGAGTTGGATATCACATCTCATGTTATAGGAAAGATATCAGGTTTGGTATTAGAAGCATTGAGACATCACATCTCATGTTATAGGAAGGGTCTCAGGATTGGAATGGGAAGAAGTTGGATATCACATCTCATGCTATAGGAAGGGTCTCAGGTTTGGTATAAGCATTGAGATATCACATCTCATGCTATAGGAAGGGTCTCAGGATTGGAATGGGAAGGAGTTGTATATGACATCTCATGCCATAGGAAGGGTCTCAGGTTTGGTATAAGCATTGAGATATCACATCTCATGCTATAGGAAGTGTCTCAGGATTGGAATTGAAAGGAGTTGGATATCCCATCTCATGTTATAGGACGGGTCTCAGGTTTGTTATTAGAATCATTGAGATATCATATTGCATGCTGTAGGAAGGGTCTAAGGATTGGAATGGGAAGGACTTGGATATCACATCTCATGCTATAGGTAGGCTCTCAGGTTTGGAAAGGGAAGGAGTTGGATATCACATTTCATGTTAGAGGAAGGATCTCAGGTTTGGTATTAGAGGCATTGAGATATCACATCTCATGCTATAGGAAGGGTCTCAGGATTGGAATGGGAAGGAGTTGGATATCACATCTCATGCTATAGGAAGGATCTCAGGTTTGGTATTAGAAGCATTGAGACATCACATCTCATGCTATGGGAAGGGTCTCAGGATTGGAATGGGAAGGAGTTGGATATCACATCTCATGCTATAGGAAGGGTCTCAGGTTTGGTATAAGCATTAAGATATCACATCTCATACTATAGGAAGGGTCTCAGGATTGGAATGGGAAGGAGTTGTATGTGACATCTTATGCCATAGGAAGGGTCTCAGGTTTGGTATAAGCATTGAGATATCACATCTCTGCTATCGGAAGGGTCTCAGGATTGGAATGGGAAGGAGTTGGATATCCCATCTCATGTTATAGGAAGAGTCACAGGTTTGGTATTAGAAGCATTGAGATATCACATCTCATGCTATAGGAAGTGTCTCAGGATTGGAATGGGAAGGAGTTTGATATCACATCTCATGCCATGTATGGGTCTCAGGTTTTGTAGAAGCATTGGGATATCACATCTCATGCTATCGGAAGGGTATCAGGATTGGATTTGGAAGGAGTTGAATATCCCATCTCATGCTATAGGAAGGGTCTCAGGTTGGAATGGGAAGGAGTTGGATATCACATCTGATGTTATAGGAAGGGTCTCAGGATTGGAATGGGAAGGACTTGGATATCACATCTCATGCTATAGGAAGGCTCTCAGGTTTGGAAGGGGAAGGAGTTGGATATCACATTTCATGTTATAGGAAAGATCGCAGGTTTGGTATTAGAAGCATTGAGACATCACATCTCATGTTATAGGAAGGGTCTCAGGATTGGAATGGGAAGGACTTGGATATCACATCTCATGCTATAGGAAGGCTCTCAGGTTTGGAAGGGGAAGGAGTTGGATATCACATTTCATATTAGAGGTAGGATCTCAGGTTTGGTAAAAAGGCATTGAGATAACACATCTCATGCTATCGGAAGGGTCTCAGGATTGGAATGGGAAGGAGTTTGATATCACATCTCATGCTATAGGAAAGGTCTCAGGTTTGGAACTGGAAGGAGTTGGATATCCCATCTCATGTTATAGGACGGGTCTCAGGTTTGGTATTAGAAGCATTGAGATATCACATCGCATGCTGTAGGAAGGGTCTCAGGATTGGAATGGGAAGGAGTTGGATATTACATTCTTGCTATAGGAAGGGTCTCATGTTTGGAATGGGAAGGAGTTGGATATCACATATGCTATAGGAAGGTTCTCAGGTTTGGAACGGGAAAGAATTGGATATCACATCTCATGCTATAGGAAGGGCCTCAGGATTGGAATGGGAAGGAGTTTGATATCACATCTCATGCCATGGTATGTGTCTCAGGTTTTGTAGAAGCATTGGGATATCACATCACATGCTATCGGAAGGGTATCGGGATTGGATTTGGAAGGAGTTGGATATCCCATCTCATGCTATAGGCAGGGTCTAAGGTTGGAATGGGAAGGAGTTGGATATCACATCTCATGTTATAGGAAGGGTCTCAGGATTGGAATGGGAAGGACTTGGATATCACATCTCATTCTATAGGAAGGCTCTCAGGGTTGGAAGGGGAAGGAGTTGGATATCACATTTCATGTTAGAGGTAGGATCTCAGGTTTGGTATTAGAGGCATTGAGATATCACATCTCATGCCATCAGAAGGGTCTCAGGATTGGAATGGGAAGGAGTTGGATATCACATCTCATGCTAAAGGGAGGGTCTAAGGTTTGGAAGGGGAAGGATTTGGACATCACATCTCATGTTATAGGAATTATCTCAGGTTTGGTATTAGAAGCATTGAGATATCACATCTCATGCTATCGGAAGGGTCTCAGGTTTGGTATAAGCATTGAGATATCACATCTCTGCTATCGGAAGGGTCTCAGGATTGGAAAGGGAAGGATTTGGAGTTCACATGTTATAGGATGGTTCTCAGGTTTGGTTTTAGAAGCATTAAGATATAACATCTCATGCTATAGGAAGGGTCTCAGGTTTGGAATGGGAAGGAGTTGATATCAGATCTCATGCTAAAGGAAAGGTCTCAGGTTTGGAAGGGGAAGGATTTGGATCTCACATCTCATGTTTTAGGACGGGTCTCAGGTTTGGTATTAGAAGCATTGAAATATCACATCTCATGGTATAGGAAGGGTCTCAGGTTTGGAAAGGGAATGATTTGGATTTCACATCTCATGTTATAGGATGGTTCTCATGTTTGGTTTTAGAAGCATTGAGATATCACATCTCATGCTATCGGAAGGGTCTCAGGTTTGGAATGGGAAGGAGTTTGATATCACATCTCATGTTATAGGAAGGATCTCAGGTTTGGTATTAGAAGCATTGAGATATCACATCTCATGCTATAGGAAGGGTCTCAGGATAGGAATGTGAAGGATTTGGATATCACATCATACTAAAGGTAGGGTCTCAGGTTTGGTATAAGCATTGAGATATCACATCTCATGCTATAGGAAGGGTCTCAGGATTGGAATCGGAAGGAGTTGTATTGGAATCTCATGCCATAGGAAGGGTCTCAGGTTTGGTATAAGCATTGAGATATCACATCTCTGCTATCGGAAGGGTCTCAGGATTGGAATGGGAAGGAGTAGGATATCCCATCTCGTTATAGGAAGGGTCTCAGGTTTGGTATTAGAAGCATTGAGATATCACATCTCATGCTATAGGAAGGGTCTAAGGTTTGGAAAGGGGAAGGATTTGGGTACCACATCTCATGTTATAGGATCGGTCTCAGGTTTGGTATTAGAAGCATTGAGATATCAAGTCTCATGGTATAGGACGGGTCTCAGAATTGGAATGGGAAGGAGTTGGATATCACATCTCAAGCTATAGGAAGGGTCTCAGGATTGGAATGGGAAGGAGTTTGATATCACATCTCATGCCATGGTATGGGTCTCAGGTTTTGTAGAAGCATTGGGATATCACATCACATGCTATCGGAAGGGTATCGGGATTGCATTTGGAAGGAGTTGGATATCCCATCTCATGCTATAGGCAGGGTCTAAGGTTGGAATGGGAAGGAGTTGGATATCACATCTCATGTTATAGGAAGGGTCTCAGGATTGGAATGGGAAGGACTTGGATATCACATCTCATTCTATAGGAAGGCTCTCAGGGTTGGAAGGGGAAGGAGTTGGATATCACATTTCATGTTAGAGGTAGGATCTCAGGTTTGGTATTAGAGGCATTGAGATATCACATCTCATGCCATCAGAAGGGTCTCAGGATTGGAATGGGAAGGAGTTGGATATCACATCTCATGCTAAAGGGAGGGTCTAAGGTTTGGAAGGGGAAGGATTTGGACATCACATCTCATGTTATAGGAATTATCTCAGGTTTGGTATTAGAAGCATTGAGATATCACATCTCATGCTATCGGAAGGGTCTCAGGTTTGGTATAAGCATTGAGATATCACATCTCTGCTATCGGAAGGGTCTCAGGATTGGAAAGGGAAGGACTTGGATATCACAATTCATGTTATAGGAAGGGCCACAGGTTTGGTATTAGAAGCATTGAGATATCACATCTCATGCTATAGGAAGGGTCTCAGGATTGGAATGGGAAGGACTTGGATATCACATCTCATGTTATAGGAAGGGTCGCAGGTTTGGTATTAGAAGCATTGAGATATCACATCTCATGCTATAGGAAGGGTCTCAGGAATGGAATGGGAAGGACTTGGATATCACATCTCATGATACAGGAAGGGTCTAAGGTTTGGAAGGGGAAGGATTTGGATATCACATCTCATGTTATTGGACCGGTCTCAGGTTTGGTATTAGAAGCATTGAGATATCAAGTCTCATGGTATAGGACGGGAGTTTGATATCACATCTCATGCCATGGTATGGGTCTCAGGTTTTGTAGAAGCATTGGGATATCACATCTCATGCTATCGGAAGGGTATCAGGATTGGATTTGGAAGGAGTTGGATATCCCATCTCATGCTATAGGAAGGGTCTCAGGATTGGAATGGGAAGGACTTGGATATCACATCTCATGCTGTAGGAAGGCTCTCAGGTTTGGAAAGGGAAGGAGTTGGATATCACATTTCATGTTAGAGGTAGGATCTCAGGTTTGGTATTAGAGGCATTGAGATATCACATCTCAAGCTATCTCAGGATTGGAATGGGAAGGAGTTTGATATCACATCTCGAGCTATAGGAAGGGTCTCAGGTTTGGGAAGGGAAGGATTGGGATTTCACATCTCGTTATAGGATGGTTCTCATGTTTGTTTTTAGAAGCATTGAGATATCAAATCTCATGCTATTGGAAGGGTCTCAGGTTTGGAATGGGAAGGAGTTGGATATCACATCTCATGTTATAGGAAGGATCTCAGGTTTGGTATTAGAAGCATTGAGATATCACATCTCATGCTATAGGAAGGGTCTCAGGATAGGAATGTGAAGGATTTGGATATCACATCATACTAAAGGTAGGGTCTCAGGTTTGGTATAAGCATTGAGATATCACATCTCATGCTATAGGAAGGGTCTCAGGATTGGAATCGGAAGGAGTTGTATTGGAATCTCATGCCATAGGAAGGGTCTCAGGTTTGGTATAAGCATTGAGATATCACATCTCTGCTATCGGAAGGGTCTCAGGATTGGAATGGGAAGGAGTAGGATATCCCATCTCGTTATAGGAAGGGTCTCAGGTTTGGTATTAGAAGCATTGAGATATCACATCTCATGCTATAGGAAGGGTCTAAGGTTTGGAAAGGGGAAGGATTTGGGTACCACATCTCATGTTATAGGATCGGTCTCAGGTTTGGTATTAGAAGCATTGAGATATCAAGTCTCATGGTATAGGACGGGTCTCAGAATTGGAATGGGAAGGAGTTGGATATCACATCTCAAGCTATAGGAAGGGTCTCAGGATTGGAATGGGAAGGAGTTTGATATCACATCTCATGCCATGGTATGGGTCTCAGGTTTTGTAGAAGCATTGGGATATCACATCACATGCTATCGGAAGGGTATCGGGATTGGATTTGGAAGGAGTTGGATATCCCATCTCATGCTATAGGCAGGGTCTAAGGTTGGAATGGGAAGGAGTTGGATATCACATCTCATGTTATAGGAAGGGTCTCAGGATTGGAATGGGAAGGACTTGGATATCACATCTCATTCTATAGGAAGGCTCTCAGGGTTGGAAGGGGAAGGAGTTGGATATCACATTTCATGTTAGAGGTAGGATCTCAGGTTTGGTATTAGAGGCATTGAGATATCACATCTCATGCCATCAGAAGGGTCTCAGGATTGGAATGGGAAGGAGTTGGATATCACATCTCATGCTAAAGGGAGGGTCTAAGGTTTGGAAGGGGAAGGATTTGGACATCACATCTCATGTTATAGGAATTATCTCAGGTTTGGTATTAGAAGCATTGAGATATCACATCTCATGCTATCGGAAGGGTCTCAGGTTTGGTATAAGCATTGAGATATCACATCTCTGCTATCGGAAGGGTCTCAGGATTGGAAAGGGAAGGACTTGGATATCACAATTCATGTTATAGGAAGGGCCTCAGGTTTGGTATTAGAAGCATTGAGATATCACATCTCATGCTATAGGAAGGGTCTCAGGATTGGAATGGGAAGGACTTGGATATCACATCTCATGTTATAGGAAGGGTCGCAGGTTTGGTATTAGAAGCATTGAGATATCACATCTCATGCTATAGGAAGGGTCTCAGGAATGGAATGGGAAGGACTTGGATATCACATCTCATGATACAGGAAGGGTCTAAGGTTTGGAAGGGGAAGGATTTGGATATCACATCTCATGTTATTGGACCGGTCTCAGGTTTGGTATTAGAAGCATTGAGATATCAAGTCTCATGGTATAGGACGGGAGTTTGATATCACATCTCATGCCATGGTATGGGTCTCAGGTTTTGTAGAAGCATTGGGATATCACATCTCATGCTATCGGAAGGGTATCAGGATTGGATTTGGAAGGAGTTGGATATCCCATCTCATGCTATAGGAAGGGTCTCAGGATTGGAATGGGAAGGACTTGGATATCACATCTCATGCTGTAGGAAGGCTCTCAGGTTTGGAAAGGGAAGGAGTTGGATATCACATTTCATGTTAGAGGTAGGATCTCAGGTTTGGTATTAGAGGCATTGAGATATCACATCTCAAGCTATCTCAGGATTGGAATGGGAAGGAGTTTGATATCACATCTCGAGCTATAGGAAGGGTCTCAGGTTTGGGAAGGGAAGGATTGGGATTTCACATCTCGTTATAGGATGGTTCTCATGTTTGTTTTTAGAAGCATTGAGATATCAAATCTCATGCTATTGGAAGGGTCTCAGGTTTGGAATGGGAAGGAGTTGGATATCACATCTCATGTTATAGGAAGGATCTC
The DNA here is from genome assembly GCF_040938575.1 of Ambystoma mexicanum. Lineage (NCBI taxonomy): Eukaryota > Metazoa > Chordata > Amphibia > Caudata > Ambystomatidae > Ambystoma > Ambystoma mexicanum. Next base: position 1,151,142,045 of record NC_090934.1, read on the forward strand.
AGGTTTGGTATTAGAAGCATTGAGATATCACATCTCATGCTATAGGAAGGGTCTCAGGTTTGGGAAGGGAAGGATTGGGATTTCACATCTCGTTATAGGATGGTTCTCATGTTTGTTTTTAGAAGCATTGAGATATCAAATCTCATGCTATTGGAAGGGTCTCAGGTTTGGAATGGGAAGGAGTTGGATATCACATCTCATGTTATAGGAAGGATCTCAGGTTTGGTATTAGAAGCATTGAGATATCACATCTCATGCTATAGGAAGGGTCTCAGGATAGGAATGTGAAGGATTTGGATATCACATCATACTAAAGGTAGGGTCTCAGGTTTGGTATAAGCATTGAGATATCACATCTCATGCTATAGGAAGGGTCTCAGGATTGGAATCGGAAGGAGTTGTATTGGAATCTCATGCCATAGGAAGGGTCTCAGGTTTGGTATAAGCATTGAGATATCACATCTCTGCTATCGGAAGGGTCTCAGGATTGGAATGGGAAGGAGTAGGATATCCCATCTCGTTATAGGAAGGGTCTCAGGTTTGGTATTAGAAGCATTGAGATATCACATCTCATGCTATAGGAAGGGTCTAAGGTTTGGAAAGGGGAAGGATTTGGGTACCACATCTCATGTTATAGGATCGGTCTCAGGTTTGGTATTAGAAGCATTGAGATATCAAGTCTCATGGTATAGGACGGGTCTCAGAATTGGAATGGGAAGGAGTTGGATATCACATCTCAAGCTATAGGAAGGGTCTCAGGATTGGAATGGGAAGGAGTTTGATATCACATCTCATGCCATGGTATGGGTCTCAGGTTTTGTAGAAGCATTGGGATATCACATCACATGCTATCGGAAGGGTATCGGGATTGGATTTGGAAGGAGTTGGATATCCCATCTCATGCTATAGGCAGGGTCTAAGGTTGGAATGGGAAGGAGTTGGATATCACATCTCATGTTATAGGAAGGGTCTCAGGATTGGAATGGGAAGGACTTGGATATCACATCTCATTCTATAGGAAGGCTCTCAGGGTTGGAAGGGGAAGGAGTTGGATATCACATTTCATGTTAGAGGTAGGATCTCAGGTTTGGTATTAGAGGCATTGAGATATCACATCTCATGCCATCAGAAGGGTCTCAGGATTGGAATGGGAAGGAGTTGGATATCACATCTCATGCTAAAGGGAGGGTCTAAGGTTTGGAAGGGGAAGGATTTGGACATCACATCTCATGTTATAGGAATTATCTCAGGTTTGGTATTAGAAGCATTGAGATATCACATCTCATGCTATCGGAAGGGTCTCAGGTTTGGTATAAGCATTGAGATATCACATCTCTGCTATCGGAAGGGTCTCAGGATTGGAAAGGGAAGGACTTGGATATCACAATTCATGTTATAGGAAGGGCCTCAGGTTTGGTATTAGAAGCATTGAGATATCACATCTCATGCTATAGGAAGGGTCTCAGGATTGGAATGGGAAGGACTTGGATATCACATCTCATGTTATAGGAAGGGTCGCAGGTTTGGTATTAGAAGCATTGAGATATCACATCTCATGCTATAGGAAGGGTCTCAGGAATGGAATGGGAAGGACTTGGATATCACATCTCATGATACAGGAAGGGTCTAAGGTTTGGAAGGGGAAGGATTTGGATATCACATCTCATGTTATTGGACCGGTCTCAGGTTTGGTATTAGAAGCATTGAGATATCAAGTCTCATGGTATAGGACGGGAGTTTGATATCACATCTCATGCCATGGTATGGGTCTCAGGTTTTGTAGAAGCATTGGGATATCACATCTCATGCTATCGGAAGGGTATCAGGATTGGATTTGGAAGGAGTTGGATATCCCATCTCATGCTATAGGAAGGGTCTCAGGATTGGAATGGGAAGGACTTGGATATCACATCTCATGCTGTAGGAAGGCTCTCAGGTTTGGAAAGGGAAGGAGTTGGATATCACATTTCATGTTAGAGGTAGGATCTCAGGTTTGGTATTAGAGGCATTGAGATATCACATCTCAAGCTATCTCAGGATTGGAATGGGAAGGAGTTTGATATCACATCTCGAGCTATAGGAAGGGTCTCAGGTTTGGGAAGGGAAGGATTGGGATTTCACATCTCGTTATAGGATGGTTCTCATGTTTGTTTTTAGAAGCATTGAGATATCAAATCTCATGCTATTGGAAGGGTCTCAGGTTTGGAATGGGAAGGAGTTGGATATCACATCTCATGTTATAGGAAGGATCTCAGGTTTGGTATTAGAAGCATTGAGATATCACATCTCATGCTATAGGAAGGGTCTCAGGATAGGAATGTGAAGGATTTGGATATCACATCATACTAAAGGTAGGGTCTCAGGTTTGGTATAAGCATTGAGATATCACATCTCTGCTATCGGAAGGGTCTCAGGATTGGATTGGGAAGGAGTTGGATATCCCTTCTCATGCTATAGGGAGGGTCTCAGGTTGGAATGGGAAGGAGTTGGATATCACATCTCATGCTATAGGAAGGGTCTCAAGATTAAAATGGGAAGGATTTGGATATCACATCTCTTGCTAAAGGAAGGGTCTCAGGTTTGGAAGGGGAAGGATTTGGATATCATATCTCATGTTATAGGGCGGGTCCCAGGTTTGGTATTAGAAGCATTGAGATATCACATCTCATGGCATAGGAAGGGTCTCAGGATTGGAATGGGAAGGAGTTGGATATCACATCTCATCCAATAGAAAGGGTCTCAGGTTTGGAATGGGAAGGAATTGGATATCACATCATGTTATAGGAAGGATCTCAGGATTGGAATGGGAAGGATTTGGATATCCCTTCTCATGCTATAGGAAGTGTCTCAGGTTGGAATGGGAAGGAGTTGGATATCATATCTCGTTATAGGAAGGGTCTCAGGATTGGAATGGGAAGGATTTGGATATCACATCTCTTGCTATAGGAAGGGTCTCAGGTTTTTTATTAGAAACATTGAGCTATCACATCTCATGCTATAGGAAGGGTTTCAGGATTGGAATGGGAAGGATTTGGATATCACATCTCATGCTAAAGGAAGGGTCTCAGGTTTGGAAGGGGAAGGATTTGGATATCATATCTCATGTTATAGGACGGGTCACAGGTTTGGTATTAGAAGCATTGAGATATCACATCTCATGCTATAGGAGGAGTCTCAGGATTGGAATGGGAAGGAGTTGGATATCACGTCTCATGTTATAGGAAGGGCCTCAGGATTGGAATGGCAAGGAGTTGGATATCACATCTCATGCTAAAGGAAGGGTCTCAGGTTTGATAGAAGCATTGAGATATCACATCTCATGCTATAGGAAGGAACTCAGGATTGCAATGGGAAGGAGTTGGATATCACATCTCATGCCATAGGATGGGTCATCAGGTTTGGTATAAGCATTGAGATATCACATCTCTGCTATCGGAAGGGGCTCAGGATAGGAATGGGAAGGACTTAGATATCACATCTCATACTATAGGGAGGGTCTCAGTTTTGATATTAGAAGCATTGAGCTATCACATCTCATGCTATCGGAAGGGTCTCAGGATTGGAATGGGATGGAGTTGGATATCACATCGCAAGCTATCTCGGGATTGGAATGGGAAGGAGTTTGATATCACATCTCAAGCTATAGGAAGGGTCTCAGGTTTGGAAGGGGAAGGATTTGGATCTCACATCTCATGTTATAGGATGGTTCTCATGTTTGGTTTTAGTAGCATTGAGATATCACATCTCATGCTATCGGAAGGGTCTCAGGTTTGGAATGGGAAGGAGTTGATATCAGATCTCATGCTAAAGGAAAGGTCTCAGGTTTGGAAGGGGAAGGATTTGGATCTCACATCTCATGTTTTAGGACGGGTCTCAGGTTTGGTATTAGAAGCATTGAAATATCACATCTCATGGTATAGGAAGGGTCTCAGGTTTGGAAAGGGAATGATTTGGATTTCACATCTCATGTTATAGGATGGTTCTCATGTTTGGTTTTAGAAGCATTGAAATATCACATCTCATGGTATAGGAAGGGTCTCAGGTTTGGAAAGGGAATGATTTGGATTTCACATCTCATGTTATAGGAAGGATCTCAGGTTTGGTATTAGAAGCATTGAGATATCACATCTCATGCTATAGGAAGGGTTTTAGGATTGGAATCGGAAGGGGTTGTATATGACATCTCATCTTATAGGAAGGATCTCAGGTTTGGTATTAGAAGCATTGAGATATCACATCTCATGCTATAGGAAGGGTCTCAGGATTGGAATCGGAAGGAGTTGTATTGGAATCTCATGCCATAGGAAGGGTCTCAGGTTTGGTATAAGCATTGAGATATCACATCTCTGCTATCGGAAGGGTCTCAGGATTGGAATGGGAAGGAGTAGGATATCCCATCTCGTTATAGGAAGGGTCTCAGGTTTGGTATTAGAAGCATTGAGATATCACATCTCATGCTATAGGAAGGGTCTAAGGTTTGGAAAGGGGAAGGATTTGGGTACCACATCTCATGTTATAGGATCGGTCTCAGGTTTGGTATTAGAAGCATTGAGATATCAAGTCTCATGGTATAGGACGGGTCTCAGAATTGGAATGGGAAGGAGTTGGATATCACATCTCAAGCTATAGGAAGGGTCTCAGGATTGGAATGGGAAGGAGTTTGATATCACATCTCATGCCATGGTATGGGTCTCAGGTTTTGTAGAAGCATTGGGATATCACATCACATGCTATCGGAAGGGTATCGGGATTGGATTTGGAAGGAGTTGGATATCCCATCTCATGCTATAGGCAGGGTCTAAGTTTGGAATGGGAAGGAGTTGGATATCACATCTCATGTTATAGGAAGGGTCTCAGGATTGGAATGGGAAGGACTTGGATATCACATCTCATTCTATAGGAAGGCTCTCAGGGTTGGAAGGGGAAGGAGTTGGATATCACATTTCATGTTAGAGGTAGGATCTCAGGTTTGGTATTAGAGGCATTGAGATATCACATCTCATGCCATCGGAAGGGTGTCTGGATTGGAATGGGAAGGAGTTGGATATCACATCTCATGATAAAGGAAGGGTCTAAGGTTTGGAAGGGGAAGGATTTGGATATCACATCTCATGTTATAGGACGGGTCTCAGGTTTGGTATTAGAAGCATTGAGATATCAAGTCTCATGGTATAGGAAGGGTCTCAGAATTGGAATGGGAAGGAGTTGGATATCACATCTCAAGCTATAGGAAGGGTCTCAGGATTGGAATGGGAAGGAGTTTGATATCACATCTCATGCCATAGTATGGGTCTCAGGTTTGGTAGAAGCATTGGGATATCACATCTCATGCTATCGGAAGGGTATCAGGATTGGATTTGGAAGGAGTTGGATATCCCATCTCATGCTATAGGAAGGGTCTCAGGTTGGAATGGGAAGGAGTTGGATATCACATCTCATGTTATAGGAAGGGTCTCGGGATTGGAATGGGAAGGACTTGGATATCATATCTCATGCTATAGGAAGGCTCTCAGGTTTTGAAGGGGAAGGAGTTGGATATCACATCTCATGTTATAGGACGGGTCTCAGGTTTGGTATTAGAAGCATTGAGATATCAAGTCTCATGGTATAGGAAGGGTCTCAGAATTGGAATGGGAAGGAGTTGGATATCACATCTCATGTTATAGGAAAGATATCAGGTTTGGTATTAGAAGCATTGAGACATCACATCTCATGTTATAGGAAGGGTCTCATGTTTGGAATGGGAAGGAGTTGGATATCACATATGCTATAGGAAGGGTCTCAGGTTTGGAACGGGAAAGAATTGGATATCACATCTCATGCTATAGGAAGGGTCTCAGGTTTGGTATAAGCATTGAGATATCACATCTCTGCTATCGGAAGTGTCTCAGGATTGGAATGGGAAGGAGTTGGATATCCCATCTCATGTTATAGGACGGGTCTCAGGTTTGTTATTAGAATCATTGAGATATCATATTGCATGCTGTAGGAAGGGTCTAAGGATTGGAATGGGAAGGACTTGGATATCACATCTCATGCTATAGGTAGGCTCTCAGGTTTGGAAAGGGAAGGAGTCGGATATCACATTTCATGTTAGAGGAAGGATCTCAGGTTTGGTATTAGAGGCATTGAGATATAACATCTCATGCTATAGGAAGTGTCTCAGGATTGGAATGGGAAGGAGTTGGATATCACATCTCATGCTATAGGAAGGGATTCAGGTTTGGTATAAGCATTGAGATATCACATCTCATGCTATAGGAAGGGTCTCAGGATTGGAATGGGAAGGAGTTGGATATCACATCTCATGCTATAGGAAGGGTCTCAGGTTTGGTATAAGCATTGAGATATCACATCTCATGCTATAGGAAGGGTCTCAGGATTGGAATGGGAAGGAGTTGTATATGACATCTCATGCCATAGGAAGGGTCTCGGGTTTGGTATAAGCATTGAGATATCACATCTCTGCTATCGGAAGGGTCTCAGGATTGGAATGGGAAGGAGTTTGATATCACATCTCATGCCATGTATGGGTCTCAGATTTTGTAGAAGCATTGGGATATCACATCTCATGCTATCGGAAGGGTATCAGGATTGGATTTGGAAGGAGTTGGATATCCCATCTCATGCTATAGGAAGGGTCTCAGGTTGGAATGGGAAGGAGTTGGATATCACATCTGATGTTATAGGAAGGGTCTCAGGATTGGAATGGGAAGGACTTGGATATCACATCTCATGCTATAGGAAGGCTCCCAGGTTTGGAAGGGGAAGGAGTTGGATATCACATTTCATGCTATCGGAAGTATCTCAGGTTTGGTATTAGAGGCATTGAGATATCACATCTCATGCTATCATAAGGGTCTCAGGATTGGAATGGGAAGGAGCTGGATATCACATCTCATGCTATAGGAAGGGTCTCAGGTTTGGAACGGGAAGGAGTTGGATATCACATCTCATGCTATCGGAAGTGTCTCAGGATTGGAATGGGAAGGAGTTTGATATCACATCTCATGCCATGAATGGGTCTCAGGTTTTGTAGAAGCATTGGGATATCACATCTCATGCTATCGGAAGGGTATCAGGATTGGATTTGGAAGGAGTTGGATATCCCATCTCATGCTATAGGAAGGGTCTCAGGTTGGAATGGGAAGGAGTTGGATATCACATCTGATGTTATAGGAAGGGTCTCAGGATTGGAATGGGAAGGACTTGGATATCACATCTCATGCTATAGGAAGGCTCTCAGGTTTTGAAGGGGAAGGAGTTGGATATCACATCTCATGTTATAGGACGGGTCTCAGGTTTGGTATTAGAAGCATTGAGATATCAAGTCTCATGGTATAGGAAGGGTCTCAGAATTGGAATGGGAAGGAGTTGGATATCATATCTCAAGCTATAGGAAGGGTCTCAGGATTGGAATGGGAAGGAGTTTGATATCACATCTCATGCCATAGTATGGGTCTCAGGTTTGGTAGAAGCATTGGGATATCACATCTCATGCTATCGGAAGGGTATCAGGATTGGATTTGGAAGGAGTTGGATATCCCATCTCATGCTATAGGAAGGGTCTCAGGTTGGAATGGGAAGGAGTTGGATATCACATCTCATGTTATAGGAAGGGTCTCAGGATTGGAATGGGAAGGAGTTGGATATCCCCTCTCATGTTATAGGACGGGTCTCTGGTTTGGTATAAGCATTGAGATATCACATCTCATGCTATAGGAAGGGTCTCAGGATTGGAATGGGAAGGATTTGGATATCACATCTCATGCTATAGGAAGGGTCTCAGGTTTGGTATACGCATGGAGATATCACTTCTCATGCTATAGGAAGGGTCTCAGGATTGGAATGGGAAGGAGTTGGATATCACATCTCATGCTATAGGAAGGGTCTCGGGTTTGGTATAAGCATGGAGATATCACTTCTCATGCTATAGGAAGGGTCTCAGGATTGGAATGGGAAGGAGTTGGATATCACATCTCATGTTATAGGAAGGATCTCAGGTTTGGTATTAGAAGCATTGAGACATCACATCTCATGCTATGGGAAGGGTCTCAGGATTAGAATGGGAAGGACTTGGATATCCCATCTCATGTTATAGGAAGGGTCTCAGGTTTGGTATTAGAAGCATTGAGATATCACATCTCATGCTATAGGAAGGGTCTCAGGATTGGAATGGGAAGGACTTGGATGTCAGATCTCATGCTATAGGGAGGGTCTCAAGTTTGATATTAGAAGCATTGAGATAACAAATCTCATGATATCGGAAGGGTGTCAGGATTGGAATGGGAAGGAGTTGGATATCACATCTCATGATAAAGGAAGGGTCTAAGGTTTGGAAGGGGAAGGATTTGGATATCACATCTCATGTTATAGGACGGGTCTCAGGTTTGGTATTAGAAGCATTGAGATATCAAGTCTCATGGTATAGGAAGGGTCTCAGAATTGGAATGGGAAGGAGTTGGATATCACATCTCAAGCTATAGGAAGGGTCTCAGGATTGGAATGGGAAGGAGTTTGATATCACATCTCATGCCATAGTATGGGTCTCAGGTTTGGTAGAAGCATTGGGATATCACATCGGATGCTATCGGAAGGGTATCAGGATTGGATTTGGAAGGAGTTGGATATCCCATCTCATGCTATAGGAAGGGTCTCAGGTTGGAATGGGAAGGAGTTGGATATCACATCTCATGTTATAGGAAGGGTCTCAGGATTGGAATGGGAAGGACTTGGATATCATATCTCATGCTATAGGAAGGCTCTCAGGTTTGGAAGGGGAAGGAGTTGGATATCACATTTCATGTTAGAGGAAGGATCTCAGGTTTGGTATTAGAGGCATTGAGATATCACATCTCATGCTATAGGAAGGTTCTCAGGATTGGAATGGGAAGGAGTTGGATATCACATCTCAAGCTATAGGAAGGGTCTCAGGTTTGGTATAAGAATTGAGATATCACATCTCATGCTATAGGAAGGGTCTAAGGATTGGAATGGGAAGGAGTTGGATATCACATCTCATGTTATAGGAAAGATATCAGGTTTGGTATTAGAAGCATTGAGACATCACATCTCATGTTATAGGAAGGGTCTCAGGATTGGAATGGGAAGAAGTTGGATATCACATCTCATGCTATAGGAAGGGTCTCAGGTTTGGTATAAGCATTGAGATATCACATCTCATGCTATAGGAAGGGTCTCAGGATTGGAATGGGAAGGAGTTGTATATAACATCTCATGCCATAGGAAGGGCCTCAGGTTTGGTATAAGCATTGAGATATCACATCTCATGCTATAGGAAGTGTCTCAGGATTGGAATGGAAAGGAGTTGGATATCCCATCTCATGTTATAGGACGGGTCTCAGGTTTGTTATTAGAATCATTGAGATATCATATTGCATGCTGTAGGACTGGTCTAAGGATTGGAATGGTAAGGACTTGGATATCACATCTCATGCTATAGGTAGGCTCTCAGGTTTGGAAAGGGAAGGAGTTGGATATCACATTTCATGTTAGAGGAAGGATCTCAGGTTTGGTATTAGAGGCATTGAGATATCACATCTCATGCTATAGGAAGGGTCTCAGGATTGGAATGGGAAGGAGTTGGATATCACATCTCATGCTATAGGAAGGATCTCAGGTTTGGTATTAGAAGCATTGAGACATCACATCTCATGCTATGGGAAGGGTCTCAGGATTGGAATGGGAAGGAGTTGGATATCACATCTCATGCTATAGGAAGGGTCTCAGGTTTGGTATAAGCATTAAGATATCACATCTCATACTATAGGAAGGGTCTCAGGATTGGAATGGGAAGAAGTTGTATGTGACATCTTATGCCATAGGAAGGGTCTCAGGTTTGGTATAAGCATTGAGATATCACATCTCTGCTATCGGAAGGGTCTCAGGATTGGAATGGGAAGGAGTTGGATATCCCATCTCATGTTATAGGAAGAGTCACAGGTTTGGTATTAGAAGCATTGAGATATCACATCTCATGCTATAGGAAGTGTCTCAGGATTGGAATGGGAAGGAGTTTGATATCACATCTCATGCCATGTATGGGTCTCAGGTTTTGTAGAAGCATTGGGATATCACATCTCATGCTATCGGAAGGGTATCAGGATTGGATTTGGAAGGAGTTGAATATCCCATCTCATGCTATAGGAAGGGTCTCAGGTTGGAATGGGAAGGAGTTGGATATCACATCTGATGTTATAGGAAGGGTCTCAGGATTGGAATGGGAAGGACTTGGATATCACATCTCATGCTATAGGAAGGCTCTCAGGTTTGGAAGGGGAAGGAGTTGGATATCACATTTCATGTTAGAGGTAGGATCTCAGGTTTGGTAAAGAGGCATTGAGATATCACATCTCATGCTATAGGAAGGGTCTCAGGATTGGAATGGGAAGGAGTTGGATATCACATCTCATGTTATAGGAAAGATCGCAGGTTTGGTATTAGAAGCATGAGACATCACATCTCATGTTATAGGAAGGGTCTCAGGATTGGAATGGGAAGGACTTGGATATCACATCTCATGCTATAGGAAGGCTCTCAGGTTTGGAAGGGGAAGGAGTTGGATATCACATTTCATGTTAGAGGTAGGATCTCAGGTTTGGTAAAAAGGCATTGAGATAACACATCTCATGCTATCGGAAGGGTCTCAGGATTGGAATGGGAAGGAGTTTGATATCACATCTCATGCTATAGGAAAGGTCTCAGGTTTGGAACTGGAAGGAGTTGGATATCCCATCTCATGTTATAGGACGGGTCTCAGGTTTGGTATTAGAAGCATTGAGATATCACATCGCATGCTGTAGGAAGGGTCTCAGGATTGGAATGGGAAGGAGTTGGATATTACATTCTTGCTATAGGAAGGGTCTCATGTTTGGAATGGGAAGGAGTTGGATATCACATATGCTATAGGAAGGGTCTCAGGTTTGGAACGGGAAAGAATTGGATATCACATCTCATGCTATAGGAAGGGTCTCAGGTTTGGTATAAGCATTGAGATATCACATCTCTGCTATCGGAAGTGTCTCAGGATTGGAATGGGAAGGAGTTGGATATCCCATCTCATGTTATAGGACGGGTCTCAGGTTTGTTATTAGAATCATTGAGATATCATATTGCATGCTGTAGGAAGGGTCTAAGGATTGGAATGGGAAGGACTTGGATATCACATCTCATGCTATAGGTAGGCTCTCAGGTTTGGAAAGGGAAGGAGTCGGATATCACATTTCATGTTAGAGGAAGGATCTCAGGTTTGGTATTAGAGGCATTGAGATATCACATCTCATGCTATAGGAAGTGTCTCAGAATTGGAATGGGAAGGAGTTGGATATCACATCTCATGCTATAGGAAGGGATTCAGGTTTGGTATAAGCATTGAGATATCACATCTCATGCTATAGGAAGGGTCTCAGGATTGGAATGGGAAGGAGTTGGATATCACATCTCATGCTATAGGAAGGGTCTCAGGTTTGGTATAAGCATTGAGATATCACATCTCATGCTATAGGAAGGGTCTCAGGATTGGAATGGGAAGGAGTTGTATATGACATCTCATGCCATAGGAAGGGTTTCGGGTTTGGTATAAGCATTGAGATATCACATCTCTGCTATCGGAAGGGTCTCAGGATTGGAATGGGAAGGAGTTTGATATCACATCTCATGCCATGTATGGGTCTCAGGTTTTGTAGAAGCATTGGGATATCACATCTCATGCTATCGGAAGGGTATCAGGATTGGATTTGGAAGGAGTTGGATATCCCATCTCATGCTATAGGAAGGGTCTCAGGTTGGAATGGGAAGGAGTTGGATATCACATCTGATGTTATAGGAAGGGTCTCAGGATTGGAATGGGAAGGACTTGGATATCACATCTCATGCTATAGGAAGGCTCCCAGGTTTGGAAGGGGAAGGAGTTGGATATCACATTTCATGTTAGAGGTAGGATATCAGGGTTGGTAAAGAGGCATTGAGATATCACATCTCGTGCTATAGGAAGGGTCTCACAATTGGAATGGGAAGGAGTTGGATATCACATCTCATGTTATAGGAAAGATCTCAGGTTTGGTATTAGAAGCATTGAGACATCACATCTCATGTTATAGGAAGGGTCTCAGGATTGGAATGGGAAGAAGTTGGATATCACATCTCATGCAATAGGAAGGTTCTCAGGTTTGGTATAAGCATTGAGATATCACATCTCATGCTATAAGAAGGGTCTCAGGATTGGAATGGGAAGGAGTTGTATATGACATCTCATGCCATAGGAAGGGTCTCAGGTTTGGTATAAGCATTGAGATATCACATCTCATGCTATAGGAAGGGTCTCAGGATTGGAATGGGAAGGACTTGGATATCACATCTCATGCTATAGGCAGGGTCTCAGGTTTGGAAAGGGAAGGAGTTGGATATCACATTTCATGTTAGAGGTAGGATCTCAGGTTTGGTATTAGAGGCATTGAGATATCACATCTCATGCTATCAGAAGGGTCTCAGGATTGGAATGGGAAGGAGTTGGATATCACATCTCATGCTAAAGGGAGGGTCTCAGGTTTGGAAGGGGAAGGATTAGGATATCACATCTCATGTTATAGGAAGGATCTCAGGTTTGGTATTAGAAGCATTGAGATATCACATCTCATGCTATCGGAAGTATCTCAGGTTTGGTATTAGAGGCATTGAGATATCACATCTCATGCTATCATAAGGGTCTCAGGATTGGAATGGGAAGGAGCTGGATATCACATCTCATGCTATAGGAAGGGTCTCAGGTTTGGAACGGGAAGGAGTTGGATATCACATCTCATGTTATAGGAAGAGTCTCAGGTTTGGAATAAACATTGAGATATCACATCTCTGCAATCGGAAGTGTCTCAGGATTGGAATGGGAAGGAGTTTGATATCACATCTCATGCCATGTATGGGTCTCACGTTTTGTAGAAGCATTGGGATATCACATCTCATGCTATCGGAAGGGTATCAGGATTGGATTTGGAAGGAGTTGGATATCCCATCTCATGTTATAGGAAGAGTCACAGGTTTGGTATTAGAAGCATTGAGATATCACATCTCATGCTATAGGAAGTGTCTCAGGATTGGAATGGGAAGGAGTTTGATATCACATCTCATGCCATGTATGGGTCTCAGGTTTTGTAGAAGCATTGGGATATCACATCTCATGCTATCGGAAGGGTATCAGGATTGGATTTGGAAGGAGTTGAATATCCCATCTCATGCTATAGGAAGGGTCTCAGGTTGGAATGGGAAGGAGTTGGATATCACATCTGATGTTATAGGAAGGGTCTCAGGATTGGAATGGGAAGGACTTGGATATCACATCTCATGCTATAGGAAGGCTCTCAGGTTTGGAAGGGGAAGGAGTTGGATATCACATTTCATGTTAGAGGTAGGATCTCAGGTTTGGTAAAGAGGCATTGAGATATCACATCTCATGCTATAGGAAGGGTCTCAGGATTGGAATGGGAAGGAGTTGGATATCACATCTCATGTTATAGGAAAGATCGCAGGTTTGGTATTAGAAGCATGAGACATCACATCTCATGTTATAGGAAGGGTCTCAGGATTGGAATGGGAAGGACTTGGATATCACATCTCATGCTATAGGAAGGCTCTCAGGTTTGGAAGGGGAAGGAGTTGGATATCACATTTCATGTTAGAGGTAGGATCTCAGGTTTGGTAAAAAGGCATTGAGATAACACATCTCATGCTATCGGAAGGGTCTCAGGATTGGAATGGGAAGGAGTTTGATATCACATCTCATGCTATAGGAAAGGTCTCAGGTTTGGAACTGGAAGGAGTTGGATATCCCATCTCATGTTATAGGACGGGTCTCAGGTTTGGTATTAGAAGCATTGAGATATCACATCGCATGCTGTAGGAAGGGTCTCAGGATTGGAATGGGAAGGAGTTGGATATTACATTCTTGCTATAGGAAGGGTCTCATGTTTGGAATGGGAAGGAGTTGGATATCACATATGCTATAGGAAGGGTCTCAGGTTTGGAACGGGAAAGAATTGGATATCACATCTCATGCTATAGGAAGGGTCTCAGGTTTGGTATAAGCATTGAGATATCACATCTCTGCTATCGGAAGTGTCTCAGGATTGGAATGGGAAGGAGTTGGATATCCCATCTCATGTTATAGGACGGGTCTCAGGTTTGTTATTAGAATCATTGAGATATCATATTGCATGCTGTAGGAAGGGTCTAAGGATTGGAATGGGAAGGACTTGGATATCACATCTCATGCTATAGGTAGGCTCTCAGGTTTGGAAAGGGAAGGAGTCGGATATCACATTTCATGTTAGAGGAAGGATCTCAGGTTTGGTATTAGAGGCATTGAGATATCACATCTCATGCTATAGGAAGTGTCTCAGGATTGGAATGGGAAGGAGTTGGATATCACATCTCATGCTATAGGAAGGGATTCAGGTTTGGTATAAGCATTGAGATATCACATCTCATGCTATAGGAAGGGTCTCAGGATTGGAATGGGAAGGAGTTGGATATCACATCTCATGCTATAGGAAGGGTCTCAGGTTTGGTATAAGCATTGAGATATCACATCTCATGCTATAGGAAGGGTCTCAGGATTGGAATGGGAAGGAGTTGTATATGACATCTCATGCCATAGGAAGGGTTTCGGGTTTGGTATAAGCATTGAGATATCACATCTCTGCTATCGGAAGGGTCTCAGGATTGGAATGGGAAGGAGTTTGATATCACATCTCATGCCATGTATGGGTCTCAGGTTTTGTAGAAGCATTGGGATATCACATCTCATGCTATCGGAAGGGTATCAGGATTGGATTTGGAAGGAGTTGGATATCCCATCTCATGCTATAGGAAGGGTCTCAGGTTGGAATGGGAAGGAGTTGGATATCACATCTGATGTTATAGGAAGGGTCTCAGGATTGGAATGGGAAGGACTTGGATATCACATCTCATGCTATAGGAAGGCTCCCAGGTTTGGAAGGGGAAGGAGTTGGATATCACATTTCATGTTAGAGGTAGGATATCAGGTTTGGTAAAGAGGCATTGAGATATCACATCTCGTGCTATAGGAAGGGTCTCACAATTGGAATGGGAAGGAGTTGGATATCACATCTCATGTTATAGGAAAGATCTCAGGTTTGGTATTAGAAGCATTGAGACATCACATCTCATGTTATAGGAAGGGTCTCAGGATTGGAATGGGAAGAAGTTGGATATCACATCTCATGCAATAGGAAGGTTCTCAGGTTTGGTATAAGCATTGAGATATCACATCTCATGCTATAAGAAGGGTCTCAGGATTGGAATGGGAAGGAGTTGTATATGACATCTCATGCCATAGGAAGGGTCTCAGGTTTGGTATAAGCATTGAGATATCACATCTCATGCTATAGGAAGGGTCTCAGGATTGGAATGGGAAGGACTTGGATATCACATCTCATGCTATAGGCAGGGTCTCAGGTTTGGAAAGGGAAGGAGTTGGATATCACATTTCATGTTAGAGGTAGGATCTCAGGTTTGGTATTAGAGGCATTGAGATATCACATCTCATGCTATCAGAAGGGTCTCAGGATTGGAATGGGAAGGAGTTGGATATCACATCTCATGCTAAAGGGAGGGTCTCAGGTTTGGAAGGGGAAGGATTAGGATATCACATCTCATGTTATAGGAAGGATCTCAGGTTTGGTATTAGAAGCATTGAGATATCACATCTCATGCTATCGGAAGTATCTCAGGTTTGGTATTAGAGGCATTGAGATATCACATCTCATGCTATCATAAGGGTCTCAGGATTGGAATGGGAAGGAGCTGGATATCACATCTCATGCTATAGGAAGGGTCTCAGGTTTGGAACGGGAAGGAGTTGGATATCACATCTCATGTTATAGGAAGAGTCTCAGGTTTGGAATAAACATTGAGATATCACATCTCTGCAATCGGAAGTGTCTCAGGATTGGAATGGGAAGGAGTTTGATATCACATCTCATGCCATGTATGGGTCTCACGTTTTGTAGAAGCATTGGGATATCACATCTCATGCTATCGGAAGGGTATCAGGATTGGATTTGGAAGGAGTTGGATATCCCATCTCATGCTATAGGAAGGGTCTCAGGTTGGAATGGGAAGGAGTTGGATATCACATCTGATGTTATAGGAAGGGTCTCAGGATTGGAATGGGAAGGACTTGGATATCACATCTCATGCTATAGGAAGGCTCCCAGGTTTGGAAGGGGAAGGAGTTGGATATCACATATCATGTTAGAG
Organism: Ambystoma mexicanum; assembly: GCF_040938575.1. NCBI lineage: Eukaryota > Metazoa > Chordata > Amphibia > Caudata > Ambystomatidae > Ambystoma > Ambystoma mexicanum. Next base: position 1,151,158,338 of record NC_090934.1, read on the forward strand.
GTAGGATATCAGGTTTGGTAAAGAGGCATTGAGATATCACATCTCGTGCTATAGGAAGGGTCTCACAATTGGAATGGGAAGGAGTTGGATATCACATCTCATGTTATAGGAAAGATCTCAGGTTTGGTATTAGAAGCATTGAGACATCACATCTCATGTTATAGGAAGGGTCTCAGGATTGGAATGGGAAGAAGTTGGATATCACATCTCATGCAATAGGAAGGTTCTCAGGTTTGGTATAAGCATTGAGATATCACATCTCATGCTATAAGAAGGGTCTCGGGATTGGAATGGGAAGGAGTTGTATATCACATCTCATGCTATAGGCAGGGTCTCAGGTTTGGAAAGGGAAGGAGTTGGATATCACATTTCATGTTAGAGGTAGGATCTCAGGTTTGGTATTAGAGGCATTGAGATATCACATCTCATGCTATCAGAAGGGTCTCAGGATTGGAATGGGAAGGAGTTGGATATCACATCTCATGCTAAAGGGAGGGTCTCAGGTTTGGAAGGGGAAGGATTAGGATATCACATCTCATGTTATAGGAAGGATCTCAGGTTTGGTATTAGAAGCATTGAGATATCACATCTCATGCTATCGGAAGTATCTCAGGTTTGGTATTAGAGGCATTGAGATATCACATCTCATGCTATCATAAGGGTCTCAGGATTGGAATGGGAAGGAGCTGGATATCACATCTCATGCTATAGGAAGGGTCTCAGGTTTGGAACGGGAAGGAGTTGGATATCACATCTCATGTTATAGGAAGAGTCTCAGGTTTGGAATAAACATTGAGATATCACATCTCTGCAATCGGAAGTGTCTCAGGATTGGGATGGGAAGGAGTTGGATATCACATCTCATGCTATAGGAAGGGTCTCAGGTTTGGAACGGGAAGGAGTTGGATATCCCATCTCATGTTATAGGACGGGTCTCAGGTTTGGTATTAGAAGCATTGAGATATCACATCGCATGCTGTAGGAAGGGTCTCAGGATTGGAATGGGAAGGAGTTGGATATTACATTCTTGCTATAGGAAGGATCTCATGTTTGGAATGGGAAGGAGTTGGATATCACATATGCTATAGGAAGGGTCTCAGGTTTGGAACGGGAAGGAGTTGGATATCACATCTCATGCTATAGGAAGGGTCTCAGGTTTAGTATAAGCATTGAGATATCACATCTCTGCTATTGGAAGTGTCTCAGGATTGGAATGGGAAGGAGTTGGATATCCCATCTCATGTTATAGGACGGGTCTCTGGTTTGGTATAAGCATTGAGATATCACATCTCATGCTATAGGAAGGGTCTCAGGATTGGAATGGGAAGGATTTGGATATCACATCTCATGCTATAGGAAGGGTCTCAGGTTTGGTATACGCATGGAGATATCACTTCTCATGCTATAGGAAGGGTCTCAGGATTGGAATGGGAAGGAGTTGGATATCACATCTCATGCTATAGGAAGGGTCTCGGGTTTGGTATAAGCATGGAGATATCACTTCTCATGCTATAGGAAGGGTCTCAGGATTGGAATGGGAAGGAGTTGGATATCACATCTCATGTTATAGGAAGGATCTCAGGTTTGGTATTAGAAGCATTGAGACATCACATCTCATGCTATGGGAAGGGTCTCAGGATTAGAATGGGAAGGACTTGGATATCCCATCTCATGTTATAGGAAGGGTCTCAGGTTTGGTATTAGAAGCATTGAGATATCACATCTCATGCTATAGGAAGGGTCTCAGGATTGGAATGGGAAGGACTTGGATGTCAGATCTCATGCTATAGGGAGGGTCTCAAGTTTGATATTAGAAGCATTGAGATAACAAATCTCATGATATCGGAAGGGTGTCAGGATTGGAATGGGAAGGAGTTGGATATCACATCTCATGATAAAGGAAGGGTCTAAGGTTTGGAAGGGGAAGGAGTTTGATATCACATCTCATGCCATAGTATGGGTCTCAGGTTTGGTAGAAGCATTGGGATATCACATCTCATGCTATCGGAAGGGTATCAGGATTGGATTTGGAAGGAGTTGGATATCCCATCTCATGCTATAGGAAGGGTCTCAGGTTGGAATGGGAAGGAGTTGGATATCACATCTCATGTTATAGGAAGGGTCTCAGGATTGGAATGGGAAGGACTTGGATATCATATCTCATGCTATAGGAAGGCTCTCAGGTTTGGAAGGGGAAGGAGTTGGATATCACATTTCATGTTAGAGGAAGGATCTCAGGTTTGGTATTAGAGGCATTGAGATATCACATCTCATGCTATAGGAAGGTTCTCAGGATTGGAATGGGAAGGAGTTGGATATCACATCTCAAGCTATAGGAAGGGTCTCAGGTTTGGTATAAGCATTGAGATATCACATCTCATGCTATAGGAAGGGTCTCAGGATTGGAATGGGAAGGAGTTGGATATCACATCTCATGTTATAGGAAAGATATCAGGTTTGGTATTAGAAGCATTGAGACATCACATCTCATGTTATAGGAAGGGTCTCAGGATTGGAATGGGAAGAAGTTGGATATCACATCTCATGCTATAGGAAGGGTCTCAGGTTTGGTATAAGCATTGAGATATCACATCTCATGCTATAGGAAGGGTCTCAGGATTGGAATGGGAAGGAGTTGTATATGACATCTCATGCCATAGGAAGGGTCTCAGGTTTGGTATAAGCATTGAGATATCACATCTCATGCTATAGGAAGTGTCTCAGGATTGGAATTGAAAGGAGTTGGATATCCCATCTCATGTTATAGGACGGGTCTCAGGTTTGTTATTAGAATCATTGAGATATCATATTGCATGCTGTAGGAAGGGTCTAAGGATTGGAATGGGAAGGACTTGGATATCACATCTCATGCTATAGGTAGGCTCTCAGGTTTGGAAAGGGAAGGAGTTGGATATCACATTTCATGTTAGAGGAAGGATCTCAGGTTTGGTATTAGAGGCATTGAGATATCACATCTCATGCTATAGGAAGGGTCTCAGGATTGGAATGGGAAGGAGTTGGATATCACATCTCATGCTATAGGAAGGATCTCAGGTTTGGTATTAGAAGCATTGAGACATCACATCTCATGCTATGGGAAGGGTCTCAGGATTGGAATGGGAAGGAGTTGGATATCACATCTCATGCTATAGGAAGGGTCTCAGGTTTGGTATAAGCATTAAGATATCACATCTCATACTATAGGAAGGGTCTCAGGATTGGAATGGGAAGGAGTTGTATGTGACATCTTATGCCATAGGAAGGGTCTCAGGTTTGGTATAAGCATTGAGATATCACATCTCTGCTATCGGAAGGGTCTCAGGATTGGAATGGGAAGGAGTTGGATATCCCATCTCATGTTATAGGAAGAGTCACAGGTTTGGTATTAGAAGCATTGAGATATCACATCTCATGCTATAGGAAGTGTCTCAGGATTGGAATGGGAAGGCGTTTGATATCACATCTCATGCCATGTATGGGTCTCAGGTTTTGTAGAAGCATTGGGATATCACATCTCATGCTATCGGAAGGGTATCAGGATTGGATTTGGAAGGAGTTGAATATCCCATCTCATGCTATAGGAAGGGTCTCAGGTTGGAATGGGAAGGAGTTGGATATCACATCTGATGTTATAGGAAGGGTCTCAGGATTGGAATGGGAAGGACTTGGATATCACATCTCATGCTATAGGAAGGCTCTCAGGTTTGGAAGGGGAAGGAGTTGGATATCACATTTCATGTTATAGGAAAGATCGCAGGTTTGGTATTAGAAGCATTGAGACATCACATCTCATGTTATAGGAAGGGTCTCAGGATTGGAATGGGAAGGACTTGGATATCACATCTCATGCTATAGGAAGGCTCTCAGGTTTGGAAGGGGAAGGAGTTGGATATCACATTTCATATTAGAGGTAGGATCTCAGGTTTGGTAAAAAGGCATTGAGATAACACATCTCATGCTATCGGAAGGGTCTCAGGATTGGAATGGGAAGGAGTTTGATATCACATCTCATGCTATAGGAAAGGTCTCAGGTTTGGAACTGGAAGGAGTTGGATATCCCATCTCATGTTATAGGACGGGTCTCAGGTTTGGTATTAGAAGCATTGAGATATCACATCGCATGCTGTAGGAAGGGTCTCAGGATTGGAATGGGAAGGAGTTGGATATTACATTCTTGCTATAGGAAGGGTCTCATGTTTGGAATGGGAAGGAGTTGGATATCACATATGCTAAAGGAAGGTTCTCAGGTTTGGAACGGGAAAGAATTGGATATCACATCTCATGCTATAGGAAGGGTCTCAGGTTTGGTATAAGCATTGAGATATCACATCTCTGCTATCGGAAGTGTCTCAGGATTGGAATGGGAAGGAGTTGGATATCCCATCTCATGTTATAGGACGGGTCTCAGGTTTGTTATTAGAATCATTGAGATATCATATTGCATGCTGTAGGAAGGGTCTAAGGATTGGAATGGGAAGGACTTGGATATCACATCTCATGCTATAGGTAGGCTCTCAGGTTTGGAAAGGGAAGGAGTCGGATATCACATTTCATGTTAGAGGAAGGATCTCAGGTTTGGTATTAGAGGCATTGAGATATCACATCTCATGCTATAGGAAGTGTCTCAGGATTGGAATGGGAAGGAGTTGGATATCACATCTCATGCTATAGGAAGGGATTCAGGTTTGGTATAAGCATTGAGATATCACATCTCATGCTATAGGAAGGGTCTCAGGATTGGAATGGGAAGGAGTTGGATATCACATCTCATGCTATAGGAAGGGTCTCAGGTTTGGTATAAGCATTGAGATATCACATCTCATGCTATAGGAAGGGTCTCAGGATTGGAATGGGAAGGAGTTGTATATGACATCTCATGCCATAGGAAGGGTCTCGGGTTTGGTATAAGCATTGAGATATCACATCTCTGCTATCGGAAGGGTCTCAGGATTGGAATGGGAAGGAGTTTGATATCACATCTCATGCCATGTATGGGTCTCAGATTTTGTAGAAGCATTGGGATATCACATCTCATGCTATCGGAAGGGTATCAGGATTGGATTTGGAAGGAGTTGGATATCCCATCTCATGCTATAGGAAGGGTCTCAGGTTGGAATGGGAAGGAGTTGGATATCACATCTGATGTTATAGGAAGGGTCTCAGTATTGGAATGGGAAGGACTTGGATATCACATCTCATGCTATAGGAAGGCTCCCAGGTTTGGAAGGGGAAGGAGTTGGATATCACATTTCATGTTAGAGGTAGGATATCAGGTTTGGTAAAGAGGCATTGAGATATCACATCTTGTGCTATAGGAAGGGTCTCACAATTGGAATGGGAAGGAGTTGGATATCACATCTCATGTTATAGGAAAGATCTCAGGTTTGGTATTAGAAGCATTGAGACATCACATCTCATGTTATAGGAAGGGTCTCAGGATTGGAATGGGAAGAAGTTGGATATCACATCTCATGCAATAGGAAGGTTCTCAGGTTTGGTATAAGCATTGAGATATCACATCTCATGCTATAGGAAGGGTCTCAGGATTGGAATGGGAAGGAGTTGTATATGACATCTCATGCCATAGGAAGGGTCTCAGGTTTGGTATAAGCATTGAGATATCACATCTCATGCTATAGGAAGGGTCTCAGGATTGGAATGGGAAGGACTTGGATATCACATCTCATGCTATAGGCAGGGTCTCAGGTTTGGAAAGGGAAGGAGTTGGATATCACATTTCATGTTAGAGGTAGGATCTCAGGTTTGGTATTAGAGGCATTGAGATATCACATCTCATGCTATCAGAAGGGTCTCAGGATTGGAATGGGAAGGAGTTGGATATCACATCTCATGCTAAAGGGAGGGTCTCAGGTTTGGAAGGGGAAGGATTAGGATATCACATCTCATGTTATAGGAAGGATCTCAGGTTTGGTATTAGAAGCATTGAGATATCACATCTCATGCTATCGGAAGTATCTCAGGTTTGGTATTAGAGGCATTGAGATATCACATCTCATGCTATCATAAGGGTCTCAGGATTGGAATGGGAAGGAGCTGGATATCACATCTCATGCTATAGGAAGGGTCTCAGGTTTGGAACGGGAAGGAGTTGGATATCACATCTCATGTTATAGGAAGAGTCTCAGGTTTGGAATAAACATTGAGATATCACATCTCTGCAATCGGAAGTGTCTCAGGATTGGGATGGGAAGGAGTTGGATATCACATCTCATGCTATAGGAAGGGTCTCAGGTTTGGAACGGAAAGGAGTTGGATATCCCATCTCATGTTATAGGACGGGTCTCAGGTTTGGTATTAGAAGCATTGAGATATCACATTGCATGCTGTAGGAAGGGTCTCAGGATTGGAATGGGAAGGAGTTGGATATTACATTCTTGCTATAGGAAGGGTCTCATGTTTGGAATGGGAAGGAGTTGGATATCACATATGCTATAGGAAGGGTCTCAGGTTTGGAACGGGAAGGAGTTGGATATCACATCTCATGCTATAGGAAGGGTCTCAGGTTTAGTATAAGCATTGAGATATCACATCTCTGCTATTGGAAGTGTCTCAGGATTGGAATGGGAAGGAGTTGGATATCCCATCTCATGTTATAGGATGGGTCTCAGGTTTGTTATTAGAATCATTGAGATATCATATTGCATGCTATGGGAAGGGTCTCAGGATTGGAATGGGAAGGAGTTGGATATCACATTTCATGTTAGAGGAAGGATCTCAGGTTTGGTGTTAGAGGCATTGAGATATCACATCTCATGCTATAGGAAGGGTCTCAGGATTGGAATGGGAAGGTGTTGGATATCACATCTCATGCTATAGGAAGGGTCTCAGGTTTGGTATAAGCATTGAGATATCACATCTCATGCTATAGGAAGGGTCTCAGGATTGGAATGGGAAGGAGTTGGATATCACATCTGATATTATAGGAAGGATCTCAGGTTTGGTATTAGAAGCATTGAGACATCACATCTCATGCTATGGGAAGGTCCTCAGGATTGGAATGGGAAGGAGTTGGATATCACATCTCATGCTATAGGAAGGGTCTCAGGTTTGGTATAAGCATTGAGATATCACATCTCATGCTATAGGAAGGGTCTCAGGATTGGAATGGGAAGGAGTTGTAGATGACATCTCATGCCATAGGAAGTGTCTCAGGTTTGGTATAAGCATTGAGATATCACATCTCTGCTATCGGAAGGGTCTCAGGATTGGAATGGGAAGGAGTTGGATATCCCATCTCATGTTATAAGAAGAGTCTCAGGTTTGGTATTAAAAGCATTGAGATATCACATCTCATGCTATAGGAAGTGTCTCAGGATTGGAATGGGAAGGAGTTTGATATCACATCTCATGCTATAGGAAAGGTCTCAGGTTTGGAACTGGAAGGAGTTGGATATCCCATCTCATGTTATAGGACGGGTCTCAGGTTTGGTATTAGAAGCATTGAGATATCACATCGCATGCTGTAGGAAGGGTCTCAGGATTGGAATGGGAAGGAGTTGGATATTACATTCTTGCTATAGGAAGGGTCTCATGTTTGGAATGGGAAGGAGTTGGATATCACATATGCTATAGGAAGGGTCTCAGGTTTGGAACGGGAAAGAATTGGATATCACATCTCATGCTATAGGAAGGGTCTCAGGTTTGGTATAAGCATTGAGATATCACATCTCTGCTATCGGAAGTGTCTCAGGATTGGAATGGGAAGGAGTTGGATATCCCATCTCATGTTATAGGACGGGTCTCAGGTTTGTTATTAGAATCATTGAGATATCATATTGCATGCTGTAGGAAGGGTCTAAGGATTGGAATGGGAAGGACTTGGATATCACATCTCATGCTATAGGTAGGCTCTCAGGTTTGGAAAGGGAAGGAGTCGGATATCACATTTCATGTTAGAGGAAGGATCTCAGGTTTGGTATTAGAGGCATTGAGATATCACATCTCATGCTATAGGAAGTGTCTCAGGAGTGGAATGGGAAGGAGTTGGATATCACATCTCATGCTATAGGAAGGGATTCAGGTTTGGTATAAGCATTGAGATATCACATCTCATGCTATAGGAAGGGTCTCAGGATTGGAATGGGAAGGAGTTTGATATCACATCTCATGCTATAGGAAGGGTCTCAGGTTTGGTATAAGCATTGAGATATCACATCTCATGCTATAGGAAGGGTCTCAGGATTGGAATTGGAAGGAGTTGTATATGACATCTCATGCCATAGGAAGGGTCTCGGGTTTGGTATAAGCATTGAGATATCACATCTCTGCTATCGGAAGGGTCTCAGGATTGGAATGGGAAGGAGTTTGATATCACATCTCATGCCATGTATGGGTCTCAGGTTTTGTAGAAGCATTGGGATATCACATCTCATGCTATCGGAAGGGTATCAGGATTGGATTTGGAAGGAGTTGGATATACCATCTCATGCTATAGGAAGGGTCTCAGGTTGGAATGGGAAGGAGTTGGATATCACATCTGATGTTATAGGAAGGGTCTCAGGATTGGAATGGGAAGGACTTGGATATCACATCTCATGCTATAGGAAGGCCCCCAGGTTTGGAAGGGGAAGGAGTTGGATATCACATATCATGTTAGAGGTAGGATATCAGGTTTGGTAAAGAGGCATTGAGATATCACATCTCGTGCTATAGGAAGGGTCTCACAATTGGAATGGGAAGGAGTTGGATATCACATCTCATGTTATAGGAAAGATCTCAGGTTTGGTATTAGAAGCATTGAGACATCACATCTCATGTTATAGGAAGGGTCTCAGGATTGGAATGGGAAGAAGTTGGATATCACATCTCATGCAATAGGAAGGTTCTCAGGTTTGGTATAAGCATTGAGATATCACATCTCATGCTATAGGAAGGGGCTCAGGATTGGAATGGGAAGGAGTTGTATATGACATCTCATGCCATAGGAAGGGTCTCAGGTTTGGTATAAGCATTGAGATATCACATCTCATGCTATAGGAAGGGTCTCAGGATTGGAATGGGAAGGACTTGGATATCACATCTCATGCTATAGGCAGGGTCTCAGGTTTGGAAAGGGAAGGAGTTGGATATCACATTTCATGTTAGAGGTAGGATCTCAGGTTTGGTATTAGAGGCATTGAGATATCACATCTCATGCTATCAGAAGGGTCTCAGGATTGGAATGGGAAGGAGTTGGATATCACATCTCATGCTAAAGGGAGGGTCTCAGGTTTGGAAGGGGAAGGATTAGGATATCACATCTCATGTTATAGGAAGGATCTCAGGTTTGGTATTAGAAGCATTGAGATATCACATCTCATGCTATCGGAAGTATCTCAGGTTTGGTATTAGAGGCATTGAGATATCACATCTCATGCTATCATAAGGGTCTCAGGATTGGAATGGGAAGGAGCTGGATATCACATCTCATGCTATAGGAAGGGTCTCAGGTTTGGAACGGGAAGGAGTTGGATATCACATCTCATGTTATAGGAAGAGTCTCAGGTTTGGTATAAACATTGAGATATCACATCTCTGCAATCGGAAGTGTCTCGGGATTGGGATGGGAAGGAGTTGGATATCACATCTCATGCTATAGGAAGGGTCTCAGGTTTGGAACGGGAAGGAGTTGGATATCCCATCTCATGTTATAGGACGGGTCTCAGGTTTGGTATTAGAAGCATTGAGATATCACATCGCATGCTGTAGGAAGGGTCTCAGGATTGGAATGGGAAGGAGTTGGATATTACATTCTTGCTATAGGAAGGGTCTCATGTTTGGAATGGGAAGGAGTTGGATATCACATATGCTATAGGAAGGGTCTCAGGTTTGGAACGGGAAGGAGTTGGATATCACATCTCATGCTATAGGAAGGATCTCAGGTTTAGTTTAAGCATTGAGATATCACATCTCTGCTATTGGAAGTGTCTCAGGATTGGAATGGGAAGGAGTTGGATATCCCATCTCATGTTATAGGACGGGTCTCAGGTTTGTTATTAGAATCATTGAGATATCATATTGCATGCTATGGGAAGGGTCTCAGGATTGGAATGGGAAGGAGTTGGATATCACATTTCATGTTAGAGGAAGGATCTCAGGTTTGGTGTTAGAGGCATTGAGATATCACATCTCATGCTATAGGAAGGGTCTCAGGATTGGAATGGGAAGGAGTTGGATATCACATCTCATGCTATAGGAAGGGTCTCAGGTTTGGTATAAGCATTGAGATATCACATCTCATGCTATAGGAAGGGTCTCAGGATTGGAATGGGAAGGAGTTGGATATCACATCTGATGTTATAGGAAGGATCTCAGATTTGGTATTAGAAGCATTGAGACATCACATCTCATGCTATGGGAAGGGCCTCAGGATTGGAATGGGAAGGAGTTGGATATCACATCTCATGCTATAGGAAGGGTCTCAGGTTTGGTATAAGCATTGAGATATCACATCTCATGCTATAGGAAGGGTCTCAGGATTGGAATGGGAAGGAGTTGTATATGACATCTCATGCCATAGGAAGGGTCTCAGGTTTGGTATAAGCATTGAGATATCACATCTCTGCTATCGGAAGGGTCTCAGGATTGGAATGGGAAGGCTTTGGATATCCCATCTCATGTTATAGGAAGAGTCTCAGGTTTGGTATTAGAAGCATTGAGATATCACATCTCATGCTATAGGAAGTGTCTCAGGATTGGAATGGGAAGGAGTTTGATATCACATCTCATGCCATGAATGGGTCTCAGGTTTTGTAGAAGCATTGGGATATCACATCTCATGCTATCGGAAGGGTATCAGGATTGGATTTGGAAGGAGTTGGATATCCCATCTCATGCTATAGGAAGGGTCTCAGGTTGGAATGGGAAGGAGTTGGATATCATATCTGATGTTATAGGAAGGGTCTCAGGATTGGAATGGGAAGGACTTGGATATCACATCTCATGCTATAGGAAGGCTCTCAGGTTTTGAAGGGGAAGGAGTTGGATATCACATTTCATGTTAGAGGTAGGATCTCAGGTTTGGTATTAGAGGCATTGAGATATCACATCTCATGCTAAAGGGAGGGTCTCAGGTTTGGAAGGGGAAGGATTTGGATATCACATCTCATGTTATAGGAAGGATCTCAGGTTTGGTATTAGAAGCATTGAGATATCACATCTCATGCTATCGGAAGGATCTCAGGTTTGGTATTAGAGGCATTGAGATATAACATCTCATGCTATTAGAAGGGTCTCAGGATTGGAATGGGAAGGAGTCGGATATCACATCTCATGCTAAAGGGAGGGTCTCAGGTTTGGAAGTGGAAGGATTTGGATATCACATCTCATGTTATAGGAAGGATCTCAGGTTTGGTATTAGAAGCATTGAGATATCACATCTCATGCTATAGGAAGGGTCTCAAGATTGGAATGGGAAGGAGTTTGATATCACATCTCATGCCATAGTATGGGTCTCAGGTTTGGTAGAAGCATTGGGATATCACATCTCATGCTATCGGAAGGGTATCAGGATTGGATTTGGAAGGAGTTGGATATACCATCTCATGCTATAGTAAGGGTCTCAGGTTAGAATGGGTAGGAGTTGGATATCACATCTCATGTTATAGGAAGGGTCTCAGGATTGGAATGGGAAGGACTTGGATATCATATCTCATGCTATGGGAAGGCTCTCAGGTTTGATAGGGGAAGGAGTTGGATATCACATTTCATGTTAGAGGAAGGATCTCAGGTTTGGTATTAGAGGCATTGAGATATCACATCTCATGCTATAGGAAGGGTCTCAGGATTGGAATGGGAAGGAGTTGGATATCACATCTCAAGCTATAGGAAGGGTCTCAGGTTTGGTATAAGCATTGCGATATCACATCTCAAGCTATAGGAAGGGTCTCAGGATTGGAATGGGAAGGAGTTGGATATCACATCTCATGTTATAGGAAAGATCTCAGGTTTGGTATTAGAAGCATTGAGACATTACATCTCATGTTATAGGAAGGGTCTCAGGATTGGAATGGGAAGAAGTTGGATGTCACATCTCATGCTATAGGAAGGGTCTCAGGTTTGGTATAAGCATTGAGATATCACATCTCATGCTATAGGAAGGGTTTTAGGATTGGAATGGGAAGGAGTCGGATATCACATCTCATGCTAAAGGGAGGGTCTCAGGTTTGGAAGTGGAAGTATTTGGATATCACATCTCATGTTATAGGAAGGATCTCAGGCTTGGTATTAGAAGCATTGAGATATCACATCTCATGCTATAGGAAGGGTCTCAGGATTGGAATGGGAAGGAGTTGGATATCACATCTCAAGCTATAGGAAGGGTCTCAGGATTGGAATGGGAAGGAGTTGGATATCACATCTCATGCTATAGGAAGGGTCTCAGGTTTGGTATTAGCATTGAGATATCCCATCTCATGCTATAGGAAGGGTCTCAGGTTTGGAATCGGAAGGAGTTGTATATGACATCTCATGCCATAGGAAGGGTCTCAGGTTTGGTATAAGCATTGAGATATCACATCTCTGCTATCGGAAGGGTCTCAGGATTGGAATGGGAAGGAGTTGGATATCCCATCTCGTTATAGGAAGGGTCTCAGGTTTGGTATTAGAAGCATTGAGATATCACATCTCATGGTATAGGACGGGTCTCAGAATTGGAATGGGAAGGAGTTGGATATCACATCTCAAGCTATAGGAAGGGTCTCAGGATTGGAATGGTAAGGAGTTTGTTATCACATCTCATGCCATGTATGGGCCTCAGGTTTTGTAGAAGCATTGGGATATCACATCTCATGCTATCGGAAGGGTATCATGATTGGATTTGGAAGGAGTTGGATATCCCATCTCATGCTATAGGAAGGGTCTCAGTTTGGAATGGGAAGGAGTTGGATATCACATCTCATGTTATAGGAAGGGTCTCAGGATTGGAATGGGAAGGACTTGGATATCACATCTCATGCTATAGGAAGGCTCTCAGGTTTGGAAGGGGAAGGAGTTGGATATCACATTTCATGTTAGAGGTAGGATCTCAGGTTTGGTAAAGAGGCATTGAGATATCACATCTCATGCTATAGGAAGGGTCTCAGGATTGGAATGGGAAGGAGTTGGATATCACATCTCATGTTATAGGAAAGATCGCAGGTTTGGTATTAGAAGCATGAGACATCACATCTCATGTTATAGGAAGGGTCTCAGGATTGGAATGGGAAGGAGTTGGATATCACATCTCATGCTATAGGAAGGGTCTCAGGTTTGGTATAAGCATTAAGATATCACATCTCATACTATAGGAAGGGTCTCAGGATTGGAATGGGAAGGAGTTGTATGTGACATCTTATGCCATAGGAAGGGTCTCAGGTTTGGTATAAGCATTGAGATATCACATCTCTGCTATCGGAAGGGTCTCAGGATTGGAATGGGAAGGAGTTGGATATCCCATCTCATGTTATAGGAAGAGTCACAGGTTTGGTATTAGAAGCATTGAGATATCACATCTCATGCTATAGGAAGTGTCTCAGGATTGGAATGGGAAGGAGTTTGATATCACATCTCATGCCATGTATGGGTCTCAGGTTTTGTAGAAGCATTGGGATATCACATCTCATGCTATCGGAAGGGTATCAGGATTGGATTTGGAAGGAGTTGAATATCCCATCTCATGCTATAGGAAGGGTCTCAGGTTGGAATGGGAAGGAGTTGGATATCACATCTGATGTTATAGGAAGGGTCTCAGGATTGGAATGGGAAGGACTTGGATATCACATCTCATGCTATAGGAAGGCTCTCAGGTTTGGAAGGGGAAGGAGTTGGATATCACATTTCATGTTAGAGGTAGGATCTCAGGTTTGGTAAAGAGGCATTGAGATATCACATCTCATGCTATAGGAAGGGTCTCAGGATTGGAATGGGAAGGAGTTGGATATCACATCTCATGTTATAGGAAAGATCGCAGGTTTGGTATTAGAAGCATGAGACATCACATCTCATGTTATAGGAAGGGTCTCAGGATTGGAATGGGAAGGACTTGGATATCACATCTCATGCTATAGGAAGGCTCTCAGGTTTGGAAGGGGAAGGAGTTGGATATCACATTTCATGTTAGAGGTAGGATCTCAGGTTTGGTAAAAAGGCATTGAGATAACACATCTCATGCTATCGGAAGGGTCTCAGGATTGGAATGGGAAGGAGTTTGATATCACATCTCATGCTATAGGAAAGGTCTCAGGTTTGGAACTGGAAGGAGTTGGATATCCCATCTCATGTTATAGGACGGGTCTCAGGTTTGGTATTAGAAGCATTGAGATATCACATCGCATGCTGTAGGAAGGGTCTCAGGATTGGAATGGGAAGGAGTTGGATATTACATTCTTGCTATAGGAAGGGTCTCATGTTTGGAATGGGAAGGAGTTGGATATCACATATGCTATAGGAAGGGTCTCAGGTTTGGAACGGGAAAGAATTGGATATCACATCTCATGCTATAGGAAGGGTCTCAGGTTTGGTATAAGCATTGAGATATCACATCTCTGCTATCGGAAGTGTCTCAGGATTGGAATGGGAAGGAGTTGGATATCCCATCTCATGTTATAGGACGGGTCTCAGGTTTGTTATTAGAATCATTGAGATATCATATTGCATGCTGTAGGAAGGGTCTAAGGATTGGAATGGGAAGGACTTGGATATCACATCTCATGCTATAGGTAGGCTCTCAGGTTTGGAAAGGGAAGGAGTCGGATATCACATTTCATGTTAGAGGAAGGATCTCAGGTTTGGTATTAGAGGCATTGAGATATCACATCTCATGCTATAGGAAGTGTCTCAGGATTGGAATGGGAAGGAGTTGGATATCACATCTCATGCTATAGGAAGGGATTCAGGTTTGGTATAAGCATTGAGATATCACATCTCATGCTATAGGAAGGGTCTCAGGATTGGAATGGGAAGGAGTTGGATATCACATCTCATGCTATAGGAAGGGTCTCAGGTTTGGTATAAGCATTGAGATATCACATCTCATGCTATAGGAAGGGTCTCAGGATTGGAATGGGAAGGAGTTGTATATGACATCTCATGCCATAGGAAGGGTTTCGGGTTTGGTATAAGCATTGAGATATCACATCTCTGCTATCGGAAGGGTCTCAGGATTGGAATGGGAAGGAGTTTGATATCACATCTCATGCCATGTATGGGTCTCAGGTTTTGTAGAAGCATTGGGATATCACATCTCA
This sequence comes from Ambystoma mexicanum, assembly GCF_040938575.1. Classification (NCBI taxonomy): domain Eukaryota; kingdom Metazoa; phylum Chordata; class Amphibia; order Caudata; family Ambystomatidae; genus Ambystoma; species Ambystoma mexicanum. The sequence continues at coordinate 1,151,173,562 of NC_090934.1, forward strand.
TGCTATCGGAAGGGTATCAGGATTGGATTTGGAAGGAGTTGGATATCCCATCTCATGCTATAGGAAGGGTCTCAGGTTGGAATGGGAAGGAGTTGGATATCACATCTGATGTTATAGGAAGGGTCTCAGGATTGGAATGGGAAGGACTTGGATATCACATCTCATGCTATAGGAAGGCTCCCAGGTTTGGAAGGGGAAGGAGTTGGATATCACATTTCATGTTAGAGGTAGGATATCAGGTTTGGTAAAGAGGCATTGAGATATCACATCTCGTGCTATAGGAAGGGTCTCACAATTGGAATGGGAAGGAGTTGGATATCACATCTCATGTTATAGGAAAGATCTCAGGTTTGGTATTAGAAGCATTGAGACATCACATCTCATGTTATAGGAAGGGTCTCAGGATTGGAATGGGAAGAAGTTGGATATCACATCTCATGCAATAGGAAGGTTCTCAGGTTTGGTATAAGCATTGAGATATCACATCTCATGCTATAAGAAGGGTCTCAGGATTGGAATGGGAAGGAGTTGTATATGACATCTCATGCCATAGGAAGGGTCTCAGGTTTGGTATAAGCATTGAGATATCACATCTCATGCTATAGGAAGGGTCTCAGGATTGGAATGGGAAGGACTTGGATATCACATCTCATGCTATAGGCAGGGTCTCAGGTTTGGAAAGGGAAGGAGTTGGATATCACATTTCATGTTAGAGGTAGGATCTCAGGTTTGGTATTAGAGGCATTGAGATATCACATCTCATGCTATCAGAAGGGTCTCAGGATTGGAATGGGAAGGAGTTGGATATCACATCTCATGCTAAAGGGAGGGTCTCAGGTTTGGAAGGGGAAGGATTAGGATATCACATCTCATGTTATAGGAAGGATCTCAGGTTTGGTATTAGAAGCATTGAGATATCACATCTCATGCTATCGGAAGTATCTCAGGTTTGGTATTAGAGGCATTGAGATATCACATCTCATGCTATCATAAGGGTCTCAGGATTGGAATGGGAAGGAGCTGGATATCACATCTCATGCTATAGGAAGGGTCTCAGGTTTGGAACGGGAAGGAGTTGGATATCACATCTCATGTTATAGGAAGAGTCTCAGGTTTGGAATAAACATTGAGATATCACATCTCTGCAATCGGAAGTGTCTCAGGATTGGAATGGGAAGGAGTTTGATATCACATCTCATGCCATGTATGGGTCTCACGTTTTGTAGAAGCATTGGGATATCACATCTCATGCTATCGGAAGGGTATCAGGATTGGATTTGGAAGGAGTTGGATATCCCATCTCATGCTATAGGAAGGGTCTCAGGTTGGAATGGGAAGGAGTTGGATATCACATCTGATGTTATAGGAAGGGTCTCAGGATTGGAATGGGAAGGACTTGGATATCACATCTCATGCTATAGGAAGGCTCCCAGGTTTGGAAGGGGAAGGAGTTGGATATCACATATCATGTTAGAGGTAGGATATCAGGTTTGGTAAAGAGGCATTGAGATATCACATCTCGTGCTATAGGAAGGGTCTCACAATTGGAATGGGAAGGAGTTGGATATCACATCTCATGTTATAGGAAAGATCTCAGGTTTGGTATTAGAAGCATTGAGACATCACATCTCATGTTATAGGAAGGGTCTCAGGATTGGAATGGGAAGAAGTTGGATATCACATCTCATGCAATAGGAAGGTTCTCAGGTTTGGTATAAGCATTGAGATATCACATCTCATGCTATAAGAAGGGTCTCAGGATTGGAATGGGAAGGAGTTGTATATGACATCTCATGCCATAGGAAGGGTCTCAGGTTTGGTATAAGCATTGAGATATCACATCTCATGCTATAGGAAGGGTCTCAGGATTGGAATGGGAAGGACTTGGATATCACATCTCATGCTATAGGCAGGGTCTCAGGTTTGGAAAGGGAAGGAGTTGGATATCACATTTCATGTTAGAGGTAGGATCTCAGGTTTGGTATTAGAGGCATTGAGATATCACATCTCATGCTATCAGAAGGGTCTCAGGATTGGAATGGGAAGGAGTTGGATATCACATCTCATGCTAAAGGGAGGGTCTCAGGTTTGGAAGGGGAAGGATTAGGATATCACATCTCATGTTATAGGAAGGATCTCAGGTTTGGTATTAGAAGCATTGAGATATCACATCTCATGCTATCGGAAGTATCTCAGGTTTAGTATTAGAGGCATTGAGATATCACATCTCATGCTATCATAAGGGTCTCAGGATTGGAATGGGAAGGAGCTGGATATCACATCTCATGCTATAGGAAGGGTCTCAGGTTTGGAACGGGAAGGAGTTGGATATCACATCTCATGTTATAGGAAGAGTCTCAGGTTTGGAATAAAAATTGAGATATCACATCTCTGCAATCGGAAGTGTCTCAGGATTGGGATGGGAAGGAGTTGGATATCACATCTCATGCTATAGGAAGGGTCTCAGGTTTGGAACGGGAAGGAGTTGGATATCCCATCTCATGTTATAGGACGGGTCTCAGGTTTGGTTTTAGAAGCATTGAGATATCACATCGCATGCTGTAGGAAGGGTCTCAGGATTGGAATGGGAAGGAGTTGGATATTACATTCTTGCTATAGGAAGGATCTCATGTTTGGAATGGGAAGGAGTTGGATATCACATATGCTATAGGAAGGGTCTCAGGTTTGGAACGGGAAGGAGTTGGATATCACATCTCATGCTATAGGAAGGGTCTCAGGTTTAGTATAAGCATTGAGATATCACATCTCTGCTATTGGAAGTGTCTCAGGATTGGAATGGGAAGGAGTTGGATATCCCATCTCATGTTATAGGACGGGTCTCTGGTTTGGTATAAGCATTGAGATATCACATCTCATGCTATAGGAAGGGTCTCAGGATTGGAATGGGAAGGATTTGGATATCACATCTCATGCTATAGGAAGGGTCTCAGGTTTGGTATACGCATGGAGATATCACTTCTCATGCTATAGGAAGGGTCTCAGGATTGGAATGGGAAGGAGTTGGATATCACATCTCATGCTATAGGAAGGGTCTCGGGTTTGGTATAAGCATGGAGATATCACTTCTCATGCTATAGGAAGGGTCTCAGGATTGGAATGGGAAGGAGTTGGATATCACATCTCATGTTATAGGAAGGATCTCAGGTTTGGTATTAGAAGCATTGAGACATCACATCTCATGCTATGGGAAGGGTCTCAGGATTAGAATGGGAAGGACTTGGATATCCCATCTCATGTTATAGGAAGGGTCTCAGGTTTGGTATTAGAAGCATTGAGATATCACATCTCATGCTATAGGAAGGGTCTCAGGATTGGAATGGGAAGGACTTGGATGTCAGATCTCATGCTATAGGGAGGGTCTCAAGTTTGATATTAGAAGCATTGAGATAACAAATCTCATGATATCGGAAGGGTGTCAGGATTGGAATGGGAAGGAGTTGGATATCACATCTCATGATAAAGGAAGGGTCTAAGGTTTGGAAGGGGAAGGAGTTTGATATCACATCTCATGCCATAGTATGGGTCTCAGGTTTGGTAGAAGCATTGGGATATCACATCTCATGCTATCGGAAGGGTATCAGGATTGGATTTGGAAGGAGTTGGATATCCCATCTCATGCTATAGGAAGGGTCTCAGGTTGGAATGGGAAGGAGTTGGATATCACATCTCATGTTATAGGAAGGGTCTCAGGATTGGAATGGGAAGGACTTGGATATCATATCTCATGCTATAGGAAGGCTCTCAGGTTTGGAAGGGGAAGGAGTTGGATATCACATTTCATGTTAGAGGAAGGATCTCAGGTTTGGTATTAGAGGCATTGAGATATCACATCTCATGCTATAGGAAGGTTCTCAGGATTGGAATGGGAAGGAGTTGGATATCACATCTCAAGCTATAGGAAGGGTCTCAGGTTTGGTATAAGCATTGAGATATCACATCTCATGCTATAGGAAGGGTCTCAGGATTGGAATGGGAAGGAGTTGGATATCACAGCTCATGTTATAGGAAAGATATCAGGTTTGGTATTAGAAGCATTGAGACATCACATCTCATGTTATAGGAAGGGTCTCAGGATTGGAATGGGAAGAAGTTGGATATCACATCTCATGCTATAGGAAGGGTCTCAGGTTTGGTATAAGCATTGAGATATCACATCTCATGCTATAGGAAGGGTCTCAGGATTGGAATGGGAAGGAGTTGTATATGACATCTCATGCCATAGGAAGGGTCTCAGGTTTGGTATAAGCATTGAGATATCACATCTCATGCTATAGGAAGTGTCTCAGGATTGGAATGGGAAGGAGTTGGATATCACATCTCATGCTAAAGGGAGGGTCTCAGGTTTGGAAGGGGAAGGATTAGGATATCACATCTCATGTTATAGGAAGGATCTCAGGTTTGGTATTAGAAGCATTGAGATATCACATCTCATGCTATCGGAAGTATCTCAGGTTTGGTATTAGAGGCATTGAGATATCACATCTCATGCTATCATAAGGGTCTCAGGATTGGAATGGGAAGGAGCTGGATATCACATCTCATGCTATAGGAAGGGTCTCAGGTTTGGAACGGGAAGGAGTTGGATATCACATCTCATGTTATAGGAAGAGTCTCAGGTTTGGAATAAAAATTGAGATATCACATCTCTGCAATCGGAAGTGTCTCAGGATTGGGATGGGAAGGAGTTGGATATCACATCTCATGCTATAGGAAGGGTCTCAGGTTTGGAACGGGAAGGAGTTGGATATCCCATCTCATGTTATAGGACGGGTCTCAGGTTTGGTATTAGAAGCATTGAGATATCACATCGCATGCTGTAGGAAGGGTCTCAGGATTGGAATGGGAAGGAGTTGGATATTACATTCTTGCTATAGGAAGGATCTCATGTTTGGAATGGGAAGGAGTTGGATATCACATATGCTATAGGAAGGGTCTCAGGTTTGGAACGGGAAGGAGTTGGATATCACATCTCATGCTATAGGAAGGGTCTCAGGTTTAGTATAAGCATTGAGATATCACATCTCTGCTATTGGAAGTGTCTCAGGATTGGAATGGGAAGGAGTTGGATATCCCATCTCATGTTATAGGACGGGTCTCTGGTTTGGTATAAGCATTGAGATATCACATCTCATGCTATAGGAAGGGTCTCAGGATTGGAATGGGAAGGATTTGGATATCACATCTCATGCTATAGGAAGGGTCTCAGGTTTGGTATACGCATGGAGATATCACTTCTCATGCTATAGGAAGGGTCTCAGGATTGGAATGGGAAGAAGTTGGATGTCACATCTCATGCTATAGGAAGGGTCTCAGGTTTGGTATAAGCATTGAGATATCACATCTCATGCTATAGGAAGGGTTTTAGGATTGGAATGGGAAGGAGTCGGATATCACATCTCATGCTAAAGGGAGGGTCTCAGGTTTGGAAGTGGAAGTATTTGGATATCACATCTCATGTTATAGGAAGGATCTCAGGCTTGGTATTAGAAGCATTGAGATATCACATCTCATGCTATAGGAAGGGTCTCAGGATTGGAATGGGAAGGAGTTGGATATCACATCTCAAGCTATAGGAAGGGTCTCAGGATTGGAATGGGAAGGAGTTGGATATCACATCTCATGCTATAGGAAGGGTCTCAGGTTTGGTATTAGCATTGAGATATCCCATCTCATGCTATAGGAAGGGTCTCAGGTTTGGAATCGGAAGGAGTTGTATATGACATCTCATGCCATAGGAAGGGTCTCAGGTTTGGTATAAGCATTGAGATATCACATCTCTGCTATCGGAAGGGTCTCAGGATTGGAATGGGAAGGAGTTGGATATCCCATCTCGTTATAGGAAGGGTCTCAGGTTTGGTATTAGAAGCATTGAGATATCACATCTCATGGTATAGGACGGGTCTCAGAATTGGAATGGGAAGGAGTTGGATATCACATCTCAAGCTATAGGAAGGGTCTCAGGATTGGAATGGTAAGGAGTTTGTTATCACATCTCATGCCATGTATGGGCCTCAGGTTTTGTAGAAGCATTGGGATATCACATCTCATGCTATCGGAAGGGTATCATGATTGGATTTGGAAGGAGTTGGATATCCCATCTCATGCTATAGGAAGGGTCTCAGTTTGGAATGGGAAGGAGTTGGATATCACATCTCATGTTATAGGAAGGGTCTCAGGATTGGAATGGGAAGGACTTGGATATCACATCTCATGCTATAGGAAGGCTCTCAGGTTTGGAAGGGGAAGGAGTTGGATATCACATTTCATGTTAGAGGTAGGATCTCAGGTTTGGTAAAGAGGCATTGAGATATCACATCTCATGCTATAGGAAGGGTCTCAGGATTGGAATGGGAAGGAGTTGGATATCACATCTCATGTTATAGGAAAGATCGCAGGTTTGGTATTAGAAGCATGAGACATCACATCTCATGTTATAGGAAGGGTCTCAGGATTGGAATGGGAAGGAGTTGGATATCACATCTCATGCTATAGGAAGGGTCTCAGGTTTGGTATAAGCATTAAGATATCACATCTCATACTATAGGAAGGGTCTCAGGATTGGAATGGGAAGGAGTTGTATGTGACATCTTATGCCATAGGAAGGGTCTCAGGTTTGGTATAAGCATTGAGATATCACATCTCTGCTATCGGAAGGGTCTCAGGATTGGAATGGGAAGGAGTTGGATATCCCATCTCATGTTATAGGAAGAGTCACAGGTTTGGTATTAGAAGCATTGAGATATCACATCTCATGCTATAGGAAGTGTCTCAGGATTGGAATGGGAAGGAGTTTGATATCACATCTCATGCCATGTATGGGTCTCAGGTTTTGTAGAAGCATTGGGATATCACATCTCATGCTATCGGAAGGGTATCAGGATTGGATTTGGAAGGAGTTGAATATCCCATCTCATGCTATAGGAAGGGTCTCAGGTTGGAATGGGAAGGAGTTGGATATCACATCTGATGTTATAGGAAGGGTCTCAGGATTGGAATGGGAAGGACTTGGATATCACATCTCATGCTATAGGAAGGCTCTCAGGTTTGGAAGGGGAAGGAGTTGGATATCACATTTCATGTTAGAGGTAGGATCTCAGGTTTGGTAAAGAGGCATTGAGATATCACATCTCATGCTATAGGAAGGGTCTCAGGATTGGAATGGGAAGGAGTTGGATATCACATCTCATGTTATAGGAAAGATCGCAGGTTTGGTATTAGAAGCATGAGACATCACATCTCATGTTATAGGAAGGGTCTCAGGATTGGAATGGGAAGGACTTGGATATCACATCTCATGCTATAGGAAGGCTCTCAGGTTTGGAAGGGGAAGGAGTTGGATATCACATTTCATGTTAGAGGTAGGATCTCAGGTTTGGTAAAAAGGCATTGAGATAACACATCTCATGCTATCGGAAGGGTCTCAGGATTGGAATGGGAAGGAGTTTGATATCACATCTCATGCTATAGGAAAGGTCTCAGGTTTGGAACTGGAAGGAGTTGGATATCCCATCTCATGTTATAGGACGGGTCTCAGGTTTGGTATTAGAAGCATTGAGATATCACATCGCATGCTGTAGGAAGGGTCTCAGGATTGGAATGGGAAGGAGTTGGATATTACATTCTTGCTATAGGAAGGGTCTCATGTTTGGAATGGGAAGGAGTTGGATATCACATATGCTATAGGAAGGGTCTCAGGTTTGGAACGGGAAAGAATTGGATATCACATCTCATGCTATAGGAAGGGTCTCAGGTTTGGTATAAGCATTGAGATATCACATCTCTGCTATCGGAAGTGTCTCAGGATTGGAATGGGAAGGAGTTGGATATCCCATCTCATGTTATAGGACGGGTCTCAGGTTTGTTATTAGAATCATTGAGATATCATATTGCATGCTGTAGGAAGGGTCTAAGGATTGGAATGGGAAGGACTTGGATATCACATCTCATGCTATAGGTAGGCTCTCAGGTTTGGAAAGGGAAGGAGTCGGATATCACATTTCATGTTAGAGGAAGGATCTCAGGTTTGGTATTAGAGGCATTGAGATATCACATCTCATGCTATAGGAAGTGTCTCAGGATTGGAATGGGAAGGAGTTGGATATCACATCTCATGCTATAGGAAGGGATTCAGGTTTGGTATAAGCATTGAGATATCACATCTCATGCTATAGGAAGGGTCTCAGGATTGGAATGGGAAGGAGTTGGATATCACATCTCATGCTATAGGAAGGGTCTCAGGTTTGGTATAAGCATTGAGATATCACATCTCATGCTATAGGAAGGGTCTCAGGATTGGAATGGGAAGGAGTTGTATATGACATCTCATGCCATAGGAAGGGTTTCGGGTTTGGTATAAGCATTGAGATATCACATCTCTGCTATCGGAAGGGTCTCAGGATTGGAATGGGAAGGAGTTTGATATCACATCTCATGCCATGTATGGGTCTCAGGTTTTGTAGAAGCATTGGGATATCACATCTCATGCTATCGGAAGGGTATCAGGATTGGATTTGGAAGGAGTTGGATATCCCATCTCATGCTATAGGAAGGGTCTCAGGTTGGAATGGGAAGGAGTTGGATATCACATCTGATGTTATAGGAAGGGTCTCAGGATTGGAATGGGAAGGACTTGGATATCACATCTCATGCTATAGGAAGGCTCCCAGGTTTGGAAGGGGAAGGAGTTGGATATCACATTTCATGTTAGAGGTAGGATATCAGGTTTGGTAAAGAGGCATTGAGATATCACATCTCGTGCTATAGGAAGGGTCTCACAATTGGAATGGGAAGGAGTTGGATATCACATCTCATGTTATAGGAAAGATCTCAGGTTTGGTATTAGAAGCATTGAGACATCACATCTCATGTTATAGGAAGGGTCTCAGGATTGGAATGGGAAGAAGTTGGATATCACATCTCATGCAATAGGAAGGTTCTCAGGTTTGGTATAAGCATTGAGATATCACATCTCATGCTATAAGAAGGGTCTCAGGATTGGAATGGGAAGGAGTTGTATATGACATCTCATGCCATAGGAAGGGTCTCAGGTTTGGTATAAGCATTGAGATATCACATCTCATGCTATAGGAAGGGTCTCAGGATTGGAATGGGAAGGACTTGGATATCACATCTCATGCTATAGGCAGGGTCTCAGGTTTGGAAAGGGAAGGAGTTGGATATCACATTTCATGTTAGAGGTAGGATCTCAGGTTTGGTATTAGAGGCATTGAGATATCACATCTCATGCTATCAGAAGGGTCTCAGGATTGGAATGGGAAGGAGTTGGATATCACATCTCATGCTAAAGGGAGGGTCTCAGGTTTGGAAGGGGAAGGATTAGGATATCACATCTCATGTTATAGGAAGGATCTCAGGTTTGGTATTAGAAGCATTGAGATATCACATCTCATGCTATCGGAAGTATCTCAGGTTTGGTATTAGAGGCATTGAGATATCACATCTCATGCTATCATAAGGGTCTCAGGATTGGAATGGGAAGGAGCTGGATATCACATCTCATGCTATAGGAAGGGTCTCAGGTTTGGAACGGGAAGGAGTTGGATATCACATCTCATGTTATAGGAAGAGTCTCAGGTTTGGAATAAACATTGAGATATCACATCTCTGCAATCGGAAGTGTCTCAGGATTGGAATGGGAAGGAGTTTGATATCACATCTCATGCCATGTATGGGTCTCACGTTTTGTAGAAGCATTGGGATATCACATCTCATGCTATCGGAAGGGTATCAGGATTGGATTTGGAAGGAGTTGGATATCCCATCTCATGCTATAGGAAGGGTCTCAGGTTGGAATGGGAAGGAGTTGGATATCACATCTGATGTTATAGGAAGGGTCTCAGGATTGGAATGGGAAGGACTTGGATATCACATCTCATGCTATAGGAAGGCTCCCAGGTTTGGAAGGGGAAGGAGTTGGATATCACATATCATGTTAGAGGTAGGATATCAGGTTTGGTAAAGAGGCATTGAGATATCACATCTCGTGCTATAGGAAGGGTCTCACAATTGGAATGGGAAGGAGTTGGATATCACATCTCATGTTATAGGAAAGATCTCAGGTTTGGTATTAGAAGCATTGAGACATCACATCTCATGTTATAGGAAGGGTCTCAGGATTGGAATGGGAAGAAGTTGGATATCACATCTCATGCAATAGGAAGGTTCTCAGGTTTGGTATAAGCATTGAGATATCACATCTCATGCTATAAGAAGGGTCTCAGGATTGGAATGGGAAGGAGTTGTATATGACATCTCATGCCATAGGAAGGGTCTCAGGTTTGGTATAAGCATTGAGATATCACATCTCATGCTATAGGAAGGGTCTCAGGATTGGAATGGGAAGGACTTGGATATCACATCTCATGCTATAGGCAGGGTCTCAGGTTTGGAAAGGGAAGGAGTTGGATATCACATTTCATGTTAGAGGTAGGATCTCAGGTTTGGTATTAGAGGCATTGAGATATCACATCTCATGCTATCAGAAGGGTCTCAGGATTGGAATGGGAAGGAGTTGGATATCACATCTCATGCTAAAGGGAGGGTCTCAGGTTTGGAAGGGGAAGGATTAGGATATCACATCTCATGTTATAGGAAGGATCTCAGGTTTGGTATTAGAAGCATTGAGATATCACATCTCATGCTATCGGAAGTATCTCAGGTTTGGTATTAGAGGCATTGAGATATCACATCTCATGCTATCATAAGGGTCTCAGGATTGGAATGGGAAGGAGCTGGATATCACATCTCATGCTATAGGAAGGGTCTCAGGTTTGGAACGGGAAGGAGTTGGATATCACATCTCATGTTATAGGAAGAGTCTCAGGTTTGGAATAAAAATTGAGATATCACATCTCTGCAATCGGAAGTGTCTCAGGATTGGGATGGGAAGGAGTTGGATATCACATCTCATGCTATAGGAAGGGTCTCAGGTTTGGAACGGGAAGGAGTTGGATATCCCATCTCATGTTATAGGACGGGTCTCAGGTTTGGTATTAGAAGCATTGAGATATCACATCGCATGCTGTAGGAAGGGTCTCAGGATTGGAATGGGAAGGAGTTGGATATTACATTCTTGCTATAGGAAGGATCTCATGTTTGGAATGGGAAGGAGTTGGATATCACATATGCTATAGGAAGGGTCTCAGGTTTGGAACGGGAAGGAGTTGGATATCACATCTCATGCTATAGGAAGGGTCTCAGGTTTAGTATAAGCATTGAGATATCACATCTCTGCTATTGGAAGTGTCTCAGGATTGGAATGGGAAGGAGTTGGATATCCCATCTCATGTTATAGGACGGGTCTCTGGTTTGGTATAAGCATTGAGATATCACATCTCATGCTATAGGAAGGGTCTCAGGATTGGAATGGGAAGGATTTGGATATCACATCTCATGCTATAGGAAGGGTCTCAGGTTTGGTATACGCATGGAGATATCACTTCTCATGCTATAGGAAGGGTCTCAGGATTGGAATGGGAAGGAGTTGGATATCACATCTCATGCTATAGGAAGGGTCTCGGGTTTGGTATAAGCATGGAGATATCACTTCTCATGCTATAGGAAGGGTCTCAGGATTGGAATGGGAAGGAGTTGGATATCACATCTCATGTTATAGGAAGGATCTCAGGTTTGGTATTAGAAGCATTGAGACATCACATCTCATGCTATGGGAAGGGTCTCAGGATTAGAATGGGAAGGACTTGGATATCCCATCTCATGTTATAGGAAGGGTCTCAGGTTTGGTATTAGAAGCATTGAGATATCACATCTCATGCTATAGGAAGGGTCTCAGGATTGGAATGGGAAGGACTTGGATGTCAGATCTCATGCTATAGGGAGGGTCTCAAGTTTGATATTAGAAGCATTGAGATAACAAATCTCATGATATCGGAAGGGTGTCAGGATTGGAATGGGAAGGAGTTGGATATCACATCTCATGATAAAGGAAGGGTCTAAGGTTTGGAAGGGGAAGGAGTTTGATATCACATCTCATGCCATAGTATGGGTCTCAGGTTTGGTAGAAGCATTGGGATATCACATCTCATGCTATCGGAAGGGTATCAGGATTGGATTTGGAAGGAGTTGGATATCCCATCTCATGCTATAGGAAGGGTCTCAGGTTGGAATGGGAAGAAGTTGGATATCACATCTCATGCAATAGGAAGGTTCTCAGGTTTGGTATAAGCATTGAGATATCACATCTCATGCTATAAGAAGGGTCTCAGGATTGGAATGGGAAGGAGTTGTATATGACATCTCATGCCATAGGAAGGGTCTCAGGTTTGGTATAAGCATTGAGATATCACATCTCATGCTATAGGAAGGGTCTCAGGATTGGAATGGGAAGGACTTGGATATCACATCTCATGCTATAGGCAGGGTCTCAGGTTTGGAAAGGGAAGGAGTTGGATATCACATTTCATGTTAGAGGTAGGATCTCAGGTTTGGTATTAGAGGCATTGAGATATCACATCTCATGCTATCAGAAGGGTCTCAGGATTGGAATGGGAAGGAGTTGGATATCACATCTCATGCTAAAGGGAGGGTCTCAGGTTTGGAAGGGGAAGGATTAGGATATCACATCTCATGTTATAGGAAGGATCTCAGGTTTGGTATTAGAAGCATTGAGATATCACATCTCATGCTATCGGAAGTATCTCAGGTTTGGTATTAGAGGCATTGAGATATCACATCTCATGCTATCATAAGGGTCTCAGGATTGGAATGGGAAGGAGCTGGATATCACATCTCATGCTATAGGAAGGGTCTCAGGTTTGGAACGGGAAGGAGTTGGATATCACATCTCATGTTATAGGAAGAGTCTCAGGTTTGGAATAAACATTGAGATATCACATCTCTGCAATCGGAAGTGTCTCAGGATTGGAATGGGAAGGAGTTTGATATCACATCTCATGCCATGTATGGGTCTCACGTTTTGTAGAAGCATTGGGATATCACATCTCATGCTATCGGAAGGGTATCAGGATTGGATTTGGAAGGAGTTGGATATCCCATCTCATGCTATAGGAAGGGTCTCAGGTTGGAATGGGAAGGAGTTGGATATCACATCTGATGTTATAGGAAGGGTCTCAGGATTGGAATGGGAAGGACTTGGATATCACATCTCATGCTATAGGAAGGCTCCCAGGTTTGGAAGGGGAAGGAGTTGGATATCACATATCATGTTAGAGGTAGGATATCAGGTTTGGTAAAGAGGCATTGAGATATCACATCTCGTGCTATAGGAAGGGTCTCACAATTGGAATGGGAAGGAGTTGGATATCACATCTCATGTTATAGGAAAGATCTCAGGTTTGGTATTAGAAGCATTGAGACATCACATCTCATGTTATAGGAAGGGTCTCAGGATTGGAATGGGAAGAAGTTGGATATCACATCTCATGCAATAGGAAGGTTCTCAGGTTTGGTATAAGCATTGAGATATCACATCTCATGCTATAAGAAGGGTCTCAGGATTGGAATGGGAAGGAGTTGTATATGACATCTCATGCCATAGGAAGGGTCTCAGGTTTGGTATAAGCATTGAGATATCACATCTCATGCTATAGGAAGGGTCTCAGGATTGGAATGGGAAGGACTTGGATATCACATCTCATGCTATAGGCAGGGTCTCAGGTTTGGAAAGGGAAGGAGTTGGATATCACATTTCATGTTAGAGGTAGGATCTCAGGTTTGGTATTAGAGGCATTGAGATATCACATCTCATGCTATCAGAAGGGTCTCAGGATTGGAATGGGAAGGAGTTGGATATCACATCTCATGCTAAAGGGAGGGTCTCAGGTTTGGAAGGGGAAGGATTAGGATATCACATCTCATGTTATAGGAAGGATCTCAGGTTTGGTATTAGAAGCATTGAGATATCACATCTCATGCTATCGGAAGTATCTCAGGTTTGGTATTAGAGGCATTGAGATATCACATCTCATGCTATCATAAGGGTCTCAGGATTGGAATGGGAAGGAGCTGGATATCACATCTCATGCTATAGGAAGGGTCTCAGGTTTGGAACGGGAAGGAGTTGGATATCACATCTCATGTTATAGGAAGAGTCTCAGGTTTGGAATAAAAATTGAGATATCACATCTCTGCAATCGGAAGTGTCTCAGGATTGGGATGGGAAGGAGTTGGATATCACATCTCATGCTATAGGAAGGGTCTCAGGTTTGGAACGGGAAGGAGTTGGATATCCCATCTCATGTTATAGGACGGGTCTCAGGTTTGGTATTAGAAGCATTGAGATATCACATCGCATGCTGTAGGAAGGGTCTCAGGATTGGAATGGGAAGGAGTTGGATATTACATTCTTGCTATAGGAAGGATCTCATGTTTGGAATGGGAAGGAGTTGGATATCACATATGCTATAGGAAGGGTCTCAGGTTTGGAACGGGAAGGAGTTGGATATCACATCTCATGCTATAGGAAGGGTCTCAGGTTTAGTATAAGCATTGAGATATCACATCTCTGCTATTGGAAGTGTCTCAGGATTGGAATGGGAAGGAGTTGGATATCCCATCTCATGTTATAGGACGGGTCTCTGGTTTGGTATAAGCATTGAGATATCACATCTCATGCTATAGGAAGGGTCTCAGGATTGGAATGGGAAGGATTTGGATATCACATCTCATGCTATAGGAAGGGTCTCAGGTTTGGTATACGCATGGAGATATCACTTCTCATGCTATAGGAAGGGTCTCAGGATTGGAATGGGAAGGAGTTGGATATCACATCTCATGCTATAGGAAGGGTCTCGGGTTTGGTATAAGCATGGAGATATCACTTCTCATGCTATAGGAAGGGTCTCAGGATTGGAATGGGAAGGAGTTGGATATCACATCTCATGTTATAGGAAGGATCTCAGGTTTGGTATTAGAAGCATTGAGACATCACATCTCATGCTATGGGAAGGGTCTCAGGATTAGAATGGGAAGGACTTGGATATCCCATCTCATGTTATAGGAAGGGTCTCAGGTTTGGTATTAGAAGCATTGAGATATCACATCTCATGCTATAGGAAGGGTCTCAGGATTGGAATGGGAAGGACTTGGATGTCAGATCTCATGCTATAGGGAGGGTCTCAAGTTTGATATTAGAAGCATTGAGATAACAAATCTCATGATATCGGAAGGGTGTCAGGATTGGAATGGGAAGGAGTTGGATATCACATCTCATGATAAAGGAAGGGTCTAAGGTTTGGAAGGGGAAGGAGTTTGATATCACATCTCATGCCATAGTATGGGTCTCAGGTTTGGTAGAAGCATTGGGATATCACATCTCATGCTATCGGAAGGGTATCAGGATTGGATTTGGAAGGAGTTGGATATCCCATCTCATGCTATAGGAAGGGTCTCAGGTTGGAATGGGAAGGAGTTGGATATCACATCTCATGTTATAGGAAGGGTCTCAGGATTGGAATGGGAAGGACTTGGATATCATATCTCATGCTATAGGAAGGCTCTCAGGTTTGGAAGGGGAAGGAGTTGGATATCACATTTCATGTTAGAGGAAGGATCTCAGGTTTGGTATTAGAGGCATTGAGATATCACATCTCATGCTATAGGAAGGTTCTCAGGATTGGAATGGGAAGGAGTTGGATATCACATCTCAAGCTATAGGAAGGGTCTCAGGTTTGGTATAAGCATTGAGATATCACATCTCATGCTATAGGAAGGGTCTCAGGATTGGAATGGGAAGGAGTTGGATATCACAGCTCATGTTATAGGAAAGATATCAGGTTTGGTATTAGAAGCATTGAGACATCACATCTCATGTTATAGGAAGGGTCTCAGGATTGGAATGGGAAGAAGTTGGATATCACATCTCATGCTATAGGAAGGGTCTCAGGTTTGGTATAAGCATTGAGATATCACATCTCATGCTATAGGAAGGGTCTCAGGATTGGAATGGGAAGGAGTTGTATATGACATCTCATGCCATAGGAAGGGTCTCAGGTTTGGTATAAGCATTGAGATATCACATCTCATGCTATAGGAAGTGTCTCAGGATTGGAATTGAAAGGAGTTGGATATCCCATCTCATGTTATAGGACGGGTCTCAGGTTTGTTATTAGAATCATTGAGATATCATATTGCATGCTGTAGGAAGGGTCTAAGGATTGGAATGGGAAGGACTTGGATATCACATCTCATGCTATAGGTAGGCTCTCAGGTTTGGAAAGGGAAGGAGTTGGATATCACATTTCATGTTAGAGGAAGGATCTCAGGTTTGGTATTAGAGGCATTGAGATATCACATCTCATGCTATAGGAAGGGTCTCAGGATTGGAATGGGAAGGAGTTGGATATCACATCTCATGCTATAGGAAGGATCTCAGGTTTGGTATTAGAAGCATTGAGACATCACATCTCATGCTATGGGAAGGGTCTCAGGATTGGAATGGGAAGGAGTTGGATATCACATCTCATGCTATAGGAAGGGTCTCAGGTTTGGTATAAGCATTAAGATATCACATCTCATACTATAGGAAGGGTCTCAGGATTGGAATGGGAAGGAGTTGTATGTGACATCTTATGCCATAGGAAGGGTCTCAGGTTTGGTATAAGCATTGAGATATCACATCTCTGCTATCGGAAGGGTCTCAGGATTGGAATGGGAAGGAGTTGGATATCCCATCTCATGTTATAGGAAGAGTCACAGGTTTGGTATTAGAAGCATTGAGATATCACATCTCATGCTATAGGAAGTGTCTCAGGATTGGAATGGGAAGGCGTTTGATATCACATCTCATGCCATGTATGGGTCTCAGGTTTTGTAGAAGCATTGGGATATCACATCTCATGCTATCGGAAGGGTATCAGGATTGGATTTGGAAGGAGTTGAATATCCCATCTCATGCTATAGGAAGGGTCTCAGGTTGGAATGGGAAGGAGTTGGATATCACATCTGATGTTATAGGAAGGGTCTCAGGATTGGAATGGGAAGGACTTGGATATCACATCTCATGCTATAGGAAGGCTCTCAGGTTTGGAAGGGGAAGGAGTTGGATATCACATTTCATGTTATAGGAAAGATCGCAGGTTTGGTATTAGAAGCATTGAGACATCACATCTCATGTTATAGGAAGGGTCTCAGGATTGGAATGGGAAGGACTTGGATATCACATCTCATGCTATAGGAAGGCTCTCAGGTTTGGAAGGGGAAGGAGTTGGATATCACATTTCATATTAGAGGTAGGATCTCAGGTTTGGTAAAAAGGCATTGAGATAACACATCTCATGCTATCGGAAGGGTCTCAGGATTGGAATGGGAAGGAGTTTGATATCACATCTCATGCTATAGGAAAGGTCTCAGGTTTGGAACTGGAAGGAGTTGGATATCCCATCTCATGTTATAGGACGGGTCTCAGGTTTGGTATTAGAAGCATTGAGATATCACATCGCATGCTGTAGGAAGGGTCTCAGGATTGGAATGGGAAGGAGTTGGATATTACATTCTTGCTATAGGAAGGGTCTCATGTTTGGAATGGGAAGGAGTTGGATATCACATATGCTAAAGGAAGGTTCTCAGGTTTGGAACGGGAAAGAATTGGATATCACATCTCATGCTATAGGAAGGGTCTCAGGTTTGGTATAAGCATTGAGATATCACATCTCTGCTATCGGAAGTGTCTCAGGATTGGAATGGGAAGGAGTTGGATATCCCATCTCATGTTATAGGACGGGTCTCAGGTTTGTTATTAGAATCATTGAGATATCATATTGCATGCTGTAGGAAGGGTCTAAGGATTGGAATGGGAAGGACTTGGATATCACATCTCATGCTATAGGTAGGCTCTCAGGTTTGGAAAGGGAAGGAGTCGGATATCACATTTCATGTTAGAGGAAGGATCTCAGGTTTGGTATTAGAGGCATTGAGATATCACATCTCATGCTATAGGAAGTGTCTCAGGATTGGAATGGGAAGGAGTTGGATATCACATCTCATGCTATAGGAAGGGATTCAGGTTTGGTATAAGCATTGAGATATCACATCTCATGCTATAGGAAGGGTCTCAGGATTGGAATGGGAAGGAGTTGGATATCACATCTCATGCTATAGGAAGGGTCTCAGGTTTGGTATAAGCATTGAGATATCACATCTCATGCTATAGGAAGGGTCTCAGGATTGGAATGGGAAGGAGTTGTATATGACATCTCATGCCATAGGAAGGGTCTCGGGTTTGGTATAAGCATTGAGATATCACATCTCTGCTATCGGAAGGGTCTCAGGATTGGAATGGGAAGGAGTTTGATATCACATCTCATGCCATGTATGGGTCTCAGGTTTTGTAGAAGCATTGGGATATCACATCTCATGCTATCGGAAGGGTATCAGGATTGGATTTGGAAGGAGTTGGATATCCCATCTCATGCTATAGGAAGGGTCTCAGGTTGGAATGGGAAGGAGTTGGATATCACATCTGATGTTATAGGAAGGGTCTCAGTATTGGAATGGGAAGGACTTGGATATCACATCTCATGCTATAGGAAGGCTCCCAGGTTTGGAAGGGGAAGGAGTTGGATATCACATTTCATGTTAGAGGTAGGATATCAGGTTTGGTAAAGAGGCATTGAGATATCACATCTTGTGCTATAGGAAGGGTCTCACAATTGGAATGGGAAGGAGTTGGATATCACATCTCATGTTATAGGAAAGATCTCAGGTTTGGTATTAGAAGCATTGAGACATCACATCTCATGTTATAGGAAGGGTCTCAGGATTGGAATGGGAAGAAGTTGGATATCACATCTCATGCAATAGGAAGGTTCTCAGGTTTGGTATAAGCATTGAGATATCACATCTCATGCTATAGGAAGGGTCTCAGGATTGGAATGGGAAGGAGTTGTATATGACATCTCATGCCATAGGAAGGGTCTCAGGTTTGGTATAAGCATTGAGATATCACATCTCATGCTATAGGAAGGGTCTCAGGATTGGAATGGGAAGGACTTGGATATCACATCTCATGCTATAGGCAGGGTCTCAGGTTTGGAAAGGGAAGGAGTTGGATATCACATTTCATGTTAGAGGTAGGATCTCAGGTTTGGTATTAGAGGCATTGAGATATCACATCTCATGCTATCAGAAGGGTCTCAGGATTGGAATGGGAAGGAGTTGGATATCACATCTCATGCTAAAGGGAGGGTCTCAGGTTTGGAAGGGGAAGGATTAGGATATCACATCTCATGTTATAGGAAGGATCTCAGGTTTGGTATTAGAAGCATTGAGATATCACATCTCATGCTATCGGAAGTATCTCAGGTTTGGTATTAGAGGCATTGAGATATCACATCTCATGCTATCATAAGGGTCTCAGGATTGGAATGGGAAGGAGCTGGATATCACATCTCATGCTATAGGAAGGGTCTCAGGTTTGGAACGGGAAGGAGTTGGATATCACATCTCATGTTATAGGAAGAGTCTCAGGTTTGGAATAAACATTGAGATATCACATCTCTGCAATCGGAAGTGTCTCAGGATTGGGATGGGAAGGAGTTGGATATCACATCTCATGCTATAGGAAGGGTCTCAGGTTTGGAACGGAAAGGAGTTGGATATCCCATCTCATGTTATAGGACGGGTCTCAGGTTTGGTATTAGAAGCATTGAGATATCACATTGCATGCTGTAGGAAGGGTCTCAGGATTGGAATGGGAAGGAGTTGGATATTACATTCTTGCTATAGGAAGGGTCTCATGTTTGGAATGGGAAGGAGTTGGATATCACATATGCTATAGGAAGGGTCTCAGGTTTGGAACGGGAAGGAGTTGGATATCACATCTCATGCTATAGGAAGGGTCTCAGGTTTAGTATAAGCATTGAGATATCACATCTCTGCTATTGGAAGTGTCTCAGGATTGGAATGGGAAGGAGTTGGATATCCCATCTCATGTTATAGGATGGGTCTCAGGTTTGTTATTAGAATCATTGAGATATCATATTGCATGCTATGGGAAGGGTCTCAGGATTGGAATGGGAAGGAGTTGGATATCACATTTCATGTTAGAGGAAGGATCTCAGGTTTGGTGTTAGAGGCATTGAGATATCACATCTCATGCTATAGGAAGGGTCTCAGGATTGGAATGGGAAGGTGTTGGATATCACATCTCATGCTATAGGAAGGGTCTCAGGTTTGGTATAAGCATTGAGATATCACATCTCATGCTATAGGAAGGGTCTCAGGATTGGAATGGGAAGGAGTTGGATATCACATCTGATATTATAGGAAGGATCTCAGGTTTGGTATTAGAAGCATTGAGACATCACATCTCATGCTATGGGAAGGTCCTCAGGATTGGAATGGGAAGGAGTTGGATATCACATCTCATGCTATAGGAAGGGTCTCAGGTTTGGTATAAGCATTGAGATATCACATCTCATGCTATAGGAAGGGTCTCAGGATTGGAATGGGAAGGAGTTGTAGATGACATCTCATGCCATAGGAAGTGTCTCAGGTTTGGTATAAGCATTGAGATATCACATCTCTGCTATCGGAAGGGTCTCAGGATTGGAATGGGAAGGAGTTGGATATCCCATCTCATGTTATAAGAAGAGTCTCAGGTTTGGTATTAAAAGCATTGAGATATCACATCTCATGCTATAGGAAGTGTCTCAGGATTGGAATGGGAAGGAGTTTGATATCACATCTCATGCTATAGGAAAGGTCTCAGGTTTGGAACTGGAAGGAGTTGGATATCCCATCTCATGTTATAGGACGGGTCTCAGGTTTGGTATTAGAAGCATTGAGATATCACATCGCATGCTGTAGGAAGGGTCTCAGGATTGGAATGGGAAGGAGTTGGATATTACATTCTTGCTATAGGAAGGGTCTCATGTTTGGAATGGGAAGGAGTTGGATATCACATATGCTATAGGAAGGGTCTCAGGTTTGGAACGGGAAAGAATTGGATATCACATCTCATGCTATAGGAAGGGTCTCAGGTTTGGTATAAGCATTGAGATATCACATCTCTGCTATCGGAAGTGTCTCAGGATTGGAATGGGAAGGAGTTGGATATCCCATCTCATGTTATAGGACGGGTCTCAGGTTTGTTATTAGAATCATTGAGATATCATATTGCATGCTGTAGGAAGGGTCTAAGGATTGGAATGGGAAGGACTTGGATATCACATCTCATGCTATAGGTAGGCTCTCAGGTTTGGAAAGGGAAGGAGTCGGATATCACATTTCATGTTAGAGGAAGGATCTCAGGTTTGGTATTAGAGGCATTGAGATATCACATCTCATGCTATAGGAAGTGTCTCAGGAGTGGAATGGGAAGGAGTTGGATATCACATCTCATGCTATAGGAAGGGATTCAGGTTTGGTATAAGCATTGAGATATCACATCTCATGCTATAGGAAGGGTCTCAGGATTGGAATGGGAAGGAGTTTGATATCACATCTCATGCTATAGGAAGGGTCTCAGGTTTGGTATAAGCATTGAGATATCACATCTCATGCTATAGGAAGGGTCTCAGGATTGGAATTGGAAGGAGTTGTATATGACATCTCATGCCATAGGAAGGGTCTCGGGTTTGGTATAAGCATTGAGATATCACATCTCTGCTATCGGAAGGGTCTCAGGATTGGAATGGGAAGGAGTTTGATATCACATCTCATGCCATGTATGGGTCTCAGGTTTTGTAGAAGCATTGGGATATCACATCTCATGCTATCGGAAGGGTATCAGGATTGGATTTGGAAGGAGTTGGATATACCATCTCATGCTATAGGAAGGGTCTCAGGTTGGAATGGGAAGGAGTTGGATATCACATCTGATGTTATAGGAAGGGTCTCAGGATTGGAATGGGAAGGACTTGGATATCACATCTCATGCTATAGGAAGGCCCCCAGGTTTGGAAGGGGAAGGAGTTGGATATCACATATCATGTTAGAGGTAGGATATCAGGTTTGGTAAAGAGGCATTGAGATATCACATCTCGTGCTATAGGAAGGGTCTCACAATTGGAATGGGAAGGAGTTGGATATCACATCTCATGTTATAGGAAAGATCTCAGGTTTGGTATTAGAAGCATTGAGACATCACATCTCATGTTATAGGAAGGGTCTCAGGATTGGAATGGGAAGAAGTTGGATATCACATCTCATGCAATAGGAAGGTTCTCAGGTTTGGTATAAGCATTGAGATATCACATCTCATGCTATAGGAAGGGGCTCAGGATTGGAATGGGAAGGAGTTGTATATGACATCTCATGCCATAGGAAGGGTCTCAGGTTTGGTATAAGCATTGAGATATCACATCTCATGCTATAGGAAGGGTCTCAGGATTGGAATGGGAAGGACTTGGATATCACATCTCATGCTATAGGCAGGGTCTCAGGTTTGGAAAGGGAAGGAGTTGGATATCACATTTCATGTTAGAGGTAGGATCTCAGGTTTGGTATTAGAGGCATTGAGATATCACATCTCATGCTATCAGAAGGGTCTCAGGATTGGAATGGGAAGGAGTTGGATATCACATCTCATGCTATAGGAAGGGTCTCAGGATTGGAATCGGAAGGAGTTGTATTGGAATCTCATGCCATAGGAAGGGTCTCAGGTTTGGTATAAGCATTGAGATATCACATCTCTGCTATCGGAAGGGTCTCAGGATTGGAATTGGAAGGAGTAGGATATCCCATCTCGTTATAGGAAGGGTCTCAGGTTTGGTATTAGAAGCATTGAGATATCACATCTCATGCTATAGGAAGGGTCTAAGGTTTGGAAAGGGGAAGGATTTGGGTACCACATCTCATGTTATAGGATCGGTCTCAGGTTTGGTATTAGAAGCATTGAGATATCAAGTCTCATGGTATAGGACGGGTCTCAGAATTGGAATGGGAAGGAGTTGGATATCACATCTCAAGCTATAGGAAGGGTCTCAGGATTGGAATGGGAAGGAGTTTGATATCACATCTCATGCCATGGTATGGGTCTCAGGTTTTGTAGAAGCATTGGGATATCACATCACATGCTATCGGAAGGGTATCGGGATTGGATTTGGAAGGAGTTGGATATCCCATCTCATGCTATAGGCAGGGTCTAAGGTTGGAATGGGAAGGAGTTGGATATCACATCTCATGTTATAGGAAGGGTCTCAGGATTGGAATGGGAAGGACTTGGATATCACATCTCATTCTATAGGAAGGCTCTCAGGGTTGGAAGGGGAAGGAGTTGGATATCACATTTCATGTTAGAGGTAGGATCTCAGGTTTGGTATTAGAGGCATTGAGATATCACATCTCATGCCATCAGAAGGGTCTCAGGATTGGAATGGGAAGGAGTTGGATATCACATCTCATGCTAAAGGGAGGGTCTAAGGTTTGGAAGGGGAAGGATTTGGACATCACATCTCATGTTATAGGAATTATCTCAGGTTTGGTATTAGAAGCATTGAGATATCAGATCTCATGCTATCGGAAGGGTCTCAGGTTTGGTATAAGCATTGAGATATCACATCTCTGCTATCGGAAGGGTCTCAGGATTGTAAAGGGAAGGACTTGGATATCACAATTCATGTTATAGGAAGGGCCTCAGGTTTGGTATTAGAAGCATTGAGATATCACATCTCATGCTATAGGAAGGGTCTCAGGATTGGAATGGGAAGGACTTGGATATCACATCTCATGTTATAGGAAGGGTCTCAGGTTTGGTATTAGAAGCATTGAGATATCACATCTCATGCTATAGGAAGGGTCTCAGGAATGGAATGGGAAGGACTTGGATATCACATCTCATGATACAGGAAGGGTCTAAGGTTTGGAAGGGGAAGGATTTGGATATCACATCTCATGTTATTGGACCGGTCTCAGGTTTGGTATTAGAAGCATTGAGATATCAAGTCTCATGGTATAGGACGGGAGTTTGATATCACATCTCATGCCATGGTATGGGTCTCAGGTTTTGTAGAAGCATTGGGATATCACATCTCATGCTATCGGAAGGGTATCAGGATTGGATTTGGAAGGAGTTGGATATCCCATCTCATGCTATAGGAAGGGTCTCAGGATTGGAATGGGAAGGACTTGGATATCACATCTCATGCTGTAGGAAGGCTCTCAGGTTTGGAAAGGGAAGGAGTTGGATATCACATTTCATGTTAGAGGTAGGATCTCAGGTTTGGTATTAGAGGCATTGAGATATCACATCTCAAGCTATCTCAGGATTGGAATGGGAAGGAGTTTGATATCACATCTCGAGCTATAGGAAGGGTCTCAGGTTTGGGAAGGGAAGGATTGGGATTTCACATCTCGTTATAGGATGGTTCTCATGTTTGTTTTTAGAAGCATTGAGATATCAAATCTCATGCTATTGGAAGGGTCTCAGGTTTGGAATGGGAAGGAGTTGGATATCACATCTCATGTTATAGGAAGGATCTCAGGTTTGGTATTAGAAGCATTGAGATATCACATCTCATGCTATAGGAAGGGTCTCAGGATAGGAATGTGAAGGATTTGGATATCACATCATACTAAAGGTAGGGTCTCAGGTTTGGTATAAGCATTGAGATATCACATCTCTGCTATCGGAAGGGTCTCAGGTTGGAATGGGAAGGAGTTGGATATCACATCTCATGCTATAGGAAGGGTCTCAAGATTAAAATGGGAAGGATTTGGATATCACATCTCTTGCTATAGGAAGGGTCTCAGGTTTTTTATTAGAAACATTGAGATATCACATCTCATGCTATAGGAAGGGTTTCAGGATTGGAATGGGAAGGATTTGGATATCACATCTCATGCTAAAGGAAGGGTCTCAGGTTTGGAAGGGGAAGGATTTGGATATCATATCTCATGTTATAGGGCGGGTCCCAGGTTTGGTATTAGAAGCATTGAGATATCACATCTCATGGCATAGGAAGGGTCTCAGGATTGGAATGGGAAGGAGTTGGATATCACATCTCATCCAATAGAAAGGGTCTCAGGTTTGGAATGGGAAGGAATTGGATATCACATCATGTTATAGGAAGGATCTCAGGATTGGAATGGGAAGGATTTGGATATCCCTTCTCATGCTATAGGAAGTGTCTCAGGTTGGAATGGGAAGGAGTTGGATATCATATCTCGTTATAGGAAGGGTCTCAGGATTGGAATGGGAAGGATTTGGATATCACATCTCTTGCTATAGGAAGGGTCTCAGGTTTTTTATTAGAAACATTGAGCTATCACATCTCATGCTATAGGAAGGGTTTCAGGATTGGAATGGGAAGGATTTGGATATCACATCTCATGCTAAAGGAAGGGTCTCAGGTTTGGAAGGGGAAGGATTTGGATATCATATCTCATGTTATAGGACGGGTCACAGGTTTGGTATTAGAAGCATTGAGATATCACATCTCATGCTATAGGAGGAGTCTCAGGATTGGAATGGGAAGGAGTTGGATATCACGTCTCATGTTATAGGAAGGGCCTCAGGATTGCAATGGGAAGGAGTTGGATATCACATCTCATGCCATAGGATGGGTCATCAGGTTTGGTATAAGCATTGAGATATCACATCTCTGCTATCGGAAGGGGCTCAGGATAGGAATGGGAAGGACTTAGATATCACATCTCATACTATAGGGAGGGTCTCAGTTTTGATATTAGAAGCATTGAGCTATCACATCTCATGCTATCGGAAGGGTCTCAGGATTGGAATGGGATGGAGTTGGATATCACATCGCAAGCTATCTCGGGATTGGAATGGGAAGGAGTTTGATATCACATCTCAAGCTATAGGAAGGGTCTCAGGTTTGGAAGGGGAAGGATTTGGATCTCACATCTCATGTTATAGGATGGTTCTCATGTTTGGTTTTAGTAGCATTGAGATATCACATCTCATGCTATCGGAAGGGTCTCAGGTTTGGAATGGGAAGGAGTTGATATCAGATCTCATGCTAAAGGAAAGGTCTCAGGTTTGGAAGGGGAAGGATTTGGATCTCACATCTCATGTTTTAGGACGGGTCTCAGGTTTGGTATTAGAAGCATTGAAATATCACATCTCATGGTATAGGAAGGGTCTCAGGTTTGGAAAGGGAATGATTTGGATTTCACATCTCATGTTATAGGATGGTTCTCATGTTTGGTTTTAGAAGCATTGAAATATCACATCTCAT
This sequence comes from Ambystoma mexicanum, assembly GCF_040938575.1. Lineage (NCBI taxonomy): Eukaryota > Metazoa > Chordata > Amphibia > Caudata > Ambystomatidae > Ambystoma > Ambystoma mexicanum. Next base: position 1,151,199,721 of record NC_090934.1, read on the forward strand.
GGTATAGGAAGGGTCTCAGGTTTGGAAAGGGAATGATTTGGATTTCACATCTCATGTTATAGGAAGGATCTCAGGTTTGGTATTAGAAGCATTGAGATATCACATCTCATGCTATAGGAAGGGTTTTAGGATTGGAATCGGAAGGGGTTGTATATGACATCTCATGTTATAGGAAGGATCTCAGGTTTGGTATTAGAAGCATTGAGATATCACATCTCATGCTATAGGAAGGGTCTCAGGATTGGAATCGGAAGGAGTTGTATTGGAATCTCATGCCATAGGAAGGGTCTCAGGTTTGGTATAAGCATTGAGATATCACATCTCTGCTATCGGAAGGGTCTCAGGATTGGAATGGGAAGGAGTTGGATATCACATCTCATGATAAAGGAAGGGTCTAAGGTTTGGAAGGGGAAGGATTTGGATATCACATCTCATGTTATAGGACGGGTCTCAGGTTTGGTATTAGAAGCATTGAGATATCACGTCTCATGGTATAGGAAGGGTCTCAGAATTGGAATGGGAAGGAGTTGGATATCACATCTCAAGCTATAGGAAGGGTCTCAGGATTGGAATGGGAAGGAGTTTGATATCACATCTCATGCCATAGTATGGGCCTCAGGTTTGGTAGAAGCATTGGGATATCACATCGGATGCTATCGGAAGGGTATCAGGATTGGATTTGGAAGGAGTTGGATATCCCATCTCATGCTATAGGAAGGGTCTCAGGTTGGAATGGGAAGGAGTTGGATATCACATCTCATGTTATAGGAAGGGTCTCAGGATTGGAATGGGAAGGACTTGGATATCATATCTCATGCTATAGGAAGGCTCTCAGGTTTGGAAGGGGAAGGAGTTGGATATCACATTTCATGTTAGAGGAAGGATCTCAGGTTTGGTATTAGAGGCATTGAGATATCACATCTCATGCTATAGGAAGGTTCTCAGGATTGGAATGGGAAGGAGTTGGATATCACATCTCAAGCTATAGGAAGGGTCTCAGGTTTGGTATAAGAATTGAGATATCACATCTCATGCTATAGGAAGGGTCTAAGGATTGGAATGGGAAGGAGTTGGATATCACATCTCATGTTATAGGAAAGATATCAGGTTTGGTATTAGAAGCATTGAGACATCACATCTCATGTTATAGGAAGGGTCTCAGGATTGGAATGGGAAGAAGTTGGATATCACATCTCATGCTATAGGAAGGGTCTCAGGTTTGGTATAAGCATTGAGATATCACATCTCATGCTATAGGAAGGGTCTCAGGATTGGAATGGGAAGGAGTTGTATATAACATCTCATGCCATAGGAAGGGCCTCAGGTTTGGTATAAGCATTGAGATATCACATCTCATGCTATAGGAAGTGTCTCAGGATTGGAATTGAAAGGAGTTGGATATCCCATCTCATGTTATAGGACGGGTCTCAGGTTTGTTATTAGAATCATTGAGATATCATATTGCATGCTGTAGGACTGGTCTAAGGATTGGAATGGGAAGGACTTGGATATCACATCTCATGCTATAGGTAGGCTCTCAGGTTTGGAAAGGGAAGGAGTTGGATATCACATTTCATGTTAGAGGAAGGATCTCAGGTTTGGTATTAGAGGCATTGAGATATCACATCTCATGCTATAGGAAGGGTCTCAGGATTGGAATGGGAAGGAGTTGGATATCACAACTCATGCTATAGGAAGGATCTCAGGTTTGGTATTAGAAGCATTGAGACATCACATCTCATGCTATGGGAAGGGTCTCAGGATTGGAATGGGAAGGAGTTGGATATCACATCTCATGCTATAGGAAGGGTCTCAGGTTTGGTATAAGCATTAAGATATCACATCTCATACTATAGGAAGGGTCTCAGGATTGGAATGGGAAGGAGTTGTATGTGACATCTTATGCCATAGGAAGGGTCTCAGGTTTGGTATAAGCATTGAGATATCACATCTCTGCTATCGGAAGGGTCTCAGGATTGGAATGGGAAGGAGTTGGATATCCCATCTCATGTTATAGGAAGAGTCACAGGTTTGGTATTAGAAGCATTGAGATATCACATCTCATGCTATAGGAAGTGTCTCAGGATTGGAATGGGAAGGAGTTTGATATCACATCTCATGCCATGTATGGGTCTCAGGTTTTGTAGAAGCATTGGGATATCACATCTCATGCTATCGGAAGGGTATCAGGATTGGATTTGGAAGGAGTTGAATATCCCATCTCATGCTATAGGAAGGGTCTCAGGTTGGAATGGGAAGGAGTTGGATATCACATCTGATGTTATAGGAAGGGTCTCAGGATTGGAATGGGAAGGACTTGGATATCACATCTCATGCTATAGGAAGGCTCTCAGGTTTGGAAGGGGAAGGAGTTGGATATCACATTTCATGTTAGAGGTAGGATCTCAGGTTTGGTAAAGAGGCATTGAGATATCACATCTCATGCTATAGGAAGGGTCTCAGGATTGGAATGGGAAGGAGTTGGATATCACATCTCATGTTATAGGAAAGATCGCAGGTTTGGTATTAGAAGCATTGAGACATCACATCTCATGTTATAGGAAGGGTCTCAGGATTGGAATGGGAAGGACTTGGATATCACATCTCATGCTATAGGAAGGCTCTCAGGTTTGGAAGGGGAAGGAGTTGGATATCACATTTCATGTTAGAGGTAGGATCTCAGGTTTGGTAAAAAGGCATTGAGATAACACATCTCATGCTATCGGAAGGGTCTCAGGATTGGAATGGGAAGGAGTTTGATATCACATCTCATGCTATAGGAAAGGTCTCAGGTTTGGAACTGGAAGGAGTTGGATATCCCATCTCATGTTATAGGACGGGTCTCAGGTTTGGTATTAGAAGCATTGAGATATCACATCGCATGCTGTAGGAAGAGTCTCAGGATTGGAATGGGAAGGAGTTGGATATTACATTCTTGCTATAGGAAGGGTCTCATGTTTGGAATGGGAAGGAGTTGGATATCACATATGCTATAGGAAGGGTCTCAGGTTTGGAACGGGAAAGAATTGGATATCACATCTCATGCTATAGGAAGGGTCTCAGGTTTGGTATAAGCATTGAGATATCACATCTCTGCTATCGGAAGTGTCTCAGGATTGGAATGGGAAGGAGTTGGATATCCCATCTCATGTTATAGGACGGGTCTCAGGTTTGTTATTAGAATCATTGAGATATCATATTGCATGCTGTAGGAAGGGTCTAAGGATTGGAATGGGAAGGACTTGGATATCACATCTCATGCTATAGGAAGGGATTCAGGTTTGGTATAAGCATTGAGATATCACATCTCATGCTATAGGAAGGGTCTCAGGATTGGAATGGGAAGGAGTTGGATATCACATCTCATGCTATAGGAAGGGTCTCAGGTTTGGTATAAGCATTGAGATATCACATCTCATGCTATAGGAAGGGTCTCAGGATTGGAATGGGAAGGAGTTGTATATGACATCTCATGCCATAGGAAGGGTTTCGGGTTTGGTATAAGCATTGAGATATCACATCTCTGCTATCGGAAGGGTCTCAGGATTGGAATGGGAAGGAGTTTGATATCACATCTCATGCCATGTATGGGTCTCAGGTTTTGTAGAAGCATTGGGATATCACATCTCATGCTATCGGAAGGGTATCAGGATTGGATTTGGAAGGAGTTGGATATCCCATCTCATGCTATAGGAAGGGTCTCAGGTTGGAATGGGAAGGAGTTGGATATCACATCTGATGTTATAGGAAGGGTCTCAGGATTGGAATGGGAAGGACTTGGATATCACATCTCATGCTATAGGAAGGCTCCCAGGTTTGGAAGGGGAAGGAGTTGGATATCACATTTCATGTTAGAGGTAGGATATCAGGTTTGGTAAAGAGGCATTGAGATATCACATCTCGTGCTATAGGAAGGGTCTCACAATTGGAATGGGAAGGAGTTGGATATCACATCTCATGTTATAGGAAAGATCTCAGGTTTGGTATTAGAAGCATTGAGACATCACATCTCATGTTATAGGAAGGGTCTCAGGATTGGAATGGGAAGAAGTTGGATATCACATCTCATGCAATAGGAAGGTTCTCAGGTTTGGTATAAGCATTGAGATATCACATCTCATGCTATAAGAAGGGTCTCAGGATTGGAATGGGAAGGAGTTGTATATGACATCTCATGCCATAGGAAGGGTCTCAGGTTTGGTATAAGCATTGAGATATCACATCTCATGCTATAGGAAGGGTCTCAGGATTGGAATGGGAAGGACTTGGATATCACATCTCATGCTATAGGCAGGGTCTCAGGTTTGGAAAGGGAAGGAGTTGGATATCACATTTCATGTTAGAGGTAGGATCTCAGGTTTGGTATTAGAGGCATTGAGATATCACATCTCATGCTATCAGAAGGGTCTCAGGATTGGAATGGGAAGGAGTTGGATATCACATCTCATGCTAAAGGGAGGGTCTCAGGTTTGGAAGGGGAAGGATTAGGATATCACATCTCATGTTATAGGAAGGATCTCAGGTTTGGTATTAGAAGCATTGAGATATCACATCTCATGCTATCGGAAGTATCTCAGGTTTGGTATTAGAGGCATTGAGATATCACATCTCATGCTATCATAAGGGTCTCAGGATTGGAATGGGAAGGAGCTGGATATCACATCTCATGCTATAGGAAGGGTCTCAGGTTTGGAACGGGAAGGAGTTGGATATCACATCTCATGTTATAGGAAGAGTCTCAGGTTTGGAATAAACATTGAGATATCACATCTCTGCAATCGGAAGTGTCTCAGGATTGGAATGGGAAGGAGTTTGATATCACATCTCATGCCATGTATGGGTCTCAGGTTTTGTAGAAGCATTGGGATATCACATCTCATGCTATCGGAAGGGTATCAGGATTGGATTTGGAAGGAGTTGGATATCCCATCTCATGCTATAGGAAGGGTCTCAGGTTGGAATGGGAAGGAGTTGGATATCACATCTGATGTTATAGGAAGGGTCTCAGGATTGGAATGGGAAGGACTTGGATATCACATCTCATGCTATAGGAAGGCTCCCAGGTTTGGAAGGGGAAGGAGTTGGATATCACATATCATGTTAGAGGTAGGATATCAGGTTTGGTAAAGAGGCATTGAGATATCACATCTCGTGCTATAGGAAGGGTCTCACAATTGGAATGGGAAGGAGTTGGATATCACATCTCATGTTATAGGAAAGATCTCAGGTTTGGTATTAGAAGCATTGAGACATCACATCTCATGTTATAGGAAGGGTCTCAGGATTGGAATGGGAAGAAGTTGGATATCACATCTCATGCAATAGGAAGGTTCTCAGGTTTGGTATAAGCATTGAGATATCACATCTCATGCTATAAGAAGGGTCTCAGGATTGGAATGGGAAGGAGTTGTATATGACATCTCATGCCATAGGAAGGGTCTCAGGTTTGGTATAAGCATTGAGATATCACATCTCATGCTATAGGAAGGGTCTCAGGATTGGAATGGGAAGGACTTGGATATCACATCTCATGCTATAGGCAGGGTCTCAGGTTTGGAAAGGGAAGGAGTTGGATATCACATTTCATGTTAGAGGTAGGATCTCAGGTTTGGTATTAGAGGCATTGAGATATCACATCTCATGCTATCAGAAGGGTCTCAGGATTGGAATGGGAAGGAGTTGGATATCACATCTCATGCTAAAGGGAGGGTCTCAGGTTTGGAAGGGGAAGGATTAGGATATCACATCTCATGTTATAGGAAGGATCTCAGGTTTGGTATTAGAAGCATTGAGATATCACATCTCATGCTATCGGAAGTATCTCAGGTTTGGTATTAGAGGCATTGAGATAACACATCTCATGCTATCATAAGGGTCTCAGGATTGGAATGGGAAGGAGCTGGATATCACATCTCATGCTATAGGAAGGGTCTCAGCTTTGGAACGGGAAGGAGTTGGATATCACATCTCATGTTATAGGAAGAGTCTCAGGTTTGGAATAAACATTGAGATATCACATCTCTGCAATCGGAAGTGTCTCAGGATTGGGATGGGAAGGAGTTGGATATCACATCTCATGCTATAGGAAGGGTCTCAGGTTTGGAACGGGAAGGAGTTGGATATCCCATCTCATGTTATAGGACGGGTCTCAGGTTTGGTATTAGAAGCATTGAGATATCACATCGCATGCTGTAGGAAGGGTCTCAGGATTGGAATGGGAAGGAGTTGGATATTACATTCTTGCTATAGGAAGGATCTCATGTTTGGAATGGGAAGGAGTTGGATATCACATATGCTATAGGAAGGGTCTCAGGTTTGGAACGGGAAGGAGTTGGATATCACATCTCATGCTATAGGAAGGGTCTCAGGTTTAGTATAAGCATTGAGATATCACATCTCTGCTATTGGAAGTGTCTCAGGATTGGAATGGGAAGGAGTTGGATATCCCATCTCATGTTATAGGACAGGTCTCTGGTTTGGTATAAGCATTGAGATATCACATCTCATGCTATAGGAAGGGTCTCAGGATTGGAATGGGAAGGATTTGGATATCACATCTCATGCTATAGGAAGGGTCTCAGGTTTGGTATACGCATGGAGATATCACTTCTCATGCTATAGGAAGGGTCTCAGGATTGGAATGGGAAGGAGTTGGATATCACATCTCATGCTATAGGAAGGGTCTCGGGTTTGGTATAAGCATGGAGATATCACTTCTCATGCTATAGGAAGGGTCTCAGGATTGGAATGGGAAGGAGTTGGATATCACATCTCATGTTATAGGAAGGATCTCAGGTTTGGTATTAGAAGCATTGAGACATCACATCTCATGCTATGGGAAGGGTCTCAGGATTAGAATGGGAAGGACTTGGATATCCCATCTCATGTTATAGGAAGGGTCTCAGGTTTGGTATTAGAAGCATTGAGCTATCACATCTCATGCTATAGGAAGGGTCTCAGGATTGGAATGGGAAGGACTTGGATGTCAGATCTCATGCTATAGGGAGGGTCTCAAGTTTGATATTAGAAGCATTGAGATAACAAATCTCATGATATCGGAAGGGTGTCAGGATTGGAATGGGAAGGAGTTGGATATCACATCTCATGATAAAGGAAGGGTCTAAGGTTTGGAAGGGGAAGGATTTGGATATCACATCTCATGTTATAGGACGGGTCTCAGGTTTGGTATTAGAAGCATTGAGATATCAAGTCTCATGGTATAGGAAGGGTCTCAGAATTGGAATGGGAAGGAGTTGGATATCACATCTCAAGCTATAGGAAGGGTCTCAGGATTGGAATGGGAAGGAGTTTGATATCACATCTCATGCCATAGTATGGGTCTCAGGTTTGGTAGAAGCATTGGGATATCACATCTCATGCTATCGGAAGGGTATCAGGATTGGATTTGGAAGGAGTTGGATATCCCATCTCATGCTATAGGAAGGGTCTCAGGTTGGAATGGGAAGGAGTTGGATATCACATCTCATGTTATAGGAAGGGTCTCAGGATTGGAATGGGAAGGACTTGGATATCATATCTCATGCTATAGGAAGGCTCTCAGGTTTGGAAGGGGAAGGAGTTGGATATCACATTTCATGTTAGAGGAAGGATCTCAGGTTTGGTATTAGAGGCATTGAGATTTCACATCTCATGCTATAGGAAGGTTCTCAGGATTGGAATGGGAAGGAGTTGGATATCACATCTCAAGCTATAGGAAGGGTCTCAGGTTTGGTATAAGCATTGAGATATCACATCTCATGCTATAGGAAGGGTCTCAGGATTGGAATGGGAAGGAGTTGGATATCACATCTCATGTTATAGGAAAGATATCAGGTTTGGTATTAGAAGCATTGAGACATCACATCTCATGTTATAGGAAGGGTCTCAGGATTGGAATGGGAAGAAGTTGGATATCACATCTCATGCTATAGGAAGGGTCTCAGGTTTGGTATAAGCATTGAGATATCACATCTCATGCTATAGGAAGGGTCTCAGGATTGGAATGGGAAGGAGTTGTATATGACATCTCATGCCATAGGAAGGGTCTCAGGTTTGGTATAAGCATTGAGATATCACATCTCATGCTATAGGAAGTGTCTCAGGATTGGAATTGAAAGGAGTTGGATATCCCATCTCATGTTATAGGACGGGTCTCAGGTTTGTTATTAGAATCATTGAGATATCATATTGCATGCTGTAGGAAGGGTCTAAGGATTGGAATGGGAAGGACTTGGATATCACATCTCATGCTATAGGTAGGCTCTCAGGTTTGGAAAGGGAAGGAGTTGGATATCACATTTCATGTTAGAGGAAGGATCTCAGGTTTGGTATTAGAGGCATTGAGATATCACATCTCATGCTATAGGAAGGGTCTCAGGATTGGAATGGGAAGGAGTTGGATATCACATCTCATGCTATAGGAAGGATCTCAGGTTTGGTATTAGAAGCATTGAGACATCACATCTCATGCTATGGGAAGGGTCTCAGGATTGGAATGGGAAGGAGTTGGATATCACATCTCATGCTATAGGAAGGGTCTCAGGTTTGGTATAAGCATTAAGATATCACATCTCATACTATAGGAAGGGTCTCAGGATTGGAATGGGAAGGAGTTGTATGTGACATCTTATGCCATAGGAAGGGTCTCAGGTTTGGTATAAGCATTGAGATATCACATCTCTGCTATCGGAAGGGTCTCAGGATTGGAATGGGAAGGAGTTGGATATCCCATCTCATGTTATAGGAAGAGTCACAGGTTTGGTATTAGAAGCATTGAGATATCACATCTCATGCTATAGGAAGTGTCTCAGGATTGGAATGGGAAGGAGTTTGATATCACATCTCATGCCATGTATGGGTCTCAGGTTTTGTAGAAGCATTGGGATATCACATCTCATGCTATCGGAAGGGTATCAGGATTGGATTTGGAAGGAGTTGAATATCCCATCTCATGCTATAGGAAGGGTCTCAGGTTGGAATGGGAAGGAGTTGGATATCACATCTGATGTTATAGGAAGGGTCTCAGGATTGGAATGGGAAGGACTTGGATATCACATCTCATGCTATAGGAAGGCTCTCAGGTTTGGAAGGGGAAGGAGTTGGATATCACATTTCATGTTATAGGAAAGATCGCAGGTTTGGTATTAGAAGCATTGAGACATCACATCTCATGTTATAGGAAGGGTCTCAGGATTGGAATGGGAAGGACTTGGATATCACATCTCATGCTATAGGAAGGCTCTCAGGTTTGGAAGGGGAAGGAGTTGGATATCACATTTCATATTAGAGGTAGGATCTCAGGTTTGGTAAAAAGGCATTGAGATAACACATCTCATGCTATCGGAAGGGTCTCAGGATTGGAATGGGAAGGAGTTTGATATCACATCTCATGCTATAGGAAAGGTCTCAGGTTTGGAACTGGAAGGAGTTGGATATCCCATCTCATGTTATAGGACGGGTCTCAGGTTTGGTATTAGAAGCATTGAGATATCACATCGCATGCTGTAGGAAGGGTCTCAGGATTGGAATGGGAAGGAGTTGGATATTACATTCTTGCTATAGGAAGGGTCTCATGTTTGGAATGGGAAGGAGTTGGATATCACATATGCTATAGGAAGGTTCTCAGGTTTGGAACGGGAAAGAATTGGATATCACATCTCATGCTATAGGAAGGGCCTCAGGATTGGAATGGGAAGGAGTTTGATATCACATCTCATGCCATGGTATGGGTCTCAGGTTTTGTAGAAGCATTGGGATATCACATCACATGCTATCGGAAGGGTATCGGGATTGGATTTGGAAGGAGTTGGATATCCCATCTCATGCTATAGGCAGGGTCTAAGGTTGGAATGGGAAGGAGTTGGATATCACATCTCATGTTATAGGAAGGGTCTCAGGATTGGAATGGGAAGGACTTGGATATCACATCTCATTCTATAGGAAGGCTCTCAGGGTTGGAAGGGGAAGGAGTTGGATATCACATTTCATGTTAGAGGTAGGATCTCAGGTTTGGTATTAGAGGCATTGAGATATCACATCTCATGCCATCAGAAGGGTCTCAGGATTGGAATGGGAAGGAGTTGGATATCACATCTCATGCTAAAGGGAGGGTCTAAGGTTTGGAAGGGGAAGGATTTGGACATCACATCTCATGTTATAGGAATTATCTCAGGTTTGGTATTAGAAGCATTGAGATATCACATCTCATGCTATCGGAAGGGTCTCAGGTTTGGTATAAGCATTGAGATATCACATCTCTGCTATCGGAAGGGTCTCAGGATTGGAAAGGGAAGGATTTGGAGTTCACATGTTATAGGATGGTTCTCAGGTTTGGTTTTAGAAGCATTAAGATATAACATCTCATGCTATAGGAAGGGTCTCAGGTTTGGAATGGGAAGGAGTTGATATCAGATCTCATGCTAAAGGAAAGGTCTCAGGTTTGGAAGGGGAAGGATTTGGATCTCACATCTCATGTTTTAGGACGGGTCTCAGGTTTGGTATTAGAAGCATTGAAATATCACATCTCATGGTATAGGAAGGGTCTCAGGTTTGGAAAGGGAATGATTTGGATTTCACATCTCATGTTATAGGATGGTTCTCATGTTTGGTTTTAGAAGCATTGAGATATCACATCTCATGCTATCGGAAGGGTCTCAGGTTTGGAATGGGAAGGAGTTTGATATCACATCTCATGTTATAGGAAGGATCTCAGGTTTGGTATTAGAAGCATTGAGATATCACATCTCATGCTATAGGAAGGGTCTCAGGATAGGAATGTGAAGGATTTGGATATCACATCATACTAAAGGTAGGGTCTCAGGTTTGGTATAAGCATTGAGATATCACATCTCATGCTATAGGAAGGGTCTCAGGATTGGAATCGGAAGGAGTTGTATTGGAATCTCATGCCATAGGAAGGGTCTCAGGTTTGGTATAAGCATTGAGATATCACATCTCTGCTATCGGAAGGGTCTCAGGATTGGAATGGGAAGGAGTAGGATATCCCATCTCGTTATAGGAAGGGTCTCAGGTTTGGTATTAGAAGCATTGAGATATCACATCTCATGCTATAGGAAGGGTCTAAGGTTTGGAAAGGGGAAGGATTTGGGTACCACATCTCATGTTATAGGATCGGTCTCAGGTTTGGTATTAGAAGCATTGAGATATCAAGTCTCATGGTATAGGACGGGTCTCAGAATTGGAATGGGAAGGAGTTGGATATCACATCTCAAGCTATAGGAAGGGTCTCAGGATTGGAATGGGAAGGAGTTTGATATCACATCTCATGCCATGGTATGGGTCTCAGGTTTTGTAGAAGCATTGGGATATCACATCACATGCTATCGGAAGGGTATCGGGATTGCATTTGGAAGGAGTTGGATATCCCATCTCATGCTATAGGCAGGGTCTAAGGTTGGAATGGGAAGGAGTTGGATATCACATCTCATGTTATAGGAAGGGTCTCAGGATTGGAATGGGAAGGACTTGGATATCACATCTCATTCTATAGGAAGGCTCTCAGGGTTGGAAGGGGAAGGAGTTGGATATCACATTTCATGTTAGAGGTAGGATCTCAGGTTTGGTATTAGAGGCATTGAGATATCACATCTCATGCCATCAGAAGGGTCTCAGGATTGGAATGGGAAGGAGTTGGATATCACATCTCATGCTAAAGGGAGGGTCTAAGGTTTGGAAGGGGAAGGATTTGGACATCACATCTCATGTTATAGGAATTATCTCAGGTTTGGTATTAGAAGCATTGAGATATCACATCTCATGCTATCGGAAGGGTCTCAGGTTTGGTATAAGCATTGAGATATCACATCTCTGCTATCGGAAGGGTCTCAGGATTGGAAAGGGAAGGACTTGGATATCACAATTCATGTTATAGGAAGGGCCACAGGTTTGGTATTAGAAGCATTGAGATATCACATCTCATGCTATAGGAAGGGTCTCAGGATTGGAATGGGAAGGACTTGGATATCACATCTCATGTTATAGGAAGGGTCGCAGGTTTGGTATTAGAAGCATTGAGATATCACATCTCATGCTATAGGAAGGGTCTCAGGAATGGAATGGGAAGGACTTGGATATCACATCTCATGATACAGGAAGGGTCTAAGGTTTGGAAGGGGAAGGATTTGGATATCACATCTCATGTTATTGGACCGGTCTCAGGTTTGGTATTAGAAGCATTGAGATATCAAGTCTCATGGTATAGGACGGGAGTTTGATATCACATCTCATGCCATGGTATGGGTCTCAGGTTTTGTAGAAGCATTGGGATATCACATCTCATGCTATCGGAAGGGTATCAGGATTGGATTTGGAAGGAGTTGGATATCCCATCTCATGCTATAGGAAGGGTCTCAGGATTGGAATGGGAAGGACTTGGATATCACATCTCATGCTGTAGGAAGGCTCTCAGGTTTGGAAAGGGAAGGAGTTGGATATCACATTTCATGTTAGAGGTAGGATCTCAGGTTTGGTATTAGAGGCATTGAGATATCACATCTCAAGCTATCTCAGGATTGGAATGGGAAGGAGTTTGATATCACATCTCGAGCTATAGGAAGGGTCTCAGGTTTGGGAAGGGAAGGATTGGGATTTCACATCTCGTTATAGGATGGTTCTCATGTTTGTTTTTAGAAGCATTGAGATATCAAATCTCATGCTATTGGAAGGGTCTCAGGTTTGGAATGGGAAGGAGTTGGATATCACATCTCATGTTATAGGAAGGATCTCAGGTTTGGTATTAGAAGCATTGAGATATCACATCTCATGCTATAGGAAGGGTCTCAGGATAGGAATGTGAAGGATTTGGATATCACATCATACTAAAGGTAGGGTCTCAGGTTTGGTATAAGCATTGAGATATCACATCTCATGCTATAGGAAGGGTCTCAGGATTGGAATCGGAAGGAGTTGTATTGGAATCTCATGCCATAGGAAGGGTCTCAGGTTTGGTATAAGCATTGAGATATCACATCTCTGCTATCGGAAGGGTCTCAGGATTGGAATGGGAAGGAGTAGGATATCCCATCTCGTTATAGGAAGGGTCTCAGGTTTGGTATTAGAAGCATTGAGATATCACATCTCATGCTATAGGAAGGGTCTAAGGTTTGGAAAGGGGAAGGATTTGGGTACCACATCTCATGTTATAGGATCGGTCTCAGGTTTGGTATTAGAAGCATTGAGATATCAAGTCTCATGGTATAGGACGGGTCTCAGAATTGGAATGGGAAGGAGTTGGATATCACATCTCAAGCTATAGGAAGGGTCTCAGGATTGGAATGGGAAGGAGTTTGATATCACATCTCATGCCATGGTATGGGTCTCAGGTTTTGTAGAAGCATTGGGATATCACATCACATGCTATCGGAAGGGTATCGGGATTGGATTTGGAAGGAGTTGGATATCCCATCTCATGCTATAGGCAGGGTCTAAGGTTGGAATGGGAAGGAGTTGGATATCACATCTCATGTTATAGGAAGGGTCTCAGGATTGGAATGGGAAGGACTTGGATATCACATCTCATTCTATAGGAAGGCTCTCAGGGTTGGAAGGGGAAGGAGTTGGATATCACATTTCATGTTAGAGGTAGGATCTCAGGTTTGGTATTAGAGGCATTGAGATATCACATCTCATGCCATCAGAAGGGTCTCAGGATTGGAATGGGAAGGAGTTGGATATCACATCTCATGCTAAAGGGAGGGTCTAAGGTTTGGAAGGGGAAGGATTTGGACATCACATCTCATGTTATAGGAATTATCTCAGGTTTGGTATTAGAAGCATTGAGATATCACATCTCATGCTATCGGAAGGGTCTCAGGTTTGGTATAAGCATTGAGATATCACATCTCTGCTATCGGAAGGGTCTCAGGATTGGAAAGGGAAGGACTTGGATATCACAATTCATGTTATAGGAAGGGCCTCAGGTTTGGTATTAGAAGCATTGAGATATCACATCTCATGCTATAGGAAGGGTCTCAGGATTGGAATGGGAAGGACTTGGATATCACATCTCATGTTATAGGAAGGGTCGCAGGTTTGGTATTAGAAGCATTGAGATATCACATCTCATGCTATAGGAAGGGTCTCAGGAATGGAATGGGAAGGACTTGGATATCACATCTCATGATACAGGAAGGGTCTAAGGTTTGGAAGGGGAAGGATTTGGATATCACATCTCATGTTATTGGACCGGTCTCAGGTTTGGTATTAGAAGCATTGAGATATCAAGTCTCATGGTATAGGACGGGAGTTTGATATCACATCTCATGCCATGGTATGGGTCTCAGGTTTTGTAGAAGCATTGGGATATCACATCTCATGCTATCGGAAGGGTATCAGGATTGGATTTGGAAGGAGTTGGATATCCCATCTCATGCTATAGGAAGGGTCTCAGGATTGGAATGGGAAGGACTTGGATATCACATCTCATGCTGTAGGAAGGCTCTCAGGTTTGGAAAGGGAAGGAGTTGGATATCACATTTCATGTTAGAGGTAGGATCTCAGGTTTGGTATTAGAGGCATTGAGATATCACATCTCAAGCTATCTCAGGATTGGAATGGGAAGGAGTTTGATATCACATCTCGAGCTATAGGAAGGGTCTCAGGTTTGGGAAGGGAAGGATTGGGATTTCACATCTCGTTATAGGATGGTTCTCATGTTTGTTTTTAGAAGCATTGAGATATCAAATCTCATGCTATTGGAAGGGTCTCAGGTTTGGAATGGGAAGGAGTTGGATATCACATCTCATGTTATAGGAAGGATCTCAGGTTTGGTATTAGAAGCATTGAGATATCACATCTCATGCTATAGGAAGGGTCTCAGGTTTGGGAAGGGAAGGATTGGGATTTCACATCTCGTTATAGGATGGTTCTCATGTTTGTTTTTAGAAGCATTGAGATATCAAATCTCATGCTATTGGAAGGGTCTCAGGTTTGGAATGGGAAGGAGTTGGATATCACATCTCATGTTATAGGAAGGATCTCAGGTTTGGTATTAGAAGCATTGAGATATCACATCTCATGCTATAGGAAGGGTCTCAGGATAGGAATGTGAAGGATTTGGATATCACATCATACTAAAGGTAGGGTCTCAGGTTTGGTATAAGCATTGAGATATCACATCTCATGCTATAGGAAGGGTCTCAGGATTGGAATCGGAAGGAGTTGTATTGGAATCTCATGCCATAGGAAGGGTCTCAGGTTTGGTATAAGCATTGAGATATCACATCTCTGCTATCGGAAGGGTCTCAGGATTGGAATGGGAAGGAGTAGGATATCCCATCTCGTTATAGGAAGGGTCTCAGGTTTGGTATTAGAAGCATTGAGATATCACATCTCATGCTATAGGAAGGGTCTAAGGTTTGGAAAGGGGAAGGATTTGGGTACCACATCTCATGTTATAGGATCGGTCTCAGGTTTGGTATTAGAAGCATTGAGATATCAAGTCTCATGGTATAGGACGGGTCTCAGAATTGGAATGGGAAGGAGTTGGATATCACATCTCAAGCTATAGGAAGGGTCTCAGGATTGGAATGGGAAGGAGTTTGATATCACATCTCATGCCATGGTATGGGTCTCAGGTTTTGTAGAAGCATTGGGATATCACATCACATGCTATCGGAAGGGTATCGGGATTGGATTTGGAAGGAGTTGGATATCCCATCTCATGCTATAGGCAGGGTCTAAGGTTGGAATGGGAAGGAGTTGGATATCACATCTCATGTTATAGGAAGGGTCTCAGGATTGGAATGGGAAGGACTTGGATATCACATCTCATTCTATAGGAAGGCTCTCAGGGTTGGAAGGGGAAGGAGTTGGATATCACATTTCATGTTAGAGGTAGGATCTCAGGTTTGGTATTAGAGGCATTGAGATATCACATCTCATGCCATCAGAAGGGTCTCAGGATTGGAATGGGAAGGAGTTGGATATCACATCTCATGCTAAAGGGAGGGTCTAAGGTTTGGAAGGGGAAGGATTTGGACATCACATCTCATGTTATAGGAATTATCTCAGGTTTGGTATTAGAAGCATTGAGATATCACATCTCATGCTATCGGAAGGGTCTCAGGTTTGGTATAAGCATTGAGATATCACATCTCTGCTATCGGAAGGGTCTCAGGATTGGAAAGGGAAGGACTTGGATATCACAATTCATGTTATAGGAAGGGCCTCAGGTTTGGTATTAGAAGCATTGAGATATCACATCTCATGCTATAGGAAGGGTCTCAGGATTGGAATGGGAAGGACTTGGATATCACATCTCATGTTATAGGAAGGGTCGCAGGTTTGGTATTAGAAGCATTGAGATATCACATCTCATGCTATAGGAAGGGTCTCAGGAATGGAATGGGAAGGACTTGGATATCACATCTCATGATACAGGAAGGGTCTAAGGTTTGGAAGGGGAAGGATTTGGATATCACATCTCATGTTATTGGACCGGTCTCAGGTTTGGTATTAGAAGCATTGAGATATCAAGTCTCATGGTATAGGACGGGAGTTTGATATCACATCTCATGCCATGGTATGGGTCTCAGGTTTTGTAGAAGCATTGGGATATCACAT
Organism: Ambystoma mexicanum; assembly: GCF_040938575.1. Lineage (NCBI taxonomy): Eukaryota > Metazoa > Chordata > Amphibia > Caudata > Ambystomatidae > Ambystoma > Ambystoma mexicanum. The sequence continues at coordinate 1,151,216,302 of NC_090934.1, forward strand.
CTCATGCTATCGGAAGGGTATCAGGATTGGATTTGGAAGGAGTTGGATATCCCATCTCATGCTATAGGAAGGGTCTCAGGATTGGAATGGGAAGGACTTGGATATCACATCTCATGCTGTAGGAAGGCTCTCAGGTTTGGAAAGGGAAGGAGTTGGATATCACATTTCATGTTAGAGGTAGGATCTCAGGTTTGGTATTAGAGGCATTGAGATATCACATCTCAAGCTATCTCAGGATTGGAATGGGAAGGAGTTTGATATCACATCTCGAGCTATAGGAAGGGTCTCAGGTTTGGGAAGGGAAGGATTGGGATTTCACATCTCGTTATAGGATGGTTCTCATGTTTGTTTTTAGAAGCATTGAGATATCAAATCTCATGCTATTGGAAGGGTCTCAGGTTTGGAATGGGAAGGAGTTGGATATCACATCTCATGTTATAGGAAGGATCTCAGGTTTGGTATTAGAAGCATTGAGATATCACATCTCATGCTATAGGAAGGGTCTCAGGATAGGAATGTGAAGGATTTGGATATCACATCATACTAAAGGTAGGGTCTCAGGTTTGGTATAAGCATTGAGATATCACATCTCTGCTATCGGAAGGGTCTCAGGATTGGATTGGGAAGGAGTTGGATATCCCTTCTCATGCTATAGGGAGGGTCTCAGGTTGGAATGGGAAGGAGTTGGATATCACATCTCATGCTATAGGAAGGGTCTCAAGATTAAAATGGGAAGGATTTGGATATCACATCTCTTGCTAAAGGAAGGGTCTCAGGTTTGGAAGGGGAAGGATTTGGATATCATATCTCATGTTATAGGGCGGGTCCCAGGTTTGGTATTAGAAGCATTGAGATATCACATCTCATGGCATAGGAAGGGTCTCAGGATTGGAATGGGAAGGAGTTGGATATCACATCTCATCCAATAGAAAGGGTCTCAGGTTTGGAATGGGAAGGAATTGGATATCACATCATGTTATAGGAAGGATCTCAGGATTGGAATGGGAAGGATTTGGATATCCCTTCTCATGCTATAGGAAGTGTCTCAGGTTGGAATGGGAAGGAGTTGGATATCATATCTCGTTATAGGAAGGGTCTCAGGATTGGAATGGGAAGGATTTGGATATCACATCTCTTGCTATAGGAAGGGTCTCAGGTTTTTTATTAGAAACATTGAGCTATCACATCTCATGCTATAGGAAGGGTTTCAGGATTGGAATGGGAAGGATTTGGATATCACATCTCATGCTAAAGGAAGGGTCTCAGGTTTGGAAGGGGAAGGATTTGGATATCATATCTCATGTTATAGGACGGGTCACAGGTTTGGTATTAGAAGCATTGAGATATCACATCTCATGCTATAGGAGGAGTCTCAGGATTGGAATGGGAAGGAGTTGGATATCACGTCTCATGTTATAGGAAGGGCCTCAGGATTGGAATGGCAAGGAGTTGGATATCACATCTCATGCTAAAGGAAGGGTCTCAGGTTTGATAGAAGCATTGAGATATCACATCTCATGCTATAGGAAGGAACTCAGGATTGCAATGGGAAGGAGTTGGATATCACATCTCATGCCATAGGATGGGTCATCAGGTTTGGTATAAGCATTGAGATATCACATCTCTGCTATCGGAAGGGGCTCAGGATAGGAATGGGAAGGACTTAGATATCACATCTCATACTATAGGGAGGGTCTCAGTTTTGATATTAGAAGCATTGAGCTATCACATCTCATGCTATCGGAAGGGTCTCAGGATTGGAATGGGATGGAGTTGGATATCACATCGCAAGCTATCTCGGGATTGGAATGGGAAGGAGTTTGATATCACATCTCAAGCTATAGGAAGGGTCTCAGGTTTGGAAGGGGAAGGATTTGGATCTCACATCTCATGTTATAGGATGGTTCTCATGTTTGGTTTTAGTAGCATTGAGATATCACATCTCATGCTATCGGAAGGGTCTCAGGTTTGGAATGGGAAGGAGTTGATATCAGATCTCATGCTAAAGGAAAGGTCTCAGGTTTGGAAGGGGAAGGATTTGGATCTCACATCTCATGTTTTAGGACGGGTCTCAGGTTTGGTATTAGAAGCATTGAAATATCACATCTCATGGTATAGGAAGGGTCTCAGGTTTGGAAAGGGAATGATTTGGATTTCACATCTCATGTTATAGGATGGTTCTCATGTTTGGTTTTAGAAGCATTGAAATATCACATCTCATGGTATAGGAAGGGTCTCAGGTTTGGAAAGGGAATGATTTGGATTTCACATCTCATGTTATAGGAAGGATCTCAGGTTTGGTATTAGAAGCATTGAGATATCACATCTCATGCTATAGGAAGGGTTTTAGGATTGGAATCGGAAGGGGTTGTATATGACATCTCATGTTATAGGAAGGATCTCAGGTTTGGTATTAGAAGCATTGAGATATCACATCTCATGCTATAGGAAGGGTCTCAGGATTGGAATCGGAAGGAGTTGTATTGGAATCTCATGCCATAGGAAGGGTCTCAGGTTTGGTATAAGCATTGAGATATCACATCTCTGCTATCGGAAGGGTCTCAGGATTGGAATGGGAAGGAGTAGGATATCCCATCTCGTTATAGGAAGGGTCTCAGGTTTGGTATTAGAAGCATTGAGATATCACATCTCATGCTATAGGAAGGGTCTAAGGTTTGGAAAGGGGAAGGATTTGGGTACCACATCTCATGTTATAGGATCGGTCTCAGGTTTGGTATTAGAAGCATTGAGATATCAAGTCTCATGGTATAGGACGGGTCTCAGAATTGGAATGGGAAGGAGTTGGATATCACATCTCAAGCTATAGGAAGGGTCTCAGGATTGGAATGGGAAGGAGTTTGATATCACATCTCATGCCATGGTATGGGTCTCAGGTTTTGTAGAAGCATTGGGATATCACATCACATGCTATCGGAAGGGTATCGGGATTGGATTTGGAAGGAGTTGGATATCCCATCTCATGCTATAGGCAGGGTCTAAGTTTGGAATGGGAAGGAGTTGGATATCACATCTCATGTTATAGGAAGGGTCTCAGGATTGGAATGGGAAGGACTTGGATATCACATCTCATTCTATAGGAAGGCTCTCAGGGTTGGAAGGGGAAGGAGTTGGATATCACATTTCATGTTAGAGGTAGGATCTCAGGTTTGGTATTAGAGGCATTGAGATATCACATCTCATGCCATCGGAAGGGTGTCTGGATTGGAATGGGAAGGAGTTGGATATCACATCTCATGATAAAGGAAGGGTCTAAGGTTTGGAAGGGGAAGGATTTGGATATCACATCTCATGTTATAGGACGGGTCTCAGGTTTGGTATTAGAAGCATTGAGATATCAAGTCTCATGGTATAGGAAGGGTCTCAGAATTGGAATGGGAAGGAGTTGGATATCACATCTCAAGCTATAGGAAGGGTCTCAGGATTGGAATGGGAAGGAGTTTGATATCACATCTCATGCCATAGTATGGGTCTCAGGTTTGGTAGAAGCATTGGGATATCACATCTCATGCTATCGGAAGGGTATCAGGATTGGATTTGGAAGGAGTTGGATATCCCATCTCATGCTATAGGAAGGGTCTCAGGTTGGAATGGGAAGGAGTTGGATATCACATCTCATGTTATAGGAAGGGTCTCGGGATTGGAATGGGAAGGACTTGGATATCATATCTCATGCTATAGGAAGGCTCTCAGGTTTTGAAGGGGAAGGAGTTGGATATCACATCTCATGTTATAGGACGGGTCTCAGGTTTGGTATTAGAAGCATTGAGATATCAAGTCTCATGGTATAGGAAGGGTCTCAGAATTGGAATGGGAAGGAGTTGGATATCACATCTCATGTTATAGGAAAGATATCAGGTTTGGTATTAGAAGCATTGAGACATCACATCTCATGTTATAGGAAGGGTCTCATGTTTGGAATGGGAAGGAGTTGGATATCACATATGCTATAGGAAGGGTCTCAGGTTTGGAACGGGAAAGAATTGGATATCACATCTCATGCTATAGGAAGGGTCTCAGGTTTGGTATAAGCATTGAGATATCACATCTCTGCTATCGGAAGTGTCTCAGGATTGGAATGGGAAGGAGTTGGATATCCCATCTCATGTTATAGGACGGGTCTCAGGTTTGTTATTAGAATCATTGAGATATCATATTGCATGCTGTAGGAAGGGTCTAAGGATTGGAATGGGAAGGACTTGGATATCACATCTCATGCTATAGGTAGGCTCTCAGGTTTGGAAAGGGAAGGAGTCGGATATCACATTTCATGTTAGAGGAAGGATCTCAGGTTTGGTATTAGAGGCATTGAGATATAACATCTCATGCTATAGGAAGTGTCTCAGGATTGGAATGGGAAGGAGTTGGATATCACATCTCATGCTATAGGAAGGGATTCAGGTTTGGTATAAGCATTGAGATATCACATCTCATGCTATAGGAAGGGTCTCAGGATTGGAATGGGAAGGAGTTGGATATCACATCTCATGCTATAGGAAGGGTCTCAGGTTTGGTATAAGCATTGAGATATCACATCTCATGCTATAGGAAGGGTCTCAGGATTGGAATGGGAAGGAGTTGTATATGACATCTCATGCCATAGGAAGGGTCTCGGGTTTGGTATAAGCATTGAGATATCACATCTCTGCTATCGGAAGGGTCTCAGGATTGGAATGGGAAGGAGTTTGATATCACATCTCATGCCATGTATGGGTCTCAGATTTTGTAGAAGCATTGGGATATCACATCTCATGCTATCGGAAGGGTATCAGGATTGGATTTGGAAGGAGTTGGATATCCCATCTCATGCTATAGGAAGGGTCTCAGGTTGGAATGGGAAGGAGTTGGATATCACATCTGATGTTATAGGAAGGGTCTCAGGATTGGAATGGGAAGGACTTGGATATCACATCTCATGCTATAGGAAGGCTCCCAGGTTTGGAAGGGGAAGGAGTTGGATATCACATTTCATGCTATCGGAAGTATCTCAGGTTTGGTATTAGAGGCATTGAGATATCACATCTCATGCTATCATAAGGGTCTCAGGATTGGAATGGGAAGGAGCTGGATATCACATCTCATGCTATAGGAAGGGTCTCAGGTTTGGAACGGGAAGGAGTTGGATATCACATCTCATGCTATCGGAAGTGTCTCAGGATTGGAATGGGAAGGAGTTTGATATCACATCTCATGCCATGAATGGGTCTCAGGTTTTGTAGAAGCATTGGGATATCACATCTCATGCTATCGGAAGGGTATCAGGATTGGATTTGGAAGGAGTTGGATATCCCATCTCATGCTATAGGAAGGGTCTCAGGTTGGAATGGGAAGGAGTTGGATATCACATCTGATGTTATAGGAAGGGTCTCAGGATTGGAATGGGAAGGACTTGGATATCACATCTCATGCTATAGGAAGGCTCTCAGGTTTTGAAGGGGAAGGAGTTGGATATCACATCTCATGTTATAGGACGGGTCTCAGGTTTGGTATTAGAAGCATTGAGATATCAAGTCTCATGGTATAGGAAGGGTCTCAGAATTGGAATGGGAAGGAGTTGGATATCATATCTCAAGCTATAGGAAGGGTCTCAGGATTGGAATGGGAAGGAGTTTGATATCACATCTCATGCCATAGTATGGGTCTCAGGTTTGGTAGAAGCATTGGGATATCACATCTCATGCTATCGGAAGGGTATCAGGATTGGATTTGGAAGGAGTTGGATATCCCATCTCATGCTATAGGAAGGGTCTCAGGTTGGAATGGGAAGGAGTTGGATATCACATCTCATGTTATAGGAAGGGTCTCAGGATTGGAATGGGAAGGAGTTGGATATCCCCTCTCATGTTATAGGACGGGTCTCTGGTTTGGTATAAGCATTGAGATATCACATCTCATGCTATAGGAAGGGTCTCAGGATTGGAATGGGAAGGATTTGGATATCACATCTCATGCTATAGGAAGGGTCTCAGGTTTGGTATACGCATGGAGATATCACTTCTCATGCTATAGGAAGGGTCTCAGGATTGGAATGGGAAGGAGTTGGATATCACATCTCATGCTATAGGAAGGGTCTCGGGTTTGGTATAAGCATGGAGATATCACTTCTCATGCTATAGGAAGGGTCTCAGGATTGGAATGGGAAGGAGTTGGATATCACATCTCATGTTATAGGAAGGATCTCAGGTTTGGTATTAGAAGCATTGAGACATCACATCTCATGCTATGGGAAGGGTCTCAGGATTAGAATGGGAAGGACTTGGATATCCCATCTCATGTTATAGGAAGGGTCTCAGGTTTGGTATTAGAAGCATTGAGATATCACATCTCATGCTATAGGAAGGGTCTCAGGATTGGAATGGGAAGGACTTGGATGTCAGATCTCATGCTATAGGGAGGGTCTCAAGTTTGATATTAGAAGCATTGAGATAACAAATCTCATGATATCGGAAGGGTGTCAGGATTGGAATGGGAAGGAGTTGGATATCACATCTCATGATAAAGGAAGGGTCTAAGGTTTGGAAGGGGAAGGATTTGGATATCACATCTCATGTTATAGGACGGGTCTCAGGTTTGGTATTAGAAGCATTGAGATATCAAGTCTCATGGTATAGGAAGGGTCTCAGAATTGGAATGGGAAGGAGTTGGATATCACATCTCAAGCTATAGGAAGGGTCTCAGGATTGGAATGGGAAGGAGTTTGATATCACATCTCATGCCATAGTATGGGTCTCAGGTTTGGTAGAAGCATTGGGATATCACATCGGATGCTATCGGAAGGGTATCAGGATTGGATTTGGAAGGAGTTGGATATCCCATCTCATGCTATAGGAAGGGTCTCAGGTTGGAATGGGAAGGAGTTGGATATCACATCTCATGTTATAGGAAGGGTCTCAGGATTGGAATGGGAAGGACTTGGATATCATATCTCATGCTATAGGAAGGCTCTCAGGTTTGGAAGGGGAAGGAGTTGGATATCACATTTCATGTTAGAGGAAGGATCTCAGGTTTGGTATTAGAGGCATTGAGATATCACATCTCATGCTATAGGAAGGTTCTCAGGATTGGAATGGGAAGGAGTTGGATATCACATCTCAAGCTATAGGAAGGGTCTCAGGTTTGGTATAAGAATTGAGATATCACATCTCATGCTATAGGAAGGGTCTAAGGATTGGAATGGGAAGGAGTTGGATATCACATCTCATGTTATAGGAAAGATATCAGGTTTGGTATTAGAAGCATTGAGACATCACATCTCATGTTATAGGAAGGGTCTCAGGATTGGAATGGGAAGAAGTTGGATATCACATCTCATGCTATAGGAAGGGTCTCAGGTTTGGTATAAGCATTGAGATATCACATCTCATGCTATAGGAAGGGTCTCAGGATTGGAATGGGAAGGAGTTGTATATAACATCTCATGCCATAGGAAGGGCCTCAGGTTTGGTATAAGCATTGAGATATCACATCTCATGCTATAGGAAGTGTCTCAGGATTGGAATTGAAAGGAGTTGGATATCCCATCTCATGTTATAGGACGGGTCTCAGGTTTGTTATTAGAATCATTGAGATATCATATTGCATGCTGTAGGACTGGTCTAAGGATTGGAATGGTAAGGACTTGGATATCACATCTCATGCTATAGGTAGGCTCTCAGGTTTGGAAAGGGAAGGAGTTGGATATCACATTTCATGTTAGAGGAAGGATCTCAGGTTTGGTATTAGAGGCATTGAGATATCACATCTCATGCTATAGGAAGGGTCTCAGGATTGGAATGGGAAGGAGTTGGATATCACATCTCATGCTATAGGAAGGATCTCAGGTTTGGTATTAGAAGCATTGAGACATCACATCTCATGCTATGGGAAGGGTCTCAGGATTGGAATGGGAAGGAGTTGGATATCACATCTCATGCTATAGGAAGGGTCTCAGGTTTGGTATAAGCATTAAGATATCACATCTCATACTATAGGAAGGGTCTCAGGATTGGAATGGGAAGAAGTTGTATGTGACATCTTATGCCATAGGAAGGGTCTCAGGTTTGGTATAAGCATTGAGATATCACATCTCTGCTATCGGAAGGGTCTCAGGATTGGAATGGGAAGGAGTTGGATATCCCATCTCATGTTATAGGAAGAGTCACAGGTTTGGTATTAGAAGCATTGAGATATCACATCTCATGCTATAGGAAGTGTCTCAGGATTGGAATGGGAAGGAGTTTGATATCACATCTCATGCCATGTATGGGTCTCAGGTTTTGTAGAAGCATTGGGATATCACATCTCATGCTATCGGAAGGGTATCAGGATTGGATTTGGAAGGAGTTGAATATCCCATCTCATGCTATAGGAAGGGTCTCAGGTTGGAATGGGAAGGAGTTGGATATCACATCTGATGTTATAGGAAGGGTCTCAGGATTGGAATGGGAAGGACTTGGATATCACATCTCATGCTATAGGAAGGCTCTCAGGTTTGGAAGGGGAAGGAGTTGGATATCACATTTCATGTTAGAGGTAGGATCTCAGGTTTGGTAAAGAGGCATTGAGATATCACATCTCATGCTATAGGAAGGGTCTCAGGATTGGAATGGGAAGGAGTTGGATATCACATCTCATGTTATAGGAAAGATCGCAGGTTTGGTATTAGAAGCATGAGACATCACATCTCATGTTATAGGAAGGGTCTCAGGATTGGAATGGGAAGGACTTGGATATCACATCTCATGCTATAGGAAGGCTCTCAGGTTTGGAAGGGGAAGGAGTTGGATATCACATTTCATGTTAGAGGTAGGATCTCAGGTTTGGTAAAAAGGCATTGAGATAACACATCTCATGCTATCGGAAGGGTCTCAGGATTGGAATGGGAAGGAGTTTGATATCACATCTCATGCTATAGGAAAGGTCTCAGGTTTGGAACTGGAAGGAGTTGGATATCCCATCTCATGTTATAGGACGGGTCTCAGGTTTGGTATTAGAAGCATTGAGATATCACATCGCATGCTGTAGGAAGGGTCTCAGGATTGGAATGGGAAGGAGTTGGATATTACATTCTTGCTATAGGAAGGGTCTCATGTTTGGAATGGGAAGGAGTTGGATATCACATATGCTATAGGAAGGGTCTCAGGTTTGGAACGGGAAAGAATTGGATATCACATCTCATGCTATAGGAAGGGTCTCAGGTTTGGTATAAGCATTGAGATATCACATCTCTGCTATCGGAAGTGTCTCAGGATTGGAATGGGAAGGAGTTGGATATCCCATCTCATGTTATAGGACGGGTCTCAGGTTTGTTATTAGAATCATTGAGATATCATATTGCATGCTGTAGGAAGGGTCTAAGGATTGGAATGGGAAGGACTTGGATATCACATCTCATGCTATAGGTAGGCTCTCAGGTTTGGAAAGGGAAGGAGTCGGATATCACATTTCATGTTAGAGGAAGGATCTCAGGTTTGGTATTAGAGGCATTGAGATATCACATCTCATGCTATAGGAAGTGTCTCAGAATTGGAATGGGAAGGAGTTGGATATCACATCTCATGCTATAGGAAGGGATTCAGGTTTGGTATAAGCATTGAGATATCACATCTCATGCTATAGGAAGGGTCTCAGGATTGGAATGGGAAGGAGTTGGATATCACATCTCATGCTATAGGAAGGGTCTCAGGTTTGGTATAAGCATTGAGATATCACATCTCATGCTATAGGAAGGGTCTCAGGATTGGAATGGGAAGGAGTTGTATATGACATCTCATGCCATAGGAAGGGTTTCGGGTTTGGTATAAGCATTGAGATATCACATCTCTGCTATCGGAAGGGTCTCAGGATTGGAATGGGAAGGAGTTTGATATCACATCTCATGCCATGTATGGGTCTCAGGTTTTGTAGAAGCATTGGGATATCACATCTCATGCTATCGGAAGGGTATCAGGATTGGATTTGGAAGGAGTTGGATATCCCATCTCATGCTATAGGAAGGGTCTCAGGTTGGAATGGGAAGGAGTTGGATATCACATCTGATGTTATAGGAAGGGTCTCAGGATTGGAATGGGAAGGACTTGGATATCACATCTCATGCTATAGGAAGGCTCCCAGGTTTGGAAGGGGAAGGAGTTGGATATCACATTTCATGTTAGAGGTAGGATATCAGGTTTGGTAAAGAGGCATTGAGATATCACATCTCGTGCTATAGGAAGGGTCTCACAATTGGAATGGGAAGGAGTTGGATATCACATCTCATGTTATAGGAAAGATCTCAGGTTTGGTATTAGAAGCATTGAGACATCACATCTCATGTTATAGGAAGGGTCTCAGGATTGGAATGGGAAGAAGTTGGATATCACATCTCATGCAATAGGAAGGTTCTCAGGTTTGGTATAAGCATTGAGATATCACATCTCATGCTATAAGAAGGGTCTCAGGATTGGAATGGGAAGGAGTTGTATATGACATCTCATGCCATAGGAAGGGTCTCAGGTTTGGTATAAGCATTGAGATATCACATCTCATGCTATAGGAAGGGTCTCAGGATTGGAATGGGAAGGACTTGGATATCACATCTCACGCTATAGGCAGGGTCTCAGGTTTGGAAAGGGAAGGAGTTGGATATCACATTTCATGTTAGAGGTAGGATCTCAGGTTTGGTATTAGAGGCATTGAGATATCACATCTCATGCTATCAGAAGGGTCTCAGGATTGGAATGGGAAGGAGTTGGATATCACATCTCATGCTAAAGGGAGGGTCTCAGGTTTGGAAGGGGAAGGATTAGGATATCACATCTCATGTTATAGGAAGGATCTCAGGTTTGGTATTAGAAGCATTGAGATATCACATCTCATGCTATCGGAAGTATCTCAGGTTTGGTATTAGAGGCATTGAGATATCACATCTCATGCTATCATAAGGGTCTCAGGATTGGAATGGGAAGGAGCTGGATATCACATCTCATGCTATAGGAAGGGTCTCAGGTTTGGAACGGGAAGGAGTTGGATATCACATCTCATGTTATAGGAAGAGTCTCAGGTTTGGAATAAACATTGAGATATCACATCTCTGCAATCGGAAGTGTCTCAGGATTGGAATGGGAAGGAGTTTGATATCACATCTCATGCCATGTATGGGTCTCACGTTTTGTAGAAGCATTGGGATATCACATCTCATGCTATCGGAAGGGTATCAGGATTGGATTTGGAAGGAGTTGGATATCCCATCTCATGTTATAGGAAGAGTCACAGGTTTGGTATTAGAAGCATTGAGATATCACATCTCATGCTATAGGAAGTGTCTCAGGATTGGAATGGGAAGGAGTTTGATATCACATCTCATGCCATGTATGGGTCTCAGGTTTTGTAGAAGCATTGGGATATCACATCTCATGCTATCGGAAGGGTATCAGGATTGGATTTGGAAGGAGTTGAATATCCCATCTCATGCTATAGGAAGGGTCTCAGGTTGGAATGGGAAGGAGTTGGATATCACATCTGATGTTATAGGAAGGGTCTCAGGATTGGAATGGGAAGGACTTGGATATCACATCTCATGCTATAGGAAGGCTCTCAGGTTTGGAAGGGGAAGGAGTTGGATATCACATTTCATGTTAGAGGTAGGATCTCAGGTTTGGTAAAGAGGCATTGAGATATCACATCTCATGCTATAGGAAGGGTCTCAGGATTGGAATGGGAAGGAGTTGGATATCACATCTCATGTTATAGGAAAGATCGCAGGTTTGGTATTAGAAGCATGAGACATCACATCTCATGTTATAGGAAGGGTCTCAGGATTGGAATGGGAAGGACTTGGATATCACATCTCATGCTATAGGAAGGCTCTCAGGTTTGGAAGGGGAAGGAGTTGGATATCACATTTCATGTTAGAGGTAGGATCTCAGGTTTGGTAAAAAGGCATTGAGATAACACATCTCATGCTATCGGAAGGGTCTCAGGATTGGAATGGGAAGGAGTTTGATATCACATCTCATGCTATAGGAAAGGTCTCAGGTTTGGAACTGGAAGGAGTTGGATATCCCATCTCATGTTATAGGACGGGTCTCAGGTTTGGTATTAGAAGCATTGAGATATCACATCGCATGCTGTAGGAAGGGTCTCAGGATTGGAATGGGAAGGAGTTGGATATTACATTCTTGCTATAGGAAGGGTCTCATGTTTGGAATGGGAAGGAGTTGGATATCACATATGCTATAGGAAGGGTCTCAGGTTTGGAACGGGAAAGAATTGGATATCACATCTCATGCTATAGGAAGGGTCTCAGGTTTGGTATAAGCATTGAGATATCACATCTCTGCTATCGGAAGTGTCTCAGGATTGGAATGGGAAGGAGTTGGATATCCCATCTCATGTTATAGGACGGGTCTCAGGTTTGTTATTAGAATCATTGAGATATCATATTGCATGCTGTAGGAAGGGTCTAAGGATTGGAATGGGAAGGACTTGGATATCACATCTCATGCTATAGGTAGGCTCTCAGGTTTGGAAAGGGAAGGAGTCGGATATCACATTTCATGTTAGAGGAAGGATCTCAGGTTTGGTATTAGAGGCATTGAGATATCACATCTCATGCTATAGGAAGTGTCTCAGGATTGGAATGGGAAGGAGTTGGATATCACATCTCATGCTATAGGAAGGGATTCAGGTTTGGTATAAGCATTGAGATATCACATCTCATGCTATAGGAAGGGTCTCAGGATTGGAATGGGAAGGAGTTGGATATCACATCTCATGCTATAGGAAGGGTCTCAGGTTTGGTATAAGCATTGAGATATCACATCTCATGCTATAGGAAGGGTCTCAGGATTGGAATGGGAAGGAGTTGTATATGACATCTCATGCCATAGGAAGGGTTTCGGGTTTGGTATAAGCATTGAGATATCACATCTCTGCTATCGGAAGGGTCTCAGGATTGGAATGGGAAGGAGTTTGATATCACATCTCATGCCATGTATGGGTCTCAGGTTTTGTAGAAGCATTGGGATATCACATCTCATGCTATCGGAAGGGTATCAGGATTGGATTTGGAAGGAGTTGGATATCCCATCTCATGCTATAGGAAGGGTCTCAGGTTGGAATGGGAAGGAGTTGGATATCACATCTGATGTTATAGGAAGGGTCTCAGGATTGGAATGGGAAGGACTTGGATATCACATCTCATGCTATAGGAAGGCTCCCAGGTTTGGAAGGGGAAGGAGTTGGATATCACATTTCATGTTAGAGGTAGGATATCAGGTTTGGTAAAGAGGCATTGAGATATCACATCTCGTGCTATAGGAAGGGTCTCACAATTGGAATGGGAAGGAGTTGGATATCACATCTCATGTTATAGGAAAGATCTCAGGTTTGGTATTAGAAGCATTGAGACATCACATCTCATGTTATAGGAAGGGTCTCAGGATTGGAATGGGAAGAAGTTGGATATCACATCTCATGCAATAGGAAGGTTCTCAGGTTTGGTATAAGCATTGAGATATCACATCTCATGCTATAAGAAGGGTCTCAGGATTGGAATGGGAAGGAGTTGTATATGACATCTCATGCCATAGGAAGGGTCTCAGGTTTGGTATAAGCATTGAGATATCACATCTCATGCTATAGGAAGGGTCTCAGGATTGGAATGGGAAGGACTTGGATATCACATCTCATGCTATAGGCAGGGTCTCAGGTTTGGAAAGGGAAGGAGTTGGATATCACATTTCATGTTAGAGGTAGGATCTCAGGTTTGGTATTAGAGGCATTGAGATATCACATCTCATGCTATCAGAAGGGTCTCAGGATTGGAATGGGAAGGAGTTGGATATCACATCTCATGCTAAAGGGAGGGTCTCAGGTTTGGAAGGGGAAGGATTAGGATATCACATCTCATGTTATAGGAAGGATCTCAGGTTTGGTATTAGAAGCATTGAGATATCACATCTCATGCTATCGGAAGTATCTCAGGTTTGGTATTAGAGGCATTGAGATATCACATCTCATGCTATCATAAGGGTCTCAGGATTGGAATGGGAAGGAGCTGGATATCACATCTCATGCTATAGGAAGGGTCTCAGGTTTGGAACGGGAAGGAGTTGGATATCACATCTCATGTTATAGGAAGAGTCTCAGGTTTGGAATAAACATTGAGATATCACATCTCTGCAATCGGAAGTGTCTCAGGATTGGAATGGGAAGGAGTTTGATATCACATCTCATGCCATGTATGGGTCTCACGTTTTGTAGAAGCATTGGGATATCACATCTCATGCTATCGGAAGGGTATCAGGATTGGATTTGGAAGGAGTTGGATATCCCATCTCATGCTATAGGAAGGGTCTCAGGTTGGAATGGGAAGGAGTTGGATATCACATCTGATGTTATAGGAAGGGTCTCAGGATTGGAATGGGAAGGACTTGGATATCACATCTCATGCTATAGGAAGGCTCCCAGGTTTGGAAGGGGAAGGAGTTGGATATCACATATCATGTTAGAGGTAGGATATCAGGTTTGGTAAAGAGGCATTGAGATATCACATCTCGTGCTATAGGAAGGGTCTCACAATTGGAATGGGAAGGAGTTGGATATCACATCTCATGTTATAGGAAAGATCTCAGGTTTGGTATTAGAAGCATTGAGACATCACATCTCATGTTATAGGAAGGGTCTCAGGATTGGAATGGGAAGAAGTTGGATATCACATCTCATGCAATAGGAAGGTTCTCAGGTTTGGTATAAGCATTGAGATATCACATCTCATGCTATAAGAAGGGTCTCGGGATTGGAATGGGAAGGAGTTGTATATCACATCTCATGCTATAGGCAGGGTCTCAGGTTTGGAAAGGGAAGGAGTTGGATATCACATTTCATGTTAGAGGTAGGATCTCAGGTTTGGTATTAGAGGCATTGAGATATCACATCTCATGCTATCAGAAGGGTCTCAGGATTGGAATGGGAAGGAGTTGGATATCACATCTCATGCTAAAGGGAGGGTCTCAGGTTTGGAAGGGGAAGGATTAGGATATCACATCTCATGTTATAGGAAGGATCTCAGGTTTGGTATTAGAAGCATTGAGATATCACATCTCATGCTATCGGAAGTATCTCAGGTTTGGTATTAGAGGCATTGAGATATCACATCTCATGCTATCATAAGGGTCTCAGGATTGGAATGGGAAGGAGCTGGATATCACATCTCATGCTATAGGAAGGGTCTCAGGTTTGGAACGGGAAGGAGTTGGATATCACATCTCATGTTATAGGAAGAGTCTCAGGTTTGGAATAAACATTGAGATATCACATCTCTGCAATCGGAAGTGTCTCAGGATTGGGATGGGAAGGAGTTGGATATCACATCTCATGCTATAGGAAGGGTCTCAGGTTTGGAACGGGAAGGAGTTGGATATCCCATCTCATGTTATAGGACGGGTCTCAGGTTTGGTATTAGAAGCATTGAGATATCACATCGCATGCTGTAGGAAGGGTCTCAGGATTGGAATGGGAAGGAGTTGGATATTACATTCTTGCTATAGGAAGGATCTCATGTTTGGAATGGGAAGGAGTTGGATATCACATATGCTATAGGAAGGGTCTCAGGTTTGGAACGGGAAGGAGTTGGATATCACATCTCATGCTATAGGAAGGGTCTCAGGTTTAGTATAAGCATTGAGATATCACATCTCTGCTATTGGAAGTGTCTCAGGATTGGAATGGGAAGGAGTTGGATATCCCATCTCATGTTATAGGACGGGTCTCTGGTTTGGTATAAGCATTGAGATATCACATCTCATGCTATAGGAAGGGTCTCAGGATTGGAATGGGAAGGATTTGGATATCACATCTCATGCTATAGGAAGGGTCTCAGGTTTGGTATACGCATGGAGATATCACTTCTCATGCTATAGGAAGGGTCTCAGGATTGGAATGGGAAGGAGTTGGATATCACATCTCATGCTATAGGAAGGGTCTCGGGTTTGGTATAAGCATGGAGATATCACTTCTCATGCTATAGGAAGGGTCTCAGGATTGGAATGGGAAGGAGTTGGATATCACATCTCATGTTATAGGAAGGATCTCAGGTTTGGTATTAGAAGCATTGAGACATCACATCTCATGCTATGGGAAGGGTCTCAGGATTAGAATGGGAAGGACTTGGATATCCCATCTCATGTTATAGGAAGGGTCTCAGGTTTGGTATTAGAAGCATTGAGATATCACATCTCATGCTATAGGAAGGGTCTCAGGATTGGAATGGGAAGGACTTGGATGTCAGATCTCATGCTATAGGGAGGGTCTCAAGTTTGATATTAGAAGCATTGAGATAACAAATCTCATGATATCGGAAGGGTGTCAGGATTGGAATGGGAAGGAGTTGGATATCACATCTCATGATAAAGGAAGGGTCTAAGGTTTGGAAGGGGAAGGAGTTTGATATCACATCTCATGCCATAGTATGGGTCTCAGGTTTGGTAGAAGCATTGGGATATCACATCTCATGCTATCGGAAGGGTATCAGGATTGGATTTGGAAGGAGTTGGATATCCCATCTCATGCTATAGGAAGGGTCTCAGGTTGGAATGGGAAGGAGTTGGATATCACATCTCATGTTATAGGAAGGGTCTCAGGATTGGAATGGGAAGGACTTGGATATCATATCTCATGCTATAGGAAGGCTCTCAGGTTTGGAAGGGGAAGGAGTTGGATATCACATTTCATGTTAGAGGAAGGATCTCAGGTTTGGTATTAGAGGCATTGAGATATCACATCTCATGCTATAGGAAGGTTCTCAGGATTGGAATGGGAAGGAGTTGGATATCACATCTCAAGCTATAGGAAGGGTCTCAGGTTTGGTATAAGCATTGAGATATCACATCTCATGCTATAGGAAGGGTCTCAGGATTGGAATGGGAAGGAGTTGGATATCACATCTCATGTTATAGGAAAGATATCAGGTTTGGTATTAGAAGCATTGAGAC
This sequence comes from Ambystoma mexicanum, assembly GCF_040938575.1. NCBI lineage: Eukaryota > Metazoa > Chordata > Amphibia > Caudata > Ambystomatidae > Ambystoma > Ambystoma mexicanum. The sequence goes on from NC_090934.1 coordinate 1,151,233,272, forward strand.
ATCACATCTCATGTTATAGGAAGGGTCTCAGGATTGGAATGGGAAGAAGTTGGATATCACATCTCATGCTATAGGAAGGGTCTCAGGTTTGGTATAAGCATTGAGATATCACATCTCATGCTATAGGAAGGGTCTCAGGATTGGAATGGGAAGGAGTTGTATATGACATCTCATGCCATAGGAAGGGTCTCAGGTTTGGTATAAGCATTGAGATATCACATCTCATGCTATAGGAAGTGTCTCAGGATTGGAATTGAAAGGAGTTGGATATCCCATCTCATGTTATAGGACGGGTCTCAGGTTTGTTATTAGAATCATTGAGATATCATATTGCATGCTGTAGGAAGGGTCTAAGGATTGGAATGGGAAGGACTTGGATATCACATCTCATGCTATAGGTAGGCTCTCAGGTTTGGAAAGGGAAGGAGTTGGATATCACATTTCATGTTAGAGGAAGGATCTCAGGTTTGGTATTAGAGGCATTGAGATATCACATCTCATGCTATAGGAAGGGTCTCAGGATTGGAATGGGAAGGAGTTGGATATCACATCTCATGCTATAGGAAGGATCTCAGGTTTGGTATTAGAAGCATTGAGACATCACATCTCATGCTATGGGAAGGGTCTCAGGATTGGAATGGGAAGGAGTTGGATATCACATCTCATGCTATAGGAAGGGTCTCAGGTTTGGTATAAGCATTAAGATATCACATCTCATACTATAGGAAGGGTCTCAGGATTGGAATGGGAAGGAGTTGTATGTGACATCTTATGCCATAGGAAGGGTCTCAGGTTTGGTATAAGCATTGAGATATCACATCTCTGCTATCGGAAGGGTCTCAGGATTGGAATGGGAAGGAGTTGGATATCCCATCTCATGTTATAGGAAGAGTCACAGGTTTGGTATTAGAAGCATTGAGATATCACATCTCATGCTATAGGAAGTGTCTCAGGATTGGAATGGGAAGGCGTTTGATATCACATCTCATGCCATGTATGGGTCTCAGGTTTTGTAGAAGCATTGGGATATCACATCTCATGCTATCGGAAGGGTATCAGGATTGGATTTGGAAGGAGTTGAATATCCCATCTCATGCTATAGGAAGGGTCTCAGGTTGGAATGGGAAGGAGTTGGATATCACATCTGATGTTATAGGAAGGGTCTCAGGATTGGAATGGGAAGGACTTGGATATCACATCTCATGCTATAGGAAGGCTCTCAGGTTTGGAAGGGGAAGGAGTTGGATATCACATTTCATGTTATAGGAAAGATCGCAGGTTTGGTATTAGAAGCATTGAGACATCACATCTCATGTTATAGGAAGGGTCTCAGGATTGGAATGGGAAGGACTTGGATATCACATCTCATGCTATAGGAAGGCTCTCAGGTTTGGAAGGGGAAGGAGTTGGATATCACATTTCATATTAGAGGTAGGATCTCAGGTTTGGTAAAAAGGCATTGAGATAACACATCTCATGCTATCGGAAGGGTCTCAGGATTGGAATGGGAAGGAGTTTGATATCACATCTCATGCTATAGGAAAGGTCTCAGGTTTGGAACTGGAAGGAGTTGGATATCCCATCTCATGTTATAGGACGGGTCTCAGGTTTGGTATTAGAAGCATTGAGATATCACATCGCATGCTGTAGGAAGGGTCTCAGGATTGGAATGGGAAGGAGTTGGATATTACATTCTTGCTATAGGAAGGGTCTCATGTTTGGAATGGGAAGGAGTTGGATATCACATATGCTAAAGGAAGGTTCTCAGGTTTGGAACGGGAAAGAATTGGATATCACATCTCATGCTATAGGAAGGGTCTCAGGTTTGGTATAAGCATTGAGATATCACATCTCTGCTATCGGAAGTGTCTCAGGATTGGAATGGGAAGGAGTTGGATATCCCATCTCATGTTATAGGACGGGTCTCAGGTTTGTTATTAGAATCATTGAGATATCATATTGCATGCTGTAGGAAGGGTCTAAGGATTGGAATGGGAAGGACTTGGATATCACATCTCATGCTATAGGTAGGCTCTCAGGTTTGGAAAGGGAAGGAGTCGGATATCACATTTCATGTTAGAGGAAGGATCTCAGGTTTGGTATTAGAGGCATTGAGATATCACATCTCATGCTATAGGAAGTGTCTCAGGATTGGAATGGGAAGGAGTTGGATATCACATCTCATGCTATAGGAAGGGATTCAGGTTTGGTATAAGCATTGAGATATCACATCTCATGCTATAGGAAGGGTCTCAGGATTGGAATGGGAAGGAGTTGGATATCACATCTCATGCTATAGGAAGGGTCTCAGGTTTGGTATAAGCATTGAGATATCACATCTCATGCTATAGGAAGGGTCTCAGGATTGGAATGGGAAGGAGTTGTATATGACATCTCATGCCATAGGAAGGGTCTCGGGTTTGGTATAAGCATTGAGATATCACATCTCTGCTATCGGAAGGGTCTCAGGATTGGAATGGGAAGGAGTTTGATATCACATCTCATGCCATGTATGGGTCTCAGATTTTGTAGAAGCATTGGGATATCACATCTCATGCTATCGGAAGGGTATCAGGATTGGATTTGGAAGGAGTTGGATATCCCATCTCATGCTATAGGAAGGGTCTCAGGTTGGAATGGGAAGGAGTTGGATATCACATCTGATGTTATAGGAAGGGTCTCAGTATTGGAATGGGAAGGACTTGGATATCACATCTCATGCTATAGGAAGGCTCCCAGGTTTGGAAGGGGAAGGAGTTGGATATCACATTTCATGTTAGAGGTAGGATATCAGGTTTGGTAAAGAGGCATTGAGATATCACATCTTGTGCTATAGGAAGGGTCTCACAATTGGAATGGGAAGGAGTTGGATATCACATCTCATGTTATAGGAAAGATCTCAGGTTTGGTATTAGAAGCATTGAGACATCACATCTCATGTTATAGGAAGGGTCTCAGGATTGGAATGGGAAGAAGTTGGATATCACATCTCATGCAATAGGAAGGTTCTCAGGTTTGGTATAAGCATTGAGATATCACATCTCATGCTATAGGAAGGGTCTCAGGATTGGAATGGGAAGGAGTTGTATATGACATCTCATGCCATAGGAAGGGTCTCAGGTTTGGTATAAGCATTGAGATATCACATCTCATGCTATAGGAAGGGTCTCAGGATTGGAATGGGAAGGACTTGGATATCACATCTCATGCTATAGGCAGGGTCTCAGGTTTGGAAAGGGAAGGAGTTGGATATCACATTTCATGTTAGAGGTAGGATCTCAGGTTTGGTATTAGAGGCATTGAGATATCACATCTCATGCTATCAGAAGGGTCTCAGGATTGGAATGGGAAGGAGTTGGATATCACATCTCATGCTAAAGGGAGGGTCTCAGGTTTGGAAGGGGAAGGATTAGGATATCACATCTCATGTTATAGGAAGGATCTCAGGTTTGGTATTAGAAGCATTGAGATATCACATCTCATGCTATCGGAAGTATCTCAGGTTTGGTATTAGAGGCATTGAGATATCACATCTCATGCTATCATAAGGGTCTCAGGATTGGAATGGGAAGGAGCTGGATATCACATCTCATGCTATAGGAAGGGTCTCAGGTTTGGAACGGGAAGGAGTTGGATATCACATCTCATGTTATAGGAAGAGTCTCAGGTTTGGAATAAACATTGAGATATCACATCTCTGCAATCGGAAGTGTCTCAGGATTGGGATGGGAAGGAGTTGGATATCACATCTCATGCTATAGGAAGGGTCTCAGGTTTGGAACGGAAAGGAGTTGGATATCCCATCTCATGTTATAGGACGGGTCTCAGGTTTGGTATTAGAAGCATTGAGATATCACATTGCATGCTGTAGGAAGGGTCTCAGGATTGGAATGGGAAGGAGTTGGATATTACATTCTTGCTATAGGAAGGGTCTCATGTTTGGAATGGGAAGGAGTTGGATATCACATATGCTATAGGAAGGGTCTCAGGTTTGGAACGGGAAGGAGTTGGATATCACATCTCATGCTATAGGAAGGGTCTCAGGTTTAGTATAAGCATTGAGATATCACATCTCTGCTATTGGAAGTGTCTCAGGATTGGAATGGGAAGGAGTTGGATATCCCATCTCATGTTATAGGATGGGTCTCAGGTTTGTTATTAGAATCATTGAGATATCATATTGCATGCTATGGGAAGGGTCTCAGGATTGGAATGGGAAGGAGTTGGATATCACATTTCATGTTAGAGGAAGGATCTCAGGTTTGGTGTTAGAGGCATTGAGATATCACATCTCATGCTATAGGAAGGGTCTCAGGATTGGAATGGGAAGGTGTTGGATATCACATCTCATGCTATAGGAAGGGTCTCAGGTTTGGTATAAGCATTGAGATATCACATCTCATGCTATAGGAAGGGTCTCAGGATTGGAATGGGAAGGAGTTGGATATCACATCTGATATTATAGGAAGGATCTCAGGTTTGGTATTAGAAGCATTGAGACATCACATCTCATGCTATGGGAAGGTCCTCAGGATTGGAATGGGAAGGAGTTGGATATCACATCTCATGCTATAGGAAGGGTCTCAGGTTTGGTATAAGCATTGAGATATCACATCTCATGCTATAGGAAGGGTCTCAGGATTGGAATGGGAAGGAGTTGTAGATGACATCTCATGCCATAGGAAGTGTCTCAGGTTTGGTATAAGCATTGAGATATCACATCTCTGCTATCGGAAGGGTCTCAGGATTGGAATGGGAAGGAGTTGGATATCCCATCTCATGTTATAAGAAGAGTCTCAGGTTTGGTATTAAAAGCATTGAGATATCACATCTCATGCTATAGGAAGTGTCTCAGGATTGGAATGGGAAGGAGTTTGATATCACATCTCATGCTATAGGAAAGGTCTCAGGTTTGGAACTGGAAGGAGTTGGATATCCCATCTCATGTTATAGGACGGGTCTCAGGTTTGGTATTAGAAGCATTGAGATATCACATCGCATGCTGTAGGAAGGGTCTCAGGATTGGAATGGGAAGGAGTTGGATATTACATTCTTGCTATAGGAAGGGTCTCATGTTTGGAATGGGAAGGAGTTGGATATCACATATGCTATAGGAAGGGTCTCAGGTTTGGAACGGGAAAGAATTGGATATCACATCTCATGCTATAGGAAGGGTCTCAGGTTTGGTATAAGCATTGAGATATCACATCTCTGCTATCGGAAGTGTCTCAGGATTGGAATGGGAAGGAGTTGGATATCCCATCTCATGTTATAGGACGGGTCTCAGGTTTGTTATTAGAATCATTGAGATATCATATTGCATGCTGTAGGAAGGGTCTAAGGATTGGAATGGGAAGGACTTGGATATCACATCTCATGCTATAGGTAGGCTCTCAGGTTTGGAAAGGGAAGGAGTCGGATATCACATTTCATGTTAGAGGAAGGATCTCAGGTTTGGTATTAGAGGCATTGAGATATCACATCTCATGCTATAGGAAGTGTCTCAGGAGTGGAATGGGAAGGAGTTGGATATCACATCTCATGCTATAGGAAGGGATTCAGGTTTGGTATAAGCATTGAGATATCACATCTCATGCTATAGGAAGGGTCTCAGGATTGGAATGGGAAGGAGTTTGATATCACATCTCATGCTATAGGAAGGGTCTCAGGTTTGGTATAAGCATTGAGATATCACATCTCATGCTATAGGAAGGGTCTCAGGATTGGAATTGGAAGGAGTTGTATATGACATCTCATGCCATAGGAAGGGTCTCGGGTTTGGTATAAGCATTGAGATATCACATCTCTGCTATCGGAAGGGTCTCAGGATTGGAATGGGAAGGAGTTTGATATCACATCTCATGCCATGTATGGGTCTCAGGTTTTGTAGAAGCATTGGGATATCACATCTCATGCTATCGGAAGGGTATCAGGATTGGATTTGGAAGGAGTTGGATATACCATCTCATGCTATAGGAAGGGTCTCAGGTTGGAATGGGAAGGAGTTGGATATCACATCTGATGTTATAGGAAGGGTCTCAGGATTGGAATGGGAAGGACTTGGATATCACATCTCATGCTATAGGAAGGCCCCCAGGTTTGGAAGGGGAAGGAGTTGGATATCACATATCATGTTAGAGGTAGGATATCAGGTTTGGTAAAGAGGCATTGAGATATCACATCTCGTGCTATAGGAAGGGTCTCACAATTGGAATGGGAAGGAGTTGGATATCACATCTCATGTTATAGGAAAGATCTCAGGTTTGGTATTAGAAGCATTGAGACATCACATCTCATGTTATAGGAAGGGTCTCAGGATTGGAATGGGAAGAAGTTGGATATCACATCTCATGCAATAGGAAGGTTCTCAGGTTTGGTATAAGCATTGAGATATCACATCTCATGCTATAGGAAGGGGCTCAGGATTGGAATGGGAAGGAGTTGTATATGACATCTCATGCCATAGGAAGGGTCTCAGGTTTGGTATAAGCATTGAGATATCACATCTCATGCTATAGGAAGGGTCTCAGGATTGGAATGGGAAGGACTTGGATATCACATCTCATGCTATAGGCAGGGTCTCAGGTTTGGAAAGGGAAGGAGTTGGATATCACATTTCATGTTAGAGGTAGGATCTCAGGTTTGGTATTAGAGGCATTGAGATATCACATCTCATGCTATCAGAAGGGTCTCAGGATTGGAATGGGAAGGAGTTGGATATCACATCTCATGCTAAAGGGAGGGTCTCAGGTTTGGAAGGGGAAGGATTAGGATATCACATCTCATGTTATAGGAAGGATCTCAGGTTTGGTATTAGAAGCATTGAGATATCACATCTCATGCTATCGGAAGTATCTCAGGTTTGGTATTAGAGGCATTGAGATATCACATCTCATGCTATCATAAGGGTCTCAGGATTGGAATGGGAAGGAGCTGGATATCACATCTCATGCTATAGGAAGGGTCTCAGGTTTGGAACGGGAAGGAGTTGGATATCACATCTCATGTTATAGGAAGAGTCTCAGGTTTGGTATAAACATTGAGATATCACATCTCTGCAATCGGAAGTGTCTCGGGATTGGGATGGGAAGGAGTTGGATATCACATCTCATGCTATAGGAAGGGTCTCAGGTTTGGAACGGGAAGGAGTTGGATATCCCATCTCATGTTATAGGACGGGTCTCAGGTTTGGTATTAGAAGCATTGAGATATCACATCGCATGCTGTAGGAAGGGTCTCAGGATTGGAATGGGAAGGAGTTGGATATTACATTCTTGCTATAGGAAGGGTCTCATGTTTGGAATGGGAAGGAGTTGGATATCACATATGCTATAGGAAGGGTCTCAGGTTTGGAACGGGAAGGAGTTGGATATCACATCTCATGCTATAGGAAGGATCTCAGGTTTAGTTTAAGCATTGAGATATCACATCTCTGCTATTGGAAGTGTCTCAGGATTGGAATGGGAAGGAGTTGGATATCCCATCTCATGTTATAGGACGGGTCTCAGGTTTGTTATTAGAATCATTGAGATATCATATTGCATGCTATGGGAAGGGTCTCAGGATTGGAATGGGAAGGAGTTGGATATCACATTTCATGTTAGAGGAAGGATCTCAGGTTTGGTGTTAGAGGCATTGAGATATCACATCTCATGCTATAGGAAGGGTCTCAGGATTGGAATGGGAAGGAGTTGGATATCACATCTCATGCTATAGGAAGGGTCTCAGGTTTGGTATAAGCATTGAGATATCACATCTCATGCTATAGGAAGGGTCTCAGGATTGGAATGGGAAGGAGTTGGATATCACATCTGATGTTATAGGAAGGATCTCAGGTTTGGTATTAGAAGCATTGAGACATCACATCTCATGCTATGGGAAGGGCCTCAGGATTGGAATGGGAAGGAGTTGGATATCACATCTCATGCTATAGGAAGGGTCTCAGGTTTGGTATAAGCATTGAGATATCACATCTCATGCTATAGGAAGGGTCTCAGGATTGGAATGGGAAGGAGTTGTATATGACATCTCATGCCATAGGAAGGGTCTCAGGTTTGGTATAAGCATTGAGATATCACATCTCTGCTATCGGAAGGGTCTCAGGATTGGAATGGGAAGGCTTTGGATATCCCATCTCATGTTATAGGAAGAGTCTCAGGTTTGGTATTAGAAGCATTGAGATATCACATCTCATGCTATAGGAAGTGTCTCAGGATTGGAATGGGAAGGAGTTTGATATCACATCTCATGCCATGAATGGGTCTCAGGTTTTGTAGAAGCATTGGGATATCACATCTCATGCTATCGGAAGGGTATCAGGATTGGATTTGGAAGGAGTTGGATATCCCATCTCATGCTATAGGAAGGGTCTCAGGTTGGAATGGGAAGGAGTTGGATATCATATCTGATGTTATAGGAAGGGTCTCAGGATTGGAATGGGAAGGACTTGGATATCACATCTCATGCTATAGGAAGGCTCTCAGGTTTTGAAGGGGAAGGAGTTGGATATCACATTTCATGTTAGAGGTAGGATCTCAGGTTTGGTATTAGAGGCATTGAGATATCACATCTCATGCTAAAGGGAGGGTCTCAGGTTTGGAAGGGGAAGGATTTGGATATCACATCTCATGTTATAGGAAGGATCTCAGGTTTGGTATTAGAAGCATTGAGATATCACATCTCATGCTATCGGAAGGATCTCAGGTTTGGTATTAGAGGCATTGAGATATAACATCTCATGCTATTAGAAGGGTCTCAGGATTGGAATGGGAAGGAGTCGGATATCACATCTCATGCTAAAGGGAGGGTCTCAGGTTTGGAAGTGGAAGGATTTGGATATCACATCTCATGTTATAGGAAGGATCTCAGGTTTGGTATTAGAAGCATTGAGATATCACATCTCATGCTATAGGAAGGGTCTCAAGATTGGAATGGGAAGGAGTTTGATATCACATCTCATGCCATAGTATGGGTCTCAGGTTTGGTAGAAGCATTGGGATATCACATCTCATGCTATCGGAAGGGTATCAGGATTGGATTTGGAAGGAGTTGGATATACCATCTCATGCTATAGTAAGGGTCTCAGGTTAGAATGGGTAGGAGTTGGATATCACATCTCATGTTATAGGAAGGGTCTCAGGATTGGAATGGGAAGGACTTGGATATCATATCTCATGCTATGGGAAGGCTCTCAGGTTTGATAGGGGAAGGAGTTGGATATCACATTTCATGTTAGAGGAAGGATCTCAGGTTTGGTATTAGAGGCATTGAGATATCACATCTCATGCTATAGGAAGGGTCTCAGGATTGGAATGGGAAGGAGTTGGATATCACATCTCAAGCTATAGGAAGGGTCTCAGGTTTGGTATAAGCATTGCGATATCACATCTCAAGCTATAGGAAGGGTCTCAGGATTGGAATGGGAAGGAGTTGGATATCACATCTCATGTTATAGGAAAGATCTCAGGTTTGGTATTAGAAGCATTGAGACATTACATCTCATGTTATAGGAAGGGTCTCAGGATTGGAATGGGAAGAAGTTGGATGTCACATCTCATGCTATAGGAAGGGTCTCAGGTTTGGTATAAGCATTGAGATATCACATCTCATGCTATAGGAAGGGTTTTAGGATTGGAATGGGAAGGAGTCGGATATCACATCTCATGCTAAAGGGAGGGTCTCAGGTTTGGAAGTGGAAGTATTTGGATATCACATCTCATGTTATAGGAAGGATCTCAGGCTTGGTATTAGAAGCATTGAGATATCACATCTCATGCTATAGGAAGGGTCTCAGGATTGGAATGGGAAGGAGTTGGATATCACATCTCAAGCTATAGGAAGGGTCTCAGGATTGGAATGGGAAGGAGTTGGATATCACATCTCATGCTATAGGAAGGGTCTCAGGTTTGGTATTAGCATTGAGATATCCCATCTCATGCTATAGGAAGGGTCTCAGGTTTGGAATCGGAAGGAGTTGTATATGACATCTCATGCCATAGGAAGGGTCTCAGGTTTGGTATAAGCATTGAGATATCACATCTCTGCTATCGGAAGGGTCTCAGGATTGGAATGGGAAGGAGTTGGATATCCCATCTCGTTATAGGAAGGGTCTCAGGTTTGGTATTAGAAGCATTGAGATATCACATCTCATGGTATAGGACGGGTCTCAGAATTGGAATGGGAAGGAGTTGGATATCACATCTCAAGCTATAGGAAGGGTCTCAGGATTGGAATGGTAAGGAGTTTGTTATCACATCTCATGCCATGTATGGGCCTCAGGTTTTGTAGAAGCATTGGGATATCACATCTCATGCTATCGGAAGGGTATCATGATTGGATTTGGAAGGAGTTGGATATCCCATCTCATGCTATAGGAAGGGTCTCAGTTTGGAATGGGAAGGAGTTGGATATCACATCTCATGTTATAGGAAGGGTCTCAGGATTGGAATGGGAAGGACTTGGATATCACATCTCATGCTATAGGAAGGCTCTCAGGTTTGGAAGGGGAAGGAGTTGGATATCACATTTCATGTTAGAGGTAGGATCTCAGGTTTGGTAAAGAGGCATTGAGATATCACATCTCATGCTATAGGAAGGGTCTCAGGATTGGAATGGGAAGGAGTTGGATATCACATCTCATGTTATAGGAAAGATCGCAGGTTTGGTATTAGAAGCATGAGACATCACATCTCATGTTATAGGAAGGGTCTCAGGATTGGAATGGGAAGGAGTTGGATATCACATCTCATGCTATAGGAAGGGTCTCAGGTTTGGTATAAGCATTAAGATATCACATCTCATACTATAGGAAGGGTCTCAGGATTGGAATGGGAAGGAGTTGTATGTGACATCTTATGCCATAGGAAGGGTCTCAGGTTTGGTATAAGCATTGAGACATCACATCTCTGCTATCGGAAGGGTCTCAGGATTGGAATGGGAAGGAGTTGGATATCCCATCTCATGTTATAGGAAGAGTCACAGGTTTGGTATTAGAAGCATTGAGATATCACATCTCATGCTATAGGAAGTGTCTCAGGATTGGAATGGGAAGGAGTTTGATATCACATCTCATGCCATGTATGGGTCTCAGGTTTTGTAGAAGCATTGGGATATCACATCTCATGCTATCGGAAGGGTATCAGGATTGGATTTGGAAGGAGTTGAATATCCCATCTCATGCTATAGGAAGGGTCTCAGGTTGGAATGGGAAGGAGTTGGATATCACATCTGATGTTATAGGAAGGGTCTCAGGATTGGAATGGGAAGGACTTGGATATCACATCTCATGCTATAGGAAGGCTCTCAGGTTTGGAAGGGGAAGGAGTTGGATATCACATTTCATGTTAGAGGTAGGATCTCAGGTTTGGTAAAGAGGCATTGAGATATCACATCTCATGCTATAGGAAGGGTCTCAGGATTGGAATGGGAAGGAGTTGGATATCACATCTCATGTTATAGGAAAGATCGCAGGTTTGGTATTAGAAGCATGAGACATCACATCTCATGTTATAGGAAGGGTCTCAGGATTGGAATGGGAAGGACTTGGATATCACATCTCATGCTATAGGAAGGCTCTCAGGTTTGGAAGGGGAAGGAGTTGGATATCACATTTCATGTTAGAGGTAGGATCTCAGGTTTGGTAAAAAGGCATTGAGATAACACATCTCATGCTATCGGAAGGGTCTCAGGATTGGAATGGGAAGGAGTTTGATATCACATCTCATGCTATAGGAAAGGTCTCAGGTTTGGAACTGGAAGGAGTTGGATATCCCATCTCATGTTATAGGACGGGTCTCAGGTTTGGTATTAGAAGCATTGAGATATCACATCGCATGCTGTAGGAAGGGTCTCAGGATTGGAATGGGAAGGAGTTGGATATTACATTCTTGCTATAGGAAGGGTCTCATGTTTGGAATGGGAAGGAGTTGGATATCACATATGCTATAGGAAGGGTCTCAGGTTTGGAACGGGAAAGAATTGGATATCACATCTCATGCTATAGGAAGGGTCTCAGGTTTGGTATAAGCATTGAGATATCACATCTCTGCTATCGGAAGTGTCTCAGGATTGGAATGGGAAGGAGTTGGATATCCCATCTCATGTTATAGGACGGGTCTCAGGTTTGTTATTAGAATCATTGAGATATCATATTGCATGCTGTAGGAAGGGTCTAAGGATTGGAATGGGAAGGACTTGGATATCACATCTCATGCTATAGGTAGGCTCTCAGGTTTGGAAAGGGAAGGAGTCGGATATCACATTTCATGTTAGAGGAAGGATCTCAGGTTTGGTATTAGAGGCATTGAGATATCACATCTCATGCTATAGGAAGTGTCTCAGGATTGGAATGGGAAGGAGTTGGATATCACATCTCATGCTATAGGAAGGGATTCAGGTTTGGTATAAGCATTGAGATATCACATCTCATGCTATAGGAAGGGTCTCAGGATTGGAATGGGAAGGAGTTGGATATCACATCTCATGCTATAGGAAGGGTCTCAGGTTTGGTATAAGCATTGAGATATCACATCTCATGCTATAGGAAGGGTCTCAGGATTGGAATGGGAAGGAGTTGTATATGACATCTCATGCCATAGGAAGGGTTTCGGGTTTGGTATAAGCATTGAGATATCACATCTCTGCTATCGGAAGGGTCTCAGGATTGGAATGGGAAGGAGTTTGATATCACATCTCATGCCATGTATGGGTCTCAGGTTTTGTAGAAGCATTGGGATATCACATCTCATGCTATCGGAAGGGTATCAGGATTGGATTTGGAAGGAGTTGGATATCCCATCTCATGCTATAGGAAGGGTCTCAGGTTGGAATGGGAAGGAGTTGGATATCACATCTGATGTTATAGGAAGGGTCTCAGGATTGGAATGGGAAGGACTTGGATATCACATCTCATGCTATAGGAAGGCTCCCAGGTTTGGAAGGGGAAGGAGTTGGATATCACATTTCATGTTAGAGGTAGGATATCAGGTTTGGTAAAGAGGCATTGAGATATCACATCTCGTGCTATAGGAAGGGTCTCACAATTGGAATGGGAAGGAGTTGGATATCACATCTCATGTTATAGGAAAGATCTCAGGTTTGGTATTAGAAGCATTGAGACATCACATCTCATGTTATAGGAAGGGTCTCAGGATTGGAATGGGAAGAAGTTGGATATCACATCTCATGCAATAGGAAGGTTCTCAGGTTTGGTATAAGCATTGAGATATCACATCTCATGCTATAAGAAGGGTCTCAGGATTGGAATGGGAAGGAGTTGTATATGACATCTCATGCCATAGGAAGGGTCTCAGGTTTGGTATAAGCATTGAGATATCACATCTCATGCTATAGGAAGGGTCTCAGGATTGGAATGGGAAGGACTTGGATATCACATCTCATGCTATAGGCAGGGTCTCAGGTTTGGAAAGGGAAGGAGTTGGATATCACATTTCATGTTAGAGGTAGGATCTCAGGTTTGGTATTAGAGGCATTGAGATATCACATCTCATGCTATCAGAAGGGTCTCAGGATTGGAATGGGAAGGAGTTGGATATCACATCTCATGCTAAAGGGAGGGTCTCAGGTTTGGAAGGGGAAGGATTAGGATATCACATCTCATGTTATAGGAAGGATCTCAGGTTTGGTATTAGAAGCATTGAGATATCACATCTCATGCTATCGGAAGTATCTCAGGTTTGGTATTAGAGGCATTGAGATATCACATCTCATGCTATCATAAGGGTCTCAGGATTGGAATGGGAAGGAGCTGGATATCACATCTCATGCTATAGGAAGGGTCTCAGGTTTGGAACGGGAAGGAGTTGGATATCACATCTCATGTTATAGGAAGAGTCTCAGGTTTGGAATAAACATTGAGATATCACATCTCTGCAATCGGAAGTGTCTCAGGATTGGAATGGGAAGGAGTTTGATATCACATCTCATGCCATGTATGGGTCTCACGTTTTGTAGAAGCATTGGGATATCACATCTCATGCTATCGGAAGGGTATCAGGATTGGATTTGGAAGGAGTTGGATATCCCATCTCATGCTATAGGAAGGGTCTCAGGTTGGAATGGGAAGGAGTTGGATATCACATCTGATGTTATAGGAAGGGTCTCAGGATTGGAATGGGAAGGACTTGGATATCACATCTCATGCTATAGGAAGGCTCCCAGGTTTGGAAGGGGAAGGAGTTGGATATCACATATCATGTTAGAGGTAGGATATCAGGTTTGGTAAAGAGGCATTGAGATATCACATCTCGTGCTATAGGAAGGGTCTCACAATTGGAATGGGAAGGAGTTGGATATCACATCTCATGTTATAGGAAAGATCTCAGGTTTGGTATTAGAAGCATTGAGACATCACATCTCATGTTATAGGAAGGGTCTCAGGATTGGAATGGGAAGAAGTTGGATATCACATCTCATGCAATAGGAAGGTTCTCAGGTTTGGTATAAGCATTGAGATATCACATCTCATGCTATAAGAAGGGTCTCAGGATTGGAATGGGAAGGAGTTGTATATGACATCTCATGCCATAGGAAGGGTCTCAGGTTTGGTATAAGCATTGAGATATCACATCTCATGCTATAGGAAGGGTCTCAGGATTGGAATGGGAAGGACTTGGATATCACATCTCATGCTATAGGCAGGGTCTCAGGTTTGGAAAGGGAAGGAGTTGGATATCACATTTCATGTTAGAGGTAGGATCTCAGGTTTGGTATTAGAGGCATTGAGATATCACATCTCATGCTATCAGAAGGGTCTCAGGATTGGAATGGGAAGGAGTTGGATATCACATCTCATGCTAAAGGGAGGGTCTCAGGTTTGGAAGGGGAAGGATTAGGATATCACATCTCATGTTATAGGAAGGATCTCAGGTTTGGTATTAGAAGCATTGAGATATCACATCTCATGCTATCGGAAGTATCTCAGGTTTAGTATTAGAGGCATTGAGATATCACATCTCATGCTATCATAAGGGTCTCAGGATTGGAATGGGAAGGAGCTGGATATCACATCTCATGCTATAGGAAGGGTCTCAGGTTTGGAACGGGAAGGAGTTGGATATCACATCTCATGTTATAGGAAGAGTCTCAGGTTTGGAATAAAAATTGAGATATCACATCTCTGCAATCGGAAGTGTCTCAGGATTGGGATGGGAAGGAGTTGGATATCACATCTCATGCTATAGGAAGGGTCTCAGGTTTGGAACGGGAAGGAGTTGGATATCCCATCTCATGTTATAGGACGGGTCTCAGGTTTGGTATTAGAAGCATTGAGATATCACATCGCATGCTGTAGGAAGGGTCTCAGGATTGGAATGGGAAGGAGTTGGATATTACATTCTTGCTATAGGAAGGATCTCATGTTTGGAATGGGAAGGAGTTGGATATCACATATGCTATAGGAAGGGTCTCAGGTTTGGAACGGGAAGGAGTTGGATATCACATCTCATGCTATAGGAAGGGTCTCAGGTTTAGTATAAGCATTGAGATATCACATCTCTGCTATTGGAAGTGTCTCAGGATTGGAATGGGAAGGAGTTGGATATCCCATCTCATGTTATAGGACGGGTCTCTGGTTTGGTATAAGCATTGAGATATCACATCTCATGCTATAGGAAGGGTCTCAGGATTGGAATGGGAAGGATTTGGATATCACATCTCATGCTATAGGAAGGGTCTCAGGTTTGGTATACGCATGGAGATATCACTTCTCATGCTATAGGAAGGGTCTCAGGATTGGAATGGGAAGGAGTTGGATATCACATCTCATGCTATAGGAAGGGTCTCGGGTTTGGTATAAGCATGGAGATATCACTTCTCATGCTATAGGAAGGGTCTCAGGATTGGAATGGGAAGGAGTTGGATATCACATCTCATGTTATAGGAAGGATCTCAGGTTTGGTATTAGAAGCATTGAGACATCACATCTCATGCTATGGGAAGGGTCTCAGGATTAGAATGGGAAGGACTTGGATATCCCATCTCATGTTATAGGAAGGGTCTCAGGTTTGGTATTAGAAGCATTGAGATATCACATCTCATGCTATAGGAAGGGTCTCAGGATTGGAATGGGAAGGACTTGGATGTCAGATCTCATGCTATAGGGAGGGTCTCAAGTTTGATATTAGAAGCATTGAGATAACAAATCTCATGATATCGGAAGGGTGTCAGGATTGGAATGGGAAGGAGTTGGATATCACATCTCATGATAAAGGAAGGGTCTAAGGTTTGGAAGGGGAAGGAGTTTGATATCACATCTCATGCCATAGTATGGGTCTCAGGTTTGGTAGAAGCATTGGGATATCACATCTCATGCTATCGGAAGGGTATCAGGATTGGATTTGGAAGGAGTTGGATATCCCATCTCATGCTATAGGAAGGGTCTCAGGTTGGAATGGGAAGGAGTTGGATATCACATCTCATGTTATAGGAAGGGTCTCAGGATTGGAATGGGAAGGACTTGGATATCATATCTCATGCTATAGGAAGGCTCTCAGGTTTGGAAGGGGAAGGAGTTGGATATCACATTTCATGTTAGAGGAAGGATCTCAGGTTTGGTATTAGAGGCATTGAGATATCACATCTCATGCTATAGGAAGGTTCTCAGGATTGGAATGGGAAGGAGTTGGATATCACATCTCAAGCTATAGGAAGGGTCTCAGGTTTGGTATAAGCATTGAGATATCACATCTCATGCTATAGGAAGGGTCTCAGGATTGGAATGGGAAGGAGTTGGATATCACAGCTCATGTTATAGGAAAGATATCAGGTTTGGTATTAGAAGCATTGAGACATCACATCTCATGTTATAGGAAGGGTCTCAGGATTGGAATGGGAAGAAGTTGGATATCACATCTCATGCTATAGGAAGGGTCTCAGGTTTGGTATAAGCATTGAGATATCACATCTCATGCTATAGGAAGGGTCTCAGGATTGGAATGGGAAGGAGTTGTATATGACATCTCATGCCATAGGAAGGGTCTCAGGTTTGGTATAAGCATTGAGATATCACATCTCATGCTATAGGAAGTGTCTCAGGATTGGAATGGGAAGGAGTTGGATATCACATCTCATGCTAAAGGGAGGGTCTCAGGTTTGGAAGGGGAAGGATTAGGATATCACATCTCATGTTATAGGAAGGATCTCAGGTTTGGTATTAGAAGCATTGAGATATCACATCTCATGCTATCGGAAGTATCTCAGGTTTGGTATTAGAGGCATTGAGATATCACATCTCATGCTATCATAAGGGTCTCAGGATTGGAATGGGAAGGAGCTGGATATCACATCTCATGCTATAGGAAGGGTCTCAGGTTTGGAACGGGAAGGAGTTGGATATCACATCTCATGTTATAGGAAGAGTCTCAGGTTTGGAATAAAAATTGAGATATCACATCTCTGCAATCGGAAGTGTCTCAGGATTGGGATGGGAAGGAGTTGGATATCACATCTCATGCTATAGGAAGGGTCTCAGGTTTGGAACGGGAAGGAGTTGGATATCCCATCTCATGTTATAGGACGGGTCTCAGGTTTGGTATTAGAAGCATTGAGATATCACATCGCATGCTGTAGGAAGGGTCTCAGGATTGGAATGGGAAGGAGTTGGATATTACATTCTTGCTATAGGAAGGATCTCATGTTTGGAATGGGAAGGAGTTGGATATCACATATGCTATAGGAAGGGTCTCAGGTTTGGAACGGGAAGGAGTTGGATATCACATCTCATGCTATAGGAAGGGTCTCAGGTTTAGTATAAGCATTGAGATATCACATCTCTGCTATTGGAAGTGTCTCAGGATTGGAATGGGAAGGAGTTGGATATCCCATCTCATGTTATAGGACGGGTCTCTGGTTTGGTATAAGCATTGAGATATCACATCTCATGCTATAGGAAGGGTCTCAGGATTGGAATGGGAAGGATTTGGATATCACATCTCATGCTATAGGAAGGGTCTCAGGTTTGGTATACGCATGGAGATATCACTTCTCATGCTATAGGAAGGGTCTCAGGATTGGAATGGGAAGAAGTTGGATGTCACATCTCATGCTATAGGAAGGGTCTCAGGTTTGGTATAAGCATTGAGATATCACATCTCATGCTATAGGAAGGGTTTTAGGATTGGAATGGGAAGGAGTCGGATATCACATCTCATGCTAAAGGGAGGGTCTCAGGTTTGGAAGTGGAAGTATTTGGATATCACATCTCATGTTATAGGAAGGATCTCAGGCTTGGTATTAGAAGCATTGAGATATCACATCTCATGCTATAGGAAGGGTCTCAGGATTGGAATGGGAAGGAGTTGGATATCACATCTCAAGCTATAGGAAGGGTCTCAGGATTGGAATGGGAAGGAGTTGGATATCACATCTCATGCTATAGGAAGGGTCTCAGGTTTGGTATTAGCATTGAGATATCCCATCTCATGCTATAGGAAGGGTCTCAGGTTTGGAATCGGAAGGAGTTGTATATGACATCTCATGCCATAGGAAGGGTCTCAGGTTTGGTATAAGCATTGAGATATCACATCTCTGCTATCGGAAGGGTCTCAGGATTGGAATGGGAAGGAGTTGGATATCCCATCTCGTTATAGGAAGGGTCTCAGGTTTGGTATTAGAAGCATTGAGATATCACATCTCATGGTATAGGACGGGTCTCAGAATTGGAATGGGAAGGAGTTGGATATCACATCTCAAGCTATAGGAAGGGTCTCAGGATTGGAATGGTAAGGAGTTTGTTATCACATCTCATGCCATGTATGGGCCTCAGGTTTTGTAGAAGCATTGGGATATCACATCTCATGCTATCGGAAGGGTATCATGATTGGATTTGGAAGGAGTTGGATATCCCATCTCATGCTATAGGAAGGGTCTCAGTTTGGAATGGGAAGGAGTTGGATATCACATCTCATGTTATAGGAAGGGTCTCAGGATTGGAATGGGAAGGACTTGGATATCACATCTCATGCTATAGGAAGGCTCTCAGGTTTGGAAGGGGAAGGAGTTGGATATCACATTTCATGTTAGAGGTAGGATCTCAGGTTTGGTAAAGAGGCATTGAGATATCACATCTCATGCTATAGGAAGGGTCTCAGGATTGGAATGGGAAGGAGTTGGATATCACATCTCATGTTATAGGAAAGATCGCAGGTTTGGTATTAGAAGCATGAGACATCACATCTCATGTTATAGGAAGGGTCTCAGGATTGGAATGGGAAGGAGTTGGATATCACATCTCATGCTATAGGAAGGGTCTCAGGTTTGGTATAAGCATTAAGATATCACATCTCATACTATAGGAAGGGTCTCAGGATTGGAATGGGAAGGAGTTGTATGTGACATCTTATGCCATAGGAAGGGTCTCAGGTTTGGTATAAGCATTGAGATATCACATCTCTGCTATCGGAAGGGTCTCAGGATTGGAATGGGAAGGAGTTGGATATCCCATCTCATGTTATAGGAAGAGTCACAGGTTTGGTATTAGAAGCATTGAGATATCACATCTCATGCTATAGGAAGTGTCTCAGGATTGGAATGGGAAGGAGTTTGATATCACATCTCATGCCATGTATGGGTCTCAGGTTTTGTAGAAGCATTGGGATATCACATCTCATGCTATCGGAAGGGTATCAGGATTGGATTTGGAAGGAGTTGAATATCCCATCTCATGCTATAGGAAGGGTCTCAGGTTGGAATGGGAAGGAGTTGGATATCACATCTGATGTTATAGGAAGGGTCTCAGGATTGGAATGGGAAGGACTTGGATATCACATCTCATGCTATAGGAAGGCTCTCAGGTTTGGAAGGGGAAGGAGTTGGATATCACATTTCATGTTAGAGGTAGGATCTCAGGTTTGGTAAAGAGGCATTGAGATATCACATCTCATGCTATAGGAAGGGTCTCAGGATTGGAATGGGAAGGAGTTGGATATCACATCTCATGTTATAGGAAAGATCGCAGGTTTGGTATTAGAAGCATGAGACATCACATCTCATGTTATAGGAAGGGTCTCAGGATTGGAATGGGAAGGACTTGGATATCACATCTCATGCTATAGGAAGGCTCTCAGGTTTGGAAGGGGAAGGAGTTGGATATCACATTTCATGTTAGAGGTAGGATCTCAGGTTTGGTAAAAAGGCATTGAGATAACACATCTCATGCTATCGGAAGGGTCTCAGGATTGGAATGGGAAGGAGTTTGATATCACATCTCATGCTATAGGAAAGGTCTCAGGTTTGGAACTGGAAGGAGTTGGATATCCCATCTCATGTTATAGGACGGGTCTCAGGTTTGGTATTAGAAGCATTGAGATATCACATCGCATGCTGTAGGAAGGGTCTCAGGATTGGAATGGGAAGGAGTTGGATATTACATTCTTGCTATAGGAAGGGTCTCATGTTTGGAATGGGAAGGAGTTGGATATCACATATGCTATAGGAAGGGTCTCAGGTTTGGAACGGGAAAGAATTGGATATCACATCTCATGCTATAGGAAGGGTCTCAGGTTTGGTATAAGCATTGAGATATCACATCTCTGCTATCGGAAGTGTCTCAGGATTGGAATGGGAAGGAGTTGGATATCCCATCTCATGTTATAGGACGGGTCTCAGGTTTGTTATTAGAATCATTGAGATATCATATTGCATGCTGTAGGAAGGGTCTAAGGATTGGAATGGGAAGGACTTGGATATCACATCTCATGCTATAGGTAGGCTCTCAGGTTTGGAAAGGGAAGGAGTCGGATATCACATTTCATGTTAGAGGAAGGATCTCAGGTTTGGTATTAGAGGCATTGAGATATCACATCTCATGCTATAGGAAGTGTCTCAGGATTGGAATGGGAAGGAGTTGGATATCACATCTCATGCTATAGGAAGGGATTCAGGTTTGGTATAAGCATTGAGATATCACATCTCATGCTATAGGAAGGGTCTCAGGATTGGAATGGGAAGGAGTTGGATATCACATCTCATGCTATAGGAAGGGTCTCAGGTTTGGTATAAGCATTGAGATATCACATCTCATGCTATAGGAAGGGTCTCAGGATTGGAATGGGAAGGAGTTGTATATGACATCTCATGCCATAGGAAGGGTTTCGGGTTTGGTATAAGCATTGAGATATCACATCTCTGCTATCGGAAGGGTCTCAGGATTGGAATGGGAAGGAGTTTGATATCACATCTCATGCCATGTATGGGTCTCAGGTTTTGTAGAAGCATTGGGATATCACATCTCATGCTATCGGAAGGGTATCAGGATTGGATTTGGAAGGAGTTGGATATCCCATCTCATGCTATAGGAAGGGTCTCAGGTTGGAATGGGAAGGAGTTGGATATCACATCTGATGTTATAGGAAGGGTCTCAGGATTGGAATGGGAAGGACTTGGATATCACATCTCATGCTATAGGAAGGCTCCCAGGTTTGGAAGGGGAAGGAGTTGGATATCACATTTCATGTTAGAGGTAGGATATCAGGTTTGGTAAAGAGGCATTGAGATATCACATCTCGTGCTATAGGAAGGGTCTCACAATTGGAATGGGAAGGAGTTGGATATCACATCTCATGTTATAGGAAAGATCTCAGGTTTGGTATTAGAAGCATTGAGACATCACATCTCATGTTATAGGAAGGGTCTCAGGATTGGAATGGGAAGAAGTTGGATATCACATCTCATGCAATAGGAAGGTTCTCAGGTTTGGTATAAGCATTGAGATATCACATCTCATGCTATAAGAAGGGTCTCAGGATTGGAATGGGAAGGAGTTGTATATGACATCTCATGCCATAGGAAGGGTCTCAGGTTTGGTATAAGCATTGAGATATCACATCTCATGCTATAGGAAGGGTCTCAGGATTGGAATGGGAAGGACTTGGATATCACATCTCATGCTATAGGCAGGGTCTCAGGTTTGGAAAGGGAAGGAGTTGGATATCACATTTCATGTTAGAGGTAGGATCTCAGGTTTGGTATTAGAGGCATTGAGATATCACATCTCATGCTATCAGAAGGGTCTCAGGATTGGAATGGGAAGGAGTTGGATATCACATCTCATGCTAAAGGGAGGGTCTCAGGTTTGGAAGGGGAAGGATTAGGATATCACATCTCATGTTATAGGAAGGATCTCAGGTTTGGTATTAGAAGCATTGAGATATCACATCTCATGCTATCGGAAGTATCTCAGGTTTGGTATTAGAGGCATTGAGATATCACATCTCATGCTATCATAAGGGTCTCAGGATTGGAATGGGAAGGAGCTGGATATCACATCTCATGCTATAGGAAGGGTCTCAGGTTTGGAACGGGAAGGAGTTGGATATCACATCTCATGTTATAGGAAGAGTCTCAGGTTTGGAATAAACATTGAGATATCACATCTCTGCAATCGGAAGTGTCTCAGGATTGGAATGGGAAGGAGTTTGATATCACATCTCATGCCATGTATGGGTCTCACGTTTTGTAGAAGCATTGGGATATCACATCTCATGCTATCGGAAGGGTATCAGGATTGGATTTGGAAGGAGTTGGATATCCCATCTCATGCTATAGGAAGGGTCTCAGGTTGGAATGGGAAGGAGTTGGATATCACATCTGATGTTATAGGAAGGGTCTCAGGATTGGAATGGGAAGGACTTGGATATCACATCTCATGCTATAGGAAGGCTCCCAGGTTTGGAAGGGGAAGGAGTTGGATATCACATATCATGTTAGAGGTAGGATATCAGGTTTGGTAAAGAGGCATTGAGATATCACATCTCGTGCTATAGGAAGGGTCTCACAATTGGAATGGGAAGGAGTTGGATATCACATCTCATGTTATAGGAAAGATCTCAGGTTTGGTATTAGAAGCATTGAGACATCACATCTCATGTTATAGGAAGGGTCTCAGGATTGGAATGGGAAGAAGTTGGATATCACATCTCATGCAATAGGAAGGTTCTCAGGTTTGGTATAAGCATTGAGATATCACATCTCATGCTATAA
Organism: Ambystoma mexicanum; assembly: GCF_040938575.1. Lineage (NCBI taxonomy): Eukaryota > Metazoa > Chordata > Amphibia > Caudata > Ambystomatidae > Ambystoma > Ambystoma mexicanum. Next base: position 1,151,256,267 of record NC_090934.1, read on the forward strand.
GAAGGGTCTCAGGATTGGAATGGGAAGGAGTTGTATATGACATCTCATGCCATAGGAAGGGTCTCAGGTTTGGTATAAGCATTGAGATATCACATCTCATGCTATAGGAAGGGTCTCAGGATTGGAATGGGAAGGACTTGGATATCACATCTCATGCTATAGGCAGGGTCTCAGGTTTGGAAAGGGAAGGAGTTGGATATCACATTTCATGTTAGAGGTAGGATCTCAGGTTTGGTATTAGAGGCATTGAGATATCACATCTCATGCTATCAGAAGGGTCTCAGGATTGGAATGGGAAGGAGTTGGATATCACATCTCATGCTAAAGGGAGGGTCTCAGGTTTGGAAGGGGAAGGATTAGGATATCACATCTCATGTTATAGGAAGGATCTCAGGTTTGGTATTAGAAGCATTGAGATATCACATCTCATGCTATCGGAAGTATCTCAGGTTTGGTATTAGAGGCATTGAGATATCACATCTCATGCTATCATAAGGGTCTCAGGATTGGAATGGGAAGGAGCTGGATATCACATCTCATGCTATAGGAAGGGTCTCAGGTTTGGAACGGGAAGGAGTTGGATATCACATCTCATGTTATAGGAAGAGTCTCAGGTTTGGAATAAAAATTGAGATATCACATCTCTGCAATCGGAAGTGTCTCAGGATTGGGATGGGAAGGAGTTGGATATCACATCTCATGCTATAGGAAGGGTCTCAGGTTTGGAACGGGAAGGAGTTGGATATCCCATCTCATGTTATAGGACGGGTCTCAGGTTTGGTATTAGAAGCATTGAGATATCACATCGCATGCTGTAGGAAGGGTCTCAGGATTGGAATGGGAAGGAGTTGGATATTACATTCTTGCTATAGGAAGGATCTCATGTTTGGAATGGGAAGGAGTTGGATATCACATATGCTATAGGAAGGGTCTCAGGTTTGGAACGGGAAGGAGTTGGATATCACATCTCATGCTATAGGAAGGGTCTCAGGTTTAGTATAAGCATTGAGATATCACATCTCTGCTATTGGAAGTGTCTCAGGATTGGAATGGGAAGGAGTTGGATATCCCATCTCATGTTATAGGACGGGTCTCTGGTTTGGTATAAGCATTGAGATATCACATCTCATGCTATAGGAAGGGTCTCAGGATTGGAATGGGAAGGATTTGGATATCACATCTCATGCTATAGGAAGGGTCTCAGGTTTGGTATACGCATGGAGATATCACTTCTCATGCTATAGGAAGGGTCTCAGGATTGGAATGGGAAGGAGTTGGATATCACATCTCATGCTATAGGAAGGGTCTCGGGTTTGGTATAAGCATGGAGATATCACTTCTCATGCTATAGGAAGGGTCTCAGGATTGGAATGGGAAGGAGTTGGATATCACATCTCATGTTATAGGAAGGATCTCAGGTTTGGTATTAGAAGCATTGAGACATCACATCTCATGCTATGGGAAGGGTCTCAGGATTAGAATGGGAAGGACTTGGATATCCCATCTCATGTTATAGGAAGGGTCTCAGGTTTGGTATTAGAAGCATTGAGATATCACATCTCATGCTATAGGAAGGGTCTCAGGATTGGAATGGGAAGGACTTGGATGTCAGATCTCATGCTATAGGGAGGGTCTCAAGTTTGATATTAGAAGCATTGAGATAACAAATCTCATGATATCGGAAGGGTGTCAGGATTGGAATGGGAAGGAGTTGGATATCACATCTCATGATAAAGGAAGGGTCTAAGGTTTGGAAGGGGAAGGAGTTTGATATCACATCTCATGCCATAGTATGGGTCTCAGGTTTGGTAGAAGCATTGGGATATCACATCTCATGCTATCGGAAGGGTATCAGGATTGGATTTGGAAGGAGTTGGATATCCCATCTCATGCTATAGGAAGGGTCTCAGGTTGGAATGGGAAGAAGTTGGATATCACATCTCATGCAATAGGAAGGTTCTCAGGTTTGGTATAAGCATTGAGATATCACATCTCATGCTATAAGAAGGGTCTCAGGATTGGAATGGGAAGGAGTTGTATATGACATCTCATGCCATAGGAAGGGTCTCAGGTTTGGTATAAGCATTGAGATATCACATCTCATGCTATAGGAAGGGTCTCAGGATTGGAATGGGAAGGACTTGGATATCACATCTCATGCTATAGGCAGGGTCTCAGGTTTGGAAAGGGAAGGAGTTGGATATCACATTTCATGTTAGAGGTAGGATCTCAGGTTTGGTATTAGAGGCATTGAGATATCACATCTCATGCTATCAGAAGGGTCTCAGGATTGGAATGGGAAGGAGTTGGATATCACATCTCATGCTAAAGGGAGGGTCTCAGGTTTGGAAGGGGAAGGATTAGGATATCACATCTCATGTTATAGGAAGGATCTCAGGTTTGGTATTAGAAGCATTGAGATATCACATCTCATGCTATCGGAAGTATCTCAGGTTTGGTATTAGAGGCATTGAGATATCACATCTCATGCTATCATAAGGGTCTCAGGATTGGAATGGGAAGGAGCTGGATATCACATCTCATGCTATAGGAAGGGTCTCAGGTTTGGAACGGGAAGGAGTTGGATATCACATCTCATGTTATAGGAAGAGTCTCAGGTTTGGAATAAACATTGAGATATCACATCTCTGCAATCGGAAGTGTCTCAGGATTGGAATGGGAAGGAGTTTGATATCACATCTCATGCCATGTATGGGTCTCACGTTTTGTAGAAGCATTGGGATATCACATCTCATGCTATCGGAAGGGTATCAGGATTGGATTTGGAAGGAGTTGGATATCCCATCTCATGCTATAGGAAGGGTCTCAGGTTGGAATGGGAAGGAGTTGGATATCACATCTGATGTTATAGGAAGGGTCTCAGGATTGGAATGGGAAGGACTTGGATATCACATCTCATGCTATAGGAAGGCTCCCAGGTTTGGAAGGGGAAGGAGTTGGATATCACATATCATGTTAGAGGTAGGATATCAGGTTTGGTAAAGAGGCATTGAGATATCACATCTCGTGCTATAGGAAGGGTCTCACAATTGGAATGGGAAGGAGTTGGATATCACATCTCATGTTATAGGAAAGATCTCAGGTTTGGTATTAGAAGCATTGAGACATCACATCTCATGTTATAGGAAGGGTCTCAGGATTGGAATGGGAAGAAGTTGGATATCACATCTCATGCAATAGGAAGGTTCTCAGGTTTGGTATAAGCATTGAGATATCACATCTCATGCTATAAGAAGGGTCTCAGGATTGGAATGGGAAGGAGTTGTATATGACATCTCATGCCATAGGAAGGGTCTCAGGTTTGGTATAAGCATTGAGATATCACATCTCATGCTATAGGAAGGGTCTCAGGATTGGAATGGGAAGGACTTGGATATCACATCTCATGCTATAGGCAGGGTCTCAGGTTTGGAAAGGGAAGGAGTTGGATATCACATTTCATGTTAGAGGTAGGATCTCAGGTTTGGTATTAGAGGCATTGAGATATCACATCTCATGCTATCAGAAGGGTCTCAGGATTGGAATGGGAAGGAGTTGGATATCACATCTCATGCTAAAGGGAGGGTCTCAGGTTTGGAAGGGGAAGGATTAGGATATCACATCTCATGTTATAGGAAGGATCTCAGGTTTGGTATTAGAAGCATTGAGATATCACATCTCATGCTATCGGAAGTATCTCAGGTTTGGTATTAGAGGCATTGAGATATCACATCTCATGCTATCATAAGGGTCTCAGGATTGGAATGGGAAGGAGCTGGATATCACATCTCATGCTATAGGAAGGGTCTCAGGTTTGGAACGGGAAGGAGTTGGATATCACATCTCATGTTATAGGAAGAGTCTCAGGTTTGGAATAAAAATTGAGATATCACATCTCTGCAATCGGAAGTGTCTCAGGATTGGGATGGGAAGGAGTTGGATATCACATCTCATGCTATAGGAAGGGTCTCAGGTTTGGAACGGGAAGGAGTTGGATATCCCATCTCATGTTATAGGACGGGTCTCAGGTTTGGTATTAGAAGCATTGAGATATCACATCGCATGCTGTAGGAAGGGTCTCAGGATTGGAATGGGAAGGAGTTGGATATTACATTCTTGCTATAGGAAGGATCTCATGTTTGGAATGGGAAGGAGTTGGATATCACATATGCTATAGGAAGGGTCTCAGGTTTGGAACGGGAAGGAGTTGGATATCACATCTCATGCTATAGGAAGGGTCTCAGGTTTAGTATAAGCATTGAGATATCACATCTCTGCTATTGGAAGTGTCTCAGGATTGGAATGGGAAGGAGTTGGATATCCCATCTCATGTTATAGGACGGGTCTCTGGTTTGGTATAAGCATTGAGATATCACATCTCATGCTATAGGAAGGGTCTCAGGATTGGAATGGGAAGGATTTGGATATCACATCTCATGCTATAGGAAGGGTCTCAGGTTTGGTATACGCATGGAGATATCACTTCTCATGCTATAGGAAGGGTCTCAGGATTGGAATGGGAAGGAGTTGGATATCACATCTCATGCTATAGGAAGGGTCTCGGGTTTGGTATAAGCATGGAGATATCACTTCTCATGCTATAGGAAGGGTCTCAGGATTGGAATGGGAAGGAGTTGGATATCACATCTCATGTTATAGGAAGGATCTCAGGTTTGGTATTAGAAGCATTGAGACATCACATCTCATGCTATGGGAAGGGTCTCAGGATTAGAATGGGAAGGACTTGGATATCCCATCTCATGTTATAGGAAGGGTCTCAGGTTTGGTATTAGAAGCATTGAGATATCACATCTCATGCTATAGGAAGGGTCTCAGGATTGGAATGGGAAGGACTTGGATGTCAGATCTCATGCTATAGGGAGGGTCTCAAGTTTGATATTAGAAGCATTGAGATAACAAATCTCATGATATCGGAAGGGTGTCAGGATTGGAATGGGAAGGAGTTGGATATCACATCTCATGATAAAGGAAGGGTCTAAGGTTTGGAAGGGGAAGGAGTTTGATATCACATCTCATGCCATAGTATGGGTCTCAGGTTTGGTAGAAGCATTGGGATATCACATCTCATGCTATCGGAAGGGTATCAGGATTGGATTTGGAAGGAGTTGGATATCCCATCTCATGCTATAGGAAGGGTCTCAGGTTGGAATGGGAAGGAGTTGGATATCACATCTCATGTTATAGGAAGGGTCTCAGGATTGGAATGGGAAGGACTTGGATATCATATCTCATGCTATAGGAAGGCTCTCAGGTTTGGAAGGGGAAGGAGTTGGATATCACATTTCATGTTAGAGGAAGGATCTCAGGTTTGGTATTAGAGGCATTGAGATATCACATCTCATGCTATAGGAAGGTTCTCAGGATTGGAATGGGAAGGAGTTGGATATCACATCTCAAGCTATAGGAAGGGTCTCAGGTTTGGTATAAGCATTGAGATATCACATCTCATGCTATAGGAAGGGTCTCAGGATTGGAATGGGAAGGAGTTGGATATCACAGCTCATGTTATAGGAAAGATATCAGGTTTGGTATTAGAAGCATTGAGACATCACATCTCATGTTATAGGAAGGGTCTCAGGATTGGAATGGGAAGAAGTTGGATATCACATCTCATGCTATAGGAAGGGTCTCAGGTTTGGTATAAGCATTGAGATATCACATCTCATGCTATAGGAAGGGTCTCAGGATTGGAATGGGAAGGAGTTGTATATGACATCTCATGCCATAGGAAGGGTCTCAGGTTTGGTATAAGCATTGAGATATCACATCTCATGCTATAGGAAGTGTCTCAGGATTGGAATTGAAAGGAGTTGGATATCCCATCTCATGTTATAGGACGGGTCTCAGGTTTGTTATTAGAATCATTGAGATATCATATTGCATGCTGTAGGAAGGGTCTAAGGATTGGAATGGGAAGGACTTGGATATCACATCTCATGCTATAGGTAGGCTCTCAGGTTTGGAAAGGGAAGGAGTTGGATATCACATTTCATGTTAGAGGAAGGATCTCAGGTTTGGTATTAGAGGCATTGAGATATCACATCTCATGCTATAGGAAGGGTCTCAGGATTGGAATGGGAAGGAGTTGGATATCACATCTCATGCTATAGGAAGGATCTCAGGTTTGGTATTAGAAGCATTGAGACATCACATCTCATGCTATGGGAAGGGTCTCAGGATTGGAATGGGAAGGAGTTGGATATCACATCTCATGCTATAGGAAGGGTCTCAGGTTTGGTATAAGCATTAAGATATCACATCTCATACTATAGGAAGGGTCTCAGGATTGGAATGGGAAGGAGTTGTATGTGACATCTTATGCCATAGGAAGGGTCTCAGGTTTGGTATAAGCATTGAGATATCACATCTCTGCTATCGGAAGGGTCTCAGGATTGGAATGGGAAGGAGTTGGATATCCCATCTCATGTTATAGGAAGAGTCACAGGTTTGGTATTAGAAGCATTGAGATATCACATCTCATGCTATAGGAAGTGTCTCAGGATTGGAATGGGAAGGCGTTTGATATCACATCTCATGCCATGTATGGGTCTCAGGTTTTGTAGAAGCATTGGGATATCACATCTCATGCTATCGGAAGGGTATCAGGATTGGATTTGGAAGGAGTTGAATATCCCATCTCATGCTATAGGAAGGGTCTCAGGTTGGAATGGGAAGGAGTTGGATATCACATCTGATGTTATAGGAAGGGTCTCAGGATTGGAATGGGAAGGACTTGGATATCACATCTCATGCTATAGGAAGGCTCTCAGGTTTGGAAGGGGAAGGAGTTGGATATCACATTTCATGTTATAGGAAAGATCGCAGGTTTGGTATTAGAAGCATTGAGACATCACATCTCATGTTATAGGAAGGGTCTCAGGATTGGAATGGGAAGGACTTGGATATCACATCTCATGCTATAGGAAGGCTCTCAGGTTTGGAAGGGGAAGGAGTTGGATATCACATTTCATATTAGAGGTAGGATCTCAGGTTTGGTAAAAAGGCATTGAGATAACACATCTCATGCTATCGGAAGGGTCTCAGGATTGGAATGGGAAGGAGTTTGATATCACATCTCATGCTATAGGAAAGGTCTCAGGTTTGGAACTGGAAGGAGTTGGATATCCCATCTCATGTTATAGGACGGGTCTCAGGTTTGGTATTAGAAGCATTGAGATATCACATCGCATGCTGTAGGAAGGGTCTCAGGATTGGAATGGGAAGGAGTTGGATATTACATTCTTGCTATAGGAAGGGTCTCATGTTTGGAATGGGAAGGAGTTGGATATCACATATGCTAAAGGAAGGTTCTCAGGTTTGGAACGGGAAAGAATTGGATATCACATCTCATGCTATAGGAAGGGTCTCAGGTTTGGTATAAGCATTGAGATATCACATCTCTGCTATCGGAAGTGTCTCAGGATTGGAATGGGAAGGAGTTGGATATCCCATCTCATGTTATAGGACGGGTCTCAGGTTTGTTATTAGAATCATTGAGATATCATATTGCATGCTGTAGGAAGGGTCTAAGGATTGGAATGGGAAGGACTTGGATATCACATCTCATGCTATAGGTAGGCTCTCAGGTTTGGAAAGGGAAGGAGTCGGATATCACATTTCATGTTAGAGGAAGGATCTCAGGTTTGGTATTAGAGGCATTGAGATATCACATCTCATGCTATAGGAAGTGTCTCAGGATTGGAATGGGAAGGAGTTGGATATCACATCTCATGCTATAGGAAGGGATTCAGGTTTGGTATAAGCATTGAGATATCACATCTCATGCTATAGGAAGGGTCTCAGGATTGGAATGGGAAGGAGTTGGATATCACATCTCATGCTATAGGAAGGGTCTCAGGTTTGGTATAAGCATTGAGATATCACATCTCATGCTATAGGAAGGGTCTCAGGATTGGAATGGGAAGGAGTTGTATATGACATCTCATGCCATAGGAAGGGTCTCGGGTTTGGTATAAGCATTGAGATATCACATCTCTGCTATCGGAAGGGTCTCAGGATTGGAATGGGAAGGAGTTTGATATCACATCTCATGCCATGTATGGGTCTCAGGTTTTGTAGAAGCATTGGGATATCACATCTCATGCTATCGGAAGGGTATCAGGATTGGATTTGGAAGGAGTTGGATATCCCATCTCATGCTATAGGAAGGGTCTCAGGTTGGAATGGGAAGGAGTTGGATATCACATCTGATGTTATAGGAAGGGTCTCAGTATTGGAATGGGAAGGACTTGGATATCACATCTCATGCTATAGGAAGGCTCCCAGGTTTGGAAGGGGAAGGAGTTGGATATCACATTTCATGTTAGAGGTAGGATATCAGGTTTGGTAAAGAGGCATTGAGATATCACATCTTGTGCTATAGGAAGGGTCTCACAATTGGAATGGGAAGGAGTTGGATATCACATCTCATGTTATAGGAAAGATCTCAGGTTTGGTATTAGAAGCATTGAGACATCACATCTCATGTTATAGGAAGGGTCTCAGGATTGGAATGGGAAGAAGTTGGATATCACATCTCATGCAATAGGAAGGTTCTCAGGTTTGGTATAAGCATTGAGATATCACATCTCATGCTATAGGAAGGGTCTCAGGATTGGAATGGGAAGGAGTTGTATATGACATCTCATGCCATAGGAAGGGTCTCAGGTTTGGTATAAGCATTGAGATATCACATCTCATGCTATAGGAAGGGTCTCAGGATTGGAATGGGAAGGACTTGGATATCACATCTCATGCTATAGGCAGGGTCTCAGGTTTGGAAAGGGAAGGAGTTGGATATCACATTTCATGTTAGAGGTAGGATCTCAGGTTTGGTATTAGAGGCATTGAGATATCACATCTCATGCTATCAGAAGGGTCTCAGGATTGGAATGGGAAGGAGTTGGATATCACATCTCATGCTAAAGGGAGGGTCTCAGGTTTGGAAGGGGAAGGATTAGGATATCACATCTCATGTTATAGGAAGGATCTCAGGTTTGGTATTAGAAGCATTGAGATATCACATCTCATGCTATCGGAAGTATCTCAGGTTTGGTATTAGAGGCATTGAGATATCACATCTCATGCTATCATAAGGGTCTCAGGATTGGAATGGGAAGGAGCTGGATATCACATCTCATGCTATAGGAAGGGTCTCAGGTTTGGAACGGGAAGGAGTTGGATATCACATCTCATGTTATAGGAAGAGTCTCAGGTTTGGAATAAACATTGAGATATCACATCTCTGCAATCGGAAGTGTCTCAGGATTGGGATGGGAAGGAGTTGGATATCACATCTCATGCTATAGGAAGGGTCTCAGGTTTGGAACGGAAAGGAGTTGGATATCCCATCTCATGTTATAGGACGGGTCTCAGGTTTGGTATTAGAAGCATTGAGATATCACATTGCATGCTGTAGGAAGGGTCTCAGGATTGGAATGGGAAGGAGTTGGATATTACATTCTTGCTATAGGAAGGGTCTCATGTTTGGAATGGGAAGGAGTTGGATATCACATATGCTATAGGAAGGGTCTCAGGTTTGGAACGGGAAGGAGTTGGATATCACATCTCATGCTATAGGAAGGGTCTCAGGTTTAGTATAAGCATTGAGATATCACATCTCTGCTATTGGAAGTGTCTCAGGATTGGAATGGGAAGGAGTTGGATATCCCATCTCATGTTATAGGATGGGTCTCAGGTTTGTTATTAGAATCATTGAGATATCATATTGCATGCTATGGGAAGGGTCTCAGGATTGGAATGGGAAGGAGTTGGATATCACATTTCATGTTAGAGGAAGGATCTCAGGTTTGGTGTTAGAGGCATTGAGATATCACATCTCATGCTATAGGAAGGGTCTCAGGATTGGAATGGGAAGGTGTTGGATATCACATCTCATGCTATAGGAAGGGTCTCAGGTTTGGTATAAGCATTGAGATATCACATCTCATGCTATAGGAAGGGTCTCAGGATTGGAATGGGAAGGAGTTGGATATCACATCTGATATTATAGGAAGGATCTCAGGTTTGGTATTAGAAGCATTGAGACATCACATCTCATGCTATGGGAAGGTCCTCAGGATTGGAATGGGAAGGAGTTGGATATCACATCTCATGCTATAGGAAGGGTCTCAGGTTTGGTATAAGCATTGAGATATCACATCTCATGCTATAGGAAGGGTCTCAGGATTGGAATGGGAAGGAGTTGTAGATGACATCTCATGCCATAGGAAGTGTCTCAGGTTTGGTATAAGCATTGAGATATCACATCTCTGCTATCGGAAGGGTCTCAGGATTGGAATGGGAAGGAGTTGGATATCCCATCTCATGTTATAAGAAGAGTCTCAGGTTTGGTATTAAAAGCATTGAGATATCACATCTCATGCTATAGGAAGTGTCTCAGGATTGGAATGGGAAGGAGTTTGATATCACATCTCATGCTATAGGAAAGGTCTCAGGTTTGGAACTGGAAGGAGTTGGATATCCCATCTCATGTTATAGGACGGGTCTCAGGTTTGGTATTAGAAGCATTGAGATATCACATCGCATGCTGTAGGAAGGGTCTCAGGATTGGAATGGGAAGGAGTTGGATATTACATTCTTGCTATAGGAAGGGTCTCATGTTTGGAATGGGAAGGAGTTGGATATCACATATGCTATAGGAAGGGTCTCAGGTTTGGAACGGGAAAGAATTGGATATCACATCTCATGCTATAGGAAGGGTCTCAGGTTTGGTATAAGCATTGAGATATCACATCTCTGCTATCGGAAGTGTCTCAGGATTGGAATGGGAAGGAGTTGGATATCCCATCTCATGTTATAGGACGGGTCTCAGGTTTGTTATTAGAATCATTGAGATATCATATTGCATGCTGTAGGAAGGGTCTAAGGATTGGAATGGGAAGGACTTGGATATCACATCTCATGCTATAGGTAGGCTCTCAGGTTTGGAAAGGGAAGGAGTCGGATATCACATTTCATGTTAGAGGAAGGATCTCAGGTTTGGTATTAGAGGCATTGAGATATCACATCTCATGCTATAGGAAGTGTCTCAGGAGTGGAATGGGAAGGAGTTGGATATCACATCTCATGCTATAGGAAGGGATTCAGGTTTGGTATAAGCATTGAGATATCACATCTCATGCTATAGGAAGGGTCTCAGGATTGGAATGGGAAGGAGTTTGATATCACATCTCATGCTATAGGAAGGGTCTCAGGTTTGGTATAAGCATTGAGATATCACATCTCATGCTATAGGAAGGGTCTCAGGATTGGAATTGGAAGGAGTTGTATATGACATCTCATGCCATAGGAAGGGTCTCGGGTTTGGTATAAGCATTGAGATATCACATCTCTGCTATCGGAAGGGTCTCAGGATTGGAATGGGAAGGAGTTTGATATCACATCTCATGCCATGTATGGGTCTCAGGTTTTGTAGAAGCATTGGGATATCACATCTCATGCTATCGGAAGGGTATCAGGATTGGATTTGGAAGGAGTTGGATATACCATCTCATGCTATAGGAAGGGTCTCAGGTTGGAATGGGAAGGAGTTGGATATCACATCTGATGTTATAGGAAGGGTCTCAGGATTGGAATGGGAAGGACTTGGATATCACATCTCATGCTATAGGAAGGCCCCCAGGTTTGGAAGGGGAAGGAGTTGGATATCACATATCATGTTAGAGGTAGGATATCAGGTTTGGTAAAGAGGCATTGAGATATCACATCTCGTGCTATAGGAAGGGTCTCACAATTGGAATGGGAAGGAGTTGGATATCACATCTCATGTTATAGGAAAGATCTCAGGTTTGGTATAAGCATTGAGATATCACATCTCATGCTATAGGAAGGGGCTCAGGATTGGAATGGGAAGGAGTTGTATATGACATCTCATGCCATAGGAAGGGTCTCAGGTTTGGTATAAGCATTGAGATATCACATCTCATGCTATAGGAAGGGTCTCAGGATTGGAATGGGAAGGACTTGGATATCACATCTCATGCTATAGGCAGGGTCTCAGGTTTGGAAAGGGAAGGAGTTGGATATCACATTTCATGTTAGAGGTAGGATCTCAGGTTTGGTATTAGAGGCATTGAGATATCACATCTCATGCTATCAGAAGGGTCTCAGGATTGGAATGGGAAGGAGTTGGATATCACATCTCATGCTAAAGGGAGGGTCTCAGGTTTGGAAGGGGAAGGATTAGGATATCACATCTCATGTTATAGGAAGGATCTCAGGTTTGGTATTAGAAGCATTGAGATATCACATCTCATGCTATCGGAAGTATCTCAGGTTTGGTATTAGAGGCATTGAGATATCACATCTCATGCTATCATAAGGGTCTCAGGATTGGAATGGGAAGGAGCTGGATATCACATCTCATGCTATAGGAAGGGTCTCAGGTTTGGAACGGGAAGGAGTTGGATATCACATCTCATGTTATAGGAAGAGTCTCAGGTTTGGTATAAACATTGAGATATCACATCTCTGCAATCGGAAGTGTCTCGGGATTGGGATGGGAAGGAGTTGGATATCACATCTCATGCTATAGGAAGGGTCTCAGGTTTGGAACGGGAAGGAGTTGGATATCCCATCTCATGTTATAGGACGGGTCTCAGGTTTGGTATTAGAAGCATTGAGATATCACATCGCATGCTGTAGGAAGGGTCTCAGGATTGGAATGGGAAGGAGTTGGATATTACATTCTTGCTATAGGAAGGGTCTCATGTTTGGAATGGGAAGGAGTTGGATATCACATATGCTATAGGAAGGGTCTCAGGTTTGGAACGGGAAGGAGTTGGATATCACATCTCATGCTATAGGAAGGATCTCAGGTTTAGTTTAAGCATTGAGATATCACATCTCTGCTATTGGAAGTGTCTCAGGATTGGAATGGGAAGGAGTTGGATATCCCATCTCATGTTATAGGACGGGTCTCAGGTTTGTTATTAGAATCATTGAGATATCATATTGCATGCTATGGGAAGGGTCTCAGGATTGGAATGGGAAGGAGTTGGATATCACATTTCATGTTAGAGGAAGGATCTCAGGTTTGGTGTTAGAGGCATTGAGATATCACATCTCATGCTATAGGAAGGGTCTCAGGATTGGAATGGGAAGGAGTTGGATATCACATCTCATGCTATAGGAAGGGTCTCAGGTTTGGTATAAGCATTGAGATATCACATCTCATGCTATAGGAAGGGTCTCAGGACTGGAATGGGAAGGAGTTGGATATCACATCTGATGTTATAGGAAGGATCTCAGGTTTGGTATTAGAAGCATTGAGACATCACATCTCATGCTATGGGAAGGGCCTCAGGATTGGAATGGGAAGGAGTTGGATATCACATCTCATGCTATAGGAAGGGTCTCAGGTTTGGTATAAGCATTGAGATATCACATCTCATGCTATAGGAAGGGTCTCAGGATTGGAATGGGAAGGAGTTGTATATGACATCTCATGCCATAGGAAGGGTCTCAGGTTTGGTATAAGCATTGAGATATCACATCTCTGCTATCGGAAGGGTCTCAGGATTGGAATGGGAAGGCTTTGGATATCCCATCTCATGTTATAGGAAGAGTCTCAGGTTTGGTATTAGAAGCATTGAGATATCACATCTCATGCTATAGGAAGTGTCTCAGGATTGGAATGGGAAGGAGTTTGATATCACATCTCATGCCATGAATGGGTCTCAGGTTTTGTAGAAGCATTGGGATATCACATCTCATGCTATCGGAAGGGTATCAGGATTGGATTTGGAAGGAGTTGGATATCCCATCTCATGCTATAGGAAGGGTCTCAGGTTGGAATGGGAAGGAGTTGGATATCATATCTGATGTTATAGGAAGGGTCTCAGGATTGGAATGGGAAGGACTTGGATATCACATCTCATGCTATAGGAAGGCTCTCAGGTTTTGAAGGGGAAGGAGTTGGATATCACATTTCATGTTAGAGGTAGGATCTCAGGTTTGGTATTAGAGGCATTGAGATATCACATCTCATGCTAAAGGGAGGGTCTCAGGTTTGGAAGGGGAAGGATTTGGATATCACATCTCATGTTATAGGAAGGATCTCAGGTTTGGTATTAGAAGCATTGAGATATCACATCTCATGCTATCGGAAGGATCTCAGGTTTGGTATTAGAGGCATTGAGATATAACATCTCATGCTATTAGAAGGGTCTCAGGATTGGAATGGGAAGGAGTCGGATATCACATCTCATGCTAAAGGGAGGGTCTCAGGTTTGGAAGTGGAAGGATTTGGATATCACATCTCATGTTATAGGAAGGATCTCAGGTTTGGTATTAGAAGCATTGAGATATCACATCTCATGCTATAGGAAGGGTCTCAAGATTGGAATGGGAAGGAGTTTGATATCACATCTCATGCCATAGTATGGGTCTCAGGTTTGGTAGAAGCATTGGGATATCACATCTCATGCTATCGGAAGGGTATCAGGATTGGATTTGGAAGGAGTTGGATATACCATCTCATGCTATAGTAAGGGTCTCAGGTTAGAATGGGTAGGAGTTGGATATCACATCTCATGTTATAGGAAGGGTCTCAGGATTGGAATGGGAAGGACTTGGATATCATATCTCATGCTATGGGAAGGCTCTCAGGTTTGATAGGGGAAGGAGTTGGATATCACATTTCATGTTAGAGGAAGGATCTCAGGTTTGGTATTAGAGGCATTGAGATATCACATCTCATGCTATAGGAAGGGTCTCAGGATTGGAATGGGAAGGAGTTGGATATCACATCTCAAGCTATAGGAAGGGTCTCAGGTTTGGTATAAGCATTGCGATATCACATCTCAAGCTATAGGAAGGGTCTCAGGATTGGAATGGGAAGGAGTTGGATATCACATCTCATGTTATAGGAAAGATCTCAGGTTTGGTATTAGAAGCATTGAGACATTACATCTCATGTTATAGGAAGGGTCTCAGGATTGGAATGGGAAGAAGTTGGATGTCACATCTCATGCTATAGGAAGGGTCTCAGGTTTGGTATAAGCATTGAGATATCACATCTCATGCTATAGGAAGGGTTTTAGGATTGGAATGGGAAGGAGTCGGATATCACATCTCATGCTAAAGGGAGGGTCTCAGGTTTGGAAGTGGAAGTATTTGGATATCACATCTCATGTTATAGGAAGGATCTCAGGCTTGGTATTAGAAGCATTGAGATATCACATCTCATGCTATAGGAAGGGTCTCAGGATTGGAATGGGAAGGAGTTGGATATCACATCTCAAGCTATAGGAAGGGTCTCAGGATTGGAATGGGAAGGAGTTGGATATCACATCTCATGCTATAGGAAGGGTCTCAGGTTTGGTATTAGCATTGAGATATCCCATCTCATGCTATAGGAAGGGTCTCAGGTTTGGAATCGGAAGGAGTTGTATATGACATCTCATGCCATAGGAAGGGTCTCAGGTTTGGTATAAGCATTGAGATATCACATCTCTGCTATCGGAAGGGTCTCAGGATTGGAATGGGAAGGAGTTGGATATCCCATCTCGTTATAGGAAGGGTCTCAGGTTTGGTATTAGAAGCATTGAGATATCACATCTCATGGTATAGGACGGGTCTCAGAATTGGAATGGGAAGGAGTTGGATATCACATCTCAAGCTATAGGAAGGGTCTCAGGATTGGAATGGTAAGGAGTTTGTTATCACATCTCATGCCATGTATGGGCCTCAGGTTTTGTAGAAGCATTGGGATATCACATCTCATGCTATCGGAAGGGTATCATGATTGGATTTGGAAGGAGTTGGATATCCCATCTCATGCTATAGGAAGGGTCTCAGTTTGGAATGGGAAGGAGTTGGATATCACATCTCATGTTATAGGAAGGGTCTCAGGATTGGAATGGGAAGGACTTGGATATCACATCTCATGTTATAGGAAGGCTCTCAGGTTTGGAAGGGGAAGGAGTTGGATATCACATTTCATGTTAGAGGTAGGATCTCAGGTTTGGTATTAGAGGCATTGAGATATCACATCTCATGCTATCAGAAGGATCTCAGGATCGGAATGGGAAGGAGTTGGATATCACATCTCATGCTAAAGGGAGGGTCTCAGGTTTGGAAGGGGAAGGATTTGGATATCACATCTCATGTTATAGGAAGGATCTCAGGTTTGGTATTAGAAGCATTGAGATATCACATCTCATGCTATCGGAAGGATCTCAGGTTTGGTATTAGAGGCATTGAGATATCACATCTCATGCTATAAGAAGGGTCTCAGGATTGGAATGGGAAGGAGTCGGATATCACATCTCATGCTAAAGGGAGGGTCTCAGGTTTGGAAGTGGAAGGATTTGGATATCACATCTCATGTTATAGGAAGGATCTCAGGTTTGGTATTAGAAGCATTGAGATATCACATCTCATGCTATAGGAAGGGTCTCAGGATTGGAATGGGAAGGAGTTGGATATCACATCTCAAGCTATAGGAAGGGTCTCAGGATTGGAATGGGAAGGAGTTGGATATCACATCTCAAGCTATAGGAAGGGTCTCAGGATTGGAATGGGAAGGAGTTGGATATCACATCTCATGCTATAGGAAGGGTCTCAGGTTTGGTATAAGCATTGAGATATCCCATCTCATGCTATAGGAAGGGTCTCAGGTTTGGAAGGGGAAGGATTTCGGTATCACATCTCATGTTATAGGACCGGTCTCAGGTTTGGTATTAGAAGCATTGAGATATCAAGTCTCATGGTATAGGAAGGGTCTCAGGATTGGAATGGGAAGGAGTTGGATATCACATCTCATGCTATAGGAAGGGTCTCAGGTTTGGTATAAGCATTGAGATATCACATCTCATGCTATAGGAAGGGTCTCAGGTTTGGAAGGGGAAGGATTTGGATATCATATCTCATGTTATAGGACGGGTCCCAGGTTTGGTATTAGAAGCTTTGAGATATCACATCTCATGCTATAGGAAGGGTCTCAGGATTGGAATGGTAAGAAGTTGGATATCACATCTCATGCTAAAGGAAGGGACTCAGGTTTGATAGAAGCATTGAGATATCACATCTCATGCTATAGGAAGGGTCTCAGGATTGGAATGGGAAGGAGTTGGATATCACATCTCATGCCATAGGAAGGGTCTCAGGTTTGGTATAAGCATTGAGATATCACATCTCTGCTATCGGAAGGGTCTCAGGATAGGAATGGGAAGGACTTAGATATCACATCTCATGCTATAGGGAGGGTCTCAGTTTTGATATTAGAAGCATTGAGATATCACATTTCATGCTATCGGAAGGGTCTCAGGATTGGAATGGGAAGGAGTTGGATATCACATCTCAAGCTATCTCAGGATTGGAATGGGAAGGAGTTTGATATCACATCACAAGCTATAAGAAGGGTCTCAGGTTTGGAAGGGGAAGGATTTGGATCTCACATCTCATGTTTTAGGACGGGTCTCAGTTTTGGTATTAGAAGCATTGAGATATCACATCTCATGGTATAGGAAGGGTCTCAGGATTGGAATGGGAAGGAGTTGGATATCACATCTCAAGCTATCACAGGATTGGAATGGGAAGGAGTTTGATAGCACATCTCAAGCTATAGGAAGGGTCTCAGGTTTGGAAAGGGAAGGATTTGGATTTCACATCTCATGTTATAGGATGGTTCTCATGTTTGGTTTTAGAAGCACTGAGATATCACATCTCATGCTATCTGAAGGGTCTCAGGTTTGGAAAGGGAAGGATTTGGATTTCACATATTTTATTGGATGGTTCTCAGGTTTGGTTTTAGAAGCATTAAGATATCACATCTCATGCTATAGGAAGGGTCTCAGGTTTGGAATGGGAAGGAGTTGGATACACATCTCATGTTATAGGAAGGATCTCAGGTTTGGTATTAGAAGCATTGTGATATCACATATCATGCTATAGGAAGGGTCTCAGGATTGGAATGGGAAGGAGTTGGATATCACATCTCATGCTAAAGGAAAGATCTCAGGTTTGGAAGGGGAAGGATTTGGATCTCACATCTCATGTTTTAGGACGGGTGTCAGGTTTGGTATTAAAAGTATTGAGATATCACATCTCATGGTATAGGAAGGGTCTGAGGATTGGAATGGGAAGGAGTTGGATATCACATCTCAAGCTATCTCAGGATTGGAATGGGAAGGAGTTTGATATCACATCTCATGCTATCGGAAGGGTCTCAGGTTTGGAATGGGAAGGAGTTGGATATCACATCTCATGTTATAGGAAGGATCTCAGGTTTGGTATTAGAAGCATTGAGATATCACATCTCATGCTATAGGAAGGGTCTCAAGATTGGAATCGGAAGGAGTTGTATACCACATCTCATGCTATAGGAAGGGTCTCAGGTTTGGTATAAGCATTGAGATATCCCATCTCATGCTATAGGAAGGGTCTCAGCATTGGAATCGGAAGGAGTTGTATTTGACATCTCATGCCATAGGAAGGGTCTCAGGTTTGGTATAAGCATTGAGATATCACATCTCTGCTATCGGAAGGGTCTCAGGATTGGAATGGGAAGGAGTTGGATATCACATCTCATGCTAAAGGGAGGGTCTCAGGTTTGGAAGGGGAAGGATTTGGATATCACATCTCATGTTATAGGAAGGATCTCAGGTTTGGTATTAGAAGCATTGAGATATCACATCTCATGCTATCGGAAGGATCTCAGGTTTCGTATTAGAGGCATTGAGATATCACATCTCATGCTATCAGAAGGGTCTCAGGATTGGAATGGAAAGGAGTCGGATATCACATCTCATGCTATAGGAATGGTCTCAGGTTTGGTATAAGCATTGAGATATCACATCTCATGCTATAGGAAGGGTCTCAGGATTGGAATGGGAAGGAGTTGTATATGACATCTCATGCCATAGGAAGGGTCTCAGGTTTGGTATAAGCATTGAGATATCACATCTCTGCTATCGGAAGGGTCTCAGGATTGGAATGGGAAGGCTTTGGATATCCCATCTCATGTTATAGGAAGAGTCTCAGGTTTGGTATTAGAAGCATTGAGATATCACATCTCATGCTATAGGAAGTGTCTCAGGATTGGAATGGGAAGGAGTTTGATATCACATCTCATGCCATGAATGGGTCTCAGGTTTTGTAGAAGCATTGGGATATCACATCTCATGCTATCGGAAGGGTATCAGGATTGGATTTGGAAGGAGTTGGATATCCCATCTCATGCTATAGGAAGGGTCTCAGGTTGGAATGGGAAGGAGTTGGATATCATATCTGATGTTATAGGAAGGGTCTCAGGATTGGAATGGGAAGGACTTGGATATCACATCTCATGCTATAGGAAGGCTCTCAGGTTTTGAAGGGGAAGGAGTTGGATATCACATTTCATGTTAGAGGTAGGATCTCAGGTTTGGTATTAGAGGCATTGAGATATCACATCTCATGCTAAAGGGAGGGTCTCAGGTTTGGAAGGGGAAGGATTTGGATATCACATCTCATGTTATAGGAAGGATCTCAGGTTTGGTATTAGAAGCATTGAGATATCACATCTCATGCTATCGGAAGGATCTCAGGTTTGGTATTAGAGGCATTGAGATATAACATCTCATGCTATTAGAAGGGTCTCAGGATTGGAATGGGAAGGAGTCGGATATCACATCTCATGCTAAAGGGAGGGTCTCAGGTTTGGAAGTGGAAGGATTTGGATATCACATCTCATGTTATAGGAAGGATCTCAGGTTTGGTATTAGAAGCATTGAGATATCACATCTCATGCTATAGGAAGGGTCTCAAGATTGGAATGGGAAGGAGTTTGATATCACATCTCATGCCATAGTATGGGTCTCAGGTTTGGTAGAAGCATTGGGATATCACATCTCATGCTATCGGAAGGGTATCAGGATTGGATTTGGAAGGAGTTGGATATACCATCTCATGCTATAGTAAGGGTCTCAGGTTAGAATGGGTAGGAGTTGGATATCACATCTCATGTTATAGGAAGGGTCTCAGGATTGGAATGGGAAGGACTTGGATATCATATCTCATGCTATGGGAAGGCTCTCAGGTTTGATAGGGGAAGGAGTTGGATATCACATTTCATGTTAGAGGAAGGATCTCAGGTTTGGTATTAGAGGCATTGAGATATCACATCTCATGCTATAGGAAGGGTCTCAGGATTGGAATGGGAAGGAGTTGGATATCACATCTCAAGCTATAGGAAGGGTCTCAGGTTTGGTATAAGCATTGCGATATCACATCTCAAGCTATAGGAAGGGTCTCAGGATTGGAATGGGAAGGAGTTGGATATCACATCTCATGTTATAGGAAAGATCTCAGGTTTGGTATTAGAAGCATTGAGACATTACATCTCATGTTATAGGAAGGGTCTCAGGATTGGAATGGGAAGAAGTTGGATGTCACATCTCATGCTATAGGAAGGGTCTCAGGTTTGGTATAAGCATTGAGATATCACATCTCATGCTATAGGAAGGGTTTTAGGATTGGAATGGGAAGGAGTCGGATATCACATCTCATGCTAAAGGGAGGGTCTCAGGTTTGGAAGTGGAAGTATTTGGATATCACATCTCATGTTATAGGAAGGATCTCAGGCTTGGTATTAGAAGCATTGAGATATCACATCTCATGCTATAGGAAGGGTCTCAGGATTGGAATGGGAAGGAGTTGGATATCACATCTCAAGCTATAGGAAGGGCCTCAGGATTGGAATGGGAAGGAGTTGGATATCACATCTCATGCTATAGGAAGGGTCTCAGGTTTGGTATTAGCATTGAGATATCCCATCTCATGCTATAGGAAGGGTCTCAGGTTTGGAATCGGAAGGAGTTGTATATGACATCTCATGCCATAGGAAGGGTCTCAGGTTTGGTATAAGCATTGAGATATCACATCTCTGCTATCGGAAGGGTCTCAGGATTGGAATGGGAAGGAGTTGGATATCCCATCTCGTTATAGGAAGGGTCTCAGGTTTGGTATTAGAAGCATTGAGATATCACATCTCATGGTATAGGACGGGTCTCAGAATTGGAATGGGAAGGAGTTGGATATCACATCTCAAGCTATAGGAAGGGTCTCAGGATTGGAATGGTAAGGAGTTTGTTATCACATCTCATGCCATGTATGGGCCTCAGGTTTTGTAGAAGCATTGGGATATCACATCTCATGCTATCGGAAGGGTATCATGATTGGATTTGGAAGGAGTTGGATATCCCATCTCATGCTATAGGAAGGGTCTCAGTTTGGAATGGGAAGGAGTTGGATATCACATCTCATGTTATAGGAAGGGTCTCAGGATTGGAATGGGAAGGACTTGGATATCACATCTCATGCTATAGGAAGGCTCTCAGGTTTGGAAGGGGAAGGAGTTGGATATCACATTTCATGTTAGAGGTAGGATCTCAGGTTTGGTATTAGAGGCATTGAGATATCACATCTCATGCTATCAGAAGGATCTCAGGATCGGAATGGGAAGGAGTTGGATATCACATCTCATGCTAAAGGGAGGGTCTCAGGTTTGGAAGGGGAAGGATTTGGATATCACATCTCATGTTATAGGAAGGATCTCAGGTTTGGTATTAGAAGCATTGAGATATCACATCTCATGCTATCGGAAGGATCTCAGGTTTGGTATTAGAGGCATTGAGATATCACATCTCATGCTATAAGAAGGGTCTCAGGATTGGAATGGGAAGGAGTCGGATATCACATCTCATGCTAAAGGGAGGGTCTCAGGTTTGGAAGTGGAAGGATTTGGATATCACATCTCATGTTATAGGAAGGATCTCAGGTTTGGTATTAGAAGCATTGAGATATCACATCTCATGCTATAGGAAGGGTCTCAGGATTGGAATGGGAAGGAGTTGGATATCACATCTCAAGCTATAGGAAGGGTCTCAGGATTGGAATGGGAAGGAGTTGGATATCACATCTCAAGCTATAGGAAGGGTCTCAGGATTGGAATGGGAAGGAGTTGGATATCACATCTCATGCTATAGGAAGGGTCTCAGGTTTGGTATAAGCATTGAGATATCCCATCTCATGCTATAGGAAGGGTCTCAGGTTTGGAAGGGGAAGGATTTCGGTATCACATCTCATGTTATAGGACCGGTCTCAGGTTTGGTATTAGAAGCATTGAGATATCAAGTCTCATGGTATAGGAAGGGTCTCAGGATTGGAATGGGAAGGAGTTGGATATCACATCTCATGCTATAGGAAGGGTCTCAGGTTTGGTATAAGCATTGAGATATCACATCTCATGCTATAGGAAGGGTCTCAGGTTTGGAAGGGGAAGGATTTGGATATCATATCTCATGTTATAGGACGGGTCCCAGGTTTGGTATTAGAAGCTTTGAGATATCACATCTCATGCTATAGGAAGGGTCTCAGGATTGGAATGGTAAGAAGTTGGATATCACATCTCATGCTAAAGGAAGGGACTCAGGTTTGATAGAAGCATTGAGATATCACATCTCATGCTATAGGAAGGGTCTCAGGATTGGAATGGGAAGGAGTTGGATATCACATCTCATGCCATAGGAAGGGTCTCAGGTTTGGTATAAGCATTGAGATATCACATCTCTGCTATCGGAAGGGTCTCAGGATAGGAATGGGAAGGACTTAGATATCACATCTCATGCTATAGGGAGGGTCTCAGTTTTGATATTAGAAGCATTGAGATATCACATTTCATGCTATCGGAAGGGTCTCAGGATTGGAATGGGAAGGAGTTGGATATCACATCTCAAGCTATCTCAGGATTGGAATGGGAAGGAGTTTGATATCACATCACAAGCTATAAGAAGGGTCTCAGGTTTGGAAGGGGAAGGATTTGGATCTCACATCTCATGTTTTAGGACGGGTCTCAGTTTTGGTATTAGAAGCATTGAGATATCACATCTCATGGTATAGGAAGGGTCTCAGGATTGGAATGGGAAGGAGTTGGATATCACATCTCAAGCTATCACAGGATTGGAATGGGAAGGAGTTTGATAGCACATCTCAAGCTATAGGAAGGGTCTCAGGTTTGGAAAGGGAAGGATTTGGATTTCACATCTCATGTTATAGGATGGTTCTCATGTTTGGTTTTAGAAGCACTGAGATATCACATCTCATGCTATCTGAAGGGTCTCAGGTTTGGAAAGGGAAGGATTTGGATTTCACATATTTTATTGGATGGTTCTCAGGTTTGGTTTTAGAAGCATTAAGATATCACATCTCATGCTATAGGAAGGGTCTCAGGTTTGGAATGGGAAGGAGTTGGATACACATCTCATGTTATAGGAAGGATCTCAGGTTTGGTATTAGAAGCATTGTGATATCACATATCATGCTATAGGAAGGGTCTCAGGATTGGAATGGGAAGGATTTGGATATCACATCTCATGCTAAAGGAAAGATCTCAGGTTTGGAAGGGGAAGGATTTGGATCTCACATCTCATGTTTTAGGACGGGTGTCAGGTTTGGTATTAAAAGTATTGAGATATCACATCTCATGGTATAGGAAGGGTCTGAGGATTGGAATGGGAAGGAGTTGGATATCACATCTCAAGCTATCTCAGGATTGGAATGGGAAGGAGTTTGATATCACATCTCATGCTATCGGAAGGGTCTCAGGTTTGGAATGGGAAGGAGTTGGATATCACATCTCATGTTATAGGAAGGATCTCAGGTTTGGTATTAGAAGCATTGAGATATCACATCTCATGCTATAGGAAGGGTCTCAAGATTGGAATCGGAAGGAGTTGTATACCACATCTCATGCTATAGGAAGGGTCTCAGGTTTGGTATAAGCATTGAGATATCCCATCTCATGCTATAGGAAGGGTCTCAGCATTGGAATCGGAAGGAGTTGTATTTGACATCTCATGCCATAGGAAGGGTCTCAGGTTTGGTATAAGCATTGAGATATCACATCTCTGCTATCGGAAGGGTCTCAGGATTGGAATGGGAAGGAGTTGGATATCACATCTCATGCTAAAGGGAGGGTCTCAGGTTTGGAAGGGGAAG
Source organism: Ambystoma mexicanum (assembly GCF_040938575.1). NCBI lineage: Eukaryota > Metazoa > Chordata > Amphibia > Caudata > Ambystomatidae > Ambystoma > Ambystoma mexicanum. The sequence goes on from NC_090934.1 coordinate 1,151,280,291, forward strand.
GATTTGGATATCACATCTCATGTTATAGGAAGGATCTCAGGTTTGGTATTAGAAGCATTGAGATATCACATCTCATGCTATCGGAAGGATCTCAGGTTTCGTATTAGAGGCATTGAGATATCACATCTCATGCTATCAGAAGGGTCTCAGGATTGGAATGGAAAGGAGTCGGATATCACATCTCATGCTATAGGAATGGTCTCAGGTTTGGTATAAGCATTGAGATATCACATCTCATGCTATAGGAAGGGTCTCAGGATTGGAATGGGAAGGAGTTGTATATGACATCTCATGCCATAGGAAGGGTCTCAGGTTTGGTATAAGCATTGAGATATCACATCTCTGCTATCGGAAGGGTCTCAGGATTGGAATGGGAAGGCTTTGGATATCCCATCTCATGTTATAGGAAGAGTCTCAGGTTTGGTATTAGAAGCATTGAGATATCACATCTCATGCTATAGGAAGTGTCTCAGGATTGGAATGGGAAGGAGTTTGATATCACATCTCATGCCATGAATGGGTCTCAGGTTTTGTAGAAGCATTGGGATATCACATCTCATGCTATCGGAAGGGTATCAGGATTGGATTTGGAAGGAGTTGGATATCCCATCTCATGCTATAGGAAGGGTCTCAGGTTGGAATGGGAAGGAGTTGGATATCATATCTGATGTTATAGGAAGGGTCTCAGGATTGGAATGGGAAGGTCTTGGATATCACATCTCATGCTATAGGAAGGCTCTCAGGTTTTGAAGGGGAAGGAGTTGGATATCACATTTCATGTTAGAGGTAGGATCTCAGGTTTGGTATTAGAGGCATTGAGATATCACATCTCATGCTAAAGGGAGGGTCTCAGGTTTGGAAGGGGAAGGATTTGGATATCACATCTCATGTTATAGGAAGGATCTCAGGTTTGGTATTAGAAGCATTGAGATATCACATCTCATGCTATCGGAAGGATCTCAGGTTTGGTATTAGAGGCATTGAGATATAACATCTCATGCTATTAGAAGGGTCTCAGGATTGGAATGGGAAGGAGTCGGATATCACATCTCATGCTAAAGGGAGGGTCTCAGGTTTGGAAGTGGAAGGATTTGGATATCACATCTCATGTTATAGGAAGGATCTCAGGTTTGGTATTAGAAGCATTGAGATATCACATCTCATGCTATAGGAAGGGTCTCAAGATTGGAATGGGAAGGAGTTTGATATCACATCTCATGCCATAGTATGGGTCTCAGGTTTGGTAGAAGCATTGGGATATCACATCTCATGCTATCGGAAGGGTATCAGGATTGGATTTGGAAGGAGTTGGATATACCATCTCATGCTATAGTAAGGGTCTCAGGTTAGAATGGGTAGGAGTTGGATATCACATCTCATGTTATAGGAAGGGTCTCAGGATTGGAATGGGAAGGACTTGGATATCATATCTCATGCTATGGGAAGGCTCTCAGGTTTGATAGGGGAAGGAGTTGGATATCACATTTCATGTTAGAGGAAGGATCTCAGGTTTGGTATTAGAGGCATTGAGATATCACATCTCATGCTATAGGAAGGGTCTCAGGATTGGAATGGGAAGGAGTTGGATATCACATCTCAAGCTATAGGAAGGGTCTCAGGTTTGGTATAAGCATTGCGATATCACATCTCAAGCTATAGGAAGGGTCTCAGGATTGGAATGGGAAGGAGTTGGATATCACATCTCATGTTATAGGAAAGATCTCAGGTTTGGTATTAGAAGCATTGAGACATTACATCTCATGTTATAGGAAGGGTCTCAGGATTGGAATGGGAAGAAGTTGGATGTCACATCTCATGCTATAGGAAGGGTCTCAGGTTTGGTATAAGCATTGAGATATCACATCTCATGCTATAGGAAGGGTTTTAGGATTGGAATGGGAAGGAGTCGGATATCACATCTCATGCTAAAGGGAGGGTCTCAGGTTTGGAAGTGGAAGTATTTGGATATCACATCTCATGTTATAGGAAGGATCTCAGGCTTGGTATTAGAAGCATTGAGATATCACATCTCATGCTATAGGAAGGGTCTCAGGATTGGAATGGGAAGGAGTTGGATATCACATCTCAAGCTATAGGAAGGGCCTCAGGATTGGAATGGGAAGGAGTTGGATATCACATCTCATGCTATAGGAAGGGTCTCAGGTTTGGTATTAGCATTGAGATATCCCATCTCATGCTATAGGAAGGGTCTCAGGTTTGGAATCGGAAGGAGTTGTATATGACATCTCATGCCATAGGAAGGGTCTCAGGTTTGGTATAAGCATTGAGATATCACATCTCTGCTATCGGAAGGGTCTCAGGATTGGAATGGGAAGGAGTTGGATATCCCATCTCGTTATAGGAAGGGTCTCAGGTTTGGTATTAGAAGCATTGAGATATCACATCTCATGGTATAGGACGGGTCTCAGAATTGGAATGGGAAGGAGTTGGATATCACATCTCAAGCTATAGGAAGGGTCTCAGGATTGGAATGGTAAGGAGTTTGTTATCACATCTCATGCCATGTATGGGCCTCAGGTTTTGTAGAAGCATTGGGATATCACATCTCATGCTATCGGAAGGGTATCATGATTGGATTTGGAAGGAGTTGGATATCCCATCTCATGCTATAGGAAGGGTCTCAGTTTGGAATGGGAAGGAGTTGGATATCACATCTCATGTTATAGGAAGGGTCTCAGGATTGGAATGGGAAGGACTTGGATATCACATCTCATGCTATAGGAAGGCTCTCAGGTTTGGAAGGGGAAGGAGTTGGATATCACATTTCATGTTAGAGGTAGGATCTCAGGTTTGGTATTAGAGGCATTGAGATATCACATCTCATGCTATCAGAAGGATCTCAGGATCGGAATGGGAAGGAGTTGGATATCACATCTCATGCTAAAGGGAGGGTCTCAGGTTTGGAAGGGGAAGGATTTGGATATCACATCTCATGTTATAGGAAGGATCTCAGGTTTGGTATTAGAAGCATTGAGATATCACATCTCATGCTATCGGAAGGATCTCAGGTTTGGTATTAGAGGCATTGAGATATCACATCTCATGCTATAAGAAGGGTCTCAGGATTGGAATGGGAAGGAGTCGGATATCACATCTCATGCTAAAGGGAGGGTCTCAGGTTTGGAAGTGGAAGGATTTGGATATCACATCTCATGTTATAGGAAGGATCTCAGGTTTGGTATTAGAAGCATTGAGATATCACATCTCATGCTATAGGAAGGGTCTCAGGATTGGAATGGGAAGGAGTTGGATATCACATCTCAAGCTATAGGAAGGGTCTCAGGATTGGAATGGGAAGGAGTTGGATATCACATCTCAAGCTATAGGAAGGGTCTCAGGATTGGAATGGGAAGGAGTTGGATATCACATCTCATGCTATAGGAAGGGTCTCAGGTTTGGTATAAGCATTGAGATATCCCATCTCATGCTATAGGAAGGGTCTCAGGTTTGGAAGGGGAAGGATTTCGGTATCACATCTCATGTTATAGGACCGGTCTCAGGTTTGGTATTAGAAGCATTGAGATATCAAGTCTCATGGTATAGGAAGGGTCTCAGGATTGGAATGGGAAGGAGTTGGATATCACATCTCATGCTATAGGAAGGGTCTCAGGTTTGGTATAAGCATTGAGATATCACATCTCATGCTATAGGAAGGGTCTCAGGTTTGGAAGGGGAAGGATTTGGATATCATATCTCATGTTATAGGACGGGTCCCAGGTTTGGTATTAGAAGCTTTGAGATATCACATCTCATGCTATAGGAAGGGTCTCAGGATTGGAATGGTAAGAAGTTGGATATCACATCTCATGCTAAAGGAAGGGACTCAGGTTTGATAGAAGCATTGAGATATCACATCTCATGCTATAGGAAGGGTCTCAGGATTGGAATGGGAAGGAGTTGGATATCACATCTCATGCCATAGGAAGGGTCTCAGGTTTGGTATAAGCATTGAGATATCACATCTCTGCTATCGGAAGGGTCTCAGGATAGGAATGGGAAGGACTTAGATATCACATCTCATGCTATAGGGAGGGTCTCAGTTTTGATATTAGAAGCATTGAGATATCACATTTCATGCTATCGGAAGGGTCTCAGGATTGGAATGGGAAGGAGTTGGATATCACATCTCAAGCTATCTCAGGATTGGAATGGGAAGGAGTTTGATATCACATCACAAGCTATAAGAAGGGTCTCGGGTTTGGAAGGGGAAGGATTTGGATCTCACATCTCATGTTTTAGGACGGGTCTCAGTTTTGGTATTAGAAGCATTGAGATATCACATCTCATGGTATAGGAAGGGTCTCAGGATTGGAATGGGAAGGAGTTGGATATCACATCTCAAGCTATCACAGGATTGGAATGGGAAGGAGTTTGATAGCACATCTCAAGCTATAGGAAGGGTCTCAGGTTTGGAAAGGGAAGGATTTGGATTTCACATCTCATGTTATAGGATGGTTCTCATGTTTGGTTTTAGAAGCACTGAGATATCACATCTCATGCTATCTGAAGGGTCTCAGGTTTGGAAAGGGAAGGATTTGGATTTCACATATTTTATTGGATGGTTCTCAGGTTTGGTTTTAGAAGCATTAAGATATCACATCTCATGCTATAGGAAGGGTCTCAGGTTTGGAATGGGAAGGAGTTGGATACACATCTCATGTTATAGGAAGGATCTCAGGTTTGGTATTAGAAGCATTGTGATATCACATATCATGCTATAGGAAGGGTCTCAGGATTGGAATGGGAAGGAGTTGGATATCACATCTCATGCTAAAGGAAAGATCTCAGGTTTGGAAGGGGAAGGATTTGGATCTCACATCTCATGTTTTAGGACGGGTGTCAGGTTTGGTATTAAAAGTATTGAGATATCACATCTCATGGTATAGGAAGGGTCTGAGGATTGGAATGGGAAGGAGTTGGATATCACATCTCAAGCTATCTCAGGATTGGAATGGGAAGGAGTTTGATATCACATCTCATGCTATCGGAAGGGTCTCAGGTTTGGAATGGGAAGGAGTTGGATATCACATCTCATGTTATAGGAAGGATCTCAGGTTTGGTATTAGAAGCATTGAGATATCACATCTCATGCTATAGGAAGGGTCTCAAGATTGGAATCGGAAGGAGTTGTATACCACATCTCATGCTATAGGAAGGGTCTCAGGTTTGGTATAAGCATTGAGATATCCCATCTCATGCTATAGGAAGGGTCTCAGCATTGGAATCGGAAGGAGTTGTATTTGACATCTCATGCCATAGGAAGGGTCTCAGGTTTGGTATAAGCATTGAGATATCACATCTCTGCTATCGGAAGGGTCTCAGGATTGGAATGGGAAGGAGTTGGATATCACATCTCATGCTAAAGGGAGGGTCTCAGGTTTGGAAGGGGAAGGATTTGGATATCACATCTCATGTTATAGGAAGGATCTCAGGTTTGGTATTAGAAGCATTGAGATATCACATCTCATGCTATCGGAAGGATCTCAGGTTTCGTATTAGAGGCATTGAGATATCACATCTCATGCTATCAGAAGGGTCTCAGGATTGGAATGGAAAGGAGTCGGATATCACATCTCATGCTAAAGGGAGGGTCTCAGGTTTGGTATTAGAAGCATTGAGATATCACATCTCATGTTATAGGAAGAATCTCAGGTTTGGTATTAGAGGCATTGAGATATCACATCTCATGCTATCAGAAGGGTCTCAGGATTGGAATGGGAAGGAGTCGGATATCACATCTCATGCTAAAGGGAGGGTCTCAGGTTTGGTATTAGAAGCATTGAGATATCACATCTCATGTTATAGGAAGAATCTCAGGTTTGGTATTAGAGGCATTGAGATATCACATCTCATGCTATCAGAAGGGTCTCAGGATTGGAATGGGAAGGAGTCGGATATCACATCTCATGCTAAAGGGAGGGTCTCAGGTTTGGTATTAGAAGCATTGAGATATCACATCTCATGTTATAGGAAGAATGTCAGGTTTGGTATTAGAGGCATTGAGATATCACATCTCATGCTATCAGAAGGGTCTCAGGATTGGAATGGGAAGGAGTCGGATATCACATCTCATGCTAAAGGGAGGGTCTCAGGTTTGGTATTAGAAGCATTGAGATATCACATCTCATGTTATAGGAAGAATCTCAGGTTTGGTATTAGAGGCATTGAGATATCACATCTCATGGTATAGGAAGGGTCTCAGGATTGGAATGGGAAGGAGTTGGATATCACATCTCATCCAATAGGAAGGATCTCAGGATTGGAATGGGAAGGATTTGGATGTCACATCTCTTGCTATAGGAAGGGTCTCAGGTTTTTAGAAACATTGAGATATCACATCTCATGCTATAGGAAGGGTTTCAGGATTGGAATGGGAAGGAGTTGGATATCCCTTCTCATGCTATAGGAAGGGTCTCAGGTTGGAATGGGAAGGAGTTGGATATCACATCTCATGTTATAGGAAGGGTCTCAGTATTGGAATGGTAAGGATTTGGATATCACATTTCTTGCTATAGGAAGGGTCTCAGGTTTTTTATTAGAAACATTGAGATATCACATCTCATGCTATAGGAAGGGTTTCAGGATTGGAATGGGAAGGATTTGGATATCACATCTCATGCTCAAGGAACGGTCTCAGGTTTGGAAGGGGAAAGATTTGGATATGATATCTCATGTTATAGGACAGGTCCCAGGTTTGGTATTAGAAGCTTTGAGATATCACATCTCATGCTATAGGAAGGGTCTCAGGATTGGAATGGGAAGGATTTGGATATCACATCTCATGCTAAAGGAAGGGATTCAGGTTTGATAGAAGCATTGAGATATCACATCTCATGCTATAGGAAGGGTCTCAGGATTGGAATGGGAAGGAGTTGGATATCACATCTCATGCCATAGGAAGGGTCTCAGGTTTGGTATAAGCATTGAGATATCACATCTCTGCTATCGGAAGGGTCTCAGGATAGGAATGGGAAGGACTTAGATATCACATCTCATGCTATAGGGAGGGTCTCAGTTTTGATATTAGAAGCATTGAGATATCACATTTCATGCTATCGGAAGGGTCTCAGGATTGAAATGGGAAGGAGTTGGATATCACATCTCAAGCTATCTCAGGATTGGAATGGGAAGGAGTTTGATATCACATCTCAAGCTATAGGAAGGGTCTCAGGTTTGGAAGGGGAAGGATTTGGATCTCACATCTCGTTTTAGGACGGGTCTCAGGTTTGGTATTAGAAGCATTGAGATATCACATCTCATGGTATAGGAAGGGTCTCAGGATTGGAATGGGAAGGAGTTGGATATCACATCTCAAGCTATCACAGGATTGGAATGGGACGGAGTTTGATAGCACATCTCAAGCTATAGGAAGGGTCTCAGGTTTGGAAAGGGAAGGATTTGGATTTCACATCTCATGTTATAGGATGGTTCTCATGTTTGGTTTTAGAAGCATTGAGATATCACATCTCATGCTATCTGAAGGGTCTCAGGTTTGGAAAGGGAAGGATTTGGTTTTCACATATGTTATTGGATGGTTCTCAGGTTTGGTTTTAGAAGCATTGAGATATCACATCTCATGCTATCGGAAGGGTCTCAGGTTTGGAATGGGAAGGAGTTTGATATCACATCTCATGTTATAGGAAGGATCTCAGGTTTGGTATTAGAAGCATTGAGATATCACATCTCATGCTATAGGAAGGGTCTCAGGATTGGAATCAGAAGGAGTTGTATATGACATCTCATGTTATAGGAAGGATCTCAGGTTTGGTATTAGAAGCATTGAGATATCACATCTCATGCTATAGGAAGGGTCTCAGGATTGGAATCCGAAGGAGTTGTATATGACATCTCATGCCATAGGAAGGGTCTCAGGTTTGGTATAAGCATTGAGATATCACATCTCTGCTATCGGAAGGGTCTCAGGATTGGAATGGGAAGGAGTTGGATATCCCATCTCGTTATAGGAAGGGTCTCAGGTTTGGTATTAGAAGCATTGAGATATCACATCTCATGATATAGGAAGGGTCTAAGGTTTGGAAAGGGGAAGGATTTGGGTATCACATCTCATGTTATAGGACCGGTCTCAGGTTTGGTATTAGAAGCATTGAGATATCAAGTCTCATGGTATAGGACGGGTCTCAGAATTGGAATGGGAATGAGTTGGATATCACATCTCAAGCAATAGGAAGAGTCTCAGGATTGGAATGGGAAGGAGTTTGATATCACATCTCATGCCATGGTATGGGTCTCAGGTTTTGTAGAAGCATTGGGATATCACATCACATGCTATCGGAAGGGTATCGGGATTGGATTTGGAAGGAGTTGGATATCCCATCTCATGCTATAGGCAGGGTCTAAGGTTGGAATGGGAAGGAGTTGGATATCACATCTCATGTTATAGGAAGGGTCTCAGGATTGGAATGGGAAGGACTTGGATATCACATCTCATTCTATAGGAAGGCTCTCAGGGTTGGAAGGGGAAGGAGTTGGATATCACATTTCATGTTAGAGGTAGGATCTCAGGTTTGGTATTAGAGGCATTGAGATATCACATCTCATGCCATCAGAAGGGTCTCCGGATTTGAATGGGAAGGAGTTGGATATCACATCTCATGCTAAAGGGAGGGTCTAAGGTTTGGAAGGGGAAATATTTGGACATCACATCTCATGTTATAGGAAGGATCTCAGGTTTGGTATTAGAAGCATTGAGATATCACATCTCATGCTATCGGAAGGGTCTCAGGTTTGGTATAAGCATTGAGATATCACATCTCTGCTATCGGAAGGGTCTCAGGATTGGAATGGGAAGGACTTGGATATCACAATTCATGTTATAGGAAGGGCCTCAGGTTTGGTATTAGAAGCATTGAGATATCACATCTCATGCTATTGGAAGTGTCTCAGGATTGGAATGGGAAGGAGTTGGATATCCCATCTCATGTTATAGGACGGGTCTCAGGTTTGTTATTAGAATCATTGAGATATCATATTGCATGCTATGGGAAGGGTCTCAGGATTGGAATGGGAAGGAGTTGGATATCACATTTCATGTTAGAGGAAGGATCTCAGGTTTGGTGTTAGAGGCATTGAGATATCACATCTCATGCTATAGGAAGGGTCTCAGGATTGGAATGGGAAGGAGTTGGATATCACATCTCATGCTATAGGAAGGGTCTCAGGTTTGGTATAAGCATTGAGATATCACATCTCATGCTATAGGAAGGGTCTCAGGATTGGAATGGGAAGGAGTTGGATATCACATCTGATGTTATAGGAAGGATCTCAGGTTTGGTATTAGAAGCATTGAGACATCACATCTCATGCTATGGGAAGGGCCTCAGGATTGGAATGGGAAGGAGTTGGATATCACATCTCATGCTATAGGAAGGGTCTCAGGTTTGGTATAAGCATTGAGATATCACATCTCATGCTATAGGAAGGGTCTCAGGATTGGAATGGGAAGGAGTTGTATATGACATCTCATGCCATAGGAAGGGTCTCAGGTTTGGTATAAGCATTGAGATATCACATCTCTGCTATCGGAAGGGTCTCAGGATTGGAATGGGAAGGCTTTGGATATCCCATCTCATGTTATAGGAAGAGTCTCAGGTTTGGTATTAGAAGCATTGAGATATCACATCTCATGCTATAGGAAGTGTCTCAGGATTGGAATGGGAAGGAGTTTGATATCACATCTCATGCCATGAATGGGTCTCAGGTTTTGTAGAAGCATTGGGATATCACATCTCATGCTATCGGAAGGGTATCAGGATTGGATTTGGAAGGAGTTGGATATCCCATCTCATGCTATAGGAAGGGTCTCAGGTTGGAATGGGAAGGAGTTGGATATCATATCTGATGTTATAGGAAGGGTCTCAGGATTGGAATGGGAAGGACTTGGATATCACATCTCATGCTATAGGAAGGCTCTCAGGTTTTGAAGGGGAAGGAGTTGGATATCACATTTCATGTTAGAGGTAGGATCTCAGGTTTGGTATTAGAGGCATTGAGATATCACATCTCATGCTAAAGGGAGGGTCTCAGGTTTGGAAGGGGAAGGATTTGGATATCACATCTCATGTTATAGGAAGGATCTCAGGTTTGGTATTAGAAGCATTGAGATATCACATCTCATGCTATCGGAAGGATCTCAGGTTTGGTATTAGAGGCATTGAGATATCACATCTCATGCTATTAGAAGGGTCTCAGGATTGGAATGGGAAGGAGTCGGATATCACATCTCATGCTAAAGGGAGGGTCTCAGGTTTGGAAGTGGAAGGATTTGGATATCACATCTCATGTTATAGGAAGGATCTCAGGTTTGGTATTAGAAGCATTGAGATATCACATCTCATGCTATAGGAAGGGTCTCAAGATTGGAATGGGAAGGAGTTGGATATCACATCTCAAGCTATAGGAAGGGTCTCAGGATTGGAATGGGAAGGAGTTTGATATCACATCTCATGCCATAGTATGGGTCTCAGGTTTGGTAGAAGCATTGGGATATCACATCTCATGCTATCGGAAGGGTATCAGGATTGGATTTGGAAGGAGTTGGATATACCATCTCATGCTATAGTAAGGGTCTCAGGTTAGAATGGGAAGGAGTTGGATATCACATCTCATGTTATAGGAAGGGTCTCAGGATTGGAATGGGAAGGACTTGGATATCAAATCTCATGCTATGGGAAGGCTCTCAGGTTTGATAGGGGAAGGAGTTGGATATCACATTTCATGTTAGAGGAAGGATCTCAGGTTTGGTATTAGAGGCATTGAGATATCACATCTCATGCTATAGGAAGGGTCTCAGGATTGGAATGGGAAGGAGTTGGATATCACATCTCAAGCTATAGGAAGGGTCTCAGGTTTGGTATAAGCATTGCGATATCACATCTCAAGCTATAGGAAGGGTCTCAGGATTGGAATGGGAAGGAGTTGGATATCACATCTCATGTTATAGGAAAGATCTCAGGTTTGGTATTAGAAGCATTGAGACATTACATCTCATGTTATAGGAAGGGTCTCAGGATTGGAATGGGAAGAAGTTGGATGTCACATCTCATGCTATAGGAAGGGTCTCAGGTTTGGTATAAGCATTGAGATATCACATCTCATGCTATAGGAAGGGTTTTAGGATTGGAATGGGAAGGAGTCGGATATCACATCTCATGCTAAAGGGAGGGTCTCAGGTTTGGAAGTGGAAGTATTTGGATATCACATCTCATGTTATAGGAAGGATCTCAGGCTTGGTATTAGAAGCATTGAGATATCACATCTCATGCTATAGGAAGGGTCTCAGGATTGGAATGGGAAGGAGTTGGATATCACATCTCAAGCTATAGGAAGGGTCTCAGGATTGGAATGGGAAGGAGTTGGATATCACATCTCATGCTATAGGAAGGGTCTCAGGTTTGGTATTAGCATTGAGATATCCCATCTCATGCTATAGGAAGGGTCTCAGGTTTGGAATCGGAAGGAGTTGTATATGACATCTCATGCCATAGGAAGGGTCTCAGGTTTGGTATAAGCATTGAGATATCACATCTCTGCTATCGGAAGGGTCTCAGGATTGGAATGGGAAGGAGTTGGATATCCCATCTCGTTATAGGAAGGGTCTCAGGTTTGGTATTAGAAGCATTGAGATATCACATCTCATGGTATAGGACGGGTCTCAGAATTGGAATGGGAAGGAGTTGGATATCACATCTCAAGCTATAGGAAGGGTCTCAGGATTGGAATGGGAAGGAGTTTGTTATCACATCTCATGCCATGTATGGGCCTCAGGTTTTGTAGAAGCATTGGGATATCACATCTCATGCTATCGGAAGGGTATCATGATTGGATTTGGAAGGAGTTGGATATCCCATCTCATGCTATAGGAAGGGTCTCAGTTTGGAATGGGAAGGAGTTGGATATCACATCTCATGTTATAGGAAGGGTCTCAGGATTGGAATGGGAAGGACATGGATATCACATCTCATGCTATAGGAAGGCTCTCAGGTTTGGAAGGGGAAGGAGTTGGATATCACATTTCATGTTAGAGGTAGGATCTCAGGTTTGGTATTAGAGGCATTGAGATATCACATCTCATGCTATCAGAAGGATCTCAGGATCGGAATGGGAAGGAGTTGGATATCACATCTCATGCTAAAGGGAGGGTCTCAGGTTTGGAAGTGGAAGGATTTGGATATCACATCTCATGTTATAGGAAGGATCTCAGGTTTGGTATTAGAAGCATTGAGATATCACATCTCATGCTATAGGAAGGGTCTCAGGATTGGAATGGGAAGGAGTTGGATATCACATCTCAAGCTATAGGAAGGGTCTCAGGATTGGAATGGGAAGGAGTTGATATCACATCTCAAGCTATAGGAAGGGTCTCAGGATTGGAATGGGAAGGAGTTGGATATCACATCTCATGCTATAGGAAGGGTCTCAGGTTTGGTATAAGCATTGAGATATCCCATCTCATGCTATAGGAAGGGTCTCAGGTTTGGAAGGGGAAGGATTTCGGTATCACATCTCATGTTATAGGACCGGTCTCAGGTTTGGTATTAGAAGCATTGAGATATCAAGTCTCATGGTATAGGAAGGGTCTCAGGATTGGAATGGGAAGGAGTTGGATACCACATCTCATGCTATAGGAAGGGTCTCAGGTTTGGTATAAGCATTGAGATATCACATCTCATGCTATAGGAAGGGTCTCAGGTTTGGAAGGGGAAGGATTTGGATATCATATCTCATGTTATAGGACGGGTCCCAGGTTTGGTATTAGAAGCTTTGAGATATCACATCTCATGCTATAGGAAGGGTCTCAGGATTGGAATGGTAAGAAGTTGGATATCACATCTCATGCTAAAGGAAGGGACTCAGGTTTGATAGAAGCATTGAGATATCACATCTCATGCTATAGGAAGGGTCTCAGGATTGGAATGGGAAGGAGTTGGATATCACATCTCATGCCATAGGAAGGGTCTCAGGTTTGGTATAAGCATTGAGATATCACATCTCTGCTATCGGAAGGGTCTCAGGATAGGAATGGGAAGGACTTAGATATCACATCTCATGCTATAGGGAAGGTCTCAGTTTTGATATTAGAAGCATTGAGATATCACATTTCATGCTATCGGAAGGGTCTCAGGATTGGAATGGGAAGGAGTTGGATATCACATCTCAAGCTATCTCAGGATTGGAATGGGAAGGAGTTTGATATCACATCTCAAGCTATAAGAAGGGTCTCAGGTTTGGAAGGGGAAGGATTTGGATCTCACATCTCATGTTTTAGGACGGGTCTCAGTTTTGGTATTAGAAGCATTGAGATATCACATCTCATGGTATAGGAAGGGTCTCAGGATTGGAATGGGAAGGAGTTGGATATCACATCTCAAGCTATCACCGGATTGGAATGGGAAGGAGTTTGATAGCACATCTCAAGCTATAGGAAGGGTCTCAGGTTTGGAAAGGGAAGGATTTGGATTTCACATCTCATGTTATAGGATGGTTCTCATGTTTGGTTTTAGAAGCACTGAGATATCACATCTCATGCTATCTGAAGGGTCTCAGGTTTGGAAAGGGAAGGATTAGGATTTCACATATTTTATTGGATGGTTCTCAGGTTTGGTTTTAGAAGCATTAAGATATCACATCTCATGCTATAGGAAGGGTCTCAGGTTTGGAATGGGAAGGAGTTGGATACACATCTCATGTTATAGGAAGGATCTCAGGTTTGGTATTAGAAGCATTGTGATATCACATATCATGCTATAGGAAGGGTCTCAGGATTGGAATGGGAAGGAGTTGGATATCACATCTCATGCTAAAGGAAAGATCTCAGGTTTGGAAGGGGAAGGATTTGGATCTCACATCTCATGTTTTAGGACGGGTGTCAGCTTTGGTATTAAAAGTATTGAGATATCACATCTCATGGTATAGGAAGGGTCTGAGGATTGGAATGGGAAGGAGTTGGATATCACATCTCAAGCTATCTCAGGATTGGAATGGGAAGGAGTTTGATATCACATCTCATGCTATCGGAAGGGTCTCAGGTTTGGAATGGGAAGGAGTTGGATGTCACATCTCATGTTATAGGAAGGATCTCAGGTTTGGTATTAGAAGCATTGAGATATCACATCTCATGCTATAGGAAGGGTCTCAAGATTGGAATCGGAAGGAGTTGGATACCACATCTCATGCTATAGGAAGGGTCTCAGGTTTGGTATAAGCATTGAGATATCCCATCTCATGCTATAGGAAGGGTCTCAGCATTGGAATCGGAAGGAGTTGTATTTGACATCTCATGCCATAGGAAGGGTCTCAGGTTTGGTATAAGCATTGAGATATCACATCTCTGCTATCGGAAGGGTCTCAGGATTGGAATGGGAAGGAGTTGGATATCACATCTCATGCTAAAGGGAGGGTCTCAGGTTTGGAAGGGGAAGGATTTGGATATCACATCTCATGTTATAGGAAGGATCTCAGGTTTGGTATTAGAAGCATTGAGATATCACATCTCATGCTATCGGAAGGATCTCAGGTTTCGTATTAGAGGCATTGAGATATCACATCTCATGTTATCAGAAGGGTCTCAGGATTGGAATGGAAAGGAGTCGGATATCACATCTCATGCTAAAGGGAGGGTCTCAGGTTTGGTATTAGAAGCATTGAGATATCACATCTCATGTTATAGGAAGAATCTCAGGTTTGGTATTAGAGGCATTGAGATATCACATCTCATGCTATCAGAAGGGTCTCAGGATTGGAATGGGAAGGAGTCGGATATCACATCTCATGCTAAAGGGAGGGTCTCAAGTTTGGTATTAGAAGCATTGAGATATCACATCTCATGTTATAGGAAGAATCTCAGGTTTGGTATTAGAGGCATTGAGATATCACATCTCATGCTATCAGAAGGGTCTCAGGATTGGAATGGGAAGGAGTCGGATATCACATCTCATGCTAAAGGGAGGGTCTCAGGTTTGGTATTAGAAGCATTGAGATATCAAATCTCATGTTATAGGAAGAATCTCAGGTTTGGTATTAGAGGCATTGAGATATCACATCTCATGCTATCAGAAGGGTCTCAGGATTGGAATGGGAAGGAGTCGGATATCACATCTCATGCTAAAGGGAGGGTCTCAGGTTTGGTATTAGAAGCATTGAGATATCACATCTCATGTTATAGGAAGAATCTCAGGTTTGGTATTAGAGGCATTGAGATATCACATCTCATGGTATAGGAAGGGTCTCAGGATTGGAATGGGAAGGAGTTGGATATCACATCTCATCCAATAGGAAGGATCTCAGGATTGGAATGGGAAGGATTTGGATGTCACATCTCTTGCTATAGGAAGGGTCTCAGGTTTTTAGAAACATTGAGATATCACATCTCATGCTATAGGAAGGATTTCAGGATTGGAATGGGAAGGAGTTGGATATCCCTTCTCATGCTATAGGAAGGGTCTCAGGTTGGAATGGGAAGGAGTTGGATATCACATCTCATGTTATAGGAAGGGTCTCAGTATTGGAATGGTAAGGATTTGGATATCACATTTCTTGCTATAGGAAGGGTCTCAGGTTTTTTATTAGAAACATTGAGATATCACATCTCATGCTATAGGAAGGGTTTCAGGATTGGAATGGGAAGGATTTGGATATCACATCTCATGCTCAAGGAGCGGTCTCAGGTTTGGAAGGGGAAAGATTTGGATATGATATCTCATGTTATAGGACAGGTCCCAGGTTTGGTATTAGAAGCTTTGAGATATCACATCTCATGCTATAGGAAGGGTCTCAGGATTGGAATGGGAAGGATTTGGATATCACATCTCATGCTAAAGGAAGGGATTCAGGTTTGATAGAAGCATTGAGATATCACATCTCATGCTATAGGAAGGGTCTCAGGATTGGAATGGGAAGGAGTTGGATATCACATCTCATGCCATAGGAAGGGTCTCAGGTTTGGTATAAGCATTGAGATATCACATCTCTGCTATCGGAAGGGTCTCAGGATAGGAATGGGAAGGACTTAGATATCACATCTCATGCTATAGGGAGGGTCTCAGTTTTGATATTAGAAGCATTGAGATATCACATTTCATGCTATCGGAAGGGTCTCAGGATTGAAATGGGAAGGAGTTGGATATCACATCTCAAGCTATCTCAGGATTGGAATGGGAAGGAGTTTGATATCACATCTCAAGCTATAGGAAGGGTCTCAGGTTTGGAAGGGGAATGATTTGGATCTCACATCTCGTTTTAGGACGGGTCTCAGGTTTGGTATTAGAAGCATTGAGATATCACATCTCATGGTATAGGAAGGGTCTCAGGATTGGAATGGGAAGGAGTTGGATATCACATCTCAAGCTATCACAGGATTGGAATGGGACGGAGTTTGATAGCACATCTCAAGCTATAGGAAGGGTCTCAGGTTTGGAAAGGGAAGGATTTGGATTTCACATCTCATGTTATAGGATGGTTCTCATGTTTGGTTTTAGAAGCATTGAGATATCACATCTCATGCTATCTGAAGGGTCTCAGGTTTGGAAAGGGAAGGATTTGGATTTCACATATGTTATTGGATGGTTCTCAGGTTTGGTTTTAGAAGCATTGAGATATCACATCTCATGCTATCGGAAGGGTCTCAGGTTTGGAATGGGAAGGAGTTTGATATCACATCTCATGTTATAGGAAGGATCTCAGGTTTGGTATTAGAAGCATTGAGATATCACATCTCATGCTATAGGAAGGGTCTCAGGATTGGAATCAGAAGGAGTTGTATATGACATCTCATGTTATAGGAAGGATCTCAGGTTTGGTATTAGAAGCATTGAGATATCACATCTCATGCTATAGGAAGGGTCTCAGGATTGGAATCCGAAGGAGTTGTATATGACATCTCATGCCATAGGAAGGGTCTCAGGTTTGGTATAAGCATTGAGATATCACATCTCTGCTATCGGAAGGGTCTCAGGATTGGAATGGGAAGGAGTTGGATATCCCATCTCGTTATAGGAAGGGTCTCAGGTTTGGTATTAGAAGCATTGAGATATCACATCTCATGCTATAGGAAGGGTCTAAGGTTTGGAAAGGGGAAGGATTTGGGTATCACATCTCATGTTATAGGACCGGTCTCAGGTTTGGTATTAGAAGCATTGAGATATCAAGTCTCATGGTATAGGACGGGTCTCAGAATTGGAATGGGAATGAGTTGGATATCACATCTCAAGCAATAGGAAGAGTCTCAGGATTGGAATGGGAAGGAGTTTGATATCACATCTCATGCCATGGTATGGGTCTCAGGTTTTGTAGAAGCATTGGGATATCACATCACATGCTATCGGAAGGGTATCGGGATTGGATTTGGAAGGAGTTGGATATCCCATCTCATGCTATAGGCAGGGTCTAAGGTTGGAATGGGAAGGAGTTGGATATCACATCTCATGTTATAGGAAGGGTCTCAGGATTGGAATGGGAAGGACTTGGATATCACATCTCATTCTATAGGAAGGCTCTCAGGGTTGGAAGGGGAAGGAGTTGGATATCACATTTCATGTTAGAGGTAGGATCTCAGGTTTGGTATTAGAGGCATTGAGATATCACATCGCATGCCATCAGAAGGGTCTCAGGATTGGAATGGGAAGGAGTTGGATATCACATCTCATGCTAAAGGGAGGGTCTAAGGTTTGGAAGGGGAAATATTTGGACATCACATCTCATGTTATAGGAAGGATCTCAGGTTTGGTATTAGAAGCATTGAGATATCACATCTCATGCTATCGGAAGGGTCTCAGGTTTGGTATAAGCATTGAGATATCACATCTCTGCTATCGGAAGGGTCTCAGGATTGGAATGGGAAGGACTTGGATATCACAATTCATGTTATAGGAAGGGCCTCAGGTTTGGTATTAGAAGCATTGAGATATCACATCTCATGCTATAGGAAGGGTCTCAGGATTGGAATGGGAAGGACTTGGATATCACATCTCATGTTATAGGAAGGGTCTCAGGTTTGGTATTAGAAGCATTGAGATATCACATCTCATGCTATAGGAAGGGTCTCAGGAATGGAATGGGAAGGAGTTGGATATCACATCTCAAGCTATCTCAGGATTGGAATGGGAAGGAGTTTGATATCACATCTCAAGCTATAGGAAGGGTCTCAGGTTTGGAAGGGGAATGATTTGGATCTCACATCTCGTTTTAGGACGGGTCTCAGGTTTGGTATTAGAAGCATTGAGATATCACATCTCATGGTATAGGAAGGGTCTCAGGATTGGAATGGGAAGGAGTTGGATATCACATCTCAAGCTATCACAGGATTGGAATGGGACGGAGTTTGATAGCACATCTCAAGCTATAGGAAGGGTCTCAGGTTTGGAAAGGGAAGGATTTGGATTTCACATCTCATGTTATAGGATGGTTCTCATGTTTGGTTTTAGAAGCATTGAGATATCACATCTCATGCTATCTGAAGGGTCTCAGGTTTGGAAAGGGAAGGATTTGGATTTCACATATGTTATTGGATGGTTCTCAGGTTTGGTTTTAGAAGCATTGAGATATCACATCTCATGCTATCGGAAGGGTCTCAGGTTTGGAATGGGAAGGAGTTTGATATCACATCTCATGTTATAGGAAGGATCTCAGGTTTGGTATTAGAAGCATTGAGATATCACATCTCATGCTATAGGAAGGGTCTCAGGATTGGAATCAGAAGGAGTTGTATATGACATCTCATGTTATAGGAAGGATCTCAGGTTTGGTATTAGAAGCATTGAGATATCACATCTCATGCTATAGGAAGGGTCTCAGGATTGGAATCCGAAGGAGTTGTATATGACATCTCATGCCATAGGAAGGGTCTCAGGTTTGGTATAAGCATTGAGATATCACATCTCTGCTATCGGAAGGGTCTCAGGATTGGAATGGGAAGGAGTTGGATATCCCATCTCGTTATAGGAAGGGTCTCAGGTTTGGTATTAGAAGCATTGAGATATCACATCTCATGCTATAGGAAGGGTCTAAGGTTTGGAAAGGGGAAGGATTTGGGTATCACATCTCATGTTATAGGACCGGTCTCAGGTTTGGTATTAGAAGCATTGAGATATCAAGTCTCATGGTATAGGACGGGTCTCAGAATTGGAATGGGAATGAGTTGGATATCACATCTCAAGCAATAGGAAGAGTCTCAGGATTGGAATGGGAAGGAGTTTGATATCACATCTCATGCATGGGCCATGACCCATGTATGGGTCTCAGGTTTTGTAGAAGCATTGGGATATCACATCACATGCTATCGGAAGGGTATCGGGATTGGATTTGGAAGGAGTTGGATATCCCATCTCATGCTATAGGCAGGGTCTAAGGTTGGAATGGGAAGGAGTTGGATATCACATCTCATGTTATAGGAAGGGTCTCAGGATTGGAATGGGAAGGACTTGGATATCACATTTCATTCTATAGGAAGGCTCTCAGGGTTGGAAGGGGAAGGAGTTGGATATCACATTTCATGTTAGAGGTAGGATCTCAGGTTTGGTATTAGAGGCATTGAGATATCACATCTCATGCCATCAGAAGGGTCTCAGGATTGGAATGGGAAGGAGTTGGATATCACATCTCATGCTAAAGGGAGGGTCTAAGGTTTGGAAGGGGAAATATTTGGACATCACATCTCATGTTATAGGAAGGATCTCAGGTTTGGTATTAGAAGCATTGAGATATCACATCTCATGCTATCGGAAGGGTCTCAGGTTTGGTATAAGCATTGAGATATCACATCTCTGCTATCGGAAGGGTCTCAGGATTGGAATGGGAAGGACTTGGATATCACAATTCATGTTATAGGAAGGGCCTCAGGTTTGGTATTAGAAGCATTGAGATATCACATCTCATGCTATAGGAAGGGTCTCAGGATTGGAATGGGAAGGACTTGGATATCACATCTCATGTTATAGGAAGGGTCTCAGGTTTGGTATTAGAAGCATTGAGATATCACATCTCATGCTATAGGAAGGGTCTCAGGAATGGAATGGGAAGGACTTGGATATCACATCTCATTATACAGGAAGGGTCTAAGGTTTGGAAGGGGAAGGATTTGGATATCACATCTCATGTTATTGGACCGGTCTCAGGTTTGGTATTAGAAGCATTGAGATATCAAGTCTCATGGTATAGGACGGGAGTTTGATATCACATCTCATGCCATGGTATGGGTCTCAGGTTTTGTAGAAGCATTGGGATATCACATCTCATGCTATCGGAAGGGTATCAGGATTGGATTTGGAAGGAGTTGGATATCCCATCTCATGCTATAGGAAGGGTCTCAGGATTGGAATGGGAAGGACTTGGATATCACATCTCATGCTGTAGGAAGGCTCTCAGGTTCGGAAAGGGAAGGAGTTGGATATCACATTTCATGTTAGAGGTAGGATCTCAGGTTTGGTATTAGAGGCATTGAGATATCACATCTCATGCTATCAGAAGGGTATCAGGATTGGAATGGGAAGGAGTTGGATATCACATCTCATGCTAAAGGGAGGGTCTCAGGTTTAGAAGGGAAAGGATTTGGATATCACATCTCATGTTATAGGAAGGATCTCAGGTTTGGTATTAGAAGCATTGAGATATCACATCTCATGCTATCGGTAGGATCTCAGGTTTGGTATTAGAAGCATTGAGATATCACATCTCATGCTATAGGAAGTGTCTCAGGATTGGAATGGGAAGGAGTTGGATATCACATCTCATGTTATAGGAAGGATCTCATGTTTGGTATTAGAAGCATTGAGATATCACATCTCATGCTATAGGAAGGGTCTCAGGATTGGAATGGGAAGGAGTTGGATATCACATCTCATGCTAAATGAAGGGTCTCAGTTTTGGTAGAAGCATTGCGATATCACATCTCATGCTATAGGAAGGGTCTCAGGATTGGAATCGGAAGGAGTTGGATATCACATCTCATGCTATAGGAAGGGTCTCAGGTTTGGTATAAGCATTGAAATATCACATCTCTGCTATCGGAAGGGTCTCAGGATTGGAATTGGAAGGACTTAGATATCACATCTCATGCTATAGGGAGGGTCTCAGTTTTGATATCAGAAGCATTGAGATATCACATCTCATGCTATCGGAAGGGTCTCAGGATTGGAATGGGAGGAGCTGGATATCACATCTCATGCTAAAGGAAGGGTCTCAGGTTTGGAAGGGGAAAGATTTGGATATCACATCTCATGTTATAGGAGGGGTCTCAGGTTTGGTATTAGAAGCATTGTGATATCACATCTCATGCTATAGGAAGTGTCTCAGGATTGGAATGGGAAGGAGTTGGATATCACATCTCATGCTATAGGAAGGGTTTCAGGTTTGGTAGAAGCATTGAGATATCACATCTCATGCTATAGGAAGAGTCTCAGGTTTGGGAAGGGAAGGATTTGGATTTCACATCTCATGTTATAGGATGGTTCTCATGTTTGGTTTTTGAAGCATTGAGATATCACATCTCATGCTATCGGAAGGGTCTCAGGTTTGGAATGGGAAGGAGTTGGATATCACATCTCATGTTATAGGAAGGATCTCAGGTTTGGTATTAGAAGCATTGAGATATCACATCTCATGCTATAGGAAGGGTCTCCGGATTGGAATGTGAAGGATTTGGATATCACATCTCATGTTATAGGAAGGGTCTCAGGATTGGAATGGCAAGGAGTTGGATATCACATCTCATGCTAAAGGAAGGGTCTCAGTTTTGATAGAAGCATTGAGATATCACACCTCATGCTATAGGAAGGAACTCAGGATTGGAATGGGAAGGAGTTGGATATCACGTCTCATGTTATAGGAAGGGTCTCAGGTTGGAATGGCAAGGAGTTGGATATCACATCTCATGCTAAAGGAAGGGTCTCAGGTTTGATAGAAGCATTGAGATATCACATCTCATGCTATAGGAAGGAACTCAGGATTGGAATGGGAAGGAGTTGGATATCACATCTCATGCCATAGGAAGGGTTATCAGGTTTGGTATAAGCATTGAGATATCACATCTCTGGTATCGGAAGGGTCTCAGGATAGGAATGGGAAGGACTTAGATATCACATCTCATACTATAGGGAGGGTCTCAGTTTTGATATTAGAAGCATTGAGCTAGCACATCTCATGCTATCGCAAGGGTCTCAGGATTGGAATGGGAGGAGCTGGATATCACATCTCATGCTAAAGGAAGGGTCTCAGGTTTGGAAGGGGAAGGATTTGGATATCACATCTCATGTTATAGGAGGGGTCTCAGGTTTGGTATTAGAAGCATTGTGATATCACATCTCATGCTATAGGAAGTGTCTCAGGATTGGAATGGGAAGGAGTTGGATATCACATCTCATGCTATAGGAAGGGTTTCAGGTTTGGTAGAAGCATTGAGATATCACATCTCATGCTATAGGAAGAGTCTCAGGTTTGGGAAGGGAAGGATTTGGATTTCACATCTCATGTTATAGGATGGTTCTCATGTTTGGTTTTTGAAGCATTGAGATATCACATCTCATGCTATCGGAAGGGTCTCAGGTTTGGAATGGGAAGGAGTTGGATATCACATCTCATGTTATAGGAAGGATCTCAGGTTTGGTATTAGAAGCATTGAGATATCACATCTCATGCTATAGGAAGGGTCTCCGGATTGGAATGTGAAGGATTTGGATATCACATCTCATGTTATAGGAAGGGTCTCAGGATTGGAATGGCAAGGAGTTGGATATCACATCTCATGCTAAAGGAAGGGTCTCAGTCTTGATAGAAGCATTGAGATATCACACCTCATGCTATAGGAAGGAACTCAGGATTGGAATGGGAAGGAGTTGTATATCACGTCTCATGTTATAGGAAGGGTCTCAGGATCGGAATGGCAAGGAGTTGGATATCACATCTCATGCTAAAGGAAGGGTCTCAGGTTTGATAGAAGCATTGAGATATCACATCTCATGCTATAGGAAGGAACTCAGGATTGGAATGGGAAGGAGTTGGATATCACATCTCATGCCATAGGAAGGGTTATCAGGTTTGGTATAAGCATTGAGATATCACATCTCTGCTATCGGAAGGGTCTCAGGATAGGAATGGGAAGGACTTAGATATCACATCTCATACTATAGGGAGGGTCTCAGTTTTGATATTAGAAGCATTGAGCTATCACATCTCATGCTATCGCAAGGGTCTCAGGATTGGAATGGGATGGAGTTGGATATCACATCTCAAGCTATCTCAGGATTGGAATGCGAAGGAGTTTGATATCACATCTCAAGCTATAGGAAGGGTCTCAGGTTTGGAAGGGGAAGGATTTGGATCTCACATCTCATGTTATAGGATGGTTCTCATGTTTGGTTTTAGTAGCATTGAGATATCACATCTCATGCTATCGGAAGCATATATATTGTGTTGATATGGTATGCGTTGGTTTAATATTGTGATATTGTGATTTTCTCGCTACGGTCATTGTTTTAAAGGCCTTAAAATAAATGTGTATACATTTTTATATAACAACTGTTTGGAGTAGTTTGTAAGTGTTCTTGCTTTGGGTGCTCATTGCGGGCTTTCAGTCACCCTCACCCCTCTTGAGACCTAGTCTTGACCGCCGTGATCGCTACCTTGATTGGTCTGGCTCGTCCAGAGGTTACCCTGTTCCAAGTAATTAGGTTGGCCTTCTGAACTTCTGCGCCACCAGGACAGAGTTCAGCAATCTGTCTTAACAAATTGGTGTACAGCGGTGGGATACGACTGAAGGTATCCAGTGTTGCGCTCGAACTAAGGCATTTCAGGTTATTCCAACCAGGACACGTAGTGAATTGTTGTAGTATAACTTTAAAAAGGCCATAGTCCTATCTAACAGTATGGAAACAAATACTTTGTTAACTTTAAATGCTTCCAAATCAGAAACACTGAAAAAGATGTGTGCGGAGAGAGGTGTTTCCTCTCAAGGCACGAAATTGGATATGATCCAAAGAATCATGGCATGGCAAGAAGCGCAGCTTGACGCTATAACTTCTGAGGACAGTGCGGAAGGAGGTGGGGCTGCTCTCACTGGTAGAACCGACGGTTCTGCCACTGCACTGATCCACCGCGACCACGAGGACAGGGAGGATGAGATGTCTAATGTTTCCTCTGCCAGTGCTGATGGGGAGGCTATGCTTGAATTCAAGAAGCAAGAGCTGCGGTTTAGGCAGAAGGAGCTTGAATTCAGCATAGCCAAACTAAAAATCGAACAGGCAGAAAAACAAAAAGACAGGGATCACCAGTTGGAACTGGCCAAGCTTCAGGTTGCAAATGGGTCCAAGGGTCCTGGACATGGGTCTGGGGCTTCCTCTCATCCACGGTTTCCGAAAGATCTGCTCAGTGTGTATGAGGAAAGGAATGACATTATGGACTGGCTGAATGCGTTTGAGTATGCATACGAAGTTCAACAAGTTGACAATGCTGATAAGATTGCATGGTTACTCAGCAGACTGCCCCATTCTGGCTGTAGTGCCATTATGGAAATGTCGAAGGCTGAGCAAGCTGATTTCGCAATGTTAAAGCAAACTCTCATTTTAAAGTTAGGGAAGACTCCGGCCCAATATTTGAAACGTTTCAGAGAGTATAAGAAAAAGGAAGGTGGTACTTGGGTATCTTATGTCACTGAATCCTTGAAAAACTTAACTGGCTGGGTCGAAGGTTATAAGGTTTCTACCGTCGAAGGCATGATAAATCTTGTCATGCTGGAACACATTTTTGCATCTTCTTCTCCAGAGCTTAAGCAGCATTTGGCCGATTCGAAGGAGATAGATCCTAAGAAGCTGGCCATTGCAGCCGACTTATGGGTGTCACATCGAGTGTCCCATAAGGACAAAACTCATCCTGGTAAGCAGGAGGAAGGGAAAAAGTCCAAAGATATGGAGGGTGGAGAATCAGCTAAATCTTCTTCTCATAAGGGCCACAAAAAGAAAAACAAGGGTAAGACACAAGAGAACTCACAGGGTAGTGGAGGTCAGCCTCCGAAACAGAACTCTGGTTACAATAAGCCTCCCTATGTAAACAGACCCAATGGATCTTGTTTTGCTTGTGGAGCAACTGACCACATGAAGGGGGATCCCCGGTGTAAAGTTAGACCTTTGGGGGTCCACTCCGCTAATCTGGCCTTCTCCTCCTACGAGGAAGAAGAGATTACAGGAGCATCCTTCTCCTCAGACTCATTTCCCAGCGGGATAGAGGCTGAGGTAGTTTTAGTGTCCCTGGGTTCCTGGGAGCCTAAAGTCGCAGAGGCTTATGCTAGGATTCCGGATAATACCAAGCACTACTTTAAAGACAGTGTGCTGATCAATGGAGTAGATACTCCAGCTCTTAGGGATAGTGGGTGCAGTCGCACTGTAGTGGATTCTACCTTGGTAGACTCAGAGGAAGTTGCCAGAGCTACTCTGATGCCCACTAAGTTGGCTGACGGCCCCCTCCGTATGTTCCCAGTAATACCTGTAAATCTTACTTTAAATGGTACAGCAGTCAGGATTCCAGTGAGCATTCAGAGAAACGTCCCGGGAAAGGTCTTGTTAGGTAATGATCTCAGAGCTTTAGGGCTCGTAGGAGACACTGCCGAAAGACCCTACACACGGTCTCAAGCACGGGCAGCATTGGCCAAGTCCAATACGCCGCCCCAGCTGAAGGGGAAACCCAAGGCGAAAGGAGTCGACAAGTCAAGACGAGGGAAAGAGAATATTCCCCCGAGCTCGCCTACCACTGCGGTGGAGGAAGTTGGTCAATCGCCCGGGCCTGACGAGGAGGTGGCGATGCCTGAAGTATTTGACCCCAACGATCATCCTGAACTAAAAGACTTGTTAGTTGAAGGAGGTCCTGATAGGGACGAATTCAGTAAAGGCCAACGTGAGTGCCCATCTCTGGAAGGCCTAAGGAGACAGGCCTGCTCCCAGCTTGATGGTGTACCTCCTGGGACGCATAGGATTTATTGGGAAGGTGGACTCCTGTATAGTGAGCCCACAGAGTCTATAGAAGGAGACCATAGGAGGTTGGTGGTTCCCCTTGCTGTTAGGCCCTTCCTCCTGCAGTTGGCGCATGAAGTTCCCCTTGCTGGTCACCTTGGTATGAAGAGGACCAAGCAAAGGTTATCCATGCACTTCTACTGGCCCAAGATGGGGGTGCAAGTAGAAAGTCACTGCAGGAGTTGTGCCTCCTGCCAGTTGTCTGGTAAGGTTGGCGCGACAATCCAAGCTCCGTTGGTACCGCTCCCAGTTGTGGGGGTACCATTTGAAAGGGTAGGGATCGACATCGTTGGTCCCCATGACCCGCAAACATCCTCGGGCAATAGGTCTATCCTGGTGCTGGTCGACCATGCAACCAGATACCCTGAGGCCATCCCATTGAAAACTGTAACTGCCAAGTCAGTTGCAAAAGCTTTACTCGGCATATTTACCAGGGTTGGCTTCCCTAAAGAAGTTGTGTCGGATCGTGGCAGCAACTTTATGTCGAAGTATATGCAGGCTATGTGGAAAGAATGTGGGGTCACCTACAAGTTCTCTTCTGCATACCACCCCAGACCAATGGTCTGGCGGAACGTTTCAACAGAACGTTAAAGAGCATGATTGGGGCTCTGGAGGAAACTCAGAGAAGAAAATGGGATCTTCTTTTACCCTGCTTGTTTGCCTACCGAGAGGTACCACAGGAGGGTGTTGGCTTCAGCCCCTTCGAACTTCTGTTCGGTCATCCCGTACGGGGACCCTTAGCCATCGTCAAGGAGGGATGGGAGATGCCCACTCCCCCTGTTACTACCAACGTAGTTGATTATGTGCTAGGGCTCAGAAAACGGATGGTACTTCTGATGGGCTTGGCTAGTGATAAATTGAAGGCAGGACAAGCGCTGGTGAAACATTGGTACGACCAGAAAGCTTCCCTCATCAACTTTACACCTGGTCAGCAAGTCCTGATCATGAATCCCATAAGGCCTCGAGCTTTACAGGACAAATGGTCAGGCCCTTACACAGTGGTGGAGCCCCTGGGTGAGGTTAACTATTTAGTGGACCTTGGAAGGCCTGGACAGGCTCCAAAAGTGTTTCACGTGAATAGGCTGAAGGCTTTCGTCCCAAGAGTCGAAATCGTAGCACTGCTACTGGCTTCAGACGTTGAGGAAGAGGAGTCTGAACCTCTCCCCGACCTGTTCCAAAGCGGTCCTTCAGATAGCTCCTTTGAGGGTGTCCAAGTGGCCCCTCACCTGACTTCTGATCAGCAGGCTGAGGTGAAAAGTTTGCTTAGGCAGTTTTCCCCCCTGTTTTCACAGCCGCCTGGTTTGACACCTTGGTGCAAACATAACATTGACACAGGAGACAGTGTACCTACCAAAAGTAGGGGATACAGGATGTCAGACAAAGTACGGTCTTATATTAAGACCGAGGTCAACAAGATGTTAGACCTTGGGGTGATTGAACCCTCTAGTAGTCCTTGGTCCAGCCCTGTGGTTTTGGTTCCAAAGGCAGGCACTTCTGTTTGGTTCTACCAGTGAGAGCAGCCCCATCACCTTCCGCACTGTCCTCAGAAGTTATAGCGTCAAGCTGCGCTTCTTGCCACGCCACGATTCTTTGGATCATTTCCAATTTCGTGCCTTGAGAGGAAACACCTCTCTCCGCACACATCTTTTTCAGTGTTTCTGATTTGGAAGCATTTAAAGTTAACAAGGTATTTGTTTCCATACTGTTAGATAGGACTATGGTCTTTTTAAAGTTATACTACAACAATTCACTACGTGTCCTAGTTGGAATAACCTGAAATGCCTTAGTTTGTGCGCAACACTGGATACCTTCAGTCGTATCCCACCGCTGTACACCAATTTGTTAAGACGGATTTCTGAACTCTGTCCTGGTGGCGCAGAAGTTCAGAAGGCCAACCTAATTACTTGGAACAGGGTAACCTCTGGACGAGCCAGACCAATCAAGGTAGCGATCGCGGCGGTCAAGACTAGGTCTCAAGAGGGGTGGGGGTGACTGAAAGCCCGCAATGAGCACACAAAGCAAGATCACTTACAAACTACTCCAAACAGTTGTTATTTAAAAAATATATACACATTTATTTTAAGGCCTTTAAAACAATGACCGTAGCGAGAAAATCACAATATCACAATATTAAACCAACACATACCATATCAACACAATATATATACAAATACGACAGTCGCAAGCATTATATGCACGAAATGTGTAGTCCACCTAAAAGGGAAGGAAAACAGGCAGTGCGAAGTAATGCTTAGACCCAGTTCGCCTTCAGAGGCACCTAACTAGATGGAAGTCCGGGCCCTGCGAAGAGTGGAGCCTTGTGCTCAAAGTACCTGCACGCGCTGGTGCCAACGGGCAAAAGGAGAAGCTCTTCAAAGGAAGTCAGGCAGTTTAGTTTAGTGCACAAAGAAGAAGAACAAGTTCTGCGACTCAAGCGCAGCCTCCACAGTGGGCAGAAGCAGAGCGCGAGTACGGACACGGGTGCTGTTTTACACAGTGGGGAAAAGCAATGGGCTCCTGCAGGAGGGCGACCAGATCCTAGCTATGCTACTCACCATTCCCCGATGCAAGCAGACCCAGGCTTCTCCGCGTCAGTTTCAGCAGCTGGCAGGTTCAGAAGAGCAGGGAACGCCTCGTCGTCGTGTTGAGTAAAAAGACGTCCCAATCGAAGAAACCCGCACAGTTTGTTACCACAGCAGGGCAACGGGGCGGCCGTGTGTATTTGAGCCAAATGTACACTACTCACTTCAGACCTGGGAACGCCAAGTGTACGAAGCGTGTGAGAGTGACAAGGACCCGAAATACTACACAACCTGGCGGCGGTTACAGAGCAAGACTCCCGGGTAAGCTGGTCAGTCAACTGGATGGCCCAGAGACGCTTCCGAAGGCTTACTGGCAGGAGATGGTGAAGATGCCGAGAATAGCTGTTCCCGCTATTCCAAGGGTCGAAGTACCAGTACAGGCCTTCTGGTTCGATCAAAGGTGAAAAGGGTTTCACAAGGCGACAGCAGTGCAGAGGAGAAGTCCTTCAGCGGGTCACCAGCGATTCCTCGGTTTAGCCTCTTGGTTGCAGGATACTTGGCTCCTGTATTCCTTCGTTCGTGAGAACTCAGGAGATCGACCTCGTAGTGGTGTTTCCAGCCCCCTCTTATCCACGGTTCCCTTCGCGCCAAAACGGAGGGGACCCAATGGGAGATCCGCTTATCAACACTCACACCATTCGTGGACCAATCACGGACCACGGTGGTCCCAGGCATTCACACCACCCTAGACTCTCTGGCACCTAGGATATGTATTGGGACCAGACATCCCAGCCCACACCCTGGAGGCACATACAAGACATGTAGAAGCCCGCGAAAGCATCTGTGTTTCGCAGGAAAGTACATGCCCAAATAAGGAAGGCCCCGGGTCGGCTCGACCTGGGGAAGGTGAAGGGAGCAAGACGGTCAGCGGACAGGACAAAGGAGCCTCGTGGTCCGGCCATTTTGGGAGCCAGGCCACCATTTTGGGTTAAGCGCGGAAAACGCGCTTAGAACGCCAAAAGGAGCTCAAAATACAAAGAAACGATCGCTGCCACCATTCCCGTCCCTGAATTACTTGCACCGATCAGATACAATCCTAAACGAGTATCTAGGGCCTGTAGAAGGCTAGAGACCCAAGAGAGCTGTAACTTAGCTTACAGTGCCCTCTTGTGTCATGTTGCACGAAAGCCGCAACATGATAAAAGAAACTACGGGAAACAGCGTTCCCCGGTACTGACTGTCTTAAGGGCATGTCAGTTTCCCCGTAAGAAAGGAGCGAAAGCCCAGAGGAGTGCGGCAGAAGGCTGCACTTCTCTGGCAAAGTCAAGAACAAGGTGAAAAACAACAGCAAAAAGTTTAGGGGTTGCCACATGGAAGGAAAATTACCTACAATTACGAAATCTTTCCTAACAATATCCAACTCCTTCCCATTCCAATCCTGAGACCCTTCCGATAGCATGAAATGTGATATCTCAATGCTTCTAATATCAAAACTGAGACCCTCCCTATAGCATGAGATGTGATATCTAAGTCCTTCTCATTCCTATCCTGAGACCCTTCCGATAGCAGAGATGTGATATCTCAATGCTTATACCAAACCTGAGTCCCTTCCTTTAGCATGAGATGTGATATCCAACTCCTTCCCATTCCAATCCTGAGACCCTTCCGATAGCATGAAATGTGATATCTCAATGCTTCTAATATCAAAACTGAGACCCTCCCTATAGCATGAGATGTGATATCTAAGTCCTTCCCATTCCTATCCTGAGACCCTTCCGATAGCAGAGATGTGATATCTCAATGCTTATACCAAACCTGAGACCCTTCCTATGGCATGAGATGTGATATCCAACTCCTTCCCATTCCAATCCTGAGACCCTTCCTATAGCATGAGATGTGATATCTCAATGCTTCTATCAAACCTGAGTCCCTTCCTATAGCATGAGATGTGATATCTCAAAGCTTCTAATACCAAACCTGGGACCCGTCCTATAACATGAGATATGATATCCAAACCATGCATCACCACCGAAACCATCAAAGGTGCACTCATCAATGCGAGATCTGTAGTCGCCCATGCCCTAGACATAGCCGACATTATCTCCATCAATGATCTCGACTTCATAGCTATTACAGAGACCTGGCTCCACCCAGCGTCTGGCCCCTCTCTATCACTTGCTATACCCAATGACTATACCATCTACCGTGCAGACAGACAAACAGCTAAAGGTGGTGGAGTAGCCATTATTGCAAAAGCTCCATCAACATAAAACACATACAAAACCAATCCCTGCCATCAGCGGAACTACTCACCCTCAAACTATCCACAACGCACACAAGCACAATCACCATCCACCTCATTTACAGACCGCCAGGCCCTATACTATCCTTTAATGACGACATAGCCCTTTTACTCTCTAACAATATCAAACCTAACTCTCGACTACTCATCCTAGGAGACTTTAATCTAGGTCTCAATGATGAGAAAGATGACAAAGCTAACACTGTCGCCAACACCATTTCAGAATTAGGACTCACCCACCATATCGCACAACCCACACACAAAAAAGGCAGAATCCTTGACTGGATAGCTGACCTTAACTGCAACACCACCATCCTTTCCAACACTCCATGCGCTTGCACCGATCACTACCTCATTACCTTCACCATCAACAAAGGCACTCAAACACCAGGGCCTTCCCCCTATGCCCCACCCACACTCACAAGAAACAACAAAAATATCACAGTAGAGAAACTCCTCCCGTTACTCCAACCCATCATCGACTTCTCACCCACCATGACCAACCCTACTGAACTAGTAGAGTTATACAACACAACCATCCTTAAGGCCATTAACACCATAGCACCACTCACGCTTCGGAAAGCCAAACCACGCGCACACCTCAATTCTTGGTTCACCCCGAACTAAAAACACTCCGCAAATCCAAAAGACAAGCTGAATTAGCATGGAAACAGTCACCATCCACTATTAATAAGACATCTTACACACTGGCCTCGAACATCTATAAGTCAGCCATCATCCAGTCTAAAAAAAACATGTACAATGAAAGAATCTGCAACGCCAAATCCAATACCAAAGAGCTCTTCAATATCCTGAGAGAACTCGAATCACCTTCCCCCATTCCAGACACTTGCAACAAAGACATCCACTGGTGCACGAACATTCAGGAAGCACTCCTAGGCAAAATTGCCACGCTACAAGCCAAAATCCTGACAAAGAAAGAAAGCCTCACCCTCACTGATAACATCACCCCCTCTACACACACCTACACCACCCCCCAAAATGATGACATTAACCTCTTTGAGTTTTCCACCATAACCATCAAAGAGGTTGAAGAAATAATCTACTCTCTTAAACCATCCAAATGCCAAGGTGACACTTGCCCGGCCCCAGTCATTAAAGATGCAGCCAAACAACTTGCTCCTTTCATCACTTCCCTCATCAATTCATCTTTCACATCCAACGTAGTGCCCAACAACCTCAAGGACTCCTGGGTTCTTCCTTTACTTAAGAAGCCCACCCTTGACCCAAATGTCCCCACCAACTACAGACCCATTACAACTGTACCCTTCCTACTAAATATCCTTGACAGAGCTGCCTATCTCCAGATACAGAACCACCTTGAGAAAAATAACTTACTAGGACTCAGACAATCAGGATTCCGCCCCAAACACGGCACTGAGACCGCCCTGATTGACCTTAAGACACAGATGGACAACATTAAAGACAATGGCAAACTGGTCCTCCTTCTCCTTCTTGACTTATCGGCCGCCTTCGACCTGGTCAACCACGACATCCTCTGCAAACATCTATCCTCAGCAGCCAAATTCTCAGATAATGCCAACGCATGGATCCAATCCTTCCTTAACAACAGATCCATGAGAGTCTTCGCACCCACAGCCTCTGCCAACCCAGCCCCAGTCACTTGCGGTGTCCCCCAGGGCTCCTGCGTCTCCCCCACTCTATACAATGTGTTCACGAAACCCCTCTTTGACATATTGGACCGCTTGGGTGTCATCTACACCAACTACGCAGATGACACCCAAATACTGATCCCTTTAACAGGCGACTACTCCACCGACCTCACTGCTCTCAACAACATTTACTCCATTATCCAAGAATGGATGGCCAAGCATGGCCTATGCCTCAATGACGACAAGACCGAGCTTCTTCTCCTAGGTTCCCAACCCAGACTTAATAAACTCGACAAACTCTATCATGCATTCACTATAGACGGCAATAACATCATCGTCTCTAACAGCGTCAAAACCCTAGGAATCTACCTCGACTCCTCCCTCACACTGACAAGACAGATCAATTCCATCTCATCCGCCACTGCTTACACCTGTAAGCTCATCAATGCCAGCAGACCTTACCTCTCACCATCCAACTGCACCACCTTAGCCAGAGCGCTAGTCCTCTCCAAAGTCGACTACTGCAATGCCCTATACTTGGGCACCAGTCAGAAAAACATTAACAAACTACAAGTCGTACAAAACAACGCCTTGCGAGCAGCCCTGAACATACCTAAACATGAACACATTTCGGACGCCAGACGCTCCTGCCATTGGCTATCCATACCACAAAGAATTGAATATAAAACCATCTCACTCACACACAAATGCCTAGCTAACCAAGCACCCAGATACCTATCCGACAACCTCACTCACCACACCCCAGCGCGCCCTACCAGATCAGCTCAAACACACTGCTTAAATATCCCAAGATTTAAGCTCCAAAAAGCAGGTGGCTCTAGCTTCCCCGTGCTTGCCTCCAAACTCTGGAATTCACTTCCACTCGAGCTGAGATCAGAACCGTCCTTTCACAGATTTAGACACAACACCAAAACATGGCTTCTATCCAAAGAAACGTAAACTGCCTAGCCCTACCTTACTAGCATGCACCAAGACTGTAAATTTGTAAATATGTAAATCGGTCTGTACATTACCTCTAACTGCGTGATAATGTCCCAAATGTATTGCTCTCATCCACCTTGACCATGCTATACCATATATGTAACTATCTGTAATTGAAACTGATTGACAACTCCCTCAATCTCTGTTACTGGTCCCCTAAAACCATATTTTATCATATTGTACTGTTGTATTAATCTTGTTGTATTCATCTCAAGCGCCTGGATGCCCCAGGGCCAGGCGACGCTATACAAATAATAAACTAAACTAAACTAAACTAAATCCTTCCCCTTCCAAAACTGAGACCCTTCCTTTAGCATGAGATGTGATATCCAAATCCTTCCCATTCCAATCCTGAAACCCTTCCTATAGCATGAGATGTGATATTTCAATGTTTCTAATAAAAAACCTGAGACCCTTCCTATAGCAAGAGATGTGATATCCCAATGCTTCTACAAAACCTGAGACCCATACCATGGCATGAGATGTGATATCAAACTCCCGTCCTATACCATGAGACTTGATAGCTCAATGCTTCTAATACCAAACCTGAGACCGGTCCAATAACATGAGATGTGATATCCAAATCCTTCCCCTTCCAAACCTTAGACCCTTCCTGTATCATGAGATGTGATATCCAAGTCCTTCCCATTCCATTCCTGAGACCCTTCCTATAGCATGATATGTGATATCTCAATGCTTCTAATACCAAACCTGAGACCCTTCCTATAACATGAGATGTGATATCCAAGTCCTTCCCATTCCAATCCTGAGACCCTTCCTATAGCATGAGATGTGATATCTCAATGCTTCTAATGCCAAACCTGAGGCCCTTCCTATAACATGAATTGTGATATCCAAGTCCTTCCCATTCCAATCCTGAGACTCTTCCGATAGCAGAGATGTGATATCTCAATGCTTATACCAAACCTGAGACCCTTCCGATAGCATGAGATGTGATATCTCAATGCTTCTAATACCAAGCCTGAGATCCTTCCTATAACATGAGATGTGATGTCCAAATCCTTCCCCTTCCAAACCTTAGACCCTCCCTTTAGCATGAGATGTGATATCCAACTCCTTCCCATTCCAATCCTGAGACCCTTCTGATGGCATGAGATGTGATATCTCAATGCCTCTAATACCAAACCTGAGATCCTACCTCTAACATGAAATGTGATATCCAACTCCTCCCCCTTCCAACCCTGAGAGCCTTCCTATAGAATGAGATGTGATATCCAAGTCCTTCCCATTCCAATCCTGAGACCCTTCCTATAACATGAGATGGGATATCCAACTCCTTCCAAATCCAATCCCGATACCCTTCCGATAGCATGTGATGTGATATCCCAATGCTTCTACAAAACCTGAGACCCATACCATGGCATGAGATGTGATATCAAACTCCTTCCCATTCCAATCCTGAGACCCTTCCTATTGCTTGAGATGTGATATCTCAATGCTTCTAATACCAAACCTGAGACCGGTCCTATAACATGAGATGTGATACCCAAATCCTTCCCCTTTCCAAACCTTAGACCCTTCCTATAGCATGAGATGTGATATCTCAATGCTTCTAATACCAAACCTGAGACCCTTCCTATAACGAGATGGGATATCCAACTCCTTCCCATTCCAATCCTGAGACCCTTCCGATAGCAGAGATGTGATATCTCAATGCTTATACCAAACCTGAGACCCTTCCTATGGCATGAGATGTCATATAAAACTCCTTCCGATTCCAATCCTGAGACCCTTCCTATAGCATGAGATGTGATATCTCAATGCTTCTAATACCAAACCTGAGATCCTTCCTATAACATGAGATGTGATATCAAACTCCTTCCCATTCCAAACCTGAGACCCTTCCGATAGCATGAGATGTGATATCTCAATGCTTCTAAAACCAAACATGAGAACCATCCTATAACATGAGATGTGAAATTCAAATCATTCCCTTTCCAAACCTGAGACCCTTCCTATAGCTTGAGATGTGATATCAAACTCCTTCCCATTCAATGTGATATCCAACTCCTTCCCATTCCAATCCTGAGACCCTTCCTATACCATGAGATGTGATATTTCAATGCTTCTAATACCAAACCTGAGACCCGTCCTAAAACATGAGATGTGAGATCCAAATCCTTCCCCTTCCAAACCTGAGACCTTTCCTTTAGCATGAGATATTATATCTTAATGCTTCTAAAACCAAACCTGAGAATCATCCTATAACATGTGAACTCCAAATCCTTCCCTTTCCAAACCTGAGACCCTTCCGATAGCATGAGATGTTATATCTTAATGCTTCTAAAACCAAACCTGAGAACCATGCTATAACATGCGAACTCCAAATCCTTCCCTTTCCAAACCTGAGACCCTTCCGATAGCATGAGATGTGATATCGCAATGCTACTAAAACCAAACATGAGAACCATCCTATTACATGAGATGTGAAATCCAAATCCTTCCCTTTCCAAACCTGAGACCCTTCCTATAGCTTGAGATGTGATATCAAACTCCTTCCCATTCCAATCCTGAGATAGCTTGAGATGTCATAGCCAACTCCTTCCCATTCCAATCCTGAGACCCTTCCTATACCATGAGATGTGATATCTCAATGCTTCTAATACCAAACCTGACACCCGTCCTAAAACATGAGATGTGAGATCCAAATCCTTCCCCTTCCAAACCTGAGATCTTTCCTTTAGCATGAGATGTGATATCCAACTCCTTCCCATTCTAATCCTGAGACCCTTCCTATAGCATGATATGTGATATCACAATGCTTCTAATACCAGACCTGAGATCCTTCCTATAACATGAGATGTGTATCCAACTCCTTCCCATTCCAAACCTGAGACCCTTCCTATAGCATGAGATGTGATATCTTAATGCTTCTAAAACCAAACCTGAGAACCATCCAATAACATATGTGAAATCCAAATCCTTCCCTTTCCAAACCTGAGACCCTTCAGATAGCATGAGATGTGATATCTCAATGCTTCTAAAACCAAACATGAGAACCATCCTATAACATGAGATGTGAAATCCAAATCCTTCTCTTTCCAAACCTGAGACCCTTCCTATAGCTTGAGATGTGCTATCAAACTCCTTCCCATTCCAATCCTGTGATAGCTTGAGATGTGATATCCAACTCCTTCCCATTCCAAACCTGAGACCCTTCCTATACCATGAGATGTGATTTCTCAATGCTTCCAATACCAAACCTGAGACCCGTCCTAAAACATGAGATGTGAGATCCAAATCAATCCCCTTCCAAACCTGAGACCCTTCCTATAGCTTGAGATGTGATATCAAACTCCTTCCCATTCCAATCCTGAGATAGCTTGAGATGTGATATCCAACTCCTTCCCATTCCAATCCTGAGACCCTTCCGATAGCATGAAATGTGATATCTCAATGCTTCTAATATCAAAACTGAGACCCTCCCTATAGCATGAGATGTGATATCTAAGTCCTTCCCATTCCTATCCTGAGACCCTTCCGATAGCAGAGATGTGATATCTCAATGCTTATACCAAACCTGAGACCTTTCCTATGGCATGAGATGTGATATCCAACTCCTTCCCATTCCAATCCTGAGACCCTTCCTATAGCATGAGATGTGATATCTCAATGCTTCTATCAAACCCGAGTCCCTTCCTTTAGCATGAGATGTGATATCCAACTCCTTCCCATTCCAATCCTGAGACCCTTCCTATAGCATGAGATGTGATATCTCAAAGCTTCTAATACCAAACCTGGGACCCGTCCTATAACATGAGATATCATATCCAAATCCTTCCCCTTCCAAACCTGAGACCCTTCCTTTAGCATGAGATGTGATATCCAAATCCTTCCCATTCCAATCCTGAAACCCTTCCTATAGCATGAGATGTGATATTTCAATGTTTCTAATAAAAAACCTGAGACCCTTCCTATAGCAAGAGATGTGATATCCAAATCCTTACCATTCCAATACTGAGACCCTTCCTATAACATGAGATGTGATATCCAACTCCTTCCCATTCCAACCTGAGACCCTTCCTATAGCATGAGAAGGGATATCCAACTCCTTCCCATTCCAAACCTGAAACCCTTCCTATAGCATGAGATGTGATATCAAACTCCTTCCCATTCAATGTGATATCCAACTCCGTCCCATTCCAATCCTGAGACCCATCCTATACCATGAGATGTGATATCTCAATGCCTCTAATACCAAACCTGAGATCCTACCTCTAACATGAAATGTGATATCCAACTCCTTCCCTTTCCAAACCTGAGAGCCTTCCTATAGCATGAGATGGGATATCCAACTCCTTCCAAATCCAATCCTGATACCCTTCCGATAGCATGAGATGTGATATCCCAATGCTTCTACAAAACCTGAGACCCATACCATGGCATGAGATGTGATATCAAACTCCCGTCCTATACCATGAGACTTGATATCTCAATGCTTCTAATACCAAACCTGAGACCGGTCCAATAACATGAGATGTGATATCCAAATCCTTCCCCTTCCAAACCTTAGACCCTTCCTGTATCATGAGATGTGATATCCAAGTCCTTCCCATTCCAATCCTGAGACCCTTCCTATAGCATGAGATGTGATATCTCAATGCTTCTAATACCAAACCTGAGGCCCTTCCTATAACATGAATTGTGATATCCAAGTCATTCCCATTCCAATCCTGAGACCCTTCCGATAGCAGAGATGTGATATCTCAATGCTTATACCAAACCTGAGACCCTTCCGATAGCATGAGATGTGATATCTCAATGCTTCTAATACCAAACCTGAGATCCTTCCTATAACATGAGATGTGATGTCCAAATCCTTCCCCTTCCAAACCTTAGACCCTCCCTTTAGCATGAGATGTGATATCCAACTCCTTCCCATTCCAATCCTGAGACCCTTCTGATGGCATGAGATGTGATATCTCAATGCCTCTAATACCAAACCTGAGATCCTACCTCTAACATGAAATGTGATATCCAACTCCTCCCCCTTCCAACCCTGAGAGCCTTCCTATAGAATGAGATGTGATATCCAAGTCCTTCCCATTCCAATCCTGAGACCCTTCCTATAACATGAGATGGGATATACAACTCCTTCCAAATCCAATCCCAATACCCTTCCGATAGCATGTGATGTGATATCCCAATGCTTCTACAAAACCTGAGACCCATACCATGGCATGAGATGTGATATCAAACTCCTTCCCATTCCAATCCTGAGACCCTTCCTATTGCTTGAGATGTGATATCCAACTCCTTCCCATTCCAATCCTGAGACCCTTCCTATAGCATGAGATGTGATATCTCAAAGCTTCTAATACCAAACCTGGGACCCGTCCTATAACATGAGATATCATATCCAAATCCTTCCCCTTCCAAACCTGAGACCCTTCCTTTAGCATGAGATGTGATATCCAAATCCTTTCCATTCCAATCCTGAAACCCTTCCTATAGCATGAGATGTGATATTTCAATGTTTCTAATAAAAAACCTGAGACCCTTCCTATAGCAAGAGATGTGATATCCAAATCCTTACCATTCCAATACTGAGACCCTTCCTATAACATGAGATGTGATATCCAACTCCTTCCCATTACAACCTGAGACCCTTCCTATAGCATAAGATATAATATCTCAATGCCTCTAATACCAAACCTGAGATTCTTCCTATAACATGAGATGTGATATCTCAATGCTTCTAATACCAAACCTGAGACCCTCCCTTTAGCATGAGATGTGATATCGGACTCCTTCCCATTCCAATCCTGAGACCCTTCTGATAGCATGAGATATGATATCTCAATGCCTCTAATACCAAACCTGAGATTCTTCCTATAACATGAGATGTGATATCTCAATGCTTCTAATACCAAACCTGAGACCCTCCCTTTAGCATGAGATGTGATATCCGACTCCTTCCCATTCCAATCCCGAGACCCTTCTGATAGCATGAGATGTGATATCTCAATGCCTCTAATACCAAACCTGAGATCCTTCCGATAGCATGAGATGTGATATCTCAATGCTTCTAATACCAAACCTGAGATCCTTCCGATAGCATGAGATGTGATATCTCAATGCTTCTAATACCAAACCTGAGACCCGTCCTAAAACATGAGATGTGAGATCCAAATCCTTCCCCTTCCAAACCTGAGACCCTTCCTATAGCTTGAGATGTGATATCAAACTCCTTCCCATTCCAATCCTGAGATAGCTTGAGATGTGATATCCAACTCCTTCCCATTCCAATCCTGAGACCCTTCCGATAGCATGAAATGTGATATCTCAATGCTTCTAATATCAAAACTGAGACCCTCCCTATAGCATGAGATGTGATATCTAAGTCCTTCCCATTCCTATCCTGAGACCCTTCCGATAGCAGAGATGTGATATCTCAATGCTTATACCAAACCTGAGACCCTTCCTATGGCATGAGATGTGATATCCAACTCCTTCCCATTCCAATCCTGAGACCCTTCCTATAGCATGAGATGTGATATCTCAATGCTTCTATCAAACCTGAGTCCCTTCCTTTAGCATGAGATGTGATATCCAACTCCTTCCCATTCCAATCCTGAGACCCTTCCTATAGCATGAGATATGATATCTCAAAGCTTCTAATACCAAACCTGGGACCCGTCCTATAACATGAGATATCATATCCAAATCCTTCCCCTTCCAAACCTGAGACCCTTCCTTTAGCATGAGATGTGATATCCAAATCCTTCCCATTCCAATCCTGAAACCCTTCCTATAGCATGAGATGTGATATTTCAATGTTTCTAATAAAAAACCTGAGACCCTTCCTATAGCAAGAGATGTGATATCCAAATCCTTACCATTCCAATACTGAGACCCTTCCTATAACATGAGATGTGATATCCAACTCCTTCCCATTCCAACCTGAGACCCTTCCTATAGCATGAGAAGGGATATCCAACTCCTTCCCATTCCAAACCTGAAACCCTTCCTATAGCATGAGATGTGATATCAAACTCCTTCCCATTCAATGTGATATCCAACTCCGTCCCATTCCAATCCTGAGACCCTTCCTATACCATGAGATGTGATATCTCAATGCCTCTAATACCAAACCTGAGATCCTACCTCTAACATGAAATGTGATATCCAACTCCTTCCCTTTCCAAACCTGAGAGCCTTCCTACAGCATGAGATGTGATATCCAAGTCCTTCCCATTCCAATCCTGAGACCCTTCCTATAGCATGAGATGGGATATCCAACTCCTTCCAAATCCAATCCTGATACCCTTCCGATAGCATGAGATGTGATATCCCAATGCTTCTACAAAACCTGAGACCCATACCATGGCATGAGATGTGATATCAAACTCCCGTCCTATACCATGAGACTTGATATCTCAATGCTTCTAATACCAAACCTGAGACCGGTCCAATAACATGAGATGTGATATCCAAATCCTTCCCCTTCCAAACCTTAGACCCTTCCTGTATCATGAGATGTGATATCCAAGTCCTTCCCATTCCATTCCTGAGACCCTTCCTATAGCATGAGATGTGATATCTCAATGCTTCTAATACCAAACCTGAGACCCTTCCTATAACATGAGATGTGATATCCAAGTCCTTCCCATTCCAATCCTGAGACCCTTCCTATAGCATGAGATGTGATATCTCAATGCTTCTAATACCAAACCTGAGGCCCTTCCTATAACAT
This sequence comes from Ambystoma mexicanum, assembly GCF_040938575.1. NCBI lineage: Eukaryota > Metazoa > Chordata > Amphibia > Caudata > Ambystomatidae > Ambystoma > Ambystoma mexicanum. The sequence goes on from NC_090934.1 coordinate 1,151,321,495, forward strand.
GAATTGTGATATCCAGGTCCTTCCCATTCCAATCCTGAGACCCTTCCGATAGCAGAGATGTGATATCTCAATGCTTATACCAAACCTGAGACCCTTCCGATAGCATGAGATGTGATATCTCAATGCTTCTAATACCAAACCTGAGATCCTTCCTATAACATGAGATGTGATGTCCAAATCCTTCCCCTTCCAAACCTTAGACCCTCCCTTTAGCATGAGATGTGATATCCAACTCCTTCCCATTCCAATCCTGAGACCCTTCTGATGGCATGAGATGTGATATCTCAATGCCTCTAATACCAAACCTGAGATCCTACCTCTAACATGAAATGTGATATCCAACTCCTCCCCCTTCCAACCCTGAGAGCCTTCCTATAGAATGAGATGTGATATCCAAGTCCTTCCCATTCCAATCCTGAGACCCTTCCTATAACATGAGATGTGATATCCAACTCCTTCCCATTCCAACCTTAGACCCTGCCTATAGCATGAGATGGGATATCCAACTCCTTCCAAATCCAATCCCGATACCCTTCCGATAGCATGTGATGTGATATCCCAATGCTTCTAGAACACCTGAGACCCATACCATGGCATGAGATGTGATATCAAACTCCTTCCCATTCCAATCCTGAGACCCTTCCTATTGCTTGAGATGTGATATCCAACTCATTCCCATTCCAATTCTGAGACCCGTCCTATACCATGAGACTTGATATCTCAATGCTTCTAATACCAAACCTGAGACCGGTCCTATAACATGAGATGTGATACCCAAATCCTTCCCCTTTCCAAACCTTAGACCCTTCCTATAGCATGAGATGTGATATCTCAATGCTTCTAATACCAAACCTGAGACCCTTCCTATAACGAGATGGGATATCCAACTCCTTCCCATTCCAATCCTGAGACCCTTCCGATAGCAGAGATGTGATATCTCAATGCTTATACCAAACCTGAGACCCTTCCTATGGCATGAGATGTCATATACAACTCCTTCTGATTCCAATCCTGAGACCCTTCCTATAGCATGAGATGTGATATCTCAATGCTTCTAATACCAAACCTGAGATCCTTCCTATAACATGAGATGTGATATCAAACTCCTTCCCATTCCAAACCTGAGACCCTTCCGATAGCATGAGATGTGATATCTCAATGCTTCTAAAACCAAACATGAGAACCATCCTATAACATGAGATGTGAAATCCAAATCATTCCCTTTCCAAACCTGAGACCCTTCCTATAGCTTGAGATGTGATATCAAACTCCTTCCCATTCAATGTGATATCCAACTCCTTCCCATTCCAATCCTGAGACCCTTCCTATACCATGAGATGTGATATTTCAATGCTTCTAATACCAAACCTGAGACCCGTCCTAAAACATGAGATGTGAGATCCAAATCCTTCCCCTTCCAAACCTGAGACCTTTCCTTTAGCATGAGATGTTATATCTTAATGCTTCTAAAACCAAACCTGAGAACCATCCTATAACATGTGAACTCCAAATCCTTCCCTTTCCAAACCTGAGACCCTTCCGATAGCATGAGATGTTATATCTTAATGCTTCTAAAACCAAACCTGAGAACCATGCTATAACATGTGAACTCCAAATCCTTCCCTTTCCAAACCTGAGACCCTTCCGATAGCATGAGATGTGATATCGCAATGCTACTAAAACCAAACATGAGAACCATCCTATTACATGAGATGTGAAATCCAAATCCTTCCCTTTCCAAACCTGAGACCCTTCCTATAGCTTGAGATGTGATATCAAACTCCTTCCCATTCCAATCCTGAGATAGCTTGAGATGTGATAGCCAACTCATTCCCATTCCAATCCTGAGACCCTTCCTATACCATGAGATGTGATATCTCAATGCTTCTAATACCAAACCTGACACCCGTCCTAAAACATGAGATGTGAGATCCAAATCCTTCCCCTTCCAAACCTGAGATCTTTCCTTTAGCATGAGATGTGATATCCAACTCCTTCCCATTCTAATCCTGAGACCCTTCCTATAGCATGATATGTGATATCACAATGCTTCTAATACCGAACCTGAGATCCTTCCTATAACATGAGATGTGTATCCAACTCCTTCCCATTCCAAACCTGAGACCCTTCCTATAGCATGAGATGTGATATCTTAATGCTTCTAAAACCAAACCTGAGAACCATCCAATAACATATGTGAAATCCAAATCCTTCCCTTTCCAAACCTGAGACCCTTCAGATAGCATGAGATGTGATATCTCAATGATTCTAAAACCAAACATGAGAACCATCCTATAACATGAGATGTGAAATCCAAATCCTTCTCTTTCCAAACCTGAGACCCTTCCTATATCTTGAGATGTGCTATCAAACTCCTTCCCATTCCAATCCTGTGATAGCTTGAGATGTGATATCCAACTCCTTCCCATTCCAATCCTGAGACCCTTCCTATACCATGAGATGTGATATCTCAATGCTTCTAATACCAAACCTGAGACCCGTCCTAAAACATGAGATGTGAGATCCAAATCCTTCCTCTTCCAAACCTGAGACCCTTCCTATAGCTTGAGATGTGATATCAAACTCCTTCCCATTCCAATCCTGAGATAGCTTGAGATGTGATATCCAACTCCTTCCCATTCCAATCCTGAGACCCTTCCGATAGCATGAAATATGATATCTCAATGCTTCTAATATCAAAACTGAGACCCTCCCTATAGCATGAGATGTGATATCTAAGTCCTTCCCATTCCTATCCTGAGACCCTTCCGATAGCAGAGATCTGATATCTCAATGCTTATACCAAACCTGAGACCCTTCCTATGGCATGAGATGTGATATCCAACTCCTTCCCATTCCAATCCTGAGACCCTTCCTATAGCATGAGATGTGATATCTCAATGCTTCTATCAAACCTGAGTCCCTTCCTTTAGCATGAGATGTGATATCCAACTCCTTCCCATTCCAATCCTGAGACCCTTCCTATAGCATGAGATGTGATATCTCAAAGCTTCTAATACCAAACCTGGGACCCGTCCTATAACATGAGATATCATATCCAAATCCTTCCCCTTCCAAACCTGAGAGCCTTCCTTTAGCATGAGATGTGATATCCAAATCCTTCCCATTCCAATCCTGAAACCCTTCCTATAGCATGAGATGTGATATTTCAATGTTTCTAATGAAAAACCTGAGACCCTTCCTATAGCAAGAGATGTGATATCCAAATCCTTACCATTCCAATACTGAGACCCTTCCTATAACATGAGATGTGATATCCAACTCCTTCCCATTCCAACCTGAGACCCTTCCTATAGCATGAGAAGGGATATCCAACTCCTTCCCATTCCAATCCTGAAACCCTTCCTATAGCATGAGATGTGATATCTCAATGTTTCTAATAAAAAACCTGAGACCCTTCCTATAGCAAGAGATGTGACATCCAAATCCTTCCCATTCCAATCCTGAGATCCTTCCTATTGGATGAGATGTGATATCCAACTCCTTCCCATTCCAATCCTGAGACCCTTCCTATAGCATGAGATATAATATCTCAATGCCTCTAATACCAAACCTGAGATTCTTCCTATAACATGAGATGTGATATCTCAATGCTTCTAATACCAAACCTGAGACCCTCCCTTTAGCATGAGATGTGATATCCGACTCCTTCCCATTCCAATCCCGAGACCCTTCTGATAGCATGAGATGTGATATCTCAATGCCTCTAATACCAAACCTAAGATCCTTCCGATAGCATGAGATGTGATATCTCAATGCTTCTAATACCAAACCTGAGATCCTTCCGATAGCATGAGATGTGATATCTCAATGCTTCTAATACCAAACCTGAGATCCTTCCTATAACATGAGATGTGATATCCAAATCCTTCCCCTTCTAAACCTGAGACCCTCCTTTTAGCATGAGATGTGATATCCAACTCCTTCCCATTCCAATCCTGATACCCTTCCGATATCATGAGATTTGTTATCTCAAAGCTTCTGATATCAAACTTGAGACCCTCCCTATAGCATGAGATGTGACATCCAAGTCCTTCCCATTCCAATCCTGAGACGCTTCCTATAGCATGAGATGTGATATCTCAATGCTTCTACCAAACCTGAAACCCTTCCTATAGCATGAGATGTGATATCAAACTCCTTCCCATTCAATGTGATATCCAACTCCGTCCCATTCCAATCCTGAGACCCTTCCTATACCATGAGATGTGATATCTCAATGCCTCTAATACCAAACCTGAGATCCTACCTCTAACATGAAATGTGATATCCAACTCCTTCCCTTTCCAAACCTGAGAGCCTTCCTACAGCATGAGATGTGATATCCAAGTCCTTCCCATTCCAATCCTGAGACCCTTCCTATAGCATGAGATGTGATATCCCAATGCTGCTACAAAACCTGAGACCCATACCATGGCATGAGATGTGATATCAAACTCGTGTCCTATACCATGAGACTTGATATCTCAATGCTTCTAATACCAAACCTGAGACCGGTCCAATAACATGAGATGTGATATCCAAATCCTTCCCCTTCCAAACCTTAGACCCTGCCTGTATCATGGGATGTGATATCCAAGTCCTTCCCATTCCATTCCTTAGACCCTTCCTATAGCATGAGATGTGATATCTCAATGCTTCTAATACCAAACCTGAGACCCTTCCTATAACATGAGATGTGATATCCAAGTCCTTCCCATTCCAATCCTGAGACCCTTCCTATAGCATGAGATGTGATATCTCAATGCTTCTAATACCAAACCTGAGGCCCTTCCTATAACATGAATTGTGATATCCAGGTCCTTCCCATTCCAATCCTGAGACCCTTCCGATAGCAGAGATGTGATATCTCAATGCTTATACCAAACCTGAGACCCTTCCGATAGCATGAGATGTGATATCTCAATGCTTCTAATACCAAACCTGAGATCCTTCCTATAACATGAGATGTGATGTCCAAATCCTTCCCCTTCCAAACCTTAGACCCTCCCTTTAGCATGAGATGTGATATCCAACTCCTTCCCATTCCAATCCTGAGACCCTTCTGATGGCATGAGATGTGATATCTCAATGCCTCTAATACCAAACCTGAGATCCTACCTCTAACATGAAATGTGATATCCAACTCCTCCCCCTTCCAACCCTGAGAGCCTTCCTATAGAATGAGATGTGATATCCAAGTCCTTCCCATTCCAATCCTGAGACCCTTCCTATAACATGAGATGTGATATCCAACTCCTTCCCATTCCAACCTTAGACCCTGCCTATAGCATGAGATGGGATATCCAACTCCTTCCAAATCCAATCTCGATACCCTTCCGATAGCATGTGATGTGATATCCCAATGCTTCTAGAACACCTGAGACCCATACCATGGCATGAGATGTGATATCAAACTCCTTCCCATTCCAATCCTGAGACCCTTCCTATTGCTTGAGATGTGATATCCAACTCATTCCCATTCCAATTCTGAGACCCGTCCTATACCATGAGACTTGATATCTCAATGCTTCTAATACCAAACCTGAGACCGGTCCTATAACATGAGATGTGATACCCAAATCCTTCCCCTTTCCAAACCTTAGACCCTTCCTATAGCATGAGATGTGATATCTCAATGCTTCTAATACCAAACCTGAGACCCTTCCTATAACGAGATGGGATATCCAACTCCTTCCCATTCCAATCCTGAGACCCTTCCGATAGCAGAGATGTGATATCTCAATGCTTATACCAAACCTGAGACCCTTCCTATGGCATGAGATGTCATATACAACTCCTTCTGATTCCAATCCTGAGACCCTTCCTATAGCATGAGATGTGATATCTCAATGCTTCTAATACCAAACCTGAGATCCTTCCTATAACATGAGATGTGATATCAAACTCCTTCCCATTCCAAACCTGAGACCCTTCCGATAGCATGAGATGTGATATCTCAATGCTTCTAAAACCAAACATGAGAACCATCCTATAACATGAGATGTGAAATCCAAATCATTCCCTTTCCAAACCTGAGACCCTTCCTATAGCTTGAGATGTGATATCAAACTCCTTCCCATTCAATGTGATATCCAACTCCTTCCCATTCCAATCCTGAGACCCTTCCTATACCATGAGATGTGATATTTCAATGCTTCTAATACCAAACCTGAGACCCGTCCTAAAACATGAGATGTGAGATCCAAATCCTTCCCCTTCCAAACCTGAGACCTTTCCTTTAGCATGAGATGTTATATCTTAATGCTTCTAAAACCAAACCTGAGAACCATCCTATAACATGTGAACTCCAAATCCTTCCCTTTCCAAACCTGAGACCCTTCCGATAGCATGAGATGTTATATCTTAATGCTTCTAAAACCAAACCTGAGAACCATGCTATAACATGTGAACTCCAAATCCTTCCCTTTCCAAACCTGAGACCCTTCCGATAGCATGAGATGTGATATCGCAATGCTACTAAAACCAAACATGAGAACCATCCTATTACATGAGATGTGAAATCCAAATCCTTCCCTTTCCAAACCTGAGACCCTTCCTATAGCTTGAGATGTGATATCAAACTCCTTCCCATTCCAATCCTGAGATAGCTTGAGATGTGATAGCCAACTCATTCCCATTCCAATCCTGAGACCCTTCCTATACCATGAGATGTGATATCTCAATGCTTCTAATACCAAACCTGACACCCGTCCTAAAACATGAGATGTGAGATCCAAATCCTTCCCCTTCCAAACCTGAGATCTTTCCTTTAGCATGAGATGTGATATCCAACTCCTTCCCATTCTAATCCTGAGACCCTTCCTATAGCATGATATGTGATATCACAATGCTTCTAATACCGAACCTGAGATCCTTCCTATAACATGAGATGTGTATCCAACTCCTTCCCATTCCAAACCTGAGACCCTTCCTATAGCATGAGATGTGATATCTTAATGCTTCTAAAACCAAACCTGAGAACCATCCAATAACATATGTGAAATCCAAATCCTTCCCTTTCCAAACCTGAGACCCTTCAGATAGCATGAGATGTGATATCTCAATGATTCTAAAACCAAACATGAGAACCATCCTATAACATGAGATGTGAAATCCAAATCCTTCTCTTTCCAAACCTGAGACCCTTCCTATAGCTTGAGATGTGCTATCAAACTCCTTCCCATTCCAATCCTGTGATAGCTTGAGATGTGATATCCAACTCCTTCCCATTCCAATCCTGAGACCCTTCCTATACCATGAGATGTGATATCTCAATGCTTCTAATACCAAACCTGAGACCCGTCCTAAAACATGAGATGTGAGATCCAAATCCTTCCTCTTCCAAACCTGAGACCCTTCCTATAGCTTGAGATGTGATATCAAACTCCTTCCCATTCCAATCCTGAGATAGCTTGAGATGTGATATCCAACTCCTTCCCATTCCAATCCTGAGACCCTTCCGATAGCATGAAATATGATATCTCAATGCTTCTAATATCAAAACTGAGACCCTCCCTATAGCATGAGATGTGATATCTAAGTCCTTCCCATTCCTATCCTGAGACCCTTCCGATAGCAGAGATCTGATATCTCAATGCTTATACCAAACCTGAGACCCTTCCTATGGCATGAGATGTGATATCCAACTCCTTCCCATTCCAATCCTGAGACCCTTCCTATAGCATGAGATGTGATATCTCAATGCTTCTATCAAACCTGAGTCCCTTCCTTTAGCATGAGATGTGATATCCAACTCCTTCCCATTCCAATCCTGAGACCCTTCCTATAGCATGAGATGTGATATCTCAAAGCTTCTAATACCAAACCTGGGACCCGTCCTATAACATGAGATATCATATCCAAATCCTTCCCCTTCCAAACCTGAGAGCCTTCCTTTAGCATGAGATGTGATATCCAAATCCTTCCCATTCCAATCCTGAAACCCTTCCTATAGCATGAGATGTGATATTTCAATGTTTCTAATGAAAAACCTGAGACCCTTCCTATAGCAAGAGATGTGATATCCAAATCCTTACCATTCCAATACTGAGACCCTTCCTATAACATGAGATGTGATATCCAACTCCTTCCCATTCCAACCTGAGACCCTTCCTATAGCATGAGAAGGGATATCCAACTCCTTCCCATTCCAATCCTGAAACCCTTCCTATAGCATGAGATGTGATATCTCAATGTTTCTAATAAAAAACCTGAGACCCTTCCTATAGCAAGAGATGTGACATCCAAATCCTTCCCATTCCAATCCTGAGATCCTTCCTATTGGATGAGATGTGATATCCAACTCCTTCCCATTCCAATCCTGAGACCCTTCCTATAGCATGAGATATAATATCTCAATGCCTCTAATACCAAACCTGAGATTCTTCCTATAACATGAGATGTGATATCTCAATGCTTCTAATACCAAACCTGAGACCCTCCCTTTAGCATGAGATGTGATATCCGACTCCTTCCCATTCCAATCCCGAGACCCTTCTGATAGCATGAGATGTGATATCTCAATGCCTCTAATACCAAACCTAAGATCCTTCCGATAGCATGAGATGTGATATCTCAATGCTTCTAATACCAAACCTGAGATCCTTCCGATAGCATGAGATGTGATATCTCAATGCTTCTAATACCAAACCTGAGATCCTTCCTATAACATGAGATGTGATATCCAAATCCTTCCCCTTCTAAACCTGAGACCCTCCTTTTAGCATGAGATGTGATATCCAACTCCTTCCCATTCCAATCCTGATACCCTTCCGATATCATGAGATTTGTTATCTCAAAGCTTCTGATATCAAACTTGAGACCCTCCCTATAGCATGAGATGTGACATCCAAGTCCTTCCCATTCCAATCCTGAGACGCTTCCTATAGCATGAGATGTGATATCTCAATGCTTCTACCAAACCTGAAACCCTTCCTATAGCATGAGATGTGATATCAAACTCCTTCCCATTCAATGTGATATCCAACTCCGTCCCATTCCAATCCTGAGACCCTTCCTATACCATGAGATGTGATATCTCAATGCCTCTAATACCAAACCTGAGATCCTACCTCTAACATGAAATGTGATATCCAACTCCTTCCCTTTCCAAACCTGAGAGCCTTCCTACAGCATGAGATGTGATATCCAAGTCCTTCCCATTCCAATCCTGAGACCCTTCCTATAGCATGAGATGTGATATCCCAATGCTGCTACAAAACCTGAGACCCATACCATGGCATGAGATGTGATATCAAACTCGTGTCCTATACCATGAGACTTGATATCTCAATGCTTCTAATACCAAACCTGAGACCGGTCCAATAACATGAGATGTGATATCCAAATCCTTCCCCTTCCAAACCTTAGACCCTTCCTGTATCATGGGATGTGATATCCAAGTCCTTCCCATTCCATTCCTTAGACCCTTCCTATAGCATGAGATGTGATATCTCAATGCTTCTAATACCAAACCTGAGACCCTTCCTATAACATGAGATGTGATATCCAAGTCCTTCCCATTCCAATCCTGAGACCCTTCCTATAGCATGAGATGTGATATCTCAATGCTTCTAATACCAAACCTGAGGCCCTTCCTATAACATGAATTGTGATATCCAGGTCCTTCCCATTCCAATCCTGAGACCCTTCCGATAGCAGAGATGTGATATCTCAATGCTTATACCAAACCTGAGACCCTTCCGATAGCATGAGATGTGATATCTCAATGCTTCTAATACCAAACCTGAGATCCTTCCTATAACATGAGATGTGATGTCCAAATCCTTCCCCTTCCAAACCTTAGACCCTCCCTTTAGCATGAGATGTGATATCCAACTCCTTCCCATTCCAATCCTGAGACCCTTCTGATGGCATGAGATGTGATATCTCAATGCCTCTAATACCAAACCTGAGATCCTACCTCTAACATGAAATGTGATATCCAACTCCTCCCCCTTCCAACCCTGAGAGCCTTCCTATAGAATGAGATGTGATATCCAAGTCCTTCCCATTCCAATCCTGAGACCCTTCCTATAACATGAGATGTGATATCCAACTCCTTCCCATTCCAACCTTAGACCCTGCCTATAGCATGAGATGGGATATCCAACTCCTTCCAAATCCAATCTCGATACCCTTCCGATAGCATGTGATGTGATATCCCAATGCTTCTAGAACACCTGAGACCCATACCATGGCATGAGATGTGATATCAAACTCCTTCCCATTCCAATCCTGAGACCCTTCCTATTGCTTGAGATGTGATATCCAACTCATTCCCATTCCAATTCTGAGACCCGTCCTATACCATGAGACTTGATATCTCAATGCTTCTAATACCAAACCTGAGACCGGTCCTATAACATGAGATGTGATACCCAAATCCTTCCCCTTTCCAAACCTTAGACCCTTCCTATAGCATGAGATGTGATATCTCAATGCTTCTAATACCAAACCTGAGACCCTTCCTATAACGAGATGGGATATCCAACTCCTTCCCATTCCAATCCTGAGACCCTTCCGATAGCAGAGATGTGATATCTCAATGCTTATACCAAACCTGAGACCCTTCCTATGGCATGAGATGTCATATACAACTCCTTCTGATTCCAATCCTGAGACCCTTCCTATAGCATGAGATGTGATATCTCAATGCTTCTAATACCAAACCTGAGATCCTTCCTATAACATGAGATGTGATATCAAACTCCTTCCCATTCCAAACCTGAGACCCTTCCGATAGCATGAGATGTGATATCTCAATGCTTCTAAAACCAAACATGAGAACCATCCTATAACATGAGATGTGAAATCCAAATCATTCCCTTTCCAAACCTGAGACCCTTCCTATAGCTTGAGATGTGATATCAAACTCCTTCCCATTCAATGTGATATCCAACTCCTTCCCATTCCAATCCTGAGACCCTTCCTATACCATGAGATGTGATATTTCAATGCTTCTAATACCAAACCTGAGACCCGTCCTAAAACATGAGATGTGAGATCCAAATCCTTCCCCTTCCAAACCTGAGACCTTTCCTTTAGCATGAGATGTTATATCTTAATGCTTCTAAAACCAAACCTGAGAACCATCCTATAACATGTGAACTCCAAATCCTTCCCTTTCCAAACCTGAGACCCTTCCGATAGCATGAGATGTTATATCTTAATGCTTCTAAAACCAAACCTGAGAACCATGCTATAACATGTGAACTCCAAATCCTTCCCTTTCCAAACCTGAGACCCTTCCGATAGCATGAGATGTGATATCGCAATGCTACTAAAACCAAACATGAGAACCATCCTATTACATGAGATGTGAAATCCAAATCCTTCCCTTTCCAAACCTGAGACCCTTCCTATAGCTTGAGATGTGATATCAAACTCCTTCCCATTCCAATCCTGAGATAGCTTGAGATGTGATAGCCAACTCATTCCCATTCCAATCCTGAGACCCTTCCTATACCATGAGATGTGATATCTCAATGCTTCTAATACCAAACCTGACACCCGTCCTAAAACATGAGATGTGAGATCCAAATCCTTCCCCTTCCAAACCTGAGATCTTTCCTTTAGCATGAGATGTGATATCCAACTCCTTCCCATTCTAATCCTGAGACCCTTCCTATAGCATGATATGTGATATCACAATGCTTCTAATACCGAACCTGAGATCCTTCCTATAACATGAGATGTGTATCCAACTCCTTCCCATTCCAAACCTGAGACCCTTCCTATAGCATGAGATGTGATATCTTAATGCTTCTAAAACCAAACCTGAGAACCATCCAATAACATATGTGAAATCCAAATCCTTCCCTTTCCAAACCTGAGACCCTTCAGATAGCATGAGATGTGACATCTCAATGATTCTAAAACCAAACATGAGAACCATCCTATAACATGAGATGTGAAATCCAAATCCTTCTCTTTCCAAACCTGAGACCCTTCCTATAGCTTGAGATGTGCTATCAAACTCCTTCCCATTCCAATCCTGTGATAGCTTGAGATGTGATATCCAACTCCTTCCCATTCCAATCCTGAGACCCTTCCTATACCATGAGATGTGATATCTCAATGCTTCTAATACCAAACCTGAGACCCGTCCTAAAACATGAGATGTGAGATCCAAATCCTTCCTCTTCCAAACCTGAGACCCTTCCTATAGCTTGAGATGTGATATCAAACTCCTTCCCATTCCAATCCTGAGATAGCTTGAGATGTGATATCCAACTCCTTCCCATTCCAATCCTGAGACCCTTCCGATAGCATGAAATGTGATATCTCAATGCTTCTAATATCAAAACTGAGACCCTCCCTATAGCATGAGATGTGATATCTAAGTCCTTCCCATTCCTATCCTGAGACCCTTCCGATAGCAGAGATCTGATATCTCAATGCTTATACCAAACCTGAGACCCTTCCTATGGCATGAGATGTGATATCCAACTCCTTCCCATTCCAATCCTGAGACCCTTCCTATAGCATGAGATGTGATATCTCAATGCTTCTATCAAACCTGAGTCCCTTCCTTTAGCATGAGATGTGATATCCAACTCCTTCCCATTCCAATCCTGAGACCCTTCCTATAGCATGAGATGTGATATCTCAAAGCTTCTAATACCAAACCTGGGACCCGTCCTATAACATGAGATATCATATCCAAATCCTTCCCCTTCCAAACCTGAGAGCCTTCCTTTAGCATGAGATGTGATATCCAAATCCTTCCCATTCCAATCCTGAAACCCTTCCTATAGCATGAGATGTGATATTTCAATGTTTCTAATAAAAAACCTGAGACCCTTCCTATAGCAAGAGATGTGATATCCAAATCCTTACCATTCCAATACTGAGACCCTTCCTATAACATGAGATGTGATATCCAACTCCTTCCCATTCCAACCTGAGACCCTTCCTATAGCATGAGAAGGGATATCCAACTCCTTCCCATTCCAATCCTGAAACCCTTCCTATAGCATGAGATGTGATATCTCAATGTTTCTAATAAAAAACCTGAGACCCTTCCTATAGCAAGAGATGTGACATCCAAATCCTTCCCATTCCAATCCTGAGATCCTTCCTATTGGATGAGATGTGATATCCAACTCCTTCCCATTCCAATCCTGAGACCCTTCCTATAGCATGAGATATAATATCTCAATGCCTCTAATACCAAACCTGAGATTCTTCCTATAACATGAGATGTGATATCTCAATGCTTCTAATACCAAACCTGAGACCCTCCCTTTAGCATGAGATGTGATATCCGACTCCTTCCCATTCCAATCCCGAGACCCTTCTGATAGCATGAGATGTGATATCTCAATGCCTCTAATACCAAACCTAAGATCCTTCCGATAGCATGAGATGTGATATCTCAATGCTTCTAATACCAAACCTGAGATCCTTCGATAGCATGAGATGTGATATCTCAATGCTTCTAATACCAAACCTGAGATCCTTCCTATAACATGAGATGTGATATCCAAATCCTTCCCCTTCTAAACCTGAGACCCTCATTTTAGCATGAGATGTGATATCCAACTCCTTCCCATTCCAATCCTGATACCCTTCCGATATCATGAGATTTGTTATCTCAAAGCTTCTGATATCAAACTTGAGACCCTCCCTATAGCATGAGATGTGACATCCAAGTCCTTCCCATTCCAATCCTGAGACGCTTCCTATAGCATGAGATGTGATATCTCAATGCTTCTACCAAACCTGAAACCCTTCCTATAGCATGAGATGTGATATCAAACTCCTTCCCATTCAATGTGATATCCAACTCCGTCCCATTCCAATCCTGAGACCCTTCCTATACCATGAGATGTGATATCTCAATGCCTCTAATACCAAACCTGAGATCCTACCTCTAACATGAAATGTGATATCCAACTCCTTCCCTTTCCAAACCTGAGAGCCTTCCTACAGCATGAGATGTGATATCCAAGTCCTTCCCATTCCAATCCTGAGACCCTTCCTATAGCATGAGATGTGATATCCCAATGCTGCTACAAAACCTGAGACCCATACCATGGCATGAGATGTGATATCAAACTCGTGTCCTATACCATGAGACTTGATATCTCAATGCTTCTAATACCAAACCTGAGACCGGTCCAATAACATGAGATGTGATATCCAAATCCTTCCCCTTCCAAACCTTAGACCCTTCCTGTATCATGGGATGTGATATCCAAGTCCTTCCCATTCCATTCCTTAGACCCTTCCTATAGCATGAGATGTGATATCTCAATGCTTCTAATACCAAACCTGAGATCCTTCCTATAACATGAGATGTGATATCCAAGTCCTTCCCATTCCAATCCTGAGACCCTTCCTATAGCATGAGATGTGATATCTCAATGCTTCTAATACCAAACCTGAGGCCCTTCCTATAACATGAATTGTGATATCCAAGTCCTTCCCATTCCAATCCTGAGACCCTTCCGATAGCAGAGATGTGATATCTCAATGCTTATACCAAACCTGAGACCCTTCCTATAGCATGAGATGTGATATCTCAATGCTTCTAATACCAAACCTGAGATCCTTCCTATAACATGAGATGTGATGTCCAAATCCTTCCCCTTCCAAACCTTAGACCCTCCCTTTAGCATGAGATGTGATATCCAACTCCTTCCCATTCCAATCCTGAGACCCTTCTGATGGCATGAGATGTGATATCTCAATGCCTCTAATACCAAACCTGAGATCCTACCTCTAACATGAAATGTGATATCCAACTCCTCCCCCTTCCAACCCTGAGAGCCTTCCTATAGAATGAGATGTGATATCCAAGTCCTTCCCATTCCAATCCTGAGACCCTTCCTATAACATGAGATGTGATATCCAACTCCTTCCCATTCCAACCTTAGACCCTGCCTATAGCATGAGATGGGATATCCAACTCCTTCCAAATCCAATCCCGATACCCTTCCGATAGCATGTGATGTGATATCCCAATGCTTCTACAAAACCTGAGACCCATACCATGGCATGAGATGTGATATCAAACTCCTTCCCATTCCAATCCTGAGACCCTTCCTATTGCTTGAGATGTGATATCCAACTCATTCCCATTCCAATTCTGAGACCCGTCCTATACCATGAGACTTGATATCTCAATGCTTCTAATACCAAACCTGAGACCGGTCCTATAACATGAGATGTGATACCCAAATCCTTCCCCTTTCCAAACCTTAGACCCTTCCTATAGCATGAGATGTGATATCTCAATGCTTCTAATACCAAACCTGAGACCCTTCCCATAACGAGATGGGATATCCAACTCCTTCCCATTCCAATCCTGAGACCCTTCCGATAGCAGAGATGTGATATCTCAATGCTTATACCAATCCTGAGACCCTTCCTATGGCATGAGATGTCATATACAACTCCTTCCGATTCCAATCCTGAGACCCTTCCTATAGCATGAGATGTGATATCTCAATGCTTCTAATACCAAACCTGAGATCCTTCCTATAACATGAGATGTGATATCAAACTCCTTCCCATTCCAAACCTCAGACCCTTTCGATAGCATGAGATGTGATATCTCAATGCTTCTAAAACCAAACATGAGAACCATCCTATAACATGAGATGTGAAATCCAAATCATTCCCTTTCCAAACCTGAGACCCTTCCTATAGCTTGAGATGTGATATCAAACTCCTTCCCATTCAATGTGATATCCAACTCCTTCCCATTCCAATCCTGAGACCCTTCCTATACCATGAGATGTGATATTTCAATGCTTCTAATACCAAACCTGAGACCCGTCCTAAAACATGAGATGTGAGATCCAAATCCTTCCCCTTCCAAACCTGAGACCTTTCCTTTAGCATGAGATATTATATCTTAATGCTTCTAAAACCAAACCTGAGAACCATCCTATAACATGTGAACTCCAAATCCTTCCCTTTCCAAACCTGAGACCCTTCCGATAGCATGAGATGTTATATCTTAATGCTTCTAAATCCAAACCTGAGAACCATGCTATAACATGTGAACTCCAAATCCTTCCCTTTCCAAACCTGAGACCCTTCCGATAGCATGAGATGTGATATCGCAATGCTACTAAAACCAAACATGAGAACCATCCTATTACATGAGATGTGAAATCCAAATCCTTCCCTTTCCAAACCTGAGACCCTTCCTATAGCTTGAGATGTGATATCAAACTCCTTCCCATTCCAATCCTGAGATAGCTTGAGATGTGATAGCCAACTCCTTCCCATTCCAATCCTGAGACCCTTCCTATACCATGAGATGTGATATCTCAATGCTTCTAATACCAAACCTGAGACCCGTCCTAAAACATGAGATGTGAGATCCAAATCCTTCCCCTTCCAAACCTGAGACCCTTCCTATAGCTTGAGATGTGATATCAAACTCCTTCCCATTCCAATCCCGAGATAGCTTGAGATGTGATATCCAACTCCATCCCATTCCAATCCTGAGACCCTTCCGATAGCATGAGATGTGACAGCTCAATGCTTCTAATATCAAAACTGAGACCCTCCCTATAGTATGGGATGTGATATCTAAGTCCTTCCCATTCCTATCCTGAGACCCTTCCGATAGCAGAGATGTGATATCTCAATGCTTATACCAAACCTGATGACCCATCCTATGGCATGAGATGTGATATCCAACTCCTTCCCATTGCAATCCTGAGTTCCTTCCTATAGCATGAGATGTGATATCTCAATGCTTCTATCAAACCTGAGACCCTTCCTTTAGCATGAGATGTGATATCCAACTCCTTGCCATTCCAATCCTGAGACCCTTCCTATAACATGAGATGTGATATCCAACTCCTTCCCATTCCAATCCTGAGACTCCTCCTATAGCATGAGATGTGATATCTCAATGCTTCTAATACCAAACCTGGGACCCGTCCTATAACATAAGATATGAGATCCCAATCCTTCCCCTTCCAAACCTGAGACCCTTCGTTTAGCATGAGATGTGATATCCAAATCCTTCCCATTCCAATCCTGAAACCT
The DNA here is from genome assembly GCF_040938575.1 of Ambystoma mexicanum. NCBI lineage: Eukaryota > Metazoa > Chordata > Amphibia > Caudata > Ambystomatidae > Ambystoma > Ambystoma mexicanum. The sequence goes on from NC_090934.1 coordinate 1,151,338,514, forward strand.
TTCCTATAGCATGAGATGTGATAGCTCAATGTTTCTAATAAAAAACCTGAGACCCTTCCTATAGCAAGAGATGTGATATCCAAATCCTTCCCATTCCAATCCTGAGACCCTTCCTATAACGAGATGTGATATCCAACTCCTTCCCATTCCAACCTGAGACACTTCCTATAGCATGAGAAGGGATATCCAAATCCTTCCCATTCCAATCCTGAGATCCTTCCTATAACATGATGTGATATCCAATTCCTTCCCATTCCAAACCTGAGACCCTTCCTATTGGATGAGATGTGATATCCAACTCCTTCCCATTCCAATCCTGAGACCCTTCCTATACCATGAGGTGTGATATCTCAATGCTTCTAATACCAAACCTGGGACCCGCCCTATAACATGAGATATGATATCCAAATCCTTCCCCTTCCAAACCTGAGACCCTTCCTTTAGCATGAGATGTGATATCTTAATGCTCCTAAAACCAAACCTGAGAACCATCCTATAACATGTGAAATCCAAATCCTTCCCTTTCCAAACCTGAGACCCTTCCGATAGCATGAGATGTGATATCTCAATGCTACTAAAACCAAACATGAGAACCATCCTATAACATGAGATGTGAAATCCAAATCCTTCCCTTTCCAAACCTGAGACCCTTCCTATAGCTTGAGATGTGATATCAAACTCCTTCCCATTCCAATCCTGAGATAGCTTGAGATGTGATAGCCAACTCCTTCCCATTCCAATCCTGAGACCCTTCCTATACCATGAGATGTGATATCTCAATGCTTCTAATACCAAACCTGAGACCCGTCCTAAGACATGAGATGTGAGATCCAAATCCTTCCCCTTCCAAACCTGAGACCCTTCCTATAGCTTGAGATGTGATATCAAACTCCTTCCCATTCCAATCCTGAGATAGCTTGAGATGTGATATCCAACTCCATCCCATTCCAATCCTGAGACCCTTGCGATAGCATGAGATGTGATAGCTCAATGCTTCTAATATCAAAACTGAGACCCTCCCTATAGTCGGAGATGTGATATCTAAGTCCTTCCCATTCCTATCCTGAGACCCTTCCGATAGCAGAGATGTGATATCTCAATGCTTATACCAAACCTGATAACCCTTCCTATGGCATGAGATGTGATATCCAACTCCTTCCCATTCCAATCCTGAGTTCCTTCCTATAGCATGAGATGTGATATCTCAATGCTTCTATCAAACCTGAGACCCTTCCTTTAGCATGAGATGTGATATCCAACTCCTTCCCATTCCAATCCTGAGTTCCTTCCTATAGCATGAGGTGTGATATCTCAATGCTTCTATCAAAACAGAGACCCTTCCTTTAGCATGAGATGTGATATCCAACTCCTTGCCATTCCAATCCTGAGACCCTTCCTATAACATGAGATGTGATATCCAAATCCTTCACATTCCAATCCGGAGACTCTTCCTATAGCATGAGATGTGATATCTCAATGCTTCTAATACCAAACCTGAGATCCTTCCTATAACATGAGATGTGATATCCAACTCCTTCCCATTCCAAACCTGAGACCCTTCCGATAGCATGAGATGTGATATCTCAATGCTTCAAAAACCAAACATGAGAACCATCCTATAACATGAGATGTGAAATCCAAATCCTTCCCTTCCCAAACCTGAGACTCTTCCTATAGCATGAGATGTGATATCTCAATGCTTCTACCAAACCTGAAACCCTTCCTATAGCATGAGATGTGATATCCAACTCCTTCCCATTCCAATCCTGAGACACTTCCTATAGCATGAGATGTGATATCACAATGCTTCTAATACCAAACCTGAGACCCCTCCTATAACATGAGATGTGATATCCAAATCCTTCCCCTTCCAAACCTGAGACCCTTCCTTTAGCATGAGATGTGATATCCAGCTCCTCCCATTCCAATCCTGAGACCCTTCCGATAGCATGAGATGTGATATCCCAATGCTTCTACCAAACCTGAGACCCTTCCTATAGCTTGAGATGTGATATCCAACTCCTTCCCATTCCAATTCTGAGACCCTCCTATACCATGAGACTTGATATCGCAATGCTTCTAATACCAAACCTGAGACCCATCCTATAACATGAGATGTGATATCCAAATCCTTCCCCTTCCAAACCTTAGACCCTTCCTTTATCATGAGATGTGATATCCAACTCCTTCACATTCCAATCCTGAGACCCTTCCGATATCATGAGATTTGTTATCTCAAAGCTTCTGATATCAAACTTGAGACCCTCCCTATAGCATGAGATGTGACATCCAAGTCCTTCCCATTCCAATCCTGAGACGCTTCCTATAGCATGAGATGTGATATCTCAATGCTTCTACCAAACCTGAAACCCTTCCTATAGCATGAGATGTGATATCAAACTCCTTCCCATTCAATGTGATATCCAACTCCGTCCCATTCCAATCCTGAGACCCTACCTATACCATGAGATGTGATATTTCAATGCTTCTAATACCAAACCTAAGACCCGTCCTAAAACATGAGATATGAGATCCGAATCCTTCCCCTTCCAAACCTGAGACCCTTCCTATAGCATGAGATGTTATATCTTAATGCTTCTAAAACCAAACCTGAGAACCATCCTATAACATGTGAAATCCAAATCCTTCCCTTTCCAAACCTGTTAGGAAAGATTTCGTAATTGTAGGGAATTTTCCTTCCATGTGGCAACCCCTAAACTTTTTGCTGTTGTTTTTCACCTTGTTCTTGACTTTGCCAGAGAAGTGCAGCCTTCTGCCGCACTCCTCTGGGCTTTCGCTCCTTTCTTACGGGGAAACTGACATGCCCTTAAGACAGTCAGTACCGGGGAACGCTGTTTCCCGTAGTTTCTTTTATCATGTTGCGGCTTTCGTGCAACATGACACAAGAGGGCACTGTAAGCTAAGTTACAGCTCTCTTGGGTCTCTAGCCTTCTACAGGCCCTAGATACTCGTTTAGGATTGTATCTGATCGGTGCAAGTAATTCAGGGACGGGAATGGTGGCAGCGATCGTTTCTCTGTATTTTGAGCTCCTTTTGGCGTTCTAAGCGTGTTTTCCGCGCTTAACCCAAAATGGTGGCCTGGCTCCCAAAATGGCCAGACCACGAGGCTCCTTTGTCCTGTCCGTTGACCGTCTTGCTCCCTTCACCTTCCCCAGGTCGAGCCGACCCGGGGCCTTCCTTATTTGGGCATGTACTTTCCCGCGAAACACAGATGCTTTCGCGGGCTTCTACATGTCTTGTGTGTGCCTCCAGGGTGTGGGCTGGGATGTCTGGTCCCAATACACATCCTGGGTGCCAGAGAGTCTAGGGTGGTGTGAATGCCTGGGACCACCGTGGTCCGTGATTGGTCCACGTATGGTATGTGTGTTGATGTGCGGATCTCCCATTGGCTCCCCTCCGTTTTGGCGCGAAGGGAACCGTGGATAAGAGGGGGCTGGAAACACCACTACCATGTCGATCTCCTGAGTTCTCACGAACGAAGGAATACAGGAGCCAAGTATCCTGCAACCAAGAGGCTGGACCGAGGAATCGCTGGTGACCCGCTGAAGGAATCCTCCTTTGCACTGCTGTCGTCCTGTGAAACCCTTTCCTCCTTGGATCGAACCAGAAGGCCTGTACTGGTGCTTCGACCTTTGGAATAGCAGGAACAGCTATTCCCGGCGACTTCATCATCTCCTGCCAAGTAAGCCTTCGGAAGTGTCTCTGGGCCATCCAGTTGACTGACCAGCTTACAAGGGAGTCCTGCTCTGTAACTGCTGCCAGGTTGTGTTGTATTTCGAGTCCTTGTCACTCTCCCACGCTTCGTACGCTTGGCGTTCCCAAGGCTGAAGGGAGGAGTGTACATTTGGCTTGAATACACACGGCCGCTCCGTTGTCCTGCTGCGGCAACAAAACTGTGCTGGTTTCGTCGATTGGGACGTCTTTTTGCTCTACACGACTACGAGGCGTTCCCTGCTCTTCTGAACCTGCCAGCTGCTGAAACTAACGTGGAGAAGCCTGGGTCTGCTTGCTTCGGGGACCGGTGAGTAGTTTAGCTAGGATCTGGTCGCCCTCCTGCAGTATCCCATTGCCTTTCCCTGCTGTGTAAAAACAGCACCCTTTTGCCGTACTCGCGCTCTGCTTCTGCTCGCTGTGGAGGCTGCGCTTGAGTTGCGGAACCTGTTCTCCTTCTGCTGTGCACTAACCCGAACTGCCTGACTTCCTCCGAAGAGCTTCCCCTTTTGCCCGTTGGCACAGGCGTGGCAGGTACTTTGAGCACAAGGCTCCACTCTTCGCAGGGCTCGGACTTCCATCTAGTTAGGTGCCTCTGAAGGCGAACTGAGTCTAAAGCGTTATCGCACTGCCTGTTTTCCTTTCCTTTCAGGTGGACTACATATTTCGTGCTTTAAACGCTTGCGACTGTGTATTTGTATATATATTGTGTTGATATGGTATGTGTTGGTTTAATATTGTGATATTGTGATTTTCTCGCTACGGTCGTTGTTTTAAAGGCCTTAAAATAAATGTGTTTATATTTTTGATATGACAACTGTTTGGAGTAGTTTGTAAGCGCTCTTGCTTTGTGTGCTCATTGCGGGCTTTCAGTCACCCTCACCCCTCTTGAGACCTAGTCTTGACCGCCGCGATCGCTACCTTGATTGGTCTTGCTTGTCCAGAGGTTACCCTGTTCCAAGTAATTAGGTTGGCCTTCTGAACTTCTGCGCCACCAGGACAGAGTTCAGAAATCCGTCTTAACAAAACCTGAGACCCTTCCGATAGCATGAGATGTGATATCTCAATGCTACTAAAAACCAAACATGAGAACCATCCTATAACATGAGATGTGAAATCCAAATCCTTCCCTTTCCAAACCTGAGACCCTTCCTATAGCTTGAGATGTGATATCAAACTCCTTCCCATTCCAATCCTGAGATAGCTTGAGATGTGATATCCAACTCCATCCCATTCCAATCCTGAGACCCTTGCGATAGCATGAGATGTGATAGCTCAATGCTTCTAATATCAAAACTGAGACCCTCCCTATAGTATGAGATGTGATATCGAAGTCCTTCCCATTCCTATCCTGAGACCCTTCCGATAGCAGAGATGTGATATCTCAATGCTTATACCAAACCTGATAACCCTTCCTATGGCATGAGATGTGATATCCAACTCCTTCCCATTCCAATCCTGAGTTCCTTCCTATAGCATGAGATGTGATATCTCAATGCTTCTATCAAACCTGAGACCCTTCCTTTAGCATGAGATGTGATATCCAACTCCTTGCCATTCCAATCCTGAGACCCTTCCTATAACATGAGACGTGATATCCAACTCCTTCCCATTCCAATCCTGAGTTCCTTCCTATAGCATGAGGTGTGATATCTCAATGCTTCTATCAAAACTGAGACCCTTCCTTTAGCATGAGATGTGATATCCAACTCCTTGCCATTCCAATCCTGAGACCCTTCCTATAACATGAGATGTGATATCCAAATCCTTCACATTCCAATCCGGAGACCCTTCCTATAGCATGAGATGTGATATCTCAATGCTTCTAATACCAAACCTGAGATCCTTCCCATAACATGAGATGTGATATCCAACTCCTTCCCATTCCAAACCAGAGAACCATCCTATAACATGAGATGTGAAATCCAAATCCTTCCCTTCCCAAACCTGAGACTCTTCCTATAGCATGAGATGTGATATCTCAATGCTTCTACCAAACCTGAAACCCTTCCTATAGCATGAGATGTGATATCCAACTCCTTCCCATTCCAATCCTGAGACACTTCCTATAGCATGAGATGTGATATCACAATGCTTCTAATACCAAACCTGAGACCCCTCCTATAACATGAGATGTGATATCCAAATCCTTCCCCTTCCAAACCTGACACCCTTACTTTAGCATGAGATGTGATATCCAGCTCCTCCCATTCCAATCCTGAGACCCTTCCGATAGCATGAGATGTGATATCTCAATGCTTCTGATATCAAAACTGAGACCCTCCCTATAGCATGAGATGTGATATCTAAGTCCTTCCCATTCCAATCCTGAGACCCTTCCGATAGCAGAGATGTGATATTTCAATGCTTATACCAAACCTGAGACCCTTCCTATAGCATGAGATGTGATATCCAACTCCTTCCGATTCCAATCCTGAGACCCTTCCTATAGCATGAGATGTGATATCGCAATGCTTCTACCAAAACTGAGACCCTTCATTTAGCATGAGATGTGATATCCAACTCCTTCCCATTCCAATCCTGAGACCCTTCCTATAGCATGAGATGTGATATCTCAATGCTTCTAATACCAAACATGAGATCCTTCCTATAACATGAGATGTGATATCCAACTCCTTCCCATTCCAATCCTGAGACCCTTCCTATAGCATGAGATGTGATATCTCAATGCTTCTAATACCAAACCTGAGATCCTTCCGATAGCATGAGATGTGATATTTCAATGCTTCTAATACCAAACCTGAGAACCTTCCTATAACATGAGATGTGATATCCAAATCCTTCCCCTTCTAAACCTGAGACCCTCCCTTTAGCATGAGATGTGATATCCAACGCCTTCCCATTCCAATCCTGATACCCTTCTGATAGCATGAGATGTGATATCTCAATGCCTCTAATACCAAACCTGAGATCCTACCTCTAACATGAAATGTGATATCCAACTCCTTCCCTTTCCAAACCTGAGAGCCTTCCTACAGCATGAGATGTGATATCCAAGTCCTTCCCATTCCAATCCTGAGACCCTTCCTATAGCATGAGATGGGATATCCAACTCCTTCCAAATCCAATCCTGATACCCTTCCGATAGCATGAGATGTGATATCCCAATGCTTCTACAAAACCTGAGACCCATACCATGGCATGAGATGTGATATCAAACTCCCGTCCTATACCATGAGACTTGATATCTCAATGCTTCTAATACCAAACCTGAGACCGGTCCAATAACATGAGATGTGATATCCAAATCCTTCCCCTTCCAAACCTTAGACCCTTCCTCTATCATGAGATGTGATATCCAAGTCCTTCCCATTCCATTCCTGAGACCCTTCCTGTAGCATGAGATGTGATATCTCAATGCTTCTAATACCAAACCTGAGACCCTTCCTATAACATGAGATGTGATATCCAAGTCCTTCCCATTCCAATCCTGAGACCCTTCCTATAGCATGAGATGTGATATCTCAATGCTTCTAATACCAAACCTGAGGCCCTTCCTATAACATGAATTGTGATATCCAAGTCCTTCCCATTCCAATCCTGAGACCCTTCCGATAGCAGAGATGTGATATCTCAATGCTTTTACCAAACCTGAGACCCTTCCGATAGCATGAGATGTGATATCTCAATGCTTCTAATACCAAACCTGAGATCCTTCCTATAACATGAGATGTGATGTCCAAATCCTTCCCCTTCCAAACCTTAGACCCTCCCTTTAGCATGAGATGTGATATCCAACTCCTTCCCATTCCAATCCTGAGACCCTTCTGATGGCATGAGATGTGATATCTCAATGCCTCTAATACCAAACCTGAGATCCTACCTCTAACATGAAATGTGATATCCAACCCCTCCCCCTTCCAACCCTGAGAGCCTTCCTATAGAATGAGATGTGATATCCAAGTCCTTCCCATTCCAATCCTGAGACCCTTCCTATAACATGAGATGTGATATCCAACTCCTTCCCATTCCAACCTTAGACCCTGCCTATAGCATGAGATGGGATATCCAACTCCTTCCAAATCCAATCCCGATACCCTTCCGATAGCATGTGATGTGATATCCCAATGCTTCTACAAAACCTGAGACCCATACCATGGCATGAGATGTGATATCAAACTCCTTCGCATTCCAATCCTGAGACACTTCCTATTGCTTGAGATGTGATATCCAACTCATTCCCATTCCAATTCTGAGACCCGTCCTATACCATGAGACTTGATATCTCAATGCTTCTAATACCAAACCTGAGACCGGTCCTATAACATGAGATGTGATACCCAAATCCTTCCCCTTTCCAAACCTTAGACCGTTCCTATAGCATGAGATGTGATATCTCAATGCTTCTAATACCAAACCTGAGACCCTTCCTATAACGAGATGGGATATCCAACTCCTTCCCATTCCAATCCTGAGACCCTTCCGATAGCAGAGATGTGATATCTCAATGCTTATACCAAACCTGAGACCCTTCCTATGGCATGAGATGTCATATACAACTCCTTCCGATTCCAATCCTGAGACCCTTCCTATAGCATGAGATGTGATAACTCAATGCTTCTAATACCAAACCTGAGATCCTTCCTATAACATGAGATGTCATATACAACTCCTTCCGATTCCAATCCTGAGACCCTTCCTATAGCATGAGATGTGATATCTCAATGCTTCTAATACCAAACCTGAGATCCTTCCTATAACATGAGATGTGATATCAAACTCCTTCCCATTCCAAACCTGAGACCCTTCCGATAGCATGAGATGTGATATCTCAATGCTTCTAAAACCAAACATGAGAACCATCCTATAACATGAGATGTGAAATCCAAATCATTCCCTTTCCAAACCTGAGACCCTTCCTATAGCTTGAGATGTGGTATCAAACTCCTTCCCATTCAATGTGATATCCAACTCCTTCCCATTCCAATCCTGAGAACCTTCCTATACCATGAGATGTGATATTTCAATGCTTCTAATACCAAACCTGAGACCCGTCCTAAAACATGAGATGTGAGATCCAAATCCTTCCCCTTCCAAACTGAGACCTTTCCTTTAGCATGAGATGTTATATCTTAATGCTTCTAAAACCAAACCTGAGAACCATCCTATAACATGTGAACTCCAAATCCTTCCCTTTCCAAACCTGAGACCCTTCCGATAGCATGAGATGTTATATCTTAATGCTTCTAAAACCAAACCTGAGAACGATGCTATAACATGTGAACTCCAAATCCTTCCCTTTCCAAACCTGAGACCCTTCCGATAGCATGAGATGTGATATCGCAATGCTACTAAAACCAAACATGAGAACCATCCTATTACATGAGATGTGAAATCCAAATCCTTCCCTTTCCAAACCTGAGACCCTTCCTATAGCTTGAGATGTGATATCAAACTCCTTCCCATTCCAATCTTGAGATAGCTTGAGATGTGATAGCCAACTCCTTCCCATTCCAATCCTGAGACCCTTCCTATACCATGAGATGTGATATCTCAATGCTTATAATACCAAACCTGAGACCCGTCCTAAAACATGAGATGTGAGATCCAAATCCTTCCCCTTCCAAACCTGAGACCCTTCCTATAGCTTGAGATGTGATATCAAACTCCTTCCCATTCCAATCCCGAGATAGCTTGAGATGTGATATCCAACTCCATCCCATTCCAATCCTGAGACCCTTCCGATAGCATGAGATGTGACAGCTCAATGCTTCTAATATCAAAACTGAGACCCTCCCTATAGTATGAGATGTGATATCTAAGTCCTTCCCATTCCTATCCTGAGACCCTTCCGATAGCAGAGATGTGATATTTCAATGCTATACCAAACCTGATAACCCTTCCTATGGCATGAGATGTGATATCCAACTCCTTCCCATTCCAATCCTGAGTTCCTTCCTATAGCATGAGATGTGATATCTCAATGCTTCTATCAAACCTGAGACCCTTCCTTTAGCATGAGATGTGATATCCAACTCCTTGCCATTCCAATCCTGAGACCCTTCCTATAACATGAGACGTGATATCCAACTCCTTCCCATTCCAATCCTGAGTTCCTTCCTATAGCATGAGGTGTGATATCTCAATGCTTCTATCAAAACTGAGACCCTTCCTTTAGCATGAGATGTGATATCCAACTCCTTGCCATTCCAATCCTGAGACCCTTCCTATAACATGAGATGTGATATCCAAATCCTTCACATTCCAATCCGGAGACCCTTCCTATAGCATGAGATGTGATATCTCAATGCTTCTAATACCAAACCTGAGATCCTTCCTATAACATGAGATGTGATATCCAACTCCTTCCCATTCCAAACCTGAGACCCTTCCGATAGCATGAGATGTGATATCTCAATGCTTCAAAAACCAAACATGAGAACCATCCTATAACATGAGATGTGAAATCCAAATCCTTCCCTTCCCAAACCTGAGACTCTTCCTATAGCATGAGATGTGATATCTCAATGCTTCTACCAAACCTGAAACCCTTCCTATAGCATGAGATGTGATATCCAACTCCTTCCCATTCCAATCCTGAGACACTTCCTATAGCATGAGATGTGATATCACAATGCTTCTAATACCAAACCTGAGACCCCTCCTATAACATGAGATGTGATATACAAATCCTTCCCCTTCCAAACCTGAGACCCTTCCTTTAGCATGAGATGTGATATCCAGCTCCTCCCATTCCAATCCTGAGACCCTTCCGATAGCATGAGATATGATATCTCAATGCTTCTGATATCAAAACTGAGACCCTCCCTATAGCATGAGATGTGATATCTAAGTCCTTCCCATTCCAATCCTGAGACCCTTCCGATAGCAGAGATGTGATATTTCAATGCTTATACCAAACCTGAGAGCCTTCCTACAGCATGAGATGGGATATCCAACTCCTTCCAAATCCAATCCTGATACCGTTCCGATAGCATGAGATGTGATATCCCAATGCTTCTACAAAACCTGAGACCCATACCATGGCATGAGATGTGATATCAAACTCCCGTCCTATACCATGAGACTTGATATCTCAATGCTTCTAATACCAAACCTGAGACCGGTCCAATAACATGAGATGTGATATCCAAATCCTTCCCCTTCCAAACCTTAGACCCTTCCTGTATCATGAGATGTGATATCCAAGTCCTTCCCATTCCATTCCTGAGACCCTTCCTATAGCATGAGATGTGATATCTCAATGCTTCTAATACCAAACCTGAGACCCTTCCTATAACATGAGATGTGATATCCAAATCCTTCCTATTTCAATCCTGAGACCCTTCCTATAACATGAGATGTGATATCCAACTCCTTCCCATTCCAACCTGAGATCCTTCCTATAGCATGAGAAGGGATATCCAACTCCTTCCCATTCCAATCCTGAAACCCTTCCTATAGCATGAGATGTGATATCTCAATGTTTCTAATAAAAAACCTGAGACCCTTCCTATAGCAAGAGATGTGACATCCAAATCTTTCCCATTCCAATCCTGAGATCCTTCCTATTGGATGAGATGTGATATCCAACTCCTTCCCATTCCAATCCTGAGACCCTTCCTATACCATGAGATGTGGTATCTCAATGCTTCTACCAAAACTGAGACCCTTCCTTTAGCATGAGATGTGATATCCAACTCCTTCCCATTCCAATCCTGAGACCCTTCCTATAGCATGAGATCTGATATCTCAATGCCTCTAATACCAAACCTGAGATTCTTCCTATAACATGAGATGTGATATCTCAATGCTTCTAATACCAAACCTGAGACCCTCCCTTTAGCATGAGATGTGATATCCGACTCCTTCCCATTCCAATCCTGAGACCTTTCTGATAGCATGAGATGTGATATCTCAATGCCTCTAATACCAAACCTGAGATTCTTCCTATAACATGAGATGTGATATCTCAATGCTTCTAATACCAAACCTGAGACCCTCCCTTTAGCATGAGATGTGATATCCGACTCCTTCCCATTCCAATCCTGAGACCCTTCTGATAGCATGAGATGTGATATCTCAATGCCTATAATACCAAACCTGAGATCCTTCCGATAGCATGAGATGTGATATCTCAATGCTTCTAATACCAAACCTGAGATCCTTCCTATAACATGAGATGTGATATCCAAATCCTTCCCCTTCCAAACCTGAGACCCTCCCTTTAGCATGAGATGTGATATCCAACTCCTTCCCATTCCAATCCTGAGACCCTTCCGATAGCAGAGATGTGATATCTCAATGCTTATACCAAACCTGAGACCCTTCCTATGGCATGAGATGTCAAATACAACTCCTTCCGATTCCAATGCTGAGACCCTTCCTATAGCATGAGATGGGATATCTCAATGCTTATACCAAACCTGAGACCCTTCCTATAGCATGAGATGTGGTATCCAACTCCTTCCGATTCCAATCCTGAGACCCTTCCTATAGCATGAGATGTGATATCTCAATGCTTCTAATACCAAACCTGAGATCCTTATAACATGAGATGTGATATCCAACTCCTTCCCATTCCAAACCTGAGACCCTTACGATAGCATGAGATGTGATATCAAACTCCTTCCCATTCCAATCCTGAGATAGCTTGAGATGTGATATCCAACTCCTTCCCATTCCAATCCTGAGACCCTTCCTATACCATGAGATGTGATATCTCAATGCTTCTAATACCAAACCTGACACCCGTCCTAAAACATGAGATGTGAGATCCAAATCCTTCCCCTTCCAAACCTGAGATCTTTCCTTTAGCATGAGATGTGATATCCAAATCCTTCCCCTTCCAAACCTGAGACCCTCCCTTTAGCATGAGATGTGATATCCAACTCCTTCCCATTCCAATCCTGAGACCCTTCCGATAGCAGAGATGTGATATCTCAATGCTTATACCAAACCTGAGACCCTTCCTATGGCATGAGATGTCAAATACAACTCCTTCCGATTCCAATGCTGAGACCCTTCCTATAGCATGAGATGGGATATCTCAATGCTTATACCAAACCTGAGACCCTTCCTATAGCATGAGATGTGGTATCCAACTCCTTCCGATTCCAATCCTGAGACCCTTCCTATAGCATGAGATGTGATATCTCAATGCTTCTAATACCAAACCTGAGATCCTTATAACATGAGATGTGATATCCAACTCCTTCCCATTCCAAACCTGAGACCCTTACGATAGCATGAGATGTGATATCAAACTCCTTCCCATTCCAATCCTGAGATAGCTTGAGATGTGATATCCAACTCCTTCCCATTCCAATCCTGAGACCCTTCCTATAGCATGATATGTGATATCACAATGCTTCTAATACCAAACCTGAGATCCTTCCTATAACATGAGATGTGTATCCAACTCCTTCCCATTCCAAACCTGAGACCCTTCCTATAGCATGAGATGTGATATCTTAATGCTTCTAAAACCAAACCTGAGAACCATCCAATAACATATGTGAAATCCAAATCCTTCCCTTTCCAAACCTGAGACCCTTCAGATAGCATGTGGTGTGATATCTCAATGCTTCTAAAACCAAACATGAGAACCATCCTATAACATGAGATGTGGAATCCAAATCCTTCCCTTTCCAAACCTGAGACCCTTCCTATAGCTTGAGATGTGCTATCAAACTCCTTCCCATTCCAATCCTGTGATAACTTGAGATGTGATATCCAACTCCTTCCCATTCCAATCCTGAGACCCTTCCTATACCATGAGATGTGATATCTCAATGCTTCTAATACCAAACCTGAGACCCGTCCTAAAACATGAGATGTGAGATCCAAATCCTTCCCCTTCCAAACCTGAGACCCTTCCTATAGCTTGAGATGTGATATCAAACTCCTTCCCATTCCAATCCTGAGATAGCTTGAGATGTGATATCTGTTAAGACGGATTTCTGAACTCTGTCCTGGTGGCGCAGAAGTTCAGAAGGCCAACCTAATTACTTGGAACAGGGTAACCTCTGGACGAGCCAGACCAATCAAGGTAGCGATCGCGGCGGTCAAGACTAGGTCTCAAGAGGGGTGAGGGTGACTGAAACCCCGCAATGAGCACACAAAGCAAGATCACTTATAAACTACTCCAAACAGTTGTTATATAAAAAATATATACACATTTATTTTAAGGCCTTTAAAACAATGACCGTAGCGAGAAAATCACAATATCACAATATTAAACCAACACATACCATATCAACACAATATATATACAAATACGACAGTCGCAAGCGTTATATGCACGAAATGTGTAGTCCACCTAAAAGGGAAGGAAAACAGGCAGTGCGAAGTAATGCTTAGACCCAGTTCGCCTTCAGAGGCACCTAACTAGATGGAAGTCCGGGCCCTGCGAAGAGTGGAGCCTTGTGCTCAGAGTACCTGCACGCGCTGGTGCCAATGGGCAAAAGGAGAAGCTCTTCAAATTAAGTCAGGCAGTTTAGTTTAGTGCACAAAGAAGAAGAACAAGTTCCGCGACTCAAGCGCAGCCTCCACAGTGGGCAGAAGCAGAGCGCGAGTACGGACACGGGTGCTGTTTTACACAGCGGGGAAAAGCAATGGGCTCCTGCAGGAGGGCGACCAGATCCTAGCTATGCTACTCACCGGTCCCCGATGCAAGCAGACCCAGGCTTCTCCGCGTCAGTTTCAGCAGCTGGCAGGTTCAGAAGAGCAGGGAACGCCTTGTCGTCGTGTTGAGTAAAAAGACGTCCCAATCGAAGAAACCTGCACAGTTTGTTACCACAGCAGGGCAACGGGGCGGCCGTGTGTATTTGAGCCAAATGTACACTACTCACTTCAGACCTGGGAACGCCAAGTGTACGAAGCGTGTGAGAGTGACAAGGACCCGAAATACTACACAACCTGGCGGCGGTTACAGAGCAAGACTCCCGTGTAAGCTGGTCAGTCAACTGGATGGCCCAGAGACGCTTCCGAAGGCTTACTGGCAGGAGATGGTGAAGATGCCGAGAATAGCTGTTCCCGCTATTCCAAGGGTCGAAGTACCAGTACAGGCCTTCTGGTTCGATCAAAGGTGAAAAGGGTTTCACAAGGCGACAGCAGTGCAGAGGAGAAGTCCTTCAGCGGGTCACCAGCGATTCCTCGGTCTAGCCTCTTGGTTGCAGGATACTTGGCTCCTGTATTCCTTCGTTCGTGAGAACTCAGGAGATCGACCTGGTAGTGGTGTTTCCAGCCCCCTCTTATCCACGGTTCCCTTCGCGCCAAAACGGAGGGGACCCAATGGGAGATCCGCTCATCAACACTCACACCATTCGTGGACCAATCACGGACCACGGTGGTCCCAGGCATTCACACCACCCTAGACTCTCTGGCACCCAGGATGTGTATTGGGACCAGACATCCCAGCCCACACCCTGGAGGCACACACAAGACATGTAGAAGCCCGCGAAAGCATCTGTGTTTCGCGGGAAAGTACATGCCCAAATAAGGAAGGCCCCGGGTCGGCTCGACCTGGGGAAGGTGAAGGGAGCAAGACGGTCAGCGGACAGGACAAAGGAGCCTCGTGGTCTGGCCATTTTGGGAGCCAGGCCACCATTTTGGGTTAAGCGCGGAAAACACGCTTAGAACGCCAAAAGGAGCTCAAAATACAAAGAAACGATCGCTGCCACCATTCCCGTCCCTGAATTACTTGCACCGATCAGATACAATCCTAAACGAGTATCTAGGGCCTGTAGAAGGCTAGAGACCCAAGAGAGCTGTAACTTAGCTTACAGTGCCCTCTTGTGTCATGTTGCACGAAAGCCGCAACATGATAAAAGAAACTACGGGAAACAGCGTTCCCCGGTACTGACTGTCTTAAGGGCATGTCAGTTTCCCCGTAAGAAAGGAGCGAAAGCCCAGAGGAGTGCGGCAGAAGGCTGCACTTCTCTGGCAAAGTCAAGAACAAGGTGAAAAACAACAGCAAAAAGTTTAGGGGTTGCCACATGGAAGGAAAATTACCTACAATTACGAAATCTTTCCTAACACTCGCCCCTCCCAGACTATGGACAGGGGGAACTAATCCACCCCTGGATGAGTCTCTTGTTCAGGTCGGTTAAACATTCTGGACAACCCATCAGCATTGCTATGTTGGACACCTGGCCTATGCTCAATAGTGAAGTCGAAGCCTTCTAGACTTATGGACCACCTAAGCAACTTTGGATTCTCCCCCTTCATGTTCATTAGCCACTTTAACGGCTTATGGTCAGTTTGCACAGTGAAGTGGGTCCCATAGAGGTAGGGCCTCAGCTTCCTTAGGGCCCACACAACAGAGAAACATTCTTTCTCTACCGTGGACCATCTGAGCTCTCTGTCCTTAAGCTGGCGACTAATAAAACCGATAGGGTGTTCCTTACCCTTCTCATCTACTTGTGATAGTACAGCTCCTATCCCAGTGTCAGAGGTGTCCGTCTGCACGATAAAAGGTCTTTGATAATCAGGGGCCCTGAGGACAGGGGCCTGGCACAAGGAGTCTTTTAAGCCATTGAAGGCCTTCTCACACTCGTCGGTCCAAGTTACCTTCTTGGGTTTCTTCGGAGTTGTGAGGGCAGTCAGAGGAGCAGCTATGGTGCCATAGTCTGCCACAAAATTGCGGTAATACCCCGTGAGTCCTAAGAAGGCTCTCACTTGGGTTTGGGTAGTGGGGGTAGGCCAGTCTTGTACTGCTTGTACTTTACTGGGAAGAGGCTGTATCCTCCCTCCACCTACTTCATGTCCAAGGTAAACCACTGAGCCTTGTCCAATCTGGCATTTACTAGCCTTTATGGTCAGGTGTGCTTTCTGAAGAGCCTGGAGCACAATCCCGAGGTGTTTCACATGGTCTTCCCAGGTGGCACTGAAAACTGCTATATCGTCCAGATATGCAAGACAGAATTCGTCCAACCCATTCAACACATGATTTACAAGCCTCTGGAAAGTGGCAGGTGCATTCTTCAACCCGAACGGCATTACCCGGAATTGGTAAAGGCCGTCTGGAGTAGAAAATGCTGTCTTTTCCTTGGCATGTTCTGCTAAAGCTATTTGCCAATAGCCAGCAGTGAAGTCAAACGTGCTGAGGTACTTGGAGGCACCCAAAGTATCCACCAGCTCATCTGTTCGAGGCAAGGGGTGTGCATCTGTCTTGGTGACAGCATTCAGAGCCCTGTAATCCACGCAGAACCTCAATTCAGAAGTGCCTGCCTTTGGAACCAAAACCACAGGGCTGGACCAAGGACTACTAGAGGGTTCAATCACCCCAAGGTCTAACATCTTGTTGACCTCGGTCTTAATATAAGACCGTACTTTGTCTGACATCCTGTATCCCCTACTTTTGGTAGGTACACTGTCTCCTGTGTCAATGTTATGTTTGCACCAAGGTGTCAAACCAGGCGACTGTGAAAACAGGGGGGAAAACTGCCTAAGCAAACTTTTCACCTCAGCCTGCTGATCAGAAGTCAGGTGAGGGGCCACTCGGACACCCTCAAAGGAGCTATCTGAAGGACCGCTGTGGAACAGGTCGGGGAGAGGTTCAGACTCCTCTTCCTCAACATCTGAAGCCAGTAGCAGTGCTGCGATTTCGACTCTTGGGACGAAAGCCTTCAGCCTATTCACGTGAAACACTTTTGGAGCCTGTCCAGGCCTTCCAAGGTCCACTAAATAGTTAACCTCACCCAGGGGCTCCACCACTGTGTAAGGGCCTGACCATTTGTCCTGTAAGGCTCGCGGCCTTATGGGATTCATGATCAGGACTTGCTGACCAGGTGTAAAGTTGATGAGGGAAGCTTTCTGTTCGTACCAATGTTTCACCAGCGCTTGTCCTGCCTTCAATTTATCACTAGCCAAGCCCATCAGAAGTACCATCCGTTTTCTGAGCCCTAGCACATAATCAACTACGTTGGTAGTAACAGGGGGCGTGGGCATCTCCCATCCCTCTTTGACGATGGCTAAGGGTCCCCGTACGGGATGCCCGAACAGAAGTTCGAAGGGGCTGAAGCCAACACCCTCCTGTGGTACCTCTCGGTAGGCAAACAGTAAGCATGGTAAAAGAAGATCCCATTTTCTTCTCTGAGGTTCCTCCAGAGCCCCAATCATGCTCTTTAACGTTCTGTTGAAACGTTCCACCAGACCATTGGTCTGGGGGTGGTATGCAGAAGAGAACTTGTAGGTGACCCCACATTCTTTCCACATAGCCTGCATATACTTCGACATAAAGTTGCTGCCACGATCCGACACAACTTCTTTAGGGAAGCCAACCCTAGTAAATATGCCGAGTAAAGCTTTTGCAACTGACTTGGCAGTTACAGTTTTCAATCGGATGGCCTCAGGATATCTGGTTGCATGGTCGACCAGCACCAGGATAAACCTATTGCCCGAGGATGTTTGCGGGTCAAGGGGACCAACGATGTCGATCCCTACCCTTTCAAATGGTACCCCCACAACTGGGAGCGGTACCAACGGAGCTTGGATTGTCGCGCCAACCTTACCAGACAACTGGCAGGAGGCACAACTCCTGCAGTGACTTTCTACTTGCACCCCCATCTTGGGCCAGTAGAAGTGCATGGATAACCTTTGCTTGGTCCTCTTCATACCAAGGTGACCAGCAAGGGGAACTTCATGCGCCAACTGCAGGAGGAAGCGCCTAACAGCAAGGGGAACCACCAACCTCCTATGGTCTCCTTCTGTAGACTCTGTGGGCTCACTATACAGGAGTCCACCTTCCCAATAAATCCTATGCGTCCCAGGAGGTTCACCCTCAAGCTGGGAGCAGGCCTGTCTCCTTAGGCCTTCCAGAGATGGGCACTCACGTTGGCCTTTACTGAATTCGTCCCTATCAGGACCTCCTTCAACTAACAAGTCTTTTAGTTCAGGATGATCGTTGGGGTCAAATACTTCAGGCATCGCCACCTCCTCGTCAGGCCCGGGCGATTGACCAACTTCCTCCACCGCAGTGGTAGGCGAGCTCGGGGGAATATTCTCTTTCCCTCGTCTTGACTTGTCGACTCCTTTCGCCTTGGGTTTCCCCTTCAGCTGGGGCGGCGTATTGGACTTGGCCAATGCTGCCCGTGCTTGAGACCGTGTGTAGGGTCTTTCGGCAGTGTCTCCTACGAGCCCTAAAGCTCTGAGATCATTACCTAACAAGACCTTTCCCGGGACGTTTCTCTGAATGCTCACTGGAATCCTGACTGCTGTACCATTTAAAGTAAGATTTACAGGTATTACTGGGAACATACGGAGTGGGCCGTCAGCCAACTTAGTGGGCATCAGAGTAGCTCTGGCAACTTCCTCTGAGTCTACCAAGGTAGAATCCACTACAGTGCAACTGCACCCACTATCCCTAAGAGCTGGAGTATCTACTCCATTGATCAGCACACTGTCTTTAAAGTAGTGCTTGGTATTATCCGGAATCCTAGCATAAGCCTCTGCGACTTTAGGCTCCCAGGAACCCAGGGACACTAAAACTACCTCAGCCTCTATCCCGCTGGGAAATGAGTCTGAGGAGAAGGATGCTCCTGTAATCTCTTCTTCCTCGTAGGAGGAGAAGGCCAGATTAGCAGAGTGGACCCCCAAAGGTCTAACCTTACACCGGGGATCCCCCTTCGGTGGTCAGTTGCTCCACAAGCAAAACAAGATCCATTGGGTCTGTTTACATAGGGAGGCTTATTGTAACCAGAGTTTTGTCTCGGAGGCTGACCTCCACTACCCTGTGAGTTCTCTTGTGTCTTACCCTTACTTTTCTTTTTGTGGCCCTTATGAGAAGAAGATTTAGCAGATTCTCCACCCTCCATATCTTTGGACTTTTTCCCTTCCTCCTGCTTACCAGGATGAGTTTTGTCCTCATGGGACACTCGATGTGACACCCATAAGTCTGCTGCAATGGCCAGCTTCTTAGGATCTATCTCCTTCGAATCGGCCAAATGCTGCTTAAGCTCCGGGGAAGAAGATGCAAAAATGTGTTCCAGCATGACAAAATTTATCATGCCTTCGAAGGTAGAAACCTTATAACCTTCGACCCAGCCAGTTAAGTTTTTCAAGGATTCAGTGACATAAGATACCCAAGTACCACCTTCCTTTTTCTTATACTCTCTGAAACGTTTCAAATATTGGGCCGGAGTCTTCCCAAACTTTAAATTGAGAGTTTGCTTTAACATTGCGAAATCAGCTCGCTCAGCTTTCGAGATTTCCATAATGGCACTACAGCCAGAATGGGGCAGTCTGCTGAGTAACCAAGCAATCTTATCAGCATTGTCAACTTGTTGAACTTCGCATGCATACTCAAACGCATTCAGCCAGTCCATAATGTCATTCCTTTCTTCATACACACTGAGCAGATCTTTCGGAAACCGTGGATGAGAGGAGGCCCCAGACCCATGTCCAGGACCCTTGGACCCATTTGCAAACTGAAGCTTGGCTAGTTCAAACTGGTGATCCCTGTCTTTTTGTTTTTCTGCCTGTTCGATTTTTAGTTTGGCTATGCTGAATTCAAGCTCCTGCTGCCTAAACCGCAGCTCTTGCTTCTTGAATTCAAGCATAGCCTCCCCATCAGCACTGGCAGAGGAAACATTAGACATCTCGTCGTCCCTGTCCTCGTGGTCGCGATGGATCAGTGCAGCGGCAGAACCGTCGGTTCTACCAGTGAGAGCAGCCCCCCCACCTTCCGCACTGTCCTCAGAAGTTATAGCGTCAAGCTGCGCTTCTTGCCACGCCACGATTCTTTGGATCATTTCCAATTTCGTGCCTTGAGAGGAAACACCTCTCTCCGCACACATCTTTTTCAGTGTTTCTGATTTGGAAGCATTTAAAGTTAACAAGGTATTTGTTTCCATACTGTTAGATAGGACTATGGCCTTTTTAAAGTTATACTACAACAATTCACTACGTGTCCTGGTTGGAATAACCTGAAATGCCTTAGTTCGTGCGCAACACTGGATACCTTCAGTCGTATCCCACCGCTGTACAAAAATTTGTTAAGACGGATTTCTGAACTCTGTCCTGGTGGCGCAGAAGTTCAGAAGGCCAACCTAATTACTTGGAACAGGGTAACCTCTGGACGAGCCAGACCAATCAAGGTAGCGATCGCGGCGGTCAAGACTAGGTCTCAAGAGGGGTGGGGGTGACTGAAAGCCCGCAATGAGCACACAAAGCAAGATCACTTACAAACTACTCCAAACAGTTGTTATATAAAAAATATATACACATTTATTTTAAGGCCTTTAAAACAATGACCGTAGCGAGAAAATCACAATATCACAATATTAAACCAACACATACCATATCAACACAATATATATACAAATACGACAGTCGCAAGCGTTATATGCACGAAATGTGTAGTCCACCTAAAAGGGAAGGAAAACAGGCAGTGCGAAGTAATGCTTAGACCCAGTTCGCCTTCAGAGGCACCTAACTAGATGGAAGTCCGGGCTCTGCGAAGAGTGGAGCCTTGTGCTCAAAGTATCTGCACGCGCTGGTGCCAATGGGCAAAAGGAGAAGCTCTTCAAAGGAAGTCAGGCAGTTTAGTTTAGTGCACAAAGAAGAAGAACAAGTTCCGCGACTCAAGCGCAGCCTCCACAGTGGGCAGAAGCAGAGCGCGAGTACGGACACGGGTGCTGTTTTACACAGCGGGGAAAAGCAATGGGCTCCTGCAGGAGGGCGACCAGATCCTAGCTATGCTACTCACCATTCCCCGATGCAAGCAGACCCAGGCTTCTCCGCGTCAGTTTCAGCAGCTGGCAGGTTCAGAAGAGCAGGGAACGCCTCGTCGTCGTGTTGAGTAAAAAGACGTCCCAATCGAAGAAACCCGCACAGTTTGTTACCACAGCAGGGCAACGGGGCAGCCGTGTGTATTTGAGCCAAATGTACACTACTCACTTCAGACCTGGGAACGCCAAGTGTACGAAGCGTGTGAGAGTGACAAGTACCCGAAATATTACACAACCTGGCGGCGGTTACAGAGCAAGACTCCCGGGTAAGCTGGTCAGTCAACTGGATGGCCCAGAGACGCTTCCGAAGGCTTACTGGCAGGAGATGGTGAAGATGCCGAGAATAGCTGTTCCCGCTATTCCAAGGGTCGAAGTACCAGTACAGGCCTTCTGGTTCGATCAAAGGTGAAAAGGGTTTCACAAGGCGACAGCAGTGCAGAGGAGAAGTCCTTCAGCGGGTCACCAGCGATTCCTCGGTTTAGCCTCTTGGTTGCAGGATACTTGGCTCCTGTATTCCTTCGTTCGTGAGAACTCAGGAGATCGACCTGGTAGTGGTGTTTCCAGCCCCCTCTTATCCACGGTTCCCTTCGCGCCAAAACGGAGGAGACCCAATGGGAGATCCGCTCATCAACACTCACACCATTCGTGGACCAATCACGGACCACGGTGGTCCCAGGCATTCACACCACCCTAGACTCTCTGGCACCCAGGATGTGTATTGGGACCAGACATCCCAGCCCACACCCTGGAGGCACACACAAGACATGTAGAAGCCCGCGAAAGCATCTGTGTTTCGCAGGAAAGTACATGCCCAAATAAGGAAGGCCCCGGGTCGGCTCGACCTGGGGAAGGTGAAGGGAGCAAGACGGTCAGCGGACAGGACAAAGGAGCCTCGTGGTCTGGCCATTTTGGGAGCCAGGCCACCATTTTGGGTTAAGCGCTTAAAACGCGCTTAGAACGCCAAAAGGAGCTCAAAATACAAAGAAACGATCGCTGCCACCATTCCCGTCCCTGAATTACTTGCACCGATCAGATACAATCTTAAACAAGTATCTAGGGCCTGTAGAAGGCTAGAGACCCAAGAGAGCTGTAACTTAGCTTACAGTGCCCTCTTGTGTCATGTTGCACGAAAGCCGCAACATGATAAAAGAAACTACGGGAAACAGCGTTCCCCGGTACTGACTGTCTTAAGGGCATGTCAGTTTCCCCGTAAGAAAGGAGCGAAAGCCCAGAGGAGTGCGGCAGAAGGCTGCACTTCTCTGGCAAAGTCAAGAACAAGGTGAAAAACAACAGCAAAAAGTTTAGGGGTTGCCACATGGAAGGAAAATTACCTACAATTACGAAATCTTTCCTAACAATATCCAACTCCTTCCCATTCCAATCCTGAGACCCTTCCGATAGCATGAAATGTGATATCTCAATGCTTCTAATATCAAAACTGAGACCCTCCCTATAGCATGAGATGTGATATCTAAGTCCTTCCCATTCCTATCCTGAGACCCTTCCGATAGCAGAGATGTGATATCTCAATGCTTATACCAAACCTGAGACCCTTCCTATGGCATGAGATGTGATATCCAACTCCTTCCCATTCCAATCCTGAGACCCTTCCTATAGCATGAGATGTGATATCTCAATGCTTCTATCAAACCTGAGTCCCTTCCTTTAGCATGAGATGTGATATCCAACTCCTTCCCATTCCAATCCTGAGAGCCTTCCGATAGCATGAAATGTGATATCTCAATGCTTCTAATATCAAAACTGAGACCCTCCCTATAGCATGAGATGTGATATCTAAGTCCTTCCCATTCCTATCCTGAGACCCTTCCGATAGCAGAGATGTGATATCTCAATGCTTATACCAAACCTGAGACCCTTCCTATGGCATGAGATGTGATATCCAACTCCTTCCCATTCCAATCCTGAGACCCTTCCTATAGCATGAGATGTGATATCTCAATGCTTCTATCAAACCTGAGTCCCTTCCTATAGCATGAGATGTGATATCTCAAAGCTTCTAATACCAAACCTGGGACCCGTCCTATAACATGAGATATGATATCCAAACCATGCATCACCACCGAAACCATCAAAGGTGCACTCATCAATGCGAGATCTGTAGTCGCCCATGCCCTAGACATAGCCGACATTATCTCCATCAATGATCTCGACTTCATAGCTATTACAGAGACCTGGCTCCACCCAGCGTCTGGCCCCTCTCTATCACTTGCTATACCCAATGACTATACCATCTACCGTGCAGACAGACAAACAGCTAAAGGTGGTGGAGTAGCCATTATTGCAAAAAGCTCCATCAACATAAGACACATACAAAACCAATCCCTGCCATCAGCGGAACTACTCACCCTCAAACTATCCACAACGCACACAAGCACAATCACCATCCACCTCATTTACAGACCGCCAGGCCCTATACTATCCTTTAATGACGACATAGCCCTTTTACTCTCTAACAATATCAAACCTAACTCTCGACTACTCATCCTAGGAGACTTTAATCTAGGTCTCAATGATGAGAAAGATGACAAAGCTAACACTGTCGCCAACACCATTTCAGAATTAGGACTCACCCACCATATCGCACAACCCACACACAACAAAGGCCGAATCCTTGACTGGATAGCTGACCTTAACTGCAACACCACCATCCTTTCCAACACTCCATGCGCTTGGACCGATCACCACCTCATTACCTTCACCATCAACAAAGGCACTCAAACACCAGGGCCTTCCCCCTATGCCCCACCCACACTCACAAGAAACAACAAAAATATCACAGTAGAGAAACTCCTCCCGTTACTCCAACCCATCATCGACTTCTCACCCACCATGACCAACCCTACTGAACTAGTAGAGTTATACAACACAACCATCCTTAAGGCCATTAACACCATAGCACCACTCAAGCTTCGGAAAGCCAAACCACGCGCACACCTCAATTCTTGGTTCACCCCCGAACTAAAAACACTCCGCAAATCCAAAAGACAAGCTGAATTAGCATGGAAACAGTCACCATCCACTATTAATAAGACATCTTACACACTGGCCTCGAACATCTATAAGTCAGCCATCATCCAGTCTAAAAAAAACATGTACAATGAAAGAATCTGCAACGCCAAATCCAATACCAAAGAGCTCTTCAATATCCTGAGAGAACTCGAATCACCTTCCCCCATTCCAGACACTTGCAACAAAGACATCCACTGGTGCACGAACATTCAGGAAGCACTCCTAGGCAAAATTGCCACGCTACAAGCCAAAATCCTGACAAAGAAAGAAAGCCTCACCCTCACTGATAACATCACCTCCTCTACACACACCTACACCACCCCCAAAATGATGACATTAACCTCTTTGAGTTTTCCACCATAACCATCAAAGAGGTTGAAGAAATAATCTACTCTCTTAAACCATCCAAATGCCAAGGTGACACTTGCCCGGCCCCAGTCATTAAAGATGCAGCCAAACAACTTGCTCCTTTCATCACTTCCCTCATCAATTCATCTTTCACATCCAACGTAGTGCCCAACAACCTCAAGGACTCCTGGGTTCTTCCTTTACTTAAGAAGCCCACCCTTGACCCAAATGTCCCCACCAACTACAGACCCATTACGACTGTACCCTTCCTACTAAAAATCCTTGACAGAGCTGCCTATCTCCAGATACAGAACCACCTTGAGAAAAATAACTTACTCGGACTCAGACAATCAGGATTCTGCCCCAAACACGGCACTGAGACCGCCCTGATTGACCTTAAGACACAGATGGACAACATTAAAGACAATGGCAAACTGGTCCTCCTTCTCCTTCTTGACTTATCGGCCGCCTTCGACCTGGTCAACCACGACATCCTCTGCAAACATCTATCCTCAGCAGCCAAATTCTCAGATAATGCCAACGCATGGATCCAATCCTTCCTTAACAACAGATCCATGAGAGTCCTCGCACCCACAGCCTCTGCCAACCCAGCCCCAGTCACTTGCGGTGTCCCCCAGGGCTCCTGCGTCTCCCCCACTCTATACAATGTGTTCACAAAAACCCCTCTATGACATATTGGACCGCTTGGGTGTCATCTACACCAACTACGCAGATGACACCCAAATACTGATCCCTTTAACAGGCGACTACTCCACCGACCTCACTGCTCTCAACAACATTTACTCCATTATCCAAGAATGGATGGCCAAGCATGGCCTATGCCTCAATGACGACAAGACCGAGCTTCTTCTCCTAGGTTCCCAACCCAGACTTAATAAACTCGACAAACTCTATCAGGCATTCACTATAGACGGCAATAACATCATTGTCTCTAACAGCGTCAAAACCCTAGGAATCTACCTCGACTCCTCCCTCACACTGACAAGACAGATCAATTCCATCTCATCCGCCACTGCTTACACCTGTAAGCTCATCAATGCCAGCAGACCTTACCTCTCACCATCCAACTGCACCACCTTAGCCAGAGCGCTAGTCCTCTCCAAAGTCGACTACTGCAATGCCCTATACTTGGGCAGAAGTCAGAAAAACATTGACAAACTACAAGTCGTACAAAACAACGCCTTGCGAGCAGCCCTGAACATACCTAAACATGAACACATTTCGGACGCCAGACGCTCCTGCCATTGGCTATCCATACCACAAAGAATTGAATATAAAACCATCTCACTCACACACAAATGCCTAGCTAACCAAGCACCCAGATACCTATCCGACAACCTCACTCACCACACCCCAGCGCGCCCTACCAGATCAGCTCAAACACACTGCTTAAATATCCCAAGATTTAAGCTCCAAAAAGCAGGTGGCTCTAGCTTCCCCGTGCTTGCCTCCAAACTCTGGAATTCACTTCCACTCGAGCTGAGATCAGAACCGTCCTTTCACAGATTTAGACACAACACCAAAACATGGCTTCTATCCAAAGAAACGTAAACTGCCTAGCCCTACCTTACTAGCATGCACCAAGACTGTAAATTTGTAAATATGTAAATCGGTCTGTACATTACCTCTAACTGCGTGATAATGTCCCAAATGTATTGCTCTCATCCACCTTGACCATGCTATACCATATATGTAACTATCTGTAATTGAAACTGATTGACAACTCCCTCAATCTCTGTTACTGGTCCCCTAAAACCATATTTTATCATATTGTACTGTTGTATTAATCTTGTTGTATTCATCTCAAGCGCCTGGATGCCCCAGGGCCAGGCGGCGCTATACAAATAATAAACTAAACTAAACTAAACTAAATCCTTCCCCTTCCAAAACTGAGACCCTTCCTTTAGCATGAGATGTGATATCCAAATCCTTCCCATTCCAATCCTGAAACCCTTCCTATAGCATGAGATGTGATATCTCAATGTTTCTAATAAAAAACCTGAGACCCTTCCTATAGCAAGAGATGTGATATCCAAATCCTTCCCATTCCAATACTGAGACCCTTCCTATAACATGAGATGTGATATCCAACTCCTTCCCATTCCAACCTGAGACCCTTCCTATAGCATGAGAAGGGATATCCAACTCCTTCCCATTCCAATCCTGAAACCCTTCCTATAGCATGAGATGTGATATCTCAATGTTTCTAATAAAAAACCTGAGACCCTTCCTATAGCAAGAGATGTGACATCCAAATCCTTCCCATTCCAATCCTGAGATCCTTCCTATTGGATGAGATGTGATATCCAACTCCTTCCCATTCCAATCCTGAGACCCTTCCTATACCATGAGATGTGATATCTCAATGCTTCTACCAAAACTGAGACCCTTCCTTTAGCATGAGATGTGATATCCAACTCCTTCCCATTCCAATCCTGAGACCCTTCCTATAGCATGAGATGTGATATCTCAATGCCTCTAATACCAAACCTGAGATTCTTCCTATAACATGAGATGTGATACCTCAATGCTTCTAATACCAAACCTGAGACCCTCCCTTTAGCATGAGATGTGATATCCGACTCCTTCCCATTCCAATCCTGAGACCCTTCTGATAGCATGAGATGTGATATCTCAATGCCTCTAATACCAAACCTGAGATTCTTCCTATAACATGAGATGTGATATCTCAATGCTTCTAATACCAAACCTGAGACCCTCCCTTTAGCATGAGATGTGATATCCGACTCCTTCCCATTCCAATCCTGAGACCCTTCTGATAGCATGAGATGTGATATCTCAATGCCTATAATACCAAACCTGAGATCCTTCCGATAGCATGAGATGTGATATCTCAATGCTTCTAATACCAAACCTGAGCTCCTTCCTATAACATGAGATGTGATATCCAAATCCTTCCCCTTCCAAACCTGAGACCCTCCCTTTAGCATGAGATGTGATATCCAACTCCTTCCCATTCCAATCCTGAGACCCTTCCGATAGCAGAGATGTGATATCTCAATGCTTATACCAAACCTGAGACCCTTCCTATGGCATGAGATGTGGTATCCAACTCCTTCCGATTCCAATCCTGAGACCCTTCCTATAGCATGAGATGTGATATCTCAATGCTTCTAATACCAAACCTGAGATCCTTCCTATAACATGAGATGTGATATCCAACTCCTTCCCATTCCAAACCTGAGACCCTTCCGATAGCATGAGATGTGATATCAAACTCCTTCCCATTCCAATCCTGAGATAGCTTGAGATGTGATATCCAACTCCTTCCCATTCCAATCCTGAGACCCTTCCTATACCATGAGATGTGATATCTCAATGCTTCTAATACCAAACCTGACACCCGTCCTAAAACATGACATGTGAGATCCAAATCCTTCCCCTTCCAAACCTGAGATCTTTCCTTTAGCATGAAATGTGATATCCAACTCCTTCCCATTCCAATCCTGAGACCCTTCCTATAGCATGATATGTGATATCACAATGCTTCTAATACCAAACCTGAGATCCTTCCTATAACATGAGATGTGTATCCAACTCCTTCCCATTCCAAACCTGAGACCCTTCCTATAGCATGAGATGTGATATCTTAATGCTTCTAAAACCAAACCTGAGAACCATCCAATAACATAGATGAAATCCAAATCCTTCCCATTCCAATCCTGAGACCCTTCCTATACCATGAGATGTGATATCTCAATGCTTCTAATACCAAACCTAAGACCCGTCCTAAAACATGAGATGTGAGATCCAAATCCTTCCCCTTCCAAACCTGAGACCCTTCCTATAGCTTGAGATGTGATATCAAACTCCTTCCCATTCCAATCCTGAGATAGCTTGAGATGTGATATCCAACTCCTTCCCATTCCAATCCTGAGACCCTTCCGATAGCATGAAATGTGATATCTCAATGCTTCTAATATCAAAACTGAGACCCTCCCTATAGCATGAGATGTGATATCTAAGTCCTTCCCATTCCTATCCTGAGACCCTTCCGATAGCAGAGATGTGATATCTCAATGCTTATACCAAACCTGAGACCCTTCCTATGGCATGAGATGTGATATCCAACTCCTTCCCATTCCAATCCTGAGACCCTTCCTATAGCATGAGATGTGATATCTCAATGCTTCTATCAAACCTGAGTCCCTTCCTTTAGCATGAGATGTGATATCCAACTCCTTCCCATTCCAATCCTGAGACCCTTCCTATAGCATGAGATGTGATATCTCAAAGCTTCTAATACCAAACCTGGGACCCGTCCTATAACATGAGATATCATATCCAAACCCTTCCCCTTCCAAACCTGAGTCCCTTCCTTTAGCATGAGATGTGATATCCAACTCCTTCCCATTCCAATCCTGAGACCCTTCCTATAGCATGAGATGTGATATCTCAAAGCTTCTAATACCAAACCTGGGACCCGTCCTATAACATGAGATATCATATCCAAACCCTTCCCCTTCCAAACCTGAGACCCTTCCAATAGCAAGAGATGTGATATCCACATCCTTACCATTTCAATACTGAGACCCTTCCTATAACATGAGATGTGATATCCAACTCCTTCCCATTCCAATCCTGAAACCCTTCCTATAGCATGAGATGTGATATCTCAATGTTTCTAATAAAAAACCTGAGACCCTTCCTATAGCAAGAGATGTGACATCCAAATCCTTCCCATTCCAATCCTGAGATCCTTCCTATTGGATGAGATGTGATATCCAACTCCTTCCCATTCCAATCCTGAGACCCTTCCTATACCATGAGATGTGATATCTCAATGCTTCTACCAAAACTGAGACCCTTCCTTTAGCATGAGATGTGATATCCAACTCCTTCCCATTCCAATCCTGAGACCCTTCCTATAGCATGAGATGTGATATCTCAATGCCTCTAATACCAAACCTGAGATTCTTCCTATAACATGAGATGTGATACCTCAATGCTTCTAATACCAAACCTGAGACCCTCCCTTTAGCATGAGATGTGATATCCGACTCCTTCCCATTCCAATCCTGAGACCCTTCTGATAGCATGAGATGTGATATCTCAATGCCTCTAATACCAAACCTGAGATTCTTCCTATAACATGAGATGTGATATCTCAATGCTTCTAATACCAAACCTGAGACCCTCCCTTTAGCATGAGATGTGATATCCGACTCCTTCCCATTCCAATCCTGAGACCCTTCTGATAGCATGAGATGTGATATCTCAATGCCTATAATACCAAACCTGAGATCCTTCCGATAGCATGAGATGTGATATCTCAATGCTTCTAATACCAAACCTGAGCTCCTTCCTATAACATGAGATGTGATATCCAAATCCTTCCCCTTCCAAACCTGAGACCCTCCCTTTAGCATGAGATGTGATATCCAACTCCTTCCCATTCCAATCCTGAGACCCTTCCGATAGCAGAGATGTGATATCTCAATGCTTATACCAAACCTGAGACCCTTCCTATGGCATGAGATGTCAAATACAACTCCTTCCGATTCCAATGCTGAGACCCTTCCTATAGCATGAGATGGGATATCTCAATGCTTATACCAAACCTGAGACCCTTCCTATAGCATGAGATGCGGTATCCAACTCCTTCCGATTCCAATCCTGAGACCCTTCCTATAGCATGAGATGTGATATCTCAATGCTTCTAATACCAAACCTGAGATCCTTCCTATAACATGAGATGTGATATCCAACTCCTTCCCATTCCAAACCTGAGACCCTTCCGATAGCATGAGATGTGATATCAAACTCCTTCCCATTCCAATCCTGAGATAGCTTGAGATGTGATATCCAACTCCTTCCCATTCCAATCCTGAGACCCTTCCTATACCATGAGATGTGATATCTCAATGCTTCTAATACCAAACCTGACACCCGTCCTAAAACATGACATGTGAGATCCAAATCCTTCCCCTTCCAAACCTGAGATCTTTCCTTTAGCATGAAATGTGATATCCAACTCCTTCCCATTCCAATCCTGAGACCCTTCCTATAGCATGATATGTGATATCACAATGCTTCTAATACCAAACCTGAGATCCTTCCTATAACATGAGATGTGTATCCAACTCCTTCCCATTCCAAACCTGAGACCCTTCCTATAGCATGAGATGTGATATCTTAATGCTTCTAAAACCAAACCTGAGAACCATCCAATAACATATATGAAATCCAAATCCTTCCCATTCCAATCCTGAGACCCTTCCTATACCATGAGATGTGATATCTCAATGCTTCTAATACCAAACCTAAGACCCGTCCTAAAACATGAGATGTGAGATCCAAATCCTTCCCCTTCCAAACCTGAGACCCTTCCTATAGCTTGAGATGTGATATCAAACTCCTTCCCATCCCAATCCTGAGATAGCTTGAGATGTGATATCCAACTCCTTCCCATTCCAATCCTGAGACCCTTCCGATAGCATGAAATGTGATATCTCAATGCTTCTAATATCAAAACTGAGACCCTCCCTATAGCATGAGATGTGATATCTAAGTCCTTCCCATTCCTATCCTGAGACCCTTACGATAGCAGAGATGTGATATCTCAATGCTTATACCAAACCTGAGACCCTTCCTATGGCATGAGATGTGATATCCAACTCCTTCCCATTCCAATCCTGAGACCCTTCCTATAGCATGAGATGTGATATCTCAATGCTTCTATCAAACCTGAGTCCCTTCCTTTAGCATGAGATGTGATATCCAACTCCTTCCCATTCCAATCCTGAGACCCTTCCTATAGCATGAGATGTGATATCTCAAAGCTTCTAATACCAAACCTGGGACCCGTCCTATAACATGAGATATCATATCCAAATCCTTCCCCTTCCAAACCTGAGACCCTTCCTTTAGCATGAGATGTGATATCCAAATCCTTCCCATTCCAATCCTGAAACCCTTCCTATAGCATGAGATGTGATATTTCAATGTTTCTAATAAAAAACCTGAGACCCTTCCAATAGCAAGAGATGTGATATCCAAATCCTTACCATTTCAATACTGAGACCCTTCCTATAACATGAGATGTGATATCCAACTCCTTCCCATTCCAACCTGAGACCCTTCCTATAGCATGAGAAGGGATATCCAACTCCTTCCCATTCCAATCCTGAAACCCTTCCTATAGCATGAGATGTGATATCTCAATGTTTCTAATAAAAAACCTGAGACCCTTCCTATAGCAAGAGATGTGACATCCAAATCCTTCCCATTCCAATCCTGAGAACCTTCCTATTGGATGAGATGTGATATCCAACTCCTTCGCATTCCAATCCTGAGACCCTTCCAATAGCATGAGATATGATATCTCAATGCCTCTAATACCAAACCTGAGATTCTTCCTATAACATGAGATGTGATATCTCAATGCTTCTAATACCAAACCTGAGACCCTCCCTTTAGCATGAGATGTGATATCCGACTCCTTCCCATTCCAATCCTGAGACCCTTCTGATAGCATGAGATATGATATCTCAATGCCTCTAATACCAAACCTGAGATTCTTCCTATAACATGAGATGTGATATCTCAATGCTTCTAATACCAAACCTGAGACCCTCCCTTTAGCATGAGATGTGATATCCGACTCCTTCCCATTCCAATCCCGAGACCCTTCTGATAGCATGAGATGTGATATCTCAATGCCTCTAATACCAAACCTAAGATCCTTCCGATAGCATGAGATGTGATATCTCAATGCTTCTAATACCAAACCTGAGATCCTTCCTATAACATGAGATGTGATATCCAAATCCTTCCCCTTCCAAACCTGAGACCCTCCCTTTAGCATGAGATGTGATATCCAACTCCTTCCCATTCCAATCCTGAGATCCTTCTGATAGCATGAGATGTGATATCTCAATGCCTGTAATACCAAACCTGATATCCTACCTCTAACATGAAATGTGATATCCAACTCCTTCCCCTTCCAAACCTGAGAGCCTTCCTATAGCATGAGATGTGATATCCAAGTCCTTCCCATTCCAATCCTGAGACCCTTCATATAACATGAGATGTGATATCCAACTCCTTCCCATTCCAACCTGAGACCCTTCCTATAGCATGAGATGGGATATCCAACTCCTTCCAAATCCAATCCTGATACCCTTCCGATAGCATGAGATGTGATATCCCAATGCTTCTACAAAACCTGAGACCCGTACATGGCATGAGATGTGATATCAAACTCCTTCCCATTCCAATCCTGAGACCCTTCCTATAGCTTGAGATGTGATATCCAACTCCTTCCCATTCCAATTCTGAGACCCTTCCTATAGCATGAGATGTGATATCTCAATGCTTCTAATACCAAACCTGAGACCCTTCCTATAACATGAGATGTGATATCCAAGTCCTTCCCATTCCAATCCTGAGACCCTTCCTATAGCATGAGATGTGATATCTCAATGCTTCTAATACCAAACCTGAGACCCTTCCTATAACATGAGATGTGATATCCAAGTCCTTCCCATTCCAATCCTGAGACCCTTCCTATAGCTTGAGATGTGATATCCAACTCCTTCCCATTCCAATTCTGAGACCCGTCCTATACCATGAGATGTGATATCTCAATGCTTCTAATACCAAACCTGAGACCCTTCCTATAACGAGATGGGATATCCAACTCCTTCCACTTCCAACCTGAGACCCTTCCTATGGCATGAGATGTCATATACAACTCCTTCCGATTCCAAACCTGAGACCCTTCCTATAGCATGAGATGGGATATCTCAATGCTTATACCAAACCTGAGACCCTAGCTATAGCATGAGATGTGATATCCAACTCCTTCCCATTCCAATCCTGAGACCATTCCTATAGCTTGAGATATGATATCCAACTCCCTCCCATTCCAATCCTGAGACACTTCCTATAGCTTGAGATGTGATATCCAACTCCTTCCCATTCCAATCCTGAGACCCTTCCTATAGCATGAGATGTGATATCTCAATGCTTCTAATACCAAACCTGAGATCCTTCCTATAACATGACATGTGATATCCAAATCCTTCCACTTCCAAACCTGAGACCCTCCCTTTAGCATGAGATGTGATATCCGACTCCTTCCCATTCCAATCCTGAGACCCTTCTGATTACTTTATCATGAGATGTGATATCCAACTCCTTCCCATTCCAATCCTGAGACCCTTCCTATAGCATGAGATGTGATATCTCAATGCTTCTAATACCAAACCTGAGACCCTTCCTATAACATGAGATGTGATATCCAAGTCCTTCCCATTCCAATCCTGAGACCCTTCCTATAGCTTGAGATGTGATATCCAACTCCTTCCCATTCCAATTCTGAGACCCGTCCTATACCATGAGATGTGATATCTCAATGCTTCTAATACCAAACCTGAGACCCTTCCTATAACATGAGATGTGATATCCAAGTCCTTCCCATTCCAATCCTGAGACCCTTCCTATAGCTTGAGATGTGATATCCAACTCCTTCCCATTCCAATTCTGAGACCCGTCCTATACCATGAGATGTGATATCTCAATGCTTCTAATACCAAACCTGAGACCCTTCCTATAACGAGATGGGATATCCAACTCCTTCCCATTCCAATCCTGAGACCCTTCCGATAGCAGAGATGTGATATCTCAATGCTTATACCAAACCTGAGACCCTTCCTATGGCATGAGATGTCATATACAACTCCTTCCGATTCCAAACCTGAGACCCTTCCTATAGCATGAGATGGGATATCTCAATGCTTATACCAAACCTGAGACCCTAGCTATAGCATGAGATGTGATATCCAACTCCTTCCCATTCCAATCCTGAGACCCTTCCTATAGCTTGAGATATGATATCCAACTCCTTCCCATTCCAATCCTGAGACCCTTCCTATAGCTTGAGATGTGATATCCAACTCCTTCCCATTCCAATCCTGAGACCCTTCCTATAGCATGAGATGTGATATCTCAATGCTTCTAATACCAAACCTGAGATCCTTCCTATAACATGACATGTGATATCCAAATCCTTCCACTTCCAAACCTGAGACCCTCCCTTTAGCATGAGATGTGATATCCGACTCCTTCCCATTCCAATCCTGAGACCCTTCTGATTACTTTATCATGAGATGTGATATCCAACTCCTTCCCATTCCAATCCTGAGACCCTTCCTATAGCATGAGATGTGATATCTCAATGCTTCTAATACCAAACCTGAGACCCTTCCTATAACATGAGATGTGATATCCAAGTCCTTCCCATTCCAATCCTGAGACCCTTCCTATAGCTTGAGATGTGATATCCAACTCCTTCCCATTCCAATTCTGAGACCCGTCCTATACCATGAGATGTGATATCTCAATGCTTCTAATACCAAACCTGAGACCCTTCCTATAACGAGATGGGATATCCAACTCCTTCCCATTCCAATCCTGAGACCCTTCCGATAGCAGAGATGTGATATCTCAATGCTTATACCAAACCTGAGACCCTTCCTATGGCATGAGATGTCATATACAACTCCTTCCAATTCCAAACCTGAGACCCTTCCTATAGAATGAGATGGGATATCTCAATGCTTATACCAAACCTGAGACCCTAGCTATAGCATGAGATGTGATATCCAACTCCTTCCCATTCCAATCCTGAGACCCTTCCTATAGCTTGAGATGTGATATCCAACTCCTTCCCATTCCAATCCTGAGACCCTTCCTATAGCTTGAGATGTGATATCCAACTCCTTCCCATTCCAATCCTGAGACCCTTCCTATAGCATGAGATGTGATATCTCAATGCTTCTAATACCAAACCTGAGATCCTTCCTATAACATGACATGTGATATCCAAATCCTTCCACTTCCAAACCTGAGACCCTCCCTTTAGCATGAGATGTGATATCCGACTCCTTCCCATTGCAATCCTGAGATCGTTCTGATTACTTTATCATGAGATGTGATATCCAACTCCTTCCCATTCCAATCCTGAGACCCTTCCGATATCATGAGATTTGTTATCTCAATGCTTCTAATATCAAACTTGACAGCCTCCCTATAGCATGAGATGTGATATCCAAGTCCTTCCCATTCCAATCCTGAGACCCTTCCTATAGCATGATATGTGATATCTCAAGGCTTCTAATACCAAACCTGAGACCCTTCCTATAACATGAGATGGGATATCCAACTCCTTCCCATTCCAATCCTGAGACCCTTCCGATAGCAGAGATGTGATATCTCAATGCTTATACCAAACCTGAGACCCTTCCAATAGCATGAGATGTGATGTCTCAATGCTTCTAATACAAAACCTGAGGCCCTTCCTATAGCAAGTGATGTGATATCCAACTCCTTCCCATTCCAATCCTGAGACCCTTCCGATAGCAGAGATGTGATATCTCAATGCTTATACCAAACCTGAGACCCTTCCTTTAGCATGAGATGTGATATCCAAATATCACTTCTCATGCTATAGGAAGTGTCTCAGGATTGGAATGGGAAGGAGTTGGATATCACATCTCATGTTATAGGAAGGATCTCAGGTTTGGTATTAGAAGCATTGAGACATCACATCTCATGCTATAGGAAGGGTATCAGGATTGGTATAAGCATTGAGATATCACATCTCTGCTATCGGAAGGGTCTCAGGATTGGAATGGGAAGGAGTTGGATATCCCATCTCGTTATAGGAGGGGTCTCAGGTTCGGTATTAGAAGCATTGAGATATCACATCTCATGGTATAGGAGGGGTCTCAGGTTTGGTATTAGAAGCATTGAGATATCACATCTCATGCTATAGGAAGGGTCTCAGGATTGGAATGGGAAGGACTTGGATATCACATCTCATGTTATACGAAGGGTCTCAGGTTTGGTATTAGAAGCATTGAGATATCACATCTCATGCTATAAGAAGGGTCTCAGAATTGGAATGGGAAGGAGCTGGATATCACATCTCATGCTAAAGGAAGGGTCTCAGGTTTGGAACGGGAAGGAGTTGGATATCACATCTCATGTTATAGGAAGGGTCTCAGGTGTGGTATAAGCATTCAGATATCACATCTCTGCTATCGGAAGTGTCTCAGGAATGGAATGGGAAGGAGTTGGATATCCCATCTCATGCTATAGGAAGGGTCTCAGGATTGGAATGGGAAGGAGTTTGATATCACATCTCATGCCATGTATGGGTCTCAGGTTTTGTAGAAGCATTGGGATATCACATCTCATGCTATCGGAAGGGTATCAGGATTGGATTTGGAAGGAGTTGGATATCCCATCTCATGCTATCGGAAGGGTATCAGGATTGGATTTGGAAGGAGTTGGATATCCCATCTCATGCTATAGGAAGGGTCTCAGGTTGGAATGGGAAGGAGTTGGATATCACATCTCATGCTATAGGAAGGCTCTCAGGTTTGGAAGGGGAAGGAGTTGGATATCACATTTCATGTTAGAGGTAGGATCTCAGGTTTGGTATTAGAGGCATTGAGATATCACATCTCATGCTATCAGAAGGATCTCAGGATTGGAATGGGAAGGAGTTGGATATCACATCTCATGCTAAAGGGACGGTCTCAGGTTTGGAAGGGGAAGGATTGGGATATCACATCTCATGTTATGGGAAGGATCTCAGGTTTGATGCTAGAAGCATTGATATATCACATCTCATGCTATCAGAAGGGTCTCAGGATTGGAATGGGAAGGAGTCGGATATCACATCTCATGCTAAAGGGAGGGTCTCAGGTTTGGTATTAGAAGCATTGAGATATCACATCTCATGTTATAGGAAGAATCTCAGGATTGGTATTAGGGGCATTGAGATATCACATCTCATGCTATCAGAAGGGTCTCAGGATTGGAATGGGAAGGAGTCAGATATCACATCTCATGCTAAAGGGAGGGTCTCAGGTTTGGTATTAGAAGCATTGAGATATCACATCTCATGTTATAGGAAGAATCTCAGGTTTGGTATTAGAGGCATTGAGATATCACATCTCATGCTATAGGACGGGTCTCAGAATTGGAATGGGAAGGAGTTGGATATCACATCTCAAGCTATAAGAAGGGTCTCAGGATTGGAATGGGAAGGACTTGGATATCACATCTCATGTTATAGGAAGGGTCTCAGGTTTGGTATTAGAAGCATTGAGATATCACATCTCATGCTATAGGAAGGGTCTCAGGATTGGAATGCGAAGGACTTGGATATCACATCTCATGTTATAGGAAGGGTCTCAGGTTTGGTATTAGAAGCATTGAGATATCACATCTCATGCTATAGGAAGGGTCTCAGGATTGGAATGGGAAGGACTTGGATATCACATCTCATGATAAAGGAAGGGTCTAAGGTTTGGAAGGGGAAGGATTTGGATATCACATCTCATGTTATGGGACCGGTCTCAGGTTTGGTATTAGAAGCATTGAGATATCAAGTCTCATTGTATAGGACAGGTCTCAGAATTGGAATGGGAAGGAGTTGGATATCACATCTCATGCCATGTATGGGTCTCAGGTTTTGTAGAAGCATTGAGATATCACATCTCATGCTATCGG
The DNA here is from genome assembly GCF_040938575.1 of Ambystoma mexicanum. Taxonomy (NCBI): domain Eukaryota; kingdom Metazoa; phylum Chordata; class Amphibia; order Caudata; family Ambystomatidae; genus Ambystoma; species Ambystoma mexicanum. Next base: position 1,151,376,886 of record NC_090934.1, read on the forward strand.
AAGGGTATCAGGATTGGATTTGGAAGGAGTTGGATATCCCATCTCATGCTATAGGAAGGGTCTCAGGTTGGAATGGGAAGGAGTTGGATATCACTTCTCATGTTATAGGAAGGGTCTCAGGATTGGAATGGGAAGGACTTGGATATCACATCTCATGCTATAGGAAGGCTCTCAGGTTTGGAAGGGGAAGGAGTTGGATATCACATTTAATGTTAGAGGTAGGATCTCAGGTTTGGCATTAGAGGCATTGAGATATCACATCTCATGCTATCAGAAGGGTCTCAGGATTGGAATGGGAAGGAGTTGGATATCACATCTCATGCTAAAGGGAGGGTCTCAGCTTTGGAAGGGGAAGGATTTGGAGATCACATCTCATGTTATAGGAAGGATCTCAGGTTTGGTATTAGAAGCATTGAGATATCACATCTCATGCTATCGGAAGGATCTCAGGTTTGGTATTAGAGGCATTGAGATATCACATCTCATGCTATCAGAAGGGTCTCAGGATTGGAATGGGAAGGAGTCGGATATCACATCTCATGCTAAAGGGAGGGTCTCAGGTTTGGAAGTGGAAGGATTTGGATATCACATCTCATGTTATAGGAAGGATCTCAGGTTTGGTATTAGAAGCATTGAGATATCACAACTCATGCTATAGGAAGGGTCTCAGGATTGGAATGGGAAGGAGTTGGATATCACATCTCAAGCTATAGGAAGGGTCTCAGGATTGGAATGGGAAGTAGTTGGATATCACATCTCAAGCTATAGGAAGGGTCTCAGGATTGGAATGGGAAGGAGTTGGATATCACATCTCATGCTATAGGAAGGGTCTCAGGTTTGGTATAATCATTGAGATATCCCATCTAATGCTATAGGAAGGGTCTCAGGTTTGGAATCGGATGGAGTTGTATATGACATCTCATGCCATAGGAAGGGTCTCAGGTTTGGTATAAGCATTGAGATATCACATCTCTGCTATCAGAAGGGTCTCAGGATTGGAATGGGAAGGAGTTGGATATCCCATCTCGTTATAGGAAGGGTCTCAGGTTTGGTATTAGAAGCATTGAGATATCATATCTCATGGTATAGGACGGGTCTCAGAATTGGAATGGGAAGGAGTTGGATATCACATCTCAAGCTATTGGAAGGGTCTCAGGATTGGAATGGGAAGGACTTGGATATCACATCTCATGATATAGGAAGGGTCTCAGGATTGGAATGGGAAGGACTTGGATATCACATCTCATGTTATAGGAAGGGTCTCAGGTTTGGTATTAGAAGCATTGAGATATCACATCTCATGCTATAGGAAGGGTCTCAGGATTGGAATGGGAAGGACTTGGATATCACATCTCATGCTATAGGAAGGGTCTCAGAATTGGAATGGGAAGGAGTTGGATATCACATCTCAAGCTATAGGAAGGGTCTCAGGTTTGTTATTAGAAACATTGAGATATCACATCTCATGCTATAGGAAGGGTTTCAGGATTGGAATGGGAAGGATTTGTATATCACATCTCATGCTAAAGGAAGGGTCTCAGGTTTGGAAGGGGAAGGATTTGGATATCATATCTCATGTTATAGGACGGGTCCCAGGTTTGGTATTAGAAGCATTGAGATATCACATCTCATGGTATAGGAAGGGTCTCAGGATTGGAATGGGAAGGAGTTGGATATCCCTCCTCATGCTATAGGAAGGGTCTCAGGTTGGAATGGGAAGGAGTTGGATATCACATCTCATGTTATAGGAAGGGTCTCAGGATTGGAATGGGAAGGATTTGGATATCACATCTCTTGCTATAGGAAGGGTCTCAGGTTTTTTATTAGAAACATTGAGATATCACATCTCATGCTATAGGAAGGGTTTCAGGATTGGAATGGGAAGTTTTGGATATCACATCTCATGCTAAAGGAAGGGTCTCAGGTTTGGAAGGGGAAGGATTTGGATATCATATCTCATGTTATAGGACGGGTCCCAGGTTTGGTATTAGAAGCTTTGAGATATCACATCTCATGCTATAGGAAGGGTCTCAGAATTGGAATGGGAAGGACTTGGATATCACATCTCATGTTATAGGAAGGGTCTCAGGTTTGGTATTAGAAGCATTGAGATATCACATCTCATGCTATAGGAAGGGTCTCAGAATTGGAATGGGAAGGAGTTGGATATCACATCTCAAGCTATAGGAAGGGTCTCAGGATTGGAATGGGAAGGACTTGGATATCACATCTCATGTTATAGGAAGGGTCTCAGGTTTGGTATTAGAAGCATTGAGATATCACATCTCATGCTATAGGAAGGGTCTCAGGATTGGAATGGGAAGGACTTGGATATAACAAATCTCATGTTATAGGAAGGGTCTCAGGTTTGGTATTAGAAGCATTGAGATATCACATCTCATGCTATAGGAAGGGTCTCAGAATTGGAATGGGAAGGAGTTGGATATCACATCTCAAGCTATAGGAAGGGTCTCAGGTTTGTTATTAGAAACATTGAGATATCACATCTCATGCTATAGGAAGGGTTTCAGGATTGGAATGGGAAGGATTTGTATATCACATCTCATGCTAAAGGAAGGGTCTCAGGTTTGGAAGGGGAAGGATTTGGATATCATATCTCATGTTATAGGACGGGTCCCAGGTTTGGTATTAGAAGCATTGAGATATCACATCTCATGGTATAGGAAGGGTCTCAGGATTGGAATGGGAAGGAGTTGGATATCCCTCCTCATGCTATAGGAAGGGTCTCAGGTTGGAATGGGAAGGAGTTGGATATCACATCTCATGTTATAGGAAGGGTCTCAGGATTGGAATGGGAAGGATTTGGATATCACATCTCTTGCTATAGGAAGGGTCTCAGGTTTTTTATTAGAAACATTGAGATATCACATCTCATGCTATAGGAAGGGTTTCAGGATTGGAATGGGAAGTTTTGGATATCACATCTCATGCTAAAGGAAGGGTCTCAGGTTTGGAAGGGGAAGGATTTGGATATCATATCTCATGTTATAGGACGGGTCCCAGGTTTGGTGTTAGAAGCTTTGAGATATCACATCTCATGCTATAGGAAGGGTCTCAGAATTGGAATGGGAAGGACTTGGATATCACATCTCATGTTATAGGAAGGGTCTCAGGTTTGGTATTAGAAGCATTGAGATATCACATCTCATGCTATAGGAAGGGTCTCAGAATTGGAATGGGAAGGAGTTGGATATCACATCTCAAGCTATAGGAAGGGTCTCAGGATTGGAATGGGAAGGACTTGGATATCACATCTCATGTTATAGGAAGGGTCTCAGGTTTGGTATTAGAAGCATTGAGATATCACATCTCATGCTATAGGAAGGGTCTCAGGATTGGAATGGGAAGGACTTGGATATAACAAATCTCATGTTATAGGAAGGGTCTCAGGTTTGGTATTAGAAGCATTGAGATATCACATCTCATGCTATAGGAAGGGTCTCAGAATTGGAATGGGAAGGAGTTGGATATCACATCTCAAGCTATAGGAAGGGTCTCAGGATTGGAATGGGAAGGAGTTTGATATCACATCTCATGCCATGTATGGGTCTCAGGTTTTGTAGAAGCATTGGGATATCACATCTCATGCTATCGGCAGGGTATCAGGATTGGATTTGGAAGGAGTTGGATATCCCATCTCATGCTATAGGAAGGGTCTCAGGTTGGAATAGGAAGGAGTTGGATATCACATCTCATGTTATAGGAAGGGTCTCAGGATTGGAATGGGAAGGACTTGGATGTCACATCTCATGCTATAGGAAGGCTCTCAGGTTTGGAAGGGGAAGGAGTTGGATATCACATTTCATGTTAGAGGTAGGATCTCAGGTTTGGTATTAGAGGCATTGAGATATCACATCTCATGCTATCAGAAGGATCTCAGGATTGGAATGGGAAGGAGTTGGATATCACATCTCATGCTAAAGGGAGGGTCTCAGGTTTGGAAGGGGAAGGATTTGGATATCACATCTCATGTTATAGGAAGGATCTCAGGTTTGGTATTAGAAGCATTGAGATATCACATCTCATGCTATCGGAAGGATCTCAGGTTTGGTATTAGAGGCATTGAGATATCACATCTCATGCTATCAGAAGGGTCTCAAGATTGGAATGGGAAGGAGTCGGATATCACATCTCATGCTAAAGGGAGGGTCTCAGGTTTGGTATTAGAAGAATTGAGATATCACATCTCATGTTATAGGAAGAATCTCAGGTTTGGTATTAGAGGCATTGAGATATCACATCTCATGCTATAGGAAGGGTCTCAGGATTGGAATGGGAAGGAGTTGGATATCACATCTCATGCTAAAGGAAGGGTCTCAGTTTTGGTAGAAGCATTGAGATATCACATCTCATGGTATAGGAAGGGTCTCAGGATTGGAATGGGAAGGAGTTGGATATCACATCTCATCCAATAGGAAGGATCTCAGGATTGGAATGGGAAGGATTTGGATGTCACATCTCTTGCTATAGTAAGGGTCTCAGGTTTGTTATTAGAAACATTGAGATATCACATCTCATGCTATAGGAAGGGTTTCAGGATTGGAATGGGAAGGATTTGTATATCACATCTCATGCTAAAGGAAGGGTCTCAGGTTTGGAAGGGGAAGGATTTGGATATCATATCTCATGTTATAGGACGGGTCCCAGGTTTCGTATTAGAAGCATTGAGAAATCACATCTCATGGTATAGGAAGGGTCTCAGGATTGGAATGGGAAGGACTTGGATATCACATCTCATGCTATAGGAAGGCTCTCAGGTTTGGAAGGGGAAGGAGTTGGATATCACATTTAATGTTAGAGGTAGGATCTCAGGTTTGGTATTAGAGGCATTGAGATATCACATCTCATGCTATCAGAAGGGTCTCAGGATTGGAATGGGAAGAAGTTGGATATCACATCTCATGCTAAAGGGAGGGTCTCAGCTTTGGAAGGGGAAGGATTTGGAGATCACATCTCATGTTATAGGAAGGATCTCAGGTTTGGTATTAGAAGCATTGAGATATCACATCTCATGCTATCGGAAGGGTCTCAGAATTGGAATGGGAAGGAGTTGGATATCACATCTCAAGCTATAGGAAGGGTCTCAGGATTGGAATGGGAAGGAGTTTGATATCACATCTCATGCCATGTATGGGTCTCAGGTTTTGTTGAAGCATTGGGATATCACATCTCATGCTATCGGAAGGGTATCAGGATTGGATTTGGAAGGAGTTGGATATCCCATCTCATGCTATAGGAAGGGTCTCAGGTTGGAATGGGAAGGAGTTGGATATCACATCTCATGCTATCAGAAGGGTCTCAGGATTGGAATGGGAAGGAGTCGGATATCACATCTCATGCTAAAGGGAGGGTCTCAGGTTTGGTATTAGAAGCATTGAGATATCACATCTCATGTTATAGGAAGAATCTCAGGTTTGGTATTAGAGGCATTGAGATATCACATCTCATGCTTTAGGACGGTTCTCAGAATTGGAATGGGAAGGAGTTGGATATCACATCTCAAGCAATAAGAAGGGTCTCAGGATTGGAATGGGAAGGACTTGGATATCACATCTCATGTTATAGGAAGGGTCTCAGGTTTGGTATTAGAAGCATTGAGATATCACATCTCATGCTATAGGAAGGGTCTCAGGATTGGAATGGAAAGGACTTGGATATCACATCTCATGTTATAGGAAGGGTCTCAGGTTTGGTATTAGAAGCATTGAGATATCACATCTCATGCTATAGGAAGGGTCTCAGGATTGGAATGGGAAGGACTTGGATATCACATCTCATGCTATAGGAAGGATCTCAGTATTGGAATGGGAAGGAGTTGGATATCACATCTCAAGCTATAAGAAGGGTCTCAGGATTGGAATGGGAAGGACTTGGATATCACATCTCATGTTATAGGAAGGGTCTCAGGTTTGGTATTAGAAGCATTGAGATATCACATCTCATGTTATAGGAAGAATCTCAGGTTTGGTATTAGAGGCATTGAGATATCACATCTCATGCTATAGGAAGGGTCTCAGGATTGGAATGGGAAGGAGTTGGATATCACATCTCATGCTAAAGGAAGGGTCTCAGTTTTGGTAGAAGCATTGAGATATCACATCTCATGGTATAGGAAGGGTCTCAGGATTGGAATGGGAAGGAGTTGGATATCACATCTCATCCAATAGGAAGGATCTCAGGATTGGAATGGGAAGGATTTGGATGTCACATCTCTTGCTATAGTAAGGGTCTCAGGTTTGTTATTAGAAACATTGAGATATCACATCTCATGCTATAGGAAGGGTTTCAGGATTGGAATGGGAAGGATTTGTATATCACATCTCATGCTAAAGGAAGGGTCTCAGGTTTGGAAGGGGAAGGATTTGGATATCATATCTCATGTTATAGGACGGGTCCCAGGTTTCGTATTAGAAGCATTGAGAAATCACATCTCATGGTATAGGAAGGGTCTCAGGATTGGAATGGGAAGGACTTGGATATCACATCTCATGCTATAGGAAGGCTCTCAGGTTTGGAAGGGGAAGGAGTTGGATATCACATTTAATGTTAGAGGTAGGATCTCAGGTTTGGTATTAGAGGCATTGAGATATCACATCTCATGCTATCAGAAGGGTCTCAGGATTGGAATGGGAAGGAGTTGGATATCACATCTCATGCTAAAGGGAGGGTCTCAGCTTTGGAAGGGGAAGGATTTGGAGATCACATCTCATGTTATAGGAAGGATCTCAGGTTTGGTATTAGAAGCATTGAGATATCACATCTCATGCTATCGGAAGGGTCTCAGAATTGGAATGGGAAGGAGTTGGATATCACATCTCAAGCTATAGGAAGGGTCTCAGGATTGGAATGGGAAGGAGTTTGATATCACATCTCATGCCATGTATGGGTCTCAGGTTTTGTTGAAGCATTGGGATATCACATCTCATGCTATCGGAAGGGTATCAGGATTGGATTTGGAAGGAGTTGGATATCCCATCTCATGCTATAGGAAGGGTCTCAGGTTGGAATGTTAAGGAGTTGGATATCACATCTCATGCTATCAGAAGGGTCTCAGGATTGGAATGGGAAGGAGTCGGATATCACATCTCATGCTAAAGGGAGGGTCTCAGGTTTGGTATTAGAGGCATTGAGATATCACATCTCATGCTATAGGACGGGTCTCAGAATTGGAATGGGAAGGAGTTGGATATCACATCTCAAGCTATAAGAAGGGTCTCAGGATTGGAATGGGAAGGACTTGGATATCACATCTCATGTTATAGGAAGGGTCTCAGGTTTGGTATTAGAAGCATTGAGATATCACATCTCATGCTATAGGAAGGGTCTCAGGATTGGAATGGGAAGGACTTGGATATCACATCTCATGTTATAGGAAGGGTCTCAGGTTTGGTATTAGAAGCATTGAGATATCACATCTCATGCTATAGGAAGGGTCTCAGGATTGGAATGGGAAGGACTTGGATATCACATCTCATGCTATAGGAAAGATCTCAGTATTGGAATGGGAAGGAGTTGGATATCACATCTCAAGCTATAAGAAGGGTCTCAGGATTGGAATGGGAAGGACTTGGATATCACATCTCATGTTATAGGAAGGGTCTCAGGTTTGGTATTAGAAGCATTGAGATATCACATCTCATGCTATAGGAAGGGTCTCAGGATTGGAATGGGAAGGACTTGGATATCACATCTCATGCTATAGGACGGGTCTCAGAATTGGAATGGGAAGGAGTTGGATATCACATCTCAAGCTATAAGAAGGGTCTCAGGATTGGAATGGGAAGGACTTGGATATCACATCTCATGTTATAGGAAGGGTCTCAGGTTTGGTATTAGAAGCATTGAGATATCACATCTCATGCTATAGGAAGGGTCTCAGGATTGGAATGGGAAGGACTTGGATATCACATCTCATGCTATAGGAAGGGTCTCAGGATTGGAATGGGAAGGACTTGGATATCACATCTCATGATAAAGGAAGGGTCTAAGGTTTGGAAGGGGAAGGATTTGGATATCACATCTCATGATATAGGACCGGTCTCAGGTTTGGTATTAGAAGCATTGAGATATCAAGTCTCATTGTATAGGACGGGTCTCAGAATTGGAATGGGAAGGAGTTGGATATCACATCTCAAGCTATAGGAAGGGTCTCAGGATTGGAATGGGAAGGAGTTTGATATGACATCTAATGCCATGTATGGGTCTCAGGTTTTGTAGAAGCATTGAGATATCACATCTCATGCTATCGGAAGGGTATCAGGATTGGATTTGGAAGGAGTTGGATATCCCATCTCATGCTATAGGAAGGGTCTCAGGTTGGAATGGGAAGGAGTTGGATATCACATCTCATGTTATAGGAAGGGTCTCAGGATTGGAATGGGAAGGACTTGGATATCACATCTAATGCTATAGGAAGGCTCTCAGGTTTGGAAGGGGAAGGAGTTGGATATCACATTTCATGTTAGAGGTAGGATCTCAGGTTTGGTATTAGAGGCATTGAGATATCACATCTCATGCTATCAGAAGGGTCTCAGGATTGGAATGGGAAGGAGTTGGATATCACATCTCATGCTAAAGGGAGGGTCTCAGCTTTGGAAGGGGAAGGATTTGGAGATCACATCTCATGTTATAGGAAGGATCTCAGGTTTGGTATTAGAAGCATTGAGATATCACATCTCAAGCTATCGGAAGGATCTCAGGTTTGGTATTAGAGGCATTGAGATATCACATCTCCTGCTATCAGAAGTGTCTCAGGATTGGAATGGGAAGGAGTCGGATATCACATCTCATGCTAAAGGGAGGGTCTCAGGTTTGGAAGTGGAAGGATTTGGATATCACATCTCATGTTATAGGAAGGATCTCAGGTTTGGTATTAGAAGCATTGAGATATCACATCTCATGCTATAGGAAGGGTCTCAGGATTGGAATGGGAAGGAGTTGGATATCACATCTCAAGCTATAGGAAGGGTCTCAGGATTGGAATGGGAAGTAGTTGGATATCACATCTCAAGCTATAGGAAGGGTCTCAGGATTGGAATGGGAAGGAGTTGGATATCACATCTCATGCTATAGGAAGGGTCTCAGGTTTGGTATAAGCATTGAGATATCCCATCTCATGCTATAGGAAGGGTCTCAGGTTTGGAATCGGACGGAGTTGTATATGACATCTCATGCCATAGGAAGGGTCTCAGGTTTGGTATAAGCATTGAGATATCACATCTCTGGTATCGGAAGGGTCTCAGGATTGGAATGGGAAGGAGTTGGATATCCCATCTCGTTATAGGAAGGGTCTCAGGTTTGGTATTAGAAGCATTGAGATATCACATCTCATGGTATAGGACGGGTCTCAGAATTGGAATGGGAAGGAGTTGGATATCACATCTCAAGCTATAGGAAGGGTCTCAGGATTGGAATGGGAAGGACTTGGATATCACATCTCATGTTATAGGAAGGGTCTCAGGTTTGGTATTAGAAGCATTGAGATGTGATATCTCAATGCTTATACCAAACCTGAGACCCTTCCTATATCATGAGATGTGATATCCAACTACTTCCCATTCCAATCCTGAGTCCCTTCCTATAGCATGAGATGTGATATCTCAATGCTTCTAATACCAAACCTGAGACCCTTCCTATAGCTTGAGATGTGCTATCAAACTGCTTCCCATTCCAATCATGTGATAGCTTGAGATGTGATATCCAACTCCTTCCCATTCCAATCCTGAGACCCTTCCTATACCATGAGATGTGATATCTCAATGCTTCTAATACCAAACCTGAGACCTGTCCTAAAACATGAGATGTGAGATCCAAATCCTTCCCCTTCCAAACCTGAGACACTTCCTATAGCTTGAGATGTGATATCAAACTCCTTCCCATTCCAATCCTGAGATAGCTTGAGATGTGATATCCAACTCCTTCCCATTCCAATCCTGAGACCCTTCCGATAGCATGAAATGTGATATCTCAATGCTTCTAATATCAAAACTGAGACCCTCCCTATAGCATGAGATGTGATATCTAAGTCCTTCCCATTCCTATCCTGAGACCCTTCCGATAGCAGAGATGTGATATCTCAATGCTTATACCAAACCTGAGACCCTTCCTATGGCATGAGATGTGATATCCAACTCCTTCCCATTCCAATCCTGAGACCCTTCCTATAGCATGAGATGTGATATCTCAATGCTTCTATCAAACCTGAGTCCCTTCCTTTAGCATGAGATGTGATATCCAACTTCTTACCATTCCAATCCTGAGACCCTTCCTATAGCATGAGATGTGATATCTCAAAGCTTCTAATACCAAACCTGGGACCCGTCCTATAACATGAGATATGATATCCAAATCCTTCCCCTTCCAAACCTGAGACCCTTCCTATAGCATGAGATGTGATATCTCAATGCTTATACCAAACCTGAGACCCTTCCTATAGCATGAGATGTGATACCCAACTCCTTCCCATTCCAATCCTGAGACCCTTCCTATACCATGAGACTTGATATCTCAATGCTTCTAATACCAAACCTGAGACCAGTCCTATAACATGAGATGTGATACCGAAATCCTTCCCCTTCCAAACCTGAGACCCTTCCTATAGCATGAGATGGGATATCTCAATGCTTATACCAAACCTGAGACCCTTCCTATAGCATGAGATGTGATATACAACTCCTTCCCATTCCAATCCCGAGACCCTTCCTATAGCTTGAGATGTGATATCCAACTCCTTCCCATTCCAATCCTGAGACCCTTCCTATAGCTTGAGATGTGATATCCAACTCCTTCCCTTTCCAAACCTGAGAGCCTATCTATAGCATGAGATGTGACATCCAAGTCCTTCCCATTCCAATCCTGAGCCCCTTCCTATAGCATGAGATGTGATATCTCAATGCTTCTAATACCAAACCTGAGACCCTTCCTATAGCATGAGATGTGATATCCAACTACTTCCCATTCCAATCCTGAGACCCTTCCTATAGCATGAGATGTGATATCCAACTCCTTCCATTCCAATCCTGAGACCCGTCCTATAGCATGAGATGTGATATCTCAATGCTTATACCAAACCTGAGACCCTTCCTTTAGCATGAGATGTGATATCCAAATGTCACTTCTCATGCTATAGGAAGTGTCTCAGGATTGGAATGGGAAGGAGTTGGATATCACATCTCATGTTATAGGAAGGATCTCAGGTTTGGTATTAGAAGCATTGAGACATCACATCTCATGCTATAGGAAGGGTATCAGGATTGGTATAAGCATTGAGATATCACATCTCTGCTATCGGAAGGGTCTCAGGATTGGAATGGGAAGGACTTGGATATCCCATCTCGTTATAGGAGGGGTCTCAGGTTCGGTATTAGAAGCATTGAGATATCACATCTCATGGTATAGGAGGGGTCTCAGGTTTGGTATTAGAAGCATTGAGATATCACATCTCATGCTATAGGAAGGGTCTCAGGATTGGAATGGGAAGGACTTGGATATCACATCTCATGTTATACGAAGGGTCTCAGGTTTGGTATTAGAAGCATTGAGATATCACATCTCATGCTATAGGAAGGGTCTCAGAATTGGAATGGGAAGGAGTTGGATATCACATCTCATGTTATAGGAAGGGTCTCAGGTGTGGTATAAGCATTCAGATATCACATCTCTGCTATCGGAAGTGTCTCAGGATTGGAATGGGAAGGAGTTGGATATCCCATCTCATGCTATAGGAAGGGTCTCAGGATTGGAATGGGAAGGAGTTTGATATCACATCTCATGCCATGTATGGGTCTCAGGTTTTGTAGAAGCATTGGGATATCACATCTCATGCTATCGGAAGGGTATCAGGATTGGATTTGGAAGGAGTTGGATATCCCATCTCATGCTATCGGAAGGGTATCAGGATTGGATTTGGAAGGAGTTGGATATCCCATCTCATGCTATAGGAAGGGTCTCAGGTTGGAATGGGAAGGAGTTGGATATCACATCTCATGCTATAGGAAGGCTCTCAGGTTTGGAAGGGGAAGGAGTTGGATATCACATTTCATGTTAGAGGTAGGATCTCAGGTTTGGTATTAGAGGCATTGAGATATCACATCTCATGCTATCAGAAGGATCTCAGGATTGGAATGGGAAGGAGTTGGATATCACATCTCATGCTAAAGGGACGGTCTCAGGTTTGGAAGGGGAAGGATTGGGATATCACATCTCATGTTATGGGAAGGATCTCAGGTTTGATGCTAGAAGCATTGATATATCACATCTCATGCTATCAGAAGGGTCTCAGGATTGGAATGGGAAGGAGTCGGATATCACATCTCATGCTAAAGGGAGGTTCTCAGGTTTGGTATTAGAAGCATTGAGATATCACATCTCATGTTATAGGAAGAATCTCAGGATTGGTATTAGAGGCATTGAGATATCACATCTCATGCTATCAGAAGGGTCTCAGGATTGGAATGGGAAGGAGTCAGATATCACATCTCATGCTAAAGGGAGGGTCTCAGGTTTGGTATTAGAAGCATTGAGATATCACATCTCATGTTATAGGAAGAATCTCAGGTTTGGTATTAGAGGCATTGAGATATCACATCTCATGCTATAGGACGGGTCTCAGAATTGGAATGGGAAGGAGTTGGATATCACATCTCAAGCTATAAGAAGGGTCTCAGGATTGGAATGGGAAGGACTTGGATATCACATCTCATGTTATAGGAAGGGTCTCAGGTTTGGTATTAGAAGCATTGAGATATCACATCTCATGCTATAGGAAGGGTCTCAGGATTGGAATGCGAAGGACTTGGATATCACATCTCATGTTATAGGAAGGGTCTCAGGTTTGGTATTAGAAGCATTGAGATATCACATCTCATGCTATAGGAAGGGTCTCAGGATTGGAATGGGAAGGACTTGGATATCACATCTCATGATAAAGGAAGGGTCTAAGGTTTGGAAGGGGAAGGATTTGGATATCACATCTCATGTTATGGGACCGGTCTCAGGTTTGGTATTAGAAGCATTGAGATATCAAGTCTCATTGTATAGGACGGGTCTCAGAATTGGAATGGGAAGGAGTTGGATATCACATCTCATGCCATGTATGGGTCTCAGGTTTTGTAGAAGCATTGAGATATCACATCTCATGCTATCGGAAGGGTATCAGGATTGGATTTGGAAGGAGTTGGATATCCCATCTCATGCTATAGGAAGGGTCTCAGGTTGGAATGGGAAGGAGTTGGATATCACTTCTCATGTTATAGGAAGGGTCTCAGGATTGGAATGGGAAGGACTTGGATATCACATCTCATGCTATAGGAAGGCTCTCAGGTTTGGAAGGGGAAGGAGTTGGATATCACATTTAATGTTAGAGGTAGGATCTCAGGTTTGGCATTAGAGGCATTGAGATATCACATCTCATGCTATCAGAAGGGTCTCAGGATTGGAATGGGAAGGAGTTGGATATCACATCTCATGCTAAAGGGAGGGTCTCAGCTTTGGAAGGGGAAGGATTTGGAGATCACATCTCATGTTATAGGAAGGATCTCAGGTTTGGTATTAGAAGCATTGAGATATCACATCTCATGCTATCGGAAGGATCTCAGGTTTGGTATTAGAGGCATTGAGATATCACATCTCATGCTATCAGAAGGGTCTCAGGATTGGAATGGGAAGGAGTCAGATATCACATCTCATGCTAAAGTGAGGGTCTCAGGTTTGGAAGTGGAAGGATTTGGATATCACATCTCATGTTATAGGAAGGATCTCAGGTTTGGTATTAGAAGCATTGAGATATCACAACTCATGCTATAGGAAGGGTCTCAGGATTGGAATGGGAAGGAGTTGGATATCACATCTCAAGCTATAGGAAGGGTCTCAGGATTGGAATGGGAAGTAGTTGGATATCACATCTCAAGCTATAGGAAGGGTCTCAGGATTGGAATGGGAAGGAGTTGGATATCACATCTCATGCTATAGGAAGGGTCTCAGGTTTGGTATAATCATTGAGATATCCCATCTCATGCTATAGGAAGGGTCTCAGGTTTGGAATCGGATGGAGTTGTATATGACATCTCATGCCATAGGAAGGGTCTCAGGTTTGGTATAAGCATTGAGATATCACATCTCTGCTATCAGAAGGGTCTCAGGATTGGAATGGGAAGGAGTTGGATATCCCATCTCGTTATAGGAAGGGTCTCAGGTTTGGTATTAGAAGCATTGAGATATCATATCTCATGGTATAGGACGGGTCTCAGAATTGGAATGGGAAGGAGTTGGATATCACATCTCAAGCTATAGGAAGGGTCTCAGGATTGGAATGGGAAGGACTTGGATATCACATCTCATGATATAGGAAGGGTCTCAGGTTTGGTATTAGAAGCATTGAGATATCACATCTCATGCTATAGGAAGGGTCTCAGGATTGGAATGGGAAGGACTTGGATATCACATCTCATGTTATAGGAAGGGTCTCAGGTTTGGTATTAGAAGCATTGAGATATCACATCTCATGCTATAGGAAGGGTCTCAGGATTGGAATGGGAAGGACTTGGATATCACATCTCATGCTATAGGAAGGGTCTCAGAATTGGAATGGGAAGGAGTTGGATATCACATCTCAAGCTATAGGAAGGGTCTCAGGTTTGTTATTAGAAACATTGAGATATCACATCTCATGCTATAGGAAGGGTTTCAGGATTGGAATGGGAAGGATTTGTATATCACATCTCATGCTAAAGGAAGGGTCTCAGGTTTGGAAGGGGAAGGATTTGGATATCATATCTCATGTTATAGGACGGGTCCCAGGTTTGGTATTAGAAGCATTGAGATATCACATCTCATGGTATAGGAAGGGTCTCAGGATTGGAATGGGAAGGAGTTGGATATCCCTTCTCATGCTATAGGAAGGGTCTCAGGTTGGAATGGGAAGGAGTTGGATATCACATCTCATGTTATAGGAAGGGTCTCAGGATTGGAATGGGAAGGATTTGGATATCACATCTCTTGCTATAGGAAGGGTCTCAGGTTTTATATTAGAAACATTGAGATATCACATCTCATGCTATAGGAAGGGTTTCAGGATTGGAATGGGAAGGATTTGGATATCACATCTCATGCTAAACGAAGGGTCTCAGGTTTGGAAGGGGAAGGATTTGGATATCATATCTCATGTTATAGGTCGGGTCCCAGGTTTGGTATTAGAAGCTTTGAGATATCACATCTCATGCTATAGGAAGGGTCTCAGAATTGGAATGGGAAGGACTTGGATATCACATCTCAAGCTATAGGAAGGGTCTCAGGATTGGAATGGGAAGGACTTGGATATCACATCTCATGTTATAGGAAGGGTCTCAGGTTTGGTATTAGAAGCATTGAGATATCACATCTCATGCTATAGGAAGGGTCTCAGGATTGGAATGGGAAGGACTTGGATATAACAAATCTCATGTTATAGGAAGGGTCTCAGGTTTGGTATTAGAAGCATTGAGATATCACATCTCATGCTATAGGAAGGGTCTCAGAATTGGAATGGGAAGGAGTTGGATATCACATCTCAAGCTATAGGAAGGGTCTCAGGATTGGAATGGGAAGGAGTTTGATATCACATCTCATGCCATGTATGGGTCTCAGGTTTTGTAGAAGCATTGGGATATCACATCTCATGCTATCGGCAGGGTATCAGGATTGGATTTGGAAGGAGTTGGATATCCCATCTCATGCTATAGGAAGGGTCTCAGGTTGGAATAGGAAGGAGTTGGATATCACATCTCATGTTATAGGAAGGGTCTCAGGATTGGAATGGGAAGGACTTG
Source organism: Ambystoma mexicanum (assembly GCF_040938575.1). Classification (NCBI taxonomy): domain Eukaryota; kingdom Metazoa; phylum Chordata; class Amphibia; order Caudata; family Ambystomatidae; genus Ambystoma; species Ambystoma mexicanum. Next base: position 1,151,392,710 of record NC_090934.1, read on the forward strand.
GATGTCACATCTCATCCAATAGGAAGGATCTCAGGATTGGAATGGGAAGGATTTGGATGTCACATCTCTTGCTATAGTAAGGGTCTCAGGTTTGTTATTAGAAACATTGAGATATCACATCTCATGCTATAGGAAGGGTTTCAGGATTGGAATGGGAAGGATTTGTATATCACATCTCATGCTAAAGGAAGGGTCTCAGGTTTGGAAGGGGAAGGATTTGGATATCATATCTCATGTTATAGGACGGGTCCCAGGTTTCGTATTAGAAGCATTGAGAAATCACATCTCATGGTATAGGAAGGGTCTCAGGATTGGAATGGGAAGGACTTGGATATCACATCTCATGCTATAGGAAGGCTCTCAGGTTTGGAAGGGGAAGGAGTTGGATATCACATTTAATGTTAGAGGTAGGATCTCAGGTTTGGTATTAGAGGCATTGAGATATCACATCTCATGCTATCAGAAGGGTCTCAGGATTGGAATGGGAAGGAGTTGGATATCACATCTCATGCTAAAGGGAGGGTCTCAGCTTTGGAAGGGGAAGATTTTGGAGATCACATCTCATGTTATAGGAAGGATCTCAGGTTTGGTATTAGAAGCATTGAGATATCACATCTCATGCTATCGGAAGGGTCTCAGAATTGGAATGGGAAGGAGTTGGATATCACATCTCAAGCTATAGGAAGGGTCTCAGGATTGGAATGGGAAGGAGTTTGATATGACATCTCATGCCATGTATGGGTCTCAGGTTTTGTTGAAGCATTGGGATATCACATCTCATGCTATCGGAAGGGTATCAGGATTGGATTTGGAAGGAGTTGGATATCCCATCTCATGCTATAGGAAGGGTCTCAGGTTGGAATGGGAAGGAGTTGGATATCACATCTCATGCTATCAGAAGGGTCTCAGGATTGGAATGGGAAGGAGTCGGATATCACATCTCATACTAAAGGGAGGGTCTCAGGTTTGGTATTAGAAGCATTGAGATATCACATCTCATGTTATAGGAAGAATCTCAGGTTTGGTATTAGAGGCATTGAGATATCACATCTCATGCTATAGGACGGGTCTCAGAATTGGAATGGGAAGGAGTTGGATATCACATCTCAAGCTATAAGAAGGGTCTCAGGATTGGAATGGGAAGGACTTGGATATCACATCTCATGTTATAGGAAGGGTCTCAGGTTTGGTATTAGAAGCATTGAGATATCACATCTCATGCTATAGGAAGGGTCTCAGGATTGGAATGGGAAGGACTTGGATATCACATCTCATGTTATAGGAAGGGTCTCAGGTTTGGTATTAGAAGCATTGAGATATCACATCTCATGCTATAGGAAGGGTCTCAGGATTGGAATGGGAAGGACTTGGATATCACATCTCATGCTATAGGAAGGATCTCAGTATTGGAATGGGAAGATGTTGGATATCACATCTCAAGCTATAAGAAGGGTCTCAGTATTGGAATGGGAAGGACTTGGATATCACATCTCATGTTATAGGAAGGGTCTCAGGTTTGGTATTAGAAGCATTGAGATATCACATCTCATGTTATAGGAAGAATCTCAGGTTTGGTATTAGAGGCATTGAGATATCACATCTCATGCTATAGGAAGGGTCTCAGGATTGGAATGGGAAGGAGTTGGATATCACATCTCATGCTAAAGGAAGGGTCTCAGTTTTGGTAGAAGCATTGAGATATCACATCTCATGGTATAGGAAGGGTCTCAGGATTGGAATGGGAAGGAGTTGGATATCACATCTCATCCAATAGGAAGGATCTCAGGATTGGAATGGGAAGGATTTGGATGTCACATCTCTTGCTATAGTAAGGGTCTCAGGTTTGTTATTAGAAACATTGAGATATCACATCTCATGCTATAGGAAGGGTTTCAGGATTGGAATGGGAAGGATTTGTATATCACATCTCATGCTAAAGGAAGGGTCTCAGGTTTGGAAGGGGAAGGATTTGGATATCATATCTCATGTTATAGGACGGGTCCCAGGTTTCGTATTAGAAGCATTGAGAAATCACATCTCATGGTATAGGAAGGGTCTCAGGATTGGAATGGGAAGGACTTGGATATCACATCTCATGCTATAGGAAGGCTCTCAGGTTTGGAAGGGGAAGGAGTTGGATATCACATTTAATGTTAGAGGTAGGATCTCAGGTTTGGTATTAGAGGCATTGAGATATCACATCTCATGCTATCAGAAGGGTCTCAGGATTGGAATGGGAAGGAGTTGGATATCACATCTCATGCTAAAGGGAGGGTCTCAGCTTTGGAAGGGGAAGGATTTGGAGATCACATCTCATGTTATAGGAAGGATCTCAGGTTTGGTATTAGAAGCATTGAGATATCACATCTCATGCTATCGGAAGGGTCTCAGAATTGGAATGGGAAGGAGTTGGATATCACATCTCAAGCTATAGGAAGGGTCTCAGGATTGGATTTGGAAGGAGTTGGATATCCCATCTCATGCTATAGGAAGGGTCTCAGGTTGGAATGGGAAGGAGTCGGATATCACATCTCATGCTAAAGGGAGGGTCTCAGGTTTGGTATTAGAAGCATTGAGATATCACATCTCATGTTATAGGAAGAATCTCAGGTTTGGTATTAGAGGCATTGAGATATCACATCTCATGCTATAGGACGGGTCTCAGAATTGGAATGGGAAGGAGTTGGATATCACATCTCAAGCTATAAGAAGGGTCTCAGGATTGGAATGGGAAGGACTTGGATATCACATCTCATGTTATAGGAAGGGTCTCAGGTTTGGTATTAGAAGCATTGAGATATCACATCTCATGCTATAGGAAGGGTCTCAGGATTGGAATGGGAAGGACTTGGATATCACATCTCATGTTATAGGAAGGGTCTCAGGTTTGGTATTAGAAGCATTGAGATATCACATCTCATGCTATAGGAAGGGTCTCAGGATTGGAATGGGAAGGACTTGGATATCACATCTCATGCTATAGGAAGGATCTCAGTATTGGAATGGGAAGGAGTTGGATATCACATCTCAAGCTATAAGAAGGGTCTCAGGATTGGAATGGGAAGGACTTGGATATCACATCTCATGTTATAGGAAGGGTCTCAGGTTTGGTATTAGAAGCATTGAGATATCACATCTCATGCTATAGGAAGGGTCTCAGGATTGGAATGGGAAGGACTTGGATATCACATCTCATGCTATAGGACGGGTCTCAGAATTGGAATGGGAAGGAGTTGGATATCACATCTCAAGCTATAAGAAGGGTTTCAGGATTGGAATGGGAAGGACTTGGATATCACATCTCATGTTATAGGAAGGGTCTCAGGTTTGGTATTAGAAGCATTGAGATATCACATCTCATGCTATAGGAAGGGTCTCAGGATTGGAATGGGAAGGACTTGGATATCACATCTCATGCTATAGGAAGGGTCTCAGGATTGGAATGGGAAGGACTTGGATATCACATCTCATGATAAAGGAAGGGTCTAAGGTTTGGAAGGGGAAGGATTTGGATATCACATCTCATGATATAGGACCGGTCTCAGGTTTGGTATTAGAAGCATTGAGATATCAAGTCTCATTGTATAGGACGGGTCTCAGAATTGGAATGGGAAGGAGTTGGATATCACATCTCAAGCTATAGGAAGGGTCTCAGGATTGGAATGGGAAGGAGTTTGATATGACATCTAATGCCATGTATGGGTCTCAGGTTTTGTAGAAGCATTGAGATATCACATCTCATGCTATCGGAAGGGTATCAGGATTGGATTTGGAAGGAGTTGGATATCCCATCTCATGCTATAGGAAGGGTCTCAGGTTGGAATGGGAAGGAGTTGGATATCACATCTCATGTTATAGGAAGGGTCTCAGGATTGGAATGGGAAGGACTTGGATATCACATCTCATGCTATAGGAAGGCTCTCAGGTTTGGAAGGGGAAGGAGTTGGATATCACATTTCATGTTAGAGGTAGGATCTCAGGTTTGGTATTAGAGGCATTGAGATATCACATCTCATGCTATCAGAAGGGTCTCAGGATTGGAATGGGAAGGAGTTGGATATCACATCTCATGCTAAAGGGAGGGTCTCGCTTTGGAAGGGGAAGGATTTGGAGATCACATCTCATGTTATAGGAAGGATCTCAGGTTTGGTATTAGAAGCATTGAGATATCACATCTCAAGCTATCGGAAGGATCTCAGGTTTGGTATTAGAGGCATTGAGATATCACATCTCCTGCTATCAGAAGTGTCTCAGGATTGGAATGGGAAGGAGTCGGATATCACATCTCAAGCTATAGGAAGGGTCTCAGGATTGGAATGGGAAGGAGTTGGATATCACATCTCATGCTATAGGAAGGGTCTCAGGTTTGGTATAAGCATTGAGATATCCCATCTCATGCTATAGGAAGGGTCTCAGGTTTGGAATCGGACGGAGTTGTATATGACATCTCATGCCATAGGAAGGGTCTCAGGTTTGGTATAAGCATTGAGATATCACATCTCTGGTATCGGAAGGGTCTCAGGATTGGAATGGGAAGGAGTTGGATATCCCATCTCGTTATAGGAAGGGTCTCAGGTTTGGTATTAGAAGCATTGAGATATCACATCTCATGGTATAGGACGGGTCTCAGAATTGGAATGGGAAGGAGTTGGATATCACATCTCAAGCTATAGGAAGGGTCTCAGGATTGGAATGGGAAGGACTTGGATATCACATCTCATGTTATAGGAAGGGTCTCAGGTTTGGTATTAGAAGCATTGAGATGTGATATCTCAATGCTTATACCAAACCTGAGACCCTTCCTATATCATGAGATGTGATATCCAACTACTTCCCATTCCAATCCTGAGTCCCTTCCTATAGCATGAGATGTGATATCTCAATGCTTCTAATACCAAACCTGAGACCCTTCCTATAGCTTGAGATGTGCTATCAAACTGCTTCCCATTCCAATCATGTGATAGCTTGAGATGTGATATCCAACTCCTTCCCATTCCAACCCTGAGACCCTTCCTATACCATGAGATGTGATATCTCAATGCTTCTAATACCAAACCTGAAACCCGTCCTAAAACATGAGATGTGAGATCCAAATCCTTCCCCTTCCAAACCTGAGACACTTCCTATAGCTTGAGATGTGATATCAAACTCCTTCCCATTCCAATCCTGAGATAGCTTGAGATGTGATATCCAACTCCTTCCCATTCCAATCCTGAGACCCTTCCGATAGCATGAAATGTGATATCTCAATGCTTCTAATATCAAAACTGAGACCCTCCCTATAGCATGAGATGTGATATCTAAGTCCTTCCCATTCCTATCCTGAGACCCTTCCGATAGCAGAGATGTGATATCTCAATGCTTATACCAAACCTGAGACCCTTCCTATGGCATGAGATGTGATATCCAACTCCTTCCCATTCCAATCCTGAGACCCTTCCTATAGCATGAGATGTGATATCTCAATGCTTCTATCAAACCCGAGTCCCTTCCTTTAGCATGAGATGTGATATCCAACTTCTTACCATTCCAATCCTGAGACCCTTCCTATAGCATGAGATGTGATATCTTAAAGCTTCTAATACCAAACCTGGGACCCGTCCTATAACATGAGATATGATATCCAAATCCTTCCCCTTCCAAACTTGAGACCCTTCCTATAGCATGAGATGTGATATCTCAATGCTTATACCAAACCTGAGACCCTTCCTATAGCATGAGATGTGATACCCAACTCCTTCCCATTCCAATCCTGAGACCCTTCCTATACCATGAGACTTGATATCTCAATGCTTCTAATACCAAACCTGAGACCAGTCCTATAACATGAGATGTGATACCGAAATCCTTCCCCTTCCAAACCTGAGACCCTTCCTATAGCATGAGATGGGATATCTCAATGCTTATACCAAACCTGAGACCCTTCCTATAGCATGAGATGTGATATACAACTCCTTCCCATTCCAATCCTGAGACCCTTCCTATAGCTTGAGATGTGATATCCAACTCCTTCCCATTCCAATCCTGAGACCCTTCCTATAGCTTGAGATGTGATATCCAACTCCTTCCCTTTCCAAACCTGAGAGCCTATCTATAGCATGAGATGTGACATCCAAGTCCTTCCCATTCCAATCCTGAGCCCCTTCCTATAGCATGAGATGTGATATCTCAATGCTTCTAATACCAAACCTGAGACCCTTCCTATAGCATGAGATGTGATATCCAACTACTTCCCATTCCAATCCTGAGACCCTTCCTATAGCATGAGATGTGATATCCAACTCCTTCCATTCCAATCCTGAGACCCGTCCTATAGCATGAGATGTGATATCTCAATGCTTATACCAAACCTGAGACCCTTCCTATAGCATGAGATGTGATATCCAACTACTTCCCATTCCAATCCTGAGACCCTTCCTATAGCATGAAATGTGATATCCAACTCCTTCCCTTTCCAAACCTGAGAGCCTATCTATAGCATGAGATGGGATATCCAACTCCTTCCCATTCCAATCCTGAGACACTTCCGATAGCAGAGATGTGATATCTCAATGCTTATACCAAACCTGAGACCCTTCCTATAACATGAGATGTGATGTCCAACTCCTTCCCGTTCCAAACCTGAGACCCTTCCTTTAGCATGAGATGTGATATCCAGCTCCTTCCCATTCCAATCCTAAGACCCTTCCTATAGCATGAGAAGTGATATCTCCATGCTTATACCAAACCTGAGACCCTTACTATAGCATGAGATGTGATATTCAACTCCTTCCCATTCCAATCCTGAGACTCTTCCTATAGCATGAGAAGTGATATCTCCATGCGTCTACCAAACCTGAGACCCTTTCTATAGCATGAGATGTGATATCCAAATCCTTCCCATTCCAATCCTGAGACCCTTCCTATAGCATGAGATGTGATATCTCAATGCTTATACCAAACCAGAGACCCGTCCTATAACATGAGATGGGATATCCAACTCCTTCCCATTCCAATCCTGAGCCACTTCCGATAGCAGAGATGTGATATCTCAATGCTTATACCAAACCTGAGACCCTTCCTATAACATGAGATGTGATATCCAACTCATTCCCGTTCCAAACCTGAGACACTTCCTATAGCATATGTGATATCCAACTCCTTCCCATTCCAAACATGAGACCCTTCCTATAGCAAGAATGTAATATCCAACTCCTACCAAATCCAATCCTGAGACCATTCCTATAGCATGAGATGTGATATATCAATGCTTCTAATACCAAACCTGAGATCCTTCCTATGACATGAAATGTGATATCCAAATCCTTCCCATTCCAAACCTGAGACCCTTCCTACAGCATGCGATGTGATATCTCAATGCTTCTAATATCAAACCTGAGACCCGTCCTATAACATGAGATGGGATATCCAACTCCTTCCCGTTCCAAACCTGATACCCTTCCTATAGCATGAGATGTGATATCCAATTCCTTCCCATCCCAATCCTGAGACACCTCCGATAGCAGAGATGTGATATCTCAATGCTTCTAATACCAAACTTGTGATCCTTCCTATAATAAGAGATGTGATATCCAAATCCTTCTCCTTCCAAACCTGAGACCCTCCCTTTAGCATGAGATGTGATATCTCAATGCCTCTAATACCAAACCTGAGATCCTTCCTCTAACATGAGATGTGATATCCAAATCCTTCCCTTTCCAAACCTGAGACCCTCCCTTTAGCATGAGATGTGATATCCAACTCCTTCCCATTCCAATCCTGAGACCCTTCTGATAGCATGAGATGTGATATCTCAATGCCTCTAATACCAAACCTGAAATCCTACCTCTAACATGAAATGTGATATCCAACTCCTTCCCTTTCCAAATGTGAGACCCTCCCTATAGCATGAGATGTGATATCCAAGTCCTTCCCATTCCAATCCTGAGACCCTTCCTATAGCATGAGATGTGATATCTCAATGCTTCTAATACCAAACCTGAGACCCTTCCTATAACATAAGATGGGATATCGAACTCCTTCCCATTCCAATCCTGAGACCCTTCCGATAGCAGAGATGTGATATCTTAATGCTTATACCAAACCTGAGACCCTTCCTGTGGCATGAGATGTCATATACAACCCCTTCCCATTCCAATCCTGAGGCCCTTCCTATAGCATGAGATGTGATATCCAACTCCTTCCCATTCCAATCCTGAGACCCTTCCTATAGCATGAGATTTGATATCTCAATGCTTCTAACACCAAACCTGAGATCCTTCCGATAGCATGAGATGTGATATCTCAATGCTTCTAATACCAAACCTGAGATCATTCCTATAACACGAGATGTAATATCCAAATCCTTCCCCTTCCAAACCTGAGACCCTCCCTTTAGCATGAGATGTGATATCCAACTCCTTCCCATTCCAATCCTGAGACCCTTCCTATAGCATGAGATGTGATGTTTCAATGCTTCTAATACCAAACCTGAGATCCTTCCTATAACATGAGATGTGATATCCAACTCCTTCCCATTACAATCCTGAGACACTTCCTATAGCATGAGAAGTGATATCTCAATGCTTATACCAAACCTGAGACCCTTCCTACGGCATGAGATGTCATATACAACTCCTTCCCATTCCAATCCTGAGACCCTTCCTATAGCATGAGATGTGATATCTCAATGCTTATACCAAACCTGAGACCCTTCCTATAGCATGAGATGTGATATCCAACTCCTTCCCATTCCAATCCTGAGACCCTTCCTATAGCATGAGATGTGATGTTTCAATGCTTCTAATACCAAACCTGAGATCCTTCCTATAACATGAGATATGATATCCAACTCCTTCCCATTACAATCCTGAGACACTTCCTATAGCATGAGAAGTGATATCTCAATGCTTATACCAAACCTGAGACCCTTCCTACGGCATGAGATGTCATATACAACTCCTTCCCATTCCAATCCTGAGACCCTTCCTATAGCATGAGATGTGATATCTCAATGCTTATACCAAACCTGAGACCCTTCCTATAGCATGAGATGTGATATCCAACTCCTTCCCATTCCAATCCTGAGACCCTTCCTATAGCATGAGATTTGATATCTCAATGCTTCTAACACCAAACCTGAGATCCTTCCGATAGCATGAGATGTGATATCTCAATGCTTCTAATACCAAACCTGAGATCATTCCTATAACACGAGATGTAATATCCAAATCCTTCCCCTTCCAAACCTGAGACCCTCCCTTTAGCATGAGATGTGATATCCAACTCCTTCCCATTCCAATCCTGAGACCCTTCCTATAGCATGAGATGTGATGTTTCAATGCTTCTAATACCAAACCTGAGATCCTTCCTATAACATGAGATGTGATATCCAACTCCTTCCCATTACAATCCTGAGACACTTCCTATAGCATGAGAAGTGATATCTCAATGCTTATACCAAACCTGAGACCCTTCCTACGGCATGAGATGTCATATACAACTCCTTCCCATTCCAATCCTGAGACCCTTCCTATAGCATGAGATGTGATATCTCAATGCTTATACCAAACCTGAGACCCTTCCTATAGCATGAGATGTGATATCCAACTCCTTCCCATTCCAATCCTGAGACCCTTCCTATAGCATGAGATGTGATGTCTCAATGCTTCTAATACCAAACCTGAGATCCTTCCTATAACATGAGATGTGATATCCAACTCCTTCCATTCCAATCCTGAGACCCGTCCTATAGCATGAGATGTGATATCTCAATGCTTATACCAAACCTGAGACCCTTCCTATATCATGAGATGTGATATCCAACTACTTCCCATTCCAATCCTGAGACCCTTCCTATAGCATGAGATGTGATATCCAACTCCTTCCCTTTCCAAACCTGAGAGCCTATCTATAGCATGAGATGTGATATCCAAGTCCTTCCATTCCAATCCTGAGACCCGTCCTATACCATGAGATGTGATATCTCAATGCTTACACCAAACCTGAGACCCTTCCTATAGCATGAGATGTGATATCCAACTACTTCCCATTCCAATCCTGAGACCCTTCCTATAGCATGAGATGTGATATCCAACTCCTTCCATTCCAATCCTGAGACCCGTCCTATAGCATGAGATGTGATATCTCAATGCTTACACCAAACCTGAGACCCTTCCTATAGCATGAGATGTGATATCCAACTACTTCCCATTCCAATCCTGAGACCCTTCCTATAGCATGAGATGTGATATCCAACTCCTTCCCTTTCCAAACCTGAGAGCCTATCTATAGCATGAGATGGGATATCCAACTCCTTCCCATTCCAATCCTGAGACACTTCCGATAGCAGAGATGTGATATCTCAATGCTTATACCACACCTGAGACCCTTCCTATAACATGAGATGTGATATCCAACTCCTTCCCGTTCCAAATCTGAGACCCTTCTTTTAGCATGAGATGTGATATCCAGCTCCTTCCCATTCCAATCCTGAGACACTTCCGATAGCATGAGATGTGATATCTCAATGCTTCTAATATCAAAACTGAGACCCTCCCTATAGCATGATATGTGATATCTAAGTCCTTCCCATTCCAATCCGGAGACCCTTCCTATAGCATGAGATGTGATATCTCATTGCTTCTACCAAACCTGAGACCCTTCCTTTAGCATGAGATGTGATATCCAACTCCTTCCCATTCCAGTCCTGAGACCCTTCCTATAGCATGAGATATGATATCTCAATATTTCTAATACCAAACCTGAGATCCTTCCGATAACATGAGATGTGATATCCAAATCCTTCCCCTTCCAAACCTGAGACCCTCCCTTTAGCATGAGATGTGATATCCAACTCCTTCCCATTCCAATCCTGAGACCCTTCTGATAGCATGAGATGTGATATCTCAATGCTTCTAATACCAAACCTGAGATCCTTCCTATAACATGAGATGTGATATCCAACTCCTTCCCATTCCAATCCTGAGACCCTTCCTATAGCATGAGAAGTCATATCTCCATGCGTATACCAAACCCGAGACCCTTCCTATAGCATGAGATGTGATATCCAACTGCTTCCCATTCCAATCCTGAGACCCTTCCTATAGCATGCGATGTGATATCTCAATGCTTCTAATGTCAGACCTGAGACCCGTCCTATAACATGAGATGGGATATCCAACTCCTTCCCGTTCCAAACCTGATACCCTTCCTATAGCATGAGATGTGATATCCAATTCCTTCCCATCCCAATCCTGAGACACCTCCGATAGCAGAGATGTGATATCTCAATGCTTCTAATACCAAACCTGAGACTCTTCCTATAACATGAGATGTGATATCCAACTCCTTCCCATTCCAATCCTGAGACCCTTCCTATAGCATGAGATGTGATATCCAACTCCTTCCCATTCCAAACCTGAGACCCTTCCTATAGCATGAGATGTGATATCCAACTCCTTCCCATTCCAATCCTGAGACCATTCCTATAGCATGAGAAGTGATATCTCCATGCGTATACCAAACCTGAGACCCTTCCTATAACATGAGATGTGTTATCCAACTCATTCCCGTTCCAAACCTGAGACACTTCCTCTAGCATATGTGATATCCAACTCCTTCCCATTCCAAACATGAGACCCTTCCTATAGCAAGAATGTAATATCCAACTCCTACCCATTCCAATCCTGAGACCATTCCTATAGCATGAGATGTGATATATCAATGATTCTAATACCAAACCTGAGATCCTTCCTTTGACATGAAATGTGATATCCAAATCCTTCCCATTCCAAACCTGAGACCCTTCCTACAGCATGCGATGTGATATCTCAATGCTTCTAATATCAAACCTGAGACCCGTCCTATAACATGAGATGGGATATCCAACTCCTTCCCGTTCTAAACCTGATACCCTTTCTATAGCATGAGATGTGATATCCAATTCCTTCCCATCCCAATCCTGAGACCCTTCCTATAGCATGAGATGTGATATCCAACTCCTTCCCATTCCAATCCTGAGACCCTTCCTATAACATGAGATGGGAATATCCAACTCCTTCCCATTCCAATCCTGAGGCCCTTCCGATAGCAGAGATGTGATATCTCAATGCTTATACCAAACCTGAGATCCTTCCTATAACATGAGATGTGATATCCAACTCCTTCCCATTCCAATCCTGAGACCCTTCCTATAGCATGAGATGTGATATCTCACTGCTTATACCAAACCTGAGACCCTTCCTATAGCATGAGATGTGATATCCAACTCCTTCCCATTCCAATCCTGAGACCCTTCCTATAGCATGAGATGTGACATCTCAATGCTTCTAATATCAAACTTGAGACCCTCCCTATAGCATGAGATGTGATATCCAAGTCCTTCCCATTCCAATCCTGAGACACTTCCTATAGCATGAGATGTGATATCTCAATGCTTCTAATACCAAACCTGAGACTCTTCCTATAACATGAGATGGGATATCCAACTCCTTCCCATTCCAAGCCTGAGACCCTTCCGATAGCAGAGATGTGATATCTCAATGCTTATACCAAACCTGAGACCCTTCCTACGGCATGAGATGTCATATGCAACTCCTTCCCATTCCAATCCTGAGACCCTTCCTATAGCATGAAATGTGATATCTCAATGCTTATACCAAACCTGAGACCCATCCTATAGCATGAGATGTGATATCCAACTCCTTCCCATTCCAATCCTGAGACCCTTCCTATAGCATGAGATGTGATGTCTCAATGCTTCTAATACCAAACCTGAGATCCTTCCTATAACATGAGATGTGACATCCAACTCCTTCCATTCCAATCCTGAGACCCGTCCTATAGCATGAGATGTGATATCTCAATGCTTATACCAAACCTGAGACCCTTCCTATAGCATGAGATGTGATATCCAACTACTTCCCATTCCAATCCTGAGAGCCTTCCTATAGCATGAGATGTGATATCCAACTCCTTCCCTTTCCAAACCTGAGAGCCTATCTATAGCATGAGATGTGATATCTAAGTCCTTCCCATTCCAATCCCGAGACCCTTCCTATAGCATGAGATGTGATATCTCAATGCTTCTAATACCAAACCTGAGATCCTTCCTCTAACATGAAATGTGATATCCAACTCCTTCCCATTCCAAACCTGAGAGCCTATCTGTAGCATGAGATTTGATATCCAACTCCTTCCCATTCCAATCCTGAGACCCTTCCTATAGCATGAGATGTGATATCTCAATGCTTATACCAAACCTGAGACCCTTCCTATAGCATGAGATGTGATATCCAACTCCTTCCCATTCCAATCCTGAGACCCTTCCTATAGCATGAGATGTGATATCCAACTCCTTCCCTTTCCAAACCTGAGAGCCTATCTATAGCATGAGATGGGATATCCAACTCCTTCCCATTCCAATCCTGAGACACTTCCGATAGCAGAGATGTGATATCTCAATGCTTATACCACACCTGAGACCCTTCCTATAACATGAGATGTGATATCCAACTCCTTCCCGTTCCAAATCTGAGACCCTTCCTTTAGCATGAGATGTGATATCCAGCTCCTTCCCATTCCAATCCTGAGACACTTCCGATAGCATGAGATGTGATATCTCAATGCTTCTAATATCAAAACTGAGACCCTCCCTATAGCATGATATGTGATATCTAAGTCCTTCCCATTCCAATCCGGAGACCCTTCCTATAGCATGAGATGTGATATCTCATTGCTTCTACCAAACCTGAGACCCTTCCTTTAGCATGAGATGTGATATCCAACTCCTTCCCATTCCAGTCCTGAGACCCTTCCTATAGCATGAGATATGATATCTCAATATTTCTAATACCAAACCTGAGATCCTTCCGATAACATGAGATGTGATATCCAAATCCTTCCCCTTCCAAACCTGAGACCCTCCCTTTAGCATGAGATGTGATATCCAACTCCTTCCCATTCCAATCCTGAGACCCTTCTGATAGCATGAGATGTGATATCTCAATGCTTCTAATACCAAACCTGAGATCCTTCCTATAACATGAGATGTGATATCCAACTCCTTCCCATTCCAATCCTGAGACCCTTCCTATAGCATGAGAAGTCATATCTCCATGCGTATACCAAACCTGAGACCCTTCCTATAGCATGAGATGTGATATCCAACTGCTTCCCATTCCAATCCTGAGACCCTTCCTATAGCATGCGATGTGATATCTCAATGCTTCTAATGTCAGACCTGAGACCCGTCCTATAACATGAGATGGGATATCCAACTCCTTCCCGTTCCAAACCTGATACCCTTCCTATAGCATGAGATGTGATATCCAATTCCTTCCCATCCCAATCCTGAGACACCTCCGATAGCAGAGATGTGATATCTCAATGCTTCTAATACCAAACCTGAGACTCTTCCTATAACATGAGATGTGATATCCAACTCCTTCCCATTCCAATCCTGAGACCCTTCCTATAGCATGAGATGTGATATCCAACTCCTTCCCATTCCAAACCTGAGACCCTTCCTATAGCATGAGATGTGATATCCAACTCCTTCCCATTCCAATCCTGAGACCATTCCTATAGCATGAGAAGTGATATCTCCATGCGTATACCAAACCTGAGACCCTTCCTATAACATGAGATGTGTTATCCAACTCATTCCCGTTCCAAACCTGAGACACTTCCTCTAGCATATGTGATATCCAACTCCTTCCCATTCCAAACATGAGACCCTTCCTATAGCAAGAATGTAATATCCAACTCCTACCCATTCCAATCCTGAGACCCTTCCTATAGCATGAGATGTGATATATCAATGATTCTAATACCAAACCTGAGATCCTTCCTTTGACATGAAATGTGATATCCAAATCCTTCCCATTCCAAACCTGAGACCCTTCCTACAGCATGCGATGTGATATCTCAATGCTTCTAATATCAAACCTGAGACCCGTCCTATAACATGAGATGGGATATCCAACTCCTTCCCGTTCTAAACCTGATACCCTTTCTATAGCATGAGATGTGATATCCAACTCCTTCCCATTCCAATCCTGAGACCCTTCCTATAACATGAGATGGGAATATCCAACTCCTTCCCATTCCAATCCTGAGGCCCTTCCGATAGCAGAGATGTGATATCTCAATGCTTATACCAAACCTGAGATCCTTCCTATAACATGAGATGTGATATCCAACTCCTTCCCATTCCAATCCTGAGACCCTTCCTATAGCATGAGATGTGATATCTCACTGCTTATACCAAACCTGAGACCCATCCTATAGCATGAGATGTGATATCCAACTCCTTCCCATTCCAATCCTGAGACCCTTCCTATAGCATGAGATGTGATATCTCAATGCTTCTAATATCAAACTTGAGACCCTCCCTATAGCATGAGATGTGATATCCAAGTCCTTCCCATTCCAATCCTGAGACACTTCCTATAGCATGAGATGTGATATCTCAATGCTTCTAATACCAAACCTGAGACTCTTCCTATAACATGAGATGGGATATCCAACTCCTTCCCATTCCAAGCCTGAGACCCTTCCGATAGCAGAGATGTGATATCTCAATGCTTATACCAAACCTGAGACCCTTCCTACGGCATGATATGTCATATGCAACTCCTTCCCATTCCAATCCTGAGACCCTTCCTATAGCATGAAATGTGATATCTCAATGCTTATACCAAACCTGAGACCCATCCTATAGCATGAGATGTGATATCCAACTCCTTCCCATTCCAATCCTGAGACCCTTCCTATAGCATGAGATGTGATGTCTCAATGCTTCTAATACCAAACCTGAGATCCTTCCTATAACATGAGATGTGACATCCAACTCCTTCCATTCCAATCCTGAGACCCGTCCTATAGCATGAGATGTGATATCTCAATGCTTATACCAAACCTGAGACCCTTCCTATAGCATGAGATGTGATATCCAACTACTTCCCATTCCAATCCTGAGACCCTTCCTATAGCATGAGATGTGATATCCAACTCCTTCCCTTTCCAAACCTGAGAGCCTATCTATAGCATGAGATGTGATATCTAAGTCCTTCCCATTCCAATCCTGAGACCCTTCCTATAGCATGAGATGTGATATCTCAATGCTTCTAATACCAAACCTGAGATCCTTCCTCTAACATGAAATGTGATATCCAACTCCTTCCCATTCCAAACCTGAGAGCCTATCTGTAGCATGAGATTTGATATCCAACTCCTTCCCATTCCAATCCTGAGACCCTTCCTATAGCATGAGATGTGATATCTCAATGCTTATACCAAACCTGAGACCCTTCCTATAGCATGAGATGTGATATCCAACTCCTTCCCATTCCAATCCTGAGACCCTTCCTATAGCATGAGATGTGATGTTTCAATGCTTCTAATACCAAACCTGAGATCCTTCCTATAACATGAGATATGATATCCAACTCCTTCCCATTACAATCCTGAGACACTTCCTATAGCATGAGAAGTGATATCTCAATGCTTATACCAAACCTGAGACCCTTCCTACGGCATGAGATGTCATATACAACTCCTTCCCATTCCAATCCTGAGATCCTTCCTATAGCATGAGATGTGATATCTCAATGCTTATACCAAACCTGAGACCCTTCCTATAGCATGAGATGTGATATCCAACTCCTTCCCATTCCAATCCTGAGACACTTCCTATAGCATGAGATGTGATATCTCAATGCTTCTAATACCAAACCTGAGACTCTTCCTATAACATGAGATGGGATATCCAACTCCTTCCCATTCCAAGCCTGAGACCCTTCCGATAGCAGAGATGTGATATCTCAATGCTTATACCAAACCTGAGACCCTTCCTACGGCATGAGATGTCATATGCAACTCCTTCCCATTCCAATCCTGAGACCCTTCCTATAGCATGAAATTTGATATCTCAATGCTTATACCAAACCTGAGACCCATCCTATAGCATGAGATGTGATATCCAACTCCTTCCCATTCCAATCCTGAGACCCTTCCTATAGCATGAGATGTGATGTCTCAATGCTTCTAATACCAAACCTGAGATCCTTCCTATAACATGAGATGTGACATCCAACTCCTTCCATTCCAATCCTGAGACCCGTCCTATAGCATGAGATGTGATATCTCAATGCTTATACCAAACCTGAGACCCTTCCTATAGCATGAGATGTGATATCCAACTACTTCCCATTCCAATCCTGAGACCCTTCCTATAGCATG
The DNA here is from genome assembly GCF_040938575.1 of Ambystoma mexicanum. NCBI lineage: Eukaryota > Metazoa > Chordata > Amphibia > Caudata > Ambystomatidae > Ambystoma > Ambystoma mexicanum. The sequence goes on from NC_090934.1 coordinate 1,151,409,933, forward strand.
AGATGTGATATCCAACTCCTTCCCTTTCCAAACCTGAGAGCCTATCTATAGCATGAGATGTGATATCTAAGTCCTTCCCATTCCAATCCTGAGACCCTTCCTATAGCATGAGATGTGATATCTCAATGCTTCTAATACCAAACCTGAGATCCTTCCTCTAACATGAAATGTGATATCCAACTCCTTCCCATTCCAAACCTGAGAGCCTATCTGTAGCATGAGATTTGATATCCAACTCCTTCCCATTCCAATCCTGAGACCCTTCCTATAGCATGAGATGTGATATCTCAATGCTTATACCAAACCTGAGACCCTTCCTATAGCATGAGATGTGATATCCAACTCCTTCCCATTCCAATCCTGAGACCCTTCCTATAGCATGAGATGTGATGTTTCAATGCTTCTAATACCAAACCTGAGATCCTTCCTATAACATGAGATATGATATCCAACTCCTTCCCATTACAATCCTGAGACAATTCCTATAGCATGAGAAGTGATATCTCAATGCTTATACCAAACCTGAGACCCTTCCTACGGCATGAGATGTCATATACAACTCCTTCCCATTCCAATCCTGAGACCCTTCCTATAGCATGAGATGTGATATCTCAATGCTTATACCAAACCTGAGACCCTTCCTATAGCATGAGATGTGATATCCAACTCCTTCCCATTCCAATCCTGAGACCCTTCCTATAGCATGAGATTTGATATCTCAATGCTTCTAACACCAAACCTGAGATCCTTCCGATAGCATGAGATGTGATATCTCAATGCTTCTAATACCAAACCTGAGATCATTCCTATAACACGAGATGTAATATCCAAATCCTTCCCCTTCCAAACCTGAGACCCTCCCTTTAGCATGAGATGTGATATCCAACTCCTTCCCATTCCAATCCTGAGACCCTTCCTATAGCATGAGATGTGATGTCTCAATGCTTCTAATACCAAACCTGAGACCCTTCCTATAGCATGAGATGTGATATCCAACTCCTTCCCATTCCAATCCTGAGACCCTTCCTATAGCATGAGATGTGATGTCTCAATGCTTCTAATACCAAACCTGAGATCCTTCCTATAACATGAGATGTGATATCCAACTCCTTCCATTCCAATCCTGAGACCCGTCCTATAGCATGAGATGTGATATCTCAATGCTTATACCAAACCTGAGACCCTTCCTATATCATGAGATGTGATATCCAACTACTTCCCATTCCAATCCTGAGACCCTTCCTATAGCATGAGATGTGATATCCAACTCCTTCCCTTTCCAAACCTGAGAGCCTATCTATAGCATGAGATGTGATATCCAAGTCCTTCCATTCCAATCCTGAGACCCGTGCTATACCATGAGATGTGATATCTCAATGCTTACACCAAACCTGAGACCCTTCCTATAGCATGAGATGTGATATCCAACTACTTCCCATTCCAATCCTGAGACCCTTCCTATAGCATGAGATGTGATATCCAACTCCTTCCATTCCAATCCTGAGACCCGTCCTATAGCATGAAATGTGATATCTCAATGCTTACACCAAACCTGAGACCCTTCCTATAGCATGAGATGTGATATCCAACTACTTCCCATTCCAATCCTGAGACCCTTCCTATAGCATGAGATGTGATATCCAACTCCTTCCCTTTCCAAACCTGAGAGCCTATCTATAGCATGAGATGGGATATCCAACTCCTTCCCATTCCAATCCTGAGACACTTCCGATAGCAGAGATGTGATATCTCAATGCTTATACCACACCTGAGACCCTTCCTATAACATGAGATGTGATATCCAACTCCTTCCCGTTCCAAATCTGAGACCCTTCCTTTAGCATGAGATGTGATATCCAGCTCCTTCCCATTCCAATCCTGAGACACTTCCGATAGCATGAGATGTGATATCTCAATGCTTCTAATATCAAAACTGAGACCCTCCCTATAGCATGATATGTGATATCTAAGTCCTTCCCATTCCAATCCGGAGACCCTTCCTATAGCATGAGATGTGATATCTCATTGCTTCTACCAAACCTGAGACCCTTCCTTTAGCATGAGATGTGATATCCAACTCCTTCCCATTCCAGTCCTGAGACCCTTCCTATAGCATGAGATATGATATCTCAATATTTCTAATACCAAACCTGAGATCCTTCCGATAACATGAGATGTGATATCCAAATCCTTCCCCTTCCAAACCTGAGACCCTCCCTTTAGCATGAGATGTGATATCCAACTCCTTCCCATTCCAATCCTGAGACCCTTCTGATAGCATGAGATGTGATATCTCAATGCTTCTAATACCAAACCTGAGATCCTTCCTATAACATGAGATGTGATATCCAACTCCTTCCCATTCCAATCCTGAGACCCTTCCTATAGCATGAGAAGTCATATCTCCATGCGTATACCAAACCTGAGACCCTTCCAATAGCATGAGATGTGATATCCAACTGCTTCCCATTCCAATCCTGAGACCCTTCCTATAGCATGCGATGTGATATCTCAATGCTTCTAATGTCAGACCTGAGACCCGTCCTATAACATGAGATGGGATATCCAACTCCTTCCCGTTCCAAACCTGATACCCTTCCTATAGCATGAGATGTGATATCCAATTCCTTCCCATCCCAATCCTGAGACACCTCCGATAGCAGAGATGTGATATCTCAATGCTTCTAATACCAAACCTGAGACTCTTCCTATAACATGAGATGTGATATCCAACTCCTTCCCATTCCAATCCTGAGACCCTTCCTATAGCATGAGATGTGATATCCAACTCCTTCCCATTCCAAACCTGAGACCCTTCCTATAGCATGAGATGTGATATCCAACTCCTTCCCATTCCAATCCTGAGACCATTCCTATAGCATGAGAAGTGATATCTCCATGCGTATACCAAACCTGAGACCCTTCCTATAACATGAGATGTGATATCCAACTCATTCCCGTTCCAAACCTGAGACACTTCCTCTAGCATATGTGATATCCAACTCCTTCCCATTCCAAACATGAGACCCTTCCTATAGCAAGAATGTAATATCCAACTCCTACCCATTCCAATCCTGAGACCATTCCTATAGCATGAGATGTGATATATCAATGATTCTAATACCAAACCTGAGATCCTTCCTTTGACATGAAATGTGATATCCAAATCCTTCCCATTCCAAACCTGAGACCCTTCCTACAGCATGCGATGTGATATCTCAATGCTTCTAATATCAAACCTGAGACCCGTCCTATAACATGAGATGGGATATCCAACTCCTTCCCATTCTAAACCTGATACCCTTTCTATAGCATGAGATGTGATATCCAATTCCTTCCCATCCCAATCCTGAGACCCTTCCTATAGCATGAGATGTGATATCCAACTCCTTCCCATTCCAATCCTGAGACCCTTCCTATAACATGAGATGGGAATATCCAACTCCTTCCCATTCCAATCCTGAGGCCCTTCCGATAGCAGAGATGTGATATCTCAATGCTTATACCAAACCTGAGATCCTTCCTATAACATGAGATGTGATATCCAACTCCTTCCCATTCCAATCCTGAGACCCTTCCTATAGCATGAGATGTGATATCTCACTGCTTATACCAAACCTGAGACCCTTCCTATAGCATGAGATGTGATATCCAACTCCTTCCCATTCCAATCCTGAGACCCTTCCTATAGCATGAGATGTGATATCTCAATGCTTCTAATATCAAACTTGAGACCCTCCCTATAGCATGAGATGTGATATCCAAGTCCTTCCCATTCCAATCCTGAGACACTTCCTATAGCATGAGATGTGATATCTCAATGCTTCTACTACCAAACCTGAGACTCTTCCTATAACATGAGATGGGATATCCAACTCCTTCCCATTCCAAGCCTGAGACCCTTCCGATAGCAGAGATGTGATATCTCAATGCTTATACCAAACCTGAGACCCTTCCTATAGCATGAGATGTGATATCCAACTCCTTCCCATTCCAATCCTGAGACCCTTCCTATAACATGAGATGTCATATGCAACTCCTTCCCATTCCAATCCTGAGACCCTTCCTATAGCATGAAATGTGATATCTCAATGCTTATACCAAACCTGAGACCCATCCTATAGCATGAGATGTGATATCCAACTCCTTCCCATTCCAATCCTGAGACCCTTCCTATAGCATGAGATGTGATGTCTCAATGCTTCTAATACCAAACCTGAGATCCTTCCTATAACATGAGATGTGACATCCAACATCTTCCATTCCAATCCTGAGACCCGTCCTATAGCATGAGATGTGATATCTCAATGCTTATACCAAACCTGAGACCCTTCCTATAGCATGAGATGTGATATCCAACTACTTCCCATTCCAATCCTGAGACCCTTCCTATAGCATGAAATGTGATATCCAACTCCTTCCCTTTCCAAACCTGAGAGCCTATCTATAGCATGAGATGTGATATCTAAGTCCTTCCCATTCCAATCCTGAGACCCTTCCTATAGCATGAGATGGTATATCTCAATGCTTCTAATACCAAACCTGAGATCCTTCCTCTAACATGAAATGTGATATCCAACTCCTTCCCATTCCAAACCTGAGAGCCTATCTGTAGCATGAGATTTGATATCCAACTCCTTCCCATTCCAATCCTGAGACCCTTCCTATAGCATGAGATGTGATATCTCAATGCTTATACCAAACCAGAGACCCGTCCTATAACATGAGATGGGATATCCAACTCCTTCCCATTCCAATCCTGAGACACTTCCGATAGCAGAGATGTGATATCTCAATGCTTATACCAAACCTGAGACCCTTCCTATAACATGAGATGTGATATCCAACTCCTTCCCCTTCCAAACCTGAGAGACTTCCTATAGCATGAGATGTGATATCCATGTCCTTCCCATTCCAATCCTGAGACCCTTCCTATAGCTTGAGATGTGATATCCAACTCCTTCCCATTCCAATTCTGAGACCCTTCCTATACCATGAGACTTGATATCTCAATGCTTCTAATACCAAACCTGAGACCCGTCCTATAACATGAGATGTGATATCCAAATCCTTCCCCTTTCCAAACCTTAGACCCTTCCTTTATCATGAGATGTGATATCCAACTCCTTCCCATTCCAATCCTGAGACCCTTCCGATATCATGAGATGTGATATCTCAATGCTTCTAATATCAAACTTGAGACCCTCCCTATTAATGAGATATGATATCCAAGTCCTTCCCATTCCAATCCTGAGACCCTTCCTATAGCATGAGATGTGATATCTCAATGCTTCTAATACCAAACATGAGACCCTTCCTATAACATGAGAATATCAAACTCCTTCCCATTCCAATCCTGAGACCTCTCCGATAGCAGAGATGTGATATCTCAATGCTTATACCAAACCTGAGATCCTTCCTATAACATGAGATGTGATATCCAATTCCTTCCCATTCCAATCCTGAGACACTTCCTATAGCATGAGATGTGATATCTCACTGCTTATACCAAACCTGAGACCCTTCCTATAGCATGAGATGTGATATCCAACTCCTTCCCATTCCAATCCTGAGACCCTTCCTATAGCATGAGATGTGATATCTCAATGCTTCTTATATCAAACTTGAGACCCTCCCTATAGCATGAGATGTGATATCCAAGTCCTTCCCATTCCAATCCTGAGACACTTCCTATAGCATGAGATGTGATATCTCAATGCTTCTAATACCAAACCTGAGACTCTTCCTATAACATGAGATGGGATATCCAACTCCTTCCCATTCCAATCCTGAGACCCTTCCGATAGCAGAGATGTGATATCTCAATGCTTAAACCAAACCTGAGACCCTTCCTATGGCATGAGATGTCATATACAACTCCTTCCCATTCCAATCCTGAGACCCTTCCTATAGCATGAGATGTGATATCTCAATGCTTATACCAAACCTGAGACCCTTCCAATAGCATGAGATGTGATATCCAACTCCTTCCCATTCCAATCCTGAGACCCTTCCTATAGCATGAGATGTGATGTCTCAGTGCTTCTAATACCAAACCTGAGATGCTTCCTATAACATGAGATGTGATATCCAACTCCTTCCCAATCCAATCCTGAGACCCTTCCTATAGCATGAGATGTGATATCTCAATGCTTATACCAAACCTGAGACCCTTCCTATAGATTGAGATGTGATATCCAACTCCTTCCCATTCCAATCCTGAGACCCTTCCTATAGCATGAGATGTGATATCCAACTACTTCCCATTCCAATCCTGAGACCCTTCCTATAGCATGAGATGTGATATCCAACTCCTTCCCTTTCCAAACCTGAGAGCCTATCTATAGCATGAGATGTGATATCCAAGTCCTTCCCATTCCAATCCTGAGACCCTTCCTATAGCATGAGATGTGATATCTCAATGCTTCTAATACCAAACCTGAGATCCTTCCTCTAACATGAAATGTGATATCCAACTCCTTCCCGTTCCAAACCTGAGAGCCTATCTATAGCATGAGATGTGATATCCAAGTCCTTCCCATTCCAATCCTTAGACCCTTCCTACAGCATGCAATATGATATCTCAATGATTCTAATAACAAACCTGAGACCCGTCCTATAACATGAGATGTGATATCCAACTCCTTCCCGTTCCAAACCTGAGACCCTTCCTTTAGCATGAGATGTGATATCCAGCTCCTTCCCATTCCAATCCTGAGACACTTCCGATAGCATGAGATGTGATATCTCAATGCTTCTAATATCAAAACTGAGACCCTCCCTATAGCATGATATGTGATATCTAAGTCCTTGCCATTCCAATCCTGAGACCCTTCCTATAGCATGAGATGTGATATCTCAATGCTTCTACCAAACCTGAGACCCTTCCTTTAGCATGAGATGTGATATCCAACTCCTTCCCATTCCAGTCCTGAGACCCTTCCTATAGCATGAGATATGATATCTCAATACTTCTAATACCAAACCTGAGATCCTTCCGATAACATGAGATGTGATATCCAAATCCTTCCCCTTCCAAACCTGAGACCCTCCCTTTAGCATGAGATGTGATATCCAACTCCTTCCCATTCCAATCCTGGGACCCTTCTGATAACATGAGATGTGATATCTCAATGCTTCTAATACCAAACCTGAGATCCTTCCTATAACATGAGATGTGATATCCAACTGCTTCCCATTCCAATCCTGAGACCCTTCCTATGGCATGAGAAGTGATATCTCCATGCTTATACCAAACCTGAGACCCTTCCTATAGCATGAGATGTGATATTCAACTCCTTCCCATTCCAATCCTGAGACCCTTCCTATAGCATGAGAAGTGATATCTCCATGCGTATACCAAACCTGAGACCCTTCCTATAGCATGAGATGTGATATCCAAATCCTTCCCATTCCAATCCTGAGACCCTTCCTATAGCATGAGATGTGATATCTCAATGCTTATACCAAACCAGAGACCCGTCCTATAACATGAGATGGGATATCCAACTCCTTCCCATTCCAATCCTGAGCCACTTCCGATAGCAGAGATGTGATATCTCAATGCTTATACCAAACCTGAGACCCTTCCTATAACATGAGATGTGATATCCAACTCATTCCCGTTCCAAACCTGAGACACTTCCTATAGCATATGTGATATCCAACTCCTTCCCATTCCAAACATGAGACCCTTCCTATAGCAAGAATGTAATATCCAACTCCTACCCATTCCAATCCTGAGACCATTCCTAAAGCATGAGATGTGATATATCAATGCTTCTAATACCAAACCTGAGATCCTTCCTATGACATGAAATGTGATATCCAAATCCTTACCATTCCAAACCTGAGACCCTTCCTACAGCATGCGATGTGATATCTCAATGCTTCTAATATCAAACCTGAGACCCGTCCTATAACATGAGATGGGATATCCAACTCCTTCCCCTTCCAAACCTGATACCCTTCCTATAGCATGAGATGTGATATCCAATTCCTTCCCATCCCAATCCTGAGACACCTCCGATAGCAGAGATGTGATATTTCAATGCTTATACCAAACCTGAGACTCTTCCTATAACATGAGATGTGATATCCAACTCCTTCCCGTTCCAAACCTGAGACCCTTCCTATAGCATGAGATGTGATATCCAATTCCTTACCATTCCAATCCTGAGACCCTTCCGATAGCATGAGATGTGATATCTCAATGCTTCTAATACCAAACTTGTGATCCTTCCTATAATAAGAGATGTGATATCCAAATCCTTCGCCTTCCAAACCTGAGACCCTCCCTTTAGCATAAGATGTGATATCTCAATGCCTCTAATACCAAACCTGAGATCCTTCCTCTAACATGAGATGTGATATCCAAATCCTTCCCCTTCCAAACCTGAGACCCTCCCTTTAGCATGAGATGTGATATCCAAATCCTTCCCATTCCAATCCTGAGACCCTTCTGATAGCATGAGATGTGATATCTCAATGCCTCTAATACCAAACCTGAGATCCTACCTCTAACATGAAATGTGATATCCAACTCCTTCCCTTTCCAAACGTGAGACCCTCCCTATAGCATGAGATCTGATATCCAAGTCCTTCCCATTCCAATCCTGAGACCCTTCCTATAGCATGAGATGTGATATCTCAATGCTTCTAATACCAAACCTGAGACCCTTCCTATAACATAAGATGGGATATCCAACTCCTTCCCATTCCAATCCTGAGACCCTTCCGATAGCAGAGATGTGATATCTCAATGCTTATACCAAACCTGAGACCCTTCCTGTAGCATGAGATGTCATATACAACTCCTTCCCATTCCAATCCTAGACCCTTCCTATAGCATGAGATGTGATATCCAACTCCTTCCCATTCCAATCCTGAGACCCTTCCTATAGCATGAGATTTGATATCTCAATGCTTCTAACACCAAACCTGAGATCCTTCCGATAGCATGAGATGTGATATCTCAATGCTTCTAATACCAAACCTGAGATCATTCCTATAACACGAGATGTAATATCAAAATCCTTCCCCTTCCAAACCTGAGACCCTCCCTTTAGCATGAGATGTGATATCCAACTCCTTCCCATTCCAATCCTGAGACCCTTCCTATAGCATGAAATGTGATATCTCAATGCTTATACCAAACCTGAGACCCATCCATTAGCATGAGATGTGATATCCAACTCCTTCCCATTCCAATCCTGAGACCCGTCCTATAGCATGAGATGTGATATCTCAATGCTTATACCAAACCTGAGACCCTTCCTATAGCATGAGATGTGATATCCAACTACTTCCCATTCCAATCCTGAGACCCTTCCTATAGCATGAGATGTGATATCCAACTCCTTCCCTTTCCAAACCTGAGAGCCTATCTATAGCATGAGATGTGATATCTAAGTCCTTCCCATTCCAATCCTGAGACCCTTCCTATAGCATGAGATGTGATATCTCAATGCTTCTAATACCAAACCTGAGATCCTTCCTCTAACATGAAATGTGATATCCAACTCCTTCCCATTCCAAACCTGAGAGCCTATCTGTAGCATGAGATGTGATATCCAACTCCTTCCCATTCCAATCCTGAGACACTTCCGATAGCAGAGATGTGATATCTCAATGCTTATACCAAACCTGAGACCCTTCCTATAGCATGAGATGTGATATCCAACTACTTCCCATTCCAATCCTGAGACCCTTCCTATAGCATGAGATGTGATATCCAACTCCTTCCCTTTCCAAACCTGAGACCCTTCCTATAACATAAGATGGGATATCCAACTCCTTCCCATTCCAATCCTGAGACCCTTCCGATAGCAGAGATGTGATATCTCAATGCTTATACCAAACCTGAGACCCTTCCTGTGGCATGAGATGTCATATACAACTCCTTCTCATTCCAATCCTGAGACCCTTCCTATAGCATGAGATGTGATATCCAACTCCTTCCCATTCCAATCCTGAGACCCTTCCTATAGCATGAGATTTGATATCTCAATGTTTCTAACACCAAACCTGAGACCCTTCCTATAACATGAGATGTGATATCCAACTCCTTCCCGTTCCAAACCTGAGACTCTTCCTTTAGCATGAGATGCGATATCCAGCTCCTTCCCATTCCAATCCTGAGACACTTCCGATAGCATGAGATGTGATATCTCAATGCTTCTAATATCAAAACTGAGACCCTCCCTTTAGCATGAGATGTGATATCCAACTCCTTCCCATTCCAGTCCTGAGACCCTTCCTATAGCATGAGATATGATATCTCAATACTTCTAATACCAAACCTGAGATCCTTCTGATAACATGAGATGTGATATCCAAATCCTTCACCTTCCAAACCTGAGACCCTCCCTTTAGCATGAGATGTGATATCCAACTCCTTCCCATTCCAATCCTGAGACCCTTCTGATAGCATGAGATGTGATATCTCAAGGCTTCTAATACCAAACCTGAGATCCTTCCGATAGCATGAGATGTGATATCTCAATGCTTCTAATACCAAACCTGAGATCCTTCCTATAACATGAGATGTGATATCCAAATCCTTCCCCTTCCAAACCTGAGACCCTTCCTTTAGCATGAGATGTGATATCCAACTCCTTCCCATTCCATTCCTGAGACCCTTCTGATAGCATGATATGTGATATCTCAATGCCTCTAATACCAAACCTGAGATCCTACCTCTAACATGAAATGTGATATCCAACTCTTTCCCTTTCCAAACCTGAGAGACTTCCTATATCATGAGTGATATCCAAGTCCTTCCCATTCCAATCCTGAGACCCTTCCTAAAGCTTGAGATGTGATATCCAACTCCTTCCCATTCCAATTCTGAGACCCTTCCTATACCATGAGACTTGATATCTCAATGGTTCTAATACCAAACCTGAGACCCGTCCTATAACATGAGATGTGATATCCAAATCCTTCCCCTTCCAAACCTTAGACCCTTCCTTTATCATGAGATGTGATATCCAACTCCTTCCCATTCCAATCCTGAGACCCTTCCGATATCATGAGATGTGATATCTCAATGCTTCTAATATCAAACTTGAGACCCTCCCTATTAATGAGATGTGATATCCAAGTCCTTCCCCTTCCAAACCTGAGACCCTCCCTTTAGCATGAGATGTGATATCCAACTCCTTCCCATTCCAATCCTGAGACCCTTCCTATAGCATGAAATGTGATATCTCAATGCTTATACCAAACCTGAGACCCATCCATTAGCATGAGATGTGATATCCAACTCCTTCCCATTCCAATCCTGAGACCCGTCCTATAGCATGAGATGTGATATCTCAATGCTTATACCAAACCTGAGACCCTTCCTATAGCATGAGATGTGATATCCAACTACTTCCCATTCCAATCCTGAGACCCTTCCTATAGCATGAGATGTGATATCCAACTCCTTCCCTTTCCAAACCTGAGAGCCTATCTATAGCATGAGATGTGATATCTAAGTCCTTCCCATTCCAATCCTGAGACCCTTCCTATAGCATGAGATGTGATATCTCAATGCTTCTAATACCAAACCTGAGATCCTTCCTCTAACATGAAATGTGATATCCAACTCCTTCCCATTCCAAACCTGAGAGCCTATCTGTAGCATGAGATGTGATATCCAACTCCTTCCCATTCCAATCCTGAGACACTTCCGATAGCAGAGATGTGATATCTCAATGCTTATACCAAACCTGAGACCCTTCCTATAACATGAGATGTGATATCCAACTCCTTCCCGTTCCAAACCTGAGACTCTTCCTTTAGCATGAGATGCGATATCCAGCTCCTTCCCATTCCAATCCTGAGACACTTCCGATAGCATGAGATGTGATATCTCAATGCTTCTAATATCAAAACTGAGACCCTCCCTTTAGCATGAGATGTGATATCCAACTCCTTCCCATTCCAGTCCTGAGACCCTTCCTATAGCATGAGATATGATATCTCAATACTTCTAATACCAAACCTGAGATCCTTCTGATAACATGAGATGTGATATCCAAATCCTTCACCTTCCAAACCTGAGACCCTCCCTTTAGCATGAGATGTGATATCCAACTCCTTCCCATTCCAATCCTGAGACCCTTCTGATAGCATGAGATGTGATATCTCAAGGCTTCTAATACCAAACCTGAGATCCTTCCGATAGCATGAGATGTGATATCTCAATGCTTCTAATACCAAACCTGAGATCCTTCCTATAACATGAGATGTGATATCCAAATCCTTCCCCTTCCAAACCTGAGACCCTTCCTTTAGCATGAGATGTGATATCCAACTCCTTCCCATTCCATTCCTGAGACCCTTCTGATAGCATGATATGTGATATCTCAATGCCTCTAATACCAAACCTGAGATCCTACCTCTAACATGAAATGTGATATCCAACTCTTTCCCTTTCCAAACCTGAGAGACTTCCTATATCATGAGATGTGATATCCAAGTCCTTCCCATTCCAATCCTGAGACCCTTCCTAAAGCTTGAGATGTGATATCCAACTCCTTCCCATTCCAATTCTGAGACCCTTCCTATACCATGAGACTTGATATCTCAATGGTTCTAATACCAAACCTGAGACCCGTCCTATAACATGAGATGTGATATCCAAATCCTTCCCCTTCCAAACCTTAGACCCTTCCTTTATCATGAGATGTGATATCCAACTCCTTCCCATTCCAATCCTGAGACCCTTCCGATATCATGAGATGTGATATCTCAATGCTTCTAATATCAAACTTGAGACCCTCCCTATTAATGAGATGTGATATCCAAGTCCTTCCCATTCCAATCCTGAGACCCTTGTTATAGCATGAGATGTGATATCTCAATGCTTCTAATACCAAACATGAGACCCTTCCTATAACATGAGATGGGAATATCCAACTCCTTCCCATTCCAATCCTGAGACCTCTCCGATAGCAGAGATGTGATATCTCAATGCTTATACCAAACCTGAGATCCTTCCTATAACATGAGATGTGATATCCAATTCCTTCCCATTCCAATCCTGAGACACTTCCTATAGCATGAGATGTGATATCTCACTGCTTATACCAAACCTGAGACCCTTCCTATAGCATGAGATGTGATATCCAACTCCTTCCCATTCCAATCCTGAGACCCTTCCTATAGCATGAGATGTGATATCTCAATGCTTCTTATATCAAACTTGAGACCCTCCCTATAGCATGAGATGTGATATCCAAGTCCTTCCCATTCCAATCCTGAGACACTTCCTATAGCATGAGATGTGATATCTCAATGCTTCTAATACCAAACCTGAGACTCTTCCTATAACATGAGATGGGGTATCCAACTCCTTCCCATTCCAATCCTGAGACCCTTCCGATAGCAGAGATGTGATATCTCAATGCTTATACCAAACCTGAGACCCTTCCTATGGCATGAGATGTCATATACAACTCCTTCCCATTCCAATCCTGAGACCCTTCCTATAGCATGAGATGTGATATCTCAATGCTTATACCAAACCTGAGACCCTTCATATAGCATGAGATGTGATATCCAACTCCTTCCCATTCCAATCCTGAGACCCTTCCTATAGCATGAGATGTGATGTCTCAGTGCTTCTAATACCAAACTTGAGATCCTTCCTATAACATGAGATGTGATATCCAACTCCTTCCCAATCCAATCCTGAGACCCTTGCTATAGCATGAGATGTGATATCTCAATGCTTATACCAAACCTGAGACCCTTCCTATAGCATGAGATGTGATATCCAACTCCTTCCCATTCCAATCCTGAGACCCTTCCTATAGCATGAGATGTTATATCCAACTACTTCCCATTCCAATCCTGAGACCCTTCCTATAGCATGAGATGTGATATCCAACTCCTTCCCTTTCCAAACCTGAGAGCCTATCTATAGCATGAGATGTGATATCCAAGTCCTTCCCATTCCAATCCTGAGACACTTCCTATAGCATGAGATGTGATATCTCAATGCTTCTAATACCAAACCTGAGATCCTTCCTCTAACATGAAATGTGATATCCAACTCCTTCCCGTTCCAAACCTGAGAGCCTATCTATAGCATGAGATGTGATATCCAAGTCCTTCCCATTCCAATCCTTAGACCCTTCCTACAGCATGCAATATGATATTTCAATGATTCTAATAACAAACCTGAGACCCGTCCTATAACATGAGATGGGATATCCAACTCCTTCCCATTCCAATCCTGAGACACTTCCGATAGCAGAGATGTGATATCTCAATGCTTATACCAAACCTGAGACCCTTCCTATAACATGAGATGTGATATCCAACTCCTTCCCGTTCCAAACCTGAGCCCCTTCCTTTAGCATGAGATGTGATATCCAGCTCCTTCCCATTCCAATCCTGAGACACTTCCGATAGCATGAGATGTGATATCTCAATGCTTCTAATATCAAAACTGAGACCCTCCCTATAGCATGATATGTGATATCTAAGTCCTTGCCATTCCAATCCTGAGACCCTTCCTATAGCATGAGATGTGATATCTCAATACTTCTACCAAACCTGAGACCCTTCCTTTAGCATGAGATGTGATATCCAACACTTTCCCATTCCAGTCCTGAGACCCTTCCTATAGCATGAGATATGATATCTCAATACTTCTAATACCAAACCTGAGATCCTTCCGATAACATGAGATGTGATATCCAACTCCTTCCCATTCCAATCCTGAGACCCTTCCTATAGCATGAGAAGTGATATCTCCATGCTTATACCAAACCTGAGACCCTTCCTATAGCATGAGATGTGATATTCAACTCCTTCCCATTCCAATCCTGAGACACTTCCTATAGCATGAGAAGTGATATCTCCATGCGTATACCAAACCTGAGACCCTTCCTATAGCATGAGATGTGATATCCAAATCCTTCCCAATCCAATCCTGAGACCCTTCCTATAGCATGAGATGTGATATCTCAATGCTTATACCAAACCAGGGACCCGTCCTATAACATGAGATGGGATATCCAACTCCTTCCCATTTCAATCCTGAGCCACTTCCGATAGCAGAGATGTGATATCTCAATGCTTATACCAAACCTGAGACCCTTCCTATAACATGAGATGTGATATCCAACTCATTCCCGTTCCAAACCTGAGACACTTCCTATAGCATATGTGATATCCAACTCCTTCCCATTCCAAACATGAGACCCTTCCTATAGCAAGAATGTAATATCCAACTCCTACCCATTCCAATCCTGAGACCATTCCTATAGCATGAGATGTGATATATTAATGCTTCTAATACCAAACCTGAGATCCTTCCTATGACATGAAATGTGATATCCAAATCCTTCCCATTCCAAACCTGAGACCCTTCCTACAGCATGCGATGTGATATCTCAATGCTTCTAATATCAAACCTGAGACCCGTCCTATAACATGAGATGGGATATCCAACTCCTTCCCGTTCCAAACCTGATACCCTTCCTATAGCATGAGATGTGATATCCAATTCCTTCCCATCCCAATACTAAGACACCTCCGATAGCAGAGATGTGATATCTCAATGCTTATACCAAACCTGAGACTCTTCCTATAACATGAGATGTGATATCCAACTCCTTCCCATTCTAAACCTGAGACCCTTCCTATAGCATGAGATGTGATATCCAATTCCTTCCCATTCCAATCCTGAGACCCTTCCGATAGCATGAGATGTGATATCTCAATGCTTCTAATACCAAACTTGTGATCCTTCCTATAATAAGAGATGTGATATCCAAATCCTTCGCCTTCCAAACCTGAGACCCTCCCTTTAGCATGAGATGTGATATCTCAATGCCTCTAATACCAAACCTGAGATCCTTCCTCTAACATGAGATGTGATATCCAAATCCTTCCCCTTCCAAACCTGAGACCCTCCCTTTAGCATGAGATGTGATATTCAACTCCTTCCCATTCCAATCCTGAGACCCTTCTGATAGCATGAGATGTGATATCTCAATGCCTCTAATACCAAACCTGAGATCCTACCTCTAACATGAAATGTGATATCCAACTCCTTCCCTTTCCAAACGTGGGACCCTCCCTATAGCATGAGATGTGATATCTCAATGCTTCTACCAAACCTGAGACCCTTCCTTTAGCATGAGATGTGATATCCAACTCATTCCCATTCCAGTCCTGAGACCCTTCCTATAGCATGAGATATGATATCTCAATACTTCTAATACCAAACCTGAGATCCTTCCGATAACATGAGATGTGATATCCAAATCCTTCCCCTTCCAAACCTGAGACCCTCCCTTTAGCATGAGATGTGATATCCAACTCCTTCCCATTCCAATCCTGGGACCCTTCTGATAGCATGAGATGTGATATCTCAATGCTTCTAATACCAAACCTGAGATCCTTCCTATAACATGAGATGTGATATCCAACTCCTTCCCATTCCAATCCTGAGACCCTTCCTATAGCATGAGAAGTGATATCTCCATGCTTATACCAAACCTGAGACCCTTCCTATAGCATGAGATGTGATATTCAACTCCTTCCCATTCCAATCCTGAGACCCTTCCTATAGCATGAGAAGTGATATCTCCATGCGTATACCAAACCTGAGACCCTTCCTATAGCATGAGATGTGATATCCAAATCCTTCCCATTCCAATCCTGAGACCCTTCCTATAGCATGAGATGTGATATCTCAATGCTTATACCAAACCAGAGACCCGTCCTATAACATGAGATGGGATATCCAACTCCTTCCCATTCCAAACCTGAGCCACTTCCGATAGCAGAGATGTGATATCTCAATGCTTATACCAAACCTGAGACCCTTCCTATAACATGAGATGTGATATCCAACTCATTCCCGTTCCAAACCTGAGACACTTCCTATAGCATATGTGATATCCAACTCCTTCCCATTCCAAACATGAGACCCTTCCTATAGCAAGAATGTAATATCCAACTCCTACCCATTCCAATCCTGAGACCATTCCTATAGCATGAGATGTGATATATCAATGCTTCTAATACCAAACCTGAGATCCTTCCTATGACATGAAATGTGATATCCAAATCCTTACCATTCCAAACCTGAGACCCGTCCTACAGCATGCGATGTGATATCTCAATGCTTCTAATATCAAACCTGAGACCCGTCCTATAACATGAGATGGGATATCCAACTCCTTCCCGTTCCAAACCTGATACCCTTCCTATAGCATGAGATGTGATATCCAATTCCTTCCCATCCCAATCCTGAGACACCTCCGATAGCAGAGATGTGATATCTCAATGCTTATACCAAACCTGAGACTCTTCCTATAACATGAGATGTGATATCCAACTCCTTCCCGTTCCAAACCTGAGACCCTTCCTATAGCATGAGATGTGATATCCAATTCCTTCCCATTCCAATCCTGAGACCCTTCCGATAGCATGAGATGTGATATCTCAATGCTTCTAATACCAAACTTGTGATCCTTCCTATAATAAGAGATGTGATATCCAAATCCTTCGCCTTCCAAACCTGAGACCATCCCTTTAGCATGAGATGTGATATCTCAATGCCTCTAATACCAAACCTGAGATCCTTCCTCTAACATGAGATGTGATATCCAAATCCTTCCCCTTCCAAACCTGAGACCCTCCCTTTAGCATGAGATGTGATATCCAAATCCTTCCCATTCCAATCCTGAGACCCTTCTGATAGCATGAGATGTGATATCTCAATGCCTCTAATACCAAACCTGAGATCCTACCTCTAACATGAAATGTGATATCTAACTCCTTCCCTTTCCAAACGTGAGACCCTCCCTATAGCATGAGATCTGATATCCAAGTCCTTCCCATTCCAATCCTGACACCCTTCCTATAGCATGAGATGTGATATCTCAATGCTTCTAATACCAAACCTGAGACCCTTCCTATAACATAAGATGGGATATCCAACTCCTTCCCATTCCAATCCTGAGACCCTTCCGATAGCAGAGATGTGATATCTCAATGCTTATACCAAACCTGAGACTCTTCCTATAACATGAGATGTGATATCCAACTCCTTCCCGTTCCAAACCTGAGACCCTTCCTATAGCATGAGATGTGATATCCAATTCCTTCCCATTCCAATCCTGAGACCCTTCCGATAGCATGAGATGTGATATCTCAATGCTTCTAATACCAAACTTGTGATCCTTCCTATAATAAGAGATGTGATATCCAAATCCTTCGCCTTCCAAACCTGAGACCCTCCCTTTAGCATGAGATGTGATATCTCAATGCCTCTAATACCAAACCTGAGATCCTTCCTCTAACATGAGATGTGATATCCAAATCCTTCCCCTTCCAAACCTGAGACCCTTCCTTTAGCATGAGATGTGATATCCAGCTCCTTCCCATTCCAATCCTGAGACACTTCCGATAGCATGAGATGTGATATCTCAATGCTTCTAATATCAAAACTGAGACCCTCCCTATAGCATGATATGTGATATCTAAGTCCTTGCCATTAAAATCCTGAGACCCTTCCTATAGCATGAGATGTGATATCTCAATGCTTCTACCAAACCTGAGACCCTTCCTTTAGCATGAGATGTGATATCCAACTCCTTCCCATTCCAGTCCTGAGACCCTTCCTATAGCATGAGATATGATATCTCAATACTTCTAATACCAAACCTGAGATCCTTCCGATAACATGAGATGTGATATCCAAATCCTTCCCCTTCCAAACCTGAGACCCTCCCTTTAGCATGAGATGTGATATCCAACTCCTTCCCATTCCAATCCTGGGACCCTTCTGATAGCATGAGATGTGATATCTCAATGCTTCTAATACCAAACTTGAGATCCTTCCTATAACATGAGATGTGATATCCAACTCCTTCCCATTCCAATCCTGAGACCCTTCCTATAGCATGAGAAGTGATATCTCCATGCTTATACCAAACCTGAGACCCTTCCTATAGCATGAGATGTGATATTCAACTCCTTCCCATTCCAATCCTGAGACCCTTCCTATAGCATGAGAAGTGATATCTCCATGCGTATACCAAACCTGAGACGCTTCCTATAGCATGAGATGTGATATCCAAATCCTTCCCATTCCAATCCTGAGACCCTTCCTATAGCATGAGATGTGATATCTCAATGCTTATACCAAACCAGAGACCCATCCTATAACGAGATGGGATATCCAACTCCTTCCCATTCCAATCCTGAGCCACTTCCGATAGCAGAGATGTGATATCTCAATGCTTATACCAAAGCTGAGACCCTTCCTATAACATGAGATGTGATATCCAACTCATTCCCGTTCCAAACCTGAGACACTTCCTTTAGCATGAGATGTGATATCTCAATGCCTCTAATACCAAACCTGAGATCCTACCTCTAACATGAAATGTGATATCCAACTCCTTCCCTTTCCAAACGTGAGACCCTCCCTATAGCATGAGATCTGATATCCAAGTCCTTCCCATTCCAATCCTGAGACCCTTCCTATAGCATGAGATGTGATATCTCAATGCTTCTAATACCAAACCTGAGACCCTTCCTATAACATAAGATGGGATATCCAACTCCTTCCCATTCCAATCCTGAGACCCTTCCGATAGCAGAGATGTGATATCTCAATGCTTATACCAAACCTGAGACCCTTCCTGTGGCATGAGATGTCATATACAACTCCTTCCCATTCCAATCCTGAGACCCTTCCTATAGCATGAGATGTGATATCCAACTCCTTCCCATTCCAATCCTGAGACCCTTCCTATAGCATGAGATTTGATATCTCAATGCTTCTAACACCAAACCTGAGATCCTTCCGATAGCATGAGATGTGATATCTCAATGCTTCTAATACCAAACCTGAGATCATTCCTATAACACGAGATGTAATATCCAAATCCTTCCCCTTCCAAACCTGAGACCCTCCCTTTAGCATGAGATGTGATATCCAACTCCTTCCCATTCCAATCCTGAGACCCTTCCTATAGCATGAAATGTGATATCTCAATGCTTATACCAAACCTGAGACCCATCCATTAGCATGAGATGTGATATCCAACTCCTTCCCATTCCAATCCTGAGACCCTTCCTATAGCATGAGATGTGATGTCTCAATGCTTCTAATACCAAACCTTAGATCCTTCCTATAACATGAGATGTGATATCCAACTCCTTCCATTCCAATCCTGAGACCCGTCCTATAGCATGAGATGTGATATCTCAATGCTTATACCAAACCTGAGACCCTTCCTATAGCATGAGATGTGATATCCAACTACTTCCCATTCCAATCCTGAGACCCTTCCTATAGCATGAAATGTGATATCCAACTCCTTCCCTTTCCAAACCTGAGAGCCTATCTATAGCATGAGATGTGATATCTAAGTCCTTCCCATTCCAATCCTGAGACCCTTCCTATAGCATGAGATGTGATATCTCAATGCTTCGAATACCAAACCTGAGATCCTTCCTCTAACATGAAATGTGATATCCAACTCCTTCCCATTCCAAACCTGAGAGCCTATCTGTAGCATGAGATGTGATATCCAAGTCCTTCCCATTCCAATCCTTAGACCCTTCCTACAGCATGCAATATGATATCTCAATGATTCTAATAACAAACCTGAGACCCGTCCTATAACATGAGATGGGATATCCAACTCCTTCCCATTCCAATCCTGAGACACTTCCGATAGCAGAGATGTGATATCTCAATGCTTATACCAAACCTGAGACCCTTCTTATAACATGAGATGTGATATCCAACTCCTTCCCGTTCCAAACCTGAGACTCTTCCTTTAGCATGAGATGCGATATCCAGCTCCTTCCCATTCCAATCCTGAGACACTTCCGATAGCATGAGATGTGATATCTCAATGCTTCTAATATCAAAACTGAGACCCTCCCTTTAGCATGAGATGTGATATCCAACTCCTTGCCATTCCAGTCCTGAGACCCTTCCTATAGCATGAGATATGATATCTCAATACTTCTAATACCAAACCTGAGATCCTTCTGATAACATGAGATGTGATATCCAAATCCTTCCCCTTCCAAACCTGAGACCCTCCCTTTAGCATGAGATGTGATATCCAACTCCTTCCCATTCCAATCCTGAGACCCTTCTGATAGCATGAGATGTGATATCTCAAGGCTTCTAATACCAAACCTGAGATCCTTCCTATAACATGAGATGTGATATCCAAATCCTTCCCCTTCCAAACCTGAGACCCTTCCTTTAGCATGAGATGTGATATCCAACTCCTTCCCATTCCATTCCTGAGACCCTTCTGTTAGCATGATATGTGATATCTCAATGCCTCTAATACCAAACCTGAGATCCTACCTCTAACATGAAATGTGATATCCAACTCTTTCCCTTTCCAAACCTGAGAGACTTCCTATAGCATGAGATGTGATATCCAAGTCCTTCCCATTCCAATCCTGAGACCCTTCCTATAGCTTGAGATGTGATATCCAACTCCTTCCCATTCCAATTCTGAGACCCTTCCTATACCATGAGACTTGATATCTCAAAGGTTCTAATACCAAACCTGAGACCGGTCCTATAACATGAGATGTGATATCCAAATCCTTCCCCTTCCAAACCTTAGACCCTTCGTTTATCATGAGATGTGATATCCAACTCCTTCCATTCCAATCCTGAGACCCTTCCGATATCATGAGATGTGATATCTCAATGCTTCTAATATCAAACTTGAGACCCTCCCTATTAATGAGATGTGATATCCAAGTCCTTCCCATTCCAATCCTGAGACCCTTCCTATAGCATGAGATGTGATATCTCAATGCTTCTAATACCAAACATGAGACCCTTACTATAACATGAGATGGGAATATCCAACTCCTTCCCATTCCAATCCTGAGACCTCTCCGATAGCAGAGATGTGATATCTCAATGCTTATACCAAACCTGAGATCCTTCCTATAACATGAGATGTGATATCCAATTCCTTCCCATTCCAATCCTGAGACACTTCCTATAGCATGAGATGTGATATCTCAATGCTTATACCAAACCTGAGACCCTTCCTATAGCATGAGATGTGATATCCAACTCCTTCCCATTCCAATCCTGAGACCCTTCCTATAGCATGAGATGTGATGTCTCAGTGCTTCTAATACCAAACCTGAGATCCTTCCTATAACATGAGATGTGATATCCAACTCCTTCCCAATCCAATCCTGAGACCCTTCCTATAGCATGAGATGTGATATCTCAATGCTTATACCAAACCTGAGAATCTTCCTATAGCATGAGATGTGATATCCAACTCCTTCCCATTCCAACCCTGAGACCCTTCCTATAGCATGAGATGTTATATCCAACTACTTCCCATTCCAATCCTGAGACCCTTCCTATAGCATGAGATGTGATATCCAACTCCTTCCCTTTCCAAACCTGAGAGCCTATCTATAGCATGAGATGTGATATCCAAGTCCTTCCCATTCCAATCCTGAGACCCTTCCTATAGCATGAGATGTGATATCTCAATGCTTCTAATACCAAACCTGAGATCCTTCCTCTAACATGAAATGTGATATCCAACTCCTTCCCGTTCCAAACCTGAGAGCCTATCTATAGCATGAGATGTGATATCCAAGTCCTTCCCATTCCAATCCTTAGACCCTTCCTACAGCATGCAATATGATATCTCAATGATTCTAATAACAAACCTGAGACCCGTCCTATAACATGAGATGGGATATCCAACTCCTTCCCATTCCAATCCTGAGACACTTCCGATAGCAGAGATGTGATATCTCAATGCTTATACCAAACCTGAGACCCTTCCTATAACATGAGATGTGATATCCAACTCATTCCCGTTCCAAACCTGAGACACTTCCTATAGCATATGTGATATCCAACTCCTTCCCATTCCAAACATGAGACCCTTCCTATAGCAAGAATGTAATATCCAACTCCTACCCATTCCAATCCTGAGACCATTCCTATAGCATGAGATGTGATATATCAATGCTTCTAATACCAAACCTGAGATCCTTCCTATGACATGAAATGTGATATCCAAATCCTTCCCATTCCAAACCTGAGACCCTTCCTACAGCATGCGATGTGATATCTCAATGCTTCTAATATCAAACCTGAGACCCGTCCTATAACATGAGATGGGATATCCAACTCCTTCCCGTTCCAAACCTGATACCCTTCCTATAGCATGAGATGTGATATCCAATTCCTTCCCATCCCAATCCTGAGACACCTCCGATAGCAGAGATGTGATATCTCAATGCTTATACCAAACCTGAGACTCTTCCTATAACATGAGATGTGATATCCAACTCCTTCCCGTTCCAAACCTGAGACCCATCCTATAGCACGAGATGTGATATCCAATTCCTTCCCATTCCAATCCTGAGACACTTCCGATAGCATGAGATGTGATATCTCAATGCTTCTAATACCAAACTTGTGATCCTTCCTATAATAAGAGGTGATATCCAAATCCTTCGCCTTCCAAACCTGAGACCCTCCCTTTAGCATGAGATGTGATATCTCAATGCCTCTAATACCAAACCTGAGATCCTTCCTCTAACATGAGATGTGATATCCAAATCCTTCCCCTTCCAAACCTGAGACCCTCCCTTTAGCATGAGATGTGATTTCCAACTCCTTCCCATTCCAATCCTGAGACCCTTCTGATAGCATGAGATGTGATATCTCAATGCCTCTAATACCAAACCTGAGATCCTACCTCTAACATGAAATGTGATATCCAACTCCTTCCCTTTCCAAACGTGAGACCCTCCCTATAGCATGAGATCTGATATCCAAGTCCTTCCCATTCCAATCCTGAGACCCTTCCTATAGCATGAGATGTGATATCTCAATGCTTCTAATACCAAACCTGAGACCCTTCCTATAACATAAGATGGGATATCCAACTCCTTCCCATTCCAATCCTGAGACCCTTCCGATAGCAGAGATGTGATATCTCAATGCTTATACCAAACCTGAGACCCTTCCTGTGGCATGAGATGTCATATACAACTCCTTCCCATTCCAATCCTGAGACCCTTCCTATAGCATGAGATGTGATATCCAACTCCTTCCCATTCCAATCCTGAGACCCTTCCTATAGCATGAGATTTGATATCTCAATGCTTCTAACACCAAACCTGAGATCCTTCCGATAGCATGAGATGTGATATCTCAATGCTTCTAATACCAAACCTGAGATCATTCCTATAACACGAGATGTAATATCCAAATCCTTCCCCTTCCAAACCTGAGACCCTCCCTTTATCATGAGATGTGATATCCAACTCCTTCCCATTCCAATCCTGAGACCCTTCCTATAGCATGATATGTGATGTCTCAATGCTTCTAATACCAAACCTGAGATCCTTCCTATAACATGAGATGTGATATCCAACTCCTTCCAATTCCAATCCTGAGACACTTCCTATAGCATGAGAAGTGATATCTCAATGCTTATACCAAACCTGAGACCCTTCCTACGGCATGAGATGTCATATACAACTCCTTCCCATTCCAATCCTGAGACCCTTTCTATAGCATGAGATGTGATATCTCAATGCTTATACCAAACCTGAGACCCTTCCTATAGCATGAGATGTGATATCCAACTCCTTCCCATTCCAATCCTGAGACCCTTCCTATAGCATGAGATGTGATGTCTCAATGCTTCTAATACCAAACCTGAGATCCTTCCTATAACATGAGATGTGATATCCAACTCCTTCCATTCCAATCCTGAGATCCGTCCTATAGCATGAGATGTGATATCTCAATGCTTATACCAAACCTGAGACCCTTCCTATAGCATGAGATGTGATATCCAACTACTTCCCATTCCAATCCTGAGACCCTTCCTATAGCATGAGATGTGATATACAACTCCTTCCCTTTCCAAACCTGAGAGCCTATCTATAGTATGAGATGTGATATCCAAGTCCTTCCCATTCCAATCCTGAGACCCATCCTATAGCATGAGATGTGATATCTCAATGCTTCTAATACCAAACCTGAGACCCTTCCGATAGCATGAGATGTGATATCCAACTCCTTCCCATTCCAATCCTGAGACCCTTCCTATAGCATGAGATGTGATATCCAACTCCTTCCATTCCAATCCTGAGACCCGTCCTATAGCATGAGATGTGATATCTCAATGCTTATACCAAACCAAAGACCCTTCGTATAGCATGAGATGTGATATCCAACTACTTCCCATTCCAATCCTGAGACCCTTCCTATAGCATGAGATGTGATATCCAACTCCTTCCCTTTCCAAACCTGAGAGCCTATCTATAGCATGAGATGGGATATCCAACTCCTTCCCATTCCAATCCTGAGACACTTCCGATAGCAGAGATGTGATATCTCAATGCTTATACCACACCTGAGACCCTTCCTATAACATGAGATGTGATATCCAACTCCTTCCCGTTCCAAACCTGAGACCCTTCCTTTAGCATGAGATGTGATATCCAGCTCCTTCCCATTCCAATCCTGAGACACTTCCGATAGCATGAGATGTGATATCTCAATGCTTCTAATATCAAAACTGAGACCCTCCCTATAGCATGATATGTGATATCTAAGTCCTTCCCATTCCAATCCTGAGACCCTTCCTATAGCATGAGATGTGATATCTCAATGCTTCTACCAAACCTGAGACCCTTCCTTTAGCATGAGATGTGATATCCAACTCCTTCCCATTCCAGTCCTGAGACCCTTCCTATAGCATGAGATATGACATCTCAATACTTCTAATACCAAACCTGAGATCCTTCCGATAACATGAGATGTGATATCCAAATCCTTCCCCTTCCAAACCTGAGACCCTCCCTTTAGCATGAGATGTGATATCCAACTCCTTCCCATTCCAATCCTGAGACCCTTCTGATAGCATGAGATGTGATATCTCAATGCTTCTAATACCAAACCTGAGATCCTTCCTATAACATGAGATGTGATATCCAACTCCTTCCCATTCCAATCCTGAGACCCTTCCTATAGCATGAGAAGTGATATCTCCATGTGTATACCAAACCTGAGACCCTTCCTATAGCATGAGATGTGATATCCAAATCCTTCCCATTCCAATCCTGAGACCCTTCCTATAGCATGAGATGTGATATCTCAATGCTTATACCAAACCAGAGACCCGTCCTATAACATGAGATGGGATATCCAACTCCTTCCCATTCCAATCCTGAGCCACTTCCGATAGCAGATATGTGATATCTCAATGCTTATACCAAACCTGAGACCCTTCCTATAACATGAGATGTGATATCCAACTCATTCCCGTTCCAAACCTGAGACACTTCCTATAGCATATGTGATATCCAACTCCTTCCCATTCCAAACATGAGACCCTTCCTATAGCAAGAATGTAATATCCAACTCCTAACCATTCCAATCCTGAGACCATTCCTATAGCATGAGATGTGATATATCAATGCTTCTAATAACAAACCTGAGATCCTTCCTATGACATGAAATGTGATATCCTAATCCTTCCCATTCCAAACCTGAGACCCTTCCTACAGCATGCGATGTGATATCTCAATGCTTCTAATATCAAACCTGAGACCCGTCCTATAACATGAGATGGGATATCCAACTCCTTCCCGTTCCACACCTGATACCCTTCCTATAGCATGAGATGTGATATCCAATTCCTTCCCATCCCAATCCTGAGACACCTCCGATAGCAGAGATGTGATATCGCAATGCTTATACCAAACCTGAGACTCTTCCTATAACATGAGATGTGATATCCGACTCCTTCCCGTTCCAAACCTGAGACCCTTCCTATAGCATGAGATGTGATATCCAACTCCTTCCCATTCCAATCCTGAGACCCTTCCGATAGCATGAGATGTGATATCTCAATGCTTCTAATACCAAACCTGAGATCCTTCCTATAACATGAGATGTGATATCCAACTCCTTCCCATTCCAATCCTGAGACCCTTCCTATAGCATGAGAAGTGATATCTCCATGCTTATACCAAACCTGAGACCCTTCCTATAGCATGAGATGTGATATCCAACTCCTTCCCATTCCAATCCTGAGACCCTTCCTATAGCATGAGAAGTGATATCTCCATGTGTATACCAAACCTGAGACCCTTCCTATAGCATGAGATGTGATATCCAAATCCTTCCCATTCCAATCCTGAGACCCTTCCTATAGCATGAGATGTGATATCTCAATGCTTATACCAAACCAGAGACCCGTCCTATAACATGAGATGGGATATCCAACTCCTTCCCATTCCAATCCTGAGCCACTTCCGATAGCAGAGATGTGATATCTCAATGCTTATACCAAACCTGAGACCCTTCCTATAACATGAGATGTGATATCCAACTCATTATCGTTCCAAACCTGAGACACTTCCTATAGCATATGTGATATCCAACTCCTTCCCATTCCAAACATGAGATCCTTCCTATAGCAAGAATGTTATATCCAACTCCTACCCATTCCAATCCTGAGACCATTCCTATAGCATGAGATGTGATATATCAATGCTTCTAATACCAAACCTGAGATCCTTCCTATGACATGAAATGTGATATTCAAATCCTTCCCATTCCAAACCTGAGACCCTTCCTACAGCATGCGATGTGATATCTCAATGCTTCTAATATCAAACCTGAGACCCGTCCTATAACATGAGATGGGATATCCAACTCCTTCCCGTTCCAAACCTGATACCCTTCCTATAGCATGAGATGTGATATCCAATTCCTTCCCATCCCAATCCTGAGACACCTCCGATAGCATGAGATGTGATATCTCAATGCTTCTAATACCAAACCTGAGATCCTTCCTATAACATGAGATGTGATATCCAACTCCTTCCCATTCCAATCCTGAGACCCTTCCTATAGCATGAGAAGTGATATATCCATGCTTATACCAAACCTGAGACCCTTCCTATAGCATGAGATGTGATATCCAACTCCTTCCCATTCCAATCCTGAGACCCTTCCTATAGCATGAGAAGTGATATCTCCATGTGTATACCAAACCTGAGACCCTTCCTATAGCATGAGATGTGATATCCAAATCCTTCCCATTCCAATCCTGAGACCCTTCCTATAGCATGAGATGTGATATCTCAATGCTTATACCAAACCAGAGACCCGTCCTATAACATGAGATGGGATATCCAACTCCTTCCCATTCCAATCCTGAGCCACTTCCGATAGCAGATATGTGATATCTCAATGCTTATACCAAACCTGAGACCCTTCCTATAACATGAGATGTGATATCCAACTCATTCCCGTTCCAAACCTGAGACACTTCCTATAGCATATGTGATATCCAACTCCTTCCCATTCCAAACATGAGACCCTTCCTATAGCAAGAATGTAATATCCAACTCCTACCCATTCCAATCCTGAGACCATTCCTATAGCATGAGATGTGATATATCAATGCTTCTAATACCAAACCTGAGATCCTTCATATGACATGAAATGTGATATCCAAATCCTTCCCATTCCAAACCTGAGACCCTTCCTACAGCATGCGATGTGATATCTCAATGCTTCTAATATCAAACCTGAGACCCGTCCTATAACATGAGATGGGATATCCAACTCCTTCCCGTTCCAAACCTGATACCCTTCCTATAGCATGAGATGTGATATCCAATTCCTTCCCATCCCAATCCTGAGACACCTCCGATAGCAGAGATGTGATATCTCAATGCTTATACCAAACCTGAGACTCTTCCTATAACATGAGATGTGATATCCGACTCCTTCCCGTTCCAAACCTGAGACCCTTCCTATAGCATGAGATGTGATATCCAACTCCTTCCCATTCCAATCCGGAGAACCTTCCGATAGCATGAGATGTGATATCTCAATGCTTCTAATACCAAACCTGAGATCCTTCCTATAACATGAGATGTGATATCCAACTCCTTCCCATTCCAATCCTGAGACCCTTCCTATAGCATGAGAAGTGATATCTCCATGCTTATACCAAACCTGAGACCCTTCCTATAGCATGAGATGTGATATCCAACTCCTTCCCATTCCAATCCTGAGACCCTTCCTATAGCATGAGAAGTGATATCTCCATGTGTATACCAAACCTGAGACCCTTCCTATAGCATGAGATGTGATATCCAAATCCTTCCCATTCCAATCCTGAGACCCTACCTATAGCATGAGATGTGATATCTCAATGCTTATACCAAACCAGAGACCCGTCCTATAACATGAGATGGGATATCCAACTCCTTCCCATTCCAATCCTGAGCCACTTCCGATAGCAGATATGTGATATCTCAATGCTTATACCAAACCTGAGACCCTTCCTATAACATGAGATGTGATATCCAACTCATTCCCGTTCCAAACCTGAGACACTTCCTATAGCATATGTGATATCCAACTCCTTCCCATTCCAAACATGAGACCCTTCCTATAGCAAGAATGTAATATCCAACTCCTACCCATTCCAATCCTGAGACCATTCCTATAGCATGAGATGTGATATATCAATGCTTCTAATACCAAACCTGAGATCCTTCCTATGACATGAAATGTGATATCCAAATCCTTCCCATTCCAAACCTGAGACCCTTCCTACAGCATGCGATGTGATATCTCAATGCTTCTAATATCAAACCTGAGACCCGTCCTATAACATGAGATGGGATATCCAACTCCTTCCCGTTCCAAACCTGATACCCTTCCTATAGCATGAGATGTGATATCCAATTCCTTCCCATCCCAATCCTGGGACACCTCCGATAGCATGAGATGTGACATCTCAATGCTTCTAATACTAAACCTGAGATCCTTCCTATAACATGAGATGTGATATCCAACTCCTTCCCATTCCAATCCTGAGACCCTTCCTATAGCATGAGAAGTGATATCTCCATGCTTATACCAAACCTGAGACCCTTCCTATAGCATGAGATGTGATATCCAACTCCTTCCCATTCCAATCCTGAGACCCTTCCTATAGCATGAGATGTGATATCTCAATGCTTATACCAAACCTGAGACCCTTCCTATAGATTGAGATGTGATATCCAACTCCTTCCCATTCCAATCCTGAGACCCTTCCTATAGCATGAGATGTGATATCCAACTACTTCCCATTCCAATCCTGAGACCCTTCCTATAGCATGAGATGTGATATCCAACTCCTTCCCTTTCCAAACCTGAGAGCCTATCTATAGCATGAGATGTGATATCCAAGTCCTTCCCATTCCAATCCTGAGACCCTTCCTATAGCATGAGATGTGATATCTCAATGCTTCTAATACCAAACCTGAGATCCTTCCTCTAACATGAAATGTGATATCCAACTCCTTCCCGTTCCAAACCTGAGAGCCTATCTATAGCATGAGATGTGATATCCAACTCCTTCCCATTCCAAACATGAGACCCTTCCTATAGCAAGAATGTAATATCCAACTCCTACCCATTCCAATCCTGAGACCATTCCTATAACATGAGATGTGATATATCAATGCTTCTAATACCAAACCTGAGATCCTTCCTATGACATGAAATGTGATATCCAAATGCTTCCCATTCCAAACCTGGACCCTTCCTACAGCATGCGATGTGATATCTCAATGCTTCTAATATCAAACCTGAGACCCGTCCTATAACATGAGATGGGATATCCAACTCCTTCCCGTTCCAAACCTGATACCCTTCCTATAGCATGAGATGTGATATCCAATTCCTTCCCATCCCAATCCTGAGACACCTCCGATAGCAGAGATGTGATATCTCAATGCTTATACCAAACCTGAGACTCTTCCTATAACATGAGATGTGATATCCAACTCCTTCCCGTTCCAAACCTGAGACCCTTCCTATAGCATGAGATGTGATATCCAATTCCTTCCCATTCCAATCCTGAGACCCTTCCGATAGCAGAGATGTGATATCTCAATGCTTAAACCAAACCTGAGACCCTTCCTATGGCATGAGATGTCATATACAACTCCTTCCCATTCCAATCCTGAGACCCTTCCTATAGCATGAGATGTGATATCTCAATGCTTATACCAAACCTGAGACCCTTCCAATAGCATGAGATGTGATATCCAACTCCTTCCCATTCCAATCCTGAGACCCTTCCTATAGCATGAGATGTGATGTCTCAGTGCTTCTAATACCAAACCTGAGATGCTTCCTATAACATGAGATGTGATATCCAACTCCTTCCCAATCCAATCCTGAGACCCTTCCTATAGCATGAGATGTGATATCTCAATGCTTATACCAAACCTGAGACCCTTCCTATAGATTGAGATGTGATATCCAACTCCTTCCCATTCCAATCCTGAGACCCTTCCTATAGCATGAGATGTGATATCCAACTACTTCCCATTCCAATCCTGAGACCCTTCCTATAGCATGAGATGTGATATCCAACTCCTTCCCTTTCCAAACCTGAGAGCCTATCTATAGCATGAGATGTGATATCCAAGTCCTTCCCATTCCAATCCTGAGACCCTTCCTAAAGCTTGAGATGTGATATCCAACTCCTTCCCATTCCAATCCTTAGACCCTTCCTACAGCATGCAATATGATATCTCAATGATTCTAATAACAAACCTGAGACCCGTCCTATAACATGAGATGTGATATCCAACTCCTTCCCGTTCCAAACCTGAGACCCTTCCTTTAGCATGAGATGTGATATCCAGCTCCTTCCCATTCCAATCCTGAGACACTTCCGATAGCATGAGATGTGATATCTCAATGCTTCTAATATCAAAACTGAGACCCTCCCTATAGCATGATATGTGAAATCTAAGTCCTTGCCATTCCAATCCTGAGACCCTTCCTATGGCATGAGATGTGATATCTCAATGCTTCTACCAAACCTGAGACCCTTCCTTTAGCATGAGATGTGATATCCAACTCCTTCCCATTCCAGTCCTGAGACCCTTCCTATAGCATGAGATATGATATCTCAATACTTCTAATACCAAACCTGAGATCCTTCCGATAACATGAGATGTGATATCCAAATCCTTCCCCTTCCAAACCTGAGACCCTCCCTTTAGCATGAGATGTGATATCCAACTCCTTCCCATTCCAATCCTGGGACCCTTCTGATAACATGAGATGTGATATCTCAATGCTTCTAATACCAAACCTGAGATCCTTCCTATAACATGAGATGTGATATCCAACTGCTTCCCATTCCAATCCTGAGACCCTTCCTATGGCATGAGAAGTGATATCTCCATGCTTATACCAAACCTGAGACCCTTCCTATAGCATGAGATGTGATATTCAACTCCTTCCCATTCCAATCCTGAGACCCTTCCTATAGCATGAGAAGTGATATCTCCATGCGTATACCAAACCTGAGACCCTTCCTATAGCATGAGATGTGATATCCAAATCCTTCCCATTCCAATCCTGAGACCCTTCCTATAGCATGAGATGTGATATCTCAATGCTTATACCAAACCAGAGACCCGTCCTATAACATGAGATGGGATATCCAACTCCTTCCCATTCCAATCCTGAGCCACTTCCGATAGCAGAGATGTGATATCTCAATGCTTATACCAAACCTGAGACCCTTCCTATAACATGAGATGTGATATCCAACTCATTCCCGTTCCAAACCTGAGACACTTCCTATAGCATATGTGATATCCAACTCCTTCCCATTCCAAACATGAGACCCTTCCTATAGCAAGAATGTAATATCCAACTCCTACCCATTCCAATCCTGAGACCATTCCTAAAGCATGAGATGTGATATATCAATGCTTCTAATACCAAACCTGAGATCCTTCCTATGACATGAAATGTGATATCCAAATCCTTCCCATTCCAAACCTGAGACCCTTCCTACAGCATGCGATGTGATATCTCAATGCTTCTAATATCAAACCTGAGACCCGTCCTATAACATGAGATGGGATATCCAACTCCTTCCCGTTCCAAACCTGATACCCTTCCTATAGCATGAGATGTGATATCCAATTCCTTCCCATCCCAATCCTGAGACACCTCCGATAGCAGAGATGTGATATCTCAATGCTTATACCAAACCTGAGACTCTTCCTATAACATGAGATGTGATATCCAACTCCTTCCCGTTCCAAACCTGAGACCCATCCTATAGCACGAGATGTGATATCCAATTCCTTCCCATTCCAATCCTGAGACACTTCCGATAGCATGAGATGTGATATCTCAATGCTTCTAATACCAAACTTGTGATCCTTCCTATAATAAGAGGTGATATCCAAATCCTTCGCCTTCCAAACCTGAGACCCTCCCTTTAGCATGAGATGTGATATCTCAATGCCTCTAATACCAAACCTGAGATCCTTCCTCTAACATGAGATGTGATATCCAAATCCTTCCCCTTCCAAACCTGAGACCCTCCCTTTAGCATGAGATGTGATTTCCAACTCCTTCCCATTCCAATCCTGAGACCCTTCTGATAGCATGAGATGTGATATCTCAATGCCTCTAATACCAAACCTGAGATCCTACCTCTAACATGAAATGTGATATCCAACTCCTTCCCTTTCCAAACGTGAGACCCTCCCTATAGCATGAGATCTGATATCCAAGTCCTTCCCATTCCAATCCTGAGACCCTTCCTATAGCATGAGATGTGATATCTCAATGCTTCTAATACCAAACCTGAGACCCTTCCTATAACATAAGATGGGATATCCAACTCCTTCCCATTCCAATCCTGAGACCCTTCCGATAGCAGAGATGTGATATCTCAATGCTTATACCAAACCTGAGACCCTTCCTGTGGCATGAGATGTCATATACAACTCCTTCCCATTCCAATCCTGAGACCCTTCCTATAGCATGAGATGTGATATCCAACTCCTTCCCATTCCAATCCTGAGACCCTTCCTATAGCATGAGATTTGATATCTCAATGCTTCTAACACCAAACCTGAGATCCTTCCGATAGCATGAGATGTGATATCTCAATGCTTCTAATACCAAACCTGAGATCATTCCTATAACACGAGATGTAATATCCAAATCCTTCCCCTTCCAAACCTG
The DNA here is from genome assembly GCF_040938575.1 of Ambystoma mexicanum. Lineage (NCBI taxonomy): Eukaryota > Metazoa > Chordata > Amphibia > Caudata > Ambystomatidae > Ambystoma > Ambystoma mexicanum. Next base: position 1,151,444,032 of record NC_090934.1, read on the forward strand.
AGACCCTCCCTTTATCATGAGATGTGATATCCAACTCCTTCCCATTCCAATCCTGAGACCCTTCCTATAGCATGATATGTGATGTCTCAATGCTTCTAATACCAAACCTGAGATCCTTCCTATAACATGAGATGTGATATCCAACTCCTTCCAATTCCAATCCTGAGACACTTCCTATAGCATGAGAAGTGATATCTCAATGCTTATACCAAACCTGAGACCCTTCCTACGGCATGAGATGTCATATACAACTCCTTCCCATTCCAATCCTGAGACCCTTTCTATAGCATGAGATGTGATATCTCAATGCTTATACCAAACCTGAGACCCTTCCTATAGCATGAGATGTGATATCCAACTCCTTCCCATTCCAATCCTGAGACCCTTCCTATAGCATGAGATGTGATGTCTCAATGCTTCTAATACCAAACCTGAGATCCTTCCTATAACATGAGATGTGATATCCAACTCCTTCCATTCCAATCCTGAGATCCGTCCTATAGCATGAGATGTGATATCTCAATGCTTATACCAAACCTGAGACCCTTCCTATAGCATGAGATGTGATATCCAACTACTTCCCATTCCAATCCTGAGACCCTTCCTATAGCATGAGATGTGATATACAACTCCTTCCCTTTCCAAACCTGAGAGCCTATCTATAGTATGAGATGTGATATCCAAGTCCTTCCCATTCCAATCCTGAGACCCTTCCTATAGCATGAGATGTGATATCTCAATGCTTCTAATACCAAACCTGAGACCCTTCCGATAGCATGAGATGTGATATCCAACTCCTTCCCATTCCAATCCTGAGACCCTTCCTATAGCATGAGATGTGATATCCAACTCCTTCCATTCCAATCCTGAGACCCGTCCTATAGCATGAGATGTGATATCTCAATGCTTATACCAAACCAAAGACCCTTCGTATAGCATGAGATGTGATATCCAACTACTTCCCATTCCAATCCTGAGACCCTTCCTATAGCATGAGATGTGATATCCAACTCCTTCCCTTTCCAAACCTGAGAGCCTATCTATAGCATGAGATGGGATATCCAACTCCTTCCCATTCCAATCCTGAGACACTTCCGATAGCAGAGATGTGATATCTCAATGCTTATACCACACCTGAGACCCTTCCTATAACATGAGATGTGATATCCAACTCCTTCCCGTTCCAAACCTGAGACCCTTCCTTTAGCATGAGATGTGATATCCAGCTCCTTCCCATTCCAATCCTGAGACACTTCCGATAGCATGAGATGTGATATCTCAATGCTTCTAATATCAAAACTGAGACCCTCCCTATAGCATGATATGTGATATCTAAGTCCTTCCCATTCCAATCCTGAGACCCTTCCTATAGCATGAGATGTGATATCTCAATGCTTCTACCAAACCTGAGACCCTTCCTTTAGCATGAGATGTGATATCCAACTCCTTCCCATTCCAGTCCTGAGACCCTTCCTATAGCATGAGATATGACATCTCAATACTTCTAATACCAAACCTGAGATCCTTCCGATAACATGAGATGTGATATCCAAATCCTTCCCCTTCCAAACCTGAGACCCTCCCTTTAGCATGAGATGTGATATCCAACTCCTTCCCATTCCAATCCTGAGACCCTTCTGATAGCATGAGATGTGATATCTCAATGCTTCTAATACCAAACCTGAGATCCTTCCTATAACATGAGATGTGATATCCAACTCCTTCCCATTCCAATCCTGAGACCCTTCCTATAGCATGAGAAGTGATATCTCCATGCGTATACCAAACCTGAGACCCTTCCTATAGCATGAGATGTGATATCCAAATCCTTCCCATTCGAATCCTGAGACCCTTCCTATAGCATGAGATGTGATATCTCAATGCTTATACCAAACCAGAGACCCGTCCTATAACATGAGATGGGATATCCAACTCCTTCCCATTCCAATCCTGAGCCACTTCCGATAACAGAGATGTGATATCTCAATGCTTATACCAAAACTGAGACCCTTCCTATAACATGAGATGTGATATCCAACTCATTCCCATTCCAAACCTGAGACACTTCCTATAGCATATGTGATATCCAACTCCTTCCCATTCCAAACATGAGACCCTTCCTATAGCAAGAATGTAATATCCAACTCCTAACCATTCCAATCCTGAGACCATTCCTATAGCATGAGATGTGATATATCAATGCTTCTAATAACAAACCTGAGATCCTTCCTATGACATGAAATGTGATATCCTAATCCTTCCCATTCCAAACCTGAGACCCTTCCTACAGCATGCGATGTGATATCTCAATGCTTCTAATATCAAACCTGAGACCCGTCCTATAACATGAGATGGGATATCCAACTCCTTCCCGTTCCACACCTGATACCCTTCCTATAGCATGAGATGTGATATCCAATTCCTTCCCATCCCAATCCTGAGACACCTCCGATAGCAGAGATGTGATATCGCAATGCTTATACCAAACCTGAGACTCTTCCTATAACATGAGATGTGATATCCGACTCCTTCCCGTTCCAAACCTGAGACCCTTCCTATAGCATGAGATGTGATATCCAACTCCTTCCCATTCCAATCCTGAGACCCTTCCGATAGCATGAGATGTGATATCTCAATGCTTCTAATACCAAACCTGAGATCCTTCCTATAACATGAGATGTGATATCCAACTCCTTCCCATTCCAATCCTGAGACCCTTCCTATAGCATGAGAAGTGATATCTCCATGCTTATACCAAACCTGAGACCCTTCCTATAGCATGAGATGTGATATCCAACTCCTTCCCATTCCAATCCTGAGACCCTTCCTATAGCATGAGAAGTGATATCTCCATGTGTATACCAAACCTGAGACCCTTCCTATAGCATGAGATGTGATATCCAAATCCTTCCCATTCCAATCCTGAGACCCTTCCTATAGCATGAGATGTGATATCTCAATGCTTATACCAAACCAGAGACCCGTCCTATAACATGAGATGGGATATCCAACTCCTTCCCATTCCAATCCTGAGCCACTTCCGATAGCAGAGATGTGATATCTCAATGCTTATACCAAACCTGAGACCCTTCCTATAACATGAGATGTGATATCCAACTCATTATCGTTCCAAACCTGAGACACTTCCTATAGCATATGTGATATCCAACTCCTTCCCATTCCAAACATGAGATCCTTCCTATAGCAAGAATGTAATATCCAACTCCTACCCATTCCAATCCTGAGACCATTCCTATAGCATGAGATGTGATATATCAATGCTTCTAATACCAAACCTGAGATCCTTCCTATGACATGAAATGTGATATTCAAATCCTTCCCATTCCAAACCTGATACCCTTCCTACAGCATGCGATGTGATATCTCAATGCTTCTAATATCAAACCTGAGACCCGTCCTATAACATGAGATGGGATATCCAACTCCTTCCCGTTCCAAACCTGATACCCTTCCTATAGCATGAGATGTGATATCCAATTCCTTCCCATCCCAATCCTGAGACACCTCCGATAGCATGAGATGTGATATCTCAATGCTTCTAATACCAAACCTGAGATCCTTCCTATAACATGAGATGTGATATCCAACTCCTTCCCATTCCAATCCTGAGACCCTTCCTATAGCATGAGAAGTGATATATCCATGCTTATACCAAACCTGAGACCCTTCCTATAGCATGAGATGTGATATCCAACTCCTTCCCATTCCAATCCTGAGACCCTTCCTATAGCATGAGAAGTGATATCTCCATGTGTATACCAAACCTGAGACCCTTCCTATAGCATGAGATGTGATATCCAAATCCTTCCCATTCCAATCCTGAGACCCTTCCTATAGCATGAGATGTGATATCTCAATGCTTATACCAAACCAGAGACCCGTCCTATAACATGAGATGGGATATCCAACTCCTTCCCATTCCAATCCTGAGCCACTTCCGATAGCAGATATGTGATATCTCAATGCTTATACCAAACCTGAGACCCTTCCTATAACATGAGATGTGATATCCAACTCATTCCCGTTCCAAACCTGAGACACTTCCTATAGCATATGTGATATCCAACTCCTTCCCATTCCAAACATGAGACCCTTCCTATAGCAAGAATGTAATATCCAACTCCTACCCATTCCAATCCTGAGACCATTCCTATAGCATGAGATGTGATATATCAATGCTTCTAATACCAAACCTGAGATCCTTCATATGACATGAAATGTGATATCCAAATCCTTCCCATTCCAAACCTGAGACCCTTCCTACAGCATGCGATGTGATATCTCAATGCTTCTAATATCAAACCTGAGACCCGTCCTATAACATGAGATGGGATATCCAACTCCTTCCCGTTCCAAACCTGATACCCTTCCTATAGCATGAGATGTGATATCCAATTCCTTCCCATCCCAATCCTGAGACACCTCCGATAGCAGAGATGTGATATCTCAATGCTTATACCAAACCTGAGACTCTTCCTATAACATGAGATGTGATATCCGACTCCTTCCCGTTCCAAACCTTAGACCCTTCCTATAGCATGAGATGTGATATCCAACTCCTTCCCATTCCAATCCGGAGAACCTTCCGATAGCATGAGATGTGATATCTCAATGCTTCTAATACCAAACCTGAGATCCTTCCTATAACATGAGATGTGATATCCAACTCCTTCCCATTCCAATCCTGAGACCCTTCCTATAGCATGAGAAGTGATATCTCCATGCTTATACCAAACCTGAGACCCTTCCTATAGCATGAGATGTGATATCCAACTCCTTCCCATTCCAATCCTGAGACCCTTCCTATAGCATGAGAAGTGATATCTCCATGTGTATACCAAACCTGAGACCCTTCCTATAGCATGAGATGTGATATCCAAATCCTTCCCATTCCAATCCTGAGACCCTACCTATAGCATGAGATGTGATATCTCAATGCTTATACCAAACCAGAGACCCGTCCTATAACATGAGATGGGATATCCAACTCCTTCCCATTCCAATCCTGAGCCACTTCCGATAGCAGATATGTGATATCTCAATGCTTATACCAAACCTGAGACCCTTCCTATAACATGAGATGTGATATCCAACTCATTCCCGTTCCAAACCTGAGGCACTTCCTATAGCATATGTGATATCCAACTCCTTCCCATTCCAAACATGAGACCCTTCCTATAGCAAGAATGTAATATCCAACTCCTACCCATTCCAATCCTGAGACCATTCCTATAGCATGAGATGTGATATATCAATGCTTCTAATACCAAACCTGAGATCCTTCCTATGACATGAAATGTGATATCCAAATCCTTCCCATTCCAAACCTGAGACCCTTCCTACAGCATGCGATGTGATATCTCAATGCTTCTAATATCAAACCTGAGACCCGTCCTATAACATGAGATGGGATATCCAACTCCTTCCCGTTCCAAACCTGATACCCTTCCTATAGCATGAGATGTGATATCCAATTCCTTCCCATCCCAATCCTGGGACACCTCCGATAGCATGAGATGTGACATCTCAATGCTTCTAATACCAAACCTGAGATCCTTCCTATAACATGAGATGTGATATCCAACTCCTTCCCATTCCAATCCTGAGACCCTTCCTATAGCATGAGAAGTGATATCTCCATGCTTATACCAAACCTGAGACCCTTCCTATAGCATGAGATGTGATATCCAACTCCTTCCCATTCCAATCCTGAGACCCTTCGTATAGCATGAGAAGTGATATCTCCATGTGTATACCAAACCGAGACCCTTCCTATAGCATGAGATGTGATATCCAAATCCTTCCCATTCCAATCCTGAGACCCTTCCTATAGCATGAGATGTGATATCTCAATGCTTATACCAAACCAGAGACCCGTCCTATAACATGAGATGGGATATCCAACTCCTTCCCATTCCAATCCTGAGCCACTTCCGATAGCAGAGATGTGATATCTCAATGCTTAAACCAAACCTGAGACCCTTCCTATAACATGAGATGTGATATCCAACTCATTCCAGTTCCAAACCTGAGACACTTCCTATAGCATATGTGATATCCAACTCCTTCCCATTCCAAACATGAGACCCTTCCTATAGCAAGAATGTAATATCCAACTCCTACCCATTCCAATCCTGAGACCATTCCTATAACATGAGATGTGATATATCAATGCTTCTAATACCAAACCTGAGATCCTTCCTATGACATGAAATGTGATATCCAAATGCTTCCCATTCCAAACCTGAGACCCTTCCTACAGCATGCGATGTGATATCTCAATGCTTCTAATATCAAACCTGAGACCCGTCCTATAACATGAGATGGGATATCCAACTCCTTCCCGTTCCAAACCTGATACCCTTCCTATAGCATGAGATGTGATATCCAATTCCTTCCCATCCCAATCCTGAGACACCTCCGATAGCAGAGATGTGATATCTCAATGCTTATACCAAACCTGAGACTCTTCCTATAACATGAGATGTGATATCCAACTCCTTCCCGTTCCAAACCTGAGACCCTTCCTATAGCATGAGATGTGATATCCAATTCCTTCCCATTCCAATCCTGAGACCCTTCCGATAGCAGAGATGTGATATCTCAATGCTTAAACCAAACCTGAGACCCTTCCTATGGCATGAGATGTCATATACAACTCCTTCCCATTCCAATCCTGAGACCCTTCCTATAGCATGAGATGTGATATCTCAATGCTTATACCAAACCTGAGACCCTTCCAATAGCATGAGATGTGATATCCAACTCCTTCCCATTCCAATCCTGAGACCCTTCCTATAGCATGAGATGTGATGTCTCAGTGCTTCTAATACCAAACCTGAGATGCTTCCTATAACATGAGATGTGATATCCAACTCCTTCCCAATCCAATCCTGAGACCCTTCCTATAGCATGAGATGTGATATCTCAATGCTTATACCAAACCTGAGACCCTTCCTATAGATTGAGATGTGATATCCAACTCCTTCCCATTCCAATCCTGAGACCCTTCCTATAGCATGAGATGTGATATCCAACTACTTCCCATTCCAATCCTGAGACCCTTCCTATAGCATGAGATGTGATATCCAACTCCTTCCCTTTCCAAACCTGAGAGCCTATCTATAGCATGAGATGTGATATCCAAGTCCTTCCCATTCCAATCCTGAGACCCTTCCTATAGCATGAGATGTGATATCTCAATGCTTCTAATACCAAACCTGAGATCCTTCCTCTAACATGAAATGTGATATCCAACTCCTTCCCGTTCCAAACCTGAGAGCCTATCTATAGCATGAGATGTGATATCCAACTCCTTCCCATTCCAAACATGAGACCCTTCCTATAGCAAGAATGTAATATCCAACTCCTACCCATTCCAATCCTGAGACCATTCCTATAACATGAGATGTGATATATCAATGCTTCTAATACCAAACCTGAGATCCTTCCTATGACATGAAATGTGATATCCAAATGCTTCCCATTCCAAACCTGGACCCTTCCTACAGCATGCGATGTGATATCTCAATGCTTCTAATATCAAACCTGAGACCCGTCCTATAACATGAGATGGGATATCCAACTCCTTCCCGTTCCAAACCTGATACCCTTCCTATAGCATGAGATGTGATATCCAATTCCTTCCCATCCCAATCCTGAGACACCTCCGATAGCAGAGATGTGATATCTCAATGCTTATACCAAACCTGAGACTCTTCCTATAACATGAGATGTGATATCCAACTCCTTCCCGTTCCAAACCTGAGACCCTTCCTATAGCATGAGATGTGATATCCAATTCCTTCCCATTCCAATCCTGAGACCCTTCCGATAGCAGAGATGTGATATCTCAATGCTTAAACCAAACCTGAGACCCTTCCTATGGCATGAGATGTCATATACAACTCCTTCCCATTCCAATCCTGAGACCCTTCCTATAGCATGAGATGTGATATCTCAATGCTTATACCAAACCTGAGACCCTTCCAATAGCATGAGATGTGATATCCAACTCCTTCCCATTCCAATCCTGAGACCCTTCCTATAGCATGAGATGTGATGTCTCAGTGCTTCTAATACCAAACCTGAGATGCTTCCTATAACATGAGATGTGATATCCAACTCCTTCCCAATCCAATCCTGAGACCCTTCCTATAGCATGAGATGTGATATCTCAATGCTTATACCAAACCTGAGACCCTTCCTATAGATTGAGATGTGATATCCAACTCCTTCCCATTCCAATCCTGAGACCCTTCCTATAGCATGAGATGTGATATCCAACTACTTCCCATTCCAATCCTGAGACCCTTCCTATAGCATGAGATGTGATATCCAACTCCTTCCCTTTCCAAACCTGAGAGCCTATCTATAGCATGAGATGTGATATCCAAGTCCTTCCCATTCCAATCCTGAGACCCTTCCTAAAGCTTGAGATGTGATATCCAACTCCTTCCCATTCCAATCCTTAGACCCTTCCTACAGCATGCAATATGATATCTCAATGATTCTAATAACAAACCTGAGACCCGTCCTATAACATGAGATGTGATATCCAACTCCTTCCCGTTCCAAACCTGAGACCCTTCCTTTAGCATGAGATGTGATATCCAGCTCCTTCCCATTCCAATCCTGAGACACTTCCGATAGCATGAGATGTGATATCTCAATGCTTCTAATATCAAAACTGAGACCCTCCCTATAGCATGATATGTGATATCTAAGTCCTTGCCATTCCAATCCTGAGACCCTTCCTATAGCATGAGATGTGATATCTCAATGCTTCTACCAAACCTGAGACCCTTCCTTTAGCATGAGATGTGATATCCAACTCCTTCCCATTCCAGTCCTGAGACCCTTCCTATAGCATGAGATATGATATCTCAATACTTCTAATACCAAACCTGAGATCCTTCCGATAACATGAGATGTGATATCCAAATCCTTCCCCTTCCAAACCTGAGACCCTCCCTTTAGCATGAGATGTGATATCCAACTCCTTCCCATTCCAATCCTGGGACCCTTCTGATAACATGAGATGTGATATCTCAATGCTTCTAATACCAAACCTGAGATCCTTCCTATAACATGAGATGTGATATCCAACTGCTTCCCATTCCAATCCTGAGACCCTTCCTATGGCATGAGAAGTGATATCTCCATGCTTATACCAAACCTGAGACCCTTCCTATAGCATGAGATGTGATATTCAACTCCTTCCCATTCCAATCCTGAGACCCTTCCTATAGCATGAGAAGTGATATCTCCATGCGTATACCAAACCTGAGACCCTTCCTATAGCATGAGATGTGATATCCAAATCCTTCCCATTCCAATCCTGAGACCCTTCCTATAGCATGAGATGTGATATCTCAATGCTTATACCAAACCAGAGACCCGTCCTATAACATGAGATGGGATATCCAACTCCTTCCCATTCCAATCCTGAGCCACTTCCGATAGCAGAGATGTGATATCTCAATGCTTATACCAAACCTGAGACCCTTCCTATAACATGAGATGTGATATCCAACTCATTCCCGTTCCAAACCTGAGACACTTCCTATAGCATATGTGATATCCAACTCCTTCCCATTCCAAACATGAGACCCTTCCTATAGCAAGAATGTAATATCCAACTCCTACCCATTCCAATCCTGAGACCATTCCTAAAGCATGAGATGTGATATATCAATGCTTCTAATACCAAACCTGAGATCCTTCCTATGACATGAAATGTGATATCCAAATCCTTACCATTCCAAACCTGAGACCCTTCCTACAGCATGCGATGTGATATCTCAATGCTTCTAATATCAAACCTGAGACCCGTCCTATAACATGAGATGGGATATCCAACTCCTTCCCCTTCCAAACCTGATACCCTTCCTATAGCATGAGATGTGATATCCAATTCCTTCCCATCCCAATCCTGAGACACCTCCGATAGCAGAGATGTGATATTTCAATGCTTATACCAAACCTGAGACTCTTCCTATAACATGAGATGTGATATCCAACTCCTTCCCGTTCCAAACCTGAGACCCTTCCTATAGCATGAGATGTGATATCCAATTCCTTCCCATTCCAATCCTGAGACCCTTCCGATAGCATGAGATGTGATATCTCAATGCTTCTAATACCAAACTTGTGATCCTTCCTATAATAAGAGATGTGATATCCAAATCCTTCGCCTTCCAAACCTGAGACCCTCCCTTTAGCATAAGATGTGATATCTCAATGCCTCTAATACCAAACCTGAGATCCTTCCTCTAACATGAGATGTGATATCCAAATCCTTCCCCTTCCAAACCTGAGACCCTCCCTTTAGCATGAGATGTGATATCCAAATCCTTCCCATTCCAATCCTGAGACCCTTCTGATAGCATGAGATGTGATATCTCAATGCCTCTAATACCAAACCTGAGATCCTACCTCGAACATGAAATGTGATATCCAACTCCTTCCCTTTCCAAACGTGAGACCCTCCCTATAGCATGAGATCTGATAACCAAGTCCTTCCCATTCCAATCCTGAGACCCTTCCTATAGCATGAGATGTGATATCTCAATGCTTCTAATACCAAACCTGAGACCCTTCCTATAACATAAGATGGGATATCCAACTCCTTCCCATTCCAATCCTGAGACCCTTCCGATAGCAGAGATGTGATATCTCAATGCTTATACCAAACCTGAGACCCTTCCTGTAGCATGAGATGTCATATACAACTCCTTCCCATTCCAATCCTAGACCCTTCCTATAGCATGAGATGTGATATCCAACTCCTTCCCATTCCAATCCTGAGACCCTTCCTATAGCATGAGATTTGATATCTCAATGCTTCTAACACCAAACCTGAGATCCTTCCGATAGCATGAGATGTGATATCTCAATGCTTCTAATACCAAACCTGAGATCATTCCTATAACACGAGATGTAATATCAAAATCCTTCCCCTTCCAAACCTGAGACCCTCCCTTTAGCATGAGATGTGATATCCAACTCCTTCCCATTCCAATCCTGAGACCCTTCCTATAGCATGAAATGTGATATCTCAATGCTTATACCAAACCTGAGACCCATCCTTTAGCATGAGATGTGATATCCAACTCCTTCCCATTCCAATCCTGAGACCCGTCCTATAGCATGAGATGTGATATCTCAATGCTTATACCAAACCTGAGACCCTTCCTATAGCATGAGATGTGATATCCAACTACTTCCCATTCCAATCCTGAGACCCTTCCTATAGCATGAGATGTGATATCCAACTCCTTCCCTTTCCAAACCTGAGAGCCTATCTATAGCATGAGATGTGATATCTAAGTCCTTCCCATTCCAATCCTGAGACCCTTCCTATAGCATGAGATGTGATATCTCAATGCTTCTAATACCAAACCTGAGATCCTTCCTCTAACATGAAATGTGATATCCAACTCCTTCCCATTCCAAACCTGAGAGCCTATCTGTAGCATGAGATGTGATATCCAACTCCTTCCCATTCCAATCCTGAGACACTTCCGATAGCAGAGATGTGATATCTCAATGCTTATACCAAACCTGAGACCCTTCCTATAACATGAGATGTGATATCCAACTCCTTCCCGTTCCAAACCTGAGACTCTTCCTTTAGCATGAGATGCGATATCCAGCTCCTTCCCATTCCAATCCTGAGACACTTCCGATAGCATGAGATGTGATATCTCAATGCTTCTAATATCAAAACTGAGACCCTCCCTTTAGCATGAGATGTGATATCCAACTCCTTCCCATTCCAGTCCTGAGACCCTTCCTATAGCATGAGATATGATATCTCAATACTTCTAATACCAAACCTGAGATCCTTCTGATAACATGAGATGTGATATCCAAATCCTTCACCTTCCAAACCTGAGACCCTCCCTTTAGCATGAGATGTGATATCCAACTCCTTCCCATTCCAATCCTGAGACCCTTCTGATAGCATGAGATGTGATATCTCAAGGCTTCTAATACCAAACCTGAGATCCTTCCGATAGCATGAGATGTGATATCTCAATGCTTCTAATACCAAACCTGAGATCCTTCCTATAACATGAGATGTGATATCCAAATCCTTCCCCTTCCAAACCTGAGACCCTTCCTTTAGCATGAGATGTGATATCCAACTCCTTCCCATTCCATTCCTGAGACCCTTCTGATAGCATGATATGTGATATCTCAATGCCTCTAATACCAAACCTGAGATCCTACCTCTAACATGAAATGTGATATCCAACTCTTTCCCTTTCCAAACCTGAGAGACTTCCTAAAGCTTGAGATGTGATATCCAAGTCCTTCCCATTCCAATTCTGAGACCTTTCCTATACCATGAGACTTGATATCTCAATGGTTCTAATACCAAACCTGAGACCCGTCCTATAACATGAGATGTGATATCCAAATCCTTCCCCTTCCAAACCTTAGACCCTTCCTTTATCATGAGATGTGATATCCAACTCCTTCCCATTCCAATCCTGAGACCCTTCCGATATCATGAGATGTGATATCTCAATGCTTCTAATATCAAACTTGAGACCCTCCCTATTAATGAGATGTGATATCCAAGTCCTTCCCATTCCAATCCTGAGACCCTTGTTATAGCATGAGATGTGATATCTCAATGCTTCTAATACCAAACCTGAGACCCTTCCTATAACATGAGATGTGATATCCAACTCATTCCCGTTCCAAACCTGAGACACTTCCTATAGCATATGTGATATCCAACTCCTTCCCATTCCAAACATGAGACCCTTCCCATAGCAAGAATGTAATATCCAACTCCTACCCATTCCAATCCTGAGACCATTCCTATAGCATGAGATGTGATATATCAATGCTTCTAATACCAAACCTGAGATCCTTCATATGACATGAAATGTGATATCCAAATCCTTCCCATTCCAAACCTGAGACCCTTCCTACAGCATGCGATGTGATATCTCAATGCTTCTAATATCAAACCTGAGACCCGTCCTATAACATGAGATGGGATATCCAACTCCTTCCCGTTCCAAACCTGATACCCTTCCTATAGCATGAGATGTGATATCCAATTCCTTCCCATCCCAATCCTGAGACACCTCCGATAGCAGAGATGTGATATCTCAATGCTTATACCAAACCTGAGACTCTTCCTATAACATGAGATGTGATATCCGACTCCTTCCCGTTCCAAACCTTAGACCCTTCCTATAGCATGAGATGTGATATCCAACTCCTTCCCATTCCAATCCGGAGAACCTTCCGATAGCATGAGATGTGATATCTCAATGCTTCTAATACCAAACCTGAGATCCTTCCTATAACATGAGATGTGATATCCAACTCCTTCCCATTCCAATCCTGAGACCCTTCCTATAGCATGAGAAGTGATATCTCCATGCTTATACCAAACCTGAGACCCTTCCTATAGCATAAGATGTGATATCCAACTCCTTCCCATTCCAATCCTGAGACCCTTCCTATAGCATGAGAAGTGATATCTCCATGTGTATACCAAACCTGAGACCCTTCCTATAGCATGAGATGTGATATCCAAATCCTTCCCATTCCAATCCTGAGACCCTACCTATAGCATGAGATGTGATATCTCAATGCTTATACCAAACCAGAGACCCGTCCTATAACATGAGATGGGATATCCAACTCCTTCCCATTCCAATCCTGAGCCACTTCCGATAGCAGATATGTGATATCTCAATGCTTATACCAAACCTGAGACCCTTCCTATAACATGAGATGTGATATCCAACTCATTCCCGTTCCAAACCTGAGACACTTCCTATAGCATATGTGATATCCAACTCCTTCCCATTCCAAACATGAGACCCTTCCTATAGCAAGAATGTAATATCCAACTCCTACCCATTCCAATCCTGAGACCATTCCTATAGCATGAGATGTGATATATCAATGCTTCTAATACCAAACCTGAGATCCTTCCTATGACATGAAATGTGATATCCAAATCCTTCCCATTCCAAACCTGAGACCCTTCCTACAGCATGCGATGTGATATCTCAATGCTTCTAATATCAAACCTGAGACCCGTCCTATAACATGAGATGGGATATCCAACTCCTTCCCGTTCCAAACCTGATACCCTTCCTATAGCATGAGATGTGATATCCAATTCCTTCCCATCCCAATCCTGGGACACCTCCGATAGCATGAGATGTGACATCTCAATGCTTCTAATACCAAACCTGAGATCCTTCCTATAACATGAGATGTGATATCCAACTCCTTCCCATTCCAATCCTGAGACCCTTCCTATAGCATGAGAAGTGATATCTCCATGCTTATACCAAACCTGAGACCCTTCCTATAGCATGAGATGTGATATCCAACTCCTTCCCATTCCAATCCTGAGACCCTTCGTATAGCATGAGAAGTGATATCTCCATGTGTATACCAAACCGAGACCCTTCCTATAGCATGAGATGTGATATCCAAATCCTTCCCATTCCAATCCTGAGACCCTTCCTATAGCATGAGATGTGATATCTCAATGCTTATACCAAACCAGAGACCCGTCCTATAACATGAGATGGGATATCCAACTCCTTCCCATTCCAATCCTGAGCCACTTCCGATAGCAGAGATGTGATATCTCAATGCTTAAACCAAACCTGAGACCCTTCCTATAACATGAGATGTGATATCCAACTCATTCCAGTTCCAAACCTGAGACACTTCCTATAGCATATGTGATATCCAACTCCTTCCCATTCCAAACATGAGACCCTTCCTATAGCAAGAATGTAATATCCAACTCCTACCCATTCCAATCCTGAGACCATTCCTATAACATGAGATGTGATATATCAATGCTTCTAATACCAAACCTGAGATCCTTCCTATGACATGAAATGTGATATCCAAATGCTTCCCATTCCAAACCTGAGACCCTTCCTACAGCATGCGATGTGATATCTCAATGCTTCTAATATCAAACCTGAGACCCGTCCTATAACATGAGATGGGATATCCAACTCCTTCCCGTTCCAAACCTGATACCCTTCCTATAGCATGAGATGTGATATCCAATTCCTTCCCATCCCAATCCTGAGACACCTCCGATAGCAGAGATGTGATATCTCAATGCTTATACCAAACCTGAGACTCTTCCTATAACATGAGATGTGATATCCAACTCCTTCCCGTTCCAAACCTGAGACCCTTCCTATAGCATGAGATGTGATATCCAATTCCTTCCCATTCCAATCCTGAGACCCTTCCGATAGCAGAGATGTGATATCTCAATGCTTAAACCAAACCTGAGACCCTTCCTATGGCATGAGATGTCATATACAACTCCTTCCCATTCCAATCCTGAGACCCTTCCTATAGCATGAGATGTGATATCTCAATGCTTATACCAAACCTGAGACCCTTCCAATAGCATGAGATGTGATATCCAACTCCTTCCCATTCCAATCCTGAGACCCTTCCTATAGCATGAGATGTGATGTCTCAGTGCTTCTAATACCAAACCTGAGATGCTTCCTATAACATGAGATGTGATATCCAACTCCTTCCCAATCCAATCCTGAGACCCTTCCTATAGCATGAGATGTGATATCTCAATGCTTATACCAAACCTGAGACCCTTCCTATAGATTGAGATGTGATATCCAACTCCTTCCCATTCCAATCCTGAGACCCTTCCTATAGCATGAGATGTGATATCCAACTACTTCCCATTCCAATCCTGAGACCCTTCCTATAGCATGAGATGTGATATCCAACTCCTTCCCTTTCCAAACCTGAGAGCCTATCTATAGCATGAGATGTGATATCCAAGTCCTTCCCATTCCAATCCTGAGACCCTTCCTATAGCATGAGATGTGATATCTCAATGCTTCTAATACCAAACCTGAGATCCTTCCTCTAACATGAAATGTGATATCCAACTCCTTCCCGTTCCAAACCTGAGAGCCTATCTATAGCATGAGATGTGATATCCAACTCCTTCCCATTCCAAACATGAGACCCTTCCTATAGCAAGAATGTAATATCCAACTCCTACCCATTCCAATCCTGAGACCATTCCTATAACATGAGATGTGATATATCAATGCTTCTAATACCAAACCTGAGATCCTTCCTATGACATGAAATGTGATATCCAAATGCTTCCCATTCCAAACCTGGACCCTTCCTACAGCATGCGATGTGATATCTCAATGCTTCTAATATCAAACCTGAGACCCGTCCTATAACATGAGATGGGATATCCAACTCCTTCCCGTTCCAAACCTGATACCCTTCCTATAGCATGAGATGTGATATCCAATTCCTTCCCATCCCAATCCTGAGACACCTCCGATAGCAGAGATGTGATATCTCAATGCTTATACCAAACCTGAGACTCTTCCTATAACATGAGATGTGATATCCAACTCCTTCCCGTTCCAAACCTGAGACCCTTCCTATAGCATGAGATGTGATATCCAATTCCTTCCCATTCCAATCCTGAGACCCTTCCGATAGCAGAGATGTGATATCTCAATGCTTAAACCAAACCTGAGACCCTTCCTATGGCATGAGATGTCATATACAACTCCTTCCCATTCCAATCCTGAGACCCTTCCTATAGCATGAGATGTGATATCTCAATGCTTATACCAAACCTGAGACCCTTCCAATAGCATGAGATGTGATATCCAACTCCTTCCCATTCCAATCCTGAGACCCTTCCTATAGCATGAGATGTGATGTCTCAGTGCTTCTAATACCAAACCTGAGATGCTTCCTATAACATGAGATGTGATATCCAACTCCTTCCCAATCCAATCCTGAGACCCTTCCTATAGCATGAGATGTGATATCTCAATGCTTATACCAAACCTGAGACCCTTCCTATAGATTGAGATGTGATATCCAACTCCTTCCCATTCCAATCCTGAGACCCTTCCTATAGCATGAGATGTGATATCCAACTACTTCCCATTCCAATCCTGAGACCCTTCCTATAGCATGAGATGTGATATCCAACTCCTTCCCTTTCCAAACCTGAGAGCCTATCTATAGCATGAGATGTGATATCCAAGTCCTTCCCATTCCAATCCTGAGACCCTTCCTAAAGCTTGAGATGTGATATCCAACTCCTTCCCATTCCAATCCTTAGACCCTTCCTACAGCATGCAATATGATATCTCAATGATTCTAATAACAAACCTGAGACCCGTCCTATAACATGAGATGTGATATCCAACTCCTTCCCGTTCCAAACCTGAGACCCTTCCTTTAGCATGAGATGTGATATCCAGCTCCTTCCCATTCCAATCCTGAGACACTTCCGATAGCATGAGATGTGATATCTCAATGCTTCTAATATCAAAACTGAGACCCTCCCTATAGCATGATATGTGATATCTAAGTCCTTGCCATTCCAATCCTGAGACCCTTCCTATAGCATGAGATGTGATATCTCAATGCTTCTACCAAACCTGAGACCCTTCCTTTAGCATGAGATGTGATATCCAACTCCTTCCCATTCCAGTCCTGAGACCCTTCCTATAGCATGAGATATGATATCTCAATACTTCTAATACCAAACCTGAGATCCTTCCGATAACATGAGATGTGATATCCAAATCCTTCCCCTTCCAAACCTGAGACCCTCCCTTTAGCATGAGATGTGATATCCAACTCCTTCCCATTCCAATCCTGGGACCCTTCTGATAACATGAGATGTGATATCTCAATGCTTCTAATACCAAACCTGAGATCCTTCCTATAACATGAGATGTGATATCCAACTGCTTCCCATTCCAATCCTGAGACCCTTCCTATGGCATGAGAAGTGATATCTCCATGCTTATACCAAACCTGAGACCCTTCCTATAGCATGAGATGTGATATTCAACTCCTTCCCATTCCAATCCTGAGACCCTTCCTATAGCATGAGAAGTGATATCTCCATGCGTATACCAAACCTGAGACCCTTCCTATAGCATGAGATGTGATATCCAAATCCTTCCCATTCCAATCCTGAGACCCTTCCTATAGCATGAGATGTGATATCTCAATGCTTATACCAAACCAGAGACCCGTCCTATAACATGAGATGGGATATCCAACTCCTTCCCATTCCAATCCTGAGCCACTTCCGATAGCAGAGATGTGATATCTCAATGCTTATACCAAACCTGAGACCCTTCCTATAACATGAGATGTGATATCCAACTCATTCCCGTTCCAAACCTGAGACACTTCCTATAGCATATGTGATATCCAACTCCTTCCCATTCCAAACATGAGACCCTTCCTATAGCAAGAATGTAATATCCAACTCCTACCCATTCCAATCCTGAGACCATTCCTAAAGCATGAGATGTGATATATCAATGCTTCTAATACCAAACCTGAGATCCTTCCTATGACATGAAATGTGATATCCAAATCCTTACCATTCCAAACCTGAGACCCTTCCTACAGCATGCGATGTGATATCTCAATGCTTCTAATATCAAACCTGAGACCCGTCCTATAACATGAGATGGGATATCCAACTCCTTCCCCTTCCAAACCTGATACCCTTCCTATAGCATGAGATGTGATATCCAATTCCTTCCCATCCCAATCCTGAGACACCTCCGATAGCAGAGATGTGATATTTCAATGCTTATACCAAACCTGAGACTCTTCCTATAACATGAGATGTGATATCCAACTCCTTCCCGTTCCAAACCTGAGACCCTTCCTATAGCATGAGATGTGATATCCAATTCCTTCCCATTCCAATCCTGAGACCCTTCCGATAGCATGAGATGTGATATCTCAATGCTTCTAATACCAAACTTGTGATCCTTCCTATAATAAGAGATGTGATATCCAAATCCTTCGCCTTCCAAACCTGAGACCCTCCCTTTAGCATAAGATGTGATATCTCAATGCCTCTAATACCAAACCTGAGATCCTTCCTCTAACATGAGATGTGATATCCAAATCCTTCCCCTTCCAAACCTGAGACCCTCCCTTTAGCATGAGATGTGATATCCAAATCCTTCCCATTCCAATCCTGAGACCCTTCTGATAGCATGAGATGTGATATCTCAATGCCTCTAATACCAAACCTGAGATCCTACCTCGAACATGAAATGTGATATCCAACTCCTTCCCTTTCCAAACGTGAGACCCTCCCTATAGCATGAGATCTGATAACCAAGTCCTTCCCATTCCAATCCTGAGACCCTTCCTATAGCATGAGATGTGATATCTCAATGCTTCTAATACCAAACCTGAGACCCTTCCTATAACATAAGATGGGATATCCAACTCCTTCCCATTCCAATCCTGAGACCCTTCCGATAGCAGAGATGTGATATCTCAATGCTTATACCAAACCTGAGACCCTTCCTGTAGCATGAGATGTCATATACAACTCCTTCCCATTCCAATCCTAGACCCTTCCTATAGCATGAGATGTGATATCCAACTCCTTCCCATTCCAATCCTGAGACCCTTCCTATAGCATGAGATTTGATATCTCAATGCTTCTAACACCAAACCTGAGATCCTTCCGATAGCATGAGATGTGATATCTCAATGCTTCTAATACCAAACCTGAGATCATTCCTATAACACGAGATGTAATATCAAAATCCTTCCCCTTCCAAACCTGAGACCCTCCCTTTAGCATGAGATGTGATATCCAACTCCTTCCCATTCCAATCCTGAGACCCTTCCTATAGCATGAAATGTGATATCTCAATGCTTATACCAAACCTGAGACCCATCCATTAGCATGAGATGTGATATCCAACTCCTTCCCATTCCAATCCTGAGACCCGTCCTATAGCATGAGATGTGATATCTCAATGCTTATACCAAACCTGAGACCCTTCCTATAGCATGAGATGTGATATCCAACTACTTCCCATTCCAATCCTGAGACCCTTCCTATAGCATGAGATGTGATATCCAACTCCTTCCCTTTCCAAACCTGAGAGCCTATCTATAGCATGAGATGTGATATCTAAGTCCTTCCCATTCCAATCCTGAGACCCTTCCTATAGCATGAGATGTGATATCTCAATGCTTCTAATACCAAACCTGAGATCCTTCCTCTAACATGAAATGTGATATCCAACTCCTTCCCATTCCAAACCTGAGAGCCTATCTGTAGCATGAGATGTGATATCCAACTCCTTCCCATTCCAATCCTGAGACACTTCCGATAGCAGAGATGTGATATCTCAATGCTTATACCAAACCTGAGACCCTTCCTATAACATGAGATGTGATATCCAACTCCTTCCCGTTCCAAACCTGAGACTCTTCCTTTAGCATGAGATGCGATATCCAGCTCCTTCCCATTCCAATCCTGAGACACTTCCGATAGCATGAGATGTGATATCTCAATGCTTCTAATATCAAAACTGAGACCCTCCCTTTAGCATGAGATGTGATATCCAACTCCTTCCCATTCCAGTCCTGAGACCCTTCCTATAGCATGAGATATGATATCTCAATACTTCTAATACCAAACCTGAGATCCTTCTGATAACATGAGATGTGATATCCAAATCCTTCACCTTCCAAACCTGAGACCCTCCCTTTAGCATGAGATGTGATATCCAACTCCTTCCCATTCCAATCCTGAGACCCTTCTGATAGCATGAGATGTGATATCTCAAGGCTTCTAATACCAAACCTGAGATCCTTCCGATAGCATGAGATGTGATATCTCAATGCTTCTAATACCAAACCTGAGATCCTTCCTATAACATGAGATGTGATATCCAAATCCTTCCCCTTCCAAACCTGAGACCCTTCCTTTAGCATGAGATGTGATATCCAACTCCTTCCCATTCCATTCCTGAGACCCTTCTGATAGCATGATATGTGATATCTCAATGCCTCTAATACCAAACCTGAGATCCTACCTCTAACATGAAATGTGATATCCAACTCTTTCCCTTTCCAAACCTGAGAGACTTCCTAAAGCTTGAGATGTGATATCCAAGTCCTTCCCATTCCAATTCTGAGACCTTTCCTATACCATGAGACTTGATATCTCAATGGTTCTAATACCAAACCTGAGACCCGTCCTATAACATGAGATGTGATATCCAAATCCTTCCCCTTCCAAACCTTAGACCCTTCCTTTATCATGAGATGTGATATCCAACTCCTTCCCATTCCAATCCTGAGACCCTTCCGATATCATGAGATGTGATATCTCAATGCTTCTAATATCAAACTTGAGACCCTCCCTATTAATGAGATGTGATATCCAAGTCCTTCCCATTCCAATCCTGAGACCCTTGTTATAGCATGAGATGTGATATCTCAATGCTTCTAATACCAAACATGAGACCCTTCCTATAACATGAGATGGGAATATCCAACTCCTTCCCATTCCAATCCTGAGACCTCTCCGATAGCAGAGATGTGATATCTCAATGCTTATACCAAACCTGAGATCCTTCCTATAACATGAGATGTGATATCCAATTCCTTCCCATTCCAATCCTGAGACACTTCCTATAGCATGAGATGTGATATCTCACTGCTTATACCAAACCTGAGACCCTTCCTATAGCATGAGATGTGATATCCAACTCCTTCCCATTCCAATCCTGAGACCCTTCCTATAGCATGAGATGTGATATCTCAATGCTTCTTATATCAAACTTGAGACCCTCCCTATAGCATGAGATGTGATATCCAAGTCCTTCCCATTCCAATCCTGAGACACTTCCTATAGCATGAGATGTGATATCTCAATGCTTCTAATACCAAACCTGAGACTCTTCCTATAACATGAGATGGGATATCCAACTCCTTCCCATTCCAATCCTGAGACCCTTCCGATAGCAGAGATGTGATATCTCAATGCTTATACCAAACCTGAGACCCTTCCTATGGCATGAGATGTCATATACAACTCCTTCCCATTCCAATCCTGAGACCCTTCCTATAGCATGAGATGTGATATCTCAATGCTTATACCAAACCTGAGACCCTTCATATAGCATGAGATGTGATATCCAACTCCTTCCCATTCCAATCCTGAGACCCTTCCTATAGCATGAGATGTGATGTCTCAGTGCTTCTAATACCAAACTTGAGATCCTTCCTATAACATGAGATGTGATATCCAACTCCTTCCCAATCCAATCCTGAGACCCTTCCTATAGCATGAGATGTGATATCTCAATGCTTATACCAAACCTGAGACCCTTCCTATAGCATGAGATGTGATATCCAACTCCTTCCCATTCCAATCCTGAGACCCTTCCTATAGCATGAGATGTTATATCCAACTACTTCCCATTCCAATCCTAAGACCCTTCCTATAGCATGAGATGTGATATCCAACTCCTTCCCTTCCCAAACCTGAGAGCCTATCTATAGCATGAGATGTGATATCCAAGTCCTTCCCATTCCAATCCTGAGACACTTCCTATAGCATGAGATGTGATATCTCAATGCTTCTAATACCAAACCTGAGATCCTTCCTCTAACATGAAATGTGATATCCAACTCCTTCCCGTTCCAAACCTGAGAGCCTATCTATAGCATGAGATGTGATATCCAAGTCCTTCCCATTCCAATCCTTAGACCCTTCCTACAGCATGCAATATGATATTTCAATGATTCTAATAACAAACCTGAGACCCGTCCTATAACATGAGATGGGATATCCAACTCCTTCCCATTCCAATCCTGAGACACTTCCGATAGCAGAGATGTGATATCTCAATGCTTATACCAAACCTGAGACCCTTCCTATAACATGAGATGTGATATCCAACTCCTTCCCGTTCCAAACCTGAGCCCCTTCCTTTAGCATGAGATGTGATATCCAGCTCCTTCCCATTCCAATCCTGAGACACTTCCGATAGCATGAGATGTGATATCTCAATGCTTCTAATATCAAAACTGAGACCCTCCCTATAGCATGATATGTGATATCTAAGTCCTTGCCATTCCAATCCTGAGACCCTTCCTATAGCATGAGATGTGATATCTCAATGCTTCTACCAAACCTGAGACCCTTCCTTTAGCATGAGATGTGATATCCAACACTTTCCCATTCCAGTCCTGAGACCCTTCCTATAGCATGAGATATGATATCTCAATACTTCTAATACCAAACCTGAGATCCTTCCGATAACATGAGATGTGATATCCAACTCCTTCCCATTCCAATCCTGAGACCCTTCCTATAGCATGAGAAGTGATATCTCCATGCTTATACCAAACCTGAGACCCTTCCTATAGCATGAGATGTGATATTCAACTCCTTCCCATTCCAATCCTGAGACACTTCCTATAGCATGAGAAGTGATATCTCCATGCGTATACCAAACCTGAGACCCTTCCTATAGCATGAGATGTGATATCCAAATCCTTCCCAATCCAATCCTGAGACCCTTCCTATAGCATGAGATGTGATATCTCAATGCTTATACCAAACCAGGGACCCGTCCTATAACATGAGATGGGATATCCAACTCCTTCCCATTTCAATCCTGAGCCACTTCCGATAGCAGAGATGTGATATCTCAATGCTTATACCAAACCTGAGACCCTTCCTATAACATGAGATGTGATATCCAACTCATTCCCGTTCCAAACCTGAGACACTTCCTATAGCATATGTGATATCCAACTCCTTCCCATTCCAAACATGAGACCCTTCCTATAGCAAGAATGTAATATCCAACTCCTACCCATTCCAATCCTGAGACCATTCCTATAGCATGAGATGTGATATATTAATGCTTCTAATACCAAACCTGAGATCCTTCCTATGACATGAAATGTGATATCCAAATCCTTCCCATTCCAAACCTGAGACCCTTCCTACAGCATGCGATGTGATATCTCAATGCTTCTAATATCAAACCTGAGACCCGTCCTATAACATGAGATGGGATATCCAACTCCTTCCCGTTCCAAACCTGATACCCTTCCTATAGCATGAGATGTGATATCCAATTCCTTCCCATCCCATTACTAAGACACCTCCGATAGCAGAGATGTGATATCTCAATGCTTATACCAAACCTGAGACTCTTCCTATAACATGAGATGTGATATCCAACTCCTTCCCATTCTAAACCTGAGACCCTTCCTATAGCATGAGATGTGATATCCAATTCCTTCCCATTCCAATCCTGAGACCCTTCCGATAGCATGAGATGTGATATCTCAATGCTTCTAATACCAAACTTGTGATCCTTCCTATAATAAGAGATGTGATATCCAAATCCTTCGCCTTCCAAACCTGAGACCCTCCCTTTAGCATGAGATGTGATATCTCAATGCCTCTAATACCAAACCTGAGATCCTTCCTCTAACATGAGATGTGATATCCAAATCCTTCCCCTTCCAAACCTGATACCCTCCCTTTAGCATGAGATGTGATATTCAACTCCTTCCCATTCCAATCCTGAGACCCTTCTGATAGCATGAGATGTGATATCTCAATGCCTCTAATACCAAACCTGAGATCCTACCTCTAACATGAAATGTGATATCCAACTCCTTCCCTTTCCAAACGTGGGACCCTCCCTATAGCATGAGATGTGATATCTCAATGCTTCTACCAAACCTGAGACCCTTCCTTTAGCATGAGATGTGATATCCAACTCATTCCCATTCCAGTCCTGAGACCCTTCCTATAGCATGAGATATGATATCTCAATACTTCTAATACCAAACCTGAGATCCTTCCGATAACATGAGATGTGATATCCAAATCCTTCCCCTTCCAAACCTGAGACCCTCCCTTTAGCATGAGATGTGATATCCAACTCCTTCCCATTCCAATCCTGGGACCCTTCTGATAGCATGAGATGTGATATCTCAATGCTTCTAATACCAAACCTGAGATCCTTCCTATAACATGAGATGTGATATCCAACTCCTTCCCATTCCAATCCTGAGACCCTTACTATAGCATGAGAAGTGATATCTCCATGCTTATACCAAACCTGAGACCCTTCCTATAGCATGAGATGTGATATTCAACTCCTTCCCATTCCAATCCTGAGACCCTTCCTATAGCATGAGAAGTGATATCTCCATGCGTATACCAAACCTGAGACCCTTCCTATAGCATGAGATGTGATATCCAAATCCTTCCCATTCCAATCCTGAGACCCTTCCTATAGCATGAGATGTGATATCTCAATGCTTATACCAAACCAGAGACCCGTCCTATAACATGAGATGGGATATCCAACTCCTTCCCATTCCAAACCTGAGCCACTTCCGATAGCAGAGATGTGATATCTCAATGCTTATACCAAACCTGAGACCCTTCCTATAACATGAGATGTGATATCCAACTCATTCCCGTTCCAAACCTGAGACACTTCCTATAGCATATGTGATATCCAACTCCTTCCCATTCCAAACATGAGACCCTTCCTATAGCAAGAATGTAATATCCAACTCCTACCCATTCCAATCCTGAGACCATTCCTATAGCATGAGATGTGATATATCAATGCTTCTAATACCAAACCTGAGATCCTTCCTATGACATGAAATGTGATATCCAAATCCTTACCATTCCAAACCTGAGACCCTTCCTACAGCATGCGATGTGATATCTCAATGCTTCTAATATCAAACCTGAGACCCGTCCTATAACATGAGATGGGATATCCAACTCCTTCCCGTTCCAAACCTGATACCCTTCCTATAGCATGAGATGTGATATCCAATTCCTTCCCATCCCAATCCTGAGACACCTCCGATAGCAGAGATGTGATATCTCAATGCTTATACCAAACCTGAGACTCTTCCTATAACATGAGATGTGATATCCAACTCCTTCCCGTTCCAAACCTGAGACCCTTCCTATAGCATGAGATGTGATATCCAATTCCTTCCCATTCCAATCCTGAGACCCTTCCGATAGCATGAGATGTGATATCTCAATGCTTCTAATACCAAACTTGTGATCCTTCCTATAATAAGAGATGTGATATCCAAATCCTTCGCCTTCCAAACCTGAGACCATCCCTTTAGCATGAGATGTGATATCTCAATGCCTCTAATACCAAACCTGAGATCCTTCCTCTAACATGAGATGTGATATCCAAATCCTTCCCCTTCCAAACCTGAGACCCTCCCTTTAGCATGAGATGTGATATCCAAATCCTTCCCATTCCAATCCTGAGACCCTTCTGATAGCATGAGATGTGATATCTCAATGCCTCTAATACCAAACCTGAGATCCTACCTCTAACATGAAATGTGATATCTAACTCCTTCCCTTTCCAAACGTGAGACCCTCCCTATAGCATGAGATCTGATATCCAAGTCCTTCCCATTCCAATCCTGACACCCTTCCTATAGCATGAGATGTGATATCTCAATGCTTCTAATACCAAACCTGAGACCCTTCCTATAACATAAGATGGGATATCCAACTCCTTCCCATTCCAATCCTGAGACCCTTCCGATAGCAGAGATGTGATATCTCAATGCTTATACCAAACCTGAGACTCTTCCTATAACATGAGATGTGATATCCAACTCCTTCCCGTTCCAAACCTGAGACCCTTCCTATAGCATGAGATGTGATATCCAATTCCTTCCCATTCCAATCCTGAGACCCTTCCGATAGCATGAGATGTGATATCTCAATGCTTCTAATACCAAACTTGTGATCCTTCCTATAATAAGAGATGTGATATCCAAATCCTTCGCCTTCCAAACCTGAGACCCTCCCTTTAGCATGAGATGTGATATCTCAATGCCTCTAATACCAAACCTGAGATCCTTCCTCTAACATGAGATGTGATATCCAACTCCTTCCCGTTCCAAACCTGAGACCCTTCCTATAGCATGAGATGTGATATCCAATTCCTTCCCATTCCAATCCTGAGACCCTTCCGATAGCATGAGATGTGATATCTCAATGCTTCTAATACCAAACTTGTGATCCTTCCTATAATAAGAGATGTGATATCCAAATCCTTCCCCTTCCAAACCTGAGACCCTTCCTTTAGCATGAGATGTGATATCCAGCTCCTTCCCATTCCAATCCTGAGACACTTCCGATAGCATGAGATGTGATATCTCAATGCTTCTAATATCAAAACTGAGACCCTCCCTATAGCATGATATGTGATATCTAAGTCCTTGCCATTCCAATCCTGAGACCCTTCCTATAGCATGAGATGTGATATCTCAATGCTTCTACCAAACCTGAGACCCTTCCTTTAGCATGAGATGTGATATCCAACTCCTTCCCATTCCAGTCCTGAGACCCTTCCTATAGCATGAGATATGATATCTCAATACTTCTAATACCAAACCTGAGATCCTTCCGATAACATGAGATGTGATATCCAAATCCTTCCGCTTCCAAACCTGAGACCCTCCCTTTAGCATGAGATGTGATATCCAACTCCTTCCCATTCCAATCCTGGGACCCTTCTGATAGCATGAGATGTGATATCTCAATGCTTCTAATACCAAACTTGAGATCCTTCCTATAACATGAGATGTGATATCCAACTCCTTCCCATTCCAATCCTGAGACCCTTCCTATAGCATGAGAAGTGATATCTCCATGCTTATACCAAACCTGAGACCCTTCCTATAGCATGAGATGTGATATTCAACTCCTTCCCATTCCAATCCTGAGACCCTTCCTATAGCATGAGAAGTGATATCTCCATGCGTATGCCAAACCTGAGACCCTTCCTATAGCATGAGATGTGATATCCAAATCCTTCCCATTCCAATCCTGAGACCCTTCCTATAGCATGAGATGTGATATCTCAATGCTTATACCAAACCAGAGACCCGTCCTATAACGAGATGGGATATCCAACTCCTTCCCATTCCAATCCTGAGCCACTTCCGATAGCAGAGATGTGATATCTCAATGCTTATACCAAAGCTGAGACCCTTCCTATAACATGAGATGTGATATCCAACTCATTCCCGTTCCAAACCTGAGACACTTCCTTTAGCATGAGATGTGATATCTCAATGCCTCTAATACCAAACCTGAGATCCTACCTCTAACATGAAATGTGATATCCAACTCCTTCCCTTTCCAAACGTGAGACCCTCCCTATAGCATGAGATCTGATATCCAAGTCCTTCCCATTCCAATCCTGAGACCCTTCCTATAGCATGAGATGTGATATCTCAATGCTTCTAATACCAAACCTGAGACCCTTCCTATAACATAAGATGGGATATCCAACTCCTTCCCATTCCAATCCTGAGACCCTTCCGATAGCAGAGATGTGATATCTCAATGCTTATACCAAACCTGAGACCCTTCCTGTGGCATGAGATGTCATATACAACTCCTTCCCATTCCAATCCTGAGACCCTTCCTATAGCATGAGATGTGATATCCAACTCCTTCCCATTCCAATCCTGAGACCCTTCCTATAGCATGAGATTTGATATCTCAATGCTTCTAACACCAAACCTGAGATCCTTCCGATAGCATGAGATGTGATATCTCAATGCTTCTAATACCAAACCTGAGATCATTCCTATAACACGAGATGTAATATCCAAATCCTTCCCCTTCCAAACCTGAGACCCTCCCTTTAGCATGAGATGTGATATCCAACTCCTTCCCATTCCAATCCTGAGACCCTTCCTATAGCATGAAATGTGATATCTCAATGCTTATACCAAACCTGAGACCCATCCATTAGCATGAGATGTGATATCCAACTCCTTCCCATTCCAATCCTGAGACCCTTCCTATAGCATGAGATGTGATGTCTCAATGCTTCTAATACCAAACCTTAGATCCTTCCTATAACATGAGATGTGATATCCAACTCCTTCCATTCCAATCCTGAGACCCGTCCTATAGCATGAGATGTGATATCTCAATGCTTATACCAAACCTGAGACCCTTCCTATAGCATGAGATGTGATATCCAACTACTTCCCATTCCAATCCTGAGACCCTTCCTATAGCATGAAATGTGATATCCAACTCCTTCCCTTTCCAAACCTGAGAGCCTATCTATAGCATGAGATGTGATATCTAAGTCCTTCCCATTCCAATCCTGAGACCCTTCCTATAGCATGAGATGTGATATCTCAATGCTTCGAATACCAAACCTGAGATCCTTCCTCTAACATGAAATGTGATATCCAACTCCTTCCCATTCCAAACCTGAGAGCCTATCTGTAGCATGAGATGTGATATCCAAGTCCTTCCCATTCCAATCCTTAGACCCTTCCTACAGCATGCAATATGATATCTCAATGATTCTAATAACAAACCTGAGACCCGTCCTATAACATGAGATGGGATATCCAACTCCTTCCCATTCCAATCCTGAGACACTTCCGATAGCAGAGATGTGATATCTCAATGCTTATACCAAACCTGAGACCCTTCTTATAACATGAGATGTGATATCCAACTCCTTCCCGTTCCAAACCTGAGACTCTTCCTTTAGCATGAGATGCGATATCCAGCTCCTTCCCATTCCAATCCTGAGACACTTCCGATAGCATGAGATGTGATATCTCAATGCTTCTAATATCAAAACTGAGACCCTCCCTTTAGCATGAGATGTGATATCCAACTCCTTGCCATTCCAGTCCTGAGACCCTTCCTATAGCATGAGATATGATATCTCAATACTTCTAATACCAAACCTGAGATCCTTCTGATAACATGAGATGTGATATCCAAATCCTTCCCCTTCCAAACCTGAGACCCTCCCTTTAGCATGAGATGTAATATCCAACTCCTTCCCATTCCAATCCTGAGACCCTTCTGATAGCATGAGATGTGATATCTCAAGGCTTCTAATACCAAACCTGAGATCCTTCCGATAGCATGAGATGTGACATCTCAATGCTTCTAATACCAAACCTGAGATCCTTCCTATAACATGAGATGTGATATCCAAATCCTTCCCCTTCCAAACCTGAGACCCTTCCTTTAGCATGAGATGTGATATCCAACTCCTTCCCATTCCATTCCTGAGACCCTTCTGTTAGCATGATATGTGATATCTCAATGCCTCTAATACCAAACCTGAGATCCTACCTCTAACATGAAATGTGATATCCAACTCTTTCCCTTTCCAAACCTGAGAGACTTCCTATAGCATGAGATGTGATATCCAAGTCCTTCCCATTCCAATCCTGAGACCCTTCCTATAGCTTGAGATGTGATATCCAACTCCTTCCCATTCCAATTCTGAGACCCTTCCTATACCATGAGACTTGATATCTCAAAGGTTCTAATACCAAACCTGAGACCCGTCCTATAACATGAGATGTGATATCCAAATCCTTCCCCTTCCAAACCTTAGACCCTTCGTTTATCATGAGATGTGATATCCAACTCCTTCCATTCCAATCCTGAGACCCTTCCGATATCATGAGATGTGATATCTCAATGCTTCTAATATCAAACTTGAGACCCTCCCTATTAATGAGATGTGATATCCAAGTCCTTCCCATTCCAATCCTGAGACCCTTCCTATAGCATGAGATGTGATATCTCAATGCTTCTAATACCAAACATGAGACCCTTACTATAACATGAGATGGGAATATCCAACTCCTTCCCATTCCAATCCTGAGACCTCTCCGATAGCAGAGATGTGATATCTCAATGCTTATACCAAACCTGAGATCCTTCCTATAACATGAGATGTGATATCCAATTCCTTCCCATTCCAATCCTGAGACACTTCCTATAGCATGAGATGTGATATCTCAATGCTTATACCAAACCTGAGACCCTTCCTATAGCATGAGATGTGATATCCAACTCCTTCCCATTCCAATCCTGAGACCCTTCCTATAGCATGAGATGTGATGTCTCAGTGCTTCTAATACCAAACCTGAGATCCTTCCTATAACATGAGATGTGATATCCAACTCCTTCCCAATCCAATCCTGAGACCCTTCCTATAGCATGAGATGTGATATCTCAATGCTTATACCAAACCTGAGAATCTTCCTATAGCATGAGATGTGATATCCAACTCCTTCCCATTCCAACCCTGAGACCCTTCCTATAGCATGAGATGTTATATCCAACTACTTCCCATTCCAATCCTGAGACCCTTCCTATAGCATGAGATGTGATATCCAACTCCTTCCCTTTCCAAACCTGAGAGCCTATCTATAGCATGAGATGTGATATCCAAGTCCTTCCCATTCCAATCCTGAGACCCTTCCTATAGCATGAGATGTGATATCTCAATGCTTCTAATACCAAACCTGAGATCCTTCCTCTAACATGAAATGTGATATCCAACTCCTTCCCGTTCCAAACCTGAGAGCCTATCTATAGCATGAGATGTGATATCCAAGTCCTTCCCATTCCAATCCTTAGACCCTTCCTACAGCATGCAATATGATATCTCAATGATTCTGATAACAAACCTGAGACCCGTCCTATAACATGAGATGGGATATCCAACTCCTTCCCATTCCAATCCTGAGACACTTCCGATAGCAGAGATGTGATATCTCAATGCTTATACCAAACCTGAGACCCTTCCTATAACATGAGATGTGATATCCAACTCCTTCCCGTTCCAAACCTGAGCCCCTTCCTTTAGCATGAGATGTGATATCCAGCTCCTTCCCATTCCAATCCTGAGACACTTCCGATAGCATGAGATGTGATATCTCAATGCTTCTAATATCAAAACTGAGACCCTCCCTATAGCATGATATGTGATATCTAAGTCCTTGCCATTCCAATCCTGAGACCCTTCCTATAGCATGAGATGTGATATCTCAATGCTTCTACCAAACCTGAGACCCTTCCTTTAGCATGAGATGTGATATCCAACTCCTTCCCATTCCAGTCCTGAGACCCTTCCTATAGCATGAGATATGA
This sequence comes from Ambystoma mexicanum, assembly GCF_040938575.1. Classification (NCBI taxonomy): domain Eukaryota; kingdom Metazoa; phylum Chordata; class Amphibia; order Caudata; family Ambystomatidae; genus Ambystoma; species Ambystoma mexicanum. The sequence goes on from NC_090934.1 coordinate 1,151,475,926, forward strand.
TATCTCAATACTTCTAATACCAAACCTGAGATCCTTCCGATAACATGAGATGTGATATCCAAATCCTTCCGCTTCCAAACCTGAGACCCTCCCTTTAGCATGAGACGTGATATCCAACTCCTTCCCATTCCAATCCTGGGACCCTTCTGATAGCATGAGATGTGATATCTCAATGCTTCTAATACCAAACCTGAGATCCTTCCTATAACATGAGATGTGATATTCAACTCCTTCCCATTCCAATCCTGAGACCCTTCCTATAGCATGAGAAGTGATATCGCCATGCGTATACCAAACCTGAGACCCTTCCTATAGCATGAGATGTGATATCCAAATCCTTCCCATTCCAATCCTGAGACCCTTCCTATAGCATGAGATGTGATATCTCAATGCTTATACCAAACCAGAGACCCGTCCTATAACATGAGATGGGATATCCAACTCCTTCCCATTTCAATCCTGAGCCACTTCCGATAGCAGAGATGTGATATCTCAATGCTTATACCAAACCTGAGACCCTTCCTATAACATGAGATGTGATATCCAACTCATTCCCGTTCCAAACCTGAGACACTTCCTATAGCATATGTGATATCCAACTCCTTCCCATTCCAAACATGAGACCCTTCCTATAGCAAGAATGTAATATCCAACTCCTACCCATTCCAATCCTGAGACCATTCCTATAGCATGAGATGTGATATATCAATGCTTCTAATACCAAACCTGAGATCCTTCCTATGACATGAAATGTGATATCCAAATCCTTCCCATTCCAAACCTGAGACCCTTCCTACAGCATGCGATGTGATATCTCAATGCTTCTAATATCAAACCTGAGACCCGTCCTATAACATGAGATGGGATATCCAACTCCTTCCCGTTCCAAACCTGATACCCTTCCTATAGCATGAGATGTGATATCCAATTCCTTCCCATCCCAATCCTGAGACACCTCCGATAGCAGAGATGTGATATCTCAATGCTTATACCAAACCTGAGACTCTTCCTATAACATGAGATGTGATATCCAACTCCTTCCCGTTCCAAACCTGAGACCCATCCTATAGCACGAGATGTGATATCCAATTCCTTCCCATTCCAATCCTGAGACACTTCCGATAGCATGAGATGTGATATCTCAATGCTTCTAATACCAAACTTGTGATCCTTCCTATAATAAGAGGTGATATCCAAATCCTTCGCCTTCCAAACCTGAGACCCTCCCTTTAGCATGAGATGTGATATCTCAATGCCTCTAATACCAAACCTGAGATCCTTCCTCTAACATGAGATGTGATATCCAAATCCTTCCCCTTCCAAACCTGAGACCCTCCCTTTAGCATGAGATGTGATTTCCAACTCCTTCCCATTCCAATCCTGAGACCCTTCTGATAGCATGAGATGTGATATCTCAATGCCTCTAATACCAAACCTGAGATCCTACCTCTAACATGAAATGTGATATCCAACTCCTTCCCTTTCCAAACGTGAGACCCTCCCTATAGCATGAGATCTGATATCCAAGTCCTTCCCATTCCAATCCTGAGACCCTTCCTATAGCATGAGATGTGATATCTCAATGCTTCTAATACCAAACCTGAGACCCTTCCTATAACATAAGATGGGATATCCAACTCCTTCCCATTCCAATCCTGAGACCCTTCCGATAGCAGAGATGTGATATCTCAATGCTTCTAATACCAAACCTGAGACCCTTCCTATAACATAAGATGGGATATACAACTCCTTCCCATTCCAATCCTGAGACCCTTCCTATAGCATGAGATGTGATATCCAACTCCTTCCCATTCCAATCCTGAGACCCTTCCTATAGCATGAGATTTGATATCTCAATGCTTCTAACACCAAACCTGAGATCCTTCCGATAGCATGAGATGTGATATCTCAATGCTTCTAATACCAAACCTGAGATCATTCCTATAACACGAGATGTAATATCCAAATCCTTCCCCTTCCAAACCTGAGACCCTCCCTTTATCATGAGATGTGATATCCAACTCCTTCCCATTCCAATCCTGAGACCCTTCCTATAGCATGATATGTGATGTCTCAATGCTTCTAATACCAAACCTGAGATCCTTCCTATAACATGAGATGTGATATCCAACTCCTTCCAATTCCAATCCTGAGACACTTCCTATAGCATGAGAAGTGATATCTCAATGCTTATACCAAACCTGAGACCCTTCCTACGGCATGAGATGTCATATACAACTCCTTCCCATTCCAATCCTGAGACCCTTTCTATAGCATGAGATGTGATATCTCAATGCTTATACCAAACCTGAGACCCTTCCTATAGCATGAGATGTGATATCCAACTCCTTCCCATTCCAATCCTGAGACCCTTCCTATAGCATGAGATGTGATGTCTCAATGCTTCCAATACCAAACCTGAGATCCTTCCTATAACATGAGATGTGATATCCAACTCCTTCCATTCCAATCCTGAGATCCGTCCTATAGCATGAGATGTGATATCTCAATGCTTATACCAAACCTGAGACCCTTCCTATAGCATGAGATGTGATATCCAACTACTTCCCATTCCAATCCTGAGACCCTTCCTATAGCATGAGATGTGATATACAACTCCTTCCCTTTCCAAACCTGAGAGCCTATCTATAGCATGGGATGTGATATCCAAGTCCTTCCCATTCCAATCCTGAGACCCTTCCTATAGCATGAGATGTGATATCTCAATGCTTCTAATACCAAACCTGAGACCCTTCCGATAGCATGAGATGTGATATCCAACTCCTTCCCATTCCAATCCTGAGACCCTTCCTATAGCATGAGATGTGATATCCAACTCCTTCCATTCCAATCCTGAGACCCGTCCTATAGCATGAGATGTGATATCTCAATGCTTATACCAAACCAAAGACCCTTCGTATAGCATGAGATGTGATATCCAACTACTTCCCATTCCAATCCTGAGACCCTTCCTATAGCATGAGATGTGATATCCAACTCCTTCCCTTTCCAAACCTGAGAGCCTATCTATAGCATGAGATGGGATATCCAACTCCTTCCCATTCCAATCCTGAGACACTTCCGATAGCAGAGATGTGTTATCTCAATGCTTATACCACACCTGAGACCCTTCCTATAACATGAGATGTGATATCCAACTCCTTCCAGTTCCAAACCTGAGACCCTTCCTTTAGCATGAGATGTGATATCCAGCTCCTTCCCATTCCAATCCTGAGACACTTCCGATAGCATGAGATGTGATATCTCAATGCTTCTAATATCAAAACTGAGACCCTCCCTATAGCATGATATGTGATATCTAAGTCCTTCCCATTCCAATCCTGAGACCCTTCCTATAGCATGAGATGTGATATCTCAATGCTTCTACCAAACCTGAGACCCTTCCTTTAGCATGAGATGTGATATCCAACTCCTTCCCATTCCAGTCCTGAGACCCTTCCTATAGCATGAGATATGACATCTCAATACTTCTAATACCAAACCTGAGATCCTTCCGATAACATGAGATGTGATATCCAAATCCTTCCCCTTCCAAACCTGAGACCCTCCCTTTAGCATGAGATGTGATATCCAACTCCTTCCCATTCCAATCCTGAGACCCTTCTGATAGCATGAGATGTGATATCTCAATGCTTCTAATACCAAACCTGAGATCCTTCCTATAACATGAGATGTGATATCCAACTCCTTCCCATTCCAATCCTGAGACCCTTCCTATAGCATGAGAAGTGATATCTCCATGCGTATACCAAACCTGAGACCCTTCCTATAGCATGAGATGTGATATCCAAATCCTTCCCATTCGAATCCTGAGACCCTTCCTATAGCATGAGATGTGATATCTCAATGCTTATACCAAACCAGAGACCCGTCCTATAACATGAGATGGGATATCCAACTCCTTCCCATTCCAATCCTGAGCCACTTCCGATAACAGAGATGTGATATCTCAATGCTTATACCAAAACTGAGACCCTTCCTATAACATGAGATGTGATATCCAACTCATTCCCATTCCAAACCTGAGACACTTCCTATAGCATATGTGATATCCAACTCCTTCCCATTCCAAACATGAGACCCTTCCTATAGCAAGAATGTAATATCCAACTCCTAACCATTCCAATCCTGAGACCATTCCTATAGCATGAGATGTGATATATCAATGCTTCTAATAACAAACCTGAGATCCTTCCTATGACATGAAATGTGATATCCTAATCCTTCCGATTCCAAACCTGAGACCCTTCCTACAGCATGCGATGTGATATCTCAATGCTTCTAATATCAAACCTGAGACCCGTCCTATAACATGAGATGGGATATCCAACTCCTTCCCGTTCCACACCTGATACCCTTCCTATAGCATGAGATGTGATATCCAATTCCTTCCCATCCCAATCCTGAGACACCTCCGATAGCAGAGATGTGATATCGCAATGCTTATACCAAACCTGAGACTCTTCCTATAACATGAGATGTGATATCCGACTCCTTCCCGTTCCAAACCTGAGACCCTTCGTATAGCATGAGATGTGATATCCAACTCCTTCCCATTCCAATCCTGAGACCCTTCCGATAGCATGAGATGTGATATCTCAATGCTTCTAATACCAAACCTGAGATCCTTCCTATAACATGAGATGTGATATCCAACTCCTTCCCATTCCAATCCTGAGACCCTTCCTATAGCATGAGAAGTGATATCTCCATGCTTATACCAAACCTGAGACCCTTCCTATAGCATGAGATGTGATATCCAACTCCTTCCCATTCCAATCCTGAGACCCTTCCTATAGCATGAGAAGTGATATCTCCATGTGTATACCAAACCTGAGACCCTTCCTATAGCATGAGATGTGATATCCAAATCCTTCCCATTCCAATCCTGAGACCCTTCCTATAGCATGAGATGTGATATCTCAATGCTTATACCAAACCAGAGACCCGTCCTATAACATGAGATGGGATATCCAACTCCTTCCCATTCCAATCCTGAGCCACTTCCGATAGCAGAGATGTGATATCTCAATGCTTATACCAAACCTGAGACCCTTCCTATAACATGAGATGTGATATCCAACTCATTATCGTTCAAAACCTGAGACACTTCCTATAGCATATGTGATATCCAACTCCTTCCCATTCCAAACATGAGATCCTTCCTATAGCAAGAATGTAATATCCAACTCCTACCCATTCCAATCCTGAGACCATTCCTATAGCATGAGATGTGATATATCAATGCTTCTAATACCAAACCTGAGATCCTTCCTATGACATGAAATGTGATATTCAAATCCTTCCCATTCCAAACCTGATACCCTTCCTACAGCATGCGATGTGATATCTCAATGCTTCTAATATCAAACCTGAGACCCGTCCTATAACATGAGATGGGATATCCAACTCCTTCCCGTTCCAAACCTGATACCCTTCCTATAGCATGAGATGTGATATCCAATTCCTTCCCATCCCAATCCTGAGACACCTCCGATAGCATGAGATGTGATATCTCAATGCTTCTAATACCAAACCTGAGATCCTTCCTATAACATGAGATGTGATATCCAACTCCTTCCCATTCCAATCCTGAGACCCTTCCTATAGCATGAGAAGTGATATATCCATGCTTATACCAAACCTGAGACCCTTCCTATAGCATGAGATGTGATATCCAACTCCTTCCCATTCCAATCCTGAGACCCTTCCTATAGCATGAGAAGTGATATCTCCATGTGTATACCAAACCTGAGACCCTTCCTATAGCATGAGATGTGATATCCAAATCCTTCCCATTCCAATCCTGAGACCCTTCCTATAGCATGAGATGTGATATCTCAATGCTTATACCAAACCAGAGACCCGTCCTATAACATGAGATGGGATATCCAACTCCTTCCCATTCCAATCCTGAGCCACTTCCGATAGCAGATATGTGATATCTCAATGCTTATACCAAACCTGAGACCCTTCCTATAACATGAGATGTGATATCCAACTCATTCCCGTTCCAAACCTGAGACACTTCCTATAGCATATGTGATATCCAACTCCTTCCCATTCCAAACATGAGACCCTTCCTATAGCAAGAATGTAATATCCAACTCCTACCCATTCCAATCCTGAGACCATTCCTATAGCATGAGATGTGATATATCAATGCTTCTAATACCAAACCTGAGATCCTTCATATGACATGAAATGTGATATCCAAATCCTTCCCATTCCAAACCTGAGACCCTTCCTACAGCATGCGATGTGATATCTCAATGCTTCTAATATCAAACCTGAGACCCGTCCTATAACATGAGATGGGATATCCAACTCCTTCCCGTTCCAAACCTGATACCCTTCCTATAGCATGAGTTGTGATATCCAATTCCTTCCCATCCCAATCCTGAGACACCTCTGATAGCAGAGATGTGATATCTCAATGCTTATACCAAACCTGAGACTCTTCCTATAACATGAGATGTGATATCCGACTCCTTCCCGTTCCAAACCTGAGACCCTTCCTATAGCATGAGATGTGATATCCAACTCCTTCCCATTCCAATCCGGAGAACCTTCCGATAGCATGAGATGTGATATCTCAATGCTTCTAATACCAAACCTGAGATCCTTCCTATAACATGAGATGTGATATCCAACTCCTTCCCATTCCAATCCTGAGACCCTTCCTATAGCATGAGAAGTGATATCTCCATGCTTATACCAAACCTGAGACCCTTCCTATAGCATGAGATGTGATATCCAACTCCTTCCCATTCCAATCCTGAGACCCTTCCTATAGCATGAGAAGTGATATCTCCATGTGTATACCAAACCTGAGACCCTTCCTATAGCATGAGATGTGATATCCAAATCCTTCCCATTCCAATCCTGAGACCCTTCCTATAGCATGAGATGTGATATCTCAATGCTTATACCAAACCAGAGACCCGTCCTATAACATGAGATGGGATATCCAACTCCTTCCCATTCCAATCCTGAGCCACTTCCGATAGCAGATATGTGATATCTCAATGCTTATACCAAACCTGAGACCCTTCCTATAACATGAGATGTGATATCCAACTCATTCCCGTTCCAAACCTGAGACACTTCCTATAGCATATGTGATATCCAACTCCTTCCCATTCCAAACATGAGACCCTTCCTATAGCAAGAATGTAATATCCAACTCCTACCCATTCCAATCCTGAGACCATTCCTATAGCATGAGATGTGATATATCAATGCTTCTAATACCAAACCTGAGATCCTTCCTATGACATGAAATGTGATATCCAAATCCTTCCCATTCCAAACCTGAGACCCTTCCTACAGCATGCGATGTGATATCTCAATGCTTCTAATATCAAACCTGAGACCCGTCCTATAACATGAGATGGGATATCCAACTCCTTCCCGTTCCAAACCTGATACCCTTCCTATAGCATGAGATGTGATATCCAATTCCTTCCCATCCCAATCCTGGGACACCTCCGATAGCATGAGATGTGACATCTCAATGCTTCTAATACCAAACCTGAGATCCTTCCTATAACATGAGATGTGATATCCAACTCCTTCCCATTCCAATCCTGAGACCCTTCCTATAGCATGAGAAGTGATATCTCCATGCTTATACCAAACCTGAGACCCTTCCTATAGCATGAGATGTGATATCCAACTCCTTCCCATTCCAATCCTGAGACCCTTCGTATAGCATGAGAAGTGATATCTCCATGTGTATACCAAACCAAGACCCTTCCTATAGCATGAGATGTGATATCCAAATCCTTCCCATTCCAATCCTGAGACCCTTCCTATAGCATGAGATGTGAGATCTCAATGCTTATACCAAACCAGAGACCCGTCCTATAACATGAGATGGGATATCCAACTCCTTCCCATTCCAATCCTGAGCCACTTCCGATAGCAGAGATGTGATATCTCAATGCTTAAACCAAACCTGAGACCCTTCCTATAACATGAGATGTGATATCCAACTCATTCCAGTTCCAAACCTGAGACACTTCCTATAGCATATGTGATATCCAACTCCTTCCCATTCCAAACATGAGACCCTTCCTATAGCAAGAATGTAATATCCAACTCCTACCCATTCCAATCCTGAGACCATTCCTATAACATGAGATGTGATATATCAATGCTTCTAATACCAAACCTGAGATCCTTCCTATGACATGAAATGTGATATCCAAATGCTTCCCATTCCAAACCTGAGACCCTTCCTACAGCATGCGATGTGATATCTCAATGCTTCTAATATCAAACCTGAGACCCGTCCTATAACATAAGATGGGATATCCAACTCCTTCCCGTTCCAAACCTGATACCCTTCCTATAGCATGAGATGTGATATCCAATTCCTTCCCATCCCAATCCTGAGACACCTCCGATAGCAGAGATGTGATATCTCAATGCTTATACCAAACCTGAGACTCTTCCTATAACATGAGATGTGATATCCAACTCCTTCCCGTTCCAAACCTGAGACCCTTCCTATAGCATGAGATGTGATATCCAATTCCTTCCCATTCCAATCCTGAGACCCTTCCGATAGCATGAGATGTGATATCTCAATGCTTCTAATACCAAACTTGTGATCCTTCCTATAATAAGAGATGTGATATCCAAATCCTTCGCCTTCCAAACCTGAGACCCTCCCTTTAGCATGAGATGTGATATCTCAATGCCTGTAATACCAAACCTGAGATCCTTCCTCTAACATGAGATGTGATATCCAAATCCTTCCCCTTCCAAACCTGAGACCCTCCCTTTAGCATGAGATGTGATATCCAACTCCTTCCCATTCCAATCCTGAGACCCTTCTGATAGCATGAGATGTGATATCTCAATGCCTCTAATACCAAACCTGAGATCCTAACTCTAACATGAAATGTGATATCCAACTCCTTCCCTTTCCAAACGTGAGACCCTCCCTATAGCATGAGATCTGATATCCAAGTCCTTCCCATTCCAATCCTGAGACCCTTCCTATAGCATGAGATGTGATATCTCAATGCTTCTAATACCAAACCTGAGACCCTTCCTATAACATGAATTGTGATATCCAAGTCCTTCCCATTCCAATCCTGAGACCTTTCCGATAGCAGAGATGTGATATCTCAATGCTTATACCAAACCTGAGACCCTTCCTGTGGCATGAGATGTCATACACAACTCCTTCCCATTCCAATCCTGAGACCCTTCCTATAGCATGAGATGTGATATCCAACTCCTTCCCATTCCAATCCCGAGACCCTTCCTATAGCATGAGATTTGATATCTCAATGCTTCTAACACCAAACCTGAGATCCTTCCGATAGCATGAGATGTGATATCTCAATGCTTCTAATACCAAACCTGAGATCATTCCTATAACACGAGATGTAATATCCAAATCCTTCCCCTTCCAAACCTGAGACCCTCCCTTTAGCATGAGATTTGATATCCAACTCCTTCCCATTCCAATCCTGAGACCCTTCCTATAGCATGAGATGTGATGTCTCAATGCTTCTAATACCAAACCTGAGATCCTTCCTATAACATGAGATGTGATATCCAACGCCTTCCAATTCCAATCCTGAGACACTTCCTATAGCATGAGAAGTGATATCTCAATGCTTATACCAAACCTGAGACCCTTCCTACGGCATGAGATGTCATATACAACTCCTTCCAATTCCAATCCTGAGACCCTTCCTATAGCATGAGTTGTGCTATCTCAATGCTTATACCAACCCTGAGACCCTTCCTATAGCATGAGATGTGATATCCAACTCCTTCCCATTCCAATCCTGAGACCCTTCCTATAGCATGAGATGTGATGTCTCAATGCTTCTAATACCAAACCTGAGATCCTTCCTATAACATGAGATGTGATATCCAACTCCTTCCATTCCAATCCTGAGACCCGTCCTATAGCATGAGAAGTGATATCTTAATGCTTATACCAAACCTGAGACCCTTCCTATAGCATGAGATGTGATATCCAACTACTTCCCATTCCAATCCTGAGACCCTTCCTATAGCATGAGATGTGATATCCAACTCCTTCCCTTTCCAAACCTGAGAGCCTATCTATAGCATGAGATGTGATATCCAAGTCCTTCCCATTCCAATTCTGAGACCCTTCCTATAGCATGAGATGTGATATCTCAATGCTTCTAATACCAAACCTGAGACCCTTCCTATAGCATGAGATGTGATATCCAACTACTTCCCATTCCAATCCTGAGACCCTTCCTATAGCATGAGATGTGATATCCAACTCCTTCCATTCCAATCCTGAGACCCGTCCTATAGCATGAGATGTGATATCTCAATGCTTATACCAAACCTGAGACCCTTCCTATAGCATGAGATGTGATATCCAACTACTTCCCATTCCAATCCTGAGACCCTTCCTATAGCATGAGATGTGATATCCAACTCCTTCCCTTTCCAAACCTGAGAGCCTATCTATAGCATGAGATGGGATATCCAACTCCTTCCCATTCCAATCCTGAGACACTTCCGATAGCAGAGATGTGATATCTCAATGCTTATACCACACCTGAGACCCTTCCTATAACATGAGATGTGATATCCATCTCCTTCCCGTTCCAAACCTGAGACCCTTCCTTTAGCATGAGATGTGATATCCAGCTCCTTCCCATTCCAATCCTGAGACACTTCCTATAGCATGAGATGTGATATCTCAATGCTTCTAATACCAAACCTGAGACCCTTCCTATAGCATGAGATGTGATATCCAACTACTTCCCATTCCAATCCTGAGACCCTTCCTATAACATGAGATGTGATATCCATCTCCTTCCCGTTCCAAACCTGAGACCCTTCCTTTAGCATGAGATGTGATATCCAGCTCCTTCCCATTCCAATCCTGAGACACTTCCGATAGCATGAGATGTGATATCTCAATGCTTCTATTATCAAAACTGAGAACCTCCCTATAGCATGATATGTGATATCTAAGTCCTTCCCATTCCAATCCTGAGACCCTTCCTATAGCATGAGATGTGATATCTCAATGCTTCTACCAAACCTGAGACCCTTCCTTTAGCATGAGATGTGATATCCAACTCCTTCCGATTCCAGTCCTGAGACCCTTCCTATAGCATGAGATATGATATCTAAATACTTCTAATACCAAACCTGAGATCCTTCCGATAACATGAGATGTGATATCCAAATCCTCCCCCTTCCAAACCTGAGACCCTCCCTTTAGCATGAGATGTGATATCCAACTCCTTCCCATTCCAATCCTGAGACCCTTCTGATAGCATGAGAAGTGATATCTCCATGCGTATACCAAACCTGAGACCCTTCCTATAGCATGAGATGTGATATCCAAATCCTTCCCATTCCAATCCTGAGACCCTTCCTATAGCATGAGAAGTGATATCTCCATGCGTATACCAAACCTGAGACCCTTCCTATAGCATGAGATGTGATATCCAAATCCTTCCCATTCCAATCCTGAGACCCTTCCTATAGCATGAGATGTGATATCTCAATGCTTCTAATACCAAACCTGAGATCCTTCCTATAACATGAGATGTGATATCCAACTCCTTCCCATTCCAATCCTGAGACCCTTCCTATAGCATGAGAAGTGATATCTCCATGCGTATACCAAACCTGAGACCCTTCCTATAGCATGAGATGTGATATCCAAATCCTTCCCATTCCAATCCTGAGACCCTTCCTATAGCATGAGATGTGATATCTCAATGCTTATACCAAACCAGAGACCCGTCCTATAACATGAGATGGGATATCCAACTCTTTCCCATTCCAATCCTGAGCCACTTCCGATAGCAGAGATGTGATATCTCAATGCTTATACCAAAACTGAGACCCTTCCGATAACATGAGATGTGATATCCAACTCATTCCCATTCCAAACCTGAGAGACTTCCTGTAGCATATGTGATATCCAACTCCTTCCCATTCCAAACATGAGACCCTTCCTATAGCAAGAATGTAATATCCAACTCCTACCCATTCCAATCCTGAGACCATTCCTATAGCATGAGATGTGATATATCAATGCTTCTAATACCAAACCTGAGATCCTTCCTATGACATAAGATGGGATATCCAACTCCTTCCCATTCCAATCCTGAGACCCTTCCGATAGCAGAGATGTGATATCTCAATGCTTATACCAAACCTGAGACCCTTCCTGTGGCATGAGATGTCATATACAACTCCTTCCCATTCCAATCCTGAGACCCTTCCTATAGCATGAGATGTGATATCTCAATGCTTACACCAAACCAGAGACCCGTCCTATAACATGAGATGGGATATCCAACTCTTTCCCATTCCAATCCTGAGCCACTTCCGATAGCAGAGATGTGATATCTCAATGCTTATACCAAAACTGAGACCCTTCCTATAACATGAGATGTGATATCCAACTCATTCCCATTCCAAACCTGAGAGACTTCCTATAGCATATGTGATATCCAACTCCTTCCCATTCCAAACATGAGACCCTTCCTATAGCAAGAATGTAATATCCAACTCCTACCCATTCCAATCCTGAGACCATTCCTATAGCATGAGATGTGATATATCAATGCTTCTAATACCAAACCTGAGATCCTTCCTATGACATAAGATGGGATATCCAACTCCTTCCCATTCCAATCCTGAGACCCTTCCGATAGCAGAGATGTGATATCTCAATGCTTATACCAAACCTGAGACCCTTCCTGTGGCATGAGATGTCATATACAACTCCTTCCCATTCCAATCCTGAGACCCTTCCTATAGCATGAGATGTGATATCCAACTCCTTCCCATCCCAATCCTGAGACACTTCCGATTGCAGAGATGTGATATCTCAATGCTTCTAATATCAAAACTGAGACCCTCCCTATAGCATGATATGTGATATCTAAGTCCTTCCCATTCCAATCCTGAGACCCTTCCTATAGCATGAGATGTGATATCTCAATGCTTCTACCAAACCTGAGACCCTTCCTTTAGCATGAGATGTGATATCCAACTCCTTCCCATTCCAGTCCTGAGACCCTTCCTATAGCATGAGATATGATATCTCAATACTTCTAATACTAAACCTGAGATCCTTCCGATAACATGAGATGTGGTATCCAAATCCTTCCCCTTCCAAACCTGAGACCCTCCCTTTAGCATGAGATGTGATATCCAACTCCTTCCCATTCCAATCCTGAGACCCTTCTGATAGCATGAGATGTGATATCTCAATGCTTCTAATACCAAACCTGAGATCCTTCCTATAACATGAGATGTGATATCCAACTCCTTCCCATTCCAATCCTGAGACCCTTCCTATAGCATGAGAAGTGATATCTCCATGCGTATACCAAACCTGAGACCCTTCCTATAGCATGAGATGTGATATCCAAATCCTTCCCATTCCAATCCTGAGACCCTTCCTATAGCATGAGATGTGATATCTCAATGCTTATACCAAACCAGAGACCCGTCCTATAACATGAGATGGGATATCCAACTCCTTCCCATTCCAATCCTGAGCCACTTCCGATAGCAGAGATGTGATATCGCAATGCTTATACCAAAACTGAGACCCTTCCTATAACATGAGATGTGATATCCAACTCATTCCCATTCCAAACCTGAGAGACTTCCTATAGCATATGTGATATCCAACTCCTTCCCATTCCAAACATGAGACCCTTCCTATAGCAAGAATGTAATATCCAACTCCTACCCATTCCAATCCTGAGACCATTCCTATAGCATGAGATGTGATATATCAATGCTTCTAATACCAAACCTGAGATCCTTCCTATGACATAAGATGGGATATCCAACTCCTTCCCATTCCAATCCTGAGACCCTTCCGATAGCAGAGATGTGATATCTCAATGCTTATACCAAACCTGAGACCCTTCCTGTGGCATGAGATGTCATATACAACTCCTTCCCATTCCAATCCTGAGACCCTTCCTATAGCATGAGATGTGATATCCAACTCCTTCCCATCCCAATCCTGAGACACTTCCGATTGCAGAGATGTGATATCTCAATGCTTCTAATATCAAAACTGAGACCCTCCCTATAGCATGATATGTGATATCTAAGTCCTTCCCATTCCAATCCTGAGACCCTTCCTATAGCATGAGATGTGATATCTCAATGCTTCTACCAAACCTGAGACCCTTCCTTTAGCATGAGATGTGATATCCAACTCCTTCCCATTCCAGTCCTGAGACCCTTCCTATAGCATGAGATATGATATCTCAATACTTCTAATACTAAACCTGAGATCCTTCCGATAACATGAGATGTGGTATCCAAATCCTTCCCCTTCCAAACCTGAGACCCTCCCTTTAGCATGAGATGTGATATCCAACTCCTTCCCATTCCAATCCTGAGACCCTTCTGATAGCATGAGATGTGATATCTCAATGCTTCTAATACCAAACCTGAGATCCTTCCTATAACATGAGATGTGATATCCAACTCCTTCCCATTCCAATCCTGAGACCCTTCCTATAGCATGAGAAGTGATATCTCCATGCGTATACCAAACCTGAGACCCTTCCTATAGCATGAGATGTGATATCCAAATCCTTCCCATTCCAATCCTGAGACCCTTCCTATAGCATGAGATGTGATATCTCAATGCTTATACCAAACCAGAGACCCGTCCTATAACATGAGATGGGATATCCAACTCCTTCCCATTCCAATCCTGAGCCACTTCCGATAGCAGAGATGTGATATCGCAATGCTTATACCAAAACTGAGACCCTTCCTATAACATGAGATGTGATATCCAACTCATTCCCATTCCAAACCTGAGACACTTCCTATAGCATATGTGATATCCAACTAAATCCCATTCCAAACATGAGACCCTTCCTATAGCAAGAATGTAATATCCAACTCCTACCCATTCCAATCCTGAGACCATTCCTATAGCATGAGATGTGATATATCAATGCTTCTAATACCAAACCTGAGATCCTTCCTATGACATGAAATGTGATATCCAAATCCTTCCCATTCGAAACCTGAGACCCTTCCTACAGCATGCGATGTGATATCTCAATGCTTCTAATACCAAACCTGAGACCCGTCCTATAACATGAGATGGGATATCCAACTCCTTCCCGTTCCAGACCTGAGACCCTTCCTATAGCATGAGATGTGATATCCAACTCCTTCCCATCCCAATCCTGAGACACTTCCGATTGCAGAGATGTGATATCTCAATGCTTCTAATATCAAAACTGAGACCCTCCCTATAGCATGATATGTGATATCTAAGTCCTTCCCATTCCAATCCTGAGACCCTTCCTATAGCATGAGATGTGATATCTCAATGCTTCTACCAAACCTGAGACCCTTCCTTTAGCATGAGATGTGATATCCAACTCCTTCCCATTCCAGTCCTGAGACCCTTCCTATAGCATGAGATATGATATCTCAATACTTCTTATACTAAACCTGAGATCCTTCCGATAACATGAGATGTGGTATCCAAATCCTTCCCCTTCCAAACCTGAGACCCTCCCTTTAGCATGAGATGTGATATCCAACTCCTTCCCATTCCAATCCTGATACCCTTCTGATAGCATGAGATGTGATATCTCAATGCCTCTAATACCAAACCTGAGATCCTACCTCTAACATGAAATGTGATATCCAAATCCTTCCCTTTCCAAACCTGAGAGCCTTCCTACAACATTAGATGTGATATCCAAGTCCTTCCCATTCCAATCCTGAGACCCTTCCTATAGGATGAGATGGGATATCCAACTCCTTCCAAATCCAATCCTGATACCCTTCCGATAGCATGAGATGTGATATCCCAATGCTTCTACAAAACCTGAGACCCATACCATGGCATGAGATGTGATATCAAACTCCTGTCCTATACCATGAGACTTGATATCTCAATGCTTCAAATACCAAACCTGAGACCGGTCCAATAACATGAGATGTGATATCCAAATCCTTCCCCTTCCAAACCTTAGACCCTTCCTGTATCATGAGATGTGATATCCAAGTCCTTTCCATTCCATTCCTGAGACCCTTACTATAGCATGAGATGTGATATCTCAATGCTTCTAATACCAAACCTGAGACCCTTCCTATAACATGAGATGTGATATCCAAGTCCTTCCCATTCCAATCCTGAGACCCTTCCTATAGCATGAGATGTGATATCTCAATGCTTCTAATACCAAACCTGAGACCCTTCCTATAACATGAATTGTGATATCCAAGTCCTTCCCATTCCAATCCTGAGACCCTTCCGATAACAGATATGTGATATCTCAATGCTTATACCAAACCTGAGACCCTTCCGATAGCATGAGATGTGATGTTCAAATCCTTCCCCTTCCAAACCTTAGACCCTCCCTTTAGCATGAGATGTGATATCCAACTCCTTCCCATTCCAATCCTGAGACCCTTCTGATGGCATGAGATGTCATATCTCAATGCCTCTAATACCAAACCTGAGATCCTACCTCTAACATGAAATGTGATATCCAACTCCTTCCCCTTCCAACCCTGAGAGCCTTCCTATAGAATGAGATGTGATATCCAAGTCCTTCCCATTCCAATCCTGAGACCCTTCCTATAACATGAGATGTGATATCCAACTCCTTCCCATTCCAACCTTAGACCCTGCCTCTAGCATGTGATGTGATATCCCAATGCTTCTACAAAACCTGAGACCCATACCATGGCATGAGATGTGATATCAAACTCCTTCCCATTCCAATCCTGAGGCCCTTTCTATAGCTTGAGATGTGATATCCAACTCCTTCCCATTCCAATTCTGAGACCCGTCCTATACCATGAGACTTGATATCTCAATGCTTCTAATACCAAACCTGAGACCGGTCCTATAACATGAGATGTGATACCCAAATCCTTCCCCTTTCCAAACCTTAGACCCTTCCTATAGCATGAGATGTGATATCTCAATGCTTCTAATACCATACCTGAGACCCTTCCTATAACGAGATGGGATATCCAACTCCTTCCCATTCCAATCCTGAGACCCTTCCGATAGCAGAGATGTGATATCTCAATGCTTATACCAAACCTGAGACCCTTCCTATGGCATGAGATGTCATATACAACTCCTTCCGATTCCAATCCTGAGACCCTTCCTATAGCATGAGATGTGATATCTCAATGCTTCTAATACCAAACCTGAGATCCTTCCTATAACATGAGATGTGATATCAAACTCCTTCCCATTCCAAACCTGAGACCCTTCCGATAGCATGAGATGTGATATCTCAATGCTTCTAAAACCAAACATGAGAACCATCCTATAATATGAGATGTGAAATCCAAATCATTCCCTTTCCAAACCTGAGACCCTTCCTATAGCTTGAGATGTGATATCAAACTCCTTCCCATTCAATGTGATATCCAACTTCTTCCCATTCCAATCCTGAGACCCTTCCTATACCATGAGATGTGGTATATATTTCAATGCTTCTAATACCAAACCTGAGACCCATCCTAAAACATGAGATGTGAGATCCAAATCCTTCCCCTTCCAAACCTGAGACCTTTCCTTTAGCATGAGATGTGATATCAACTCCTTCCCATTCCAAACCTGAGACCCTTCCTATAGCATGAGATGTTATATCTTAATGCTTCTAAAACCAAACCTGAGAACCATCCTATAACATGTGAACTCCAAATCCTTCCCTTTCCAAACCTGAGACCCTTCCGATAGCATGAGATGTGATATCTCAATGCTACTAAAACCAAACATGAGAACCATCCTATAACATGAGATGTGAAATCCAAATCCTTCCCTTTCCAAACCTGAGACCCTTCCTATAGCTTGAGATGTGATATCAAACTCCTTCCCATTCCAATCCTGAGATAGCTTGAGATGTGATAGCCAACTCCTTCTCATTCCAATCCTGAGACCCTTCCTATACCATGAGATGTGATATCTCAATGCTTCTAATACCAAACCTGAGACCCGTCCTAAAACATGAGATGTGAGATCCAAATCCTTCCCCTTCCAAACCTGAGACCCTTCCTATAGCTTGAGATGTGATATCAAACTCCTTCCCATTCCAATCCCGAGATAGCTTGAGATGTGATATCCAACTCCATCCCATTCCAATCCTGAGACCCGTCCTATACCATGAGACTTGATATCTCAATGCTTCTAATACCAAACCTGAGACCGGTCCTATAACATGAGATGTGATACCCAAATCCTTCCCCTTTCCAAACCTTAGACCCTTCCTATAGCATGAGATATGATATCTCAATGCTTCTAATACCATACCTGAGACCCTTCCTATAACGAGATGGGATATCCAACTCCTTCCCATTCCAATCCTGAGACCCTTCCGATAGCAGAGATGTGATATCTCAATGCTTATACCAAACCTGAGACCCTTCCTATGGCATGAGATGTCATATACAACTCCTTCCGATTCCAATCCTGAGACCCTTCCTATAGCATGAGATGTGATATCTCAATGCTTCTAATACCAAACCTGAGATCCTTCCTATAACATGAGATGTGATATCAAACTCCTTCCCATTCCAAACCGGAGACCCTTCCGATAGCATGAGATGTGATATCTCAATGCTTCTAAAACCAAACATGAGAACCATCCTATAACATGAGATGTGAAATCCAAATCATTCCCTTTCCAAACCTGAGACCCTTCCTATAGCTTGAGATGTGATATCAAACTCCTTCCCATTCAATGTGATATCCAACTTCTTCCCATTCCAATCCTAAGACCCTTCCTATACCATGAGATGTGGTATATATTTCAATGCTTCTAATACCAAACCTGAGACCCGTCCTAAAACATGAGATGTGAGATCCAAATCCTTCCCCTTCCAAACCTGAGACCTTTCCTTTAGCATGAGATGTGATATCAACTCCTTCCCATTCCAAACCTGAGACCCTTCCTATAGCATGAGATGTTATATCTTAATGCTTCTAAAACCAAACCTGAGAACCATCCTATAACATGTGAACTCCAAATCCTTCCCTTTCCAAACCTGAGACCCTTCCGATAGCATGAGATGTGATATCTCAATGCTACTAAAACCAAACATGAGAACCATCCTATAACATGAGATGTGAAATCCAAATCCTTCCCTTTCCAAACCTGAGACCCTTCCTATAGCTTGAGATGTGATATCAAACTCCTTCCCATTCCAATCCTGAGATAGCTTGAGATGTGATAGCCAACTCCTTCTCATTCCAATCCTGAGACCCTTCCTATACCATGAGATGTGATATCTCAATGCTTCTAATACCAAACCTGAGACCCGTCCTAAAACATGAGATGTGAGATCCAAATCCTTCCCCTTCCAAACCTGAGACCCTTCCTATAGCTTGAGATGTGATATCAAACTCCTTCCCATTCCAATCCCGAGATAGCTTGAGATGTGATATCCAACTCCATCCCATTCCAATCCTGAGACCCTTCCGATAGCATGAGATGTGATAGCTCAATGCTTCTAATATCAAAACTGAGACCCTCCCTATAGTATGAGATGTGATATCTAGGTCCTTCCCATTCCTATCCTGAGACCCTTCCTATAGCATGAGATGTGATATCTCAATGCTTCTATCAAACCTGAGACCCTTCCTTTAGCATGAGATGTGATATCCAACTCCTTGCCATTCCAATCCTGAGACCCTTCCTATAACGAGATGTGATATCCAACTCCTTCCCATTCCAACCTGAGACACTTCCTATAGCATGAGAAGGGATATCCAAATCCTTCCCATTCCAATCCTGAGATCCTTCCTATAACATTATGTGATATCCAATTCCTTCCCATTCCAAACCTGAGACCCTTCCTATTGGATGAGATGTGATATCCAACTCCTTCCCATTCCAATCCTGAGACCCTTCCTATACCATGAGATGTGATATCTCAATGCTTCTAATACCAAACCTGGGACCCGCCCTATAACATGAGATATGATATCCAAATCCTTCCCCTTCCAAACCTGAGACCCTTCCTTTAGCATGAGATGTGATATCCAAATCCTTCCCATTCCAATCCTGAAACCCTTCCTATAGCATGAGATGTGATATCTCAATGTTTATAATAAAAAACCTGAGACCCTTCCTATAGAAAGAGATGTGATATCCAAATCCTTCCCATTTCAATCTTGAGACCCTTCCTATAGCATGAGATGTGATATCCAAATCCTTCCCATTCCAATCCTGAGACCCTTCCTATAGCATGAGATGTGATATCTCAATGCTTATACCAAACCAGAGACCTGTCCTATAACATGAGATGGGATATCCAACTCCTTCCCATTCCAATCCTGAGCCACTTCCGATAGCAGAGATGTGATATCTCAATGCTTATACCAAAACTGAGACCCTTCCTATAACATGAGATGTGATATCCAACTCATTCCCATTCCAAACCTGAGAGACTTCCTATAGCATATGTGATATCCAACTCCTTCCCATTCCAAACATGAGACCCTTCCTATAGCAAGAATGTAATATCCAACTCCTACCCATTCCAATCCTGAGACCATTCCTATAGCATGAGATGTGATATATCAATGCTTCTAATACCAAACCTGAGATCCTTCCTATGACATAAGATGGGATATCCAACTCCTTCCCATTCCAATCCTGAGACCCTTCCGATAGCAGAGATGTGATATCTCAATGCTTATACCAAAACTGAGACCCTTCCTGTGGCATGAGATGTCATATACAACTCCTTCCCATTCCAATCCTGAGACCCTTCCTATAGCATGAGATGTGATATCCAACTCCTTCCCATTCCAATCCTGAGACCCTTCCTACAGCATGCAATGTGATATCTCAATGATTCTAATACCAAACCTGAGACCCGTCCTATAACATGAGATGGGATATCCAACTCCTTCCCGTTCCAGACCTGAGACCCTTCCTATAGCATGAGATGTGATATCCAACTCCTTCCCATCCCAATCCTGAGACACTTCCGATTGCAGAGATGTGATATCTCAATGCTTCTAAAATCAAAACTGAGACCCTCCCTATAGCATGATATGTTATATCTAAGTCCTTCCCATTCCAATCCTGAGACCCTTCCTATAGCATGAGATGTGATATCTCAATGCTTCTACCAAACCTGAGACCCTTCCTTTAGCATGAGATGTGATATCCAACTCCTTCCCATTCCAGTCCTGAGACCCTTCCTATAGCATGAGATATGATATCTCAATACTTCTAATACTAAACCTGAGATCCTTCCGATAACATGAGATGTGGTATCCAAATCCTTCCCCTTCCAAACCTGAGACCCTCCCTTTAGCATGAGATGTGATATCCAACTCCTTCCCATTCCAATCCTGAGACCCTTCTGATAGCATGAGATGTGATATCTCAATGCTTCTAATACCAAACCTGAGATCCTTCCTATAACATGAGATGTGATATCCAACTCCTTCCCATTCCAATCCTGAGACCCTTCCTCTAGCATGAGAAGTGATATCTCCATGCGTATACCAAACCTGAGACCCTTCCTATAGCATGAGATGTGATATCCAAATCCTTCCCATTCCAATCCTGAGACCCTTCCTATAGCATGAGATGTGATATCTCAATGCTTATACCAAACCAGAGACCCGTCCTATAACATGAGATGGGATATCCAACTCCTTCCCATTCCAATCCTGAGCCACTTCTGATAGCAGAGATGTGATATCTCAATGCTTATACCAAAACTGAGACCCTTCCTATAACATGAGATGTGATATCCAACTCATTCCCATTCCAAACCTGAGACACTTCCTATAGCATATGTGATATCCAACTAAATCCCATTCCAAACATGAGACCCTTCCTATAGCAAGAATGTAATATCCAACTCCTACCCATTCCAATCCTGAGACCATTCCTATAGCATGAGATGTGATATATCAATGCTTCTAATACCAAACCTGAGATCCTTCCTATGACATGAAATGTGATATCCAAATCCTTCCCATTTGAAACCTGAGACCCTTCCTACAGCATGCGATGTGATATCTCAATGCTTCTAATACCAAACCTGAGACCCGTCCTATAACATGAGATGGGATATCCAACTCCTTCCCGTTCCAGACCTGAGACCCTTCCTATAGCATGAGATGTGATATCCAACTCCGTCCCATCCCAATCCTGAGACACTTCCGATTGCAGAGATGTGATATCTCAATGCTTCTAATATCAAAACTGAGACCCTCCCTATAGCATGATATGTGATATCTAAGTCCTTCCCATTCCAATCCTGAGACCCTTCCTATAGCATGAGATGTGATATCTCAATGCTTCTACTAAACCTGAGACCCTTCCTTTCGCATGAGATGTGATATCCAACTCCTTCCCATTCCAGTCCTGAGACCCTTCCTATAGCATGAGATATGATATCTCAATGCTTCTAATACTAAACCTGAGATCCTTCCGATAACATGAGATGTGGTATCGAAATCCTTCCCCTTCCAAACCTGAGACCCTCCCTTTAGCATGAGATGTGATATCCAACTCCTTCCCATTCCAATCCTGATACCCTTCTGATAGCATGAGATGTGATATCTCAATGCCTCTAATACCAAACCTGAGATCCTACCTCTAACATGAAATGTGATATCCAACTCCTTCCCTTTCCAAACCTGAGAGCCTTCCTACAACATGAGATGTGATATCCAAGTCCTTCCCATTCCAATCCTGAGACCCTTCCTATAGGATGAGATGGGATATCCAACTCCTTCCAAATCCAATCCTGATACCCTTCCGATAGCATGAGATGTGATATCCCAATGTTTCTACAAAACCTGAGACCCATACCATGGCATGAGATGTGATATCAAACTCCCGTCCTATACCATGAGACTTGATATCTCAATGCTTCTAATACCAAACCTGAGACCGGTCCAATAACATGAGATGTGATATCCAAATCCTTCCCCTTCCAAACCTTAGACCCTTCCTGTATCATGAGATGTGCTATCCAAGTCCTTTCCATTCCATTCCTGAGACCCTTCCTATAGCATGAGATGTGATATCTCAATGCTTCTAATACCAAACCTGAGACCCTTCCTATAACATGAATTGTGATATCCAAGTCCTTCCCATTCCAATCCTGAGACCCTTCCGATAACAGAGATGTGATATCTCAATGCTTATACCAAACCTGAGACCCTTCCGATAGCATGAGATGTGATATCTCAATGCTTCTAATACCAAACCTGAGATCCTTCCTATAACATGAGATGTGATGTTCAAATCCTTCCCCTTCCAAACCTTAGACCCTCCCTTTAGCATGAGATGTGATATCCAACTCCTTCCCATTCCAATCCTGAGACCCTTCTGATGGCATGAGATGTGATATCTCAATGCCTCTAATACCAACCCTGAGATCCTACCTCTAACATGAAATGTGATATCCAACTCCTTCCCCTTCCAACCCTGAGAGCCTTCCTATAGAATGAGATGTGATATCCAAGTCCTTCCCATTCCAATCCTGATACCCTTCCTATAACATGAGATGTGATATCCAACTCCTTCCCATTCCAACCTTAGACCCTGCCTATAGCATGTGATGTGATATCCCAATGCTTCTACAAAACATGAGACCCATACCATGGCATGAGATGTGATATCAAACTCCTTCCCATTCCAATCCTGAGGCCCTTTCTATAGCTTGAGATGTGATATCCAACTCCTTCCCATTCCAATTCTGAGACCCGTCCTATACCATGAGACTTGATATCTCAATGCTTCTAATACCAAACCTGAGACCGGTCCTATAACATGAGATGTGATACCCAAATCCTTCCCCTTTCCAAACCTTAGACCCTTCCTATAGCATGAGATGTGATATCTCAATGCTTCTAATACCATACCTGAGACCCTTCCTATAACGAGATGGGACATCCAACTCCTTCCCATTCCAATCCTGAGACCCTTCCGATAGCAGAGATGTGATAGCTCAATGCTTATACCAAACCTGAGACCCTTCCTATGGCATGAGATGTCATATACAACTCCTTCCGATTCCAATCCTGAGACCCTTCCTATAGCATGAGATGTGATATCTCAATGCTTTTAATACCAAACCTGAGATCCTTCCTATAACATGAGATGTGATATCAAACTCCTTCCCATTCCAAACCTGAGACCCTTCCGATAGCATGAGATGTGATATCTCAATGCTTCTAAAACCAAACATGAGAACCATCCTATAACATGAGATGTGAAATCCAAATCATTCCCTTTCCAAACCTGAGACCCTTCCTATAGCTTGAGATGTGATATCAAACTCCTTCCCATTCAATGTGATATCCAACTTCTTCCCATTCCAATCCTGAGACCCTTCCTATACCATGAGATGTGGTATATATTTCAATGCTTCTAATACCAAACCTGAGACCCGTCCTAAAACATGAGATGTGAGATCCAAATCCTTCCCCTTCCAAACCTGAGACCTTTCCTTTAGCATGAGATGTGATATCAACTCCTTCCCATTCCAAACCTGAGACCCTTCCTATAGCATGAGATGTTATAACTTAATGCTTCTAAAACCAAACCTGAGAACCATCCTATAACATGTGAACTCCAAATCCTTCCCTTTCCAAACCTGAGACCCTTCCGATAGCATGAGATGTGATATCTCAATGCTACTAAAACCAAACATGAGAACCATCCTATAACATGAGATGTGAAATCCAAATCCTTCCCTTTCCAAACCTGAGACCCTTCCTATAGCTTGAGATGTGATATCAAACTCCTTCCCATTCCAATCCTGAGATAGCTTGAGATGTGATAGCCAACTCCTTCCCATTCCAATCCTGAGACCCTTCCTATACCATGAGATGTGATATCTCAATGCTTCTAATACCAAACCTGAGACCCGTCCTAAAACATGAGATGTGAGATCCAAATCCTTCCCCTTCCAAACCTGAGACCCTTCCTATAGCTTGAGATGTGATATCAAACTCCTTCCCATTCCAATCCCGAGATAGCTTGAGATGTGATATCCAACTCCATCCCATTCCAATCCTGAGACCCTTCCGATAGCATGAGATGTGATAGCTCAATGCTTCTAATATCAAAACTGAGACCCTCCCTATAGTATGAGATGTGATATCTAAGTCCTTCCCATTCCTATCCTAAGACCCTTCCGATAGCAGAGATGTGATATCTCAATGCTTATACCAAACCTGATGACCCATCCTATGGCATTAGATGTGATATCCAACTCCTTCCCATTGCAATCCTGAGTTCCTTCCTATAGCATGAGATGTGATATCTCAATGCTTCTATCAAACCTGAGACCCTTCCTTTAGCATGAGATGTGATATCCAACTCCTTGCCATTCCAATCCTGAGACCCTTCCTATAACATGAGACGTGATATCCAACTCCTTCCCATTCCAATCCTGAGACTCCTCCTATAGCATGAGATGTGATATCTCAATGCTTCTAATACCAAACATGGGACCCGCCCTATAACATGAGATATGATATCCAAATCCTTCCCCTTCCAAACCTGAGACCCTTCCTTTAGCATGAGATGTGATATCCAAATCCTTCCCATTCCAATCCTGAAACCCTTCCTATAGCATGAGATGTGATATCTCAATGTTTCTAATAAAAAACCTGAGACCCTTCCTATAGAAAGAGATGTGATATCCAAATCCTTCCCATTTCAATCTTGAGACCCTTCCTATAGCATGAGATGTGATATCCAAATCCTTCCCATTCCAATCCTGAGACCCTTCCTATAGCATGAGATGTGATATCTCAATGCTTATACCAAACCAGAGACCCGTCCTATAACATGAGATGGGATATCCAACTCCTTCCCATTCCAATCCTGAGCCACTTCCGATAGCAGAGATGTGATATCTCAATGCTTATACCAAAACTGAGACCCTTCCTATAACATGAGATGTGATATCCAACTCATTCCCATTCCAAACCTGAGAGACTTCCTATAGCATATGTGATATCCAACTCCTTCCCATTCCAAACATGAGACCCTTCCTATAGCAAGAATGTAATATCCAACTCCTACCCATTCCAATCCTGAGACCATTCCTATAGCATGAGATGTGATATATCAATGCTTCTAATACCAAACCTGAGATCCTTCCTATGACATAAGATGGGATATCCAACTCCTTCCCATTCCAATCCTGAGACCCTTCAGATAGCAGAGATGTGATATCTCAATGCTTAAACCAAACTTGAGACCCTTCCTGTGGCATGAGATGTCATATACAACTCCTTCCCATTCCAATCCTGACACCCTTCCTATAGCATGAGATGTGATATCCAACTCCTTCCCATTCCAATCCTGAGACCCTTCCTACAGCATGCGATGTGATATCTCAATGATTCTAATACCAAACCTGAGACCCGTCCTATAACATGAGATGGGATATCCAACTCCTTCCCGTTCCAGACCTGAGACCCTTCCTATAGCATGAGATGTGATATCCAACTCCTTCCCATCCCAATCCTGAGACACTTCCGATTGCAGAGATGTGATATCTCAATGCTTCTAATATCAAAACTGAGACCCTCCCTATAGCATGATATGTGATATCTAAGTCCTTCCCATTCCAATCCTGAGACCCTTCCTATAGCATGAGATGTGATATCTCAATGCTTCTACCAAACCTGAGACCCTTCCTTTAGCATGAGATGTGATATCCAACTCCTTCCCATTCCAGTCCTGAGGCCCTTCCTATAGCATGAGATATGATATCTCAATACTTCTAATACTAAACCTGAGATCCTTCCGATAACATGAGATGTGGTATCCAAATCCTTCCCCTTCCAAACCTGAGACCCTCCCTTTAGCATGAGATGTGATATCCAACTCCTTCCCATTCCAATCCTGAGACCCTTCTGATAGCATGAGATGTGATATCTCAATGCTTCTAATACCAAACCTGAGATCCTTCCTATAACATGAGATGTGATATCCAACTCCTTCCCATTCCAATCCTGAGACCCTTCCTATAGCATGAGAAGTGATATCTCCATGCGTATACCAAACCTGAGACCCTTCCTATAGCATGAGATGTGATATCCAAATCCTTCCCATTCCAATCCTGAGACCCTTCCTATAGCATGAGATGTGATATCTCAATGCTTATACCAAACCAGAGACCCGTCCTATAACATGAGATGGGATATCCAACTCCTTCCCATTCCAATCCTGAGCCACTTCTGATAGCAGAGATGTGATATCTCAATGCTTATACCAAAACTGAGACCCTTCCTATAACATGAGATGTGATATCCAACTCATTCCCATTCCAAACCTGAGACACTTCCTATAGCATATGTGATATCCAACTAAATCCCATTCCAAACATGAGACCCTTCCTATAGCAAGAATGTAATATCCAACTCCTACCCATTCCAATCCTGAGACCATTCCTATAGCATGAGATGTGATATATCAATGCTTCTAATACCAAACCTGAGATCCTTCCTATGACATGAAATGTGATATCCAAATCCTTCCCATTCGAAACCTGAGACCCTTCCTACAGCATGCAATGTGATATCTCAATGCTTCTAATACCAAACCTGAGACCCGTCCTATAACATGAGATGTGATATCCAACTCCTTCCCATCCCAATCCTGAGACACTTCCGATTGCAGAGATGTGATATCTCAATGCTTCTAATATCAAAACTGAGACCCTCCCTATAGCATGATATGTGATATCTAAGTCCTTCCCATTCCAATCCTGAGACCCTTCCTATAGCATGAGATGTGATATCTCAATGCTTCTACCAAACCTGAGACCCTTCCTTTAGCATGAGATGTGATATCCAACTCCTTCCCATTCCAGTCCTGAGACCCTTCCTATAGCATGAGATATGATATCTCAATACTTCTAATACTAAACCTGAGATCCTTCCGATAACATGAGATGTGGTATCCAAATCCTTCCCCTTCCAAACCTGAGACCCTCCCTTTAGCATGAGATGTGATATCCAACTCCTTCCCATTCCAATCCTGATACCCTTCTGATAGCATGAGATGTGATATCTCAATGCCTCTAATACCAAACCTGAGATCCTACCTCTAACATGAAATGTGATATCCAACTCCTTCCCTTTCCAAACCTGAGAGCCTTCCTACAACATGAGATGTGATATCCAAGTCCTTCCCATTCCAATCCTGAGACCCTTCCTATAGGATGAGATGGGATATCCAACTCCTTCCAAATCCAATCCTGATACCCGTCCTATACCATGAGACTTGATATCTCAATGCTTCTAATACCAAACCTGAGACCGGTCCAATAACATGAGATGTGATATCCAAATCCTTCCCCTTCCAAACCTTAGACCCTTCCTGTATCATGAGATGTGCTATCCAAGTCCTTTCCATTCCATTCCTGAGACCCTTCCTATAGCATGAGATGTGATATCTCAATGCTTCTAATACCAAACCTGAGACCCTTCCTATAACATGAATTGTGATATCCAAGTCCTTCCCATTCCAATCCTGAGACCCTTCCGATAACAGAGATGTGATATCTCAATGCTTATACCAAACCTGAGACCCTTCCGATAGCATGAGATGTGATATCTCAATGCTTCTAATACCAAACCTGAGATCCTTCCTATAACATGAGATGTGATGTTCAAATCCTTCCCCTTCCAAACCTTAGACCCTCCCTTTAGCATGAGATGTGATATCCAACTCCTTCCCATTCCAATCCTGAGACCCTTCTGATGGCATGAGATGTGATATCTCAATGCCTCTAATACCAAACCTGAGATCCTACCTCTAACATGAAATGTGATATCCAACTCCTTCCCCTTCCAACCCTGAGAGCCTTCCTATAGAATGAGATGTGATATCCAAGTCCTTCCCATTCCAATCCTGAGACCCTTCCTATAACATGAGATGTGATATCCAACTCCTTCCCATTCCAACCTTAGACCCTGCCTATAGCATGTGATGTGATATCCCAATGCTTCTACAAAACCTGAGACCCATACCATGGCATGAGATGTGATATCAAACTCCTTCCCATTCCAATCCTGAGGCCCTTTCTATAGCTTGAGATGTGATATCCAACTCCTTCCCATTCCAATTCTGAGACCCGTCCTATACCATGAGACTTGATATCTCAATGCTTCAAATACCAAACCTGAGACCGGTCCTATAACATGAGATGTGATACCCAAATCCTTCCCCTTTCCAAACCTTAGACCCTTCCTATAGCATGAGATGTGATATCTCAATGCTTCTAATACCATACCTGAGACCCTTCCTATAACGAGATGGGACATCCAACTCCTTCCCATTCCAATCCTGAGACCCTTCCGATAGCAGAGATGTGATATCTCAATGCTTATACCAAACCTGAGACCCTTCCTATGGCATGAGATGTCATATACAACTCCTTCCGATTCCAATCCTGAGACCCTTCCTATAGCATGAGATGTGATATCTCAATGCTTCTAATACCAAACCTGAGATCCTTCCTATAACATGAGATGTGATATCAAACTCCTTCCCATTCCAAACCTGAGACCCTTCCGATAGCATGAGATGTGATATCTCAATGCTTCTAAAACCAAACATGAGAACCATCCTATAACATGAGATGTGAAATCCAAATCATTCCCTTTCCAAACCTGAGACCCTTCCTATAGCTTGAGATGTGATATCAAACTCCTTCCCATTCAATGTGATATCCAACTTCTTCCCATTCCAATCCTGAGACCCTTCCTATACCATGAGATGTGGTATATATTTCAATGCTTCTAATACCAAACCTGAGACCCGTCCTAAAACATGAGATGTGAGATCCAAATCCTTCCCCTTCCAAACCTGAGACCTTTCCTTTAGCATGAGATGTGATATCTTAATGCTTCTAAAACCAAACCTGAGAACCATCCTATAACATGTGAACTCCAAATCCTTCCCTTTCCAAACCTGAGACCCTTCCGATAGCATGAGATGTGATATCTCAATGCTACTAAAACCAAACATGAGAACCATCCTATAACATGAGATGTGAAATCCAAATCCTTCCCTTTCCAAACCTGAGACCCTTCCTATAGCTTGAGATGTGATATCAAACTCCTTCCCATTCCAATCCTGAGATAGCTTGAGATGTGATAGCCAACTCCTTCCCATTCCAATCCTGAGACCCTTCCTATACCATGAGATGTGATATCTCAATGCTTCTAATACCAAACCTGAGACCCGTCCTAAAACATGAGATGTGAGATCCAAATCCTTCCCCTTCCAAACCTGAGACCCTTCCTATAGCTTGAGATGTGATATCAAACTCCTTCCCATTCCAATCCCGAGATAGCTTGAGATGTGATATCCAACTCCATCCCATTCCAATCCTGAGACCCTTCCGATAGCATGAGATGTGATAGCTCAATGCTTCTAATATCAAAACTGAGACCCTCCCTATAGTATGAGATGTGATATCTAAGTCCTTCCCATTCCTATCCTGAGACCCTTCCGATAGCAGAGATGTGATATCTCAATGCTTATACCAAACCTGATGACCCATCCTATGGCATTAGATGTGATATCCAACTCCTTCCCATTGCAATCCTGAGTTCCTTCCTATAGCATGAGATGTGATATCTCAATGCTTCTATCAAACCTGAGACCCTTCCTTTAGCATGAGATGTGATATCCAACTCCTTGCCATTCCAATCCTGAGACCCTTCCTATAACATGAGACGTGATATCCAACTCCTTCCCATTCCAATCCTGAGACTCCTCCTATAGCATGAGATGTGATATCTCAATGCTTCTAATACCAAACCTGGGACCCGCCCTATAACATGAGATATGATATCCAAATTCTTCCCCTTCCAAACCTGAGACCCTTCCTTTAGCATGAGATGTGATATCCAAATCCTTCCCATTCCAATCCCGAAACCCTTCCTATAGCATGAGATGTGATAGCTCAATGTTTCTAATAAAAAACCTGAGACCCTTCCTATAGCAAGAGATGTGATATCCAAATCCTGCCCATTCCAATCCTGAGACCCTTCCTATAACGAGATGTGATATCCAACTCCTTCCCATTCCAACCTGAGACACTTCCTATAGCATGAGAAGGGATATCCAAATCCTTCCCATTCCAATCCTGAGATCCTTCAACATGATGTGATATCCAATTCCTTCCCATTTCAAACCTGAGACCCTTCCTATTGGATGAGCTGTGATATCCAACTCCTTCCCATTCCAATCCTGAGACCCTTCCTATACCATGAGATGTGATATCTCAATGCTTCTAATACCAAACCTGGGACCCGCCCTATAACATGAGATATGATATCCAAATCCTTCCCCTTCCAAACCTGAGACCCTTCCTTTAGCATGAGATGTGATATCCAAATCCTTCCCATTCCAATCCTGAAACCCTTCCTATAGCATGAGATGTGATAGCTCAATGTTTCTAATAAACAACCTGAGACCCTTCCTATAGCAAGAGATGTGATATCCAAATCCTTCCCATTCCAATCCTGAGACCCTTCCTATAACGAGATGTGATATGCAACGCCTTCCCATTCCAACCTGAGACACTTCCTATAGCATGAGAATGGATATCCAAATCCTTCCCATTCCAATCCTGAGATCCTTCCTATACCATGATGTGATATCCAATTCCTTCCCATTCCAAACCTGAGACCCTTCCTATTGGATGAGATGTGATATCCAACTCCTTCCCATTCCAATCCTGAGACCCTTCCTATACCATGAGATGTGATATCTCAATGCTTCTAATACCAAATCTGGGACCCGCCCTATAACATGAGATATGATATCCAAATCCTTCCCCTTCCAAACCTGAGACCCTTCCTTTAGCATGAGATGTGATATCCAAATCCTTCCCATTCCAATCCTGAAACCCTTCCTATAGCATGAGATGTGATATCTCAATGTTTCTAATAAAAAACCTGAGACCCTTCCTATAGCAAGAGATGTGATATCCAAATCCTTCCCATTTCAATCTTGAGACCCTTCCTATAGCATGAGATGTGATATCCAACTCCTTCCCATTCCAACCTGAGACCCTTCCTATAGCATGAGAAGGGATATCCAACTCCTTCCCAATCCAATCCTGAGACCCTTCCGATAGCAGAGATGTGATATCTCAATGCTTATACCAAACCTGAGACCCTACCTTTAGTATGATGTGATATCCAAATCCTTCACATTCCAATCCTGAGACCCTTCCTATAGCATGAGATGTGATATCTCAATGCTTCTAATACCAAACCTGAGATCCTTCCTATAACATGAGATGTGATATCCACCTCCTTCCCATTCCAAACCTGAGACCCTTCCAATAGCATGAGATTTGATATCTCAATGCTTCTAAAAACAAACATGAGAACCATCCTATAACGAGATGTGAAATCCCAATCCTTCCCTTCCCAAACCTGAGACCCTTCCTATAGCTCGAGATGTGATATCAAACTCCTTCCCATTCCAATCCTGAGATAGCTTGAGATGTGATAT
Organism: Ambystoma mexicanum; assembly: GCF_040938575.1. Taxonomy (NCBI): domain Eukaryota; kingdom Metazoa; phylum Chordata; class Amphibia; order Caudata; family Ambystomatidae; genus Ambystoma; species Ambystoma mexicanum. The sequence goes on from NC_090934.1 coordinate 1,151,508,493, forward strand.
CCAACTCCTTCCCATTCCAATCCTGAGACCCTTATTATACCATGAGATGTGATATCTCAAGGCTTCTAATACCAAACCTGAGACCCGTCCTAAAACATGAGATGTGAGATCCAAATCCTTCCCCTTCCAAACCTGAGACCTTTCCTTTAGCATATGTGATATCCAACTCCTTCCCATTCCAATCCTGAGACCCTTCCGATAGCATGAGATGTGATATCTCAATGCTTCTAATATCAAACCTGAGACCCTCCCTATAGCATGAGATGTGATATCCAACTCCTTCCCATTCCAATCCTGAGACTCTTCCTATAGCATGAGATGTGATATCTCGATGCTTCTAATACCAAACCTGGGACCCGTCCTATAACATGAGATGTGATATCCAAATCCTTCCCCTTCCAAACCTGAGACCCTTCCTTTAGCATGAGATGTGATATCCAAATCCTTCCCATTCCAATCCTGAAACCCTTCCTATAGCATGAGATGTGATAGCTCAATGTTTCTAATAAAAAACCTGAGACCCTTCCTATAGCAAGAGATGTGATATCCAAATCCTTCCCATTCCAATCCTGAGACCCTTCCTATAACGAGATGTGATATCCAACTCCTTCCCATTCCAACCTGAGACACTTCCTATAGCATGAGAAGGGATATCCAAATCCTTCCCATTCCAATCCTGAGATCCTTCCTATAACATGATGTGATATCCAATTCCTTCACATTCCAAACCTGAGACCCATCCTATTGGATTAGATGTAATATCCAACTCCTTCCCATTCCAATCCTGAGACCCTTCCTATAACATATGATGTGATGTCTCAATGCTTCTAATACCAAACCTGAGATCCTTCCTATGGCATGAGATGTCATATAAAGCTCCTTCCCATTCCATTCCTGAGACCCTTCCTATAGCATGAGATGTGATATCCAACTCCTTCCCATTCCAATCCTGAGACCCTTCCTATAGCATGAGATGTGATATCTCAATGCTTCTAATACCAAACCTGAGATCCTTCCTATAACATGAGATGTGATATCCAAATCCTTCCCATTCCAACCTGAGACCCTTCCGATAGCATGAGATGTGATATCCCAATGCTTCTACCAAACCTGAGACCCATACTATGGCATGAGATGTGATATCAAACTCCTTCCCATTCCAATCCTGAGACCCTTCCTATAGCTTGAGATGGGATATCCAACTCCTTCCCATTCCAATTCTGAGACCCTTCCTATACCATGAGACTTGATATCGCAATGCTTCTAATACCAAACCTGAGACCCGTCCTATAACATGAGATGTGATATCCAAATCCTTCCCCTTCCAAACCTTAGACCCTTCCTTTATCATGGTATGTGATATCAAACTCCTTCACATTCCAATCCTGAGACCCTTCCGATATCATGAGATTTTTTATCTCAAAGCTTCTGATATCAAACTTGAGACCCTCCCTATAGCATGAGATGTGACATCCAAGTCCTTCCCATTCCAATCCTGAGACGCTTCCTATAGCATGAGATGTGATATCTCAATGCTTCTAATACCAAGCCTGAGACCCTTCCTTTAACATGAGAAGGGATATCCAACTCCTTCCCATTCCAATCCTGAGACTCTTCCGATAGCAGAGATGTGATATCTCAATGCTTATACCAAACCTGAGATCCTTCCTATGGCATGAGATGTCATATAAAATACCTTCCCATTCCATTCCTGAGACCCTTCCTATAGCATGAGATGTGATATCCAACTCCTTCCCATTCCAATCCTGAGACCCTTCCTAGAGCATGAGATGTGATATCTCAATGCTTCTAATACCAAACCTGAGATCCTTCCTATAACATGAGATGTGATATCCAAATCCTTCCCATTCCAACCTGAGACCCTTCCGATAGCATGAGATGTGATATCCCAATGCTTCTACCAAACCTGAGACCCTTCCTATAGCTTGAGATGTGATATCCAACTCCTTCCCATTCCAATTCTGAGACCCTCCTATACCATGAGACTTGATATCGCAATGCTTCTAATACCAAACCTGACACTCGTCCTATAACATGAGATATGATATCCAAATCCTTCCCCTTCCAAACCTTAGACCCTTCCTTTATCATGAGATGTGATATCCAACTCCTTCACATTCCAATCCTGAGACCCTTCCGATATCATGAGATTTGTTATCTCAAAGCTTCTGATATCAAACTTGAGACCCTCACTATAGCATGAGATGTGACATCCAAGTCCTTCCCATTCCAATCCTGAGACGCTTCCTATAGCATGAGATGTGATATCTCAATGCTTCTAATACCAAACCTGAGATCCTTCCTATAACATGAGATGTGATATCCAACTCCTTCCCATTCCAAACCTGAGACCCTTCCGATAGCGTGATATCTCAATGCTTCAAAAACCAAACATGAGAACCATCCTATAACATGAGATGTGAAATCCAAATCCTTCCCTTCCCAAACATGAGACTCTTCTTATAGCATGAGATGTGATATCTCAATGCTTCTACCAAACCTGAAACCCTTCCTATAGCATGAGATGTGATATCAAACTCCTTCCCATTCAATGTGATATCCAACTCTGTCCCATTCCAATCCTGAGACCCTTCCTATACCATGAGATGTGATATTTCAATGCTTCTAATACCAAACCTGAGACCGGTCCTAAAACATGAGATGTGAGATCCAAATCCTTCCCCTTCCAAACCTGAGACCCTTCCTATAGCATGAGATGTTATATCTTAATGCTTCTAAAACCAAACCTGAGAACCATCCTATAACATGTGAAATCCAAATCCTTCCCTTTCCAAACCTGAGACCCTTCCGATAGCATGATATGTGATATCTCAATGCTACTAAAACCAAACATGAGAACCATCCTATAACATGAGATGTGAAATCCAAATCCTTCCCTTTCCAAACCTGAGACCCTTCCTATAGCTTGAGATGTGATATCAAACTCCTTCCCATTCCAATCCTGAGATAGCTTGAGATGTGATAGCCAACTCCTTCCCATTCCAATCCTGAGACCCTTCCTATACCATGAGATGTAATATCTCAATGCTTCTAATACCAAACCTGAGACCCGTCCTAAAACATGAGATGTGAGATCCAAATCCTTCCCCTTCCAAACCTAAGACCCTTCCTATAGCTTGAGATGTGATATCAAACTCCTTCCCATTCCAATCCTGAGATAGCTTGAGATGTGATATCCAACTCCATCCCATTCCAATCCTGAGACCCTTCCGATAGCATGAGATGTGATAGCTCAATGCTTCTAATATCAAAACTGAGACCCTCCCTATAGTATGAGATGTGATATCTAAGTCCTTCCCATTCCTATCCTGAGACCCTTCCGATAGCAGAGATGTGATATCTCAATGCTTATACCAAACCTGATAACCCTTCCTATGGCATGAGATGTGATATCCAACTCCTTCCCATTCCAATCCTGAGTTCCTTCCTATAGCATGAGATGTGATATCTCAATGCTTCTATCAAACCTTAGGCCCTTCCTTTAGCATGAGATGTGATATCCAACTCCTTGCCATTCCAATCCTGAGACCCTTCCTATAACATGAGACGTGATATCCAAATCCTTCCCATTCCAATCCTGAGTTCCTTCCTATAGCATGAGATGTGATATCTCAATGCTTCTACCAAACCTGAAACCCTTCCTATTGCATGAGATGTGATATCCAACTCCTTCCCATTCCAATCCTGAGACACTTCCTATAGCATGAGATGTGATATCACAATGCTTCTAATACCAAACCTGAGACCCCTCCTATAACATGAGATGTGATATCCAAATCCTTCCCCTTCCAAACCTGAGACCCTTCCTTTAGCTGAGATGTGATATCCAGCTCCTCCCATTCCAATCCTGAGACCCTTCCGATAGCATGAGATGTGATATCTCAATGCTTCTGATATCAAAACTGAGACCCTCCCTATAGCATGAGATGTGATATCTAAGTCCTTCCCATTCCAATCCTGAGACCCTTCCGATAGCAGAGATGTGATATTTCAATGCTTATACCAAACCTGAGACCCTTCCTATAGCATGAGATGTGATATCCAACTCCTTCCGATTCCAATCCTGAGACCCTTCCTATAGCATGAGATGTGATATCGCAATGCTTCTACCAAAACTGAGACCCTTCCTTTAGCATGAGATGTGATATCCAAATCCTTCCCCTTCCAAACCTTAGACCCTTCCTTTATCACGGTATGTGATATCAAACTCCTTCACATTCCAATCCTGAGACCCTTCCGATATCATGAGATTTTTTATCTCAAAGCTTCTGATATCAAACTTGAGACCCTCCCTATAGCATGAGATGTGACATCCAAGTCCTTCCCAATCCAATCCTGAGACGCTTCCTATAGCATGAGATGTGATATCTCAATGCTTCTAATACCAAGCCTGAGACCCTTCCTATAACATGAGATGGGATATCCAACTCCTTCCCATTCCAATCCTGAGACTCTTCCGATAGCAGAGATGTGATATCTCAATGCTTATACCAAACCTGAGATCCTTCCTATGGCATGAGATGTCATATAAAATACCTTCCCATTCCATTCCTGAGACCCTTCCTATAGCATGAGATGTGATATCCAACTCCTTCCCATTCCAATCCTGAGACCCTTCCTATAGCATGAGATGTGATATCTCAATGCTTCTAATACCAAACCTGAGATCCTTCCTATAACATGAGATGTGATATCCAAATCCTTCCCATTCCAACCTGAGACCCTTCCGATAGCATGAGATGTGATATCCCAATGCTTCTACCAAACCTGAGACCCTTCCTATAGCTTGAGATGTGATATCCAACTCCTTCCCATTCCAATTCTGAGACCCTCCTATACCATGAGACTTGATATCGCAATGCTTCTAATACCAAACCTGACACTTGTCCTATAACATGAGATATGATATCCAAATCCTTCCCCTTCCAAACCTTAGACCCTTCCTTTATCATGAGATGTGATATCCAACTCCTTCACATTCCAATCCTGAGACACTTCCGATATCATGAGATTTGTTATCTCAAAGCTTCTGATATCAAACTTGAGACCCTCCCTATAGCATGAGATGTGACATCCAAGTCCTTCCCATTCCAATCCTGAGACGCTTCCTATAGCATGAGATGTGATATCTCAATGCTTCTAATACCAAACCTGAGATCCTTCCTATAACATGAGATGTGATATCCAACTCCTTCCCATTCCAAACCTGAGACCCTTCCGATAGCATGAGATGTGATATCTCAATGCTTCTAATACCAAACCTGAGATCCTTCCTATAACATGAGATGTGATATCCAACTCCTTCCCATTCCAAACCTGAGACCCTTCCGATAGCATGAGATGTGATATCTCAATGCTTCTAATACCAAACCTGAGATCCTTCCTATAACATGAGATGTGATATCCAACTCCTTCCCATTCCAAACCTGAGACCCTTCCGATAGCATGAGATGTGATATCTCAATGCTTCTACCAAACCTGAAACCCTTCCTATAGCATGAGATGTGATATCAAACTCCTTCCCATTCAATGTGATATCCAACTATGTCCCATTCCAATCCTGAGACCCTTCCTATACCATGAGATGTGATATTTCAATGCTTCTAATACCAAACCTGAGACCGGTCCTAAAACATGAGATGTGAGATCCAAATCCTTCCCCTTCCAAACCTGAGACCCTTCCTATAGCATGAGATGTTCTATCTTAATGCTTCTAAAACCAAACCTGAGAACCATCCTATAACATGTGAAATCCAAATCCTTCCCTTTCCAAACCTGAGACCCTTCCGATAGCATGATATGTGATATCTCAATGCTACTAAAACCAAACATGAGAACCATCCTATAACATGAGATGTGAAATCCAAATCCTTCCCTTTCCAAACCTGAGACCCTTCCTATAGCTTGAGATGTGATATCAAACTCCTTCCGATTCCAATCCTGAGATAGCTTGAGATGTGATAGCCAACTCCTTCCCATTCCAATCCTGAGACCCTTCCTATACCATGAGATGTGATATCTCAATGCTTCTAATACCAAACCTGAGACCCGTCCTAAAACATGAGATGTGAGATCCAAATCCTTCCCCTTCCAAACCTAAGACCCTTCCTATAGCTTGAGATGTGATATCAAACTCCTTCCCATTCCAATCCTGAGATAGCTTGAGATGTGATATCCAACTCCATCCCATTCCAATCCTGAGACCCTTCCGATAGCATGAGATGTGATAGCTCAATGCTTCTAATATCAAAACTGAGACCCTCCCTATAGTATGAGATGTGATATCTAAGTCCTTCCCATTCCTATCCTGAGACCCTTCCGATAGCAGAGATGTGATATCTCAATGCTTATACCAAACCTGATAACCCTTCCTATGGCATGAGATGTGATATCCAACTCCTTCCCATTCCAATCCTGAGTTCCTTCTTATAGCATGAGATGTGATATCTCAATGCTTCTATCAAACCTGAGGCCCTTCCTTTAGCATGAGATGTGATATCCAACTCCTTGCCATTCCAATCCTGAGACCCTTCCTATAACATGAGACGTGATATCCAACTCCTTCCCATTCCAATCCTGAGTTCCTTCCTATAGCATGAGATGTGATATCTCAATGCTTCTAATACCAAACCTGAGATCCTTCCTATAACATGAGATGTGATATCCAACTCCTTCCCATTCCAAACCTGAGACCCTTCCGATAGCATGAGATGTGATATCTCAATGCTTCAAAAACCAAACATGAGAACCATCCTATAACATGAGATGTGAAATCCAAATCCTTCCCTTCCCAAACCTGAGACTCTTCCTATAGCATGAGATGTGATATCTCAATGCTTCTACCAAACCTGAAACCCTTCCTATTGCATGAGATGTGATATCCAACTCCTTCCCATTCCAATCCTGAGACACTTCCTATAGCATGAGATGTGATATCACAATGCTTCTAATACCAAACTTGAGACCCCTCCTATAACATGAGATGTGATATCCAAATCCTTCCCCTTCCAAACCTGAGACCCTTCCTTTAGCTGAGATGTGATATCCAGCTCCTCCCATTCCAATCCTGAGACCCTTCCGATAGCATGAGATGTGATATCTCAATGCTTCTGATATCAAAACTGAGACCCTCCCTATAGCATGAGATGTGATATCTAAGTCCTTCCCATTCCAATCCTGAGACCCTTCCGATAGCAGAGATGTGATATTTCAATGCTTATACCAAACCTGAGACCCTTCCTATAGCATGAGATGTGATATCCAACTCCTTCCGATTCCAATCCTGAGACCCTTCCTATAGCATGAGATGTGATATCGCAATGCTTCTACCAAAACTGAGACCCTTCCTTTAGCATGAGATGTGATATTCAACTCCTTCCCATTCCAATCATGAGACCCTTCCTATAGCATGAGATGTGATATCTCAATGCTTCTAATACCAAACCTGAGATCCTTACTATAACATGAGAAGTGATATCCAACTCCTTCCCATTCCAATCATGAGACCCTTCCTATAGCATGAGATGTGATATCTCAAAGCTTCTAATACCAAACCTGAGATCCTTCCTATAGCATGAGATGTGATATCTCAATGCTTCTAATACCAAACCTGAGACCCTTTCTATAACATGAAATGTGATATCCAACTCCTTCCCATTCCAACCTTAGACCCTGCCTATAGCATGTGATGTGATATCCCAATGCTTCTACAAAACCTGAGACCCATACCATGGCATGAGATGTGATATCGAACTCCTTCCCATTCCAATCCTGAGACCCTTTCTATAGCTTGATATGTGATATCCAACTCCTTTCCATTCCAATTCTGAGACCCGTCCTATACCATGAGACTTGATATCTCAATGCTTCTAATATCAAACCTGAGACCGGTCCTATAACATGAGATGTGATACCCAAATCCTTCCCCTTTCCAAACCTGAGACCCTTCCTATAGCATGAGATGTGATATCTCAATGCTTCTAATACCAAACCTGAGACCCTTCCTATAACGAGATGGGATATCCAACTCCTTCCCATTCCAATCCTGAGACCCTTCCGATAGCAGAGATGTGATATCTCACTGCTTATACCAAACCTGAGACCCTTCCTATGGCATGAGATGTCATATACAACTCCTTCCGATTCCAATCCTGAGACCCTTCTATAGCATGAGATGTGATATCTCAGTGCTTCTAATACCAAACCTGAGATCCTTCCTATAACATGAGATGTGATATCAAACTCCTTCCCATTCCAAACCTGAGACCCTTCCGATAGCATGAGATGTGATATCTCAATGCTTCTAAAACCAAACCTGAGACCCGTCCTAAAACATGAGATGTGAGATTCACAGGACTTGGATATCATATCTCATTCTATAGGAAGGCTCTCAGGGTTGGAAGGGGAAGGAGTTGGATATCACATTTCATGTTAGAGGTAGGATCTCAGGTTTGGTATTAGAGGCATTGAGATATCACATCTCATGCCATCAGAAGGGTCTCAGGATTGGAATGGGAAGGAGTTAGATATCACATCTCATGCTAAAGGGAGGGTCTAAGGTTTGGAAGAGGAAGGATTTGGATATCACATCTCATGTTATAGGAAGGATCTCAGGTTTGGTATTAGAAGCATTGAGATATCACATCTCATGCTATCGGAAGGGTCTCAGGTTTGGTATAAGCATTGAGATATCACATCTCTGCTATCGGAAGGGTCTCAGGTTTGGAATGGGAAGGAGTTGGATATCACATCTCATGTTATAGGAAGGATCTCAGGTTTGGTATTAGAAGCATTGAGATATCACATCTCATGCTATAGGAAGGGTCTCCGGATTGGAATGTGAAGGATTTGGATATCACATCTCATGTTATAGGAAGTGTCTCAGGATTGGAATGGCAAGGAGTTGGATATCACATCTCATGCTAAAGGAAGGGTCTCAGTTTTGATAGAAGCATTGAGATATCACATCTCATGCTATAGGAAGGAACTCAGGATTGGAATGGGAAGGAGTTGGATATCACGTCTCATGTTATAGGAAGGGTCTCAGGATTGGAATGGCAAGGAGTTGGATATCACATCTCATGCTAAAGGAAGGGTCTCAGGTTTGATAGAAGCATTGAGATATCACATCTCATGCTATAGGAAGGAACTCAGGATTGGAATGGGAAGGAGTTGGATATCACATCTCATGCCATAGGAAGGGTTATCAGGTTTGGTATAAGCATTGAGATATCACATCTCTGCTATCGGAAGGGTCTCAGGATAGGAATGGGAAGGACTTAGATATCACATCTCATACTATAGGGAGGGTCTCAGTTTTGATATTAGAAGCATTGAGCTATCACATCTCATGCTATCGGAAGGGTCTCAGGATTGGAATGGGATGGAGTTGGATATCACATCTCAAGCTATCTCAGGATTGGAATGGGAAGGAGTTTGATATCACATCTCAAGCTATACGAAGGGTCTCAGGTTTGGAGGGGGAAGGATTTGGATCTCACATCTCATGTTTTAGGACGGGTCTCAGGTTTGGTATTAGAAGCATTGAGATATCACATCTCATGGTATAGGAAGGGTCTCAGGATTGGAATGGGAAGGAGTTGGCTATCACATCTCAAGCTATCTCAGTATTGGAATGGGAAGGAGTTTGATATCACATCTCAAGCTATAGGAAGGGTCTCAGGTTTGGAAAGGGAAGGATTAGGATTTCACATCTCATGTTATAGGATGGTTCTCATGTTTGGTTTTAGTAGCATTGAGATATCACATCTCATGCTATCGGAAGGGTCTCAGGTTTGGAAAGGGAAGGATTTGGATTTCACATGTTATAGGATGGTTCTCAGGTTTGGTTTTAGAAGCATTAAGATATAACATCTCATGCTATAGGAAGGGTCTCAGGTTTGGAAGGGGAAGGATTTGGATCTCACATTGTTAGGAAAGATTTCGTTATTGTAGGGAACTTTCCTTCCATGTGGCAACCCCTAAACTTTTTGCTATTGTTTTCAACCTGTTTTCTTGACTTTGCCAGAGAAGTGCAGCCTTCTGCCGTACTCCTCTGGGCTTTCGCTCCTTTCTTACGGGGAAACTGACATGCCCTTAAGACAGTCAGTACCAGGGAACGCTGTTTCCCGTAGTTTCTTTTATCGTGTCGCCATTTTAGTGCAACACGACACAAGAGGGCACTGTAAGCTAAGTTACAGCTCTCTTGGGTCTCTAGCCTTCTACAGACCCTAGACACTCTTGTAGGATGGTTTTTGGATCGGTGCAAGTCATTCAGGGACTGGGCTGGTGGCAGCGATCATTTGGTTTATTTTGAGCTCCTTTTGCCGTTCTGAGCACCTTTTTGCCGCGAACACAAAAGGGTGGCCCGGCTACCCAAAATGGCCGGACCACGAGGCTCCTTTGTCTCGTCCACTGTCCGTCTTGCTCCCTTTACCTTCCCCCGGGTCAGCCGACCCGGGGCCTTCCTTATTTGGGCATGTAGTTTCCCGCGAAACACGGTTGCTTTCGCGGGCTTCTACATGTCGTTTGAGTGCCCCCAGGATGTGGGCTGGGCTGTCTGGTCCCAATACACATCCTGGGTGCCAGAGAGTCTAGGGTGGTGTGAATGCCTGGGACCACTGTGGTCCGTGATTGATCCACGTATGGTATGTGTGTTGATGAGCGGATCTCCCATTGGCTCCCCTCCGTTTTGGCGCGAAGGGAACCGTGGATAAGAGGGAGCTGGAAACACCACTACCATGTCGATCTCCTGAGTTCTTACGAACGAAGGAATACAGGAGCCAAGTATCCTGTAACCAGAGGCTGGACCGAGGAATCGCTGGTGACCCGCTGAAGGAATCCTCCTTTGCACTGCTGTCGTCCTGTGAAACCCTTTCCTCCTTGCATCGAACCAGAAGGCCTGTATTGGTGCTTCGACCTATTGGAATAGCAGGAACAGCTATTCCCGGCATCTTCATCAACTCCTAGCAGTAAGCCTTCGGAAGTGTCTCTGGGCCATCCAGTTGACTGACCAGCTTACAAGGGAGTCCTGCTCTGTAACCGCCGTCAGGTTGTGCCGTATCTCGAGTCCTTGTCACTCTCCCACGCTTAGTACACTTGGCGTTCCCAAGTCTGAAGGGAGGAGTGTACTTTGGATTCAGATACGCACGGCCGCTCTGTTGTCCTGCTGCGGCAACAAAACTGTGCTGGTTTCGTCGATTGGGACGTCTTTTTGATCTACACGACTGGAAAGCGTTCCCTGCTCGTCTGAACCCGCCAGCTGCTGAAACTACAGTGGAGAAGCCTGGGTCTGCTTGCTTCGGGGACCGGTGAGTAGATTAGCTAGGATCTGGTCGCCCTCCTGCAGTTGCCCATTGCTTTTCCCTGCTGTGTAAAAACAGCTCCCTTTTCGTCCGTACTCGCGTTTTGCTTCTGCTCGCTGTGGAGGCTGCGCTTGAGTCACGGAACCTGTTCTTCTTCTGTGTGCACTAACCCGAACTGCCTGACTTCCTCCGAAGAGCTTCTCCTTTGCCCGTGGGCACCAGCACTTGCAGGTACTTTGAGCACAAGGCTCCACTCTTCTCAGGGATCGGACTTCCATCTAGTTAGGTGCTTCTGAAGGCGAACTGAGTCGAAAGCATTATCGCACTGCCTGTTTTCTTCCCTTTCAGGTGGACTGCATATTTCGTGCTTTAAACGCTTGCGACTGTGTATTTGTATATATATTGTGTTGATTTGGTATGTGTTGGTTTAATATTGTTATAGAGTGATTTTCTTGCTACGGTCATTGTTTTAAAGGCCTTAAAATAAATGTGTTTATATTTTTGATATAACACCTGTTTGGAGTAGTTTGTAAGCGCTCTTGCTTTGTGTGCTCATTGCGGGCTTTCAGTCACCCTCACCCCTCTTGAGACCTAGTCTTGACCGCCGCGATCGCTACCTTGATTGGTCTGGCTTGTCCAGAGGTTACCCTGTTCCAAGTAATTAGGTTGGCCTTCTGAACTTCTGCGCCACCAGGACAGAGTTCAGAAATCCGTCTTAACAAATTGGTGTACAGCGGTGGGATACGACTGAGGGTATCCAGTGTTGCGCACGAGCTAAGGCGTTTTCAGGTTATTCCAACCAGGACACGCAGTAAAGTATTGAATATAACGTTAAAAAGGCCATAGTCCTATCAACAGTATGGAAACGAATACTTTATTAACCTTAAATGCTTCGAAATCTGAAACATTGAAGAAGATGTGTGCGGAGAGAGGGGTTTCCTCTCAAGGCACTAAATTGGAAATGATCCAGAGAATCGTGGCGTGGCAAGAAGCGCAGCTTGACGCTATAACTTCCGAGGACAGTGCAGAAGGTGGTGGGGCTGCTCTCACTGGCAGAACCGACGGTTCTGCCGCTGCACTGATCCATCACGACCACGAGGACAGGGAGGATGTAATGTCTAACGTTTCCTCTGCCAGTGTTGATGGGGAGGCTATGCTTGAATTCAAGAAGCAAGAGCTGCGGTTTAGGCAGCAGGAGCTTGAATTCAGCATAGCCAAACTGAAAATCGACCAGGCAGAAAAACAAAAAGACAGGGATCACCAGTTGGAACTGGCCAAGCTTCAGTTCGCAAATGGGTCCAAGGGTCCTGGACATGGTTCTGGGGCTTCCTCTCATCCACGGTTTCCAAAAGATCTGCTCAGTGTGTATGAGGAACGAAATGACATTATGGACTGGTTAAATGCGTTTGAGTATGCATGCGAGGTTCAAGAGGTTGATAATGCGGATAAGATTGCATGGTTACTCAGCAGACTGCCCCATTCTGGTTGCAGTGCCATTATGGAAATGTCGAAGGCTGAGCACGCTGATTTTGCAATGTTGAAGCAGACTCTCATTTTAAAGTTTGGGAAGACTCCGACCCAATACTTGAAAAGGTTTAGAGAGTATAAGAAAAAGGAAGGTGGTACTTGGGTGTCGTATGTAGCTGAGTCCCTGAAAAACTTAACTGGCTGGGTTGAAGGTTATAAGGTTTCTACCTTCGAAGGCATGATCAATCTGGTCATGCTGGAACACATTTTTGCTTCTTCTTCCCCGGAGCTTAAGCAGCATTTGGCCGATTCGAAGGAGATAGATCCTAAGAAGCTGGCCATTGCAGCAGACTTATGGGTGTCACATCGAGTGTCCCATAAGGACAAAACTCATCCTGGTAAGCAGGAGGAAGGGAAAAAGTCCAAAGATATGGAGGGTGGGGAATCTGCTAAATCTTCTTCCCATAAGGGCCACAAAAAGAAAAATAAGGGTAAGCCATACGAGAACTCACAGGGTAGTGGAGGTTCGCCTCCGAAACAGAACTCTGGTTATAATAAGCCTCCCTACGTAAACAGACCCAATGGGGCTTGTTTTTCTTGTGGAGCAACTGACCATGTGAAGGGGGATCCCCGTTGTAAGGTTAGACCTTTGGGGGTCCACTCCGCTAATCTGGCTTTCTCCTCCTACGAGGAAGAAGAGATTACAGGAGCATCCTTCTCCTCAGACTCATTTCCCAGCGGAATAGAGGCTGAGGTAGTTTTAGTGTCCCTGGGTTCCTGGGAGCCTAAAGTCGCAGAGGCGTATGCTAGGATTCCGGATAATACCAAGCACTACTTTAAAGACAGTGTGCTGATCAATGGAGTGGATACTCCAGCTCTTAGGGATAGTGGGTGCAGTCGAACTGTAGTGGATTCTACCTTGGTAGACTCAGAGGAAGTTGCCAGAGCTCCTCTGATGCCCACTAAGTTGGCTGACGGCCCCCTCCGTATGTTTCCCGTGATCCCTGTTAATCTAACTTTAAATGGTACAGCAGTTAGGATTCCAGTGAGCATTCAGAGAAACGTCCCGGGAAAGGTCTTGTTGGGCAATGATCTCAGAGCTCTAGGGCTCGTAGGAGACACTGCCGAAAGACCCTACACACGGTCTCAAGCACGGGCAGCATTGGCCAAGTCCAATACGCCGCCCCAGCCGAAGGGGAAACCCAAGGCGAAAGGAGTCAACAAGTCCCGACGGGGGAAAGAGAATATTCCCCCGAGCTCGCCTACCACTGCGGTGGAGGGAGTTGGTCAATCGCCCGAGCCTGACGAGGAGGTGGCGATGCCTGAAGTGTTCGACCCCAACGACCATCCTGAACTAAAAGACTTGTTAGCTGAAGGAGGTCCTGATAGGGACGACTTCAGTAAGGGCCAACGTGAGTGCCCATCTCTGGAAGGCCTAAGGAGACAGGCCTGCTCCCAGCTTGAGGGTGAACCTCCTGGGAAGCATCGGATTTATTGGGAAGGTGGACTCCTGTACAGTGAGCCCACGGAGTCTACAGAAGGAGACCATAGGAGGTTGGTGGTTCCCCTTGCTGTTAGACCCTTCCTCCTGCAGTTGGCGCATGAAGTTCCCCTTGCTGGTCACCTTGGAATGAAGAGGACCAAGCAAAGGTTATCTATGCACTTCTACTGGCCCAAGATGGGGGTGCAAGTAGAAAGTCACTGCAGGAGTTGTGCCTCCTGCCAGTTGTCTGGTAAGGTTGGCGCGACAATCCAAGCTCCGTTGGTACCGCTCCCAGTTGTGGGGGTACCATTTGAAAGGGTAGGGATCGACATCGTTGGTCCCCTTGACCCGCAAACATCCTCAGGCAATAGGTTTATCCTGGTGCTGGTCGACCATGCAACCAGGTATCCTGAGGCCATCCCATTGAAAACTGTAACTGCCAAGTCGGTTGCAAAAGCTTTACTCGGCATATTTACTAGGGTTGGCTTCCCTAAAGAAGTTGTGTCAGATCGTGGCAGCAACTTTATGTCGAAGTATATGCAGGCTATGTGGAAAGAATGTGGGGTCACCTACAAGTTCTCTTCTGCATATCACCCCCAGACCAATGGTCTGGTGGAACGTTTCAACAGAACGTTAAAGAGCATGATTGGGGCTCTGGAGGAGCCCCAGAGAAGAAAATGGGATCTTCTTTTACCATGCTTGCTGTTTGCCTACAGAGAGGTACCACAGGAGGGTGTTGGCTTCAGCCCCTTCGAACTTCTGTTCGGTCATCCCGTACGGGGACCCTTAGCCATCGTCAAAGAGGGATGGGAGATGCCCACTCCCCCTGTTACTACCAATGTAGTTGACTATGTGCTAGGGCTCAGAAAACGGATGGTACTCCTGATGGGCTTGGCTAGTGAAAAGTTGAAGGCAGGACAAGCGCTGGTGAAACATTGGTACGACCAGAAAGCTTCCTTAATTCACTTTACCCCTGGTCAGCAAGTCCTGATCATGAACCCTATAAGGCCTCGCGCTTTACAGGACAAATGGTCAGGCCCTTACACAGTGGTGGAGCCCCTGGGTGAGGTGAACTATTTAGTGGACCTTGGAAGGCCTGGACAGGCTCCAAAAGTGTTCCACGTAAATAGGCTGAAGGCTTTCGTCCCAAGAGTCGAAATCGCAGCACTGCTACTGGCGTCAGACGTTGAGGAAGAGGAGTCAGAACCTCTTCCCGACCTGTTCCAAAGCGGTCCTTCAGATAGCTCCGTTGAGGGTGTCCGAGTGGCCCCTCACCTGACTTCTGATCAGCAGGCTGAGGTGAAAAGTTTGCTTAGGCAGTTTTCCCCCCTGTTTTCACAGTCGCCTGGTTTGACACCTTGGTGCAAACATAACATTGACACAGGAGACAGTGTACCTACCAAAAGTAGGGGATACAGGATGTCGGATAAAGTACGGTCTTATATTAAGACCGAGGTCAACAAGATGTTAGACCTTGGGGTGATTGAACCCTCTAGTAGTCCTTGGTCCAGTCCTGTGGTATTGGTTCCAAAGGCAGGCACTTCTGAATTGAGGTTCTGCGTGGATTACAGGGCTCTGAATGCTGTCACCAAGACAGACGCTCACCCCTTGCCTCGAACTGACGAGCTGGTGGATACCTTGGGTGCCTCCAAGTACCTCAGCACGTTTGACCTGACTGCGGGCTATTGGCAAATAGCTTTAGCAGAACATGCCAAGGAGAAGACAGCATTTTCAACTCCCGACGGGCTTTACCAATTCCGGGTAATGCCGTTCGGATTGAAGAATGCACCTGCCACTTTCCAGAGGCTTGTGAATCATGTGTTGAATGGGTTGGACGAATTCTGTCTTGCATATCTGGACGATATAGCAGTTTTCAGTGCCACCTGGGAAGACCATGTGAAACACCTCGGGATTGTGCTCCAGGCTCTTCAGAAAGCCCACTTGACCATCAAGGCGAGTAAATGCCAGATTGGACAAGGCTCAGTGGTTTACCTTGGGCATGAAGTAGGTGGAGGAAGGATACAGCCTCTCCCCAGTAAAGTACAAGCAGTACAAGACTGGCCTACCCCCACTACACAAACCCAAGTGAGAGCCTTCTTAGGACTCACGGGTTATTACCGCAATTTTGTGGCAGACTATGGCACCATAGCTGCTCCTCTGACTGCCCTCACAACTCCGAAGAAACCCAAGAAGGTAACTTGGACCGACGAGTGTGAGAAGGCCTTCAATGGCTTAAAAGACTCCTTGTGCCAGGCCCCTGTGCTCAGGGCCCCTGATTATCAAAGACCTTTTATCGTGCAGACGGATGCCTCTGACACTGGGATAGGAGCTGTACTATCACAAGTAGATGAGAAGGGTAAGGAACACCCTATCGGTTTTATTAGTCGCCAGCTTAAGGACAGAGAGCTCAGATGGTCCACGGTAGAGAAAGAATGTTTCTCTGTTGTGTGGGCCCTAAGGAAGCTGCGGCCCTACCTCTATGGGACCCACTTCACTGTGCAGACTGACCATAAGCCGTTAAAGTGGCTAATGAACATGAAGGGGGAGAATCCAAAGTTGCTTAGGTGGTCCATAAGTCTACAAGGCTTCGACTTCACTATTGAGCATAGGCCAGGTGTCCAACATAGCAATGCTGATGGGTTGTCCAGAATGTTTTACCGACCTGAACAAGAGACTCATCCAGGGGTGGATTAGTTCCCCCTGTCCATAGTCTGGGAGGGGCGAGTGTTAGGAAAGATTTCGTTATTGTAGGGAACTTTCCTTCCATGTGGCAACCCCTAAACTTTTTGCTATTGTTTTCAACCTGTTTTCTTGACTTTGCCAGAGAAGTGCAGCCTTCTGCCGTACTCCTCTGGGCTTTCGCTCCTTTCTTACGGGGAAACTGACATGCCCTTAAGACAGTCAGTACCGGGGAACGCTGTTTCCCGTAGTTTCTTTTATCGTGTTTAGTGCAACACGACACAAGAGGGCACTGTAAGCTAAGTTACAGCTCTCTTGGGTCTCTAGCCTTCTACAGACCCTAGACACTCTTGTAGGATGGTTTTTGGATCGGTGCAAGTCATTCAGGGACTGGGCTGGTGGCAGCGATCATTTGGTTTATTTTGAGCTCCTTTTGCCGTTCTGAGCACCTTTTTGCCGCGAACACAAAAGGGTGGCCCGGCTACCCAAAATGGCCGGACCACGAGGCTCCTTTGTCTCGTCCACTGTCCGTCTTGCTCCCTTTACCTTCCCCCGGGTCAGGCGACCCGGGGCCTTCCTTATTTGGGCATGTAGTTTCCCGCGAAACACGGTTGCTTTCGCGGGCTTCTACATGTCGTTTGAGTGCCCCCAGGATGTGGGCTGGGCTGTCTGGTCCCAATACACATCCTGGGTGCCAGAGAGTCTAGGGTGGTGTGAATGCCTGGGACCACTGTGGTCCGTGATTGATCCACGTATGGTATGTGTGTTGATGAGCGGATCTCCCATTGGCTCCCCTCCGTTTTGGCGCGAAGGGAACCGTGGATAAGAGGGAGCTGGAAACACCACTACCATGTCGATCTCCTGAGTTCTTACGAACGAAGGAATACAGGAGCCAAGTATCCTGTAACCAGAGGCTGGACCGAGGAATCGCTGGTGACCCGCTGAAGGAATCCTCCTTTGCACTGCTGTCGTCCTGTGAAACCCTTTCCTCCTTGCATCGAACCAGAAGGCCTGTATTGGTGCTTCGACCTATTGGAATAGCAGGAACAGCTATTCCCGGCATCTTCATCAACTCCTAGCAGTAAGCCTTCGGAAGTGTCTCTGGGCCATCCAGTTGACTGACCAGCTTACAAGGGAGTCCTGCTCTGTAACCGCCGTCAGGTTGTGCCGTATCTCGAGTCCTTGTCACTCTCCCACGCTTAGTACACTTGGCGTTCCCAAGTCTGAAGGGAGGAGTGTACTTTGGATTCAGATACGCACGGCCGCTCTGTTGTCCTGCTGCGGCAACAAAACTGTGCTGGTTTCGTCGATTGGGACGTCTTTTTGATCTACACGACTGGAAAGCGTTCCCTGCTCGTCTGAACCCGCCAGCTGCTGAAACTACAGTGGAGAAGCCTGGGTCTGCTTGCTTCGGGGACCGGTGAGTAGATTAGCTAGGATCTGGTCGCCCTCCTGCAGTTGCCCATTGCTTTTCCCTGCTGTGTAAAAACAGCTCCCTTTTCGTCCGTACTCGCGTTTTGCTTCTGCTCGCTGTGGAGGCTGCGCTTGAGTCACGGAACCTGTTCTTCTTCTGTGTGCACTAACCCGAACTGCCTGACTTCCTCCGAAGAGCTTCTCCTTTGCCCGTGGGCACCAGCACTTGCAGGTACTTTGAGCACAAGGCTCCACTCTTCTCAGGGATCGGACTTCCATCTAGTTAGGTGCTTCTGAAGGCGAACTGAGTCGAAAGCATTATCGCACTGCCTGTTTTCTTCCCTTTCAGGTGGACTGCATATTTCGTGCTTTAAACGCTTGCGACTGTGTATTTGTATATATATTGTGTTGATTTGGTATGTGTTGGTTTAATATTGTTATAGAGTGATTTTCTTGCTACGGTCATTGTTTTAAAGGCCTTAAAATAAATGTGTTTATATTTTTGATATAACACCTGTTTGGAGTAGTTTGTAAGCGCTCTTGCTTTGTATGCTCATTGCGGGCTTTCAGTCACCCTCACCCCTCTTGAGACCTAGTCTTGACCGCCGCGATCGCTACCTTGATTGGTCTGGCTTGTCCAGAGGTTACCCTGTTCCAAGTAATTAGGTTGGCCTTCTGAACTTCTGCGCCACCAGGACAGAGTTCAGAAATCCGTCTTAACACACATCTCATGTTTTAGGACCGGTCTCAGGTTTGGTATTAGAAGCATTGAAATATCACATCTCATGGTATAGGAAGGGTCTCAGGATTGGAATGGGACAGAGTTGGATATCACATTGAATGGGAAGGAGTTTGATATCACATCTCATGCTATAGGAAGGGTTTCAGGTTTGGTAGAAGCATTGAGATATCACATCTCATGCTATAGGAAGAGTCTCAGGTTTGGGAAGGGAAGGATTTGGATTTCACATCTCATGTTATAGGATGGTTCTCATGTTTGGTTTTTGAAGCATTGAGATATCACATCTCATGCTATCGGAAGGGTCTCAGGTTTGGAATGGGAAGGAGTTTGATATCACATCTCATGTTATAGGAAGGATCTCAGGTTTGGTATTAGAAGCATTGAGATATCACATCTCATGCTATAGGAAGGGTCTCAGGATTGGAATCGGAAGGAGTTGTATATGACATCTCATGCCATAGGAAGGGTCTCAGGTTTGGTATAAGCATTGAGATATCACATCTCTGCTATCGGAAGGGTCTCAGGATTGGAATGGGAAGGAGTTGGATATCCCATCTCATGTTGTAGGAAGGGTCTCATGTTTGGTATTAGAAGCATTGAGATATCACATCTCATGCTATAGGAAGGGTCTCAGGATTGGAATGGGAAGGACTTGGATGTCACATCTCATGCTATAGGGAGGGTCTCAAGTTTGATATCAGAAGCTTTGAGATAACAAATCTCATGATATCGGAAGGGTCTCAGGATTGGAATATGAAGGAGTTGGATATCACATCTCATGATAAAGGAAGGGTCTAAGGTTTGGAAGGGGAAGGATTTGGATATCACATCTCATGTTATAGGAAGGATCTCAGGTTTGGTATTAGAAGCATTGAGATATCACATCTCATGCTATAGGACGCGTCTCAGGATTGGAATGGGAAGGACTTGGATGTCAAATCTCATGCTATAGGGAGGGTCTCAAGTTTGATATCAGAAGCTTTCAGATAACAAATCTCATGATATCGGAAGGGACTCAGGATTGGAATGTGAAGGAGTTGGATATCACATCTCATGATAAAGGAAGGGTCTAAGGTTTGGAAGGGGAAGGATTTGGATATCACATCTCATGTTATAGGACGGGTCTCAGGTTTGGTATTAGAAGCATTGCGATATCAAGTCTCATGGTATAGGAGGGTCTCAGAATTGGAATGGGAAGGAGTTGGATATCACATCTCAAGCTATAGGAAGGGTCTAAGGTTTGGTAGAAGCATTGGGATATCACATCTCATGCTATCGGAAGGGTCTCAGGTTGGAATGGGAAGGATTTGGATATCACATCTCATGTAATAGGAAGGATCTCAGGTTTGGTATTAGAAGCATTGAGATATCACATCTCATGCTATAGGAAGGGTCTCAGGAATGGAATGGGAAGGAGTTTTATATGACATCTCATGCCATAGGAAGGATCTCAGGTTTGGTATAAGCATTGAGATATCACATCTCTGCTATCGGAAGAGTCTCAGGATTGAAATGGGAAGGAGTTGGATATCCCATCTCATGTTATAGGAAGGATCTCAGGTTTGGTATTAGAAGCATTGAGATATCACATCTCATGCTATAGGAAGCATCTCAGGATTGGAATGGCAAGGAGTTGGATATCACATCTCATGCTAAAGGAAGGGTCTCAGGTTTGATAGAAGCATTGAGATATCACATCTCATGCTATAGGAAGGAACTCAGGATTGGAATGGGAAGGAGTTGGATATCACATCTCATGCCATAGGAAGGGTTATCAGGTTTGGTCTAAGCATTGAGATATCACATCTCATGCTATAGGAAGCGTCTCAGGATTGGAATGGGAAGGACCTGGATGTCACATCTCATGCTATAGGGAGGGTCTCAAGTTTGATATCAGAAGCTTTGGGATAAAAAATCTCATGATATCGGAAGGGTCTCAGGATTGGAATGTGAAGGAGTTTGATATCACATATCATGATAAAGGAAGGGTCTAAGGTTTGGAAGGGGAAGGATTTGGATATCACATCTCATGTTATAGGACGGGTCTCAGGTTTGGTATTAGAAGCATTGCGATATCAAGTCTCATGGTATAGGAAGGGTCTCAGAATTGGAATGGGAAGGAGTTGGATATCACATCTCAAGCTATAGGAAGGGTCTCAGGATTGGAATGGGAAGGAGTTTGATATCACATCTCATGCCATAGTATGGGTCTCAGGTTTGGTAGAAGCATTGGGATATCACATCTCATGCTATCGGAAGGGTCTCAGGTTGGAATGGGAAGGATTTGGATATCACATCTCATGTTATAGGAAGGATCTCGGGTTTGGTATTAGAAGCATTGAGATATCACATCTCATGCTATAGGAAGGGTCTCAGGATTGGAATGGGAAGGAGTTGAATATCACATCTCATGCTATAGGAAGGGTCTCAGGAATGGAATGGGAAGGAGCTTTATATGACATCTCATGCCATAGGAAGGATCTCAGGTTTGGTATTAGAAGCATTGAGACATCACATCTCATGTTATAGGAAGGGTCTCAGGATTGGAATGGGAAGGAGTTGGATATCACATCTCATCCAATAGGAAGGGTCTCAGGTTTGGAATGGGAAGGAATTGGATATCACATCATGTTATAGGAAGGATCTCAGGTTGGAATGGGAAGGAGTTGGATATCACATCTCGTTATAGGAAGGGTCTCAGGATTGGAATGGGAAGGATTTGGATATCACATCTCTTGCTATAGGAAGGGTCTCAGGTTTTTTATTAGAAACATTGAGCTGTCACATCTCATGCTATAGGAAGGGTTTCAGGATTGGAATGGGAAGGATTTGGATATCACATCTCATGCTAAAGGAAGGGTCTCAGGTTTGTAAGGGGAAGGATTTGGATATCACATCTCATGGTATAGGACGGGTCCCAGGTTTGGTATTAGAAGCATTGAGATATCACATCTCATGCTATAGGAGGAGTCTCAGGATTGGAATGGGAAGGAGTTGGATATCACGTCTCATGTTAT
This sequence comes from Ambystoma mexicanum, assembly GCF_040938575.1. Taxonomy (NCBI): domain Eukaryota; kingdom Metazoa; phylum Chordata; class Amphibia; order Caudata; family Ambystomatidae; genus Ambystoma; species Ambystoma mexicanum. The sequence continues at coordinate 1,151,530,639 of NC_090934.1, forward strand.
AGGAAGGGTCTCAGGATTGGAATGGCAAGGAGTTGGATATCACATCTCATGCTATAGGGAGGGTCTCAGGTTTGATATTAGAAGCATTGAGATATCACATCTCATGCTATCGGAAGGGTCTCAGGATTGGAATGGGAAGGAGTTGGATATCACATATGCTAAAGGAAAGGTCTCAGGTTTGGAAGGGGAAGGATTTGGATCTCACATCTCATGTTTTAGGACGGGTCTCAGGTTTGGTATTAGAAGCCTTGAGATATCACATCTCATGGTATAATAAGGGTCTCAGGATTGGAATGGGAAGGAGTTGGATATCACATCTCAAGCTATCTCAGGATTGGAATGGGAAGGAGTTTGATATCACATCTCGAGCTATAGGAAGGGTCTCAGGTTTGGGAAGGGAAGGATTAGGATTTCACATCTCGTTATAGGATGGTTCTCATGTTTGTTTTTAGAAGCATTGAGATATCAAATCTCATACTTTTGGAAGGGTCTCAGGTTTGGAATGGGAAGGAGTTGGATATCACATCTCATTTTATAGGAAGGATCTCAGGTTTGGTATTAGAAGCATTGAGATATCACATCTCATGCTATAGGAAGGGTCTCAGGATTGGAATATGAAGGATTTGGATATCACATCATACTAAAGGTAGGGTCTCAGGTTTGGTATAAGCATTGACATATCAAATCTCTGCTATCGGAAGGGTCTCAGGATTGGATTGGGAAGGAGTTGGATATCCCTTCTCATGCTATAGGAAGGGTCTCAGGTTGGAATGGGAAGGAGTTGGATATCACATCTCATGCTATAGGAAGGGTCTCAAGATTGAAATGGGAAGGATTTGGATATCACATCTCTTGCTATAGGAAGGGTCTCAGGTTTTTTATTAGAAACATTGAGATATCACATCTCATGCTATAGGAAGGGTTTCAGGATTGGAATGGGAAGGATTTGGATATCACATCTCATACTAAAGGAAGGGTCTCAGGTTTGGAAGGGGAAGGATTTGGATATCATATCTCATGTTATAGGGCGGGTCCCAGGTTTGGTATTAGAAGCATTGAGATATCACATCTCATGGTATAGGAAGGGTCTCAGGATTGGAATGGGAAGGAGTTGGATATCACATCTCATCCAATAGGAAGGGTCTCAGGTTTGGAATGGGAAGGGATTGGATATCACATCATGTAATAGGAAGGATCTCAGGATTGGAATGGGAAGGATTTGGATATCCCTTCTCATGCTATAGGAAGTGTCTCAGGTTGGAATGGGAAGGCGTTGGATATCACATCTCGTTATAGGAAGGGTCTCAGGATTGGAATGGGAAGGATTTGGATATCACATCTCTTGCTATAGGAAGGGTCTCAGGTTGTTTATTAGAAACATTGAGCTATCACATCTCATGCTATAGGAAGGGTTTCAGGATTGGAATGGGAAGGATTTGGATATCACATCTCATGCTAAAGGAAGGGTCTCAGGTTTGGAAGGGGAAGGATTTGGATATCATATCTCATGTTATAGGGCGGGTCCCAGGTTTGGTATTAGAAGCATTGAGATATCACATCTCATGCTATAGGAAGGGTCTCAGGATTGGAATGGGAAGGAGTTGGATATCACATCTCATCCAATAGGAAGGGTCTCAGGTTTGGAATGGGAAGGAATTGGATATCACATCATGTTATAGGAAGGATCTCAGGATTGGAATGGGAAGGATTTGAATATCCCTTCTCATGCTATAGGAAGTGTCTCAGGTTGGAATGGGAAGGAGTTGGATATCACATCTCGTTATAGGAAGGGTCTCAGGATTGGAATGGGAAGGATTTGGATATCACATCTCTTGCTATAGGAAGGGTCTCAGGTTTTTTATTAGAAACATTGAGCTATCACATCTCATGCTATAGGAAGGGTTTCAGGATTGGAATGGGAAGGATTTGGATATCACATCTCATGCTAAAGGAAGGGTCTCAGGTTTTGGAAGGGGAAGGATTTGGATATCACATCTCATGTTATAGGACGGGTCCCAGGTTTGGTATTAGAAGCATTGAGATATCACATCTCATGCTATAGGAGGAGTCTCAGGATTGGAATGGGAAGGAGTTGGATATCACATCTCATGTTATAGGAAGGGTCTCAGGATTGGAATGGCAAGGAGAGTGGGCGGATGTGCAGCGCCTCTGCGAGCCTGAACCCCCTGAACCCCCTGGATCTGGGAAGGCGGGAAGCAGCAGCAGCAGCGGCGAGGAGGAGCCCCGAGTCTGCGGAGGAGGAGAAGGCAGCACTTCCGGGGACCGAGACAGGAATACATTAGGTGTTTGGTCATGTTCAGCAAAAGCTACTAAAGTAAAGAAGATATCCCATTTAGTGAGGGTCCGGATGGGAAGGGACTACGAGTCTTTGAGCAAGACGCATTGGAGATAGAAATCGTCCTTCCCCTAATTCAGACACATAAGTCAGAAGAGAGAGGAGATAAGGCATCAAGTTCTGAAAAATTGGAATTTTGCCAGCAAATTAACCATTCACGGTTAGAAAGGACTCCAGTATAGTGAACCCTCGAGTCAGAGAGGGTACATCGTCTTTTCAAAGAAGACGGAAATTTGATAATATGGTTGCATCTTGAACAGAATCGACACAAGACACTACTTGCCCCTGAAGAATGTCCTACATTGTTGTGTGAATGGGACAGAAACTTGTACAAGTTGGGAATCTGATAAATCAAAATGTGCAATAATCAGAATGACATCATGAGTTAAGGAAACTTAGTGTGACTAACCCACATGGGTTTGACTAGACACTGAATTGAATCTTGAACTTGATTTAAGCTGTTTTCACTTGTGTGGGTTTCAGACCAGATTATTTTATGTGATGTGATATGATCATTTTTAATGATGTTTTTTAATGAACTTTGGTTCAACTAATAAAAATTGTATTTTTTTGAGGATCATAGTAATTTCTGACTATTAGACAGGATACCCATGTGTGGTTGGCACTTTTTGGTAACTTCTTTTTGTAGATAACAGATATTGCTCCACGGAGTAAGAAGTTTGCATATCCCCACCTGTGGCTTAGAGCCGTGTTGAGAATAATGAAGGAGTTGGATATCACATCTCATGCTATAGGGAGGGTCTCAGGTTTGATATTAGAAGCATTGAGATATCACATCTCATGCTATCGGAAGGGTCTCAGGATTGGAATGGGAAGGAGTTGGATATCACATATGCTAAAGGAAAGGTCTCAGGTTTGGAAGGGGAATAATTTGGATCTCACATCTCATGTTTTAGGACGGGTCTCAGGTTTGGTATTAGAAGCCTTGAGATATCACATCTCATGGTATAATAAGGGTCTCAGGATTGGAATGGGAAGGAGTTGGATATCACATCTCAAGCTTTCTCAGGATTGGAATGGGAAGGAGTTTGATATCACATCTCGAGCTATAGGAAGGGTCTCAGGTTTGGGAAGGGAAGGATTGGGATTTCACATCTCGTTATAGGATGGTTCTCATGTTTGTTTTTAGAAGCATTGAGATATCAAATCTCATGCTATAGGAAGGATCTCAGGTTTGGTATTAGAAGCATTGAGATATCACATCTCATGCTATAGGAAGGGTCTCAGGATTGGAATGTGAAGGATTTGGATATCACATCATACTAAAGGTAGGGTCTCAGGTTTGGTATAAGCATTGAGATATCACATCTCTGCTATCGGAAGGGTCTCAGGATTGGATTGGGAAGGAGTTGGATATCCCTTCTCATGCTATCGGAAGGGTCTCAGGATTGGATTGGGAAGGAGTTGGATATCACATCTCATGCTATAGGAAGGGTCTCAAGATTGAAATGGGAAGGATTTGGATATCACATCTCTTTCTATAGGAAGGGTCTCAGGTTTTTTATTAGAAACATTGAGATATCACATCTCATGCTATAGGAAGGGTTTCAGGATTGGAATGGGAAGGATTTGGATATCACATACCATGCTAAAGGAAGGGTCTAAGGTTTGGAAGGGGAAGGATTTGGATATCATATCTCATGTTATAGGGCGGGTCCCAGGTTTGGTATTAGAAGCATTGAGATATCACATCTCATGGTATAGGAAGGGTCTCAGGATTGGAATGGGAAGGAGTTGGATATCACATCTCATCCAATAGGAAGGGTCTCAGGTTTGGAATGGGAAGGAATTGGATATCACATCATGTTATAGGAAGGATCTCAGGATTGGAATGGGAAGGATTTGGATATCCCTTCTCATGCTATAGGAAGTGTCCCAGGTTGGAATGGGAAGGAGTTGGATATCACATCTCGTTATAGGAAGGGTCTCAGGATTGGAATGGGAAGGATTTGGATATCACATCTCTTGCTATAGGAAGGGTCTCAGGTTTTTTATTAGAAACATTGAGCTATCACATCTCATGCTATAGGAAGGGTTTCAGGATTGTAATGGGAGGATTTGGATATCACATCTCATGCTAAAGGAAGGGTCTCAGGTTTGGAAGGGGAAGGATTTGGATATCATATCTCATGTTATAGGGTGGGTCCCATGTTTGGTATTAGAAGCATTGAGATATCACATCTCATGCTATAGGAGGAGTCTCAGGATTGGAATGGGAAGGAGTTGGATATCACGTCTCATGTTATAGGAAGGGTCTCAGGATTGGAATGGCAAAGAGTTGGATATCACATCTCATGCTAAAGGAAGGGTCTCAGGTTTGATAGAAGCATTGAGATATCACATCTCATGCTATAGGAAGGAACTCAGGATTGCAATGGGAAGGAGTTGGATATCACATCTCATACCATAGGATGGGTCATCAGGTTTGGTATAAGCATTGAGATATCACATCTCTGCTATCGGAAGGGTCTCAGGATAGGAATTGGAAGGACTTAGATATCACATCTCATACTATAGGGAGGGTCTCAGTTTTGATATTAAAAGCATTGAGCTATCACATCTCATGCTATCGGAAGGGTCTCAGGATTGGAATGGGATGGAGTTGGATATCACATCTCAAGCTATCTCGGGATTGGAATGGGAAGGAGTTTGATATCACATCTCAAGCTATAGGAAGGGTCTCAGGTTTGGAAGGGGAAGGATTTGGATCTCACATCTCATGTTGTAGGACGGGTCTCAGGTTTGGTATTAGAAGCATTGAGATATCACATCTCATGGTATAGGAAGGGTCTCAGGATTGGAATGGGAAGGAGTTGGCTATCACATCTCAAGCTATCTCAGGATTGGAATGGGAAGGAGTTTGATATCACATCTCAAGCTATAGGAAGGGTCTCAGGTTTGGAAAGGGAAGGATTCGGATTTCACATCTCATGTTATAGGATGGTTCTCATGTTTGGTTTTAGTAGCATTGAGATATCACATCTCATGCTATCGGAAGGGTCTCAGGTTTGGAAAGGGAAGGATTTGGATTTCACATGTTATAGGATGGTTCTCAGGTTTGGTTTTAGAAGCATTAATATATAACATCTCATGCTATAGGAAGGGTCTCAGGTTTGGAAGGGGAAGGATTTGGATCTCACGTCTCATGTTTTAGGACCGGTCTCAGGTTTGGTATTAGAAGCATTGAAATATCACATCTCATGGTATAGGAAGGGTCTCAGGATTGGAATGGGACAGAGTTGGATATCACATTGAATGGGAAGGAGTTTGATATCACATCTCATGCTATAGGAAGGGTTTCAGGTTTGGTAGAAGCATTGAGATATCACATCTCATGCTATAGGAAGAGTCTCAGGTTTGGGAAGGGAAGGATTTGGATCTCACATCTTATGTTATAGGATGGTTCTCATGTTTGGTTTTTGAAGCATTGAGATATCACATCTCATGATATCGGAAGGGTCTCAGGTTTGGAATGGGAAGGAGTTGGATATCACATCTCATGTTATAGGAAGGATCTCAGGTTTGGTATTAGAAGCATTGAGATATCACATCTCATGCTATAGGAAGCGTCTCAGGATTGGAATGGGAAGGATTTGGATGTCACATCTCATGCTATAGGGAGGGTCTCAAGTTTGATATCAGAAGCTTTGAGATAACAAATCTCATGATATCGGAAGGGTCTCAGGATTGGAATGTGAAGGAGTTGGATATCACATCTCATGATAAAGGAAGGGTCTAAGGTTTGGAAGGGGAAGGATTTGGATATCACATCTCATGTTATAGGACGGGTCTCAGGTTTGGTATTAGAAGCATTGCGATATCAAGTCTCATGGTATAGGAGGGTCTCAGAATTGGAATGGGAAGGAGTTGGATATCACATCTCAAGCTATAGGAAGGGTCTCAGGTTTGGTATTAAAAGCATTGAGATATCACATCTCATGCTATAGGAAGGGTCTCAGGATTGGAATGGAAAGGAGTTGGATATCACATCTCATGCTATAGGAAGGGTCTCAGGAATGGAATGGGAAGGAGTTTTATATGACATCTCATGCCATAGGAAGGATCTCAGGTTTTGTATAAGCATTGAGATATCACATCTCATGCTATAGGAAGGGTATCAGGATTGGAATGGGAAGGAGTTGGATATCACATCTCATGCTAAAGGGAGGGTCTCAGGTTTAGAAGGGAAAGGATTTGGATATCACATCTCATGTTATAGGAAGGATCTCAGGTTTGGTATTAGAAGCATTGAGATATCACATCTCATGCTATCGGTAGGATCTCAGGTTTGGTATTAGAAGCATTGAGATATCACATCTCATGCTATAGGAAGAGTCTCAGGATTGGAATGGGAAGGAGTTGGATATCACATCTCATGTTATAGGAAGGATCTCATGTTTGGTATTAGAAGCATTGAGATATCACATCTCATGCTATAGGAAGGGTCTCAGGATTGGAATGGGAAGGAGTTGGATATCACATCTCATGCTAAATGAAGGGTCTCAGTTTTGGTAGAAGCATTGCGATATCACATCTCATGCTATAGGAAGGGTCTCAGGATTGGAATCGGAAGGAGTTGGATATCACATCTCATGCTATAGGAAGGGTCTCAGGTTTGGTATAAGCATTGAAATATCACATCTCTGCTATCGGAAGGGTTTCAGGATTGGAATTGGAAGGACTTAGATATCACATCTCATGCTATAGGGAGGGTCTCAGTTTTGATATCAGAAGCATTGAGATATCACATCTCATGCTATCGGAAGGGTCTCAGGATTGGAATGGGAGGAGCTGGATATCACATCTCATGCTAAAGGAAGGGTCTCAGGTTTGGAAGGGGAAAGATTTGGATATCACATCTCATGTTATAGGAGGGGTCTCAGGTTTGGTATTAGAAGCATTGTGATATCACATCTCATGCTATAGGAAGTGTCTCAGGATTGGAATGGGAAGGAGTTGGATATCACATCTCATGCTATAGGAAGGGTTTCAGGTTTGGTAGAAGCATTGAGATATCACATCTCATGCTATAGGAAGAGTCTCAGGTTTGGGAAGGGAAGGATTTGGATTTCACATCTCATGTTATAGGATGGTTCTCATGTTTGGTTTTTGAAGCATTGAGATATCACATCTCTTGCTATCGGAAGGGTCTCAGGTTTGGAATGGGAAGGAGTTGGATATCACATCTCATGTTATAGGAAGGATCTCAGGTTTGGTATTAGAAGCATTGAGATATCACATCTCATGCTATAGGAAGGGTCTCCGGATTGGAATGTGAAGGATTTGGATATCACATCTCATGTTATAGGAAGGGTCTCAGGATTGGAATGGCAAGGAGTTGGATATCACATCTCATGCTAAAGGAAGGGTCTCAGTTTTGATAGAAGCATTGAGATATCACACCTCATGCTATAGGAAGGAACTCAGGATTGGAATGGGAAGGAGTTGGATATCACGTCTCATGTTATAGGAAGGGTCTCAGGATTGGAATGGCAAGGAGTTGGATATCACATCTCATGCTAAAGGAAGGGTCTCAGGTTTGATAGAAGCATTGAGATATCACATCTCATGCTATAGGAAGGAACTCAGGATTGGAATGGGAAGGAGTTGGATATCACATCTCATGCCATAGGAAGGGTTATCAGGTTTGGTATAAGCATTGAGATATCACATCTCTGCTATCGGAAGGGTCTCAGGATAGGAATGGGAAGGACTTAGATATCACATCTCATACTATAGGGAGGGTCTCAGTTTTGATATTAGAAGCATTGAGCTATCACATCTCATGCTATCGCAAGGGTCTCAGGATTGGAATGGGAGGAGCTGGATATCACATCTCATGCTAAAGGAAGGGTCTCAGGTTTGGAAGGGGAAGGATTTGGATATCACATCTCATGTTATAGGAGGGGTCTCAGGTTTGGTATTAGAAGCATTGTGATATCACATCTCATGCTATAGGAAGTGTCTCAGGATTGGAATGGGAAGGAGTTGGATATCACATCTCATGCTATAGGAAGGGTTTCAGGTTTGGTAGAAGCATTGAGATATCACATCTCATGCTATAGGAAGAGTCTCAGGTTTGGGAAGGGAAGGATTTGGATTTCACATCTCATGTTATAGGATGGTTCTCATGTTTGGTTTTTGAAGCATTGAGATATCACATCTCATGCTATCGGAAGGGTCTCAGGTTTGGAATGGGAAGGAGTTGGATATCACATCTCATGTTATAGGAAGGATCTCAGGTTTGGTATTAGAAGCATTGAGATATCACATCTCATGCTATAGGAAGGGTCTCCGGATTGGAATGTGAAGGATTTGGATATCACATCTCATGTTATAGGAAGGGTCTCAGGATTGGAATGGCAAGGAGTTGGATATCACATCTCATGCTAAAGGAAGGGTCTCAGTCTTGATAGAAGCATTGAGATATCACACCTCATGCTATAGGAAGGAACTCAGGATTGGAATGGGAAGGAGTTGGATATCACGTCTCATGTTATAGGAAGGGTCTCAGGATCGGAATGGCAAGGAGTTGGATATCACATCTCATGCTAAAGGAAGGGTCTCAGGTTTGATAGAAGCATTGAGATATCACATCTCATGCTATAGGAAGGAACTCAGGATTGGAATGGGAAGGAGTTGGATATCACATCTCATGCCATAGGAAGGGTTATCAGGTTTGGTATAAGCATTGAGATATCACATCTCTGCTATCGGAAGGGTCTCAGGATAGGAATGGGAAGGACTTAGATGTCACATCTCATACTATAGGGAGGGTCTCAGTTTTGATATTAGAAGCATTGAGCTATCACATCTCATGCTATCGCAAGGGTCTCAGGATTGGAATGGGATGGAGTTGGATATCACATCTCAAGCTATCTCAGGATTGGAATGCGAAGGAGTTTGATATCACATCTCAAGCTATAGGAAGGGTCTCAGGTTTGGAAGGGGAAGGATTTGGATCTCACATCTCATGTTATAGGATGGTTCTCATGTTTGGTTTTAGTAGCATTGAGATATCACATCTCATGCTATCGGAAGCATATATATTGTGTTGATATGGTATGCGTTGGTTTAATATTGTGATATTGTGATTTTCTCGCTACGGTCATTGTTTTAAAGGCCTTAAAATAAATGTGTATACATTTTTATATAACAACTGTTTGGAGTAGTTTGTAAGTGTTCTTGCTTTGGGTGCTCATTGCGGGCTTTCAGTCACCCTCACCCCTCTTGAGACCTAGTCTTGACCGCCGTGATCGCTACCTTGATTGGTCTGGCTCGTCCAGAGGTTACCCTGTTCCAAGTAATTAGGTTGGCCTTCTGAACTTCTGCGCCACCAGGACAGAGTTCAGCAATCTGTCTTAACAAATTGGTGTACAGCGGTGGGTTAAGACTGAAGGTATCCAGTGTTGCGCTCGAACTAAGGCATTTTAGGTTATTCCAACCAGGACACGTAGTGAATTGTTGTAGTATAACTTTAAAAAGGCCATAGTCCTATCTAACAGTATGGAAACAAATACTTTGTTAACTTTAAATGCTTCCAAATCAGAAACACTGAAAAAGATGTGTGCGGAGAGAGGTGTTTCCTCTCAAGGCACGAAATTGGATATGATCCAAAGAATCATGGCATGGCAAGAAGCGCAGCTTGACGCTATAACTTCTGAGGACAGTGCGGAAGGAGGTGGGGCTGCTCTCACTGGTAGAACCGACGGTTCTGCCACTGCACTGATCCACCGCGACCACGAGGACAGGGAGGATGAGATGTCTAATGTTTCCTCTGCCAGTGCTGATGGGGAGGCTATGCTTGAATTCAAGAAGCAAGAGCTGCGGTTTAGGCAGAAGGAGCTTGAATTCAGCATAGCCAAACTAAAAATCGAACAGGCAGAAAAACAAAAAGACAGGGATCACCAGTTGGAACTGGCCAAGCTTCAGGTTGCAAATGGGTCCAAGGGTCCTGGACATGGGTCTGGGGCTTCCTCTCATCCACGGTTTCCGAAAGATCTGCTCAGTGTGTATGAGGAAAGGAATGACATTATGGACTGGCTGAATGCGTTTGAGTATGCATACGAAGTTCAACAAGTTGACAATGCTGATAAGATTGCATGGTTACTCAGCAGACTGCCCCATTCTGGCTGTAGTGCCATTATGGAAATGTCGAAGGCTGAGCAAGCTGATTTCGCAATGTTAAAGCAAACTCTCATTTTAAAGTTTGGGAAGACTCCGGCCCAATATTTGAAACGTTTCAGAGAGTATAAGAAAAAGGAAGGTGGTACTTGGGTATCTTATGTCACTGAATCCTTGAAAAACTTAACTGGCTGGGTCGAAGGTTATAAGGTTTCTACCGTCGAAGGCATGATAAATCTTGTTATGCTGGAACACATTTTTGCATCTTCTTCTCCAGAGCTTAAGCAGCATTTGGCCGATTCGAAGGAGATAGATCCTAAGAAGCTGGCCATTGCAGCCGACTTATGGGTGTCACATCGAGTGTCCCATAAGGACAAAACTCATCCTGGTAAGCAGGAGGAAGGGAAAAAGTCCAAAGATATGGAGGGTGGAGAATCAGCTAAATCTTCTTCTCATAAGGGCCACAAAAAGAAAAACAAGGGTAAGACACAAGAGAACTCACAGGGTAGTGGAGGTCAGCCTCCGAAACAGAACTCTGGTTACAATAAGCCTCCCTATGTAAACAGACCCAATGGATCTTGTTTTGCTTGTGGAGCAACTGACCACATGAAGGGGGATCCCCGGTGTAAGGTTAGACCTTTGGGGGTCCACTCCGCTAATCTGGCCTTCTCCTCCTACGAGGAAGAAGAGATTACAGGAGCATCCTTCTCCTCAGACTCATTTCCCAGCGGGATAGAGGCTGAGGTAGTTTTAGTGTCCCTGGGTTCCTGGGAGCCTAAAGTCGCAGAGGCTTATGCTAGGATTCCGGATAATACCAAGCACTACTTTAAAGACAGTGTGCTGATCAATGGAGTAGATACTCCAGCTCTTAGGGATAGTGGGTGCAGTCGCACTGTAGTGGATTCTACCTTGGTAGACTCAGAGGAAGTTGCCAGAGCTACTCTGATGCCCACTAAGTTGGCTGACGGCCCCCTCCGTATGTTCCCAGTAATACCTGTAAATCTTACTTTAAATGGTACAGCAGTCAGGATTCCAGTGAGCATTCAGAGAAACGTCCCGGGAAAGGTCTTGTTAGGTAATGATCTCAGAGCTTTAGGGCTCGTAGGAGACACTGCCGAAAGACCCTACACACGGTCTCAAGCACGGGCAGCATTGGCCAAGTCCAATACGCCGCCCCAGCTGAAGGGGAAACCCAAGGCGAAAGGAGTCGACAAGTCAAGACGAGGGAAAGAGAATATTCCCCCGAGCTCGCCTACCACTGCGGTGGAGGAAGTTGGTCAATCGCCCGGGCCTGACGAGGAGGTGGCGATGCCTGAAGTATTTGACCCCAATGATCATCCTGAACTAAAAGACTTGTTAGTTGAAGGAGGTCCTGATAGGGACGAATTCAGTAAAGGCCAACGTGAGTGCCCATCTCTGGAAGGCCTAAGGAGACAGGCCTGCTCCCAGCTTGATGGTGTACCTCCTGGGACGCATAGGATTTATTGGGAAGGTGGACTCCTGTATAGTGAGCCCACAGAGTCTATAGAAGGAGACCATAGGAGGTTGGTGGTTCCCCTTGCTGTTAGGCCCTTCCTCCTGCAGTTGGCGCATGAAGTTCCCCTTGCTGGTCACCTTGGTATGAAGAGGACCAAGCAAAGGTTATCCATGCACTTCTACTGGCCCAAGATGGGGGTGCAAGTAGAAAGTCACTGCAGGAGTTGTGCCTCCTGCCAGTTGTCTGGTAAGGTTGGCGCGACAATCCAAGCTCCGTTGGTACCGCTCCCAGTTGTGGGGGTACCATTTGAAAGGGTAGGGATCGACATCGTTGGTCCCCGTGACCCGCAAACATCCTCGGGCAATAGGTTTATCCTGGTGCTGGTCGACCATGCAACCAGATACCCTGAGGCCATCCCATTGAAAACTGTAACTGCCAAGTCAGTTGCAAAAGCTTTACTCGGCATATTTACCAGGGTTGGCTTCCCTAAAGAAGTTGTGTCGGATCGTGGCAGCAACTTTATGTCGAAGTATATGCAGGCTATGTGGAAAGAATGTGGGGTCACCTACAAGTTCTCTTCTGCATACCACCCCAGACCAATGGTCTGGTGGAACGTTTCAACAGAACGTTAAAGAGCATGATTGGGGCTCTGGAGGAAACTCAGAGAAGAAAATGGGATCTTCTTTTACCCTGCTTGTTTGCCTACCGAGAGGTACCACAGGAGGGTGTTGGCTTCAGCCCCTTCGAACTTCTGTTCGGTCATCCCGTACGGGGACCCTTAGCCATCGTCAAGGAGGGATGGGAGATGCCCACTCCCCCTGTTACTACCAACGTAGTTGATTATGTGCTAGGGCTCAGAAAACGGATGGTACTTCTGATGGGCTTGGCTAGTGATAAATTGAAGGCAGGACAAGCGCTGGTGAAACATTGGTACGACCAGAAAGCTTCCCTCATCAACTTTACACCTGGTCAGCAAGTCCTGATCATGAATCCCATAAGGCCTCGAGCTTTACAGGACAAATGGTCAGGCCCTTACACAGTGGTGGAGCCCCTGGGTGAGGTTAACTATTTAGTGGACCTTGGAAGGCCTGGACAGGCTCCAAAAGTGTTTCACGTGAATAGGCTGAAGGCTTTCGTCCCAAGAGTCGAAATCGTAGCACTGCTACTGGCTTCAGACGTTGAGGAAGAGGAGTCTGAACCTCTCCCCGACCTGTTCCAAAGCGGTCCTTCAGATAGCTCCTTTGAGGGTGTCCAAGTGGCCCCTCACCTGACTTCTGATCAGCAGGCTGAGGTGAAAAGTTTGCTTAGGCAGTTTTCCCCCCTGTTTTCACAGCCGCCTGGTTTGACACCTTGGTGCAAACATAACATTGACACAGGAGACAGTGTACCTACCAAAAGTAGGGGATACAGGATGTCAGACAAAGTACGGTCTTATATTAAGACCGAGGTCAACAAGATGTTAGACCTTGGGGTGATTGAACCCTCTAGTAGTCCTTGGTCCAGCCCTGTGGTTTTGGTTCCAAAGGCAGGCACTTCTGTTTGGTTCTACCAGTGAGAGCAGCCCCATCACCTTCCGCACTGTCCTCAGAAGTTATAGCGTCAAGCTGCGCTTCTTGCCACGCCACGATTCTTTGGATCATTTCCAATTTCGTGCCTTGAGAGGAAACACCTCTCTCCGCACACATCTTTTTCAGTGTTTCTGATTTGGAAGCATTTAAAGTTAACAAGGTATTTGTTTCCATACTGTTAGATAGGACTATGGTATTTTTAAAGTTATACTACAACAATTCACTACGTGTCCTAGTTGGAATAACCTGAAATGCCTTAGTTTGTGCGCAACACTGGATACCTTCAGTCGTATCCCACCGCTGTACACCAATTTGTTAAGACGGATTTCTGAACTCTGTCCTGGTGGCGCAGAAGTTCAGAAGGCCAACCTAATTACTTGGAACAAGGTAACCTCTGGACGAGCCAGACCAATCAAGGTAGCGATCGCGGCGGTCAAGACTAGGTCTCAAGAGGGGTGGGGGTGACTGAAAGCCCGCAATGAGCACACAAAGCAAGATCACTTACAAACTACTCCAAACAGTTGTTATTTAAAAAATATATACACATTTATTTTAAGGCCTTTAAAACAATGACCGTAGCGAGAAAATCACAATATCACAATATTAAACCAACACATACCATATCAACACAATATATATACAAATACGACAGTCGCAAGCATTATATGCACGAAATGTGTAGTCCACCTAAAAGGGAAGGAATACAGGCAGTGCGAAGTAATGCTTAGACCCAGTTCGCCTTCAGAGGCACCTAACTAGATGGAAGTCCGGGCCCTGCGAAGAGTGGAGCCTTGTGCTCAAAGTACCTGCACGCGCTGGTGCCAACGGGCAAAAGGAGAAGCTCTTCAAAGGAAGTCAGGCAGTTTAGTTTAGTGCACAAAGAAGAAGAACAAGTTCTGCGACTCAAGCGCAGCCTCCACAGTGGGCAGAAGCAGAGCGCGAGTACGGACACGGGTGCTGTTTTACACAGTGGGGAAAAGCAATGGGCTCCTGCAGGAGGGCGACCAGATCCTAGCTATGCTACTCACCATTCCCCGATGCAAGCAGACCCAGGCTTCTCCGCGTCAGTTTCAGCAGCTGGCAGGTTCAGAAGAGCAGGGAACGCCTCGTCGTCGTGTTGAGTAAAAAGACGTCCCAATCGAAGAAACCCGCACAGTTTGTTACCACAGCAGGGCAACGGGGCGGCCGTGTGTATTTGAGCCAAATGTACACTACTCACTTCAGACCTGGGAACGCCAAGTGTACGAAGCGTGTGAGAGTGACAAGGACCCGAAATACTACACAACCTGGCGGCGGTTACAGAGCAAGACTCCCGGGTAAGCTGGTCAGTCAACTGGATGGCCCAGAGACGCTTCCGAAGGCTTACTGGCAGGAGATGGTGAAGATGCCGAGAATAGCTGTTCCCGCTATTCCAAGGGTCGAAGTACCAGTACAGGCCTTCTGGTTCGATCAAAGGTGAAAAGGGTTTCACAAGGCGACAGCAGTGCAGAGGAGAAGTCCTTCAGCGGGTCACCAGCGATTCCTCGGTTTAGCCTCTTGGTTGCAGGATACTTGGCTCCTGTATTCCTTCGTTCGTGACAACTCAGGAGATCGACCTCGTAGTGGGGTTTCCAGCCCCCTCTTATCCACGGTTCCCTTCGCGCCAAAACGGAGGGGACCCAATGGGAGATCCGCTTATCAACACTCACACCATTCGTGGACCAATCACGGACCACGGTGGTCCCAGGCATTCACACCACCCTAGACTCTCTGGCACCTAGGATATGTATTGGGACCAGACATCCCAGCCCACACCCTGGAGGCACATACAAGACATGTAGAAGCCCGCGAAAGCATCTGTGTTTCGCAGGAAAGTACATGCCCAAATAAGGAAGGCCCCGGGTCGGCTCGACCTGGGGAAGGTGAAGGGAGCAAGACGGTCAGCGGACAGGACAAAGGAGCCTCGTGGTCCGGCCATTTTGGGAGCCAGGCCACCATTTTGGGTTAAGCGCGGAAAACGCGCTTAGAACGCCAAAAGGAGCTCAAAATACAAAGAAACGATCGCTGCCACCATTCCCGTCCCTGAATTACTTGCACCGATCAGATACAATCCTAAACGAGTATCTAGGGCCTGTAGAAGGCTAGAGACCCAAGAGAGCTGTAACTTAGCTTACAGTGCCCTCTTGTGTCATGTTGCACGAAAGCCGCAACATGATAAAAGAAACTACGGGAAACAGCGTTCCCCGGTACTGACTGTCTTAAGGGCATGTCAGTTTCCCCGTAAGAAAGGAGCGAAAGCCCAGAGGAGTGCGGCAGAAGGCTGCACTTCTCTGGCAAAGTCAAGAACAAGGTGAAAAACAACAGCAAAAAGTTTAGGGGTTGCCACATGGAAGGAAAATTACCTACAATTACGAAATCTTTCCTAACAATATCCAACTCCTTCCCATTCCAATCCTGAGACCCTTCCGATAGCATGAAATGTGATATCTCAATGCTTCTAATATCAAAACTGAGACCCTCCCTATAGCATGAGATGTGATATCTAAGTCCTTCTCATTCCTATCCTGAGACCCTTCCGATAGCAGAGATGTGATATCTCAATGCTTATACCAAACCTGAGTCCCTTCCTTTAGCATGAGATGTGATATCCAACTCCTTCCCATTCCAATCCTGAGACCCTTCCGATAGCATGAAATGTGATATCTCAATGCTTCTAATATCAAAACTGAGACCCTCCCTATAGCATGAGATGTGATATCTAAGTCCTTCCCATTCCTATCCTGAGACCCTTCCGATAGCAGAGATGTGATATCTCAATGCTTATACCAAACCTGAGACCCTTCCTATGGCATGAGATGTGATATCCAACTCCTTCCCATTCCAATCCTGAGACCCTTCCTATAGCATGAGATGTGATATCTCAATGCTTCTATCAAACCTGAGTCCCTTCCTATAGCATGAGATGTGATATCTCAAAGCTTCTAATACCAAACCTGGGACCCGTCCTATAACATGAGATATGATATCCAAACCATGCATCACCACCGAAACCATCAAAGGTGCACTCATCAATGCGAGATCTGTAGTCGCCCATGCCCTAGACATAGCCGACATTATCTCCATCAATGATCTCGACTTCATAGCTATTACAGAGACCTGGCTCCACCCAGCGTCTGGCCCCTCTCTATCACTTGCTATACCCAATGACTATACCATCTACCGTGCAGACAGACAAACAGCTAAAGGTGGTGGAGTAGCCATTATTGCAAAAGCTCCATCAACATAAAACACATACAAAACCAATCCCTGCCATCAGCGGAACTACTCACCCTCAAACTATCCACAACGCACACAAGCACAATCACCATCCACCTCATTTACAGACCGCCAGGCCCTATACTATCCTTTAATGACGACATAGCCCTTTTACTCTCTAACAATATCAAACCTAACTCTCGACTACTCATCCTAGGAGACTTTAATCTAGGTCTCAATGATGAGAAAGATGACAAAGCTAACACTGTCGCCAACACCATTTCAGAATTAGGACTCACCCACCATATCGCACAACCCACACACAAAAAAGGCCGAATCCTTGACTGGATAGCTGACCTTAACTGCAACACCACCATCCTTTCCAACACTCCATGCGCTTGCACCGATCACTACCTCATTACCTTCACCATCAACAAAGGCACTCAAACACCAGGGCCTTCCCCCTATGCCCCACCCACACTCACAAGAAACAACAAAAATATCACAGTAGAGAAACTCCTCCCGTTACTCCAACCCATCATCGACTTCTCACCCACCATGACCAACCCTACTGAACTAGTAGAGTTATACAACACAACCATCCTTAAGGCCATTAACACCATAGCACCACTCACGCTTCGGAAAGCCAAACCACGCGCACACCTCAATTCTTGGTTCACCCCGAACTAAAAACACTCCGCAAATCCAAAAGACAAGCTGAATTAGCATGGAAACAGTCACCATCCACTATTAATAAGACATCTTACACACTGGCCTCGAACATCTATAAGTCAGCCATCATCCAGTCTAAAAAAAACATGTACAATGAAAGAATCTGCAACGCCAAATCCAATACCAAAGAGCTCTTCAATATCCTGAGAGAACTCGAATCACCTTCCCCCATTCCAGACACTTGCAACAAAGACATCCACTGGTGCACGAACATTCAGGAAGCACTCCTAGGCAAAATTGCCACGCTACAAGCCAAAATCCTGACAAAGAAAGAAAGCCTCACCCTCACTGATAACATCACCCCCTCTACACACACCTACACCACCCCCCAAAATGATGACATTAACCTCTTTGAGTTTTCCACCATAACCATCAAAGAGGTTGAAGAAATAATCTACTCTCTTAAACCATCCAAATGCCAAGGTGACACTTGCCCGGCCCCAGTCATTAAAGATGCAGCCAAACAACTTGCTCCTTTCATCACTTCCCTCATCAATTCATCTTTCACATCCAACGTAGTGCCCAACAACCTCAAGGACTCCTGGGTTCTTCCTTTACTTAAGAAGCCCACCCTTGACCCAAATGTCCCCACCAACTACAGACCCATTACAACTGTACCCTTCCTACTAAATATCCTTGACAGAGCTGCCTATCTCCAGATACAGAACCACCTTGAGAAAAATAACTTACTAGGACTCAGACAATCAGGATTCCGCCCCAAACACGGCACTGAGACCGCCCTGATTGACCTTAAGACACAGATGGACAACATTAAAGACAATGGCAAACTGGTCCTCCTTCTCCTTCTTGACTTATCGGCCGCCTTCGACCTGGTCAACCACGACATCCTCTGCAAACATCTATCCTCAGCAGCCAAATTCTCAGATAATGCCAACGCATGGATCCAATCCTTCCTTAACAACAGATCCATGAGAGTCTTCGCACCCACAGCCTCTGCCAACCCAGCCCCAGTCACTTGCGGTGTCCCCCAGGGCTCCTGCGTCTCCCCCACTCTATACAATGTGTTCACGAAACCCCTCTTTGACATATTGGACCGCTTGGGTGTCATCTACACCAACTACGCAGATGACACCCAAATACTGATCCCTTTAACAGGCGACTACTCCACCGACCTCACTGCTCTCAACAACATTTACTCCATTATCCAAGAATGGATGGCCAAGCATGGCCTATGCCTCAATGACGACAAGACCGAGCTTCTTCTCCTAGGTTCCCAACCCAGACTTAATAAACTCGACAAACTCTATCAGGCATTCACTATAGACGGCAATAACATCATCGTCTCTAACAGCGTCAAAACCCTAGGAATCTACCTCGACTCCTCCCTCACACTGACAAGACAGATCAATTCCATCTCATCCGCCACTGCTTACACCTGTAAGCTCATCAATGCCAGCAGACCTTACCTCTCACCATCCAACTGCACCACCTTAGCCAGAGCGCTAGTCCTCTCCAAAGTCGACTACTGCAATGCCCTATACTTGGGCACCAGTCAGAAAAACATTAACAAACTACAAGTCGTACAAAACAACGCCTTGCGAGCAGCCCTGAACATACCTAAACATGAACACATTTCGGACGCCAGACGCTCCTGCCATTGGCTATCCATACCACAAAGAATTGAATATAAAACCATCTCACTCACACACAAATGCCTAGCTAACCAAGCACCCAGATACCTATCCGACAACCTCACTCACCACACCCCAGCGCGCCCTACCAGATCAGCTCAAACACACTGCTTAAATATCCCAAGATTTAAGCTCCAAAAAGCAGGTGGCTCTAGCTTCCCCGTGCTTGCCTCCAAACTCTGGAATTCACTTCCACTCGAGCTGAGATCAGAACCGTCCTTTCACAGATTTAGACACAACACCAAAACATGGCTTCTATCCAAAGAAACGTAAACTGCCTAGCCCTATCTTACTAGCATGCACCAAGACTGTAAATTTGTAAATATGTAAATCGGTCTGTACATTACCTCTAACTGCGTGATAATGTCCCAAATGTATTGCTCTCATCCACCTTGACCATGCTATACCATATATGTAACTATCTGTAATTGAAACTGATTGACAACTCCCTCAATCTCTGTTACTGGTCCCCTAAAACCATATTTTATCATATTGTACTGTTGTATTAATCTTGTTGTATTCATCTCAAGCGCCTGGATGCCCCAGGGCCAGGCGACGCTATACAAATAATAAACTAAACTAAACTAAACTAAATCCTTCCCCTTCCAAAACTGAGACCCTTCCTTTAGCATGAGATGTGATATCCAAATCCTTCCCATTCCAATCCTGAAACCCTTCCTATAGCATGAGATGTGATATTTCAATGTTTCTAATAAAAAACCTGAGACCCTTCCTATAGCAAGAGATGTGATATCCCAATGCTTCTACAAAACCTGAGACCCATACCATGGCATGAGATGTGATATCAAACTCCCGTCCTATACCATGAGACTTGATAGCTCAATGCTTCTAATACCAAACCTGAGACCGGTCCAATAACATGAGATGTGATATCCAAATCCTTCCCCTTCCAAACCTTAGACCCTTCCTGTATCATGAGATGTGATATCCAAGTCCTTCCCATTCCATTCCTGAGACCCTTCCTATAGCATGAGATGTGATATCTCAATGCTTCTAATACCAAACCTGAGACCCTTCCTATAACATGAGATGTGATATCCAAGTCCTTCCCATTCCAATCCTGAGACCCTTCCTATAGCATGAGATGTGATATCTCAATGCTTCTAATGCCAAACCTGAGGCCCTTCCTATAACATGAATTGTGATATCCAAGTCCTTCCCATTCCAATCCTGAGACTCTTCCGATAGCAGAGATGTGATATCTCAATGCTTATACCAAACCTGAGACCCTTCCGATAGCATGAGATGTGATATCTCAATGCTTCTAATACCAAACCTGAGATCCTTCCTATAACATGAGATGTGATGTCCAAATCCTTCCCCTTCCAAACCTTAGACCCTCCCTTTAGCATGAGATGTGATATCCAACTCCTTCCCATTCCAATCCTGAGACCCTTCTGATGGCATGAGATGTGATATCTCAATGCCTCTAATACCAAACCTGAGATCCTACCTCTAACATGAAATGTGATATCCAACTCCTCCCCCTTCCAACCCTGAGAGCCTTCCTATAGAATGAGATGTGATATCCAAGTCCTTCCCATTCCAATCCTGAGACCCTTCCTATAACATGAGATGGGATATCCAACTCCTTCCAAATCCAATCCCGATACCCTTCCGATAGCATGTGATGTGATATCCCAATGCTTCTACAAAACCTGAGACCCATACCATGGCATGAGATGTGATATCAAACTCCTTCCCATTCCAATCCTGAGACCCTTCCTATTGCTTGAGATGTGATATCTCAATGCTTCTAATACCAAACCTGAGACCGGTCCTATAACATGAGATGTGATACCCAAATCCTTCCCCTTTCCAAACCTTAGACCCTTCCTATAGCATGAGATGTGATATCTCAATGCTTCTAATACCAAACCTGAGACCCTTCCTATAACGAGATGGGATATCCAACTCCTTCCCATTCCAATCCTGAGACCCTTCCGATAGCAGAGATGTGATATCTCAATGCTTATACCAAACCTGAGACCCTTCCTATGGCATGAGATGTCATATAAAACTCCTTCCGATTCCAATCCTGAGACCCTTCCTATAGCATGAGATGTGATATCTCAATGCTTCTAATACCAAACCTGAGATCCTTCCTATAACATGAGATGTGATATCAAACTCCTTCCCATTCCAAACCTGAGACCCTTCCGATAGCATGAGATGTGATATCTCAATGCTTCTAAAACCAAACATGAGAACCATCTTATAACATGAGATGTGAAATTCAAATCATTCCCTTTCCAAACCTGAGACCCTTCCTATAGCTTGAGATGTGATATCAAACTCCTTCCCATTCAATGTGATATCCAACTCCTTCCCATTCCAATCCTGAGACCCTTCCTATACCATGAGATGTGATATTTCAATGCTTCTAATACCAAACCTGAGACCCGTCCTAAAACATGAGATGTGAGATCCAAATCCTTCCCCTTCCAAACCTGAGACCTTTCCTTTAGCATGAGATATTATATCTTAATGCTTCTAAAACCAAACCTGAGAATCATCCTATAACATGTGAACTCCAAATCCTTCCCTTTCCAAACCTGAGACCCTTCCGATAGCATGAGATGTTATATCTTAATGCTTCTAAAACCAAACCTGAGAACCATGCTATAACATGCGAACTCCAAATCCTTCCCTTTCCAAACCTGAGACCCTTCCGATAGCATGAGATGTGATATCGCAATGCTACTAAAACCAAACATGAGAACCATCCTATTACATGAGATGTGAAATCCAAATCCTTCCCTTTCCAAACCTGAGACCCTTCCTATAGCTTGAGATGTGATATCAAACTCCTTCCCATTCCAATCCTGAGATAGCTTGAGATGTCATAGCCAACTCCTTCCCATTCCAATCCTGAGACCCTTCCTATACCATGAGATGTGATATCTCAATGCTTCTAATACCAAACCTGACACCCGTCCTAAAACATGAGATGTGAGATCCAAATCCTTCCCCTTCCAAACCTGAGATCTTTCCTTTAGCATGAGATGTGATATCCAACTCCTTCCCATTCTAATCCTGAGACCCTTCCTATAGCATGATATGTGATATCACAATGCTTCTAATACCAAACCTGAGATCCTTCCTATAACATGAGATGTGTATCCAACTCCTTCCCATTCCAAACCTGAGACCCTTCCTATAGCATGAGATGTGATATCTTAATGCTTCTAAAACCAAACCTGAGAACCATCCAATAACATATGTGAAATCCAAATCCTTCCCTTTCCAAACCTGAGACCCTTCAGATAGCATGAGATGTGATATCTCAATGCTTCTAAAACCAAACATGAGAACCATCCTATAACATGAGATGTGAAATCCAAATCCTTCTCTTTCCAAACCTGAGACCCTTCCTATAGCTTGAGATGTGCTATCAAACTCCTTCCCATTCCAATCCTGTGATAGCTTGAGATGTGATATCCAACTCCTTCCCATTCCAATCCTGAGACCCTTCCTATACCATGAGATGTGATTTCTCAATGCTTCCAATACCAAACCTGAGACCCGTCCTAAAACATGAGATGTGAGATCCAAATCCTTCCCCTTCCAAACCTGAGACCCTTCCTATAGCTTGAGATGTGATATCAAACTCCTTCCCATTCCAATCCTGAGATAGCTTGAGATGTGATATCCAACTCCTTCCCATTCCAATCCTGAGACCCTTCCGATAGCATGAAATGTGATATCTCAATGCTTCTAATATCAAACCTGAGACCCTCCCTATAGCATGAGATGTGATATCCAACTCCTTCCCATTCCAATCCTGAGACCCTTCCTATAGCATGAGATGTGATATCTCAATGCTTCTATCAAACCCGAGTCCCTTCCTTTAGCATGAGATGTGATATCCAACTCCTTCCCATTCCAATCCTGAGACCCTTCCTATAGCATGAGATGTGATATCTCAAAGCTTCTAATACCAAACCTGGGACCCGTCCTATAACATGAGATATCATATCCAAATCCTTCCCCTTCCAAACCTGAGACCCTTCCTTTAGCATGAGATGTGATATCCAAATCCTTCCCATTCCAATCCTGAAACCCTTCCTATAGCATGAGATGTGATATTTCAATGTTTCTAATAAAAAACCTGAGACCCTTCCTATAGCAAGAGATGTGATATCCAAATCCTTACCATTCCAATACTGAGACCCTTCCTATAACATGAGATGTGATATCCAACTCCTTCCCATTCCAACCTGAGACCCTTCCTATAGCATGAGAAGGGATATCCAACTCCTTCCCATTCCAAACCTGAAACCCTTCCTATAGCATGAGATGTGATATCAAACTCCTTCCCATTCAATGTGATATCCAACTCCGTCCCATTCCAATCCTGAGACCCTTCCTATACCATGAGATGTGATATCTCAATGCCTCTAAAACCAAACCTGAGATCCTACCTCTAACATGAAATGTGATATCCAACTCCTTCCCTTTCCAAACCTGAGAGCCTTCCTATAGCATGAGATGGGATATCCAACTCCTTCCAAATCCAATCCTGATACCCTTCCGATAGCATGAGATGTGATATCCCAATGCTTCTACAAAACCTGAGACCCATACCATGGCATGAGATGTGATATCAAACTCCCGTCCTATACCATGAGACTTGATATCTCAATGCTTCTAATACCAAACCTGAGACCGGTCCAATAACATGAGATGTGATATCCAAATCCTTCCCCTTCCAAACCTTAGACCCTTCCTGTATCATGAGATGTGATATCCAAGTCCTTCCCATTCCAATCCTGAGACCCTTCCTATAGCATGAGATGTGATATCTCAATGCTTCTAATACCAAACCTGAGGCCCTTCCTATAACATGAATTGTGATATCCAAGTCCTTCCCATTCCAATCCTGAGACCCTTCCGATAGCAGAGATGTGATATCTCAATGCTTATACCAAACCTGAGACCCTTCCGATAGCATGAGATGTGATATCTCAATGCTTCTAATACCAAACCTGAGATCCTTCCTATAACATGAGATGTGATGTCCAAATCCTTCCCCTTCCAAACCTTAGACCCTCCCTTTAGCATGAGATGTGATATCCAACTCCTTCCCATTCCAATCCTGAGACCCTTCTGATGGCATGAGATGTGATATCTCAATGCCTCTAATACCAAACCTGAGATCCTACCTCTAACATGAAATGTGATATCCAACTCCTCCCCCTTCCAACCCTGAGAGCCTTCCTATAGAATGAGATGTGATATCCAAGTCCTTCCCATTCCAATCCTGAGACCCTTCCTATAACATGAGATGGGATATACAACTCCTTCCAAATCCAATCCCGATACCCTTCCGATAGCATGTGATGTGATATCCCAATGCTTCTACAAAACCTGAGACCCATACCATGGCATGAGATGTGATATCCAACTCCTTCCCATTCCAATCCTGAGACCCTTCCTATAGCATGAGATGTGATATCTCAAAGCTTCTAATACCAAACCTGGGACCCGTCCTATAACATGAGATATCATATCCAAATCCTTCCCCTTCCAAACCTGAGACCCTTCCTTTAGCATGAGATGTGATATCCAAATCCTTCCCATTCCAATCCTGAAACCCTTCCTATAGCATGAGATGTGATATTTCAATGTTTCTAATAAAAAACCTGAGACCCTTCCTATAGCAAGAGATGTGATATCCAAATCCTTACCATTCCAATACTGAGACCCTTCCTATAACATGAGATGTGATATCCAACTCCTTCCCATTACAACCTGAGACCCTTCCTATAGCATAAGATATAATATCTCAATGCCTCTAATACCAAACCTGAGATTCTTCCTATAACATGAGATGTGATATCTCAATGCTTCTAATACCAAACCTGAGACCCTCCCTTTAGCATGAGATGTGATATCGGACTCCTTCCCATTCCAATCCTGAGACCCTTCTGATAGCATGAGATATGATATCTCAATGCCTCTAATACCAAACCTGAGATTCTTCCTATAACATGAGATGTGATATCTCAATGCTTCTAATACCAAACCTGAGACCCTCCCTTTAGCATGAGATGTGATATCCGACTCCTTCCCATTCCAATCCCGAGACCCTTCTGATAGCATGAGATGTGATATCTCAATGCCTCTAGTACCAAACCTGAGATCCTTCCGATAGCATGAGATGTGATATCTCAATGCTTCTAATACCAAACCTGAGATCCTTCCGATAGCATGAGATGTGATATCTCAATGCTTCTAATACCAAACCTGAGACCCGTCCTAAAACATGAGATGTGAGATCCAAATCCTTCCCCTTCCAAACCTGAGACCCTTCCTATAGCTTGAGATGTGATATCAAACTCCTTCCCATTCCAATCCTGAGATAGCTTGAGATGTTATATCCAACTCCTTCCCATTCCAATCCTGAGACCCTTCCGATAGCATGAAATGTGATATCTCAATGCTTCTAATATCAAAACTGAGACCCTCCCTATAGCATGAGATGTGATATCTAAGTCCTTCCCATTCCTATCCTGAGACCCTTCCGATAGCAGAGATGTGATATCTCAATGCTTATACCAAACCTGAGACCCTTCCTATGGCATGAGATGTGATATCCAACTCCTTCCCATTCCAATCCTGAGACCCTTCCTATAGCATGAGATGTGATATCTCAATGCTTCTATCAAACCTGAGTCCCTTCCTTTAGCATGAGATGTGATATCCAACTCCTTCCCATTCCAATCCTGAGACCCTTCCTATAGCATGAGATATGATATCTCAAAGCTTCTAATACCAAACCTGGGACCCGTCCTATAACATGAGATATCATATCCAAATCCTTCCCCTTCCAAACCTGAGACCCTTCCTTTAGCATGAGATGTGATATCCAAATCCTTCCCATTCCAATCCTGAAACCCTTCCTATAGCATGAGATGTGATATTTCAATGTTTCTAATAAAAAACCTGAGACCCTTCCTATAGCAAGAGATGTGATATCCAAATCCTTACCATTCCAATACTGAGACCCTTCCTATAACATGAGATGTGATATCCAACTCCTTCCCATTCCAACCTGAGACCCTTCCTATAGCATGAGAAGGGATATCCAACTCCTTCCCATTCCAAACCTGAAACCCTTCCTATAGCCTGAGATGTGATATCAAACTCCTTCCCATTCAATGTGATATCCAACTCCGTCCCATTCCAATCCTGAGACCCTTCCTATACCATGAGATGTGATATCTCAATGCCTCTAATACCAAACCTGAGATCCTACCTCTAACATGAAATGTGATATCCAACTCCTTCCCTTTCCAAACCTGAGAGCCTTCCTACAGCATGAGATGTGATATCCAAGTCCTTCCCATTCCAATCCTGAGACCCTTCCTATAGCATGAGATGGGATATCCAACTCCTTCCAAATCCAATCCTGATACCCTTCCGATAGCATGAGATGTGATATCCCAATGCTTCTACAAAACCTGAGACCCATACCATGGCATGAGATGTGATATCAAACTCCCGTCCTATACCATGAGACTTGATATCTCAATGCTTCTAATACCAAACCTGAGACCGGTCCAATAACATGAGATGTGATATCCAAATCCTTCCCCTTCCAAACCTTAGACCCTTCCTGTATCATGAGATGTGATATCCAAGTCCTTCCCATTCCATTCCTGAGACCCTTCCTATAGCATGAGATGTGATATCTCAATGCTTCTAATACCAAACCTGAGACCCTTCCTATAACATGAGATGTGATATCCAAGTCCTTCCCATTCCAATCCTGAGACCCTTCCTATAGCATGAGATGTGATATCTCAATGCTTCTAATACCAAACCTGAGGCCCTTCCTATAACATGAATTGTGATATCCAGGTCCTTCCCATTCCAATCCTGAGACCCTTCCGATAGCAGAGATGTGATATCTCAATGCTTATACCAAACCTGAGACCCTTCCGATAGCATGAGATGTGATATCTCAATGCTTCTAATACCAAACCTGAGATCCTTCCTATAACATGAGATGTGATGTCCAAATCCTTCCCCTTCCAAACCTTAGACCCTCCCTTTAGCATGAGATGTGATATCCAACTCCTTCCCATTCCAATCCTGAGACCCTTCTGATGGCATGAGATGTGATATCTCAATGCCTCTAATACCAAACCTGAGATCCTACCTCTAACATGAAATGTGATATCCAACTCCTCCCCCTTCCAACCCTGAGAGCCTTCCTATAGAATGAGATGTGATATCCAAGTCCTTCCCATTCCAATCCTGAGACCCTTCCTATAACATGAGATGTGATATCCAACTCCTTCCCATTCCAACCTTAGACCCTGCCTATAGCATGAGATGGGATATCCAACTCCTTCCAAATCCAATCCCGATACCCTTCCGATAGCATGTGATGTGATATCCCAATGCTTCTAGAACACCTGAGACCCATACCATGGCATGAGATGTGATATCAAACTCCTTCCCATTCCAATCCTAAGACCCTTCCTATTGCTTGAGATGTGATATCCAACTCATTCCCATTCCAATTCTGAGACCCGTCCTATACCATGAGACTTGATATCTCAATGCTTCTAATACCAAACCTGAGACCGGTCCTATAACATGAGATGTGATACCCAAATCCTTCCCCTTTCCAAACCTTAGACCCTTCCTATAGCATGAGATGTGATATCTCAATGCTTCTAATACCAAACCTGAGACCCTTCCTATAACGAGATGGGATATCCAACTCCTTCCCATTCCAATCCTGAGACCCTTCCGATAGCAGAGATGTGATATCTCAATGCTTATACCAAACCTGAGACCCTTCCTATGGCATGAGATGTCATATAAAACTCCTTCCGATTCCAATCCTGAGACCCTTCCTATAGCATGAGATGTGATATCTCAATGCTTCTAATACCAAACCTGAGATCCTTCCTATAACATGAGATGTGATATCAAACTCCTTCCCATTCCAAACCTGAGACCCTTCCGATAGCATGAGATGTGATATCTCAATGCTTCTAAAACCAAACATGAGAACCATCCTATAACATGAGATGTGAAATTCAAATCATTCCCTTTCCAAACCTGAGACCCTTCCTATAGCTTGAGATGTGATATCAAACTCCTTCCCATTCAATGTGATATCCAACTCCTTCCCATTCCAATCCTGAGACCCTTCCTATACCATGAGATGTGATATTTCAATGCTTCTAATACCAAACCTGAGACCCGTCCTAAAACATGAGATGTGAGATCCAAATCCTTCCCCTTCCAAACCTGAGACCTTTCCTTTAGCATGAGATATTATATCTTAATGCTTCTAAAACCAAACCTGAGAATCATCCTATAACATGTGAACTCCAAATCCTTCCCTTTCCAAACCTGAGACCCTTCCGATAGCATGAGATGTTATATCTTAATGCTTCTAAAACCAAACCTGAGAACCATGCTATAACATGCGAACTCCAAATCCTTCCCTTTCCAAACCTGAGACCCTTCCGATAGCATGAGATGTGATATCGCAATGCTACTAAAACCAAACATGAGAACCATCCTATTACATGAGATGTGAAATCCAAATCCTTCCCTTTCCAAACCTGAGACCCTTCCTATAGCTTGAGATGTGATATCAAACTCCTTCCCATTCCAATCCTGAGATAGCTTGAGATGTCATAGCCAACTCCTTCCCATTCCAATCCTGAGACCCTTCCTATACCATGAGATGTGATATCTCAATGCTTCTAATACCAAACCTGACACCCGTCCTAAAACATGAGATGTGAGATCCAAATCCTTCCCCTTCCAAACCTGAGATCTTTCCTTTAGCATGAGATGTGATATCCAACTCCTTCCCATTCTAATCCTGAGACCCTTCCTATAGCATGATATGTGATATCACAATGCTTCTAATACCAAACCTGAGATCCTTCCTATAACATGAGATGTGTATCCAACTCCTTCCCATTCCAAACCTGAGACCCTTCCTATAGCATGAGATGTGATATCTTAATGCTTCTAAAACCAAACCTGAGAACCATCCAATAACATATGTGAAATCCAAATCCTTCCCTTTCCAAACCTGAGACCCTTCAGATAGCATGAGATGTGATATCTCAATGCTTCTAAAACCAAACATGAGAACCATCCTATAACATGAGATGTGAAATCCAAATCCTTCTCTTTCCAAACCTGAGACCCTTCCTATAGCTTGAGATGTGCTATCAAACTCCTTCCCATTCCAATCCTGTGATAGCTTGAGATGTGATATCCAACTCCTTCCCATTCCAATCCTGAGACCCTTCCTATACCATGAGATGTGATTTCTCAATGCTTCCAATACCAAACCTGAGACCCGTCCTAAAACATGAGATGTGAGATCCAAATCCTTCCCCTTCCAAACCTGAGACCCTTCCTATAGCTTGAGATGTGATATCAAACTCCTTCCCATTCCAATCCTGAGATAGCTTGAGATGTGATATCCAACTCCTTCCCATTCCAATCCTGAGACCCTTCCGATAGCATGAAATGTGATATCTCAATGCTTCTAATATCAAAACTGAGACCCTCCCTATAGCATGAGATGTGATATCTAAGTCCTTCCCATTCCTATCCTGAGACCCTTCCGATAGCAGAGATGTGATATCTCAATGCTTATACCAAACCTGAGACCTTTCCTATGGCATGAGATGTGATATCCAACTCCTTCCCATTCCAATCCTGAGACCCTTCCTATAGCATGAGATGTGATATCTCAATGCTTCTATCAAACCCGAGTCCCTTCCTTTAGCATGAGATGTGATATCCAACTCCTTCCCATTCCAATCCTGAGACCCTTCCTATAGCATGAGATGTGATATCTCAAAGCTTCTAATACCAAACCTGGGACCCGTCCTATAACATGAGATATCATATCCAAATCCTTCCCCTTCCAAACCTGAGACCCTTCCTTTAGCATGAGATGTGATATCCAAATCCTTCCCATTCCAATCCTGAAACCCTTCCTATAGCATGAGATGTGATATTTCAATGTTTCTAATAAAAAACCTGAGACCCTTCCTATAGCAAGAGATGTGATATCCAAATCCTTACCATTCCAATACTGAGACCCTTCCTATAACATGAGATGTGATATCCAACTCCTTCCCATTCCAACCTGAGACCCTTCCTATAGCATGAGAAGGGATATCCAACTCCTTCCCATTCCAAACCTGAAACCCTTCCTATAGCATGAGATGTGATATCAAACTCCTTCCCATTCAATGTGATATCCAACTCCGTCCCATTCCAATCCTGAGACCCTTCCTATACCATGAGATGTGATATCTCAATGCCTCTAAAACCAAACCTGAGATCCTACCTCTAACATGAAATGTGATATCCAACTCCTTCCCTTTCCAAACCTGAGAGCCTTCCTATAGCATGAGATGGGATATCCAACTCCTTCCAAATCCAATCCTGATACCCTTCCGATAGCATGAGATGTGATATCCCAATGCTTCTACAAAACCTGAGACCCATACCATGGCATGAGATGTGATATCAAACTCCCGTCCTATACCATGAGACTTGATATCTCAATGCTTCTAATACCAAACCTGAGACCGGTCCAATAACATGAGATGTGATATCCAAATCCTTCCCCTTCCAAACCTTAGACCCTTCCTGTATCATGAGATGTGATATCCAAGTCCTTCCCATTCCAATCCTGAGACCCTTCCTATAGCATGAGATGTGATATCTCAATGCTTCTAATACCAAACCTGAGGCCCTTCCTATAACATGAATTGTGATATCCAAGTCCTTCCCATTCCAATCCTGAGACCCTTCCGATAGCAGAGATGTGATATCTCAATGCTTATACCAAACCTGAGACCCTTCCGATAGCATGAGATGTGATATCTCAATGCTTCTAATACCAAACCTGAGATCCTTCCTATAACATGAGATGTGATGTCCAAATCCTTCCCCTTCCAAACCTTAGACCCTCCCTTTAGCATGAGATGTGATATCCAACTCCTTCCCATTCCAATCCTGAGACCCTTCTGATGGCATGAGATGTGATATCTCAATGCCTCTAATACCAAACCTGAGATCCTACCTCTAACATGAAATGTGATATCCAACTCCTCCCCCTTCCAACCCTGAGAGCCTTCCTATAGAATGAGATGTGATATCCAAGTCCTTCCCATTCCAATCCTGAGACCCTTCCTATAACATGAGATGGGATATACAACTCCTTCCAAATCCAATCCCGATACCCTTCCGATAGCATGTGATGTGATATCCCAATGCTTCTACAAAACCTGAGACCCATACCATGGCATGAGATGTGATATCAAACTCCTTCCCATTCCAATCCTGAGACCCTTCCTATTGCTTGAGATGTGATATCCAACTCCTTCCCATTCCAATCCTGAGACCCTTCCTATAGCATGAGATGTGATATCTCAAAGCTTCTAATACCAAACCTGGGACCCGTCCTATAACATGAGATATCATATCCAAATCCTTCCCCTTCCAAACCTGAGACCCTTCCTTTAGCATGAGATGTGATATCCAAATCCTTCCCATTCCAATCCTGAAACCCTTCCTATAGCATGAGATGTGATATTTCAATGTTTCTAATAAAAAACCTGAGACCCTTCCTATAGCAAGAGATGTGATATCCAAATCCTTACCATTCCAATACTGAGACCCTTCCTATAACATGAGATGTGATATCCAACTCCTTCCCATTACAACCTGAGACCCTTCCTATAGCATAAGATATAATATCTCAATGCCTCTAATACCAAACCTGAGATTCTTCCTATAACATGAGATGTGATATCTCAATGCTTCTAATACCAAACCTGAGACCCTCCCTTTAGCATGAGATGTGATATCGGACTCCTTCCCATTCCAATCCTGAGACCCTTCTGATAGCATGAGATATGATATCTCAATGCCTCTAATACCAAACCTGAGATTCTTCCTATAACATGAGATGTGATATCTCAATGCTTCTAATACCAAACCTGAGACCCTCCCTTTAGCATGAGATGTGATATCCGACTCCTTCCCATTCCAATCCCGAGACCCTTCTGATAGCATGAGATGTGATATCTCAATGCCTCTAATACCAAACCTGAGATCCTTCCGATAGCATGAGATGTGATATCTCAATGCTTCTAATACCAAACCTGAGATCCTTCCGATAGCATGAGATGTGATATCTCAATGCTTCTAATACCAAACCTGAGACCCGTCCTAAAACATGAGATGTGAGATCCAAATCCTTCCCCTTCCAAACCTGAGACCCTTCCTATAGCTTGAGATGTGATATCAAACTCCTTCCCATTCCAATCCTGAGATAGCTTGAGATGTTATATCCAACTCCTTCCCATTCCAATCCTGAGACCCTTCCGATAGCATGAAATGTGATATCTCAATGCTTCTAATATCAAAACTGAGACCCTCCCTATAGCATGAGATGTGATATCTAAGTCCTTCCCATTCCTATCCTGAGACCCTTCCGATAGCAGAGATGTGATATCTCAATGCTTATACCAAACCTGAGACCCTTCCTATGGCATGAGATGTGATATCCAACTCCTTCCCATTCCAATCCTGAGACCCTTCCTATAGCATGAGATGTGATATCTCAATGCTTCTATCAAACCTGAGTCCCTTCCTTTAGCATGAGATGTGATATCCAACTCCTTCCCATTCCAATCCTGAGACCCTTCCTATAGCATGAGATATGATATCTCAAAGCTTCTAATACCAAACCTGGGACCCGTCCTATAACATGAGATATCATATCCAAATCCTTCCCCTTCCAAACCTGAGACCCTTCCTTTAGCATGAGATGTGATATCCAAATCCTTCCCATTCCAATCCTGAAACCCTTCCTATAGCATGAGATGTGATATTTCAATGTTTCTAATAAAAAACCTGAGACCCTTCCTATAGCAAGAGATGTGATATCCAAATCCTTACCATTCCAATACTGAGACCCTTCCTATAACATGAGATGTGATATCCAACTCCTTCCCATTCCAACCTGAGACCCTTCCTATAGCATGAGAAGGGATATCCAACTCCTTCCCATTCCAAACCTGAAACCCTTCCTATAGCATGAGATGTGATATCAAACTCCTTCCCATTCAATGTGATATCCAACTCCGTCCCATTCCAATCCTGAGACCCTTCCTATACCATGAGATGTGATATCTCAATGCCTCTAATACCAAACCTGAGATCCTACCTCTAACATGAAATGTGATATCCAACTCCTTCCCTTTCCAAACCTGAGAGCCTTCCTACAGCATGAGATGTGATATCCAAGTCCTTCCCATTCCAATCCTGAGACCCTTCCTATAGCATGAGATGGGATATCCAACTCCTTCCAAATCCAATCCTGATACCCTTCCGATAGCATGAGATGTGATATCCCAATGCTTCTACAAAACCTGAGACCCATACCATGGCATGAGATGTGATATCAAACTCCCGTCCTATACCATGAGACTTGATATCTCAATGCTTCTAATACCAAACCTGAGACCGGTCCAATAACATGAGATGTGATATCCAAATCCTTCCCCTTCCAAACCTTAGACCCTTCCTGTATCATGAGATGTGATATCCAAGTCCTTCCCATTCCATTCCTGAGACCCTTCCTATAGCATGAGATGTGATATCTCAATGCTTCTAATACCAAACCTGAGACCCTTCCTATAACATGAGATGTGATATCCAAGTCCTTCCCATTCCAATCCTGAGACCCTTCCTATAGCATGAGATGTGATATCTCAATGCTTCTAATACCAAACCTGAGGCCCTTCCTATAACATGAATTGTGATATCCAGGTCCTTCCCATTCCAATCCTGAGACCCTTCCGATAGCAGAGATGTGATATCTCAATGCTTATACCAAACCTGAGACCCTTCCGATAGCATGAGATGTGATATCTCAATGCTTCTAATACCAAACCTGAGATCCTTCCTATAACATGAGATGTGATGTCCAAATCCTTCCCCTTCCAAACCTTAGACCCTCCCTTTAGCATGAGATGTGATATCCAACTCCTTCCCATTCCAATCCTGAGACCCTTCTGATGGCATGAGATGTGATATCTCAATGCCTCTAATACCAAACCTGAGATTCTACCTCTAACATGAAATGTGATATCCAACTCCTCCCCCTTCCAACCCTGAGAGCCTTCCTATAGAATGAGATGTGATATCCAAGTCCTTCCCATTCCAATCCTGAGACCCTTCCTATAACATGAGATGTGATATCCAACTCCTTCCCATTCCAACCTTAGACCCTGCCTATAGCATGAGATGGGATATCCAACTCCTTCCAAATCCAATCCCGATACCCTTCCGATAGCATGTGATGTGATATCCCAATGCTTCTAGAACACCTGAGACCCATACCATGGCATGA
The DNA here is from genome assembly GCF_040938575.1 of Ambystoma mexicanum. NCBI lineage: Eukaryota > Metazoa > Chordata > Amphibia > Caudata > Ambystomatidae > Ambystoma > Ambystoma mexicanum. The sequence goes on from NC_090934.1 coordinate 1,151,565,257, forward strand.
GATGTGATATCAAACTCCTTCCCATTCCAATCCTGAGACCCTTCCTATTGCTTGAGATGTGATATCCAAGTCATTCCCATTCCAATTCTGAGACCCGTCCTATACCATGAGACTTGATATCTCAATGCTTCTAATACCAAACCTGAGACCGGTCCTATAACATGAGATGTGATACCCAAATCCTTCCCCTTTCCAAACCTTAGACCCTTCCTATAGCATGAGATGTGATATCTCAATGCTTCTAATACCAAACCTGAGACCCTTCCTATAACGAGATGGGATATCCAACTCCTTCCCATTCCAATCCTGAGACCCTTCCGATAGCAGAGATGTGATATCTCAATGCTTATACCAAACCTGAGACCCTTCCTATGGCATGAGATGTCATATACAACTCCTTCTGATTCCAATCCTGAGACCCTTCCTATAGCATGAGATGTGATATCTCAATGCTTCTAATACCAAACCTGAGATCCTTCCTATAACATGAGATGTGATATCAAACTCCTTCCCATTCCAAACCTGAGACCCTTCCGATAGCATGAGATGTGATATCTCAATGCTTCTAAAACCAAACATGAGAACCATCCTATAACATGAGATGTGAAATCCAAATCATTCCCTTTCCAAACCTGAGACCCTTCCTATAGCTTGAGATGTGATATCAAACTCCTTCCCATTCAATGTGATATCCAACTCCTTCCCATTCCAATCCTGAGACCCTTCCTATACCATGAGATGTGATATTTCAATGCTTCTAATACCAAACCTGAGACCCGTCCTAAAACATGAGATGTGAGATCCAAATCCTTCCCCTTCCAAACCTGAGACCTTTCCTTTAGCATGAGATGTTATATCTTAATGCTTCTAAAACCAAACCTGAGAACCATCCTATAACATGTGAACTCCAAATCCTTCCCTTTCCAAACCTGAGACCCTTCCGATAGCATGAGATGTTATATCTTAATGCTTCTAAAACCAAACCTGAGAACCATGCTATAACATGTGAACTCCAAATCCTTCCCTTTCCAAACCTGAGACCCTTCCGATAGCATGAGATGTGATATCGCAATGCTACTAAAACCAAACATGAGAACCATCCTATTACATGAGATGTGAAATCCAAATCCTTCCCTTTCCAAACCTGAGACCCTTCCTATAGCTTGAGATGTGATATCAAACTCCTTCCCATTCCAATCCTGAGATAGCTTGAGATGTGATAGCCAACTCATTCCCATTCCAATCCTGAGACCCTTCCTATACCATGAGATGTGATATCTCAATGCTTCTAATACCAAACCTGACACCCGTCCTAAAACATGAGATGTGAGATCCAAATCCTTCCCCTTCCAAACCTGAGATCTTTCCTTTAGCATGAGATGTGATATCCAACTCCTTCCCATTCTAATCCTGAGACCCTTCCTATAGCATGATATGTGATATCACAATGCTTCTAATACCGAACCTGAGATCCTTCCTATAACATGAGATGTGTATCCAACTCCTTCCCATTCCAAACCTGAGACCCTTCCTATAGCATGAGATGTGATATCTTAATGCTTCTAAAACCAAACCTGAGAACCATCCAATAACATATGTGAAATCCAAATCCTTCCCTTTCCAAACCTGAGACCCTTCAGATAGCATGAGATGTGATATCTCAATGATTCTAAAACCAAACATGAGAACCATCCTATAACATGAGATGTGAAATCCAAATCCTTCTCTTTCCAAACCTGAGACCCTTCCTATAGCTTGAGATGTGCTATCAAACTCCTTCCCATTCCAATCCTGTGATAGCTTGAGATGTGATATCCAACTCCTTCCCATTCCAATCCTGAGACCCTTCCTATACCATGAGATGTGATATCTCAATGCTTCTAATACCAAACCTGAGACCCGTCCTAAAACATGAGATGTGAGATCCAAATCCTTCCTCTTCCAAACCTGAGACCCTTCCTATAGCTTGAGATGTGATATCAAACTCCTTCCCATTCCAATCCTGAGATAGCTTGAGATGTGATATCCAACTCCTTCCCATTCCAATCCTGAGACCCTTCCGATAGCATGAAATGTGATATCTCAATGCTTCTAATATCAAAACTGAGACCCTCCCTATAGCATGAGATGTGATATCTAAGTCCTTCCCATTGCTATCCTGAGACCCTTCCGATAGCAGAGATCTGATATCTCAATGCTTATACCAAACCTGAGACCCTTCCTATGGCATGAGATGTGATATCCAACTCCTTCCCATTCCAATCCTGAGACCCTTCCTATAGCATGAGATGTGATATCTCAATGCTTCTATCAAACCTGAGTCCCTTCCTTTAGCATGAGATGTGATATCCAACTCCTTCCCATTCCAATCCTGAGACCCTTCCTATAGCATGAGATGTGATATCTCAAAGCTTCTAATACCAAACCTGGGACCCGTCCTATAACATGAGATATCATATCCAAATCCTTCCCCTTCCAAACCTGAGAGCCTTCCTTTAGCATGAGATGTGATATCCAAATCCTTCCCATTCCAATCCTGAAACCCTTCCTATAGCATGAGATGTGATATTTCAATGTTTCTAATAAAAAATCTGAGACCCTTCCTATAGCAAGAGATGTGATATCCAAATCCTTACCATTCCAATACTGAGACCCTTCCTATAACATGAGATGTGATATCCAACTCCTTCCCATTCCAACCTGAGACCCTTCCTATAGCATGAGAAGGGATATCCAACTCCTTCCCATTCCAATCCTGAAACCCTTCCTATAGCATGAGATGTGATATCTCAATGTTTCTAATAAAAAACCTGAGACCCTTCCTATAGCAAGAGATGTGACATCCAAATCCTTCCCATTCCAATCCTGAGATCCTTCCTATTGGATGAGATGTGATATCCAACTCCTTCCCATTCCAATCCTGAGACGCTTCCTATAGCATGAGATATAATATCTCAATGCCTCTAATACCAAACCTGAGATTCTTCCTATAACATGAGATGTGATATCTCAATGCTTCTAATACCAAACCTGAGACCCTCCCTTTAGCATGAGATGTGATATCCGACTCCTTCCCATTCCAATCCCGAGACCCTTCTGATAGCATGAGATGTGATATCTCAATGCCTCTAATACCAAACCTAAGATCCTTCCGATAGCATGAGATGTGATATCTCAATGCTTCTAATACCAAACCTGAGATCCTTCCGATAGCATGAGATGTGATATCTCAATGCTTCTAATACCAAACCTGAGATCCTTCCTATAACATGAGATGTGATATCCAAATCCTTCCCCTTCTAAACCTGAGACCCTCCTTTTAGCATGAGATGTGATATCCAACTCCTTCCCATTCCAATCCTGATACCCTTCCGATATCATGAGATTTGTTATCTCAAAGCTTCTGATATCAAACTTGAGACCCTCCCTATAGCATGAGATGTGACATCCAAGTCCTTCCCATTCCAATCCTGAGACGCTTCCTATAGCATGAGATGTGATATCTCAATGCTTCTACCAAACCTGAAACCCTTCCTATAGCATGAGATGTGATATCAAACTCCTTCCCATTCAATGTGATATCCAACTCCGTCCCATTCCAATCCTGAGACCCTTCCTATACCATGAGATGTGATATCTCAATGCCTCTAATACCAAACCTGAGATCCTACCTCTAACATGAAATGTGATATCCAACTCCTTCCCTTTCCAAACCTGAGAGCCTTCCTACAGCATGAGATGTGATATCCAAGTCCTTCCCATTCCAATCCTGAGACCCTTCCTATAGCATGAGATGTGATATCCCAATGCTGCTACAAAACCTGAGACCCATACCATGGCATGAGATGTGATATCAAACTCGTGTCCTATACCATGAGACTTGATATCTCAATGCTTCTAATACCAAACCTGAGACCGGTCCAATAACATGAGATGTGATATCCAAATCCTTCCCCTTCCAAACCTTAGACCCTTCCTGTATCATGGGATGTGATATCCAAGTCCTTCCCATTCCATTCCTTAGACCCTTCCTATAGCATGAGATGTGATATCTCAATGCTTCTAATACCAAACCTGAGACCCTTCCTATAACATGAGATGTGATATCCAAGTCCTTCCCATTCCAATCCTGAGACCCTTCCTATAGCATGAGATGTGATATCTCAATGCTTCTAATACCAAACCTGAGGCCCTTCCTATAACATGAATTGTGATATCCAGGTCCTTCCCATTCCAATCCTGAGACCCTTCCGATAGCAGAGATGTGATATCTCAATGCTTATACCAAACCTGAGACCCTTCCGATAGCATGAGATGTGATATCTCAATGCTTCTAATACCAAACCTGAGATCCTTCCTATAACATGAGATGTGATGTCCAAATCCTTCCCCTTCCAAACCTTAGACCCTCCCTTTAGCATGAGATGTGATATCCAACTCCTTCCCATTCCAATCCTGAGACCCTTCTGATGGCATGAGATGTGATATCTCAATGCCTCTAATACCAAACCTGAGATCCTACCTCTAACATGAAATGTGATATCCAACTCCTCCCCCTTCCAACCCTGAGAGCCTTCCTATAGAATGAGATGTGATATCCAAGTCCTTCCCATTCCAATCCTGAGACCCTTCCTATAACATGAGATGTGATATCCAACTCCTTCCCATTCCAACCTTAGACCCTGCCTATAGCATGAGATGGGATATCCAACTCCTTCCAAATCCAATCCCGATACCCTTCCGATAGCATGTGATGTGATATCCCAATGCTTCTAGAACACCTGAGACCCATACCATGGCATGAGATGTGATATCAAACTCCTTCCCATTCCAATCCTGAGACCCTTCCTATTGCTTGAGATGTGATATCCAACTCATTCCCATTCCAATTCTGAGACCCGTCCTATACCATGAGACTTGATATCTCAATGCTTCTAATACCAAACCTGAGACCGGTCCTATAACATGAGATGTGATACCCAAATCCTTCCCCTTTCCAAACCTTAGACCCTTCCTATAGCATGAGATGTGATATCTCAATGCTTCTAATACCAAACCTGAGACCCTTCCTATAACGAGATGGGATATCCAACTCCTTCCCATTCCAATCCTGAGACCCTTCCGATAGCAGAGATGTGATATCTCAATGCTTATACCAAACCTGAGACCCTTCCTATGGCATGAGATGTCATATACAACTCCTTCTGATTCCAATCCTGAGACCCTTCCTATAGCATGAGATGTGATATCTCAATGCTTCTAATACCAAACCTGAGATCCTTCCTATAACATGAGATGTGATATCAAACTCCTTCCCATTCCAAACCTGAGACCCTTCCGATAGCATGAGATGTGATATCTCAATGCTTCTAAAACCAAACATGAGAACCATCCTATAACATGAGATGTGAAATCCAAATCATTCCCTTTCCAAACCTGAGACCCTTCCTATAGCTTGAGATGTGATATCAAACTCCTTCCCATTCAATGTGATATCCAACTCCTTCCCATTCCAATCCTGAGACCCTTCCTATACCATGAGATGTGATATTTCAATGCTTCTAATACCAAACCTGAGACCCGTCCTAAAACATGAGATGTGAGATCCAAATCCTTCCCCTTCCAAACCTGAGACCTTTCCTTTAGCATGAGATGTTATATCTTAATGCTTCTAAAACCAAACCTGAGAACCATCCTATAACATGTGAACTCCAAATCCTTCCCTTTCCAAACCTGAGACCCTTCCGATAGCATGAGATGTTATATCTTAATGCTTCTAAAACCAAACCTGAGAACCATGCTATAACATGTGAACTCCAAATCCTTCCCTTTCCAAACCTGAGACCCTTCCGATAGCATGAGATGTGATATCGCAATGCTACTAAAACCAAACATGAGAACCATCCTATTACATGAGATGTGAAATCCAAATCCTTCCCTTTCCAAACCTGAGACCCTTCCTATAGCTTGAGATGTGATATCAAACTCCTTCCCATTCCAATCCTGAGATAGCTTGAGATGTGATAGCCAACTCATTCCCATTCCAATCCTGAGACCCTTCCTATACCATGAGATGTGATATCTCAATGCTTCTAATACCAAACCTGACACCCGTCCTAAAACATGAGATGTGAGATCCAAATCCTTCCCCTTCCAAACCTGAGATCTTTCCTTTAGCATGAGATGTGATATCCAACTCCTTCCCATTCTAATCCTGAGACCCTTCCTATAGCATGATATGTGATATCACAATGCTTCTAATACCGAACCTGAGATCCTTCCTATAACATGAGATGTGTATCCAACTCCTTCCCATTCCAAACCTGAGACCCTTCCTATAGCATGAGATGTGATATCTTAATGCTTCTAAAACCAAACCTGAGAACCATCCAATAACATATGTGAAATCCAAATCCTTCCCTTTCCAAACCTGAGACCCTTCAGATAGCATGAGATGTGATATCTCAATGATTCTAAAACCAAACATGAGAACCATCCTATAACATGAGATGTGAAATCCAAATCCTTCTCTTTCCAAACCTGAGACCCTTCCTATAGCTTGAGATGTGCTATCAAACTCCTTCCCATTCCAATCCTGTGATAGCTTGAGATGTGATATCCAACTCCTTCCCATTCCAATCCTGAGACCCTTCCTATACCATGAGATGTGATATCTCAATGCTTCTAATACCAAACCTGAGACCCGTCCTAAAACATGAGATGTGAGATCCAAATCCTTCCTCTTCCAAACCTGAGACCCTTCCTATAGCTTGAGATGTGATATCAAACTCCTTCCCATTCCAATCCTGAGATAGCTTGAGATGTGATATCCAACTCCTTCCCATTCCAATCCCGAGACCCTTCCGATAGCATGAAATGTGATATCTCAATGCTTCTAATATCAAAACTGAGACCCTCCCTATAGCATGAGATGTGATATCTAAGTCCTTCCCATTCCTATCCTGAGACCCTTCCGATAGCAGAGATCTGATATCTCAATGCTTATACCAAACCTGAGACCCTTCCTATGGCATGAGATGTGATATCCAACTCCTTCCCATTCCAATCCTGAGACCCTTCCTATAGCATGAGATGTGATATCTCAATGCTTCTATCAAACCTGAGTCCCTTCCTTTAGCATGAGATGTGATATCCAACTCCTTCCCATTCCAATCCTGAGACCCTTCCTATAGCATGAGATGTGATATCTCAAAGCTTCTAATACCAAACCTGGGACCCGTCCTATAACATGAGATATCATATCCAAATCCTTCCCCTTCCAAACCTGAGAGCCTTCCTTTAGCATGAGATGTGATATCCAAATCCTTCCCATTCCAATCCTGAAACCCTTCCTATAGCATGAGATGTGATATTTCAATGTTTCTAATAAAAAACCTGAGACCCTTCCTATAGCAAGAGATGTGATATCCAAATCCTTACCATTCCAATACTGAGACCCTTCCTATAACATGAGATGTGATATCCAACTCCTTCCCATTCCAACCTGAGACCCTTCCTATAGCATGAGAAGGGATATCCAACTCCTTCCCATTCCAATCCTGAAACCCTTCCTATAGCATGAGATGTGATATCTCAATGTTTCTAATAAAAAACCTGAGACCCTTCCTATAGCAAGAGATGTGACATCCAAATCCTTCCCATTCCAATCCTGAGATCCTTCCTATTGGATGAGATGTGATATCCAACTCCTTCCCATTCCAATCCTGAGACCCTTCCTATAGCATGAGATATAATATCTCAATGCCTCTAATACCAAACCTGAGATTCTTCCTATAACATGAGATGTGATATCTCAATGCTTCTAATACCAAACCTGAGACCCTCCCTTTAGCATGAGATGTGATATCCGACTCCTTCCCATTCCAATCCCGAGACCCTTCTGATAGCATGAGATGTGATATCTCAATGCCTCTAATACCAAACCTAAGATCCTTCCGATAGCATGAGATGTGATATCTCAATGCTTCTAATACCAAACCTGAGATCCTTCCGATAGCATGAGATGTGATATCTCAATGCTTCTAATACCAAACCTGAGATCCTTCCTATAACATGAGATGTGATATCCAAATCCTTCCCCTTCTAAACCTGAGACCCTCCTTTTAGCATGAGATGTGATATCCAACTCCTTCCCATTCCAATCCTGATACCCTTCCGATATCATGAGATTTGTTATCTCAAAGCTTCTGATATCAAACTTGAGACCCTCCCTATAGCATGAGATGTGACATCCAAGTCCTTCCCATTCCAATCCTGAGACGCTTCCTATAGCATGAGATGTGATATCTCAATGCTTCTACCAAACCTGAAACCCTTCCTATAGCATGAGATGTGATATCAAACTCCTTCCCATTCAATGTGATATCCAACTCCGTCCCATTCCAATCCTGAGACCCTTCCTATACCATGAGATGTGATATCTCAATGCCTCTAATACCAAACCTGAGATCCTACCTCTAACATGAAATGTGATATCCAACTCCTTCCCTTTCCAAACCTGAGAGCCTTCCTACAGCATGAGATGTGATATCCAAGTCCTTCCCATTCCAATCCTGAGACCCTTCCTATAGCATGAGATGTGATATCCCAATGCTGCTACAAAACCTGAGACCCATACCATGGCATGAGATGTGATATCAAACTCGTGTCCTATACCATGAGACTTGATATCTCAATGCTTCTAATACCAAACCTGAGACCGGTCCAATAACATGAGATGTGATATCCAAATCCTTCCCCTTCCAAACCTTAGACCCTTCCTGTATCATGGGATGTGATATCCAAGTCCTTCCCATTCCATTCCTTAGACCCTTCCTATAGCATGAGATGTGATATCTCAATGCTTCTAATACCAAACCTGAGACCCTTCCTATAACATGAGATGTGATATCCAAGTCCTTCCCATTCCAATCCTGAGACCCTTCCTATAGCATGAGATGTGATATCTCAATGCTTCTAATACCAAACCTGAGGCCCTTCCTATAACATGAATTGTGATATCCAAGTCCTTCCCATTCCAATCCTGAGACCCTTCCGATAGCAGAGATGTGATATCTCAATGCTTATACCAAACCTGAGACCCTTCCGATAGCATGAGATGTGATATCTCAATGCTTCTAATACCAAACCTGAGATCCTTCCTATAACATGAGATGTGATGTCCAAATCCTTCCCCTTCCAAACCTTAGACCCTCCCTTTAGCATGAGATGTGATATCCAACTCCTTCCCATTCCAATCCTGAGACCCTTCTGATGGCATGAGATGTGATATCTCAATGCCTCTAATACCAAACCTGAGATCCTACCTCTAACATGAAATGTGATATCCAACTCCTCCCCCTTCCAACCCTGAGAGCCTTCCTATAGAATGAGATGTGATATCCAAGTCCTTCCCATTCCAATCCTGAGACCCTTCCTATAACATGAGATGTGATATCCAACTCCTTCCCATTCCAACCTTAGACCCTGCCTATAGCATGAGATGGGATATCCAACTCCTTCCAAATCCAATCCCGATACCCTTCCGATAGCATGTGATGTGATATCCCAATGCTTCTACAAAACCTGAGACCCATACCATGGCATGAGATGTGATATCAAACTCCTTCCCATTCCAATCCTGAGACCCTTCCTATTGCTTGAGATGTGATATCCAACTCATTCCCATTCCAATTCTGAGACCCGTCCTATACCATGAGACTTGATATCTCAATGCTTCTAATACCAAACCTGAGACCGGTCCTATAACATGAGATGTGATACCCAAATCCTTCCCCTTTCCAAACCTTAGACCCTTCCTATAGCATGAGATGTGATATCTCAATGCTTCTAATACCAAACCTGAGACCCTTCCCATAACGAGATGGGATATCCAACTCCTTCCCATTCCAATCCTGAGACCCTTCCGATAGCAGAGATGTGATATCTCAATGCTTATACCAATCCTGAGACCCTTCCTATGGCATGAGATGTCATATACAACTCCTTCCGATTCCAATCCTGAGACCCTTCCTATAGCATGAGATGTGATATCTCAATGCTTCTAATACCAAACCTGAGATCCTTCCTATAACATGAGATGTGATATCAAACTCCTTCCCATTCCAAACCTGAGACCCTTTCGATAGCATGAGATGTGATATCTCAATGCTTCTAAAACCAAACATGAGAACCATCCTATAACATGAGATGTGAAATCCAAATCATTCCCTTTCCAAACCTGAGACCCTTCCTATAGCTTGAGATGTGATATCAAACTCCTTCCCATTCAATGTGATATCCAACTCCTTCCCATTCCAATCCTGAGACCCTTCCTATACCATGAGATGTGATATTTCAATGCTTCTAATACCAAACCTGAGACCCGTCCTAAAACATGAGATGTGAGATCCAAATCCTTCCCCTTCCAAACCTGAGACCTTTCCTTTAGCATGAGATGTTATATCTTAATGCTTCTAAAACCAAACCTGAGAACCATCCTATAACATGTGAACTCCAAATCCTTCCCTTTCCAAACCTGAGACCCTTCCGATAGCATGAGATGTTATATCTTAATGCTTCTAAATCCAAACCTGAGAACCATGCTATAACATGTGAACTCCAAATCCTTCCCTTTCCAAACCTGAGACCCTTCCGATAGCATGAGATGTGATATCGCAATGCTACTAAAACCAAACATGAGAACCATCCTATTACATGAGATGTGAAATCCAAATCCTTCCCTTTCCAAACCTGAGACCCTTCCTATAGCTTGAGATGTGATATCAAACTCCTTCCCATTCCAATCCTGAGATAGCTTGAGATGTGATAGCCAACTCCTTCCCATTCCAATCCTGAGACCCTTCCTATACCATGAGATGTGATATCTCAATGCTTCTAATACCAAACCTGAGACCCGTCCTAAAACATGAGATGTGAGATCCAAATCCTTCCCCTTCCAAACCTGAGACCCTTCCTATAGCTTGAGATGTGATATCAAACTCCTTCCCATTCCAATCCCGAGATAGCTTGAGATGTGATATCCAACTCCATCCCATTCCAATCCTGAGACCCTTCCGATAGCATGAGATGTGACAGCTCAATGCTTCTAATATCAAAACTGAGACCCTCCCTATAGTATGGGATGTGATATCTAAGTCCTTCCCATTCCTATCCTGAGACCCTTCCGATAGCAGAGATGTGATATCTCAATGCTTATACCAAACCTGATGACCCATCCTATGGCATGAGATGTGATATCCAACTCCTTCCCATTGCAATCCTGAGTTCCTTCCTATAGCATGAGATGTGATATCTCAATGCTTCTATCAAACCTGAGACCCTTCCTTTAGCATGAGATGTGATATCCAACTCCTTGCCATTCCAATCCTGAGACCCTTCCTATAACATGAGATGTGATATCCAACTCCTTCCCATTCCAATCCTGAGACTCCTCCTATAGCATGAGATGTGATATCTCAATGCTTCTAATACCAAACCTGGGACCCGTCCTATAACATAAGATATGAGATCCCAATCCTTCCCCTTCCAAACCTGAGACCCTTCCTTTAGCATGAGATGTGATATCCAAATCCTTCCCATTCCAATCCTGAAACCTTTCCTATAGCATGAGATGTGATAGCTCAATGTTTCTAATAAAAAACCTGAGACCCTTCCTATAGCAAGAGATGTGATATCCAAATCCTTCCCATTCCAATCCTGAGACCCTTCCTATAACGAGATGTGATATCCAACTCCTTCCCATTCCAACCTGAGACACTTCCTATAGCATGAGAAGGGATATCCAAATCCTTCCCATTCCAATCCTGAGATCCTTCCTATAACATGATGTGATATCCAATTCCTTCCCATTCCAAACCTGAGACCCTTCCTATTGGATGAGATGTGATATCCAACTCCTTCCCATTCCAATCCTGAGACCTTTCCTATACCATGAGGTGTGATATCTCAATGCTTCTAATACCAAACCTGGGACCCGCCCTATAACATGAGATATGATATCCAAATCCTTCCCCTTCCAAACCTGAGACCCTTCCTTTAGCATGAGATGTGATATCTTAATGCTCCTAAAACCAAACCTGAGAACCATCCTATAACATGTGAAATCCAAATCCTTCCCTTTCCAAACCTGAGACCCTTCCGATAGCATGAGATGTGATATCTCAATGCTACTAAAACCAAACATGAGAACCATCCTATAACATGAGATGTGAAATCCAAATCCTTCCCTTTCCAAACCTGAGACCCTTCCTATAGCTTGAGATGTGATATCAAACTCCTTCCCATTCCAATCCTGAGATAGCTTGAGATGTGATAGCCAACTCCTTCCCATTCCAATCCTGAGACCCTTCCTATACCATGAGATGTGATATCTCAATGCTTCTAATACCAAACCTGAGACCCGTCCTAAGACATGAGATGTGAGATCCAAATCCTTCCCCTTCCAAACCTGAGACCCTTCCTATAGCTTGAGATGTGATATCAAACTCCTTCCCATTCCAATCCTGAGATAGCTTGAGATGTGATATCCAACTCCATCCCATTCCAATCCTGAGACCCTTGCGATAGCATGAGATGTGATAGCTCAATGCTTCTAATATCAAAACTGAGACCCTCCCTATAGTCGGAGATGTGATATCTAAGTCCTTCCCATTCCTATCCTGAGACCCTTCCGATAGCAGAGATGTGATATCTCAATGCTTATACCAAACCTGATAACCCTTCCTATGGCATGAGATGTGATATCCAACTCCTTCCCATTCCAATCCTGAGTTCCTTCCTATAGCATGAGATGTGATATCTCAATGCTTCTATCAAACCTGAGACCCTTCCTTTAGCATGAGATGTGATATCCAACTCCTTCCCATTCCAATCCTGAGTTCCTTCCTATAGCATGAGGTGTGATATCTCAATGCTTCTATCAAAACAGAGACCCTTCCTTTAGCATGAGATGTGATATCCAACTCCTTGCCATTCCAATCCTGAGACCCTTCCTATAACATGAGATGTGATATCCAAATCCTTCACATTCCAATCCGGAGACTCTTCCTATAGCATGAGATGTGATATCTCAATGCTTCTAATACCAAACCTGAGATCCTTCCTATAACATGAGATGTGATATCCAACTCCTTCCCATTCCAAACCTGAGACCCTTCCGATAGCATGAGATGTGATATCTCAATGCTTCAAAAACCAAACATGAGAACCATCCTATAACATGAGATGTGAAATCCAAATCCTTCCCTTCCCAAACCTGAGACTCTTCCTATAGCATGAGATGTGATATCTCAATGCTTCTACCAAACCTGAAACCCTTCCTATAGCATGAGATGTGATATCCAACTCCTTCCCATTCCAATCCTGAGACACTTCCTATAGCATGAGATGTGATATCACAATGCTTCTAATACCAAACCTGAGACCCCTCCTATAACATGAGATGTGATATCCAAATCCTTCCCCTTCCAAACCTGAGACCCTTCCTTTAGCATGAGATGTGATATCCAGCTCCTCCCATTCCAATCCTGAGACCCTTCCGATAGCATGAGATGTGATATCCCAATGCTTCTACCAAACCTGAGACCCTTCCTATAGCTTGAGATGTGATATCCAACTCCTTCCCATTCCAATTCTGAGACCCTCCTATACCATGAGACTTGATATCGCAATGCTTCTAATACCAAACCTGAGACCCATCCTATAACATGAGATGTGATATCCAAATCCTTCCCCTTCCAAACCTTAGACCCTTCCTTTATCATGAGATGTGATATCCAACTCCTTCACATTCCAATCCTGAGACCCTTCCGATATCATGAGATTTGTTATCTCAAAGCTTCTGATATCAAACTTGAGACCCTCCCTATAGCATGAGATGTGACATCCAAGTCCTTCCCATTCCAATCCTGAGACGCTTCCTATAGCATGAGATGTGATATCGCAATGCTTCTAATACCAAACCTGAGACCCATCCTATAACATGAGATGTGATATCAAACTCCTTCCCATTCAATGTGATATCCAACTCCGTCCCATTCCAATCCTGAGACCCTACCTATACCATGAGATGTGATATTTCAATTCTTCTAATACCAAACCTAAGACCCGTCCTAAAACATGAGATATGAGATCCGAATCCTTCCCCTTCCAAACCTGAGACCCTTCCTATAGCATGAGATGTTATATCTTAATGCTTCTAAAACCAAACCTGAGAACCATCCTATAACATGTGAAATCCAAATCCTTCCCTTTCCAAACCTGTTAGGAAAGATTTCGTAATTGTAGGGAATTTTCCTTCCATGTGGCAACCCCTAAACTTTTTGCTGTTGTTTTTCACCTTGTTCTTGACTTTGCCAGAGAAGTGCAGCCTTCTGCCGCACTCCTCTGGGCTTTCTCTCCTTTCTTACGGGGAAACTGACATGCCCTTAAGACAGTCAGTACCGGGGAACGCTGTTTCCCGTAGTTTCTTTTATCATGTTGCGGCTTTCGTGCAACATGACACAAGAGGGCACTGTAAGCTAAGTTACAGCTCTCTTGGGTCTCTAGCCTTCTACAGGCCCTAGATACTCGTTTAGGATTGTATCTGATCGGTGCAAGTAATTCAGGGACGGGAATGGTGGCAGCGATCGTTTCTCTGTATTTTGAGCTCCTTTTGGCGTTCTAAGCGTGTTTTCCGCGCTTAACCCAAAATGGTGGCCTGGCTCCCAAAATGGCCAGACCACGAGGCTCCTTTGTCCTGTCCGTTGACCGTCTTGCTCCCTTCACCTTCCCCAGGACGAGCCGACCCGGGGCCTTCCTTATTTGGGCATGTACTTTCCCGCGAAACACAGATGCTTTCGCGGGCTTCTACATGTCTTGTGTGTGCCTCCAGGGTGTGGGCTGGGATGTCTGGTCCCAATACACATCCTGGGTGCCAGAGAGTCTAGGGTGGTGTGAATGCCTGGGACCACCGTGGTCCGTGATTGGTCCACGTATGGTATGTGTGTTGATGTGCGGATCTCCCATTGGCTCCCCTCCGTTTTGGCGCGAAGGGAACCGTGGATAAGAGGGGGCTGGAAACACCACTACCATGTCGATCTCCTGAGTTCTCACGAACGAAGGAATACAGGAGCCAAGTATCCTGCAACCAAGAGGCTGGACCGAGGAATCGCTGGTGACCCGCTGAAGGAATCCTCCTTTGCACTGCTGTCGTCCTGTGAAACCCTTTCCTCCTTGGATCGAACCAGAAGGCCTGTACTGGTGCTTCGACCTTTGGAATAGCAGGAACAGCTATTCCCGGCGACTTCATCATCTCCTGCCAAGTAAGCCTTCGGAAGTGTCTCTGGGCCATCCAGTTGACTGACCAGCTTACAAGGGAGTCCTGCTCTGTAACTGCTGCCAGGTTGTGTTGTATTTCGAGTCCTTGTCACTCTCCCACGCTTCGTACGCTTGGCGTTCCCAAGGCTGAAGGGAGGAGTGTACATTTGGCTTGAATACACACGGCCGCTCCGTTGTCCTGCTGCGGCAACAAAACTGTGCTGGTTTCGTCGATTGGGACGTCTTTTTGCTCTACACGACTACGAGGCGTTCCCTGCTCTTCTGAACCTGCCAGCTGCTGAAACTAACGTGGAGAAGCCTGGGTCTGCTTGCTTCGGGGACCGGTGAGTAGTTTAGCTAGGATCTGGTCGCCCTCCTGCAGTATCCCATTGCCTTTCCCTGCTGTGTAAAAACAGCACCCTTTTGCCGTACTCGCGCTCTGCTTCTGCTCGCTGTGGAGGCTGCGCTTGAGTTGCGGAACCTGTTCTCCTTCTGCTGTGCACTAACCCGAACTGCCTGACTTCCTCCGAAGAGCTTCCCCTTTTGCCCGTTGGCACAGGCGTGGCAGGTACTTTGAGCACAAGGCTCCACTCTTCGCAGGGCTCGGACTTCCATCTAGTTAGGTGCCTCTGAAGGCGAACTGAGTCTAAAGCGTTATCGCACTGCCTGTTTTCCTTTCCTTTCAGGTGGACTACATATTTCGTGCTTTAAACGCTTGCGACTGTGTATTTGTATATATATTGTGTTGATATGGTATGTGTTGGTTTAATATTGTGATATTGTGATTTTCTCGCTACGGTCGTTGTTTTAAAGGCCTTAAAATAAATGTGTTTATATTTTTGATATGACAACTGTTTGGAGTAGTTTGTAAGCGCTCTTGCTTTGTGTGCTCATTGCGGGCTTTCAGTCACCCTCACCCCTCTTGAGACCTAGTCTTGACCGCCGCGATCGCTACCTTGATTGGTCTTGCTTGTCCAGAGGTTACCCTGTTCCAAGTAATTAGGTTGGCCTTCTGAACTTCTGCGCCACCAGGACAGAGTTCAGAAATCCGTCTTAACAAAACCTGAGACCCTTCCGATAGCATGAGATGTGATATCTCAATGCTACTAAAAACCAAACATGAGAACCATCCTATAACATGAGATGTGAAATCCAAATCCTTCCCTTTCCAAACCTGAGACCCTTCCTATAGCTTGAGATGTGATATCAAACTCCTTCCCATTCCAATCCTGAGATAGCTTGAGATGTGATATCCAACTCCATCCCATTCCAATCCTGAGACCCTTGCGAGAGCATGAGATGTGATAGCTCAATGCTTCTAATATCAAAACTGAGACCCTCCCTATAGTATGAGATGTGATATCGAAGTCCTTCCCATTCCTATCCTGAGACCCTTCCGATAGCAGAGATGTGATATCTCAATGCTTATACCAAACCTGATAACCCTTCCTATGGCATGAGATGTGATATCCAACTCCTTCCCATTCCAATCCTGAGTTCCTTCCTATAGCATGAGATGTGATATCTCAATGCTTCTATCAAACCTGAGACCCTTCCTTTAGCATGAGATGTGATATCCAACTCCTTGCCATTCCAATCCTGAGACCCTTCCTATAACATGAGACGTGATTTCAACTCCTTCCCATTCCAATCCTGAGTTCCTTCCTATAGCATGAGGTGTGATATCTCAATGCTTCTATCAAAACTGAGACCCTTCCTTTAGCATGAGATGTGATATCCAACTCCTTGCCATTCCAATCCTGAGACCCTTCCTATAACATGAGATGTGATATCCAAATCCTTCACATTCCAATCCGGAGACCCTTCCTATAGCATGAGATGTGATATCTCAATGCTTCTAATACCAAACCTGAGATCCTTCCCATAACATGAGATGTGATATCCAACTCCTTCCCATTCCAAACCAGAGACCCTTCCGATAGCATGAGATGTGATATCTCAATGCTTCAAAAACCAAACATGAGAACCATCCTATAACATGAGATGTGAAATCCAAATCCTTCCCTTCCCAAACCTGAGACTCTTCCTATAGCATGAGATGTGATATCTCAATGCTTCTACCAAACCTGAAACCCTTCCTATAGCATGAGATGTGATATCCAACTCCTTCCCATTCCAATCCTGAGACACTTCCTATAGCATGAGATGTGATATCACAATGCTTCTAATACCAAACCTGAGACCCCTCCTATAACATGAGATGTGATATCCAAATCCTTCCCCTTCCAAACCTGACACCCTTACTTTAGCATGAGATGTGATATCCAGCTCCTCCCATTCCAATCCTGAGACCCTTCCGATAGCATGAGATGTGATATCTCAATGCTTCTGATATCAAAACTGAGACCCTCCCTATAGCATGAGATGTGATATCTAAGTCCTTCCCATTCCAATCCTGAGACCCTTCCGATAGCAGAGATGTGATATTTCAATGCTTATACCAAACCTGAGACCCTTCCTATAGCATGAGATGTGATATCCAACTCCTTCCGATTCCAATCCTGAGACCCTTCCTATAGCATGAGATGTGATATCGCAATGCTTCTACCAAAACTGAGACCCTTCATTTAGCATGAGATGTGATATCCAACTCCTTCCCATTCCAATCCTGAGACCCTTCCTATAGCATGAGATGTGATATCTCAATGCTTCTAATACCAAACATGAGATCCTTCCTATAACATGAGATGTGATATCCAACTCCTTCCCATTCCAATCCTGAGACCCTTCCTATAGCATGAAATGTGATATCTCAATGCTTCTAATACCAAACCTGAGATCCTTCCGATAGCATGAGATGTGATATTTCAATGCTTCTAATACCAAACCTGAGAACCTTCCTATAACATGAGATGTGATATCCAAATCCTTCCCCTTCTAAACCTGAGACCCTCCCTTTAGCATGAGATGTGATATCCAACGCCTTCCCATTCCAATCCTGATACCCTTCTGATAGCATGAGATGTGATATCTCAATGCCTCTAATACCAAACCTGAGATCCTACCTCTAACATGAAATGTGATATCCAACTCCTTCCCTTTCCAAACCTGAGAGCCTTCCTACAGCATGAGATGTGATATCCAAGTCCTTCCCATTCCAATCCTGAGACCCTTCCTATAGCATGAGATGGGATATCCAACTCCTTCCAAATCCAATCCTGATACCCTTCCGATAGCATGAGATGTGATATCCCAATGCTTCTACAAAACCTGAGACCCATACCATGGCATGAGATGTGATATCAAACTCCCGTCCTATACCATGAGACTTGATATCTCAATGCTTCTAATACCAAACCTGAGACCGGTCCAATAACATGAGATGTGATATCCAAATCCTTCCCCTTCCAAACCTTAGACCCTTCCTGTATCATGAGATGTGATATCCAAGTCCTTCCCATTCCATTCCTGAGACCCTTCCTGTAGCATGAGATGTGATATCTCAATGCTTCTAATACCAAACCTGAGACCCTTCCTATAACATGAGATGTGATATCCAAGTCCTTCCCATTCCAATCCTGAGACCCTTCCTATAGCATGAGATGTGATATCTCAATGCTTCTAATACCAAACCTGAGGCCCTTCCTATAACATGAATTGTGATATCCAAGTCCTTCCCATTCCAATCCTGAGACCCTTCCGATAGCAGAGATGTGATATCTCAATGCTTTTACCAAACCTGAGACCCTTCCGATAGCATGAGATGTGATATCTCAATGCTTCTAATACCAAACCTGAGATCCTTCCTATAACATGAGATGTGATGTCCAAATCCTTCCCCTTCCAAACCTTAGACCCTCCCTTTAGCATGAGATGTGATATCCAACTCCTTCCCATTCCAATCCTGAGACCCTTCTGATGGCATGAGATGTGATATCTCAATGCCTCTAATACCAAACCTGAGATCCTACCTCTAACATGAAATGTGATATCCAACTCCTCCCCCTTCCAACCCTGAGAGCCTTCCTATAGAATGAGATGTGATATCCAAGTCCTTCCCATTCCAATCCTGAGACCCTTCCTATAACATGAGATGTGATATCCAACTCCTTCCCATTCCAACCTTAGACCCTGCCTATAGCTTGAGATGGGATATCCAACTCCTTCCAAATCCAATCCCGATACCCTTCCGATAGCATGTGATGTGATATCCCAATGCTTCTACAAAACCTGAGACCCATACCATGGCATGAGATGTGATATCAAACTCCTTCGCATTCCAATCCTGAGACACTTCCTATTGCTTGAGATGTGAAATCCAACTCATTCCCATTCCAATTCTGAGACCCGTCCTATACCATGAGACTTGATATCTCAATGCTTCTAATACCAAACCTGAGACCGGTCTTATAACATGAGATGTGATACCCAAATCCTTCCCCTTTCCAAACCTTAGACCCTTCCTATAGCATGAGATGTGATATCTCAATGCTTCTAATACCAAACCTGAGACCCTTCCTATAACGAGATGGGATATCCAACTCCTTCCCATTCCAATCCTGAGACCCTTCCGATAGCAGAGATGTGATATCTCAATGCTTATACCAAACCTGAGACCCTTCCTATGGCATGAGATGTCATATACAACTCCTTCCGATTCCAATCCTGAGACCCTTCCTATAGCATGAGATGTGATAACTCAATGCTTCTAATACCAAACCTGAGATCCTTCCTATAACATGAGATGTCATATACAACTCCTTCCGATTCCAATCCTGAGACCCTTCCTATAGCATGAGATGTGATATCTCAATGCTTCTAATACCAAACCTGAGATCCTTCCTATAACATGAGATGTGATATCAAACTCCTTCCCATTCCAAACCTGAGACCCTTCCGATAGCATGAGATGTGATATCTCAATGCTTCTAAAACCAAACATGAGAACCATCCTATAACATGAGATGTGAAATCCAAATCATTCCCTTTCCAAACCTGAGACCCTTCCTATAGCTTGAGATGTGGTATCAAACTCCTTCCCATTCAATGTGATATCCAACTCCTTCCCATTCCAATCCTGAGAACCTTCCTATACCATGAGATGTGATATTTCAATGCTTCTAATACCAAACCTGAGACCCGTCCTAAAACATGAGATGTGAGATCCAAATCCTTCCCCTTCCAAACTGAGACCTTTCCTTTAGCATGAGATGTTATATCTTAATGCTTCTAAAACCAAACCTGAGAACCATCCTATAACATGTGAACTCCAAATCCTTCCCTTTCCAAACCTGAGACCCTTCCGATAGCATGAGATGTTATATCTTAATGCTTCTAAAACCAAACCTGAGAACGATGCTATAACATGTGAACTCCAAATCCTTCCCTTTCCAAACCTGAGACCCTTCCGATAGCATGAGATGTGATATCGCAATGCTACTAAAACCAAACATGAGAACCATCCTATTACATGAGATGTGAAATCCAAATCCTTCCCTTTCCAAACCTGAGACCCTTCCTATAGCTTGAGATGTGATATCAAACTCCTTCCCATTCCAATCCTGAGATAGCTTGAGATGTGATAGCCAACTCCTTCCCATTCCAATCCTGAGACCCTTCCTATACCATGAGATGTGATATCTCAATGCTTATAATACCAAACCTGAGACCCGTCCTAAAACATGAGATGTGAGATCCAAATCCTTCCCCTTCCAAACCTGAGACCCTTCCTATAGCTTGAGATGTGATATCAAACTCCTTCCCATTCCAATCCCGAGATAGCTTGAGATGTGATATCCAACTCCATCCCATTCCAATCCTGAGACCCTTCCGATAGCATGAGATGTGACAGCTCAATGCTTCTAATATCAAAACTGAGACCCTCCCTATAGTATGAGATGTGATATCTAAGTCCTTCCCATTCCTATCCTGAGACCCTTCCGATAGCAGAGATGTGATATTTCAATGCTATACCAAACCTGATAACCCTTCCTATGGCATGAGATGTGATATCCAACTCCTTCCCATTCCAATCCTGAGTTCCTTCCTATAGCATGAGATGTGATATCTCAATGCTTCTATCAAACCTGAGACCCTTCCTTTAGCATGAGATGTGATATCCAACTCCTTGCCATTCCAATCCTGAGACCCTTCCTATAACATGAGACGTGATATCCAACTCCTTCCCATTCCAATCCTGAGTTCCTTCCTATAGCATGAGGTGTGATATCTCAATGCTTCTATCAAAACTGAGACCCTTCCTTTAGCATGAGATGTGATATCCAACTCCTTGCCATTCCAATCCTGAGACCCTTCCTATAACATGAGATGTGATATCCAAATCCTTCACATTCCAATCCGGAGACCCTTCCTATAGCATGAGATGTGATATCTCAATGCTTCTAATACAAAACCTGAGATCCTTCCTATAACATGAGATGTGATATCCAACTCCTTCCCATTCCAAACCTGAGACCCTTCCGATAGCATGAGATGTGATATCTCAATGCTTCAAAAACCAAACATGAGAACCGTCCTATAACATGAGATGTGAAATCCAAATCCTTCCCTTCCCAAACCTGAGACTCTTCCTATAGCATGAGATGTGATATCTCAATGCTTCTACCAAACCTGAAACCCTTCCTATAGCATGAGATGTGATATCCAACTCCTTCCCATTCCAATCCTGAGACACTTCCTATAGCATGAGATGTGATATCACAATGCTTCTAATACCAAACCTGAGACCCCTCCTATAACATGAGATGTGATATACAAATCCTTCCCCTTCCAAACCTGAGACCCTTCCTTTAGCATGAGATGTGATATCCAGCTCCTCCCATTCCAATCCTGAGACCCTTCCGATAGCATGAGATATGATATCTCAATGCTTCTGATATCAAAACTGAGACCCTCCCTATAGCATGAGATGTGATATCTAAGTCCTTCCCATTCCAATCCTGAGACCCTTCCGATAGCAGAGATGTGATATTTCAATGCTTATACCAAACCTGAGAGCCTTCCTACAGCATGAGATGTGATATCCAAGTCCTTCCCATTCCAATCCTGAGACCCTTCCAATAGCATGAGATGGGATATCCAACTCCTTCCAAATCCAATCCTGATACCGTTCCGATAGCATGAGATGTGATATCCCAATGCTTCTACAAAACCTGAGACCCATACCATGGCATGAGATGTGATATCAAACTCCCGTCCTATACCATGAGACTTGATATCTCAATGCTTCTAATACCAAACCTGAGACCGGTCCAATAACATGAGATGTGATATCCAAATCCTTCCCCTTCCAAACCTTAGACCCTTCCTGTATCATGAGATGTGATATCCAAGTCCTTCCCATTCCATTCCTGAGACCCTTCCTATAGCATGAGATGTGATATCTCAATGCTTCTAATACCAAACCTGAGACCCTTCCTATAACATGAGATGTGATATCCAAATCCTTCCCATTTCAATCCTGAGACCCTTCCTATAACATGAGATGTGATATCCAACTCCTTCCCATTCCAACCTGAGATCCTTCCTATAGCATGAGAAGGGATATCCAACTCCTTCCCATTCCAATCCTGAAACCCTTCCTATAGCATGAGATGTGATATCTCAATGTTTCTAATAAAAAACCTGAGACCCTTCCTATAGCAAGAGATGTGACATCCAAATCTTTCCCATTCCAATCCTGAGATCCTTCCTATTGGATGAGATGTGATATCCAACTCCTTCCCATTCCAATCCTGAGTCCCTTCCTATACCATGAGATGTGGTATCTCAATGCTTCTACCAAAACTGAGACCCTTCCTTTAGCATGAGATGTGATATCCAACTCCTTCCCATTCCAATCCTGAGACCCTTCCTAT
This sequence comes from Ambystoma mexicanum, assembly GCF_040938575.1. NCBI lineage: Eukaryota > Metazoa > Chordata > Amphibia > Caudata > Ambystomatidae > Ambystoma > Ambystoma mexicanum. The sequence continues at coordinate 1,151,588,413 of NC_090934.1, forward strand.
AGCATGAGATCTGATATCTCAATGCCTCTAATACCAAACCTGAGATTCTTCCTATAACATGAGATGTGATATCTCAATGCTTCTAATACCAAACCTGAGACCCTCCCTTTAGCATGAGATGTGATATCCGACTCCTTCCCATTCCAATCCTGAGACCTTTCTGATAGCATGAGATGTGATATCTCAATGCCTCTAATACCAAACCTGAGATTCTTCCTATAACATGAGATGTGATATCTCAATGCTTCTAATACCAAACCTGAGACCCTCCCTTTAGCATGAGATGTGATATCCGACTCCTTCCCATTCCAATCCTGAGACCCTTCTGATAGCATGAGATGTGATATCTCAATGCCTATAATACCAAACCTGAGATCCTTCCGATAGCATGAGATGTGATATCTCAATGCTTCTAATACCAAACCTGAGATCCTTCCTATAACATGAGATGTGATATCCAAATCCTTCCCCTTCCAAACCTGAGACCCTCCCTTTAGCATGAGATGTGATATCCAACTCCTTCCCATTCCAATCCTGAGACCCTTCCGATAGCAGAGATGTGATATCTCAATGCTTATACCAAACCTGAGACCCTTCCTATGGCATGAGATGTCAAATACAACTCCTTCCGATTCCAATGCTGAGACCCTTCCTATAGCATGAGATGGGATATCTCAATGCTTATACCAAACCTGAGACCCTTCCTATAGCATGAGATGTGGTATCCAACTCCTTCCGATTCCAATCCTGAGACCCTTCCTATAGCATGAGATGTGATATCTCAATGCTTCTAATACCAAACCTGAGATCCTTATAACATGAGATGTGATATCCAACTCCTTCCCATTCCAAACCTGAGACCCTTACGATAGCATGAGATGTGATATCAAACTCCTTCCCATTCCAATCCTGAGATAGCTTGAGATGTGATATCCAACTCCTTCCCATTCCAATCCTGAGACCCTTCCTATACCATGAGATGTGATATCTCAATGCTTCTAATACCAAACCTGACACCCGTCCTAAAACATGAGATGTGAGATCCAAATCCTTCCCCTTCCAAACCTGAGATCTTTCCTTTAGCATGAGATGTGATATCCAAATCCTTCCCCTTCCAAACCTGAGACCCTCCCTTTAGCATGAGATGTGATATCCAACTCCTTCCCATTCCAATCCTGAGACCCTTCCGATAGCAGAGATGTGATATCTCAATGCTTATACCAAACCTGAGACCCTTCCTATGGCATGAGATGTCAAATACAACTCCTTCCGATTCCAATGCTGAGACCCTTCCTATAGCATGAGATGGGATATCTCAATGCTTATACCAAACCTGAGACCCTTCCTATAGCATGAGATGTGGTATCCAACTCCTTCCGATTCCAATCCTGAGACCCTTCCTATAGCATGAGATGTGATATCTCAATGCTTCTAATACCAAACCTGAGATCCTTATAACATGAGATGTGATATCCAACTCCTTCCCATTCCAAACCTGAGACCCTTACGATAGCATGAGATGTGATATCAAACTCCTTCCCATTCCAATCCTGAGATAGCTTGAGATGTGATATCCAACTCCTTCCCATTCCAATCCTGAGACCCTTCCTATAGCATGATATTTGATATCACAATGCTTCTAATACCAAACCTGAGATCCTTCCTATAACATGAGATGTGTATCCAACTCCTTCCCATTCCAAACCTGAGACCCTTCCTATAGCATGAGATGTGATATCTTAATGCTTCTAAAACCAAACCTGAGAACCATCCAATAACATATGTGAAATCCAAATCCTTCCCTTTCCAAACCTGAGACCCTTCAGATAGCATGTGGTGTGATATCTCAATGCTTCTAAAACCAAACATGAGAACCATCCTATAACATGAGATGTGGAATCCAAATCCTTCCCTTTCCAAACCTGAGACCCTTCCTATAGCTTGAGATGTGCTATCAAACTCCTTCCCATTCCAATCCTGTGATAACTTGAGATGTGATATCCAACTCCTTCCCATTCCAATCCTGAGACCCTTCCTATACCATGAGATGTGATATCTCAATGCTTCTAATACCAAACCTGAGACCCGTCCTAAAACATGAGATGTGAGATCCAAATCCTTCCCCTTCCAAACCTGAGACCCTTCCTATAGCTTGAGATGTGATATCAAACTCCTTCCCATTCCAATCCTAAGATAGCTTGAGATGTGATATCTGTTAAGACGGATTTCTGAACTCTGTCCTGGTGGCGCAGAAGTTCAGAAGGCCAACCTAATTACTTGGAACAGGGTAACCTCTGGACGAGCCAGACCAATCAAGGTAGCGATCGCGGCGGTCAAGACTAGGTCTCAAGAGGGGTGAGGGTGACTGAAACCCCGCAATGAGCACACAAAGCAAGATCACTTATAAACTACTCCAAACAGTTGTTATATAAAAAATATATACACATTTATTTTAAGGCCTTTAAAACAATGACCGTAGCGAGAAAATCACAATATCACAATATTAAACCAACACATACCATATCAACACAATATATATACAAATACGACAGTCGCAAGCGTTATATGCACGAAATGTGTAGTCCACCTAAAAGGGAAGGAAAACAGGCAGTGCGAAGTAATGCTTAGACCCAGTTCGCCTTCAGAGGCACCTAACTAGATGGAAGTCCGGGCCCTGCGAAGAGTGGAGCCTTGTGCTCAGAGTACCTGCACGCGCTGGTGCCAATGGGCAAAAGGAGAAGCTCTTCAAATTAAGTCAGGCAGTTTAGTTTAGTGCACAAAGAAGAAGAACAAGTTCCGCGACTCAAGCGCAGCCTCCACAGTGGGCAGAAGCAGAGCGCGAGTACGGACACGGGTGCTGTTTTACACAGCGGGGAAAAGCAATGGGCTCCTGCAGGAGGGCGACCAGATCCTAGCTATGCTACTCACCGGTCCCCGATGCAAGCAGACCCAGGCTTCTCCGCGTCAGTTTCAGCAGCTGGCAGGTTCAGAAGAGCAGGGAACGCCTTGTCGTCGTGTTGAGTAAAAAGACGTCCCAATCGAAGAAACCTGCACAGTTTGTTACCACAGCAGGGCAACGGGGCGGCCGTGTGTATTTGAGCCAAATGTACACTACTCACTTCAGACCTGGGAACGCCAAGTGTACGAAGCGTGTGAGAGTGACAAGGACCCGAAATACTACACAACCTGGCGGCGGTTACAGAGCAAGACTCCCGTGTAAGCTGGTCAGTCAACTGGATGGCCCAGAGACGCTTCCGAAGGCTTACTGGCAGGAGATGGTGAAGATGCCGAGAATAGCTGTTCCCGCTATTCCAAGGGTCGAAGTACCAGTACAGGCCTTCTGGTTCGATCAAAGGTGAAAAGGGTTTCACAAGGCGACAGCAGTGCAGAGGAGAAGTCCTTCAGCGGGTCACCAGCGATTCCTCGGTCTAGCCTCTTGGTTGCAGGATACTTGGCTCCTGTATTCCTTCGTTCGTGAGAACTCAGGAGATCGACCTGGTAGTGGTGTTTCCAGCCCCCTCTTATCCACGGTTCCCTTCGCGCCAAAACGGAGGGGACCCAATGGGAGATCCGCTCATCAACACTCACACCATTCGTGGACCAATCACGGACCACGGTGGTCCCAGGCATTCACACCACCCTAGACTCTCTGGCACCCAGGATGTGTATTGGGACCAGACATCCCAGCCCACACCCTGGAGGCACACACAAGACATGTAGAAGCCCGCGAAAGCATCTGTGTTTCGCGGGAAAGTACATGCCCAAATAAGGAAGGCCCCGGGTCGGCTCAACCTGGGGAAGGTGAAGGGAGCAAGACGGTCAGCGGACAGGACAAAGGAGCCTCGTGGTCTGGCCATTTTGGGAGCCAGGCCACCATTTTGGGTTAAGCGCGGAAAACACGCTTAGAACGCCAAAAGGAGCTCAAAATACAAAGAAACGATCGCTGCCACCATTCCCGTCCCTGAATTACTTGCACCGATCAGATACAATCCTAAACGAGTATCTAGGGCCTGTAGAAGGCTAGAGACCCAAGAGAGCTGTAACTTAGCTTACAGTGCCCTCTTGTGTCATGTTGCACGAAAGCCGCAACATGATAAAAGAAACTACGGGAAACAGCGTTCCCCGGTACTGACTGTCTTAAGGGCATGTCAGTTTCCCCGTAAGAAAGGAGCGAAAGCCCAGAGGAGTGCGGCAGAAGGCTGCACTTCTCTGGCAAAGTCAAGAACAAGGTGAAAAACAACAGCAAAAAGTTTAGGGGTTGCCACATGGAAGGAAAATTACCTACAATTACGAAATCTTTCCTAACACTCGCCCCTCCCAGACTATGGACAGGGGGAACTAATCCACCCCTGGATGAGTCTCTTGTTCAGGTCGGTTAAACATTCTGGACAACCCATCAGCATTGCTATGTTGGACACCTGGCCTATGCTCAATAGTGAAGTCGAAGCCTTCTAGACTTATGGACCACCTAAGCAACTTTGGATTCTCCCCCTTCATGTTCATTAGCCACTTTAACGGCTTATGGTCAGTTTGCACAGTGAAGTGGGTCCCATAGAGGTAGGGCCTCAGCTTCCTTAGGGCCCACACAACAGAGAAACATTCTTTCTCTACCGTGGACCATCTGAGCTCTCTGTCCTTAAGCTGGCGACTAATAAAACCGATAGGGTGTTCCTTACCCTTCTCATCTACTTGTGATAGTACAGCTCCTATCCCAGTGTCAGAGGTGTCCGTCTGCACGATAAAAGGTCTTTGATAATCAGGGGCCCTGAGGACAGGGGCCTGGCACAAGGAGTCTTTTAAGCCATTGAAGGCCTTCTCACACTCGTCGGTCCAAGTTACCTTCTTGGGTTTCTTCGGAGTTGTGAGGGCAGTCAGAGGAGCAGCTATGGTGCCATAGTCTGCCACAAAATTGCGGTAATACCCCGTGAGTCCTAAGAAGGCTCTCACTTGGGTTTGGGTAGTGGGGGTAGGCCAGTCTTGTACTGCTTGTACTTTACTGGGAAGAGGCTGTATCCTCCCTCCACCTACTTCATGTCCAAGGTAAACCACTGAGCCTTGTCCAATCTGGCATTTACTAGCCTTTATGGTCAGGTGTGCTTTCTGAAGAGCCTGGAGCACAATCCCGAGGTGTTTCACATGGTCTTCCCAGGTGGCACTGAAAACTGCTATATCGTCCAGATATGCAAGACAGAATTCGTCCAACCCATTCAACACATGATTCACAAGCCTCTGGAAAGTGGCAGGTGCATTCTTCAACCCGAACGGCATTACCCGGAATTGGTAAAGGCCGTCTGGAGTAGAAAATGCTGTCTTTTCCTTGGCATGTTCTGCTAAAGCTATTTGCCAATAGCCAGCAGTGAAGTCAAACGTGCTGAGGTACTTGGAGGCACCCAAAGTATCCACCAGCTCATCTGTTCGAGGCAAGGGGTGTGCATCTGTCTTGGTGACAGCATTCAGAGCCCTGTAATCCACGCATAACCTCAATTCAGAAGTGCCTGCCTTTGGAACCAAAACCACAGGGCTGGACCAAGGACTACTAGAGGGTTCAATCACCCCAAGGTCTAACATCTTGTTGACCTCGGTCTTAATATAAGACCGTACTTTGTCTGACATCCTGTATCCCCTACTTTTGGTAGGTACACTGTCTCCTGTGTCAATGTTATGTTTGCACCAAGGTGTCAAACCAGGCGACTGTGAAAACAGGGGGGAAAACTGCCTAAGCAAACTTTTCACCTCAGCCTGCTGATCAGAAGTCAGGTGAGGGGCCACTCGGACACCCTCAAAGGAGCTATCTGAAGGACCGCTGTGGAACAGGTCGGGGAGAGGTTCAGACTCCTCTTCCTCAACATCTGAAGCCAGTAGCAGTGCTGCGATTTCGACTCTTGGGACGAAAGCCTTCAGCCTATTCACGTGAAACACTTTTGGAGCCTGTCCAGGCCTTCCAAGGTCCACTAAATAGTTAACCTCACCCAGGGGCTCCACCACTGTGTAAGGGCCTGACCATTTGTCCTGTAAGGCTCGCGGCCTTATGGGATTCATGATCAGGACTTGCTGACCAGGTGTAAAGTTGATGAGGGAAGCTTTCTGTTCGTACCAATGTTTCACCAGCGCTTGTCCTGCCTTCAATTTATCACTAGCCAAGCCCATCAGAAGTACCATCCGTTTTCTGAGCCCTAGCACATAATCAACTACGTTGGTAGTAACAGGGGGCGTGGGCATCTCCCATCCCTCTTTGACGATGGCTAAGGGTCCCCGTACGGGATGCCCGAACAGAAGTTCGAAGGGGCTGAAGCCAACACCCTCCTGTGGTACCTCTCAGTAGGCAAACAGTAAGCATGGTAAAAGAAGATCCCATTTTCTTCTCTGAGGTTCATCCAGAGCCCCAATCATGCTCTTTAACGTTCTGTTGAAACGTTCCACCAGACCATTGGTCTGGGGGTGGTATGCAGAAGAGAACTTGTAGGTGACCCCACATTCTTTCCACATAGCCTGCATATACTTCGACATAAAGTTGCTGCCACGATCCGACACAACTTCTTTAGGGAAGCCAACCCTAGTAAATATGCCGAGTAAAGCTTTTGCAACTGACTTGGCAGTTACAGTTTTCAATCGGATGGCCTCAGGATATCTGGTTGCATGGTCGACCAGCACCAGGATAAACCTATTGCCCGAGGATGTTTGCGGGTCAAGGGGACCAACGATGTCGATCCCTACCCTTTCAAATGGTACCCCCACAACTGGGAGCGGTACCAACGGAGCTTGGATTGTCGCGCCAACCTTACCAGACAACTGGCAGGAGGCACAACTCCTGCAGTGACTTTCTACTTGCACCCCCATCTTGGGCCAGTAGAAGTGCATGGATAACCTTTGCTTGGTCCTCTTCATACCAAGGTGACCAGCAAGGGGAACTTCATGCGCCAACTGCAGGAGGAAGCGCCTAACAGCAAGGGGAACCACCAACCTCCTATGGTCTCCTTCTGTAGACTCTGTGGGCTCACTATACAGGAGTCCACCTTCCCAATAAATCCTATGCGTCCCAGGAGGTTCACCCTCAAGCTGGGAGCAGGCCTGTCTCCTTAGGCCTTCCAGAGATGGGCACTCACGTTGGCCTTTACTGAATTCGTCCCTATCAGGACCTCCTTCAACTAACAAGTCTTTTAGTTCAGGATGATCGTTGGGGTCAAATACTTCAGGCATCGCCACCTCCTCGTCAGGCCCGGGAGATTGACCAACTTCCTCCACCACAGTGGTAGGCGAGCTCGGGGGAATATTCTCTTTCCCTCGTCGTGACTTGTCGACTCCTTCTGCCTTGGGTTTCCCCTTCGGCTGGGGCAGCGTATTGGTCTTGGCCAATGCTGCCCGTGCTTGAGACCGTGTGTAGGGTCTTTCGGCAGTGTCTCCTACGAGCTCTAAAGCTCTGAGATCATTACCTAACAAGACCTTTCCCGGGACGTTTCTCTGAATGCTCACTGGAATCCTGACTGCTGTACCATTTAAAGTAAGATTTACAGGTATTACTGGGAACATACGGAGTGGGCCGTCAGCCAACTTAGTGGGCATCAGAGTAGCTCTGGCAACTTCCTCTGAGTCTACCAAGGTAGAATCCACTACAGTGCAACTGCACCCACTATCCCTAAGAGCTGGAGTATCTACTCCATTGATCAGCACACTGTCTTTAAAGTAGTGCTTGGTATTATCCGGAATCCTAGCATAAGCCTCTGCGACTTTAGGCTCCCAGGAACCCAGGGACACTAAAACTACCTCAGCCTCTATCCCGCTGGGAAATGAGTCTGAGGAGAAGGATGCTCCTGTAATCTCTTCTTCCTCGTAGGAGGAGAAGGCCAGATTAGCGGAGTGGACCCCCAAAGGTCTAACCTTACACCGGGGATCCCCCTTCGGTGGTCAGTTGCTCCACAAGCAAAACAAGATCCATTGGGTCTGTTTACATAGGGAGGCTTATTGTAACCAGAGTTTTGTCTCGGAGGCTGACCTCCACTACCCTGTGAGTTCTCTTGTGTCTTACCCTTACTTTTCTTTTTGTGGCCCTTATGAGAAGAAGATTTAGCAGATTCTCCACCCTCCATATCTTTGGACTTTTTCCCTTCCTCCTGCTTACCAGGATGAGTTTTGTCCTCATGGGACACTCGATGTGACACCCATAAGTCTGCTGCAATGGCCAGCTTCTTAGGATCTATCTCCTTCGAATCGGCCAAATGCTGCTTAAGCTCCGGGGAAGAAGATGCAAAAATGTGTTCCAGCATGACAAAATTTATCATGCCTTCGAAGGTAGAAACCTTATAACCTTCGACCCAGCCAGTTAAGTTTTTCAAGGATTCAGTGACATAAGATACCCAAGTACCACCTTCCTTTTTCTTATACTCTCTGAAACGTTTCAAATATTGGGCCGGAGTCTTCCCAAACTTTAAATTGAGAGTTTGCTTTAACATTGCGAAATCAGCTCGCTCAGCTTTCGACATTTCCATAATGGCACTACAGCCAGAATGGGGCAGTCTGCTGAGTAACCAAGCAATCTTATCAGCATTGTCAACTTGTTGAACTTCGCATGCATACTCAAACGCATTCAGCCAGTCCATAATGTCATTCCTTTCTTCATACACACTGAGCAGATCTTTCGGAAACCGTGGATGAGAGGAGGCCCCAGACCCATGTCCAGGACCCTTGGACCCATTTGCAAACTGAAGCTTGGCTAGTTCCAACTGGTGATCCCTGTCTTTTTGTTTTTCTGCCTGTTCGATTTTTAGTTTGGCTATGCTGAATTCAAGCTCCTGCTGCCTAAACCGCAGCTCTTGCTTCTTGAATTCAAGCATAGCCTCCCCATCAGCACTGGCAGAGGAAACATTAGACATCTCGTCGTCCCTGTCCTCGTGGTCGCGATGGATCAGTGCAGCGGCAGAACCGTCGGTTCTACCAGTGAGAGCAGCCCCCCCACCTTCCGCACTGTCCTCAGAAGTTATAGCGTCAAGCTGCGCTTCTTGCCACGCCACGATTCTTTGGATCATTTCCAATTTCGTGCCTTGAGAGGAAACACCTCTCTCCGCACACATCTTTTTCAGTGTTTCTGATTTGGAAGCATTTAAAGTTAACAAGGTATTTGTTTCCATACTGTTAGATAGGACTATGGCCTTTTTAAAGTTATACTACAACAATTCACTACGTGTCCTGGTTGGAATAACCTGAAATGCCTTAGTTCGTGCGCAACACTGGATACCTTCAGTCGTATCCCACCGCTGTACAAAAATTTGTTAAGACGGATTTCTGAACTCTGTCCTGGTGGCGCAGAAGTTCAGAAGGCCAACCTAATTACTTGGAACAGGGTAACCTCTGGACGAGCCAGACCAATCAAGGTAGCGATCGCGGCGGTCAAGACTAGGTCTCAAGAGGGGTGGGGGTGACTGAAAGCCCGCAATGAGCACACAAAGCAAGATCACTTACAAACTACTCCAAACAGTTGTTATATAAAAAATATATACACATTTATTTTAAGGCCTTTAAAACAATGACCGTAGCGAGAAAATCACAATATCACAATATTAAACCAACACATACCATATCAACACAATATATATACAAATACGACAGTCGCAAGCGTTATATGCACGAAATGTGTAGTCCACCTAAAAGGGAAGGAAAACAGGCAGTGCGAAGTAATGCTTAGACCCAGTTCGCCTTCAGAGGCACCTAACTAGATGGAAGTCCGGGCCCTGCGAAGAGTGGAGCCTTGTGCTCAAAGTATCTGCACGCGCTGGTGCCAATGGGCAAAAGGAGAAGCTCTTCAAAGGAAGTCAGGCAGTTTAGTTTAGTGCACAAAGAAGAAGAACAAGTTCCGCGACTCAAGCGCAGCCTCCACAGTGGGCAGAAGCAGAGCGCGAGTACGGACACGGGTGCTGTTTTACACAGCGGGGAAAAGCAATGGGCTCCTGCAGGAGGGCGACCAGATCCTAGCTATGCTACTCACCATTCCCCGATGCAAGCAGACCCAGGCTTCTCCGCGTCAGTTTCAGCAGCTGGCAGGTTCAGAAGAGCAGGGAACGCCTCGTCGTCGTGTTGAGTAAAAAGACGTCCCAATCGAAGAAACCCGCACAGTTTGTTACCACAGCAGGGCAACGGGGCAGCCGTGTGTATTTGAGCCAAATGTACACTACTCACTTCAGACCTGGGAACGCCAAGTGTACGAAGCGTGTGAGAGTGACAAGTACCCGAAATATTACACAACCTGGCGGCGGTTACAGAGCAAGACTCCCGGGTAAGCTGGTCAGTCAACTGGATGGCCCAGAGACGCTTCCGAAGGCTTACTGGCAGGAGATGGTGAAGATGCCGAGAATAGCTGTTCCCGCTATTCCAAGGGTCGAAGTACCAGTACAGGCCTTCTGGTTCGATCAAAGGTGAAAAGGGTTTCACAAGGCGACAGCAGTGCAGAGGAGAAGTCCTTCAGCGGGTCACCAGCGATTCCTCGGTTTAGCCTCTTGGTTGCAGGATACTTGGCTCCTGTATTCCTTCGTTCGTGAGAACTCAGGAGATCGACCTGGTAGTGGTGTTTCCAGCCCCCTCTTATCCACGGTTCCCTTCGCGCCAAAACGGAGGAGACCCAATGGGAGATCCGCTCATCAACACTCACACCATTCGTGGACCAATCACGGACCACGGTGGTCCCAGGCATTCACACCACCCTAGACTCTCTGGCACCCAGGATGTGTATTGGGACCAGACATCCCAGCCCACACCCTGGAGGCACACACAAGACATGTAGAAGCCCGCGAAAGCATCTGTGTTTCGCAGGAAAGTACATGCCCAAATAAGGAAGGCCCCGGGTCGGCTCGACCTGGGGAAGGTGAAGGGAGCAAGATGGTCAGCGGACAGGACAAAGGAGCCTCGTGGTCTGGCCATTTTGGGAGCCAGGCCACCATTTTGGGTTAAGCGCTTAAAACGCGCTTAGAACGCCAAAAGGAGCTCAAAATACAAAGAAACGATCGCTGCCACCATTCCCGTCTCTGAATTACTTGCACCGATCAGATACAATCCTAAACAAGTATCTAGGGCCTGTAGAAGGCTAGAGACCCAAGAGAGCTGTAACTTAGCTTACAGTGCCCTCTTGTGTCATGTTGCACGAAAGCCGCAACATGATAAAAGAAACTACGGGAAACAGCGTTCCCCGGTACTGACTGTCTTAAGGGCATGTCAGTTTCCCCGTAAGAAAGGAGCGAAAGCCCAGAGGAGTGCGGCAGAAGGCTGCACTTCTCTGGCAAAGTCAAGAACAAGGTGAAAAACAACAGCAAAAAGTTTAGGGGTTGCCACATGGAAGGAAAATTACCTACAATTACGAAATCTTTCCTAACAATATCCAACTCCTTCCCATTCCAATCCTGAGACCCTTCCGATAGCATGAAATGTGATATCTCAATGCTTCTAATATCAAAACTGAGACCCTCCCTATAGCATGAGATGTGATATCTAAGTCCTTCCCATTCCTATCCTGAGACCCTTCCGATAGCAGAGATGTGATATCTCAATGCTTATACCAAACCTGAGACCCTTCCTATGGCATGAGATGTGATATCCAACTCCTTCCCATTCCAATCCTGAGACCCTTCCTATAGCATGAGATGTGATATCTCAATGCTTCTATCAAACCTGAGTCCCTTCCTTTAGCATGAGATGTGATATCCAACTCCTTCCCATTCCAATCCTGAGAGCCTTCCGATAGCATGAAATGTGATATCTCAATGCTTCTAATATCAAAACTGAGACCCTCCCTATAGCATGAGATGTGATATCTAAGTCCTTCCCATTCCTATCCTGAGACCCTTCCGATAGCAGAGATGTGATATCTCAATGCTTATACCAAACCTGAGACCCTTCCTATGGCATGAGATGTGATATCCAACTCCTTCCCATTCCAATCCTGAGACCCTTCCTATAGCATGAGATGTGATATCTCAATGCTTCTATCAAACCTGAGTCCCTTCCTATAGCATGAGATGTGATATCTCAAAGCTTCTAATACCAAACCTGGGACCCGTCCTATAACATGAGATATGATATCCAAACCATGCATCACCACCGAAACCATCAAAGGTGCACTCATCAATGCGAGATCTGTAGTCGCCCATGCCCTAGACATAGCCGACATTATCTCCATCAATGATCTCGACTTCATAGCTATTACAGAGACCTGGCTCCACCCAGCGTCTGGCCCCTCTCTATCACTTGCTATACCCAATGACTATACCATCTACCGTGCAGACAGACAAACAGCTAAAGGTGGTGGAGTAGCCATTATTGCAAAAAGCTCCATCAACATAAGACACATACAAAACCAATCCCTGCCATCAGCGGAACTACTCACCCTCAAACTATCCACAACGCACACAAGCACAATCACCATCCACCTCATTTACAGACCGCCAGGCCCTATACTATCCTTTAATGACGACATAGCCCTTTTACTCTCTAACAATATCAAACCTAACTCTCGACTACTCATCCTAGGAGACTTTAATCTAGGTCTCAATGATGAGAAAGATGACAAAGCTAACACTGTCGCCAACACCATTTCAGAATTAGGACTCACCCACCATATCGCACAACCCACACACAACAAAGGCCGAATCCTTGACTGGATAGCTGACCTTAACTGCAACACCACCATCCTTTCCAACACTCCATGCGCTTGGACCGATCACCACCTCATTACCTTCACCATCAACAAAGGCACTCAAACACCAGGGCCTTCCCCCTATGCCCCACCCACACTCACAAGAAACAACAAAAATATCACAGTAGAGAAACTCCTCCCGTTACTCCAACCCATCATCGACTTCTCACCCACCATGACCAACCCTACTGAACTAGTAGAGTTATACAACACAACCATCCTTAAGGCCATTAACACCATAGCACCACTCAAGCTTCGGAAAGCCAAACCACGCGCACACCTCAATTCTTGGTTCACCCCCGAACTAAAAACACTCCGCAAATCCAAAAGACAAGCTGAATTAGCATGGAAACAGTCACCATCCACTATTAATAAGACATCTTACACACTGGCCTCGAACATCTATAAGTCAGCCATCATCCAGTCTAAAAAAAACATGTACAATGAAAGAATCTGCAACGCCAAATCCAATACCAAAGAGCTCTTCAATATCCTGAGAGAACTCGAATCACCTTCCCCCATTCCAGACACTTGCAACAAAGACATCCACTGGTGCACGAACATTCAGGAAGCACTCCTAGGCAAAATTGCCACGCTACAAGCCAAAATCCTGACAAAGAAAGAAAGCCTCACCCTCACTGATAACATCACCTCCTCTACACACACCTACACCACCCCCAAAATGATGACATTAACCTCTTTGAGTTTTCCACCATAACCATCAAAGAGGTTGAAGAAATAATCTACTCTCTTAAACCATCCAAATGCCAAGGTGACACTTGCCCGGCCCCAGTCATTAAAGATGCAGCCAAACAACTTGCTCCTTTCATCACTTCCCTCATCAATTCATCTTTCACATCCAACGTAGTGCCCAACAACCTCAAGGACTCCTGGGTTCTTCCTTTACTTAAGAAGCCCACCCTTGACCCAAATGTCCCCACCAACTACAGACCCATTACGACTGTACCCTTCCTACTAAAAATCCTTGACAGAGCTGCCTATCTCCAGATACAGAACCACCTTGAGAAAAATAACTTACTCGGACTCAGACAATCAGGATTCTGCCCCAAACACGGCACTGAGACCGCCCTGATTGACCTTAAGACACAGATGGACAACATTAAAGACAATGGCAAACTGGTCCTCCTTCTCCTTCTTGACTTATCGGCCGCCTTCGACCTGGTCAACCACGACATCCTCTGCAAACATCTATCCTCAGCAGCCAAATTCTCAGATAATGCCAACGCATGGATCCAATCCTTCCTTAACAACAGATCCATGAGAGTCCTCGCACCCACAGCCTCTGCCAACCCAGCCCCAGTCACTTGCGGTGTCCCCCAGGGCTCCTGCGTCTCCCCCACTCTATACAATGTGTTCACAAAAACCCCTCTTTGACATATTGGACCGCTTGGGTGTCATCTACACCAACTACGCAGATGACACCCAAATACTGATCCCTTTAACAGGCGACTACTCCACCGACCTCACTGCTCTCAACAACATTTACTCCATTATCCAAGAATGGATGGCCAAGCATGGCCTATGCCTCAATGACGACAAGACCGAGCTTCTTCTCCTAGGTTCCCAACCCAGACTTAATAAACTCGACAAACTCTATCAGGCATTCACTATAGACGGCAATAACATCATTGTCTCTAACAGCGTCAAAACCCTAGGAATCTACCTCGACTCCTCCCTCACACTGACAAGACAGATCAATTCCATCTCATCCGCCACTGCTTACACCTGTAAGCTCATCAATGCCAGCAGACCTTACCTCTCACCATCCAACTGCACCACCTTAGCCAGAGCGCTAGTCCTCTCCAAAGTCGACTACTGCAATGCCCTATACTTGGGCACCAGTCAGAAAAACATTAACAAACTACAAGTCGTACAAAACAACGCCTTGCGAGCAGCCCTGAACATACCTAAACATGAACACATTTCGGACGCCAGACGCTCCTGCCATTGGCTATCCATACCACAAAGAATTGAATATAAAACCATCTCACTCACACACAAATGCCTAGCTAACCAAGCACCCAGATACCTATCCGACAACCTCACTCACCACACCCCAGCGCGCCCTACCAGATCAGCTCAAACACACTGCTTAAATATCCCAAGATTTAAGCTCCAAAAAGCAGGTGGCTCTAGCTTCCCCGTGCTTGCCTCCAAACTCTGGAATTCACTTCCACTCGAGCTGAGATCAGAACCGTCCTTTCACAGATTTAGACACAACACCAAAACATGGCTTCTATCCAAAGAAACGTAAACTGCCTAGCCCTACCTTACTAGCATGCACCAAGACTGTAAATTTGTAAATATGTAAATCGGTCTGTACATTACCTCTAACTGCGTGATAATGTCCCAAATGTATTGCTCTCATCCACCTTGACCATGCTATACCATATATGTAACTATCTGTAATTGAAACTGATTGACAACTCCCTCAATCTCTGTTACTGGTCCCCTAAAACCATATTTTATCATATTGTACTGTTGTATTAATCTTGTTGTATTCATCTCAAGCGCCTGGATGCCCCAGGGCCAGGCGGCGCTATACAAATAATAAACTAAACTAAACTAAACTAAATCCTTCCCCTTCCAAAACTGAGACCCTTCCTTTAGCATGAGATGTGATATCCAAATCCTTCCCATTCCAATCCTGAAACCCTTCCTATAGCATGAGATGTGATATCTCAATGTTTCTAATAAAAAACCTGAGACCCTTCCTATAGCAAGAGATGTGATATCCAAATCCTTCCCATTCCAATACTGAGACCCTTCCTATAACATGAGATGTGATATCCAACTCCTTCCCATTCCAACCTGAGACCCTTCCTATAGCATGAGAAGGGATATCCAACTCCTTCCCATTCCAATCCTGAAACCCTTCCTATAGCATGAGATGTGATATCTCAATGTTTCTAATAAAAAACCTGAGACCCTTCCTATAGCAAGAGATGTGACATCCAAATCCTTCCCATTCCAATCCTGAGATCCTTCCTATTGGATGAGATGTGATATCCAACTCCTTCCCATTCCAATCCTGAGACCCTTCCTATACCATGAGATGTGATATCTCAATGCTTCTACCAAAACTGAGACCCTTCCTTTAGCATGAGATGTGATATCCAACTCCTTCCCATTCCAATCCTGAGACCCTTCCTATAGCATGAGATGTGATATCTCAATGCCTCTAATACCAAACCTGAGATTCTTCCTATAACATGAGATGTGATACCTCAATGCTTCTAATACCAAACCTGAGACCCTCCCTTTAGCATGAGATGTGATATCCGACTCCTTCCCATTCCAATCCTGAGACCCTTCTGATAGCATGAGATGTGATATCTCAATGCCTCTAATACCAAACCTGAGATTCTTCCTATAACATGAGATGTGATATCTCAATGCTTCTAATACCAAACCTGAGACCCTCCCTTTAGCATGAGATGTGATATCCGACTCCTTCCCATTCCAATCCTGAGACCCTTCTGATAGCATGAGATGTGATATCTCAATGCCTATAATACCAAACCTGAGATCCTTCCGATAGCATGAGATGTGATATCTCAATGCTTCTAATACCAAACCTGAGCTCCTTCCTATAACATGAGATGTGATATCCAAATCCTTCCCCTTCCAAACCTGAGACCCTCCCTTTAGCATGAGATGTGATATCCAACTCCTTCCCATTCCAATCCTGAGACCCTTCCGATAGCAGAGATGTGATATCTCAATGCTTATACCAAACCTGAGACCCTTCCTATGGCATGAGATGTGGTATCCAACTCCTTCCGATTCCAATCCTGAGACCCTTCCTATAGCATGAGATGTGATATCTCAATGCTTCTAATACCAAACCTGAGATCCTTCCTATAACATGAGATGTGATATCCAACTCCTTCCCATTCCAAACCTGAGACCCTTCCGATAGCATGAGATGTGATATCAAACTCCTTCCCATTCCAATCCTGAGATAGCTTGAGATGTGATATCCAACTCCTTCCCATTCCAATCCTGAGACCCTTCCTATACCATGAGATGTGATATCTCAATGCTTCTAATACCAAACCTGACACCCGTCCTAAAACATGACATGTGAGATCCAAATCCTTCCCCTTCCAAACCTGAGATCTTTCCTTTAGCATGAAATGTGATATCCAACTCCTTCCCATTCCAATCCTGAGACCCTTCCTATAGCATGATATGTGATATCACAATGCTTCTAATACCAAACCTGAGATCCTTCCTATAACATGAGATGTGTATCCAACTCCTTCCCATTCCAAACCTGAGACCCTTCCTATAGCATGAGATGTGATATCTTAATGCTTCTAAAACCAAACCTGAGAACCATCCAATAACATAGATGAAATCCAAATCCTTCCCATTCCAATCCTGAGACCCTTCCTATACCATGAGATGTGATATCTCAATGCTTCTAATACCAAACCTAAGACCCGTCCTAAAACATGAGATGTGAGATCCAAATCCTTCCCCTTCCAAACCTGAGACCCTTCCTATAGCTTGAGATGTGATATCAAACTCCTTCCCATTCCAATCCTGAGATAGCTTGAGATGTGATATCCAACTCCTTCCCATTCCAATCCTGAGACCCTTCCGATAGCATGAAATGTGATATCTCAATGCTTCTAATATCAAAACTGAGACCCTCCCTATAGCATGAGATGTGATATCTAAGTCCTTCCCATTCCTATCCTGAGACCCTTCCGATAGCAGAGATGTGATATCTCAATGCTTATACCAAACCTGAGACCCTTCCTATGGCATGAGATGTGATATCCAACTCCTTCCCATTCCAATCCTGAGACCCTTCCTATAGCATGAGATGTGATATCTCAATGCTTCTACAAACCTGAGTCCCTTCCTTTAGCATGGGATGTGATATCCAACTCCTTCCCATTCCAATCCTGAGACCCTTCCTATAGCATGAGATGTGATATCTCAAAGCTTCTAATACCAAACCTGGGACCCGTCCTATAACATGAGATATCATATCCAAACCCTTCCCCTTCCAAACCTGAGACCCTTCCTTTAGCATGAGATGTGATATCCAAATCCTTCCCATTCCAATCCTGAAACCCTTCCTATAGCATGAGATGTGATATTTCAATGTTTCTAATAAAAAACCTGAGACCCTTCCAATAGCAAGAGATGTGATATCCACATCCTTACCATTTCAATACTGAGACCCTTCCTATAACATGAGATGTGATATCCAACTCCTTCCCATTCCAATCCTGAAACCCTTCCTATAGCATGAGATGTGATATCTCAATGTTTCTAATAAAAAACCTGAGACCCTTCCTATAGCAAGAGATGTGACATCCAAATCCTTCCCATTCCAATCCTGAGATCCTTCCTATTGGATGAGATGTGATATCCAACTCCTTCCCATTCCAATCCTGAGACCCTTCCTATACCATGAGATGTGATATCTCAATGCTTCTACCAAAACTGAGACCCTTCCTTTAGCATGAGATGTGATATCCAACTCCTTCCCATTCCAATCCTGAGACCCTTCCTATAGCATGAGATGTGATATCTCAATGCCTCTAATACCAAACCTGAGATTCTTCCTATAACATGAGATGTGATACCTCAATGCTTCTAATACCAAACCTGAGACCCTCCCTTTAGCATGAGATGTGATATCCGACTCCTTCCCATTCCAATCCTGAGACCCTTCTGATAGCATGAGATGTGATATCTCAATGCCTCTAATACCAAACCTGAGATTCTTCCTATAACATGAGATGTGATATCTCAATGCTTCTAATACCAAACCTGAGACCCTCCCTTTAGCATGAGATGTGATATCCGACTCCTTCCCATTCCAATCCTGAGACCCTTCTGATAGCATGAGATGTGATATCTCAATGCCTATAATACCAAACCTGAGATCCTTCCGATAGCATGAGATGTGATATCTCAATGCTTCTAATACCAAACCTGAGCTCCTTCCTATAACATGAGATGTGATATCCAAATCCTTCCCCTTCCAAACCTGAGACCCTCCCTTTAGCATGAGATGTGATATCCAACTCCTTCCCATTCCAATCCTGAGACCCTTCCGATAGCAGAGATGTGATATCTCAATGCTTATACCAAACCTGAGACCCTTCCTATGGCATGAGATGTCAAATACAACTCCTTCCGATTCCAATGCTGAGACCCTTCCTATAGCATGAGATGGGATATCTCAATGCTTATACCAAACCTGAGACCCTTCCTATAGCATGAGATGTGGTATCCAACTCCTTCCGATTCCAATCCTGAGACCCTTCCTATAGCATGAGATGTGATATCTCAATGCTTCTAATACCAAACCTGAGATCCTTCCTATAACATGAGATGTGATATCCAACTCCTTCCCATTCCAAACCTGAGACCCTTCCGATAGCATGAGATGTGATATCAAACTCCTTCCCATTCCAATCCTGAGATAGCTTGAGATGTGATATCCAACTCCTTCCCATTCCAATCCTGAGACCCTTCCTATACCATGAGATGTGATATCTCAATGCTTCTAATACCAAACCTGACACCCGTCCTAAAACATGACATGTGAGATCCAAATCCTTCCCCTTCCAAACCTGAGATCTTTCCTTTAGCATGAAATGTGATATCCAACTCCTTCCCATTCCAATCCTGAGACCCTTCCTATAGCATGATATGTGATATCACAATGCTTCTAATACCAAACCTGAGATCCTTCCTATAACATGAGATGTGTATCCAACTCCTTCCCATTCCAAACCTGAGACCCTTCCTATAGCATGAGATGTGATATCTTAATGCTTCTAAAACCAAACCTGAGAACCATCCAATAACATATATGAAATCCAAATCCTTCCCATTCCAATCCTGAGACCCTTCCTATACCATGAGATGTGATATCTCAATGCTTCTAATACCAAACCTAAGACCCGTCCTAAAACATGAGATGTGAGATCCAAATCCTTCCCCTTCCAAACCTGAGACCCTTCCTATAGCTTGAGATGTGATATCAAACTCCTTCCCATCCCAATCCTGAGATAGCTTGAGATGTGATATCCAACTCCTTCCCATTCCAATCCTGAGACCCTTCCGATAGCATGAAATGTGATATCTCAATGCTTCTAATATCAAAACTGAGACCCTCCCTATAGCATGAGATGTGATATCTAAGTCCTTCCCATTCCTATCCTGAGACCCTTACGATAGCAGAGATGTGATATCTCAATGCTTATACCAAACCTGAGACCCTTCCTATGGCATGAGATGTGATATCCAACTCCTTCCCATTCCAATCCTGAGACCCTTCCTATAGCATGAGATGTGATATCTCAATGCTTCTATCAAACCTGAGTCCCTTCCTTTAGCATGAGATGTGATATCCAACTCCTTCCCATTCCAATCCTGAGACCCTTCCTATAGCATGAGATGTGATATCTCAAAGCTTCTAATACCAAACCTGGGACCCGTCCTATAACATGAGATATCATATCCAAATCCTTCCCCTTCCAAACCTGAGACCCTTCCTTTAGCATGAGATGTGATATCCAAATCCTTCCCATTCCAATCCTGAAACCCTTCCTATAGCATGAGATGTGATATTTCAATGTTTCTAATAAAAAACCTGAGACCCTTCCAATAGCAAGAGATGTGATATCCAAATCCTTACCATTTCAATACTGAGACCCTTCCTATAACATGAGATGTGATATCCAACTCCTTCCCATTCCAATCCTGAGACCCTTCCTATAGCATGAGAAGGGATATCCAACTCCTTCCCATTCCAATCCTGAAACCCTTCCTATAGCATGAGATGTGATATCTCAATGTTTCTAATAAAAAACCTGAGACCCTTCCTATAGCAAGAGATGTGACATCCAAATCCTTCCCATTCCAATCCTGAGATCCTTCCTATTGGATGAGATGTGATATCCAACTCCTTCGCATTCCAATCCTGAGACCCTTCCAATAGCATGAGATATGATATCTCAATGCCTCTAATACCAAACCTGAGATTCTTCCTATAACATGAGATGTGATATCTCAATGCTTCTAATACCAAACCTGAGACCCTCCCTTTAGCATGAGATGTGATATCCGACTCCTTCCCATTCCAATCCTGAGACCCTTCTGATAGCATGAGATATGATATCTCAATGCCTCTAATACCAAACCTGAGATTCTTCCTATAACATGAGATGTGATATCTCAATGCTTCTAATACCAAACCTGAGACCCTCCCTTTAGCATGAGATGTGATATCCGACTCCTTCCCATTCCAATCCCGAGACCCTTCTGATAGCATGAGATGTGATATCTCAATGCCTCTAATACCAAACCTAAGATCCTTCCGATAGCATGAGATGTGATATCTCAATGCTTCTAATACCAAACCTGAGATCCTGCCTATAACATGAGATGTGATATCCAAATCCTTCCCCTTCCAAACCTGAGACCCTCCCTTTAGCATGAGATGTGATATCCAACTCCTTCCCATTCCAATCCTGAGATCCTTCTGATAGCATGAGATGTGATATCTCAATGCCTGTAATACCAAACCTGATATCCTACCTCTAACATGAAATGTGATATCCAACTCCTTCCCCTTCCAAACCTGAGAGCCTTCCTATAGCATGAGATGTGATATCCAAGTCCTTCCCATTCCAATCCTGAGACCCTTCATATAACATGAGATGTGATATCCAACTCCTTCCCATTCCAACCTGAGACCCTTCCTATAGCATGAGATGGGATATCCAACTCCTTCCAAATCCAATCCTGATACCCTTCCGATAGCATGAGATGTGATATCCCAATGCTTCTACAAAACCTGAGACCCGTACATGGCATGAGATGTGATATCAAACTCCTTCCCATTCCAATCCTGAGACCCTTCCTATAGCTTGAGATGTGATATCCAACTCCTTCCCATTCCAATTCTGAGACCCTTCCTATAGCATGAGATGTGATATCTCAATGCTTCTAATACCAAACCTGAGACCCTTCCTATAACATGAGATGTGATATCCAAGTCCTTCCCATTCCAATCCTGAGACCCTTCCTATAGCATGAGATGTGATATCTCAATGCTTCTAATACCAAACCTGAGACCCTTCCTATAACATGAGATGTGATATCCAAGTCCTTCCCATTCCAATCCTGAGACCCTTCCTATAGCTTGAGATGTGATATCCAACTCCTTCCCATTCCAATTCTGAGACCCGTCCTATACCATGAGATGTGATATCTCAATGCTTCTAATACCAAACCTGAGACCCTTCCTATAACGAGATGGGATATCCAACTCCTTCCCATTCCAATCCTGAGACCCTTCCGATAGCAGAGATGTGATATCTCAATGCTTATACCAAACCTGAGACCCTTCCTATGGCATGAGATGTCATATACAACTCCTTCCGATTCCAAACCTGAGACCCTTCCTATAGCATGAGATGGGATATCTCAATGCTTATACCAAACCTGAGACCCTAGCTATAGCATGAGATGTGATATCCAACTCCTTCCCATTCCAATCCTGAGACCCTTCCTATAGCTTGAGATATGATATCCAACTCCCTCCCATTCCAATCCTGAGACCCTTCCTATAGCTTGAGATGTGATATCCAACTCCTTCCCATTCCAATCCTGAGACCCTTCCTATAGCATGAGATGTGATATCTCAATGCTTCTAATACCAAACCTGAGATCCTTCCTATAACATGACATGTGATATCCAAATCCTTCCACTTCCAAACCTGAGACCCTCCCTTTAGCATGAGATGTGATATCCGACTCCTTCCCATTCCAATCCTGGGACCCTTCTGATTACTTTATCATGAGATGTGATATCCAACTCCTTCCCATTCCAATCCTGAGACCCTTCCTATAGCATGAGATGTGATATCTCAATGCTTCTAATACCAAACCTGAGACCCTTCCTATAACATGAGATGTGATATCCAAGTCCTTCCCATTCCAATCCTGAGACCCTTCCTATAGCTTGAGATGTGATATCCAACTCCTTCCCATTCCAATTCTGAGACCCGTCCTATACCATGAGATGTGATATCTCAATGCTTCTAATACCAAACCTGAGACCCTTCCTATAACATGAGATGTGATATCCAAGTCCTTCCCATTCCAATCCTGAGACCCTTCCTATAGCTTGAGATGTGATATCCAACTCCTTCCCATTCCAATTCTGAGACCCGTCCTATACCATGAGATGTGATATCTCAATGCTTCTAATACCAAACCTGAGACCCTTCCTATAACGAGATGGGATATCCAACTCCTTCCCATTCCAATCCTGAGACCCTTCCGATAGCAGAGATGTGATATCTCAATGCTTATACCAAACCTGAGACCCTTCCTATGGCATGAGATGTCATATACAACTCCTTCCGATTCCAAACCTGAGACCCTTCCTATAGCATGAGATGGGATATCTCAATGCTTATACCAAACCTGAGACCCTAGCTATAGCATGAGATGTGATATCCAACTCCTTCCCATTCCAATCCTGAGACCCTTCCTATAGCTTGAGATATGATATCCAACTCCTTCCCATTCCAATCCTGAGACCCTTCCTATAGCTTGAGATGTGATATCCAACTCCTTCCCATTCCAATCCTGAGACCCTTCCTATAGCATGAGATGTGATATCTCAATGCTTCTAATACCAAACCTGAGATCCTTCCTATAACATGACATGTGATATCCAAATCCTTCCACTTCCAAACCTGAGACCCTCCCTTTAGCATGAGATGTGATATCCGACTCCTTCCCATTCCAATCCTGAGACCCTTCTGATTACTTTATCATGAGATGTGATATCCAACTCCTTCCCATTCCAATCCTGAGACCCTTCCTATAGCATGAGATGTGATATCTCAATGCTTCTAATACCAAACCTGAGACCCTTCCTATAACATGAGATGTGATATCCAAGTCCTTCCCATTCCAATCCTGAGACCCTTCCTATAGCTTGAGATGTGATATCCAACTCCTTCCCATTCCAATTCTGAGACCCGTCCTATACCATGAGATGTGATATCTCAATGCTTCTAATACCAAACCTGAGACCCTTCCTATAACGAGATGGGATATCCAACTCCTTCCCATTCCAATCCTGAGACCCTTCCGATAGCAGAGATGTGATATCTCAATGCTTATACCAAACCTGAGACCCTTCCTATGGCATGAGATGTCATATACAACTCCTTCCGATTCCAAACCTGAGACCCTTCCTATAGAATGAGATGGGATATCTCAATGCTTATACCAAACCTGAGACCCTAGCTATAGCATGAGATGTGATATCCAACTCCTTCCCATTCCAATCCTGAGACCCTTCCTATAGCTTGAGATGTGATATCCAACTCCTTCCCATTCCAATCCTGAGACCCTTCCTATAGCTTGAGATGTGATATCCAACTCCTTCCCATTCCAATCCTGAGACCCTTCCTATAGCATGAGATGTGATATCTCAATGCTTCTAATACCAAACCTGAGATCCTTCCTATAACATGACATGTGATATCCAAATCCTTCCACTTCCAAACCTGAGACCCTCCCTTTAGCATGAGATGTGATATCCGACTCCTTCCCATTCCAATCCTGAGATCGTTCTGATTACTTTATCATGAGATGTGATATCCAACTCCTTCCCATTCCAATCCTGAGACCCTTCCGATATCATGAGATTTGTTATCTCAATGCTTCTAATATCAAACTTGACACCCTCCCTATAGCATGAGATGTGATATCCAAGTCCTTCCCATTCCAATCCTGAGACCCTTCCTATAGCATGATATGTGATATCTCAATGCTTCTAATACCAAACCTGAGACCCTTCCTATAACATGAGATGGGATATCCAACTCCTTCCCATTCCAATCCTGAGACCCTTCCGATAGCAGAGATGTGATATCTCAATGCTTATACCAAACCTGAGACCCTTCCAATAGCATGAGATGTGATGTCTCAATGCTTCTAATACAAAACCTGAGGCCCTTCCTATAGCAAGTGATGTGATATCCAACTCCTTCCCATTCCAATCCTGAGACCCTTCCGATAGCAGAGATGTGATATCTCAATGCTTATACCAAACCTGAGACCCTTCCTTTAGCATGAGATGTGATATCCAAATATCACTTCTCATGCTATAGGAAGTGTCTCAGGATTGGAATGGGAAGGAGTTGGATATCACATCTCATGTTATAGGAAGGATCTCAGGTTTGGTATTAGAAGCATTGAGACATCACATCTCATGCTATAGGAAGGGTATCAGGATTGGTATAAGCATTGAGATATCACATCTCTGCTATCGGAAGGGTCTCAGGATTGGAATGGGAAGGAGTTGGATATCCCATCTCGTTATAGGAGGGGTCTCAGGTTCGGTATTAGAAGCATTGAGATATCACATCTCATGGTATAGGAGGGGTCTCAGGTTTGGTATTAGAAGCATTGAGATATCACATCTCATGCTATAGGAAGGGTCTCAGGATTGGAATGGGAAGGACTTGGATATCACATCTCATGTTATACGAAGGGTCTCAGGTTTGGTATTAGAAGCATTGAGATATCACATCTCATGCTATAGGAAGGGTCTCAGGTTTGGAACGGGAAGGAGTTGGATATCACATCTCATGTTATAGGAAGGGTCTCAGGTGTGGTATAAGCATTCAGATATCACATCTCTGCTATCGGAAGTGTCTCAGGAATGGAATGGGAAGGAGTTGGATATCCCATCTCATGCTATAGGAAGGGTCTCAGGATTGGAATGGGAAGGAGTTTGATATCACATCTCATGCCATGTATGGGTCTCAGGTTTTGTAGAAGCATTGGGATATCACATCTCATGCTATCGGAAGGGTATCAGGATTGGATTTGGAAGGAGTTGGATATCCCATCTCATGCTATCGGAAGGGTATCAGGATTGGATTTGGAAGGAGTTGGATATCCCATCTCATGCTATAGGAAGGGTCTCAGGTTGGAATGGGAAGGAGTTGGATATCACATCTCATGCTATAGGAAGGCTCTCAGGTTTGGAAGGGGAAGGAGTTGGATATCACATTTCATGTTAGAGGTAGGATCTCAGGTTTGGTATTAGAGGCATTGAGATATCACATCTCATGCTATCAGAAGGATCTCAGGATTGGAATGGGAAGGAGTTGGATATCACATCTCATGCTAAAGGGACGGTCTCAGGTTTGGAAGGGGAAGGATTGGGATATCACATCTCA
Organism: Ambystoma mexicanum; assembly: GCF_040938575.1. Lineage (NCBI taxonomy): Eukaryota > Metazoa > Chordata > Amphibia > Caudata > Ambystomatidae > Ambystoma > Ambystoma mexicanum. The sequence continues at coordinate 1,151,614,360 of NC_090934.1, forward strand.
TGTTATGGGAAGGATCTCAGGTTTGATGCTAGAAGCATTGATATATCACATCTCATGCTATCAGAAGGGTCTCAGGATTGGAATGGGAAGGAGTCGGATATCACATCTCATGCTAAAGGGAGGGTCTCAGGTTTGGTATTAGAAGCATTGAGATATCACATCTCATGTTATAGGAAGAATCTCAGGATTGGTATTAGGGGCATTGAGATATCACATCTCATGCTATCAGAAGGGTCTCAGGATTGGAATGGGAAGGAGTCAGATATCACATCTCATGCTAAAGGGAGGGTCTCAGGTTTGGTATTAGAAGCATTGAGATATCACATCTCATGTTATAGGAAGAATCTCAGGTTTGGTATTAGAGGCATTGAGATATCACATCTCATGCTATAGGACGGGTCTCAGAATTGGAATGGGAAGGAGTTGGATATCACATCTCAAGCTATAAGAAGGGTCTCAGGATTGGAATAGGAAGGACTTGGATATCACATCTCATGTTATAGGAAGGGTCTCAGGTTTGGTATTAGAAGCATTGAGATATCACATCTCATGCTATAGGAAGGGTCTCAGGATTGGAATGCGAAGGACTTGGATATCACATCTCATGTTATAGGAAGGGTCTCAGGTTTGGTATTAGAAGCATTGAGATATCACATCTCATGCTATAGGAAGGGTCTCAGGATTGGAATGGGAAGGACTTGGATATCACATCTCATGATAAAGGAAGGGTCTAAGGTTTGGAAGGGGAAGGATTTGGATATCACATCTCATGTTATGGGACCGGTCTCAGGTTTGGTATTAGAAGCATTGAGATATCAAGTCTCATTGTATAGGACAGGTCTCAGAATTGGAATGGGAAGGAGTTGGATATCACATCTCATGCCATGTATGGGTCTCAGGTTTTGTAGAAGCATTGAGATATCACATCTCATGCTATCGGAAGGGTATCAGGATTGGATTTGGAAGGAGTTGGATATCCCATCTCATGCTAGAGGAAGGGTCTCAGGTTGGAATGGGAAGGAGTTGGATATCACTTCTCATGTTATAGGAAGGGTCTCAGGATTGGAATGGGAAGGACTTGGATATCACATCTCATGCTATAGGAAGGCTCTCAGGTTTGGAAGGGGAAGGAGTTGGATATCACATTTAATGTTAGAGGTAGGATCTCAGGTTTGGCATTAGAGGCATTGAGATATCACATCTCATGCTATCAGAAGGGTCTCAGGATTGGAATGGGAAGGAGTTGGATATCACATCTCATGCTAAAGGGAGGGTCTCAGCTTTGGAAGGGGAAGGATTTGGAGATCACATCTCATGTTATAGGAAGGATCTCAGGTTTGGTATTAGAAGCATTGAGATATCACATCTCATGCTATCGGAAGGATCTCAGGTTTGGTATTAGAGGCATTGAGATATCACATCTCATGCTATCAGAAGGGTCTCAGGATTGGAATGGGAAGGAGTCGGATATCACATCTCATGCTAAAGGGAGGGTCTCAGGTTTGGAAGTGGAAGGATTTGGATATCACATCTCATGTTATAGGAAGGATCTCAGGTTTGGTATTAGAAGCATTGAGATATCACAACTCATGCTATAGGAAGGGTCTCAGGATTGGAATGGGAAGGAGTTGGATATCACATCTCAAGCTATAGGAAGGGTCTCAGGATTGGAATGGGAAGTAGTTGGATATCACATCTCAAGCTACAGGAAGGGTCTCAGGATTGGAATGGGAAGGAGTTGGATATCACATCTCATGCTATAGGAAGGGTCTCAGGTTTGGTATAATCATTGAGATATCCCATCTAATGCTATAGGAAGGGTCTCAGGTTTGGAATCGGATGGAGTTGTATATGACATCTCATGCCATAGGAAGGGTCTCAGGTTTGGTATAAGCATTGAGATATCACATCTCTGCTATCAGAAGGGTCTCAGGATTGGAATGGGAAGGAGTTGGATATCCCATCTCGTTATAGGAAGGGTCTCAGGTTTGGTATTAGAAGCATTGAGATATCATATCTCATGGTATAGGACGGGTCTCAGAATTGGAATGGGAAGGAGTTGGATATCACATCTCAAGCTATTGGAAGGGTCTCAGGATTGGAATGGGAAGGACTTGGATATCACATCTCATGATATAGGAAGGGTCTCAGGATTGGAATGGGAAGGACTTGGATATCACATCTCATGTTATAGGAAGGGTCTCAGGTTTGGTATTAGAAGCATTGAGATATCACATCTCATGCTATAGGAAGGGTCTCAGGATTGGAATGGGAAGGACTTGGATATCACATCTCATGCTATAGGAAGGGTCTCAGAATTGGAATGGGAAGGAGTTGGATATCACATCTCAAGCTATAGGAAGGGTCTCAGGTTTGTTATTAGAAACATTGAGATATCACATCTCATGCTATAGGAAGGGTTTCAGGATTGGAATGGGAAGGATTTGTATATCACATCTCATGCTAAAGGAAGGGTCTCAGGTTTGGAAGGGGAAGGATTTGGATATCATATCTCATGTTATAGGACGGGTCCCAGGTTTGGTATTAGAAGCATTGAGATATCACATCTCATGGTATAGGAAGGGTCTCAGGATTGGAATGGGAAGGAGTTGGATATCCCTCCTCATGCTATAGGAAGGGTCTCAGGTTGGAATGGGAAGGAGTTGGATATCACATCTCATGTTATAGGAAGGGTCTCAGGATTGGAATGGGAAGGATTTGGATATCACATCTCTTGCTATAGGAAGGGTCTCAGGTTTTTTATTAGAAACATTGAGATATCACATCTCATGCTATAGGAAGGGTTTCAGGATTGGAATGGGAAGTTTTGGATATCACATCTCATGCTAAAGGAAGGGTCTCAGGTTTGGAAGGGGAAGGATTTGGATATCATATCTCATGTTATAGGACGGGTCCCAGGTTTGGTATTAGAAGCTTTGAGATATCACATCTCATGCTATAGGAAGGGTCTCAGAATTGGAATGGGAAGGACTTGGATATCACATCTCATGTTATAGGAAGGGTCTCAGGTTTGGTATTAGAAGCATTGAGATATCACATCTCATGCTATAGGAAGGGTCTCAGAATTGGAATGGGAAGGAGTTGGATATCACATCTCAAGCTATAGGAAGGGTCTCAGGATTGGAATGGGAAGGACTTGGATATCACATCTCATGTTATAGGAAGGGTCTCAGGTTTGGTATTAGAAGCATTGAGATATCACATCTCATGCTATAGGAAGGGTCTCAGGATTGGAATGGGAAGGACTTGGATATAACAAATCTCATGTTATAGGAAGGGTCTCAGGTTTGGTATTAGAAGCATTGAGATATCACATCTCATGCTATAGGAAGGGTCTCAGAATTGGAATGGGAAGGAGTTGGATATCACATCTCAAGCTATAGGAAGGGTCTCAGGATTGGAATGGGAAGGAGTTTGATATCACATCTCATGCCATGTATGGGTCTCAGGTTTTGTAGAAGCATTGGGATATCACATCTCATGCTATCGGCAGGGTATCAGGATTGGATTTGGAAGGAGTTGGATATCCCATCTCATGCTATAGGAAGGGTCTCAGGTTGGAATAGGAAGGAGTTGGATATCACATCTCATGTTATAGGAAGGGTCTCAGGATTGGAATGGGAAGGACTTGGATGTCACATCTCATGCTATAGGAAGGCTCTCAGGTTTGGAAGGGGAAGGAGTTGGATATCACATTTCATGTTAGAGGTAGGATCTCAGGTTTGGTATTAGAGGCATTGAGATATCACATCTCATGCTATCAGAAGGATCTCAGGATTGGAATGGGAAGGAGTTGGATATCACATCTCATGCTATAGGAAGGGTCTCAGGTTTTTTATTAGAAACATTGAGATATCACATCTCATGCTATAGGAAGGGTTTCAGGATTGGAATGGGAAGTTTTGGATATCACATCTCATGCTAAAGGAAGGGTCTCAGGTTTGGAAGGGGAAGGATTTGGATATCATATCTCATGTTATAGGACGGGTCCCAGGTTTGGTATTAGAAGCTTTGAGATATCACATCTCATGCTATAGGAAGGGTCTCAGAATTGGAATGGGAAGGACTTGGATATCACATCTCATGTTATAGGAAGGGTCTCAGGTTTGGTATTAGAAGCATTGAGATATCACATCTCATGCTATAGGAAGGGTCTCAGAATTGGAATGGGAAGGAGTTGGATATCACATCTCAAGCTATAGGAAGGGTCTCAGGATTGGAATGGGAAGGACTTGGATATCACATCTCATGTTATAGGAAGGGTCTCAGGTTTGGTATTAGAAGCATTGAGATATCACATCTCATGCTATAGGAAGGGTCTCAGGATTGGAATGGGAAGGACTTGGATATAACAAATCTCATGTTATAGGAAGGGTCTCAGGTTTGGTATTAGAAGCATTGAGATATCACATCTCATGCTATAGGAAGGGTCTCAGAATTGGAATGGGAAGGAGTTGGATATCACATCTCAAGCTATAGGAATGGTCTCAGGATTGGAATGGGAAGGAGTTTGATATCACATCTCATGCCATGTATGGGTCTCAGGTTTTGTAGAAGCATTGGGATATCACATCTCATGCTATCGGCAGGGTATCAGGATTGGATTTGGAAGGAGTTGGATATCCCATCTCATGCTATAGGAAGGGTCTCAGGTTGGAATAGGAAGGAGTTGGATATCACATCTCATGTTATAGGAAGGGTCTCAGGATTGGAATGGGAAGGACTTGGATGTCACATCTCATGCTATAGGAAGGCTCTCAGGTTTGGAAGGGGAAGGAGTTGGATATCACATTTCATGTTAGAGGTAGGATCTCAGGTTTGGTATTAGAGGCATTGAGATATCACATCTCATGCTATCAGAAGGATCTCAGGATTGGAATGGGAAGGAGTTGGATATCACATCTCATGCTAAAGGGAGGGTCTCAGGTTTGGAAGGGGAAGGATTTGGATATCACATCTCATGTTATAGGAAGGATCTCAGGTTTGGTATTAGAAGCATTGAGATATCACATCTCATGCTATCGGAAGGATCTCAGGTTTGGTATTAGAGGCATTGAGATATCACATCTCATGCTATCAGAAGGGTCTCAAGATTGGAATGGGAAGGAGTCGGATATCACATCTCATGCTAAAGGGAGGGTCTCAGGTTTGGTATTAGAAGCATTGAGATATCACATCTCATGTTATAGGAAGAATCTCAGGTTTGGTATTAGAGGCATTGAGATATCACATCTCATGCTATAGGAAGGGTCTCAGGATTGGAATGGGAAGGAGTTGGATATCACATCTCATGCTAAAGGAAGGGTCTCAGTTTTGGTAGAAGCATTGAGATATCACATCTCATGGTATAGGAAGGGTCTCAGGATTGGAATGGGAAGGAGTTGGATATCACATCTCATCCAATAGGAAGGATCTCAGGATTGGAATGGGAAGGATTTGGATGTCACATCTCTTGCTATAGTAAGGGTCTCAGGTTTGTTATTAGAAACATTGAGATATCACATCTCATGCTATAGGAAGGGTTTCAGGATTGGAATGGGAAGGATTTGTATATCACATCTCATGCTAAAGGAAGGGTCTCAGGTTTGGAAGGGGAAGGATTTGGATATCATATCTCATGTTATAGGACGGGTCCCAGGTTTCGTATTAGAAGCATTGAGAAATCACATCTCATGGTATAGGAAGGGTCTCAGGATTGGAATGGGAAGGACTTGGATATCACATCTCATGCTATAGGAAGGCTCTCAGGTTTGGAAGGGGAAGGAGTTGGATATCACATTTAATGTTAGAGGTAGGATCTCAGGTTTGGTATTAGAGGCATTGAGATATCACATCTCATGCTATCAGAAGGGTCTCAGGATTGGAATGGGAAGGAGTTGGATATCACATCTCATGCTAAAGGGAGGGTCTCAGCTTTGGAAGGGGAAGGATTTGGAGATCACATCTCATGTTATAGGAAGGATCTCAGGTTTGGTATTAGAAGCATTGAGATATCACATCTCATGCTATCGGAAGGGTCTCAGAATTGGAATGGGAAGGAGTTGGCTATCACATCTCAAGCTATAGGAAGGGTCTCAGGATTGGAATGGGAAGGAGTTTGATATCACATCTCATGCCATGTATGGGTCTCAGGTTTTGTTGAAGCATTGGGATATCACATCTCATGCTATCGGAAGGGTATCAGGATTGGATTTGGAAGGAGTTGGATATCCCATCTCATGCTATAGGAAGGGTCTCAGGTTGGAATGGGAAGGAGTTGGATATCACATCTCATGCTATCAGAAGGGTCTCAGGATTGGAATGGGAAGGAGTCGGATATCACATCTCATGCTAAAGGGAGGGTCTCAGGTTTGGTATTAGAAGCATTGAGATATCACATCTCATGTTATAGGAAGAATCTCAGGTTTGGTATTAGAGGCATTGAGATATCACATCTCATGCTTTAGGACGGTTCTCAGAATTGGAATGGGAAGGAGTTGGATATCACATCTCAAGCAATAAGAAGGGTCTCAGGATTGGAATGGGAAGGACTTGGATATCACATCTCATGTTATAGGAAGGGTCTCAGGTTTGGTATTAGAAGCATTGAGATATCACATCTCATGCTATAGGAAGGGTCTCAGGATTGGAATGGAAAGGACTTGGATATCACATCTCATGTTATAGGAAGGGTCTCAGGTTTGGTATTAGAAGCATTGAGATATCACATCTCATGCTATAGGAAGGGTCTCAGGATTGGAATGGGAAGGACTTGGATATCACATCTCATGCTATAGGAAGGATCTCAGTATTGGAATGGGAAGGAGTTGGATATCACATCTCAAGCTATAAGAAGGGTCTCAGGATTGGAATGGGAAGGACTTGGATATCACATCTCATGTTATAGGAAGGGTCTCAGGTTTGGTATTAGAAGCATTGAGATATCACATCTCATGTTATAGGAAGAATCTCAGGTTTGGTATTAGAGGCATTGAGATATCACATCTCATGCTATAGGAAGGGTCTCAGGATTGGAATGGGAAGGAGTTGGATATCACATCTCATGCTAAAGGAAGGGTCTCAGTTTTGGTAGAAGCATTGAGATATCACATCTCATGGTATAGGAAGGGTCTCAGGATTGGAATGGGAAGGAGTTGGATATCACATCTCATCCAATAGGAAGGATCTCAGGATTGGAATGGGAAGGATTTGGATGTCACATCTCTTGCTATAGTAAGGGTCTCAGGTTTGTTATTAGAAACATTGAGATATCACATCTCATGCTATAGGAAGGGTTTCAGGATTGGAATGGGAAGGATTTGTATATCACATCTCATGCTAAAGGAAGGGTCTCAGGTTTGGAAGGGGAAGGATTTGGATATCATATCTCATGTTATAGGACGGGTCCCAGGTTTCGTATTAGAAGCATTGAGAAATCACATCTCATGGTATAGGAAGGGTCTCAGGATTGGAATGGGAAGGACTTGGATATCACATCTCATGCTATAGGAAGGCTCTCAGGTTTGGAAGGGGAAGGAGTTGGATATCACATTTAATGTTAGAGGTAGGATCTCAGGTTTGGTATTAGAGGCATTGAGATATCACATCTCATGCTATCAGAAGGGTCTCAGGATTGGAATGGGAAGGAGTTGGATATCACATCTCATGCTAAAGGGAGGGTCTCAGCTTTGGAAGGGGAAGGATTTGGAGATCACATCTCATGTTATAGGAAGGATCTCAGGTTTGGTATTAGAAGCATTGAGATATCACATCTCATGCTATCGGAAGGGTCTCAGAATTGGAATGGGAAGGAGTTGGATATCACATCTCAAGCTATAGGAAGGGTCTCAGGATTGGAATGGGAAGGAGTTTGATATCACATCTCATGCCATGTATGGGTCTCAGGTTTTGTTGAAGCATTGGGATATCACATCTCATGCTATCGGAAGGGTATCAGGATTGGATTTGGAAGGAGTTGGATATCCCATCTCATGCTATAGGAAGGGTCTCAGGTTGGAATGTTAAGGAGTTGGATATCACATCTCATGCTATCAGAAGGGTCTCAGGATTGGAATGGGAAGGAGTCGGATATCACATCTCATGCTAAAGGGAGGGTCTCAGGTTTGGTATTAGAAGCATTGAGATATCACATCTCATGTTATAGGAAGAATCCCAGGTTTGGTATTAGAGGCATTGAGATATCACATCTCATGCTATAGGACGGGTCTCAGAATTGGAATGGGAAGGACTTGGATATCACATCTCATGTTATAGGAAGGGTCTCAGGTTTGGTATTAGAAGCATTGAGATATCACATCTCATGCTATAGGAAGGGTCTCAGGATTGGAATGGGAAGGACTTGGATATCACATCTCATGTTATAGGAAGGGTCTCAGGTTTGGTATTAGAAGCATTGAGATATCACATCTCATGCTATAGGAAGGGTCTCAGGATTGGAATGGGAAGGACTTGGATATCACATCTCATGCTATAGGAAAGATCTCAGTATTGGAATGGGAAGGAGTTGGATATCACATCTCAAGCTATAAGAAGGGTCTCAGGATTGGAATGGGAAGGACTTGGATATCACATCTCATGTTATAGGAAGGGTCTCAGGTTTGGTATTAGAAGCATTGAGATATCACATCTCATGCTATAGGAAGGGTCTCAGGATTGGAATGGGAAGGACTTGGATATCACATCTCATGCTATAGGACGGGTCTCAGAATTGGAATGGGAAGGAGTTGGATATCACATCTCAAGCTATAAGAAGGGTCTCAGGATTGGAATGGGAAGGACTTGGATATCACATCTCATGTTATAGGAAGGGTCTCAGGTTTGGTATTAGAAGCATTGAGATATCACATCTCATGCTATAGGAAGGGTCTCAGGATTGGAATGGGAAGGACTTGGATATCACATCTCATGCTATAGGAAGGGTCTCAGGATTGGAATGGGAAGGACTTGGATATCACATCTCATGATAAAGGAAGGGTCTAAGGTTTGGAAGGGGAAGGATTTGGATATCACATCTCATGATATAGGACCGGTCTCAGGTTTGGTATTAGAAGCATTGAGATATCAAGTCTCATTGTATAGGACGGGTCTCAGAATTGGAATGGGAAGGAGTTGGATATCACATCTCAAGCTATAGGAAGGGTCTCAGGATTGGAATGGGAAGGAGTTTGATATGACATCTAATGCCATGTATGGGTCTCAGGTTTTGTAGAAGCATTGAGATATCACATCTCATGCTATCGGAAGGGTATCAGGATTGGATTTGGAAGGAGTTGGATATCCCATCTCATGCTATAGGAAGGGTCTCAGGTTGGAATGGGAAGGAGTTGGATATCACATCTCATGTTATAGGAAGGGTCTCAGGATTGGAATGGGAAGGACTTGGATATCACATCTCATGCTATAGGAAGGCTCTCAGGTTTGGAAGGGGAAGGAGTTGGATATCACATTTCATGTTAGAGGTAGGATCTCAGGTTTGGTATTAGAGGCATTGAGATATCACATCTCATGCTATCAGAAGGGTCTCAGGATTGGAATGGGAAGGAGTTGGATATCACATCTCATGCTAAAGGGAGGGTCTCAGCTTTGGAAGGGGAAGGATTTGGAGATCACATCTCATGTTATAGGAAGGATCTCAGGTTTGGTATTAGAAGCATTGAGATATCACATCTCAAGCTATCGGAAGGATCTCAGGTTTGGTATTAGAGGCATTGAGATATCACATCTCCTGCTATCAGAAGTGTCTCAGGATTGGAATGGGAAGGAGTCGGATATCACATCTCATGCTAAAGGGAGGGTCTCAGGTTTGGAAGTGGAAGGATTTGGATATCACATCTCATGTTATAGGAAGGATCTCAGGTTTGGTATTAGAAGCATTGAGATATCACATCTCATGCTATAGGAAGGGTCTCAGGATTGGAATGGGAAGGAGTTGGATATCACATCTCAAGCTATAGGAAGGGTCTCAGGATTGGAATGGGAAGTAGTTGGATATCACATCTCAAGCTATAGGAAGGGTCTCAGGATTGGAATGGGAAGGAGTTGGATATCACATCTCATGCTATAGGAAGGGTCTCAGGTTTGGTATAAGCATTGAGATATCCCATCTCATGCTATAGGAAGGGTCTCACGTTTGGAATCGGACGGAGTTGTATATGACATCTCATGCCATAGGAAGGGTCTCAGGTTTGGTATAAGCATTGAGATATCACATCTCTGGTATCGGAAGGGTCTCAGGATTGGAATGGGAAGGAGTTGGATATCCCATCTCGTTATAGGAAGGGTCTCAGGTTTGGTATTAGAAGCATTGAGATATCACATCTCATGGTATAGGACGGGTCTCAGAATTGGAATGGGAAGGAGTTGGATATCACATCTCAAGCTATAGGAAGGGTCTCAGGATTGGAATGGGAAGGACTTGGATATCACATCTCATGTTATAGGAAGGGTCTCAGGTTTGGTATTAGAAGCATTGAGATGTGATATCTCAATGCTTATACCAAACCTGAGACCCTTCCTATATCATGAGATGTGATATCCAACTACTTCCCATTCCAATCCTGAGTCCCTTCCTATAGCATGAGATGTGATATCTCAATGCTTCTAATACCAAACCTGAGACCCTTCCTATAGCTTGAGATGTGCTATCAAACTGCTTCCCATTCCAATCATGTGATAGCTTGAGATTTGATATCCAACTCCTTCCCATTCCAATCCTGAGACCCTTCCTATACCATGAGATGTGATATCTCAATGCTTCTAATACCAAACCTGAGACCTGTCCTAAAACATGAGATGTGAGATCCAAATCCTTCCCCTTCCAAACCTGAGACACTTCCTATAGCTTGAGATGTGATATCAAACTCCTTCCCATTCCAATCCTGAGATAGCTTGAGATGTGATATCCAACTCCTTCCCATTCCAATCCTGAGACCCTTCCGATAGCATGAAATGTGATATCTCAATGCTTCTAATATCAAAACTGAGACCCTCCCTATAGCATGAGATGTGATATCTAAGTCCTTCCCATTCCTATCCTGAGACCCTTCCGATAGCAGAGATGTGATATCTCAATGCTTATACCAAACCTGAGACCCTTCCTATGGCATGAGATGTGATATCCAACTCCTTCCCATTCCAATCCTGAGACCCTTCCTATAGCATGAGATGTGATATCTCAATGCTTCTATCAAACCTGAGTCCCTTCCTTTAGCATGAGATGTGATATCCAACTTCTTACCATTCCAATCCTGAGACCCTTCCTATAGCATGAGATGTGATATCTCAAAGCTTCTAATACCAAACCTGGGACCCGTCCTATAACATGAGATATGATATCCAAATCCTTCCCCTTCCAAACCTGAGACCCTTCCTATAGCATGAGATGTGATATCTCAATGCTTATACCAAACCTGAGACCCTTCCTATAGCATGAGATGTGATACCCAACTCCTTCCCATTCCAATCCTGAGACCCTTCCTATACCATGAGACTTGATATCTCAATGCTTCTAATACCAAACCTGAGACCAGTCCTATAACATGAGATGTGATACCGAAATCCTTCCCCTTCCAAACCTGAGACCCTTCCTATAGCATGAGATGGGATATCTCAATGCTTATACCAAACCTGAGACCCTTCCTATAGCATGAGATGTGATATACAACTCCTTCCCATTCCAATCCCGAGACCCTTCCTATAGCTTGAGATGTGATATCCAACTCCTTCCCATTCCAATCCTGAGACCCTTCCTATAGCTTGAGATGTGATATCCAACTCCTTCCCTTTCCAAACCTGAGAGCCTATCTATAGCATGAGATGTGACATCCAAGTCCTTCCCATTCCAATCCTGAGCCCCTTCCTATAGCATGAGATGTGATATCTCAATGCTTCTAATACCAAACCTGAGACCCTTCCTATAGCATGAGATGTGATATCCAACTACTTCCCATTCCAATCCTGAGACCCTTCCTATAGCATGAGATGTGATATCCAACTCCTTCCATTCCAATCCCGAGACCCGTCCTATAGCATGAGATGTGATATCTCAATGCTTATACCAAACCTGAGACCCTTCCTTTAGCATGAGATGTGATATCCAAATGTCACTTCTCATGCTATAGGAAGTGTCTCAGGATTGGAATGGGAAGGAGTTGGATATCACATCTCATGTTATAGGAAGGATCTCAGGTTTGGTATTAGAAGCATTGAGACATCACATCTCATGCTATAGGAAGGGTATCAGGATTGGTATAAGCATTGAGATATCACATCTCTGCTATCGGAAGGGTCTCAGGATTGGAATGGGAAGGAGTTGGATATCCCATCTCGTTATAGGAGGGGTCTCAGGTTCGGTATTAGAAGCATTGAGATATCACATCTCATGGTATAGGAGGGGTCTCAGGTTTGGTATTAGAAGCATTGAGATATCACATCTCATGCTATAGGAAGGGTCTCAGGATTGGAATGGGAAGGACTTGGATATCACATCTCATGTTATACGAAGGGTCTCAGGTTTGGTATTAGAAGCATTGAGATATCACATCTCATGCTATAGGAAGGGTCTCAGAATTGGAATGGGAAGGAGTTGGATATCACATCTCATGTTATAGGAAGGGTCTCAGGTGTGGTATAAGCATTCAGATATCACATCTCTGCTATCGGAAGTGTCTCAGGATTGGAATGGGAAGGAGTTGGATATCCCATCTCATGCTATAGGAAGGGTCTCAGGATTGGAATGGGAAGGAGTTTGATATCACATCTCATGCCATGTATGGGTCTCAGGTTTTGTAGAAGCATTGGGATATCACATCTCATGCTATCGGAAGGGTATCAGGATTGGATTTGGAAGGAGTTGGATATCCCATCTCATGCTATCGGAAGGGTATCAGGATTGGATTTGGAAGGAGTTGGATATCCCATCTCATGCTATAGGAAGGGTCTCAGGTTGGAATGGGAAGGAGTTGGATATCACATCTCATGCTATAGGAAGGCTCTCAGGTTTGGAAGGGGAAGGAGTTGGATATCACATTTCATGTTAGAGGTAGGATCTCAGGTTTGGTATTAGAGGCATTGAGATATCACATCTCATGCTATCAGAAGGATCTCAGGATTGGAATGGGAAGGAGTTGGATATCACATCTCATGCTAAAGGGACGGTCTCAGGTTTGGAAGGGGAAGGATTGGGATATCACATCTCATGTTATGGGAAGGATCTCAGGTTTGATGCTAGAAGCATTGATATATCACATCTCATGCTATCAGAAGGGTCTCAGGATTGGAATGGGAAGGAGTCGGATATCACATCTCATGCTAAAGGGAGGTTCTCAGGTTTGGTATTAGAAGCATTGAGATATCACATCTCATGTTATAGGAAGAATCTCAGGATTGGTATTAGAGGCATTGAGATATCACATCTCATGCTATCAGAAGGGTCTCAGGATTGGAATGGGAAGGAGTCAGATATCACATCTCATGCTAAAGGGAGGGTCTCAGGTTTGGTATTAGAAGCATTGAGATATCACATCTCATGTTATAGGAAGAATCTCAGGTTTGGTATTAGAGGCATTGAGATATCACATCTCATGCTATAGGACGGGTCTCAGAATTGGAATGGGAAGGAGTTGGATATCACATCTCAAGCTATAAGAAGGGTCTCAGGATTGGAATGGGAAGGACTTGGATATCACATCTCATGTTATAGGAAGGGTCTCAGGTTTGGTATTAGAAGCATTGAGATATCACATCTCATGCTATAGGAAGGGTCTCAGGATTGGAATGCGAAGGACTTGGATATCACATCTCATGTTATAGGAAGGGTCTCAGGTTTGGTATTAGAAGCATTGAGATATCACATCTCATGCTATAGGAAGGGTCTCAGGATTGGAATGGGAAGGACTTGGATATCACATCTCATGATAAAGGAAGGGTCTAAGGTTTGGAAGGGGAAGGATTTGGATATCACATCTCATGTTATGGGACCGGTCTCAGGTTTGGTATTAGAAGCATTGAGATATCAAGTCTCATTGTATAGGACGGGTCTCAGAATTGGAATGGGAAGGAGTTGGATATCCCATCTCAAGCTATAGGAAGGGTCTCAGGATTGGAATGGGAAGGACTTGGATATCACATCTCATGCCATGTATGGGTCTCAGGTTTTGTAGAAGCATTGAGATATCACATCTCATGCTATCGGAAGGGTATCAGGATTGGATTTGGAAGGAGTTGGATATCCCATCTCATGCTATAGGAAGGGTCTCAGGTTGGAATGGGAAGGAGTTGGATATCACTTCTCATGTTATAGGAAGGGTCTCAGGATTGGAATGGGAAGGACTTGGATATCACATCTCATGCTATAGGAAGGCTCTCAGGTTTGGAAGGGGAAGGAGTTGGATATCACATTTAATGTTAGAGGTAGGATCTCAGGTTTGGCATTAGAGGCATTGAGATATCACATCTCATGCTATCAGAAGGGTCTCAGGATTGGAATGGGAAGGAGTTGGATATCACATCTCATGCTAAAGGGAGGGTCTCAGCTTTGGAAGGGGAAGGATTTGGAGATCACATCTCATGTTATAGGAAGGATCTCAGGTTTGGTATTAGAAGCATTGAGATATCACATCTCATGCTATCGGAAGGATCTCAGGTTTGGTATTAGAGGCATTGAGATAACACATCTCATGCTATCAGAAGGGTCTCAGGATTGGAATGGGAAGGAGTCGGATATCACATCTCATGCTAAAGGGAGGGTCTCAGGTTTGGAAGTGGAAGGATTTGGATATCACATCTCATGTTATAGGAAGGATCTCAGGTTTGGTATTAGAAGCATTGAGATATCACAACTCATGCTATAGGAAGGGTCTCAGGATTGGAATGGGAAGGAGTTGGATATCACATCTCAAGCTATAGGAAGGGTCTCAGGATTGGAATGGGAAGTAGTTGGATATCACATCTCAAGCTATAGGAAGGGTCTCAGGATTGGAATGGGAAGGAGTTGGATATCACATCTCATGCTATAGGAAGGGTCTCAGGTTTGGTATAATCATTGAGATATCCCATCTCATGCTATAGGAAGGGTCTCAGGTTTGGAATCGGATGGAGTTGTATATGACATCTCATGCCATAGGAAGGGTCTCAGGTTTGGTATAAGCATTGAGATATCACATCTCTGCTATCAGAAGGGTCTCAGGATTGGAATGGGAAGGAGTTGGATATCCCATCTCGTTATAGGAAGGGTCTCAGGTTTGGTATTAGAAGCATTGAGATATCATATCTCATGGTATAGGACGGGTCTCAGAATTGGAATGGGAAGGAGTTGGATATCACATCTCAAGCTATAGGAAGGGTCTCAGGATTGGAATGGGAAGGACTTGGATATCACATCTCATGATATAGGAAGGGTCTCAGGTTTGGTATTAGAAGCATTGAGATATCACATCTCATGCTATAGGAAGGGTCTCAGGATTGGAATGGGAAGGACTTGGATATCACATCTCATGTTATAGGAAGGGTCTCAGGTTTGGTATTAGAAGCATTGAGATATCACATCTCATGCTATAGGAAGGGTCTCAGGATTGGAATGGGAAGGACTTGGATATCACATCTCATGCTATAGGAAGGGTCTCAGAATTGGAATGGGAAGGAGTTGGATATCACATCTCAAGCTATAGGAAGGGTCTCAGGTTTGTTATTAGAAACATTGAGATATCACATCTCATGCTATAGGAAGGGTTTCAGGATTGGAATGGGAAGGATTTGTATATCACATCTCATGCTAAAGGAAGGGTCTCAGGTTTGGAAGGGGAAGGATTTGGATATCATATCTCATGTTATAGGACGGGTCCCAGGTTTGGTATTAGAAGCATTGAGATATCACATCTCATGGTATAGGAAGGGTCTCAGGATTGGAATGGGAAGGAGTTGGATATCCCTTCTCATGCTATAGGAAGGGTCTCAGGTTGGAATGGGAAGGAGTTGGATATCACATCTCATGTTATAGGAAGGGTCTCAGGATTGGAATGGGAAGGATTTGGATATCACATCTCTTGCTATAGGAAGGGTCTCAGGTTTTATATTAGAAACATTGAGATATCACATCTCATGCTATAGGAAGGGTTTCAGGATTGGAATGGGAAGGATTTGGATATCACATCTCATGCTAAAGGAAGGGTCTCAGGTTTGGAAGGGGAAGGATTTGGATATCATATCTCATGTTATAGGTCGGGTCCCAGGTTTGGTATTAGAAGCTTTGAGATATCACATCTCATGCTATAGGAAGGGTCTCAGAATTGGAATGGGAAGGACTTGGATATCACATCTCATGTTATAGGAAGGGTCTCAGGTTTGGTATTAGAAGCATTGAGATATCACATCTCATGCTATAGGAAGGGTCTCAGAATTGGAATGGGAAGGAGTTGGATATCACATCTCAAGCTATAGGAAGGGTCTCAGGATTGGAATGGGAAGGACTTGGATATCACATCTCATGTTATAGGAAGGGTCTCAGGTTTGGTATTAGAAGCATTGAGATATCACATCTCATGCTATAGGAAGGGTCTCAGGATTGGAATGGGAAGGACTTGGATATAACAAATCTCATGTTATAGGAAGGGTCTCAGGTTTGGTATTAGAAGCATTGAGATATCACATCTCATGCTATAGGAAGGGTCTCAGAATTGGAATGGGAAGGAGTTGGATATCACATCTCAAGCTATAGGAAGGGTCTCAGGATTGGAATGGGAAGGAGTTTGATATCACATCTCATGCCATGTATGGGTCTCAGGTTTTGTAGAAGCATTGGGATATCACATCTCATGCTATCGGCAGGGTATCAGGATTGGATTTGGAAGGAGTTGGATATCCCATCTCATGCTATAGGAAGGGTCTCAGGTTGGAATAGGAAGGAGTTGGATATCACATCTCATGTTATAGGAAGGGTCTCAGGATTGGAATGGGAAGGACTTGGATGTCACATCTCATGCTATAGGAAGGCTCTCAGGTTTGGAAGGGGAAGGAGTTGGATATCACATTTCATGTTAGAGGTAGGATCTCAGGTTTGGTATTAGAGGGATTGAGATATCACATCTCATGCTATCAGAAGGATCTCAGGATTGGAATGGGAAGGAGTTGGATATCACATCTCATGCTAAAGGGAGGGTCTCAGGTTTGGAAGGGGAAGGATTTGGATATCACATCTCATGTTATAGGAAGGATCTCAGGTTTGGTATTAGAAGCATTGAGATATCACATCTCATGCTATCGGAAGGATCTCAGGTTTGGTATTAGAGGCATTGAGATATCACATCTCATGCTATCAGAAGGGTCTCAAGATTGGAATGGGAAGGAGTCGGATATCACATCTCATGCTAAAGGGAGGGTATCAGGTTTGGTATTAGAAGCATTGAGATATCACATCTCATGTTATAGGAAGAATCTCAGGTTTGGTATTAGAGGCATTGAGATATCACATCTCATGCTATAGGAAGGGTCTCAGGATTGGAATGGGAAGGAGTTGGATATCACATCTCATGCTAAAGGAAGGGTCTCAGTTTTGGTAGAAGCATTGAGATATCACATCTCATGGTATAGGAAGGGTCTCAGGATTGGAATGGGAAGGAGTTGGATATCACATCTCATCCAATAGGAAGGATCTCAGGATTGGAATGGGAAGGATTTGGATGTCACATCTCTTGCTATAGTAAGGGTCTCAGGTTTGTTATTAGAAACATTGAGATATCACATCTCATGCTATAGGAAGGGTTTCAGGATTGGAATGGGAAGGATTTGTATATCACATCTCATGCTAAAGGAAGGGTCTCAGGTTTGGAAGGGGAAGGATTTGGATATCATATCTCATGTTATAGGACGGGTCCCAGGTTTCGTATTAGAAGCATTGAGAAATCACATCTCATGGTATAGGAAGGGTCTCAGGATTGGAATGGGAAGGACTTGGATATCACATCTCATGCTATAGGAAGGCTCTCAGGTTTGGAAGGGGAAGGAGTTGGATATCACATTTAATGTTAGAGGTAGGATCTCAGGTTTGGTATTAGAGGCATTGAGATATCACATCTCATGCTATCAGAAGGGTCTCAGGATTGGAATGGGAAGGAGTTGGATATCACATCTCATTCTAAAGGGAGGGTCTCAGCTTTGGAAGGGGAAGGATTTGGAGATCACATCTCATGTTATAGGAAGGATCTCAGGTTTGGTATTAGAAGCATTGAGATATCACATCTCATGCTATCGGAAGGGTCTCAGAATTGGAATGGGAAGGAGTTGGATATCACATCTCAAGCTATAGGAAGGGTCTCAGGATTGGAATGGGAAGGAGTTTGATATGACATCTCATGCCATGTATGGGTCTCAGGTTTTGTTGAAGCATTGGGATATCACATCTCATGCTATCGGAAGGGTATCAGGATTGGATTTGGAAGGAGTTGGATATCCCATCTCATGCTATAGGAAGGGTCTCAGGTTGGAATGGGAAGGAGTTGGATATCACATCTCATGCTATCAGAAGGGTCTCAGGATTGGAATGGGAAGGAGTCGGATATCACATCTCATACTAAAGGGAGGGTCTCAGGTTTGGTATTAGAAGCATTGAGATATCACATCTCATGTTATAGGAAGAATCTCAGGTTTGGTATTAGAGGCATTGAGATATCACATCTCATGCTATAGGACGGGTCTCAGAATTGGAATGGGAAGGAGTTGGATATCACATCTCAAGCTATAAGAAGGGTCTCAGGATTGGAATGGGAAGGACTTGGATATCACATCTCATGTTATAGGAAGGGTCTCAGGTTTGGTATTAGAAGCATTGAGATATCACATCTCATGCTATAGGAAGGGTCTCAGGATTGGAATGGGAAGGACTTGGATATCACATCTCATGTTATAGGAAGGGTCTCAGGTTTGGTATTAGAAGCATTGAGATATCACATCTCATGCTATAGGAAGGGTCTCAGGATTGGAATGGGAAGGACTTGGATATCACATCTCATGCTATAGGAAGGATCTCAGTATTGGAATGGGAAGGAGTTGGATATCACATCTCAAGCTATAAGAAGGGTCTCAGTATTGGAATGGGAAGGACTTGGATATCACATCTCATGTTATAGGAAGGGTCTCAGGTTTGGTATTAGAAGCATTGAGATATCACATCTCATGTTATAGGAAGAATCTCAGGTTTGGTATTAGAGGCATTGAGATATCACATCTCATGCTATAGGAAGGGTCTCAGGATTGGAATGGGAAGGAGTTGGATATCACATCTCATGCTAAAGGAAGGGTCTCAGTTTTGGTAGAAGCATTGAGATATCACATCTCATGGTATAGGAAGGGTCTCAGGATTGGAATGGGAAGGAGTTGGATATCACATCTCATCCAATAGGAAGGATCTCAGGATTGGAATGGGAAGGATTTGGATGTCACATCTCTTGCTATAGTAAGGGTCTCAGGTTTGTTATTAGAAACATTGAGATATCACATCTCATGCTATAGGAAGGGTTTCAGGATTGGAATGGGAAGGATTTGTATATCACATCTCATGCTAAAGGAAGGGTCTCAGGTTTGGAAGGGGAAGGATTTGGATATCATATCTCATGTTATAGGACGGGTCCCAGGTTTCGTATTAGAAGCATTGAGAAATCACATCTCATGGTATAGGAAGGGTCTCAGGATTGGAATGGGAAGGACTTGGATATCACATCTCATGCTATAGGAAGGCTCTCAGGTTTGGAAGGGGAAGGAGTTGGATATCACATTTAATGTTAGAGGTAGGATCTCAGGTTTGGTATTAGAGGCATTGAGATATCACATCTCATGCTATCAGAAGGGTCTCAGGATTGGAATGGGAAGGAGTTGGATATCACATCTCATGCTAAAGGGAGGGTCTCAGCTTTGGAAGGGGAAGGATTTGGAGATCACATCTCATGTTATAGGAAGGATCTCAGGTTTGGTATTAGAAGCATTGAGATATCACATCTCATGCTATCGGAAGGGTCTCAGAATTGGAATGGGAAGGAGTTGGATATCACATCTCAAGCTATAGGAAGGGTCTCAGGATTGGATTTGGAAGGAGTTGGATATCCCATCTCATGCTATAGGAAGGGTCTCAGGTTGGAATGGGAAGGAGTCGGATATCACATCTCATGCTAAAGGGAGGGTCTCAGGTTTGGTATTAGAAGCATTGAGATATCACATCTCATGTTATAGGAAGAATCTCAGGTTTGGTATTAGAGGCATTGAGATATCACATCTCATGCTATAGGACGGGTCTCAGAATTGGAATGGGAAGGAGTTGGATATCACATCTCAAGCTATAAGAAGGGTCTCAGGATTGGAATGGGAAGGACTTGGATATCACATCTCATGTTATAGGAAGGGTCTCAGGTTTGGTATTAGAAGCATTGAGATATCACATCTCATGCTATAGGAAGGGTCTCAGGATTGGAATGGGAAGGACTTGGATATCACATCTCATGTTATAGGAAGGGTCTCAGGTTTGGTATTAGAAGCATTGAGATATCACATCTCATGCTATAGGAAGGGTCTCAGGATTGGAATGGGAAGGACTTGGATATCACATCTCATGCTATAGGAAGGATCTCAGTATTGGAATGGGAAGGAGTTGGATATCACATCTCAAGCTATAAGAAGGGTCTCAGGATTGGAATGGGAAGGACTTGGATATCACATCTCATGTTATAGGAAGGGTCTCAGGTTTGGTATTAGAAGCATTGAGATATCACATCTCATGCTATAGGAAGGGTCTCAGGATTGGAATGGGAAGGACTTGGATATCACATCTCATGCTATAGGACGGGTCTCAGAATTGGAATGGGAAGGAGTTGGATATCACATCTCAAGCTATAAGAAGGGTCTCAGGATTGGAATGGGAAGGACTTGGATATCACATCTCATGTTATAGGAAGGGTCTCAGGTTTGGTATTAGAAGCATTGAGATATCACATCTCATGCTATAGGAAGGGTCTCAGGATTGGAATGGGAAGGACTTGGATATCACATCTCATGCTATAGGAAGGGTCTCAGGATTGGAATGGGAAGGACTTGGATATCACATCTCATGATAAAGGAAGGGTCTAAGGTTTGGAAGGGGAAGGATTTGGATATCACATCTCATGATATAGGACCGGTCTCAGGTTTGGTATTAGAAGCATTGAGATATCAAGTCTCATTGTATAGGACGGGTCTCAGAATTGGAATGGGAAGGAGTTGGATATCACATCTCAAGCTATAGGAAGGGTCTCAGGATTGGAATGGGAAGGAGTTTGATATGACATCTAATGCCATGTATGGGTCTCAGGTTTTGTAGAAGCATTGAGATATCACATCTCATGCTATCGGAAGGGTATCAGGATTGGATTTGGAAGGAGTTGGATATCCCATCTCATGCTATAGGAAGGGTCTCAGGTTGGAATGGGAAGGAGTTGGATATCACATCTCATGTTATAGGAAGGGTCTCAGGATTGGAATGGGAAGGACTTGGATATCACATCTCATGCTATAGGAAGGCTCTCAGGTTTGGAAGGGGAAGGAGTTGGATATCACATTTCATGTTAGAGGTAGGATCTCAGGTTTGGTATTAGAGGCATTGAGATATCACATCTCATGCTATCAGAAGGGTCTCAGGATTGGAATGGGAAGGAGTTGGATATCACATCTCATGCTAAAGGGAGGGTCTCAGCTTTGGAAGGGGAAGGATTTGGAGATCACATCTCATGTTATAGGAAGGATCTCAGGTTTGGTATTAGAAGCATTGAGATATCACATCTCAAGCTATCAGAAGGATCTCAGGTTTGGTATTAGAGGCATTGAGATATCACATCTCCTGCTATCAGAAGTGTCTCAGGATTGGAATGGGAAGGAGTCGGATATCACATCTCAAGCTATAGGAAGGGTCTCAGGATTGGAATGGGAAGTAGTTGGATATCACATCTCAAGCTATAGGAAGGGTCTCAGGATTGGAATGGGAAGGAGTTGGATATCACATCTCATGCTATAGGAAGGGTCTCAGGTTTGGTATAAGCATTGAGATATCCCATCTCATGCTATAGGAAGGGTCTCAGGTTTGGAATCGGACGGAGTTGTATATGACATCTCATGCCATAGGAAGGGTCTCAGGTTTGGTATAAGCATTGAGATATCACATCTCTGGTATCGGAAGGGTCTCAGGATTGGAATGGGAAGGAGTTGGATATCCCATCTCGTTATAGGAAGGGTCTCAGGTTTGGTATTAGAAGCATTGAGATATCACATCTCATGGTATAGGACGGGTCTCAGAATTGGAATGGGAAGGAGTTGGATATCACATCTCAAGCTATAGGAAGGGTCTCAGGATTGGAATGGGAAGGACTTGGATATCACATCTCATGTTATAGGAAGGGTCTCAGGTTTGGTATTAGAAGCATTGAGATGTGATATCTCAATGCTTATACCAAACCTGAGACCCTTCCTATATCATGAGATGTGATATCCAACTACTTCCCATTCCAATCCTGAGTCCCTTCCTATAGCATGAGATGTGATATCTCAATGCTTCTAATACCAAACCTGAGACCCTTCCTATAGCTTGAGATGTGCTATCAAACTGCTTCCCATTCCAATCATGTGATAGCTTGAGATGTGATATCCAACTCCTTCCCATTCCAACCCTGAGACCCTTCCTATACCATGAGATGTGATATCTCAATGCTTCTAATACCAAACCTGAAACCCGTCCTAAAACATGAGATGTGAGATCCAAATCCTTCCCCTTCCAAACCTGAGACACTTCCTATAGCTTGAGATGTGATATCAAACTCCTTCCCATTCCAATCCTGAGGTAGCTTGAGATGTGATATCCAACTCCTTCCCATTCCAATCCTGAGACCCTTCCGATAGCATGAAATGTGATATCTCAATGCTTCTAATATCAAAACTGAGACCCTCCCTATAGCATGAGATGTGATATCTAAGTCCTTCCCATTCCTATCCTGAGACCCTTCCGATAGCAGAGATGTGATATCTCAATGCTTATACCAAACCTGAGACCCTTCCTATGGCATGAGATGTGATATCCAACTCCTTCCCATTCCAATCCTGAGACCCTTCCTATAGCATGAGATGTGATATCTCAATGCTTCTATCAAACCCGAGTCCCTTCCTTTAGCATGAGATGTGATATCCAACTTCTTACCATTCCAATCCTGAGACCCTTCCTATAGCATGAGATGTGATATCTCAAAGCTTCTAATACCAAACCTGGGACCCGTCCTATAACATGAGATATGATATCCAAATCCTTCCCCTTCCAAACCTGAGACCCTTCCTATAGCATGAGATGTGATATCTCAATGCTTATACCAAACCTGAGACCCTTCCTATAGCATGAGATGTGATACCCAACTCCTTCCCATTCCAATCCTGAGACCCTTCCTATACCATGAGACTTGATATCTCAATGCTTCTAATACCAAACCTGAGACCAGTCCTATAACATGAGATGTGATACCGAAATCCTTCCCCTTCCAAACCTGAGACCCTTCCTATAGCATGAGATGGGATATCTCAATGCTTATACCAAACCTGAGACCCTTCCTATAGCATGAGATGTGATATACAACTCCTTCCCATTCCAATCCTGAGACCCTTCCTATAGCTTGAGATGTGATATCCAACTCCTTCCCATTCCAATCCTGAGACCCTTCCTATAGCTTGAGATGTGATATCCAACTCCTTCCCTTTCCAAACCTGAGAGCCTATCTATAGCATGAGATGTGACATCCAAGTCCTTCCCATTCCAATCCTGAGCCCCTTCCTATAGCATGAGATGTGATATCTCAATGCTTCTAATACCAAACCTGAGACCCTTCCTATAGCATGAGATGTGATATCCAACTACTTCCCATTCCAATCCTGAGACCCTTCCTATAGCATGAGATGTGATATCCAACTCCTTCCATTCCAATCCTGAGACCCGTCCTATAGCATGAGATGTGATATCTCAATGCTTATACCAAACCTGAGACCCTTCCTATAGCATGAGATGTGATATCCAACTACTTCCCATTCCAATCCTGAGACCCTTCCTATAGCATGAAATGTGATATCCAACTCCTTCCCTTTCCAAACCTGAGAGCCTATCTATAGCATGAGATGGGATATCCAACTCCTTCCCATTCCAATCCTGAGACACTTCCGATAGCAGAGATGTGATATCTCAATGCTTATACCAAACCTGAGACCCTTCCTATAACATGAGATGTGATGTCCAACTCCTTCCCGTTCCAAACCTGAGACCCTTCCTTTAGCATGAGATGTGATATCCAGCTCCTTCCCATTCCAATCCTAAGACCCTTCCTATAGCATGAGAAGTGATATCTCCATGCTTATACCAAACCTGAGACCCTTACTATAGCATGAGATGTGATATTCAACTCCTTCCCATTCCAATCCTGAGACTCTTCCTATAGCATGAGAAGTGATATCTCCATGCGTCTACCAAACCTGAGACCCTTTCTATAGCATGAGATGTGATATCCAAATCCTTCCCATTCCAATCCTGAGACCCTTCCTATAGCATGAGATGTGATATCTCAATGCTTATACCAAACCAGAGACCCGTCCTATAACATGAGATGGGATATCCAACTCCTTCCCATTCCAATCCTGAGCCACTTCCGATAGCAGAGATGTGATATCTCAATGCTTATACCAAACCTGAGACCCTTCCTATAACATGAGATGTGATATCCAACTCATTCCCGTTCCAAACCTGAGACACTTCCTATAGCATATGTGATATCCAACTCCTTCCCATTCCAAACATGAGACCCTTCCTATAGCAAGAATGTAATATCCAACTCCTACCAAATCCAATCCTGAGACCATTCCTATAGCATGAGATGTGATATATCAATGCTTCTAATACCAAACCTGAGATCCTTCCTATGACATGAAATGTGATATCCAAATCCTTCCCATTCCAAACCTGAGACCCTTCCTACAGCATGCGATGTGATATCTCAATGCTTCTAATATCAAACCTGAGACCCGTCCTATAACATGAGATGGGATATCCAACTCCTTCCCGTTCCAAACCTGATACCCTTCCTATAGCATGAGATGTGATATCCAATTCCTTCCCATCCCAATCCTGAGACACCTCCGATAGCAGAGATGTGATATCTCAATGCTTCTAATACCAAACTTGTGATCCTTCCTATAATAAGAGATGTGATATCCAAATCCTTCGCCTTCCAAACCTGAGACCCTCCCTTTAGCATGAGATGTGATATCTCAATGCCTCTAATACCAAACCTGAGATCCTTCCTCTAACATGAGATGTGATATCCAAATCCTTCCCTTTCCAAACCTGAGACCCTCCCTTTAGCATGAGATGTGATATCCAACTCCTTCCCATTCCAATCCTGAGACCCTTCTGATAGCATGAGATGTGATATCTCAATGCCTCTAATACCAAACCTGAAATCCTACCTCTAACATGAAATGTGATATCCAACTCCTTCCCTTTCCAAATGTGAGACCCTCCCTATAGCATGAGATGTGATATCCAAGTCCTTCCCATTCCAATCCTGAGACCCTTCCTATAGCATGAGATGTGATATCTCAATGCTTCTAATACCAAACCTGAGACCCTTCCTATAACATAAGATGGGATATCGAACTCCTTCCCATTCCAATCCTGAGACCCTTCCGATAGCAGAGATGTGATATCTTAATGCTTATACCAAACCTGAGACCCTTCCTGTGGCATGAGATGTCATATACAACCCCTTCCCATTCCAATCCTGAGGCCCTTCCTATAGCATGAGATGTGATATCCAACTCCTTCCCATTCCAATCCTGAGACCCTTCCTATAGCATGAGATTTGATATCTCAATGCTTCTAACACCAAACCTGAGATCCTTCCGATAGCATGAGATGTGATATCTCAATGCTTCTAATACCAAACCTGAGATCATTCCTATAACACGAGATGTAATATCCAAATCCTTCCCCTTCCAAACCTGAGACCCTCCCTTTAGCATGAGATGTGATATCCAACTCCTTCCCATTCCAATCCTGAGACCCTTCCTATAGCATGAGATGTGATGTTTCAATGCTTCTAATACCAAACCTGAGATCCTTCCTATAACATGAGATGTGATATCCAACTCCTTCCCATTACAATCCTGAGACACTTCCTATAGCATGAGAAGTGATATCTCAATGCTTATACCAAACCTGAGACCCTTCCTACGGCATGAGATGTCATATACAACTCCTTCCCATTCCAATCCTGAGACCCTTCCTATAGCATGAGATGTGATATCTCAATGCTTATACCAAACCTGAGACCCTTCCTATAGCATGAGATGTGATATCCAACTCCTTCCCATTCCAATCCTGAGACCCTTCCTATAGCATGAGATGTGATGTTTCAATGCTTCTAATACCAAACCTGAGATCCTTCCTATAACATGAGATATGATATCCAACTCCTTCCCATTACAATCCTGAGACACTTCCTATAGCATGAGAAGTGATATCTCAATGCTTATACCAAACCTGAGACCCTTCCTACGGCATGAGATGTCATATACAACTCCTTCCCATTCCAATCCTGAGACCCTTCCTATAGCATGAGATGTGATATCTCAATGCTTATACCAAACCTGAGACCCTTCCTATAGCATGAGATGTGATATCCAACTCCTTCCCATTCCAATCCTGAGACCCTTCCTATAGCATGAGATTTGATATCTCAATGCTTCTAACACCAAACCTGAGATCCTTCCGATAGCATGAGATGTGATATCTCAATGCTTCTAATACCAAACCTGAGATCATTCCTATAACACGAGATGTAATATCCAAATCCTTCCCCTTCCAAACCTGAGACCCTCCCTTTAGCATGAGATGTGATATCCAACTCCTTCCCATTCCAATCCTGAGACCCTTCCTATAGCATGAGATGTGATGTTTCAATGCTTCTAATACCAAACCTGAGATCCTTCCTATAACATGAGATGTGATATCCAACTCCTTCCCATTACAATCCTGAGACACTTCCTATAGCATGAGAAGTGATATCTCAATGCTTATACCAAACCTGAGACCCTTCCTACGGCATGAGATGTCATATACAACTCCTTCCCATTCCAATCCTGAGACCCTTCCTATAGCATGAGATGTGATATCTCAATGCTTATACCAAACCTGAGACCCTTCCTATAGCATGAGATGTGATATCCAACTCCTTCCCATTCCAATCCTGAGACCCTTCCTATAGCATGAGATGTGATGTCTCAATGCTTCTAATACCAAACCTGAGATCCTTCCTATAACATGAGATGTGATATCCAACTCCTTCCATTCCAATCCTGAGACCCGTCCTATAGCATGAGATGTGATATCTCAATGCTTATACCAAACCTGAGACCCTTCCTATATCATGAGATGTGATATCCAACTACTTCCCATTCCAATCCTGAGACCCTTCCTATAGCATGAGATGTGATATCCAACTCCTTCCCTTTCCAAACCTGAGAGCCTATCTATAGCATGAGATGTGATATCCAAGTCCTTCCATTCCAATCCTGAGACCCGTCCTATACCATGAGATGTGATATCTCAATGCTTACACCAAACCTGAGACCCTTCCTATAGCATGAGATGTGATATCCAACTACTTCCCATTCCAATCCTGAGACCCTTCCTATAGCATGAGATGTGATATCCAACTCCTTCCATTCCAATCCTGAGACCCGTCCTATAGCATGAGATGTGATATCTCAATGCTTACACCAAACCTGAGACCCTTCCTATAGCATGAGATGTGATATCCAACTACTTCCCATTACAATCCTGAGACCCTTCCTATAGCATGAGATGTGATATCCAACTCCTTCCCTTTCCAAACCTGAGAGCCTATCTATAGCATGAGATGGGATATCCAACTCCTTCCCATTCCAATCCTGAGACACTTCCGATAGCAGAGATGTGATATCTCAATGCTTATACCACACCTGAGACCCTTCCTATAACATGAGATGTGATATCCAACTCCTTCCCGTTCCAAATCTGAGACCCTTCTTTTAGCATGAGATGTGATATCCAGCTCCTTCCCATTCCAATCCTGAGACACTTCCGATAGCATGAGATGTGATATCTCAATGCTTCTAATATCAAAACTGAGACCCTCCCTATAGCATGATATGTGATATCTAAGTCCTTCCCATTCCAATCCGGAGACCCTTCCTATAGCATGAGATGTGATATCTCATTGCTTCTACCAAACCTGAGACCCTTCCTTTAGCATGAGATGTGATATCCAACTCCTTCCCATTCCAGTCCTGAGACCCTTCCTATAGCATGAGATATGATATCTCAATATTTCTAATACCAAACCTGAGATCCTTCCGATAACATGAGATGTGATATCCAAATCCTTCCCCTTCCAAACCTGAGACCCTCCCTTTAGCATGAGATGTGATATCCAACTCCTTCCCATTCCAATCCTGAGACCCTTCTGATAGCATGAGATGTGATATCTCAATGCTTCTAATACCAAACCTGAGATCCTTCCTATAACATGAGATGTGATATCCAACTCCTTCCCATTCCAATCCTGAGACCCTTCCTATAGCATGAGAAGTCATATCTCCATGCGTATACCAAACCCGAGACCCTTCCTATAGCATGAGATGTGATATCCAACTGCTTCCCATTCCAATCCTGAGACCCTTCCTATAGCATGCGATGTGATATCTCAATGCTTCTAATGTCAGACCTGAGACCCGTCCTATAACATGAGATGGGATATCCAACTCCTTCCCGTTCCAAACCTGATACCCTTCCTATAGCATGAGATGTGATATCCAATTCCTTCCCATCCCAATCCTGAGACACCTCCGATAGCAGAGATGTGATATCTCAATGCTTCTAATACCAAACCTGAGACTCTTCCTATAACATGAGATGTGATATCCAACTCCTTCCCATTCCAATCCTGAGACCCTTCCTATAGCATGAGATGTGATATCCAACTCCTTCCCATTCCAAACCTGAGACCCTTCCTATAGCATGAGATGTGATATCCAACTCCTTCCCATTCCAATCCTGAGACCATTCCTATAGCATGAGAAGTGATATCTCCATGCGTATACCAAACCTGAGACCCTTCCTATAACATGAGATGTGTTATCCAACTCATTCCCGTTCCAAACCTGAGACACTTCCTCTAGCATATGTGATATCCAACTCCTTCCCATTCCAAACATGAGACCCTTCCTATAGCAAGAATGTAATATCCAACTCCTACCCATTCCAATCCTGAGACCATTCCTATAGCATGAGATGTGATATATCAATGATTCTAATACCAAACCTGAGATCCTTCCTTTGACATGAAATGTGATATCCAAATCCTTCCCATTCCAAACCTGAGACCCTTCCTACAGCATGCGATGTGATATCTCAATGCTTCTAATATCAAACCTGAGACCCGTCCTATAACATGAGATGGGATATCCAACTCCTTCCCGTTCTAAACCTGATACCCTTTCTATAGCATGAGATGTGATATCCAATTCCTTCCCATCCCAATCCTGAGACCCTTCCTATAGCATGAGATGTGATATCCAACTCCTTCCCATTCCAATCCTGAGACCCTTCCTATAACATGAGATGGGAATATCCAACTCCTTCCCATTCCAATCCTGAGGCCCTTCCGATAGCAGAGATGTGATATCTCAATGCTTATACCAAACCTGAGATCCTTCCTATAACATGAGATGTGATATCCAACTCCTTCCCATTCCAATCCTGAGACCCTTCCTATAGCATGAGATGTGATATCTCACTGCTTATACCAAACCTGAGACCCTTCCTATAGCATGAGATGTGATATCCAACTCCTTCCCATTCCAATCCTGAGACCCTTCCTATAGCATGAGATGTGACATCTCAATGCTTCTAATATCAAACTTGAGACCCTCCCTATAGCATGAGATGTGATATCCAAGTCCTTCCCATTCCAATCCTGAGACACTTCCTATAGCATGAGATGTGATATCTCAATGCTTCTAATACCAAACCTGAGACTCTTCCTATAACATGAGATGGGATATCCAACTCCTTCCCATTCCAAGCCTGAGACCCTTCCGATAGCAGAGATGTGATATCTCAATGCTTATACCAAACCTGAGACCCTTCCTACGGCATGAGATGTCATATGCAACTCCTTCCCATTCCAATCCTGAGACCCTTCCTATAGCATGAAATGTGATATCTCAATGCTTATACCAAACCTGAGACCCATCCTATAGCATGAGATGTGATATCCAACTCCTTCCCATTCCAATCCTGAGACCCTTCCTATAGCATGAGATGTGATGTCTCAATGCTTCTAATACCAAACCTGAGATCCTTCCTATAACATGAGATGTGACATCCAACTCCTTCCATTCCAATCCTGAGACCCATCCTATAGCATGAGATGTGATATCTCAATGCTTATACCAAACCTGAGACCCTTCCTATAGCATGAGATGTGATATCCAACTACTTCCCATTCCAATCCTGAGAGCCTTCCTATAGCATGAGATGTGATATCCAACTCCTTCCCTTTCCAAACCTGAGAGCCTATCTATAGCATGAGATGTGATATCTAAGTCCTTCCCATTCCAATCCTGAGACCCTTCCTATAGCATGAGATGTGATATCTCAATGCTTCTAATACCAAACCTGAGATCCTTCCTCTAACATGAAATGTGATATCCAACTCCTTCCCATTCCAAACCTGAGAGCCTATCTGTAGCATGAGATTTGATATCCAACTCCTTCCCATTCCAATCCTGAGACCCTTCCTATAGCATGAGATGTGATATCTCAATGCTTATACCAAACCTGAGACCCTTCCTATAGCATGAGATGTGATATCCAACTCCTTCCCATTCCAATCCTGAGACCCTTCCTATAGCATGAGATGTGATATCCAACTCCTTCCCTTTCCAAACCTGAGAGCCTATCTATAGCATGAGATGGGATATCCAACTCCTTCCCATTCCAATCCTGAGACACTTCCGATAGCAGAGATGTGATATCTCAATGCTTATACCACACCTGAGACCCTTCCTATAACATGAGATGTGATATCCAACTCCTTCCCGTTCCAAATCTGAGACCCTTCCTTTAGCATGAGATGTGATATCCAGCTCCTTCCCATTCCAATCCTGAGACACTTCCGATAGCATGAGATGTGATATCTCAATGCTTCTAATATCAAAACTGAGACCCTCCCTATAGCATGATATGTGATATCTAAGTCCTTCCCATTCCAATCCGGAGACCCTTCCTATAGCATGAGATGTGATATCTCATTGCTTCTACCAAACCTGAGACCCTTCCTTTAGCATGAGATGTGATATCCAACTCCTTCCCATTCCAGTCCTGAGACCCTTCCTATAGCATGAGATATGATATCTCAATATTTCTAATACCAAACCTGAGATCCTTCCGATAACATGAGATGTGATATCCAAATCCTTCCCCTTCCAAACCTGAGACCCTCCCTTTAGCATGAGATGTGATATCCAACTCCTTCCCATTCCAATCCTGAGACCCTTCTGATAGCATGAGATGTGATATCTCAATGCTTCTAATACCAAACCTGAGATCCTTCCTATAACATGAGATGTGATATCCAACTCCTTCCCATTCCAATCCTGAGACCCTTCCTATAGCATGAGAAGTCATATCTCCATGCGTATACCAAACCTGAGACCCTTCCTATAGCATGAGATGTGATATCCAACTGCTTCCCATTCCAATCCTGAGACCCTTCCTATAGCATGCGATGTGATATCTCAATGCTTCTAATGTCAGACCTGAGACCCGTCCTATAACATGAGATGGGATATCCAACTCCTTCCCGTTCCAAACCTGATACCCTTCCTATAGCATGAGATGTGATATCCAATTCCTTCCCATCCCAATCCTGAGACACCTCCGATAGCAGAGATGTGATATCTCAATGCTTCTAATACCAAACCTGAGACTCTTCCTATAACATGAGATGTGATATCCAACTCCTTCCCATTCCAATCCTGAGACCCTTCCTATAGCATGAGATGTGATATCCAACTCCTTCCCATTCCAAACCTGAGACCCTTCCTATAGCATGAGATGTGATATCCAACTCCTTCCCATTCCAATCCTGAGACCATTCCTATAGCATGAGAAGTGATATCTCCATGCGTATACCAAACCTGAGACCCTTCCTATAACATGAGATGTGTTATCCGACTCATTCCCGTTCCAAACCTGAGACACTTCCTCTAGCATATGTGATATCCAACTCCTTCCCATTCCAAACATGAGACCCTTCCTATAGCAAGAATGTAATATCCAACTCCTACCCATTCCAATCCTGAGACCATTCCTATAGCATGAGATGTGATATATCAATGATTCTAATACCAAACCTGAGATCCTTCCTTTGACATGAAATGTGATATCCAAATCCTTCCCATTCCAAACCTGAGACCCTTCCTACAGCATGCGATGTGATATCTCAATGCTTCTAATATCAAACCTGAGACCCGTCCTATAACATGAGATGGGATATCCAACTCCTTCCCGTTCTAAACCTGATACCCTTTCTATAGCATGAGATGTGATATCCAATTCCTTCCCATCCCAATCCTGAGACCCTTCCTATAGCATGAGATGTGATATCCAACTCCTTCCCATTCCAATCCTGAGACCCTTCCTATAACATGAGATGGGAATATCCAACTCCTTCCCATTCCAATCCTGAGGCCCCTCCGATAGCAGAGATGTGATATCTCAATGCTTATACCAAACCTGAGATCCTTCCTATAACATGAGATGTGATATCCAACTCCTTCCCATTCCAATCCTGAGACCCTTCCTATAGCATGAGATGTGATATCTCACTGCTTATACCAAACCTGAGACCCTTCCTATAGCATGAGATGTGATATCCAACTCCTTCCCATTCCAATCCTGAGACCCTTCCTATAGCATGAGATGTGATATCTCAATGCTTCTAATATCAAACTTGAGACCCTCCCTATAGCATGAGATGTGATATCCAAGTCCTTCCCATTCCAATCCTGAGACACTTCCTATAGCATGAGATGTGATATCTCAATGCTTCTAATACCAAACCTGAGACTCTTCCTATAACATGAGATGGGATATCCAACTCCTTCCCATTCCAAGCCTGAGACCCTTCCGATAGCAGAGATGTGATATCTCAATGCTTATACCAAACCTGAGACCCTTCCTACGGCATGATATGTCATATGCAACTCCTTCCCATTCCAATCCTGAGACCCTTCCTATAGCATGAAATGTGATATCTCAATGCTTATACCAAACCTGAGACCCATCCTATAGCATGAGATGTGATATCCAACTCCTTCCCATTCCAATCCTGAGACCCTTCCTATAGCATGAGATGTGATGTCTCAATGCTTCTAATACCAAACCTGAGATCCTTCCTATAACATGAGATGTGACATCCAACTCCTTCCATTCCAATCCTGAGACCCGTCCTATAGCATGAGATGTGATATCTCAATGCTTATACCAAACCTGAGACCCTTCCTATAGCATGAGATGTGATATCCAACTACTTCCCATTCCAATCCTGAGACCCTTCCTATAGCATGAGATGTGATATCCAACTCCTTCCCTTTCCAAACCTGAGAGCCTATCTATAGCATGAGATGTGATATCTAAGTCCTTCCCATTCCAATCCTGAGACCCTTCCTATAGCATGAGATGTGATATCTCAATGCTTCTAATACCAAACCTGAGATCCTTCCTCTAACATGAAATGTGATATCCAACTCCTTCCCATTCCAAACCTGAGAGCCTATCTGTAGCATGAGATTTGATATCCAACTCCTTCCCATTCCAATCCTGAGACCCTTCCTATAGCATGAGATGTGATATCTCAATGCTTATACCAAACCTGAGACCCTTCCTATAGCATGAGATGTGATATCCAACTCCTTCCCATTCCAATCCTGAGACCCTTCCTATAGCATGAGATGTGATGTTTCAATGCTTCTAATACCAAACCTGAGATCCTTCCTATAACATGAGATATGATATCCAACTCCTTCCCATTACAATCCTGAGACACTTCCTATAGCATGAGAAGTGATATCTCAATGCTTATACCAAACCTGAGACCCTTCCTACGGCATGAGATGTCATATACAACTCCTTCCCATTCCAATCCTGAGATCCTTCCTATAGCATGAGATGTGATATCTCAATGCTTATACCAAACCTGAGACCCTTCCTATAGCATGAGATGTGATATCCAACTCCTTCCCATTCCAATCCTGAGACACTTCCTATAGCATGAGATGTGATATCTCAATGCTTCTAATACCAAACCTGAGACTCTTCCTATAACATGAGATGGGATATCCAACTCCTTCCCATTCCAAGCCTGAGACCCTTCCGATAGCAGAGATGTGATATCTCAATGCTTATACCAAACCTGAGACCCTTCCTACGGCATGAGATGTCATATGCAACTCCTTCCCATTCCAATCCTGAGACCCTTCCTATAGCATGAAATGTGATATCTCAATGCTTATACCAAACCTGAGACCCATCCTATAGCATGAGATGTGATATCCAACTCCTTCCCATTCCAATCCTGAGACCCTTCCTATAGCATGAGATGTGATGTCTCAATGCTTCTAATACCAAACCTGAGATCCTTCCTATAACATGAGATGTGACATCCAACTCCTTCCATTCCAATCCTGAGACCCGTCCTATAGCATGAGATGTGATATCTCAATGCTTATACCAAACCTGAGACCCTTCCTTTAGCATGAGATGTGATATCCAACTACTTCCCATTCCAATCCTGAGACCCTTCATATAGCATGAGATGTGATATCCAACTCCTTCCCTTTCCAAACCTGAGAGCCTATCTATAGCATGAGATGTGATATCTAAGTCCTTCCCATTCCAATCCTGAGACCCTTCCTATAGCATGAGATGTGATATCTCAATGCTTCTAATACCAAACCTGAGATCCTTCCTCTAACATGAAATGTGATATCCAACTCCTTCCCATTCCAAACCTGAGAGCCTATCTGTAGCATGAGATTTGATATCCAACTCCTTCCCATTCCAATCCTGAGACCCTTCCTATAGCATGAGATGTGATATCTCAATGCTTATACCAAACCTGAGACCCTTCCTATAGCATGAGATGTGATATCCAACTCCTTCCCATTCCAATCCTGAGACCCTTCCTATAGCATGAGATGTGATGTTTCAATGCTTCTAATACCAAACCTGAGATCCTTCCTATAACATGAGATATGATATCCAACTCCTTCCCATTACAATCCTGAGACAATTCCTATAGCATGAGAAGTGATATCTCAATGCTTATACCAAACCTGAGACCCTTCCTACGGCATGAGATGTCATATACAACTCCTTCCCATTCCAATCCTGAGACCCTTCCTATAGCATGAGATGTGATATCTCAATGCTTATACCAAACCTGAGACCCTTCCTATAGCATGAGATGTGATATCCAACTCCTTCCCATTCCAATCCTGAGACCCTTCCTATAGCATGAGATTTGATATCTCAATGCTTCTAACACCAAACCTGAGATCCTTCCGATAGCATGAGATGTGATATCTCAATGCTTCTAATACCAAACCTGAGATCATTCCGATAACACGAGATGTAATATCCAAATCCTTCCCCTTCCAAACCTGAGACCCTCCCTTTAGCATGAGATGTGATATCCAACTCCTTCCCATTCCAATCCTGAGACCCTTCCTATAGCATGAGATGTGATGTCTCAATGCTTCTAATACCAAACCTGAGACCCTTCCTATAGCATGAGATGTGATATCCAACTCCTTCCCATTCCAATCCTGAGACCCTTCCTATAGCATGAGATGTGATGTCTCAATGCTTCTAATACCAAACCTGAGATCCTTCCTATAACATGAGATGTGATATCCAACTCCTTCCATTCCAATCCTGAGACCCGTCCTATAGCATGAGATGTGATATCTCAATGCTTATACCAAACCTGAGACCCTTCCTATATCATGAGATGTGATATCCAACTACTTCCCATTCCAATCCTGAGACCCTTCCTATAGCATGAGATGTGATATCCAACTCCTTCCCTTTCCAAACCTGAGAGCCTATCTATAGCATGAGATGTGATATCCAAGTCCTTCCATTCCAATCCTGAGACCCGTCCTATACCATGAGATGTGATATCTCAATGCTTACACCAAACCTGAGACCCTTCCTATAGCATGAGATGTGATATCCAACTACTTCCCATTCCAATCCTGAGACCCTTCCTATAGCATGAGATGTGATATCCAACTCCTTCCATTCCAATCCTGAGACCCGTCCTATAGCATGAGATGTGATATCTCAATGCTTACACCAAACCTGAGACCCTTCCTATAGCATGAGATGTGATATCCAACTACTTCCCATTCCAATCCTGAGACCCTTCCTATAGCATGAGATGTGATATCCAACTCCTTCCCTTTCCAAACCTGAGAGCCTATCTATAGCATGAGATGGGATATCCAACTCCTTCCCATTCCAATCCTGAGACACTTCCGATAGCAGAGATGTGATATCTCAATGCTTATACCACACCTGAGACCCTTCCTATAACATGAGATGTGATATCCAACTCCTTCCCGTTCCAAATCTGAGACCCTTCCCTTAGCATGAGATGTGATATCCAGCTCCTTCCCATTCCAATCCTGAGACACTTCCGATAGCATGAGATGTGATATCTCAATGCTTCTAATATCAAAACTGAGACCCTCCCTATAGCATGATATGTGATATCTAAGTCCTTCCCATTCCAATCCGGAGACCCTTCCTATAGCATGAGATGTGATATCTCATTGCTTCTACCAAACCTGAGACCCTTCCTTTAGCATGAGATGTGATATCCAACTCCTTCCCATTCCAGTCCTGAGACCCTTCCTATAGCATGAGATATGATATCTCAATATTTCTAATACCAAACCTGAGATCCTTCCGATAACATGAGATGTGATATCCAAATCCTTCCCCTTCCAAACCTGAGACCCTCCCTTTAGCATGAGATGTGATATCCAACTCCTTCCCATTCCAATCCTGAGACCCTTCTGATAGCATGAGATGTGATATCTCAATGCTTCTAATACCAAACCTGAGATCCTTCCTATAACATGAGATGTGATATCCAACTCCTTCCCATTCCAATCCTGAGACCCTTCCTATAGCATGAGAAGTCATATCTCCATGCGTATACCAAACCTGAGACCCTTCCTATAGCATGAGATGTGATATCCAACTGCTTCCCATTCCAATCCTGAGACCCTTCCTATAGCATGCGATGTGATATCTCAATGCTTCTAATGTCAGACCTGAGACCCGTCCTATAACATGAGATGGGATATCCAACTCCTTCCCGTTCCAAACCTGATACCCTTCCTATAGCATGAGATGTGATATCCAATTCCTTCCCATCCCAATCCTGAGACACCTCCGATAGCAGAGATGTGATATCTCAATGCTTCTAATACCAAACCTGAGACTCTTCCTATAACATGAGATGTGATATCCAACTCCTTCCCATTCCAATCCTGAGACCCTTCCTATAGCATGAGATGTGATATCCAACTCCTTCCCATTCCAAACCTGAGACCCTTCCTATAGCATGAGATGTGATATCCAACTCCTTCCCATTCCAATCCTGAGACCATTCCTATAGCATGAGAAGTGATATCTCCATGCGTATACCAAACCTGAGACCCTTCCTATAACATGAGATGTGATATCCAACTCATTCCCGTTCCAAACCTGAGACACTTCCTCTAGCATATGTGATATCCAACTCCTTCCCATTCCAAACATGAGACCCTTCCTATAGCAAGAATGTAATATCCAACTCCTACCCATTCCAATCCTGAGACCATTCCTATAGCATGAGATGTGATATATCAATGATTCTAATACCAAACCTGAGATCCTTCCTTTGACATGAAATGTGATATCCAACTCCTTCCCATTCCAATCCTGAGACCCTTCCTATAACATGAGATGGGAATATCCAACTCCTTCCCATTCCAATCCTGAGGCCCTTCCGATAGCAGAGATGTGATATCTCAATGCTTATACCAAACCTGAGATCCTTCCTATAACATGAGATGTGATATCCAACTCCTTCCCATTCCAATCCTGAGACCCTTCCTATAGCATGAGATGTGATATCTCACTGCTTATACCAAACCTGAGACCCTTCCTATAACATGAGATGTGATATCCAACTCCTTCCCATTCCAATCCTGAGACCCTTCCTATAGCATGAGATGTGATATCTCAATGCTTCTAATATCAAACTTGAGACCCTCCCTATAGCATGAGATGTGATATCCAAGTCCTTCCCATTCCAATCCTGAGACACTTCCTATAGCATGAGATGTGATATCTCAATGCTTCTAATACCAAACCTGAGACTCTTCCTATAACATGAGATGGGATATCCAACTCCTTCCCATTCCAAGCCTGAGACCCTTCCGATAGCAGAGATGTGATATCTCAATGCTTATACCAAACCTGAGACCCTTCCTACGGCATGATATGTCATATGCAACTCCTTCCCATTCCAATCCTGAGACCCTTCCTATAGCATGAAATGTGATATCTCAATGCTTATACCAAACCTGAGACCCATCCTATAGCATGAGATGTGATATCCAACTCCTTCCCATTCCAATCCTGAGACCCTTCCTATAGCATGAGATGTGATGTCTCAATGCTTCTAATACCAAACCTGAGATCCTTCCTATAACATGAGATGTGACATCCAACTCCTTCCATTCCAATCCTGAGACCCGTCCTATAGCATGAGATGTGATATCTCAATGCTTATACCAAACCTGAGACCCTTCCTATAGCATGAGATGTGATATCCAACTACTTCCCATTCCAATCCTGAGACCCTTCCTATAGCATGAGATGTGATATCCAACTCCTTCCCTTTCCAAACCTGAGAGCCTATCTATAGCATGAGATGTGATATCTAAGTCCTTCCCATTCCAATCCTGAGACCCTTCCTATAGCATGAGATGTGATATCTCAATGCTTCTAATACCAAACCTGAGATCCTTCCTCTAACATGAAATGTGATATCCAACTCCTTCCCATTCCAAACCTGAGAGCCTATCTGTAGCATGAGATTTGATATCCAACTCCTTCCCATTCCAATCCTGAGACCCTTCCTATAGCATGAGATGTGATATCTCAATGCTTATACCAAACCTGAGACCCTTCCTATAGCATGAGATGTGATATCCAACTCCTTCCCATTCCAATCCTGAGACCCTTCCTATAGCATGAGATGTGATGTTTCAATGCTTCTAATACCAAACCTGAGATCCTTCCTATAACATGAGATATGATATCCAACTCCTTCCCATTACAATCCTGAGACACTTCCTATAGCATGAGAAGTGATATCTCAATGCTTATACCAAACCTGAGACCCTTCCTACGGCATGAGATGTCATATACAACTCCTTCCCATTCCAATCCTGAGATCCTTCCTATAGCATGAGATGTGATATCTCAATGCTTATACCAAACCTGAGACCCTTCCTATAGCATGAGATGTGATATCCAACTCCTTCCCATTCCAATCCTGAGACACTTCCTATAGCATGAGATGTGATATCTCAATGCTTCTAATACCAAACCTGAGACTCTTCCTATAACATGAGATGGGATATCCAACTCCTTCCCATTCCAAGCCTGAGACCCTTCCGATAGCAGAGATGTGATATCTCAATGCTTATACCAAACCTGAGACCCTTCCTACGGCATGAGATGTCATATGCAACTCCTTCCCATTCCAATCCTGAGACCCTTCCTATAGCATGAAATGTGATATCTCAATGCTTATACCAAACCTGAGACCCATCCTATAGCATGAGATGTGATATCCAACTCCTTCCCATTCCAATCCTGAGACCCTTCCTATAGCATGAGATGTGATGTCTCAATGCTTCTAATACCAAACCTGAGATCCTTCCTATAACATGAGATGTGACATCCAACTCCTTCCATTCCAATCCTGAGACCCGTCCTATAGCATGAGATGTGATATCTCAATGCTTATACCAAACCTGAGACCCTTCCTTTAGCATGAGATGTGATATCCAACTACTTCCCATTCCAATCCTGAGACCCTTCCTATAGCATGAGATGTGATATCCAACTCCTTCCCTTTCCAAACCTGAGAGCCTATCTATAGCATGAGATGTGATATCTAAGTCCTTCCCATTCCAATCCTGAGACCCTTCCTATAGCATGAGATGTGATATCTCAATGCTTCTAATACCAAACCTGAGATCCTTCCTCTAACATGAAATGTGATATCCAACTCCTTCCCATTCCAAACCTGAGAGCCTATCTGTAGCATGAGATTTGATATCCAACTCCTTCCCATTCCAATCCTGAGACCCTTCCTATAGCATGAGATGTGATATCTCAATGCTTATACCAAACCTGAGACCCTTCCTATAGCATGGGATGTGATATCCAACTCCTTCCCATTCCAATCCTGAGACCCTTCCTATAGCATGAGATGTGATGTTTCAATGCTTCTAATACCAAACCTGAGATCCTTCCTATAACATGAGATATGATATTCAACTCCTTCCCATTACAATCCTGAGACAATTCCTATAGCATGAGAAGTGATATCTCAATGCTTATACCAAACCTGAGACCCTTCCTACGGCATGAGATGTCATATACAACTCCTTCCCATTCCAATCCTGAGACCCTTCCTATAGCATGAGATGTGATATCTCAATGCTTATACCAAACCTGAGACCCTTCCTATAGCATGAGATGTGATATCCAACTCCTTCCCATTCCAATCCTGAGACCCTTCCTATAGCATGAGATTTGATATCTCAATGCTTCTAACACCAAACCTGAGATCCTTCCGATAGCATGAGATGTGATATCTCAATGCTTCTAATACCAAACCTGAGATCATTCCGATAACACGAGATGTAATATCCAAATCCTTCCCCTTCCAAACCTGAGACCCTCCCTTTAGCATGAGATGTGATATCCAACTCCTTCCCATTCCAATCCTGAGACCCTTCCTATAGCATGAGATGTGATGTCTCAATGCTTCTAATACCAAACCTGAGACCCTTCCTATAGCATGAGATGTGATATCCAACTCCTTCCCATTCCAATCCTGAGACCCTTCCTATAGCATGAGATGTGATGTCTCAATGCTTCTAATACCAAACCTGAGATCCTTCCTATAACATGAGATGTGATATCCAACTCCTTCCATTCCAATCCTGAGACCCGTCCTATAGCATGAGATGTGATATCTCAATGCTTATACCAAACCTGAGACTCTTCCTATATCATGAGATGTGATATCCAACTACTTCCCATTCCAATCCTGAGACCCTTCCTATAGCATGAGATGTGATATCCAACTCCTTCCCTTTCCAAACCTGAGAGCCTATCTATAGCATGAGATGTGATATCCAAGTCCTTCCATTCCAATCCTGAGACCCGTCCTATACCATGAGATGTGATATCTCAATGCTTACACCAAACCTGAGACCCTTCCTATAGCATGAGATGTGATATCCAACTACTTCCCATTCCAATCCTGAGACCCTTCCTATAGCATGAGATGTGATATCCAACTCCTTCCATTCCAATCCTGAGACCCGTCCTATAGCATGAGATGTGATATCTCAATGCTTACACCAAACCTGAGACCCTTCCTATAGCATGAGATGTGATATCCAACTACTTCCCATTCCAATCCTGAGACCCTTCCTATAGCATGAGATGTGATATCCAACTCCTTCCCTTTCCAAACCTGAGAGCCTATCTATAGCATGAGATGGGATATCCAACTCCTTCCCATTCCAATCCTGAGACACTTCCGATAGCAGAGATGTGATATCTCAATGCTTATACCACACCTGAGACCCTTCCTATAACATGAGATGTGATATCCAACTCCTTCCCGTTCCAAATCTGAGACCCTTCCCTTAGCATGAGATGTGATATCCAGCTCCTTCCCATTCCAATCCTGAGACACTTCCGATAGCATGAGATGTGATATCTCAATGCTTCTAATATCAAAACTGAGACCCTCCCTATAGCATGATATGTGATATCTAAGTCCTTCCCATTCCAATCCGGAGACCCTTCCTATAGCATGAGATGTGATATCTCATTGCTTCTACCAAACCTGAGACCCTTCCTTTAGCATGAGATGTGATATCCAACTCCTTCCCATTCCAGTCCTGAGACCCTTCCTATAGCATGAGATATGATATCTCAATATTTCTAATACCAAACCTGAGATCCTTCCGATAACATGAGATGTGATATCCAAATCCTTCCCCTTCCAAACCTGAGACCCTCCCTTTAGCATGAGATGTGATATCCAACTCCTTCCCATTCCAATCCTGAGACCCTTCTGATAGCATGAGATGTGATATCTCAATGCTTCTAATACCAAACCTGAGATCCTTCCTATAACATGAGATGTGATATCCAACTCCTTCCCATTCCAATCCTGAGACCCTTCCTATAGCATGAGAAGTCATATCTCCATGCGTATACCAAACCTGAGACCCTTCCTATAGCATGAGATGTGATATCCAACTGCTTCCCATTCCAATCCTGAGACCCTTCCTATAGCATGCGATGTGATATCTCAATGCTTCTAATGTCAGACCTGAGACCCGTCCTATAACATGAGATGGGATATCCAACTCCTTCCCGTTCCAAACCTGATACCCTTCCTATAGCATGAGATGTGATATCCAATTCCTTCCCATCCCAATCCTGAGACACCTCCGATAGCAGAGATGTGATATCTCAATGTTCTAATACCAAACCTGATACTCTTCCTATAACATGAGATGTGATATCCAACTCCTTCCCATTCCAATCCTGAGACCCTTCCTATAGCATGAGATGTGATATCCAACTCCTTCCCATTCCAAACCTGAGACCCTTCCTATAGCATGAGAT
Organism: Ambystoma mexicanum; assembly: GCF_040938575.1. Classification (NCBI taxonomy): domain Eukaryota; kingdom Metazoa; phylum Chordata; class Amphibia; order Caudata; family Ambystomatidae; genus Ambystoma; species Ambystoma mexicanum. The sequence goes on from NC_090934.1 coordinate 1,151,657,531, forward strand.
GTGATATCCAACTCCTTCCCATTCCAATCCTGAGACCATTCCTATAGCATGAGAAGTGATATCTCCATGCGTATACCAAACCTGAGACCCTTCCTATAACATGAGATGTGATATCCAACTCATTCCCGTTCCAAACCTGAGACACTTCCTCTAGCATATGTGATATCCAACTCCTTCCCATTCCAAACATGAGACCCTTCCTATAGCAAGAATGTAATATCCAACTCCTACCCATTCCAATCCTGAGACCATTCCTATAGCATGAGATGTGATATATCAATGATTCTAATACCAAACCTGAGATCCTTCCTTTGACATGAAATGTGATATCCAAATCCTTCCCATTCCAAACCTGAGACCCTTCCTACAGCATGCGATGTGATATCTCAATGCTTCTAATATCAAACCTGAGACCCGTCCTATAACATGAGATGGGATATCCAACTCCTTCCCGTTCTAAACCTGATACCCTTTCTATAGCATGAGATGTGATATCCAATTCCTTCCCATCCCAATCCTGAGACCCTTCCTATAGCATGAGATGTGATATCCAACTCCTTCCCATTCCAATCCTGAGACCCTTCCTATAACATGAGATGGGAATATCCAACTCCTTCCCATTCCAATCCTGAGGCCCTTCCGATAGCAGAGATGTGATATCTCAATGCTTATACCAAACCTGAGATCCTTCCTATAACATGAGATGTGATATCCAACTCCTTCCCATTCCAATCCTGAGACCCTTCCTATAGCATGAGATGTGATATCTCACTGCTTATACCAAACCTGAGACCCTTCCTATAGCATGAGATGTGATATCCAACTCCTTCCCGTTCCAATCCTTAGACCCTTCCTATAGCATGAGATGTGATATCTCAATGCTTCTAATATCAAACTTGAGACCCTCCCTATAGCATGAGATGTGATATCCAAGTCCTTCCCATTCCAATCCTGAGACACTTCCTATAGCATGAGATGTGATATCTCAATGCTTCTAATACCAAACCTGAGACTCTTCCTATAACATGAGATGGGATATCCAACTCCTTCCCATTCCAAGCCTGAGACCCTTCCGATAGCAGAGATGTGATATCTCAATGCTTATACCAAACCTGAGACCCTTCCTACGGCATGAGATGTCATATGCAACTCCTTCCCATTCCAATCCTGAGACCCTTCCTATAGCATGAAATGTGATATCTCAATGCTTATACCAAACCTGAGACCCATCCTATAGCATGAGATGTGATATCCAACTCCTTCCCATTCCAATCCTGAGACCCTTCCTATAGCATGAGATGTGATGTCTCAATGCTTCTAATACCAAACCTGAGATCCTTCCTATAACATGAGATGTGACATCCAACTCCTTCCATTCCAATCCTGAGACCCGTCCTATAGCATGAGATGTGATATCTCAATGCTTATACCAAACCTGAGACCCTTCCTATAGCATGAGATGTGATATCCAACTACTTCCCATTCCAATCCTGAGACCCTTCCTATAGCATGAGATGTGATATCCAACTCCTTCCCTTTCCAAACCTGAGAGCCTATCTATAGCATGAGATGTGATATCTAAGTCCTTCCCATTCCAATCCTGAGACCCTTCCTATAGCATGAGATGTGATATCTCAATGCTTCTAATACCAAACCTGAGATCCTTCCTCTAACATGAAATGTGATATCCAACTCCTTCCCATTCCAAACCTGAGAGCCTATCTGTAGCATGAGATTTGATATCCAACTCCTTCCCATTCCAATCCTGAGACCCTTCCTATAGCATGAGATGTGATATCTCAATGCTTATACCAAACCAGAGACCCGTCCTATAACATGAGATGGGATATCCAACTCCTTCCCATTCCAATCCTGAGACACTTCCGATAGCAGAGATGTGATATCTCAATGCTTATACCAAACCTGAGACCCTTCCTATAACATGAGATGTGATATCCAACTCCTTCCCCTTCCAAACCTGAGAGACTTCCTATAGCATGAGATGTGATATCCATGTCCTTCCCATTCCAATCCTGAGACCCTTCCTATAGCTTGAGATGTGATATCCAACTCCTTCCCATTCCAATTCTGAGACCCTTCCTATACCATGAGACTTGATATCTCAATGCTTCTAATACCAAACCTGAGACCCGTCCTATAACATGAGATGTGATATCCAAATCCTTCCCCTTTCCAAACCTTAGACCCTTCCTTTATCATGAGATGTGATATCCAATTCCTGCCCATTCCAATCCTGAGACCCTTCCGATATCATGAGATGTGATATCTCAATGCTTCTAATATCAAACTTGAGACCCTCCCTATTAATGAGATATGATATCCAAGTCCTTCCCATTCCAATCCTGAGACCCTTCCTATAGCATGAGATGTGATATCTCAATGCTTCTAATACCAAACATGAGACCCTTCCTATAACATGAGAATATCAAACTCCTTCCCATTCCAATCCTGAGACCTCTCCGATAGCAGAGATGTGATATCTCAATGCTTATACCAAACCTGAGACCCTTCCTATAGCATGAGATGTGATATCCAACTCCTTCCCATTCCAATCCTGAGACCCTTCCTATAGCATGAGATGTGATATCTCAATGCTTCTTATATCAAACTTGAGACCCTCCCTATAGCATGAGATGTGATATCCAAGTCCTTCCCATTCCAATCCTGAGACACTTCCTATAGCATGAGATGTGATATCTCAATGCTTCTAATACCAAACCTGAGACTCTTCCTATAACATGAGATGGGATATCCAACTCCTTCCCATTCCAATCCTGAGACCCTTCCGATAGCAGAGATGTGATATCTCAATGCTTAAACCAAACCTGAGACCCTTCCTATGGCATGAGATGTCATATACAACTCCTTCCCATTCCAATCCTGAGACCCTTCCTATAGCATGAGATGTGATATCTCAATGCTTATACCAAACCTGAGACCCTTCCAATAGCATGAGATGTGATATCCAACTCCTTCCCATTCCAATCCTGAGACCCTTCCTATAGCATGAGATGTGATGTCTCAGTGCTTCTAATACCAAACCTGAGATGCTTCCTATAACATGAGATGTGATATCCAACTCCTTCCCAATCCAATCCTGAGACCCTTCCTATAGCATGAGATGTGATATCTCAATGCTTATACCAAACCTGAGACCCTTCCTATAGATTGAGATGTGATATCCAACTCCTTCCCATTCCAATCCTGAGACCCTTCCTATAGCATGAGATGTGATATCCAACTACTTCCCATTCCAATCCTGAGACCCTTCCTATAGCATGAGATGTGATATCCAACTCCTTCCCTTTCCAAACCTGAGAGCCTATCTATAGCATGAGATGTGATATCCAAGTCCTTCCCATTCCAATCCTGAGACCCTTCCTATAGCATGAGATGTGATATCCAACTCCTTCCATTCCAATCCTGAGACCCGTCCTATAGCATGAGATGTGATATCTCAATGCTTACACCAAACCTGAGACCCTTCCTATAGCATGAGATGTGATATCCAACTACTTCCCATTCCAATCCTGAGACCCTTCCTATAGCATGAGATGTGATATCCAACTCCTTCCCTTTCCAAACCTGAGAGCCTATCTATAGCATGAGATGGGATATCCAACTCCTTCCCATTCCAATCCTGAGACACTTCCGATAGCAGAGATGTGATATCTCAATGCTTATACCACACCTGAGACCCTTCCTATAACATGAGATGTGATATCCAACTCCTTCCCGTTCCAAATCTGAGACCCTTCCCTTAGCATGAGATGTGATATCCAGCTCCTTCCCATTCCAATCCTGAGACACTTCCGATAGCATGAGATGTGATATCTCAATGCTTCTAATAT